>NC_133138.1:23789763-25098513 GCF_048418815.1 Hemitrygon akajei | reverse complement strand
TATTACCCTTCAAGCATCAGGCTCCTGAATCAGCGTGGAGAACTTCACTCATGTCAACACTGAACTGATTTCACAACCTATGGACTCACTTTCAAGGACCATAAAGCTCATCTTCTCAATATTATTTGTTCTTGCAGTTTGCCTTGACTTGCACTTTGTTTTTTTGTCCATCTTTGTGTGTTAGTTTTCAGTGATTACCTTGTATTCCTTTGTACCAGCTATGTATGCCCACAAATGCAGTAAATGAATCTCAAGGTAGTACATAATGATATGTATGTACATTACTTGGTAATAAATTTAATTTGACTTTGAACTTTGACTTTTTTGAACTTCAGAACTTTCACATGCAGAAGCGAATCTCTGTTTGCCTAAATGTTAGATACAAAAATGATGGAAAGAACCATCAGCTTTTTCCTCATTTTGACAGATTACAGCCCAATGTGTTTCCAAAATATCATCAAAGTGTTCAGCTCTGACCCACAGTCAGTTTGTTATTAATCAGCTTTTATTTTAACAGAACGTAGGGTACGAGTCCTAACAAAGCTGTCTTTTACTAATCATCAATAATTGCCTTTCAGAATGTGAGGAAAGGCAATTTGCTGCTGAAACCACTTACAAAATGTTGATTCAACCATCAAATGTAGAAGGGACTGGTGGTATGTGTCAAATCTGGAGGGGCTTGGAGGGCAACATGAAGATGGTGGTCCTCTCAAATGCCCGCTGTATTTCTCCTTCTGGTGGCAGAAGCTGTATGTTTGGAGATGTTGTCTTAAAAGCTTTGGTAAATGGTCAAGACTGCCTCCACGGGTAAAGGGTCATGGAAGCATTTTATCCTGAATGCTATCAAGCTTCATGAGTTTTATGGATAAACATTCATCTAGACAAATAGAAAGTATTCAGTCAAATGTCTGATGCATTATAGAGGTGGGGAAATGTTTCTGGAGTCAGGATTTGAACATTATTGCAGAATACCCCCAGCTTCAGACCTGCTCTGGGAACCTTTGATCCAATTTTGTTTTCATTTGTGGTGATCCCTGAGATGCTGGTGGTGGGATGCTTGATGATGGCAGTGCTATTGAATGTCAAGCTTGGTTCTTCGATCCTCTCTAGATGGAGATGGCCATTTCTTGGGACATATATTTTGCAGTTATTACTTGCCATTTATTAGCCTATGCCAGAACTAGCTGGGTTGGCATGGACTCGATGGACTGAAGGTCTTGGATCCTTGTAGGATTGCTCGATGCCCCTAAGTGACTGGTTAGATTTGTCCTAATTTTTGTTTGACAAGATACAAATGGACAATTTTTTAATGATAGTCATTGATGAGGCTGCGATGGAAAAGCTTGGCAGGAGTTGCAGTTGGCTCTGAAGCATGCCATCTGCTCTAAAGCTGGGATGTTTCTACGGCCCTTGGATTTTGCTGTGTACAATGGGCTTTACACTGAGTGTCCAGATGCCATCCAGAAGGCTGGAGATTAGTAGCAGTCAAAAATTGTTCAAAGTAATCCTAACCTTGGATGCATCTAATTATATCTTCCATGTAGAAAACAAAGTTTATGCTGTGGTTGTAATAATCACTTTATTTTCTTATAAAACAAAGAGGAATTTTCAGTTAAAGATTTACTTTGACATAGAACGCTTATCTGATTATTTGTAGTATTACTCTGGTGTAATCCTGACTGCTGGGGTGGAGATGCGTCTCTACCGAAGGAGTTGTAAGGCACTCCTGCCCACCGTTAGCCTGCAGGACACCCTTGGTCAAGGTGAGGCACCTATCTAGCCCCCTGATCAATGTCAAGTGAAGCCATGGCAGCAGGTGGTGAATGGTCATATGAGCAGCTGGTGCGTATCACAAGTCCTGGTCATGCGTTCATTGGTGCCAGGCAGGCAATCTCTGAAGAGCATTGATAATGGCTGGGGTCACCCGTCTTGTAACGACACTGCCCAGACAGAAGAGGTGTCTGTGGAAAAAAGGTATGGCAAGAAGGTATGGCACATAATGATGATGATCACCCTGTTGTAAAGAGTTGACAACTGAAATCATTAATCAAGCAATTCTCACTTCTAAAGCATGAAAGCTTTTGACCAGTAATCAATAGAGTGGAAATTGTAACCAAAGCTTAGGAGAAGCTTGAGGATTTGATGTGTTTCCATAACTCAACCCCTGAGGCACTGTAAACATTGGTAGGATCAGATCTCTGGTGCTCTTTATTGGTGGTTCATCATGATAAAGTTAAACTGCATTAAAGATCCTTTTACTGGTGGAGTCCCAAGTTAAAATATATAAGTACCTACACATTGAGAATATGACATGCATGGTACACTTCAGACAGGAGTGGCTAATTTGTTCAAATTATTCCAGGTATAATAGCTTTAGAGCAGAATTTGGAGCTACTTGTTAAGCTTTAGAGGTGAGCAAAATACAGTGTAGGATTGATGTGATAACCATGTTAAACTCCCTGGTATCTCACATTAAAAGCTGCAATGCTGAATGTTAGGAAGTTAAACATGCTGATCACATCAATTCTACACTTTTTTATACTTAAAATTTAATTACATACCATAAAAGTGGCATTTCATTTCTTCCTCTGTTCATCTGAAACACAACATCTCTTAATAGTGGACATCAGAAGATTTGTCATCAATGAAAGGATAGCAGAGCCACGGTTATTACAGTTCTGCATGAATTTAGAAAACCCTTTCAGAAAGTTTCGCTGGAATGTCTGTCTGGAAAAAAAAACAATTCAGAGACATGGAACTTCCAAGGGTATGGAAGTATATAAAATTGAACCCAAATTTTACCCATTTCCAATTTCGAATTGCAACAATTTAAATTTCCAGCAGGTCTCATTGGCATCATCTCTCATAAACAGTAACAGATTGGCCTAAAAGGAACACTTTGTAATAGCTGAGAGAAATAGGAACTGTAGGCATCTTCCACACTCACTGCACTGTAAATAAGCAACTTTTTATAATGTTCTTTGCATTGTAAATACATGTTATTATTTATGTTTTATGCATATTTTATTCCATATCTGTTCTAGCTTTGTTTATATATAATTCTTTATTCTCTATAATAGTTGAAAGTTGACACTTTTTTATTGTTTCTGGCGCCAACACTGGCATTTTCCAAATACATGTAAAAGTACGTATACAGTGAATAAAGTTGATCCGTAACCCTAGAGTCGGAATTAAGTGCAAAGATAATTTAAAAGCATTAAATTAATAGAAAACATCTCCAAAATACTGATGATATTCTTGTTTTAAATGTAGATTGGATATGTATGGAAAGACATAACAGATTGCAAATGTTGTAATCTGTGAGAGTAAGCGTTCGGCACGGACTAGAAGGGCCGAGATGACCTGTTTCCGTGCTGTAATTGTTATATGGTTATATGGAGTAAATAAAAATCCAGGAGAAACTCATTTGGTCAAAGCCATCTGTGGAGGTTGGTAAGGGAGGGGGGAATAGACCACATTTCGTGTCAAGACCTTGTGTTGGGACTGTACGGAGCACCTTTTAAGCCAGGAGTAGTAAGTGAAAAATAACATTTGTGACATGTAATTATCAGCTCTGTCAAAAAGATTCAATTCAGATGCTTTTGACAATCAGTAAAACTCCAATGGTCTCATCCTGCTACTACATCAGGAAAGAGGCACAGAGCCCATAGGTCCAACACTAACTGGTTCAGGAACACTTACCCTACAAACATCAGGCTCCTGAATCTCTGTGGATAACTTTACACACTACAAATCTGAACTAATTCTACAATTTACTGAATACTTTCAAGAACTCTTTCTAACTCATGTTCTCAGTATTATTCTGGGTTCTTTTTGCACAATTTGCCCTTGGCCCATTGATTATTTGTCAGTCTCTGCTTATGTTAAAGCTATTATTAATGCTTTTTGAGATAGTGATTTAGATGCATATCATATTTTTTACTGAGTTAAGTATTGTATGTAATTAGTTTTGCTACAACAAGTGTATGGGACATTGGAAAAAAGTTGAATTTCCCCATGGGGATGAATAAAGTATCTATCTATCTATCTATCTATCTATCTATCTATCTATCTATCTATCTATCTATCTATGTAATGTTTCCATACATTCTATTTTATTTCTTTATTTTCCTGTAAATGCCTGCAAGGAAATGAATCTCCAGGTAGTATATGTTGGCATTTATGTACTTTGAATATAAGTTTTGTAACCCCAAACATATAAAAAATCTAATTGAAAGGAAAACAAGGGAGCTGAGAGATGTGGGTCTTTTCTTTACTTTTAGCAAGGCATGCACTTATTCTCTGGTGGCGTAATGACGTATGCCATTTGCATGTAACCCATAATGCATTATGTAAACAACAAAGAATGCTTAATCGAACAATATATTTATAGCATTTATCATATATTATTGAAATATTGAATATACAACAGTAAAAGCTGATACATTAGGAGCATTAGATAGACTCTTAGATGGGAGCAACACACGTAAAATGCTGGAGGAACTCAGCAGGCCAGGCAGCATCTATGGAAAAGAGTATAGTTGACGTTTCAGGGCAAGACCCTTCAACAGGACTTAGACGGGAACCTGGATGAAAGAAAATGGAAGGTTGTGTGAAAGGGAAGGGTTAGATTGATCTTACAGCAGATTAAACGGTCAGAACAACATTGTGGGCCGAAGAGTCTGTGTTGCTCTGTACTGTTCTACATTCTAGTTTGCAGCTTTCATCAAAAGGTTTTTCAATACTACCTCCCAAATTAATATCACTCCTAGAAGGACAAGAAAGAAGCTTGGTGGAAGCGTTATCACTCATGTGTTCCATTCCAAGACCACTGCCACTTTAAAATATATCACAATGGATCTGAACTTATAGAGGTTCCTTCCTTCAGTTTTCTGGCTAAAAATCCTGGAATCATTTGGCAGGCAGCAGCTTGGGAGTACTATCACTGCATGTGTGCAGTTGTTCCAACAGTTCCTCAGTCAACAATGGACAGCAAATGCTCACTTTACCAGAGATACAAGTCTTTACTGAATAAATCCATACAAAGAAAGTGCCACTATCAATTGGTATCGAGCAGCTTGGAGTATATGGCAACACACAAAATCCTGGAGGAACTGAGCAAGTCAGTCAGCATTTATGGAGGGGAATAGTCAGTCAACATTTCGGGCTGAGATCCTTCATCACAGTTGGATAGGAAGGGGGCTGAAGCCAAACTAAGAAGTGGAGGAAGGGGAAGGAGTACAAGCTGACCGGTGATAGGGTGATAGGTAAAACTAGGTGAGGAGGAAGTTGGTTGGGTAGGGGAGGGGTGAAATGGAATACGAATCTGGGAGTTGATAGGTGGAAGACATAAAGGGCTGAAGAAGAAGAAATCTGACTGGAGGGGGCTGTTGCCCAGGGGGGAAAGGGAAGGAGGTGGGAACCCAAAGGGAAGTGATGATGGTGGTCAGGTGAGAAGAGGTGAAAGGCGTAATCAGAATAGGAATGGAAAAAGAGAAAAATGACAGTGTTGGCAAATTACCAGAGGTTGGAGAAATCAATGCTCATGCCATCAATTTGGGAGATTACCCAGACAGAATGGGGTGTTGCACCTCCAATCTGAGTTAGGACTCATCATGGCAGTAGGTGGAATTGTGACCTTTTTGCTCTCAATTTAATGTCTCCTATGAACAGCTTGACTCTTAATAATGTAGCATTTCACTGAAGTGTAAGTTAAGGTGAACTCCAAACATCCTGCTTCAGCTATGATATCACAGAGATAATCTCACTTGATTAAAAACAGAACACAACTTCACCTGGTTGTATATTTGCTTACTTACAAATGGGATAGTCCTCCTGCAATATTTGGGCAAAGATTTTGGATTGGTTCTCATCCCAAATTCTTAGCTTTGTTCCAATGAAGAAATGACCTAGATACTGTATTGCATTTGGGCTTATCGCTTATATTTAATATTAATGTTCTTCTGTAATTAAAGGAATGTTAAGTCCATTGGCAGACTGATGGATAAGGAGTGAACATTAAAATGACTAATTGATTTATAAGGGTATGCTGCACAGTGTTAATGAACACATGTAATGTTTGAATGATGGAAAACAAGCTGAATTCATGGCATGAGAACAAAAGATCAAAGAGTTTATCTGTCTCTGTGTGCCTCTATATTCCTGTGGAACTCCTATTTACTGTGGTTACTTTCCCTGGATTCTTTGGGTTTTGCTTAGACCAGAAATTGCGATCCGTGCCTGGGACCCGGGGTGGTGGTTTCACAAGTTAGTCAGAATTTGTAGTTCCCTTGGACAATAACAATGGTCAAATTGTGACTAAGAATCATGAGCCCTGAAGTCTTTAAGACTACTATGTAGTAGTTTGTGTAGTTTATTTGTGCTGTCTGTTTTATAATAACAAATTAAGCTTAAGTTACTTTATTGTCCTTATAACCTTATTACCACATCTGGACACTCTAATTGTATGTGTCTGAAAAACCAAACTGATTACGGTTGTTGCATATATTTTGCGTGCTATGTTCAGGTAATAATGACTTTTGTGACCAACTATTTCCCCTGTACATTGGTGATGATGGGGAGTGGCATTTAGTCATTCTACAAATTGATTTGATTGATAGATGTTTAGATATGGAGTAAATCAGGGATGTGGCGCTATGGCAAGAAAGTCATGAATTTATTGAATGATGAGGCAGATATAAAGAAACGAAATGGTAACCTTCAGATTCTTGTGTTCGTAGGCATGTGTCTAATACACAAAACGTGTACAAAATTCATTGCTGACCTGTTGTAGTCAGTCATGTCTCTCAATCATTGATTGATCGGTTGTTGAGGGACTGTGCAGCCAAGTTAACTGAGATTCTAATAGACATCTTCAACACCTCTCTGGAAGAGTCTCAGGCTTCAAGGTGACCACCATCATTCTGGTGCCTGAGTGACTGTATCTTGACTCATTGACTACTGTCCAGTGGCATTGAGCTCAACAATAATGAAGTGCTTTGAGTGGCAGGTTGTGGATCACATTATATCCCATCTTCCTACTACATTGGACCCTTTCTGTACCTAAACATCTATCAATCAAATTGGCCCACTGATGATGCCATAGTCTGTGCATTCAACTCCATCTGGTCCCACCCTGGAAAATGGTGCCACATATGCCAGGAAGCTGTTCATCGATGTTAGCTCAGCATTTAATACAGCTCCCTCAGAAGCTCGTGGGTAAAGTGTCCTCATTGGGTCTCTACACCGCTTTCTGTAATTGGATCCTGGACTTGTCAGAAAGGCCCCAGTCAGTCCATGTTGGCCGAAAAATGACCTACTCCATCATGCTGAGCACCAGCGATCCCCAGGGTTGTGTGCTTAGCCTACTGCTGTTCAAGCTGCTGGCACATGGCTACACTGCCAGGTCCAGTTCAAACCAAGTCATCAAGATGACACGATAGTGCTAGGCCTCATCAACCAAGACAGTGTACAGAGAGGTGCTAGAACAACTGGTAGAATGGTGCGAACACAACAACTTGAACTTCAACGTGGATAAGACCAAAGAGATTGTAGACTTTAGGAAGGTGCAACCCATCCACTTCTCACTGCACATATATGGCTCCTCCATGGAGAGGGTTAGGAGCACCAAGGAGCATAATTGACAAACTCGCCTGGTCCATTAACACCACCTTTTTGGCCAAGAAAGCACAGCAGCGTCTCCACTTCCTGAGAAGATTGAGGTGACTGAGGTTCCCCACACCACTCCTCTCAATTTTAACCAATTCTTACAGGACAACCATTGAGGGTGTCCTGACCAGATGCAAGGTATCTGACCGCAGGTCCCTGTAAAGTATAGTAAGGACTGCTAAGAGGATCATTGAGGTCTCTCTTCCAAACACCAGATAAATTTATCAGGAGCGCTTCACTTTGTCAATGATCCCTCCCATCCATCCAGCAATCTCTTTAACCCTCTACCATCTAGAAGAAGGAAGATTCTTGATCTCAAACCTCTGCTGCCTTGCAGCTGTACCTACTCATGGGGAAGACTTTGTGAGTAAACCCAGAGAGAATAATCCAGAGCTGGAGTCCCTTAAGGCAGTCCTACATTGAGTTCAACACCAGCGGGCAACTTGTGCAACACAGCTGGTGCCAAACTGTATAAGTCTCTGCTGTTCCTTTGGGCTCATCAAATGCATGGAGTGGGGAGCTTGCTACGTGGGCAGCAGCATGCTCTCTATATTGAACTACCCTGGCTTGCATATCTGAATAGCTAGGACACAACATCCTGACCAACAGAAGCCACTTAATGTATGAGTTTGCATAACTTATGGGATTTGCAACCATGAAACTCTTGTGGGGAAATGTTTGTGGTAGTTTATTTTCACGTGGGTGGTATTGATAGCAACTTGAAACTTCTTGAAAATCACACCTAGATAGATGTTTGAAAATTAACATTTGCAAGTTTCTGGGAAATTACAGGGTTGTGAGAGCAATTGGATACATGCAAGAGATGTCACAGTTAAAGTGAGCCAAGTGCTTTCTTTCTGTACCGAAGGATCCTTTAATTTTATGATGTGTAGTTTTGATCCATTACCAAGATTAAATTATAAAAAAAATTAGGAAAGCTGTTATGCTCATGCTTGCTGAATAAAACAGCAACTCAAACTAATCTCACTTTCCATTTCTTAAATTCAATCATTCATGCATTCATGCAGAAGCTTCGTGGAAATCAAGAACAAGAAAACCACCTCTTAAGCCTTTTTTATAACTACAGAGAGGAAACTATAGACATAACCTATAGATGTGAAGTCCTTGCTTCCCTCTACATTTCTCACTATTCTGCATTTTATTGTATATTCCTTTATTTAATTTGTTCTCTTCAAAAGAATTCCCTCATTTTCCTCCATATCTGGCCCTTAGTTGTTGTCTTATAACCACATAACCATATAACAATTACAGCACGGAAACAAGCCATCTTGGCCCTTCTAGTCTGTGCTGAATGCTTACTCTCACCTAGTCCCACCCACCCGCACTCAGCCCATAACCCTCCATTCCTTTCCTATCCATATACCTATCTTTTTTTTAATGACAAAATCAAACCTGCCTCTACCACTTCTAATGGAAGCTCATTCCACACAGCTACCACTCTCTGAGTAAAGAAGTTCCCCCTCATGTTACCCCTAAACTTTTGCCCCTTAACTCTCAACTCATGTCCTCTTGTTTGAATCTCCCCTACTCTCAATGGAAAAAGCCTATCCACGTCAACTCGATCTATCCCCCTCATTATTTTAAATACCTCTATCAAGTCCCCCCTTAACCTTCTACGCTCCAAAGAATAAAGACCTAACTTGTTCAACCTCTCTCTGTAACTTAGGTGCTGAAACCCAGGTAACATTCTAGTAAATCTTCTCTGTACTCTCTCTATTTTGTTGATATCTTTCCTATAATATGGTCCTTTTTATCCATTGAGCTATATCAATTGCAAGTTATGTTTGTCAAACTTGTCCTTTGATTCATAGAATCATAGAATTGTACATCACCAAAAACAGGTACTTTTGGCCCACCTCACCCATAGAAATATAGTTTTCCTGTATTGGTCCCATGTACCTCTTTGCCTTTCCTACCTCAAGCACCTGTCTAAATGCTTTTTAGCAGTGTTATCTTTTAACTGCCTCCACTACTTCATGTGGCAGCTCAATTCACATGACCCTCTATGTGGATAAATCCACCTCTAAGATCTTTAGATTTCTCTCTCTCATCTGAAACCTGTGTCTTCTAGTTCTAGTCTGCCCTGCCTTGGTGGTGGGGGTGGGGGGGGATCTGTGACTATATATCATATCCGTGCCCCTCAAAGTTTGATAAATCTCTTAAGGTCACCCTTATTTTCCTATGTTCAAGTGTGTCTAAACCCAGCCTATCTAATCTCACTTTATATTGACAGCACTCCATTCCAGGCAACCCCCTATAAAATCTCTTCTGCGCTGCCTCTGTTCCTACCACGTTTCCTTTTGCTATGGCAACCAAAACTGTGCACAGTGTTCTAAGTACGGTTAAACCAATGTTTTGTACAACTGCAACATGCAATCCCAATTTATATATGCAATAACTCAGCGTGTGAAGGCAAGCATAGCAAATGTCTGCAAATTCATGGTTTAATGCTGTTTTCCTCGCCATTAATGACATGCCTAATCCGTGTATCATATTAAACTTTCTTTATTAGGATTCCCGCATTTTATGGTGAGATAAGGGGGATGAGCAGACGAGGGAGTCATGGAGAGTGGAGTCATTGCAGAAAGCAGGAGGTGAGGGAGCGAGGAAGATATTGTAGGGCTGGTGGTGAGATTTTGTCGCAGTTGGCAAAAAAGATGAATTATAATATGCTGGATGCAAAGGCTGGTGGGGTGAAAGATAACCATTGGAGCCACTCCATCTCAGTTTGGTGGGGGGAGGGGTGATGGGAACTGACAAGCAGGAAATGGATGAGATATATCTGAGGGCTCCATCAATAAAGTGGAGGACATTGAACAGTACAGCACAGGAGCAGGTCATTCAGCCCACAATGTTGTGCCAAACCCAGAAACACACAAGTACTAACCCTCAGAAAATGCTGGAGCAATTCAACAGGCCAGGCAGCATCTATGGAAAAAAGTACAGTCGATATTTCAGGCAGAAACCTTTGGCAGGACCCAAAACATCGACTGTATTTTTTTTTCCATAGATGCTGCCGGGCCTGTTGAGTTCCTTCAGCATTTTGTGTGTGTTGCTCAGATTTCCAGCATCTGCAGACTTTCTCTTGTTTCAAGTACTAACCCTCTTACTGACACCATGTCCATATCCCTCTATCTTCCTTACATCTATGTATCTATCCAAACATCTCTTAAAAACCTCTAATGTAATTGCCTCTACCAGCATACCAGGCAGCACATTCCAGGCATCCATGACTCTCTGAATGGAAAAACCTACCCCTCAGATCCCCCTTGAACCTACCTCCTCTTACCTTCAAACCATGCCCTCTGGTATTAGATATTTCAGCCATAGAAACATGTACTCTCTGTCCACTCTATCTATGCCTTTCATAATCTTGTAAACCTCTATCAAATCTCTCCTCAGCCTCCGGCGCTGCAATAAAACAAGTTTATCCAGCCTCTTGTGATAGCACATTCCCTCTAAACCAGACAACATCCTGGTAAATCTCTTCCGCACCCTCTACAAAGCCTCAACAATCCTTCCTACAGTGGGGCAACCAGAACTGTACACAATAATCCAGGTGTGGCCTAACCAGAGTTTTATAAGGTTGCTGCATACCATCCTGATTTTTGAACTCAATGCCTTGACTAATAAAAGCAAGCATTCCAAAAACCTTCTTAACCACCTTATCAACCTATGTAGACACTTTCAAGGAGCGATGAACTTGGATCCCAAGATCTCTCTGCTTGAACACTGTTAGGGATCTTGCCCTAAAACTGTGTATTGTCTCCATGCATTTGCCTTACCGAAGTGCAACACCTCACATTTATCTGAGTTAAACTCCATCTACAATTTCTCAGCCCATATCTGCAACTGATCTTTATCATGCTGTATTCTTTGTCAATATTTTACATTATCCACAACTCCACCAATTCAGGTATCATCCACAAATTTACTAACCCACACATCTACATTTTCATCCAGTAATTTATATACATCACAAATAGCAGAGGTCCCAGCACAGATCCCTGTGAAATTCCACTAATTACAGACTTCCAGCCCGAGTAAGTTCCTTCAACCACTACCCCCTCTCTTCTATGCGCAAGCCAGTTCTGAATCCAAATAGCCAATTTGCCACAGACCCTATACATCTTAATCTTATGGATTAGCCTCCCATGAGGGACTTGTCAAATGCCTTACTAAAACCATAGACCTACCCTGATCAATCTCTCTTATCACCTTGTCAAAAAGCCTAATCAAGTTGGTAAAGCATGACCTGCCACGCACAAAGCCATGCTGACTCTCCCTAATTAAGCCATGGGTTTCCAAATGCTCATATATTCTATCCCGAAGACTGTTCTCCAGCAATTTCCCTGCAACTGACGTGAGACTCACCGGTCTACAGTTCCCAGCTTTTTCTCTTGTTCCCTTCTTAAATAGAAGTACAACATTAGTCACTTACCAGTCCTCCGGGACTTCACCTCTGGCTAGAGAGGATATGAAGATACTGGTCAAGTGGCCAGTAATCTCGTCTCTTTCCTCCTTCAATCCCATCAGGCCCTGGGGACATCCACCTTAATAGTCATTAGGAGGCCCAACACCTCCTCCTCCTAGACCCCTAAACACCCTGACGTATTTATACACTCAGTACTGATGTC
This sequence comes from Hemitrygon akajei, assembly GCF_048418815.1. Taxonomy (NCBI): domain Eukaryota; kingdom Metazoa; phylum Chordata; class Chondrichthyes; order Myliobatiformes; family Dasyatidae; genus Hemitrygon; species Hemitrygon akajei. The sequence goes on along the minus strand of NC_133138.1, from coordinate 25,086,187 downwards.
CTGGCCATCCTTTTCCTTGGTAAATACTATAGCAAAGTATTCATTAAGTACCTTACTCATATTCTCTGAATCCAAGCAAATATTTCCCCCTTTATCCTTGAGTGGTCTCACCCTCTCCCTAGTCCTCATCTTTCTCGATATATGTATAGAATGTCTTGGGATTCACCTTAATCCTACTTGCCAAAGACCGTTCATGCCCCTTCTTGGCTTTCCTAATTCCCTTATGTAGTTATTTCCTGCCTTTTTATAATCCTCATGTGCTTTGTTTGATCCTAACTTCTGAAACTTTACATATTTCTCCTTTTTCTTCTTGACTAAATTCATCATCTGTCTGGACATCCAAGGTTCTCTTATCTTTCTATCCCTACCCTTCCTTCCAACAGGAACATGCCATTCCTGTACTCTGTGAAATTGATCTTTAACCACCCTCCACATATCTGATGTAGACTTGCCAGAGAAAAGGTACTTGCAGTTAATTCTACTTGGTTCCTGCCTAATACCCTCGTAATTTGCCCTTCTCCAATTTAAAACTCTCCCACCAGGGCCATGCCTATCCTTACCTATAACTATCCTGAAAGATAAAGAGTTGTGGTCACTGTTTCCAAACTGTTCACCTCACCTACTGAGAGGCCAGTCACCTGGCCAGGTCCACTACGTTCCATTCTCTCGCTGGACCATCCACACAACCTTCCTGGATGCATTTAACAGATTCTGCCCCAGGTGAACCCCTTACACTAAGAAAGTCCCAGTTTATATTAGGAAATTGGAAATCCCCTAAGACAATAACCCTACTAGTTTTAAACATTTCCTTAATCTGATTACATATCTGTTCCTCAATGTCCCAGTGGCTATTAGGGGGTCTGTCCATTAGTGTGATTGCACCCTTCCTATTCTTTAGATCCAGCCAAATGGACTTAGTGTCTGACCACTCTACTATGTCTCCCCTGAGTGCAGTTGTGATATTGTTCCTGAATAGTTGTGCAACACCCTTGTCCTACCCCTTTAGCTTCTATCGTTTCTAAAGCTTCGAAAACCTGGTACATCAATCACTCATTAATCACTGAGGTAGTAATGGGAGACAAAGAAATGGCAGCTGAACTTAATGAGTACTTTGCATCAGGCTTCACTGTGGAAGACACTAGCAGTGTGCCAGAGGTCCATGAGTGTCAGGGAGCAGGAGTGAGTGCCATTGCTATTACAAAGGGAAAAGTGCTAGGCCAACTCAGAGGTTTTAAGGTGGATAAGTCACCTGGACTACATCCCAGGTTGCTGAAGAGATAACAGATGATGGATTGATCATGGAATGGTCCCAGAGGACTGGAAGATTATAACTATCACTCCACTCTTTAAGAAGAGAGGAAGGCAAAAGAAAGGAAATTATAGGTGAGTTAGCCTAACCTCAGTGGTTGGGAAAGTGTTAGTCCATTATTAAGGATGAGGTTTCGGGGTACTTGGACACTAATGATAAAGAAAGTCAAAGTCATTATGGTTTCTGTCAAGGGAAATCTTGCCTGGCAAATCTGTTCGGGTTCTTTGAGGAATTCACAAGCAGAGTGGACAAAGGAGATGCAGTGGATGTCATTACTTAGATTTTCAGAAGGTATTTGATAAGATGCCACACATGAGGCTGCTTAAGATAAAATCCTATGGTGTTACAGAAAAGATACTGGGATGAATCAAGGATTGGCTGACAGGTAGGAGGCAGCGATTGGGAATAAAAGGGGCCTTTTCGGGTTGGCTGTCAGTGATTAGTGGTGTTCATCAAAGGTCAATATTGGGACCGCTACTTTTCACAGTGTTTGTCAATGATTTAGATAATGAAATTGATGGCTTTATGGCAAAGTTCGCGGGTAATAATAGGTGGAAGGGGTAGGTAGTGCTGAGGAAGAAATGCGATTGCAGCAGGACTTAGACAAATTGGAAGTATGGGCAAAAGGTGGCAGATGGAATACAGTGTTGGGTAATGTATAATAATGTATTTTGAAAAAAGGAACAATAGTGCAGACTATTGTCTAAATGGGAAGAAGGTTCAAACATCAGGGGTGCAGAGGGACTTGTGCAGGACTCCCAGAAGGTTGATTTACAAGTTGAGTCTGTGGTAAAGAAGGCAAAGGCAATGTTGCCATTTATTTCAAGGGGAGTAGAATATAAAAGCAAGGAGATTTTTCTGAGCCTTTATAAGACACTAGTCAGGCCACACTTGGAGTATCATCAACAGTTTTGGGCCCTGTATCTCAGAAAAGATGTGTTGTCACTGGAGCGAGTCCAGAGGAGGTTCAAGAGGTTGAAGCCAGGAATGAAAAGGTTAACATGAGAAGTGTTTGGCAGCTTTGGGCCTGTACTCACTGGAATTTAGATTGCGGGTGGATCTCATTGAAATCTTTCGAATGTTGAAAGGGCTAGGTAGGGTAGATGTGGAGAGAATGTTTCCTATGGAGGGGAGGTATCCAGAACTAGAGGGGATAGCCTCAAAATTGAGGGGTAATCCTTTAGAACAGAGCTAAGGAGCTTTTTTAGCCAGAGAGTAGCAAATCTGCAGAATGTTCCGCCACAGACCGCAGTGGAGGCCAAGTCCTTGGGTATATTTAAGGCAGTAGTTGATCGATACCTGATTGGTCTGGGCATTAAAGGATATGGTGAGAATGCAGGTGTATGGGGTTTGGTGGAATCCGGGATCAGCCATAATGGAATGGCAGAGCAGACTCGATGGGCAGAATGGCCTAATTTTGCTCCTATGTCTTTTGGTCTTATTGTCTATTCCAGTGCTTTTCTCAACTATGTTTCAGTAATGCCTACAACATCGTAGTTCCATGTACTGATCCATGCTCTAGGTTTCTCACCCTTACCCATAATACTCCTAGCATTAAAATGTACACACAGACTCATCGTACCTTTTATTTCAACTTTGCCTTTCAATATTTTCCCTGACCTGTAATTTCTAGTCTGATCCTTCCCTTCTTGTCCCAGCCCCCTGAAACACCAGTTTAAACTCTCCCAAGCAGCATCGGCAAACCTCCCAGCAGGATATTAGTTCCCCTCCAGTTCGGGTGCAACACGTCCCTCTTGTACAGGTCACCCCTTCCCCTGAAAAGGTTCCAATGATCCAAGAAATTGAAACCCTGTCCTCTGCCCCATCTCCACAGCCACTCATTCACCCTTTTCTTAACTGCTCTAGCCCATGGCACAAGGAGTAATCCAGAGATTCCAACCTTGAGGGTCCTTCTCTTCGGTCTTTCCTAACTCTATATACCTACTGCAGAGGACCTCTTCCTTTTTTCTGCTTATGTCATTGATACCAATATGCTTCACAAACTCTGGCTGTTCCCTCTCCCCCGTGAGAATATCCTGCAACCACTCCAATACATCCTGGACCCTAGCACCTGGGAGGCAATGTACCATCTTTTGCGGCCACAGAATTTCCTTTCTATCCCCCTAACTCTCAAGTCCCCTATAACTACCACACTGCGTGACTTTACCCTTCCCGTTGAGACTCTGAGCTGCCTATAGAGCTATCAGCCTGACTGCTGCTGCCGGGATGTGTTGTGTCAGCCCCAGTAGCAGAATCCAAAGGGGTATACTTGTTGCTGAGGGGAATGGGCACAGGGAAACCCTGCACTGACTTCTTAATCCTATTTCCTCTCCTGCTGGTCACTCATCTATTGTCTGAAGCCTGTACTCTGGGTGTGACCACCTCCTCAAAAGTTTTGTCTATAATATCTTCAGTCTCCTTAATGATCCCAAGTACATCCAACTCAAGCTCCATTTACTTGATCCGGTCAGTCAAGCACTGAAGTTGGGTGCACTTCCCGTAAATATAGTCATCAGGGAAAGCATCAGGTATCCTGAATTCCCACATCTGACAGGTGGAGCATTCCATCCTGACCACTCTATACTAAAAAAGAAAAAGGCTTACCTCTTCCTAACCGTGCCTTTGTGTGTTCACACCAATCCCTGTTAAGCCAAAGCCTTCGCAATGTATCACTGGCTTACTCCAACAATGGCTGTTCTGCCTGAGCCTACCCTCCTTTTATTTGCAGCCCAACTTCTGTAGGGGTCTGACCCTGACGCTCACACTCCTCGCACCTGGGCTTTCAAAAAAAGTAGCTGCTACACTTTCTGAAAAAGAGGGACATTCCAGAATCTCTTCAGTGGAGAGCTTTTCTCCCAAGAATAAATACAGGAGAGGCAGAGAAAGTTAGAGAAAGAGAAGCAGTCTTTAAGGCAGACAGTGTGGGAGGAGGTGTAGTTGTGGGTATGTGGTAGATACTAGTGGATAGTTTGTCTTTTGAGCTAGAGACGGTGAGATTCAGAGAAGGGAGAGAAGGTCAGAAAAAGTGAAGTGAATTTGAGAGCTGTATGAGAGGTAGTAACAAAGGTGATCAAATTATTGAGTTCTGCAAGAGTGCAGGAAGGAACACCAACGAGTTGTCATCGTGACCCAAAATGCTGACCATCTCTTTGCCTCCACAGAGTCATCAAACAGTTCATTTCCTTTTTAACACTGTCCTGTTTATTCACCTATAATAGGGGCATGGATTTCTTACAGATAAAAAAAATGTGGACACCACCAAAGCCCTTCACTTTTTACTAAATCCGAGCCACTTGACACAGATGGTCAGAAGATTGACTTACCCTACTTCCACAGGCAGAGATTGTTTTGTCAGTTTGTATCCTTTTGAACGAACATTCAAGAGGGAGTCTTACCAAATGTGGGTATATGGAACAGTGTATGGTATATACTGTTATAAGGTAGGAAAGCAGGGGATGCACAGTGATTGTACTGATTTTTAATTATTCAGCATTAGATTTATACAAGGGTCTCGGCCTGAAATGTCAACGGTTTACTCTTTTTCCATGGGTACTGCCTGGCCTGCTGAGTTCCTCCAGCATTTTGTGTGTGTTGTTTGGATTTCCCACTTGTGCAGATTTTCTCTTGTTTTAGATTTGTCCATATTGGTTTACAGATTTTGGATAATTCCTGTATTTTTAATCACTGGATCTGATCTGTGTGGGTTGTATTTTTTTTTACCAGTGCATTATATTAAAATCTTTAATTTTTGAATTTGTTATTTCTATAATTCTAATGTATTAAGCATTTTCAATAAAATCCACTTTTAATGGAGTCTGGTTATTCAGGAGTTTTAGTGATATCTGCTGCATTAAAACATGCTTTTGTACAAACCTGAATGTCAAAGGATTTCTGAATGTGCCGAATAGTTAAACAGGTCCACAATAGATTAGCTGTGTACTGGGCTTAGTAGAGACAGCACAAAGAAAAAGTTGGCCTCTAATGTAGCTATCTCTGAGTTGGCTATTCTTTTATGATGAACATATTGGAACATAGAGTCAGAAAACAAGTCATCAGTCCTGATGAAGGGTCACGGTCCGAAACATCAACTGTCTATCTGACAGGCCTGACCTGCTCAGCTGCTCGAGCACATTGTGTACATTGCTTTAGATTTCAGCATATCCAGCACCCCTTGTGTCTAAGTCTTTGGTCCACTGAGTCAACATGAATCATCCACCATCCATTTTGCACTAATCTTGTATTAATCTCATTTTTCAGTCTCCCCACATTCTCCTCAATTCTCTAGATTCTACCACTCACCCACACAATATGGGCAATTTATGGAGGCATTCATTTACTAATCTGCTTCTTACTAGGGGAGGAAATTAGAGTATCCCAGGGAAGCCCACGTGATCCCGGAGAGAAAATGCAAACTTCACACAGACATTGGTAATACTTCCATATGACCATGAGATCCTTTCCCAATTCTTTCAAAAATGTTAAAACAAAAGATTATGAAGAATTTTACGAATGGTGATCTCCTAAAGGTATTTTACCATAATAAAGTTCTAGAAGAAAGATCTTGCTGTTTCAGAAATTAAGCTGATGACATTTAAACTTGCTAAAATTTATAATAAATAGTTTCACCTACATATTTATCAAAACTTTAGCTAATCTTTAATCCTGTATCTCTCTGTCCATGTGCAACTTAACTCTCTGAGTATTTCCAGCAATTTCTTTTGCATTTATTGAAGGTTTTCAACATCAATATGTTGCTTTATGTTTTCATTCCTATTTTATATGAGCTTAACCTATTATTTTCATGTTTTCTTTAAACTTTCCTTGTAAATTTATATGCATATGTTTCAATTTGCATAAACAACAGTGAATGTTTTTTGAATTTAACTTAACTGTATACTCTAGTTACTTGCTGAGATTCTATAATTAAAACCTTGCTGAAATTTCATATCAGGTATCAATGAAGAATTTTCAATATTAACATCAACTTTAGAGATTCTGATAATTCAAGCAGGTCTTTGAAATGGTGCTCTCAAGCAGGATAGAGTGAATCCATTACAAGCATTGCATCAGGCTGTGGGGTTGATGATAAATTGAGGGCAATATGTATATTACAATGTCAATCTTACATTTGGTTTAATATCTGTTGTGAAACTTGTTAACTTTGCAGCAGCAATATATGATAAAATATAGAGGAAAAAACCTTAATTACAGTGAGTATATATAGGTGCATATTAATTAAATTAAATAAATAGTGCAAAAACAGAAATTAGAATGTAGTGAGGTCGTGTTCATGGGATCAATGTCCACTTAGAAATCAAATGGCAGTGCAGAAGAAGCTGTTGCTGAATCGCTGAGTGTGTGCCTTCAGGCTTCTGTACCTCCTCCCTGATGGTAATAATGAGAAGAGGGCATGTGAACTCAACCCCTTCTATGCATGCTTTGAAAGGGAGAACACAACTACAGCTGCGAAGATCCCTGCTGCACTTGATGACCCTGTGATCTCTGTCTCTGAGGGCGATGTTAGGCTGTCTTTAAAGAGACATTGCAAGGTGGAAAGTCCCAATAGAGTACCTGGTAGGGCTTTGAAACCTGTGCCAACCAACTGCAGGGAGTATCCAAGACACTTTCAACCTCTCACTGCTATGGGTGGAAGTTCCCACTTGCTCCAAACTGGCAACAATTATACCTGTGCTTAAGAAGACTAATGTGGGCTGCCTTAATGACTATCACCTGGTAGCACTCACATCTAGAGTGATGAAATGCTTTGAGAGGTTGGTCATGACTAGACTGAACTTCTGCCTCAGCAAGGACCTGGACCCATTGCAATTTGCCTATCACCACAATAGGTCAATGGCAGATGCAATCTCAATAGCTCTTCACAAGGCTTTAGACCACCTGGACAACATAAACACCTATGTCAGGATGCTGTTCATCAACTATAGCTCAGCATTTAACACCATCGTTCCCACAATCCTGGTTGAGAAGTTATGGAACCTGGGCCTCTGTACCTCCCTCTGGAATTAGATCTTCACTTCCTAACCAGAAGACCACAATCTGTGCAGATTGGTGATACACATTCAACACTGGTGCACCTCGGGTGTGTGCTTAGCCTGCAACTCTACTCTCTCTATACCCATGACCGTGTGGCTAGCCATAGCTCAAGTACCATCTATAAATTTGCTGATGATACATCCATTGTTGGTAGAATCTCAGATCGTGATGAGAGGGCGTAGAGGAGCAGGATATGCCAACTAGTGGAGTGGTGTCACAGCAACAACCTGGCACTCAATGTCAGTAAGATGAAAGTGCTGTCTATGGACTTCAGGAAGGGTAAGGTGAAGGAACACACACCAAACCTCATAAAGCAATCAGAAGTGGAGAGAGGGAGCAGTTTCAAGTTCCTTGGAGTCAACATCTCTGTGGACCTCACCTGGTCCCAACATATCAATGCAGTTATAAAGAAGGCAAGAAAGTAATTATACTTCATTAGGAGTTTGAAGAGGTTTGGTGTATCACAAACACACTCAAAGATTTCTATAGATGTACTATGGAGAGCATTTTGACAGGCTGCAACACTGTCTGGTATGGAGGGGCTGCTGCACAGGACTGAAAGAAGCTACAGAGGGTTGTAAATTTAGTTAGCTCCATCTTGGGTACTAGCCTACAAAGTACCCAGGACATCTTCAAGGAGCGGTGTCTTAGAAAGGCAGCACCCATTATTAAGGACCTCCAGCACCCAGGGTATGCCCTCTTCTCACTTACCATCAGGTAGGAGATACAGAAGCCTGAAGGCACACACTCAGCAATCAGGAACAGCTTCTTCCCCTCTGTTGTCCGATTCCTAAATGGACATTGAACCATTGAATATTACCTCACTTTTTTAATATATATTATTTCTGTTTTTTGCATGATTTTTAATCTATACAATATACATATAATGTAGTTGATTTAATTATTTATTATTATTTGTAGTATTTTAGTTTTTCTTCCATATTATGTACTGCATTGAACTGCTGCTGCTAAGTTAACAAATTTCATGACACATGCTGATAATAAACCTGGTTCTGATTCTGCTGTCATGGGTGATGAGGCCCTTAATAATGGACATTGCCTTTCTAAGTTACCATTCCTTAAGGATGCCTTGGATACAATGGAGGCTGGTACCTAGGATGGAGCTGACTAATTTTTCAACTCTCTGCAGCTTACTTTGATCTTCTGCAGTAGCCCCCCACCCCTCCCCCATAACAGACGGTGATGCAGCTAGTCAGAATGGTTGCCACAGTACATCTGTAGAAGTTTTACAATGTTTTAGGTGACAAACCAAAACTCCTAATGAAATATACCCAATGTCTTACCTTCTTTACAGCTGCATTGATATGTTGGGAACAGTTTAGGTCCTCAGATAACCAGGAATTTGAAATTGCTCACTCTCTCCACTGCTGATCCCTCGATGAGGGTTGATTTTTCTCCCCTCATCCTATGCTTCTGAAGTCCACAATCAGCTCTTTGGTCTTAGTGATCTTGAATGCAAGGTTGTCGTTGAGACACCACTCCACTAGTTGGTGTATCTTGCTGCTGCACTCCTGTACACCCCCTCGTCTCCATCTGAGATTCTGCCAACAATGGTTGTATCATCAGTAAATTTATAGTTGGTACTTGAGCTACGGTTAGCTACACAGTCATGGGTAGAGAGTAGTGGGCTAAACACAGATTGTGGTCTTCCGGTTCGGAAGTTGAGGATCCAGTTGCAGAGGGAGGTACAGAGGCCCAGGTTCTGCAGTCTTTTGATCAGGACTGTGGGAATTATGGTGTCAAATGCTGAGCTATAGTCAATAAATAGCAATATATTTCACAAAATATAGGCAAATTGCATTACATTCAAAAATAAAATGTGTTCAGTGGCTGACATCTCTCAAAGTCCAACCCTTCATCTCTGTTGCTAGGTGGAAGTGGGCTAACATAGTTCTGGTGAATCTGTGTAGGCCAGTCCTCCGCACAGTGGATACAATGGATTAGAGAAGCAATGATAAACTCCAGTCATGCTATCAACTTCAGAGGATGCTGGAAACGGGAGGTCATCAATGGCCTATGCTCCACTTGGGTGCTAAGGGCTCAAACCAAAATAGCATAGAGGCTGACTCTGTCAGAAAACATTAATGCAGCATAACATAGTTATCAGTAGTGTAAGGTTCATGATAAGTGGGTAAACTTGTGGAGTGTTAATCTCTTTATAGGCTTCACCAAACTCTATGGTGGAGTAGAGTGACAATTCCTCCCAGAGAATCTTGATTTGCTTTGATCTCGTGTCAAGTCAGTTCCTGACTCCTAATTTATACTCTGGGGGCTGATAGACTATTTTTGTTCTCTTGGCATGGAGCACAATGAATCAGGGCAGTTGTTCAGGAATAATTGTATACAGGCCAGTGGGCGTACAGACTTTTAAACCTTTTCTGATGTAAAATCTACACTTGGCCAGCATCAACAGAACTGTAGTTCTGAAAAACCCAGTTCTGTGTGTATGCTTTTAATGTACCTCGTCCAGGCTGCTAACCAAATCTTAGGTGACTCGTTAGTGATGACACTCTTAGCTCACTTGGCACCTTTCCAATTTGATAGACTGCCTGTCTGCTCTTCGATAACCTACAATTTACTTTAGTTCAGTATTGCTGTATTAATGAAGTTTTTTATGTATCAGCTGTTTCTATAAACTATCTTACTGTTACTGAAGTGTGTGTTTAAACAGAAGTGTGGAAAATGAGAAATACTGGAAGCACTCAGCTGGTCAGACACCATCTATCAAGAGAGAAGGTTTACTATTCAGATTTACAGTGTTTTTACAAAGTTCAAAGTTAACTTTATTATTAAAGTACATATGTCACCATATGCAGCCCTGATACTCATTTTCTTGTGGGCGTATTCGATAACTCTATAGAATAACAACCATAACAGTATCAATGAAAGGCTGCCCAACTCGGGCATTCAACCAGAGGGCAGAAGACAACAAACTGTGCAAGTATAAATGTAACCCTTAGGTTCGGCTGGTGGTGTTAGTCTCTGGCTCTGCCAAACGTGTGGAATCTGAGGTGAAAAACCTCTTGTTTGTGTGGATGCTCTGTGATCTGTTCCCTGTTACAAATCAGTACCACGAAACAACAGACAGTACACCATACACAATTAAATTATTTAGCTTTATAATTCTTAATTTGACTGAAGGGTTACTAAAGAAAAGCAAAAAGAAAAGGGCCCATTTTAATGAAACAGTCGAATGTGCATGTTGGAGCTCACAGTCTCACTGTCATTGGTCCTCCATTGACTTCCCCGGGCTTCGTCGACTCCCGGCCCGGCTCCAAGTCCACTCTGTCCTGCTGTCTACGACTTTTTTTTTCTGGCATCTTCTCTCTTCATCTCTTGCCGAACAAAAGATCCAGATCACCTCGTACTCAGGTACACAACAAGAAAAAAACACTCCCTTCATTGAACGGCACACATTCCAAAGCCCCCTAGCCATAACCCAAACACTGCTGCCACAGAAAAACCATTACATTAGCAGTTTTGCCTTTCCCAGGGTTTTACACAAAAATAAGAAATAGTTATAATAAATATATAAGCAATAAATATTGAGAACATGAGATTAGGAGTCCTTGAAAGTGAGTCCGTTGGTTGAGGGAATATTTCAAAGATGGGATGAGTGAAATTGAGTGAAGTTATTCCCTTTGGTTCAAGAGCCTGGTGATTGAGGGGTAGTAACTTTTCCTGAACCTGTTCCTGAGTCCTAAGGCTCTTGTACCTTCTTTCTGATGCTAGCAGTGAGAAGAGGGCATGTCCTGTGTGGTGGAGGTCCCTGATGATAGATGCTGTTTTCTTGCGACAGTGCTTCACGTTGATATGCTCAGTGGTGGAGAGTGCTTTTCTCATGATAGACCAGGCTGTATCCATTATGTTTTGTAGTGTTTTACGTTCAAAGTCATTGGTGCTTCAATACCAGGTTGTGATGCAGCCAGTCAATACACACTCCGCCGCACATTTGAAGTTTGTCAAAGTCTGAGATGTCAATCTATACTTGATATTGCCTGACCTACGTACTCTCAGTATTTTCTGTTTTTATTTCAGATTCACAGAATACTTTACTCCTGTTTCAATTTTTTAATGAGCCCTATTGATATGTCTATTGCTACCCTATGAGTCAATGCTCAGTTTTTAAATCATTTACACCTTTACACCTTTTTAGTAGCTTAAGGCATGTTAGAACATAGAACAACACAGTTTTTTGGCCCAATATATTGTGCCAATCTTTTAAACAACTCCTAGATTGACTCCTAACCCTTCACACCTATATAACCCTCCATTTTTTTGTTCATCTTTGTGCCTATCTAAGAGTCTGTTAAATGTCCCAAATGTATTCCCCTTTACCACTAACCCCAGAAGTGAGTTCAATGCACTTATTTTTGCAACTCTACTGGAAACCTATAACTAACTGAAAACAAGCAGAGAGTACTTCCTCCAGTAGGTGAAATCATTATTCTGTACCTTCTGTTTTTGTATCATTCATCAGACAAATACAATTCCTGCTTCACATTAATATTTACTGATCGTCTCTGAGCTATGTTTTCAGGTAACTAATGCAGAAGATATGAATAGGAGAAAAAAATAGTTGCATTCAAGAGAATCTTGTTCAGTGGAATAGATAAGTTTGTGAACAGCAGATGTAAAGGTGAATAAATGCATAATGATGAAATATGGAACATGATGTAGTCTCATAATGTCAAGAACAATTTTGACATGGTTGACAAAGGAAAAATTAAGTCGGCAGTATTCAGTTGCAGTGAAACCTTTGTCAATTAAATTAATCTTGTTGAATGAAATATCTCAAGAACAACTAATTGTATGATGCAAAATTTACTTACTGCTTATTATTCTTTGGACATCTTTTATGTGATGATGTGCTTGAAAAAATATCCTATGCTTAGCACTGTTATTTAACAGAATTTGAATGTTTATATGGTAAGACAAAGCTTAAGAATACCTTAATAATATTATAGTGATCCTGAAAGTTCTGCTTAATCTTCGTCTCCATCATGCAATCATATCTAGTCAATGACTTCCTGGTAATTAGTGCACCCCTAACTCCCACATTATTCAATGCTATAAATCTTAGCTTATCCTCTAGCACTAGTCCACTTCCCACTAAATCTCCTCTTTTCATAATTCTTGGTTGAACCACCTGTAAACTTAAGTGGCAATCATTAGCTCCATTATAAGGCTCTTGAAGCTGACCAATGCTTCCACATCTGTCCATCCAGTTTCTGCTTCTCTCGTATCATCAGAAATTTCTTTGGCAAAGCTGAATGATTTCTGTGGCTCCTTTATTCTTCTATGTCTATTGACCATTAGCGTTTTTATCATAGATCGTGGACTAGAAGTTTGCTCTGCTCGAGGCCTGAAGGTCAAACATACGATCTGCAAGTACTAGAGTGGAGATTCAATGGCCAAACCCATGATCAGTCGATACCCACCAGTTGGTAATGTCCGGAGGGCAAAGCTGAAGGTCGAAGTCCAGAGCTTGGTGAGTCCAGAAATACAGTACTGTGCAAAAGTTTTAGGCACATATAAAAATAGCTATAGTGCCCAAAGCTTTTGCACAGTACTGTATTTGTCAACATGGAGTGGAGAGTGAGTCTGTAAATCTGACAGGAGCAAAGCATGTTGGGAATGACAACATGGAGCACTGTGGGAGGTGTGTGGAACAGGTGGCAAAGAAGGAGTGATTCCAAACAATTGGTTTACTGATTATTACAGAATGTCACTCTGATGCTTCCCGCTCCTTCCCCTCTCCCTTCCCCTTTTCCAAACCACGTTTCCCCTCTCCCAGCCCCCTTCTGACAGCCGAATCAGTGGCGGGAGCAGGCCACAGTGACAAGGTTTCTCACAGATTGGTGACGCCTGTTTAAAAGGAGAGCTTCGCCAGCGTTCAGTTTCACTCTGACAGCCCAATTAGCAGCAGGAGCAGGCCACAGCAACAAGGGTTCTCGCAGGTCAGTGACGCTTCTTTAAAAGTACCGAAGGGACTAGCCGGGCGGCCATTGTTGGAAGTAGGCCAGGGGTGAGAGTAGGAGTCAGGTTTTGGCTCAAAGGAGGCTTCGGCTCGGAAGAGGCATTGGCTCTGGGTAAGTTTCAGTTAAGGTTCCCTTTTTCTCTGACTGTACCTAGTGTAGTAAACGGCTGTTATGTGTTCTTCATGCCAGATGTTGGAGTCCGGGGAAACCCAGAGTCTCCCAGGGAACTACATCTGCGTGAAGTGCATCCGGCTGCAGCTCCCTGAAGATCGTGTTAAGGATCTGGAGCAGCAGCTGGATGACCATCGGCTTGTACGTGAGAATGAGGAGATAAGTAATCAGAGTTGCAGGGAAGTAGTAAACCTGAAGTTGCAGGAGGCGAGTAGCTGGTTGACTGTCAGGAGAAATGGAAATGTGAATAGGCAGTTAGCGGAGAGCACCCCTGTGGCCATTCCCTTTAAAAATAGGTATACCATTTTGGATATTGTTGTGGGGGATGACCTCCCAGAGGAATGCCAGGGAGACTGGGTTACTGACACCAAGCATAGGTCTGTGGTGCAGAAGGGAAAGAGGGAGGGGAGGGAAGCAGTAGTGATAGGCGCCTCAATAGTCAGGGGAATAGACAGAAGATTCTGTGGACATGAACGGGACACCTGAATGATATGTTGCCTCCCAAGTCCCAGTGTCTGGGATATCTTGGATCGTGTCCACAATATTTTTGGGGGGGGGGGGTGGGGGAGAGCAGCTAGATGTCCTGGTACATATTGGTATCAATGAGATAGGCAGAAAAAGCAAAGAGGTCCTGAAAAGAGAATCTGGAGACCTAGGTAGAAAGCTGAGAAGAAGGAACTCCCGGGTAGTAATTTCTGGACTGCTGCCTGTGCCAAGGGCCAGTGAGGATAGAAACAGGATGATCTGGCAAAGTAATGGGTTGCTGAGAAGCTGGTACAGGGAGCAGGATTTCAGGTTCTTGGATCACTGGGATCTCTTCTGGGGGAGGTACGACAGGTTGCACCTGAACCCGAGAAGAATCGATATTCTCATGGGCAGGCTTGTTAGAGCTGTTGGGGAGGGTTTAAACTAATACGGCAGGTGGATGGGAACTGGAGTGAAGGGACTCAGGATACGATGGATGGTAAAAAGCAAAGATAGCATGCAGTCAAGCTGTCAGGAAGCACAGGCAGATGAAAGGATAAAATTGCAGCCAGCAAGGTGAGTTTCAGTGCATTAGGGATGCAGAATCAACAAGGGTAGCAAACACAGCACTCAAAGTGTTGTATCTCAATGCACGGAGTATAAGAAATACGGTGGATGATCTTGTTGCACTATTACAGATTGCCAGGTATGATGTTGTGGCCATCACTGAATCATGGTTGAAGGATGGTTGTAGTTGGCAGCTGAATGTCCAAGGTTACATTTTGTATCACAGGGGTAGGAAGGTCAGCAGAGGGGGTAGGGTGGCCCTGCTGGTAAAGAATGGCATCAAATCAGAAGAAAGATGTGACATGGGATCAGAAGATGTTGAAGCCTTGTTAAGGAACTGCAAGGGTAAAAGGACACTGATGGCATTTATATACCCAACAGTAGCTGGGATGTGGAGCAAAGATTACAATAGGAAATTGAAAAGGGGCAATGTTATGATGGTCATGGGAGATTTCAACATGCAGGTCGATTGGGAAAATCAGGTTGGAAATGGATCTCAAGAAAGTGAGTTTGTTGAATGCCTACGAGATGGCTTTTTAGGGCAGTTTGTCATTAAGCCTACCAGGGGATCAGCAATACTGGATTGGTTGTTATGTAATGAACCGGAGTTGATTAGGGAACTTAAGGTAAAAGAACAATGTGATAAGGTGATAACAATATGATTGAGTTCAACTTGAAATTTTATAGGGAGAAAGTAAAGTCTGATGTAGCAGTGTTTCAGTGGAGTGATGGGAGTTACAGTGGTATGAGAAAGCAGTTGGCTAATGTAAATTGGAAGGAGATGCTGGCAGGGATGACAGCAGAGCAGCAACTGTGTGAGTTTCTAGGGAAAATGAGGAAGGTGCAGGACAGATGTATTCCAAAAAAAGGAATACTCAAATGGCAAATTAATCCAACTGTGGCTGACAAGAGAAGTCAAAGCTAATGTAAAAGCAAAAGAGAGGGCACACAACAAAGCAAAAATTAGAGGGAGGACTGAGGATTGGGAAGCGTTTAAATCCCTACAGAGAGTAACTAAAAGAATTATTAGGAGGGAGAAGATGAAGTATGAAAACAAGCTAGCAGAATACCAAAGTGGAAAGTAAAAGCTTTTTCAGGTATGTAAAAAATAAAAGAGAGATGAGAGTGGATATAGGATCGCTAGAAAATGAGGCCTGAGAAATAATAATTGGGGCCAAGGAGATGGCAGATGAACTAAGTGGCTATTTTGCATCAGTCTTCACTGTGGAAGATACCAACAATGTGCCAGATGTTGAAGGGTGTGATGGAAAAGAGGTGAGTGCAATTACAATTACAAGGGAGAAGGCGCTCAAAAAGCTGAAAGACCTAAATGTACATAAGTCATCCAGACCAGACGAACTGCACCTAGGGTTCTAACAGTAATGATCTTTCAAAAATCATTGGAATCTGGCATGGTGCCAGAGGACTGAAAATTTGCAAATGTCACTCCACTCTTTAAGAAAGGAGGAAGGCAGCAGAAAGGAAATTACAGACCAGTTAGCCTGACCTCAGTGGCTGGGAAGATGTTGGAGTCGGTTGTTAAGGATGAGGTTGTGGAGTACTTGGTGACACAGGACAAGACAGGACATCGTTTCCTTGAGGGAAAATCTTGCCTGAAATAATTGGCAAGATTGGAATTATTTGAGATTACACATAGGATAGATAAAGGGGATGCAGTGGATGTTGTATGTTTTGACTTTCAGAAGGCCTTTGACAAGGTGTCACACATCAGGCTGCTTAGCAAGTTAAGAGTCCATGGCATTACAGGAAGTTACTGGCATGGTTAGAGCATTGGCTGATTGGTAGGAGGCAGTGAGTGGGAATAAAAGGATCCTTGTCTTGTTGGCTGCCAGTGACTAGTGTGTTCTGCAGGGGTCAGTGTTGAGACTGCTTCTTTTTATGCTTTATATCAATGATTTGGATAATGACTTTGTTGATAAGTTTGCAGATGATACGAAGGTTCGTGGAGGGGCAGGTAGTGCTGAGGAAACAGGCAGGCTGAAGAAGGACTTAGAAAGATTTGGAGAATGATCAAAAAAGTGGCAAATGAAACACACTTTTGGAAAATGCATGGTCATGCACTTTGATAGTAGAAATAAATGTATGGACTATTTTCTAAACGGGGAGAAAATCCAAATATCTGAGATGCAAAGGGACTTGGGAGTCCTTGTGCGGAACATCCTAAAGGTTAACTTGCAGGTAGAGTCAATGGTGAGGAAGGCAAATGCAATGTTAGCATTCATTTCAAGAGGTCTAGAATACAAGAGCAGGGATGTGATGCTGAGGCTTTATGAGGTAGTGGTGAGGCCTCCCCTTGAGTATTGTGAGCAGTTTTGGGCTCCTTACCTGAGAAATGATCTGCTGGCATTGGAGAGGGTTCAGAGGAGGTTCACAGGGATGATTCTGGGAATGAAAGGGTTATCATACGAGGAATGTTTGATAGCTCTGAGTCTGTACTCACTGAAATTTAGAAGGATGACGTGGTGTCTCACTGAAACCTTTTGAATATTGTAAGGTCTAGGCAGAGTAGATGTAGAAAAGGTGTTTTTCATGGTGGGAGAGTCTCGGACAAGAGAGCAATGTCTCAGGATAGAGCGTGCCCATTTAAAACAGAGATACAGAGAAATTTATTCAGCCGGATGGGGGTGAATTTGTGACTTTATTACGACAGGCAGGTGTGGAGGACAGGTTGTTGGGTGTATTTAAGGCAGAGCTTGATGGGCCAAATGGCCTAATTCTGCTTCTATGTCTTATGGTCTTCTCATTCTCAATCCTGAATAAAGACCCATACCAGAATCAGGTTTATCATCACTCACATATGTCATGATTTTTTTTACGGCAACATAAAATTACTATAGTACTGTGCAAAAGTTATATACACTAGCTATGTTTATGTGCCTAAGACTTTTGCACAGTACTGTAGAAAGCACAGAATGCCAAAGACCGGACTTGGTGAGTGTGCAGGTAGAGTGTGAGTTTGGGCCAGAGACTGGAGGATGGAGTACTGTCATTGTGAAGGGAAAGGAGGGTGGAAAAGGACAGGGTTTTGCTGCTGTGGTCTGCATTGTTTTGCGGATTTATTCTATTGCTGCTCTTGTTGTTGTGTTGTTATTCTGTTGAACATTGTGAACATGCTACGTCGGTGTTGAAATGTGTGGTGACTCTTGTGGGCTGCCCCCAGCACATCTTTTGGTGTGTTGGTTGTTAACAGAAATAGTGCATTTCAATGTATGCTTTGATGTCCATGTGATAAACAAATCTGAATCTGAGTGTGCTCTAAAACTAAATCATTTGAACGCCAGGCTAGGCCAGAGAGTTGAGTATCTTTATAGTCCATGATCTATATTGACAGATTTAACATTTAATGATCAAATGGCAAGGTTGAGCAAGTTCGTGCACAGCTTTGAGTGCTTTACCATCAGTTGGAATATTCTCAAAATTTTTCAAGGGAAGGACAACTCACCCAATGGTGCATCTGGTCTGGTTGAAATAATTCTGATCACATTAATGAACAAAATCAACGCTAAAAAAAGTTATGCTGCTGATTTTCTTGGCACTGTTCTGTCAATATCTTAGTGAGTCTAAATGAAAGACAACCGCTTTGTCTTCAACTGTTCTATACACTGCTACAGTTAAGCTGCAGAAAATTTAAAATTGTCATCAACAGTGCTTTAACTATCACATTCAAACATAACTGAATGAACATGTGGTTAAATTATGGGTTTCAAAGGTACATTTAATGTCAGAGAAATGTATACAATATACATCCTGAAATTCCTTTTCTTCACAACCATCCAGAAAACAGAGCTATACCCCAAAGAATGAATGACAGTTAAATATTAGAACCCACAAGTCCCCCTCAGCTCCCCCCCACGAGTAAACAGCAGCAAAGTGATGATCCCCCCTCCCCCACCAGCAACAAAAAAGCATCAGCACCCTCCCCCCCCCCCCCCCACTGAGCACTCAAGTGTGCAGCAAAGCGTCAATAAAGACACAGACTTGCAGTACCCCACAGGCTATTTGTTCACCGGATAATTCAACATACCACCAGGCTTATAAGGGAATAAGAGTTGTCCCCGTTTCACAGCGAGAGGGACGACAACTCGCTGATTTATGATGCTAAAAGTCTGTTGCGTCGCTTTTTTTGAGCTCTGTGCCCAAAGAACTCGGGGCTCTGGGCACGCAGCCAGCTTGCTGCTTCTGATCTTCCGTCTCCCACGATTTCCTGCGGAGGCGCCGACCTCAAGTCCGCCTGCCTCCAGAGCCACGAAATCCAGGAACCCCGAAGGGGAGCCAGTCTTCTAGGCTGCGTCCTCGGTATGTTGAATAGCGGCCAATCATGAGACCCCCGAGACTGGGTCCCATTACCGCAAAGAACCGAAGTCAGCGTGTAACTCCAGGTCAGTGTCTTCAAAAGAACCCTGAAAGGGAAAAATAGAGATATTAGATATTAGATATGAATGAACCTTTAACTAATATTTGAAGTACTGTGCAATGTGTAATGTAGCTATCCCTATAGTCCTGCTAGCTTAGGATTTTCTATGATGTCTTGTGCATTTGCTACTTTAGTCCAGTGATAAAGGAGATATTCTACAGAACTTTATATTGGAAAGTTTTTTTTTTAAGTTGTAATTTATTGGTTTTCTTCAGGAAGTTAAAGGCATAGATGGAAAATAATGTATATGGTCTGATTTATAAAGCATATTTCTGGAGAATGAATAGCCTATTTAATTTCACATTGTAGGGCTCAGGAAGAATGCTTGCACACATTCAGTGACATTTTCCTGTGTGCTACACACAGTATTGCTGTCATTACTCTGCCCCCTGAGGGAATGACTTGGCTGACAGGTGAGTGAGCTGCTTTGGAAAATTCATGAGTGAATTTTTTTTCATTCCTTGCATTTCTTCAATCCTCAATTTGATTACTGTCACTTGTAGGTCTAAAATACAACAATTACACTTCGTGAATATTTAGTTTAAATCCTAAATTCTTTCCTTAATTTTTCAACAAGAGGCTATTTGGCACATTTTGCTTGTGCCTGTTTGTTTAAAGAGGTACCCAATCAATTTCTTCGAAAATGAAAACAAACTTTGCACTGAAAATGTTAAAATCACTAACTGCCCAGTTTATTTGGGACAACTGTGCACTGATGGACTATTGTGTTTTGAGAGAATATAATGTGAATGGTGTTTTGCATGTCAGGGGTTCGGCCTTCAGGGAATTTAGAAAGGCAGAGGGAAAGAAGCATGGGTATAGAACATCATTAGAGAACTAACGGCCTCTGGCTATACTGGGGCAACCAAATTATTGATAAAGCTGTACAAAGGTCATTGTTAAATCATAGTGATTTAAAATATCCAATTTATAGTTGTATGTGTTAAGTGGCTGCAAACAAAAAAAGTTCTTGTTTTGGGGGTACATGTATCTTACATAGTGATAAAAGTCCATTCTTTATTGACCAATGGTGTCCAACTGCCATTAGACATGCTGCTCCGAATCCACTCACCAGGAATTCTAAAGACTGGCAATAAGTCCGGTCCTGCTGAAGGTTTTGACCCAAAACGTCGCCTGTACTTTTTTCCATAGATGCTGCCTGACCTGCTGAGTTCCTCCAGCACTTTGTGTGTGGTGCTCGGATTTCCAGCATCTGCAGATGTTCTCTTGTTTTTGACTGGCAATAAGAGCCAGCTTTACTGGTGGCATTACAACCCCCAAAGAAATGTATTAAAGAGTATTTTCATTGCAAGATTGCAATAGATTGCTTTCATCTTAACCCATGCACATTGAGGTGTTTTATAGCAAAGCATCTGCTTTAGTTGCTTCCATGAAATGAGAAGCAGATGCCTTTGAGAAAGTTGTCCAGATCAGAACCTATTTGATTTTGGGTATAATCGCAAGCAAAACTGGACAACTGGCTAGATGACCAACTGATGTACGTTTCCCAGTCAGTAGGAAACATTACAATCCATCCCACAGGCCAATTTTATATATAGGAATAATAACAATATTTTCAAATTAAAAACAATTCCAGAATCCGGGTGTATTTCATGACAATTTCCATCAACTATATGATATTTTTGCATGAATTGTATAATCATTTGGGATTTGTTTCTTCTTTGCACAAGCCAGTGTTGATGCAGTTTCCTAAATTAAGAATAACCTTTATATAATAAGGGCATCAAAAGTTATGAGAAGAAGGCAGGAGTATGGAGTTGAGAGGGATAATAAATCAGCCACGATGAATGGCAGAACAGACTCGATGGGCCAAGTGGCCTAACTCTGTTCCTGTATCTTATGGTGTTATGATATTGTAATTTATCTTTAACCATACAAAAATTTTGCAGATTACTTTAATTTGCAACCAGCCACATACATCAAGTCTGCATTATTATGGTGGACTGAAGTGCATTTTTCTCAATTATCCATGAAGCTTCATTGAATGGATTAACTTAGCCCCAACACTCCATTTAAAAGTGAAATACAATGAAGTGTCCACTTGGGAAGCCTGTACAGATAATTAATCTTTCTCATGCCATATGAATTGTCCCTGTGGCCGCAGGGAGTCTTCATGGTTTGTTTTCATGCAGTTCATTTGATGCTGATATATTGAAATGAATGAAGTAATGCATACAGTCCTTTGTTACATGGTCTCCTGGCAGCAATATTATAGTATTTCGTTGACAGTCATCGGTGGTTATGTATAACAAACAAATGAAATGCAGTTGCAGATGCACCTCAAAAAGAAAATAAGTTGAGTACAGGAAGAAAGAAGTAAGTACGAATACAGAAGTATATAAAGAGAGGTGTGAAGACCAAAATGAGAAATTTCTTTAAGTTGTTAGAATGATGGTACAAATGAAAGCAATATATCTTCCATGGACTCAGGTTTTTACAATGGGACTGTGGAACTTAAAAATTACAAAATTTTCAACAATGTAGATCGGCAAGCCTTCAATCAGGGGTGCAGGGGTGGCAAAGCTTTGGCACACATGCCCAAAATGGCCTGTGCAAAGATTTTGTTGTCATTCAGCATGGAGTCCTGCCCCATGATTCTTTAACCCAAACCATAACAGAAAGACAATTATAATGATCTTTAGTGCCACATAAAGCAATAAATGATATTTTACAACCCAGTGTTTTCACAGCAGGCATCCCATGCCAGCTGGATGGTTGCAGGAAACTGTGATGTTGGATTACATTTTGAAAACCTCAGAGCCCAGGTGCACACATCAGTGTTTGGACAGTAAATGGTTGCAGTAATAATACTATTCGAAAATGATGTTATCTTACAATTATCTTTTTAATAGATTGCTATTAATAATTTTTGAACATATTGTCTTAAATGCTTCATTTATTTCAGTCCATCTCTGGTATACTTTTATTAATAGTAGAATAATGAATGCACATATATAAACATCAGGACTCATCCTTTTTTCTTAAAATCCATAATTATTGTTAGTAATTCATTAATCAAAAATAATCTCTGTTCAAAATTACTATGCCACCCAAGAAAATTTTTAGCAAACTTATTGACAATTTGGGCACATGATCTCAAAGAGCTTTGCCAACCCTGGCTCCAATTGTTAAAGATAAAAGTCATTTGTCATTCAATCTGTTGTAATTTAATTCAGAGTGAGTGACCTCCTCTGTATTCACCCGAGTCCATCTTCAAAAGGATAAATATTGCTCTATCTGTAGTCAGCCGAGAATTTGGAAAATTTCAGAATTCAGCCAGAAGATGGCTTGTGGAAGCTCTACTATTCAAGAGAAACCTGACAGCACTAACTCATTTCCCTTATAAGGGATACAACTCAGTCTTCATTAGAGGGATGGAGGTGGAGAGGATCAATAACTTTAAACTTCTTGCCATTACCATCTCAAGGGATCTGTCCTGGGACCAGCACACAAGTGGCACCACAAAGAATGCACAACAGTGCCTCTACTTTCTTATAGGTTTGTGTAGATTTGGCATGTCGTCAAAAACTTTGACAAACTTCTACAGATGTATGGTGGAGAGTATACAGACTGTTTGTATAATGTCCTGGTATGGAAACATTAATGCCCAGGAATGGAAAAGTTGACAAAAAGTGGTGGATACAGCATAGTCCATCACAGGCAAAGCCCTCCCCATCAATGAGCACGTTTACAAGGAGCACTGCCACAAGAAAGCAACATCCATTATCAAGGCTCCCCACCATCCAGGCCATGCTTTTTTCCCACTGCTACTATCAGCCCGGAGGTACAGGAGCCTTCAGTTCCACAGCACCAGGGTCAGGAACAGCTATGCCCCTACGACCATCAGGTTCCTGCACCAGCAAGGATAACTTCACTTACTTCAATGTTGAACTGACACCACAACCTATAGGTTCACTTTTAAGGACTCTAAAACTCAGGAGGAGGAAACTGGAGCTCCATGAGTCAGTCTTCATCAGAGGATCGGAGGCAGAGAGGATCATCAACTTTAAATTCCTCAGTGTTATTATTTCAGAGGACCTGTCCTAGGTCCATAACAAAGGAAGCATGGCAACACCTCTACTTTCTTAGAAATTTGTGAAGATTTGGCCTGTCATCTAAAAACTTCAACAAACTTGCGTCATGTCTTGGTATGGAAACACATATGCCTTTGTATGGAAAAGCCGACAAAAAGTAGTGCATATGGTTCAGTCCATCATGGGTAAAGCCCTCTCCACCACTGAGCACGTCGATTGGAAGTGCTGTCACAGCAAAGCAGCATCCACCATCAAGGACCTCCCACCATCCGGGCCATGCCTTCTTCTCATTACTGCCAAGAGAAAGAAAGTACAGGAGTCTCTGGACTTGCACTACCGAGTTCAGGAACAGTTATTAACCTTCAAGCATTTGGCTCTTGAACCAAAGGGGATAACTTCATTCAACTTCACTTGCCCCATCATTGAGATGTTCCCTCAAACTACGGACTCACTTTCAAAGACTCTTCATCTCATGTTCTTGATGTTTATTGCTTATGCTTTTATTATTATTATTTCTATTTTCCTCTTTCTTTTTTGTATTTGCACAGTTTTTGCACATTCATTATTGTCTGGCCTGTTGGGTGTGATCTTTCATTGATTTAATTGTGTTTCTTGTATTTACTGTGAATGCCGCAAGAAAATGAATCTCAGGGTAGTATATGGTGATCTGTGTGTACTTGGATAATAAATTTACTTTGAACTTTGAACTCATTTTCTCAGTGCTATTTATTTACATTTTTAATCATTCAATCTGTTTGTCTTTTGCACATTGGCTGTTTATCAGTCTTTGTTATTTATAGTTTATCACAAATCCTATTGTATTTTTTTATTTTCTTGTAAATCCCTGCGTGAAAATTAATCTCTAGGTAGTATATAGTGACAGATATTTACTATGCACTTTGAATTTGATTTTCCTTTATATCTAAAAATATATCAATCACTGTCTGGATGATACCTAGCTAACTAGAATCTCATCCTCAGAAGGCATTACAAAGTGCATTGTATTGTTGTCAGCATGTTGTACTATGACTTTGAAATTGATTGCATTGACTTCATTTCATCCAGTCAAAGGCTGATGGAGCCATAAATTTAAAAAGGAGATAAAGTCAAAGATACACTGCCTTCTGCACAGAGAAACCTTTCTTTAACTTTCTCCTGATTTCTGATTTTGAGACTATAATCCTAGTTCTGGATCCCTTGTCTAGGGTAAACACCATAATGAGACCTACCTATTAAGGTTTGAAAGAGTCTGATCTCATCTCATTTTTCTAGAGTAGGGGTTCTCAACTTTTTTTAAGCCAGGGACCATTACCATTAACTAAGGCTTCTGTGGACCCCAGGTTCGGAACCCCTGCTCTGGAAAGTATGTATGTATCTATCAAGTCCAGTCAAGTCGCTTTTATTGTCATTTCAACCGTAACTGCTGGTACAGTACATAGTAAAAATGAGACAACGTTCCTCCAGGACAATAGTGCTACATGAAACAACACAGAACTACACTAGACTACCTGAAACAATGCAAAACTACACAAGACTACGTGAAAAAACACAAAACTACATTAGTCTTCAGACCTACACGGGACTACATAAAGTGCACAAAACAGTGCAAGACAGTACAATAATTAATAAACAAGACAATAGGCACCAATAAAGGGCAAATTACAATATAATAATAAATTATGTAAGTGTAAACAATGTTTTAGCAGGAATTGAGAAAGAAAGCAAAAATTGCAAAGGGAGTGCAGTAGTGGAGTGTGTGTGTGTGTGTGTGTGTGTGTGTGTGTGTGTGTGTGTGTGTGTGTGTGTGTGTGTGTGTGTGTGTGTGTGTGTGTGTGTGTGTGTGTGTGTGTATATATATATATATATATATAGAGACTCTGGGAATTGAGGAGTCTAATGGCTTGGGGGAAGAAAATGTTACACAGTCTGGTCATGATAGATCAAATGCTTCGGTGCCTTTTGCCAAATGGCAGGAAGGAGAAGAGTTTGTGTGAGGGGTGCGTTGGGTTCTTCACAATGCTGTTAGCTTTGCAGATGCAGCTTGTGGTGTAAATGTCTGTAATGGTGGGAAGAGAGATCTATCTAAAAGCCTCTTAAGCACAATTATTGTGTCTGCTTCCACGACAACCCAGAGCAGACCATTCCATGCACCTATCACTCTGTACCATGCCCCACACATCTCCTTTAAACTACACCCCCTCCTGCACACACCTTAAATATATGTCCTCTGGTATTTGAGTTCTCAATTTATCCATAAGCACATCCTTTATACAAATTATAACATGTAGCACATTACTGATTGGGGATGAAGTAATGGACAAGCTTTCTCCCTAAAATTATTTTCAGCTATGATCTGATGTCGGAATCAGAGAAGTCACACAGCAAACATCCACTGACAAACCTTTGTTTCTTTTTATTTTTCCTAATAGTTACTGTAACTCTTCCCAGCGCTAGTGATCTGGATTCCATTCTCACCACTGTCTGGAAGGAGCCTGCATATTCTTCGTGTGACCGCGTGGGTTTCCTCTTGGCACTCCGGTTTCCTCCCACATTCCAAAGACATACGGGTTGGGGTTAGTGAGTTATGGACATGTTAGTGCTGGAAGCATGGCAACACTTGTGGACTGCCCCCAGCACATGCTTGGATTCTGTTGGTCATTGACACAAACAACACATCTCACTGTATGTTTTGATGTTTGTTAAATGATAAATATTTGCCAGATCACTTATAGTGCTCTTGAAATAATGAAATGAGCTCCTTTCATTCCATCCAAGGATCAGATACTATCTCCAACAGAGTAATACTCTCAATATTTCATGAAACAATTAGCCCACACTCACATACTGAAACCTTTTATGTGGGATTGACACAACCTTCAGATTCAGAGGTGAGAATGCTAGCAACTAAGCCAAACCTGAGATGGAAACTGGCACCTGTTTTTTTCAAAAAAGCTAAATACCACTGGTTCAGCTTGGCATTTAGAGTGCAGAGTAACAATGAGTCAGGTTGTCAGGGAGAAATGGAACGGTATGAGTTTAGCAATCTCTGCCTAGCTTGGCTTTATTTTTAATACAGTAGAAAGTGAATTTTCAATGACTGAAGATTTAATTATGCTTTTGGAAAAAGATAACAATATACTTTTATTATAGTTTAATTGGAGTTTCCAAATAAGATGACTTTGAATGTATGAAAACTAAATTTGAAATATGCAAATGACATTGAGATTCATGCAAATTTATATGAAAAATTAATATGGGTTTACAAATAGTTTTCTCAGCCTCACTAATAAGGAGCAGTAGTTATCAATCATCTCAGATTCCTGTACTATCTGTAATTTCATAATTTCCCACTCAGAGTTCTCACAAAGAAGCCTTTCACCTCTTGTCACCAGTTATAAAAGCTGCATTCTCTTAGTATTTGAGTTTGCATTCTGTATTTTCGTAATTCATCTACTGCAAATGAATTCTTCGGTTTCTTTCATTGTGCAATTCTTTTGGTCTGTCAACATTCTAAATGCATTCTTGCCTGGCTATTAGATTGCACTATTTTTTTGGTACAGGGAAACATTTAGTGCTAATATAAAATTTGGTCCCTCGTGAAAAAACACACAGTTGTAAAACATCATTAGGGTGATTTTATATACAGTAAAATGAGCTATAATAAGGCTTGCATGAACCCCAACCACACTTCCCCCAGTGGTATACATCTCCCATCATTTTGTCCCTTAGTGAGGTTGTTATCACTTTACATACACCCCCAGCAGCTTACAGCCAACTCTACATGGAGTGACTGCTGTGGAGAAGGCAGATGGCGCAGTAGAGAGATAGATCTTTTTCCTCATCCACTCAAAGTGACTGATACAGGACCTTGCAAAAGTCCTAGGCTTTCAAATATAGGCGAGGGTGCCTAAGACTTTTGCACAGTACCGTATTTGTCAACGTAGAGCGGAGAGTGAGTTTGTAAATTTGGTGGGAGCAAACGACGTTGAGAATGGTGAGAGTGAAGCACCATGGGAAGGGTGTGCAACAGGTGGCGGAGAAGGAGTGCTGGGGAGAGGGGTGGTGCAGGTACAGATACATCCACCTCTGAGACATCAGGCAAGGTCATTTGATTCCAAACAACTGGTTTATTGATCAGTACAGAATGGTTCTCTGGTGCTTCCAGCTCCCTCCCCTCTCCCTTCACCTTTTCCTAACCATGATTCCCCTCTCCCTGGCCTCTTCTCACTCTCAGTCCACAATAGAGACTCATATCAGAATGAGATTTATCATCACTCACATAGGTCATGACATTTTGGTTGCAGCAGTACAGTGCAATACATATATGTATATAAAATTACTATAGTACTGTGCAAAAGACAGGTGTGTGTGTATATATATATATATATATAAAACATGCAGAGAGGAAGATCTTATTTACTATGCAGGGTTGGTCAGAGCAGTAGATAAGCCAGCATCATTATAGGGCATGTGTGACTTGAGTGATTACAGGAGTTTCTCCCCATTGTGGACGTCCCAGCACAGTAGAACAATGCCAACAGAAATTCCTGTCCACTCACGTGATACATCTAGGTGACTTGCAAATGACTATGCATTTTACTGTGGAGGTTCTCGCAGAAAACTGTAATTTATGCAGAGGTCTAAGTTCGTTAGGTGAGGCAATTCTAATTAGGAAATGCAGAGATGTTACAATAAGCTTTATAAATAATCAGAGCAAGGATACATTTAGTCATGTATTATAATCTTCAGTGATGGATCAGTAAAGTAGAAAGTGAGAGATTTTTGTGTCATCTGGCAACCATCTATTTACTAGTTTTCAATGCTGTCAGAGAAGATCACTCCTTTACTTTTGCATTGGGCACTATGAATTGCAGGCACGTTTGGATAAAATTCTCTCAATGTAGAAGCCCTTTTAGCACGTGCCAACAATTCATTCCTTGTCCAGTCCACTTAAAATGAGGCTATGGATGTTGACTTCCATTGTAGCTGGCTTCTTAGTCCTGCATCCTCAGCCACTCTGGCCCTTTATCCTCTGCCTTCTAGCCTTCAGGGAATGGGTCTTCTTGCTACTTTTCCTCTTGCGTTGGTAGTTGACTACAATTTGCTAGATTGTGGAGATTGCAGTTCAAGGTGTTAAAGTGTCCAAATCTGTAGGACACCCACAGATTAATACAGTCAACAAAATTTCATCTTTAGGAGACCAGTGGTATTTTCCACTAATATCCTTGTGTGGATCTCATTATATCTATGCCCAGATCTTGTATTTGGAAAAGCATACTGGTGGTGATGCGGAGATACGCCTCTACCAAAGGAGATGTAAGGTGCTCCTTCCCTCTGCTAGCATTCAGGTCACCCTTGGACAAGGTATACTTGCTTAGCCCCCAAACAGGTGAAATCAAATGAGGCAAGGGAAGAGATTGCTGAACCTCTGGCTAGGATCTTTATGTCCTCGTTGTCCACGGGAATGGTACCGGAGGACTGGAGGGAGATGAATGTTGCCCCCTTGTTCAAAAAAGGTAGTAGGGATAGTCCAGGTAATTACAGACCAGTGAGCCTTACGTCTGTGGTGGGAAAGCTGTTGGAAAAGATTCTTAGAGATAGGATCTATGGGCATTTAGAGAAACATGGTCTGACCAGGGACAGTCAGCATGGCTTTGGGAAGGGCAGATCGTGCCTAACAAGCCTGATAGAGTTCTTTGAGGAGGTGACCAGGCATATAGATGAGGGTAGTGCAGTGGATGTGATCTACATGGATTTTAGTAAGGCATTTGACAAGGTACCACACGGTAGGCTTATTCAGAAAGTCAGAAGGCATGGGATCCAGGGAAGTTTGGCCAGGTGGATTCAGAATTGGCTTGCCTGCAGAAGGCAGAGGATCGTGGTGGAGGAAGTACATTCAGATTGGAGGGTTGTGACTAGTGGTGTCCCACAAGGATCTGTTCTGGGACCTCTACATTTTGTGATTTTTATTAACGACCTAGATGTGGGGGTAGAAGGGTGGGTTAGCAAGTTTGCAGACGACACAAAGGTTGGTGGTGTTGTAGATAGTGTAGAGGATTGTCGAAGATTGCAGAGAGACATTGATAGGATGCAGAAGTGGGCTGAGAAGTGGCAGATGGAGTTCAACCCGGAGAAGTGTGAGGTGGTACACTTTGGAAGGACAAACTCCAAGGCAGAGTACAAAGTAAATGGCAGGATTCTTGGTAGTGTGGAGGAGCAGAAAGATCTGGGGGTACATGTCCACAGATCCATGAAAGTTGCCTCACAGGTAGATAGGGTAGTTAAGAAAGCTTATGGGGTGTTAGCTTTCATAAGTCGAGGGATAGAGTTTAAGAGATGCGATGTAATGATGCAGCTCTATAAAACTCTAGTTAGGCCACATTTGGAGTACTGTGACCAGTTATGGTCGCCTAGTGAGGTCGCATAGGAAGGATGTGGAAGCATTGGAAAGGGTATAGAGGAGATTTACCAGGATGCTGCCTGGTTTAGAGAGTATGGATTATGATCAGAGATTAAGGGAGCTAGGGCTTTACTCTTTGGAGAGAAGGGGGATGAGAGGAGACATGATAGAGGTGTACAAGATATTAAGAGGAATAGACAGAGTGGACAGCCAGCACCTCTTCCCCAGGGCACCACAGCTCAGTACAAGAGGACATGGCTTTAAGGTAAGGGGAGGGAAGTTCAAGGGGGATATTAGAGGAAGGTTTTTCACTCAGAGAGTGGTTGGTGCGTGGAATGCACTGCCTGAGTCAGTGGTGGAGGCAGATACACTAGTGAAATTTAAGAGACTGCTAGACAGGTATATGGAGGAATTTAAGGTGGGGGGGTTATATGGGAGGCAGGGTTTGAGGGTTGGCATAACATTGTGGGCCGAAGGGCCTATAATGTGCTGTAATATTCTATGTTCATGGAAGCAGGTGGTGTATGGTCCTATGAGCACTTGGTGCATATCATGTCCTGGTTTTGCAGCCACTGACGCCAGGCAGACAATCTCTGAAGAATATTGATAATGACTATGGTCACCTGTCTTGGAAAGACACAGCCCAGAAGAAGACAATGACAAACTACTTCCATAGAAAAATTTGCCAAAGATAATCATGGTCAAAAAGTTTTGGGAAGACCATGATTGTTCATGTCCTATGACACAACACATAATAATAATGATGACTGGTGGGATTGGGATTCATCTCTCTAGGCAGTCTAGGCTAGTGTTGATGCAAAATATCAGTTCTCCATAGCATCCTTATAGAAATGAGTGTGTATAATAGACAATAGACAACAGGTGCAGAAGTAGACCATTCGGCCCTTCGAGCCTGCACCGCCATTCTGAGATGTATGGCTGATCATCTACTATCAATACCTGGTTCCTGCCTTGTCCCCATATCCCTTGATTCCCCTATCCATAAGATACCTATCTAGCTCCTTCTTGAAAGCATCCAGAGAATTGGCCTCCACTGCCTTCCGAGGCAGTGCATTCCAGACCCCCACAACTCTCTGGGAGAAAAAGTTTTTCCTTAACTCTGTCCTAAATGACCTACCCCTTATTCTCAAACCATGCCCTCTGGTACAGTAGTACTGGCAAATACCACTTCTGATTGTCACTGACATCCAAAGAGATGAAATTACTTCTTCATAGGTGCAATGCTTTCTCCATTGTAGGTCACAATAAGGAAGAAATTGGGAATAATTATGTCTTTCATTTCTGCAGAAAGGTGAGTCTAGCATGAGAGGGTGAGTGTGGTTAAAGAATTTCCCCAAGAAAGATTGAAGTATGTGTGACTATGTGAATCTGGCACAGAGAAGCCTTGGGTATATTAGCCATGACCATACTAAATGTTGGACCAGGCTTGAGAGAGACAAGGGGTCCACTTCTGCTACTTGAGTGATGAGAGCCATGGGAAGATTGAGTTTCCGAATGCAGTGTTCACACCCACTTACTGTTCTGGAAGACTCTGTGATGGGTTGGTCTTTATCCCCTTTACCAAAGTCAATGAGCATCCTGAATAGCCAGATATGGCCATTTTGATAATTCCACAAATGGAGCATTGCAGTCATATTGACTCATGGACTGAGTCCCTGAGTAGCTAAATGCATGACAGAGAAAAGCACCTTTGTTAGTTTAACCTCCTTCTGTAGAATTTGGAAACCATTTGAATGATGCAACTAGTATATGCACAATTCCAGGTAAATGTCAGTTTCAATTTCACAGCTGGCATGATTTCACCTGGGATATAATCACTTACACAATCTCTTCCAGGTAACATAAAACATTGCACAATTAGCTCTGACAAAATGGATGCTAAACAATCCAATTTTGAGGCAACTGTTCTTTTGTCCAAAATTTGCTGACATGAAAATCCACCTGCCTCAAATCTGAGTAATCCCTTAAACTATTAATAACTTTTCAACTATTAACACTTCCATCTCTGCCACTGATCATCTTTGTGTTGAATCAAATTCATCATGTCAATCATTGGCAAATAAACATGCAGCAATAAAATTTTGCTTTTTTTTAGCTGTTAAATGTATAAAAAGAAATAACAGTATCAAGGTAACGAATAAACTCTTCTTGGGCTACCAGCTGGGTACAGGTATTAATTTTAACCAACGTTTTGATGATAAGTTTTGCCATCTTCATCAAGGATGATGCCTAGGCACGCCTTGTCCAGTTGTACATATACTCCCATCGTCCATCCCTCCTGATTGGTTAAGTGTTCAACCAATTAGATTTCCGCTGTCCCACCTTGCTTACAATTGAATTCAGTTCTTATACATAGAGTGAGACCTTCACCTTTGTTAAAATTCTTTTCTTCTGGATTTTGCTGAAGGTCTTGCTCTAAGAACTGGAATTTGATTGTAAACAAAGTGGTAAAGTGGAAACCTCATTGGGTGAGGACTAACCAATTAGGAGGGTCAGACAACAGGGTATAAATATCACTGGTCTAGGCGTGACTGGGCATTATCCCTGATGAAGATGGCAGAGTTTGTCATATAAATGGTGGGTTCAAATCGATACCTGTACCCAGCTGGTAGCCCGAGAAGAGTTTATTTGTCATATACACTGGGAAAGCACTAGATCCTTTTTCAATGTCAAGGTAGTTTCTTGAGAATTTGGATCACAGCACAATTCATCAATAAACTAACAAATGCATTTTTTTTTACCAATTATTGTAGTGGACATAAAAATTGAATATTTCACTCTGGTGTAGTTCTGAGAAAAATTTTTTGAAATAAAGTTCTTAAACCTCTATCTGTGTTTGATGTATCTGTTACAGCAAATCTGGTAGTCTTGACATTGGAGTCAAAATTGGTGTTTGCAACTACAGAGCTATCGAGCACAATGGCAGAGAACTTAGGGAATTGTACTTCCCTCTCTTGCAGGACTCAGCAGAGAGTGGTGCAGACAGCCCAGCACATCTGTAGATGTGAACTTCCCTCTGTTCAGGACACTTACAAAGACAAGTGTGTAAAAAGGGTCGGAAGGATCATTGGAGACCCGAGTCACCCCAGCCACAAACTGTTCCAGCTGCTACCATCCAGGAAATGGTACCACAGAATAAAAGCCGGGCTCTGGGACAGCGTCTTCCACCAGGCCATCAGACTGATTAATTCATGCTGACGCAACTGGAATTCTATGTTATATTGACTATCCTTTTGTACACAATATTTATTATAAATCACTATAATTGCACATTGCACATTTAGACGGAGACGTACCATAAAGATTTTTACTCTTCGTGTACATGAAGGATGTAAGTGATAATGTCAATTTAATTCAATTTAATACTGAGCCACAGAGGACTAAGCATGTAGCAACAAGCCTAAACTGGTGGAGCAACTAGTAATCAAAGGTTCAATTTAATGTCAGAGAAATGTATACAATATACATCCTGAAATGCTTTTTTGTCACAAAACATTCACAAAAACAGAGAAGTGCCCCAAAGAATGAATGACAGTTAAACATAAAAACCCCAAAGTACCCTCCCTGCACGTAAGCAGCAATTCCCCCCTCCCCCAGCGGCAAAACACAAAAGCACATCTGCCACCGAGCACAAGCGTGAGTTAAGTGATAGGAAAGACACAGACCTTGCATTTGGCAATTCATCTGGTATTTGGCAACCCACAGGTTCTCTCTCATCCTAGTAAGAGAGAGGTAGGTGTCCTCCATTTTCACAGCGAGCAGGAGACATAACAACAACCCGCTGGCTTACGATGTTAAAAAGTCCGTTTCAATGCCACTTACGAGCTCTGTGCCCGAAGATCGCAAAGATCTCGGGTCTTTGGGCCCACAGCGGAAGATTTTCCGGCCTCCCCAACGATACACGAGTCTCCTGCCATGACACCAACCCTCAATTTGCCCCTCTCCAGAGCTCCAAGACCTTATGCTACCAAACAGTAGGCCGCCTCTCAGGCCGAGCCCTTGGCATGCTGAACATCGGCTGGTCCTGAAACCCCAAGAACGGGTCCCATTCCCATAAAGGACCGAAGTCAGCATGTAACTCCAGGTCAGGGTCTTCAAAAGAACCCTGAAAGGAAAAATTAAGATAATAAAGATGGAAATAGAGTTGTTTCTGAAGATGCAAGCAAAGGAGTCACCGTTTAACACCATCTTAATTCCACCTCCGACTCCGTACAAATCCTTAGCAAAGTTGTCAGAAAATTTGGAGCTCCCACATAAAATGTGGCATTCCATCTGCAATTTCTCAAATTGCCCTCTACTGTGGATTAGGGCAATTAAACAAGAATTCCTTGATACATTGTTGCCCATCAGTGCCAATCCCAAACCCAAATGGGAATTTTATAAAAAGTTAAAGTTTTCTTTCTTGAATATTTCTAACTATTGAAAACTAAGTGATTTTAGGTGACCTATTTTTCTTTTCAGTTTCTTAAAATTAATTTTCAACTTTTTATATTTTTGTTTGATGTTCAATAATTTCTGAAAACTGCTAAATGCCAGCCAATATTCAGACACTCAATTCCAAATATAAATGAGACCACTCTATGAGCATTGAACATGGCATGTTTTACTGTAAGGCACATAAATAACCTACTGCTTCACATTGTCCGTGGATTCATGGTTTGAATCACTGTACAAGGGAAGGGAAGAGCTAAAATGTTTACATGAGAGGTTGTAAATAGAGGGCTGTGTGGTTTTTGTTGAAGATTCAGAGTGGACCAGAGTGCTAAGGACAAATCTCAGGTGGAGCATTACATTTGAGGTGTTCTAAATTACAGAAGGTGATCTTTGGGATGTGGAGGCTAGTAAGGTGAAAGGTGAGGTCAAGGGAAAAATCAGTCATTGTTCTGTGTGAGAAGAGGAGAGCTAGATGAGATATGCAGAAGTGGGAGAGACCTTGCTGGGAGCCTGATGAGTTATGGTGGAAGGGAAATGAGAAAATAGGAGAACCAACATGGAAAGACAGAGAAACCAGGAGAATGGAAAGGAATCTTTAAGGAAACACTTCCTCTGCAACATTTCTAAATTTCTAAATTAGTTGTGATAAAAAGTCAATGACCTGAAACTTTCACTCATTTTCTTTCTTCATAGATGCTGCTAGACCTGCAGAGTATCACCAGCATATGCATCTCATTAATTTTAGTTTCATTTGTAGTTAGATGTTTATATTTTAGGCATAAAATATAGATTGTGGTAGCAAAACAGAATGTTAAAGTATGCAGCAAGATATAGATTATAAATACAAGAAAGTCTGCAGATGCTGGAAATCCAAAGCAAGACACACAAAATGCTGGAGGAACTCAGCAGGTCAGGCAGCATCTGTGGAAATGATGCAGTCAATATTTCGGACCCAGATCATTCTTCGGGACTGAAAAAGAAGGTGGAAGATGCCAGAATAAAAAAGTGGAAGGAGGAAAAGGAAGATAGCTAGAATCTGATAGGAGATGACAGAGAAAGGGAAGGAGCAGGGACCCCAGGGGGAGGTGAGAAGAGGTAAGAGGCCAGAGTGGGGAATAGAAGAAGAGGGGAGGGTGAGGGATTTTTTTTACCAGAAGGAGAAATCAATATTTATGTCATCGGGTTGGAGGCTACCCAGATGGAATATAAGGTGTTGCTCCTCGACCCTGAGGGTGGCCTCATCTTGGCACAAGAAGGTGCCATGGAATAACGTACCAGAACAGGAATGGGAATTGGAATAAAAAGTGTTTGGTCACTAAGAAGTTTCATTTTTGGCAGATGGAGCAGAGGTGCTCAACGAAGGTTAGTTGCAGAAATGGGTAGAGGAATGGCAGATGGTGATGTGGATAAATGTGAGGGATTGCACTTTGGAAAGTTAAATGGAGGGGGGAAATATATATAGTAAATATACTTAAGAACTATAATGTACTGAGGTACCTTGGGGTACAGGTCCTAAAGTGGCAACTCAAGCAGTTTGGGTGGTTAAAAAAGAGGAGGCAGAAAGTTTGCTTTCATTGAGCAAAGTATTGAATATAAATATTCCAAAAGTCACATTCCAGCAGCAGAAAACCTTGGTTAGGTTACATTTGGAGTAGTGTGTGCACTTCTGGTTAGCACATTCCAGAAAGATAGAAGGGTAATAGAAGCAGATATGAAAGTAATGTTCAAGAGGCATCTAGAGAAATACATTAACATGCAGGGAATGAGCGATATCGATCATTGGCCAGCTGACTGGATTAGTTCAGTTTGACTTTGTAGTACAGTACAGACATCACGGACCTGTTCTGTGATCTACTCATCTGTGCTCTTTAATATAAGTGAACCCTTTACTGTCATTGTATGAACAACAACCTTTTGGGTATGAGCAGGTATAATTGAACTCACAGAAGCTGGAATAATTGATTCCCTTATTCCTTTATGGACTACACTGTTTTGCAGACTTTCTTGGCACGACTTTCAGAAATCAGTAATCTGACATTAGGTCACTTATTCAAAAAGATAAATTACCTGGAACATGCCACACCTAGTGTGACAAAGGCAGCAAGTTCATGGAGGCACCAGAGGCTGTCCAAAACATAGCAGGGTAGTGCGGTAGCGTAATGGTTAGCATAATGCTGTTACAATGTCAGCATTTAGATCAGGGTTCAATTCCCACCACTGCCTGTAGGGAGTTTGTACGGCCCCCTTGTGACCATGTGGATTTCCTCTGGGTGCTCTGGTTTCCTCCCAAGTTACAAAGATGTGCAGTTAGGGTTAGAGAGTTGTGGGCACGCTATGTTGGTGCCGGAGGTCTGGTAACAATTGTAGCCTGCCCAGCACAGTCCTTGCTGGTTTGATTTGTCTGTATATTTCCATGTACGTGTGACAACTACAGCTGTTCTTTATAAAATCACACACTGCCCTGATCTGGGAACATGTTGACTTTCCCTCATCATCACCGAGATCAAATCCTGGAATTCCCTATTCGACAATAATGTAGAAGTACCTTCAGCATGTGGAACACAACAAATCAAAAACGTGACTCACTACTCCATTCTCAAGGGGAATTAGAGAACGGCAATAAATGCTGGTTCCAACAGTGCTGTCCACATTCTGTAAATTAATTTAAAATGAAGCCAGACGCAGCAACTCCTGCTCAAATCTGCAAGCAATGTGATATCGGTCATTGTTTTCTGGTCTCCCAAGCCTCTCTCTAAGCTGTTTTCAGTACGGTACGTTCCTGGCAGCTTTCCCTTCTCCTTGCAATTATCTTGATTAGAACAGGAACAATGTATTCCAGTCGGGCATGCTGGCGTGTAGTATGATATCAGTTGGCATTCACACAACTGTCAAAATGTGTTTATTTGATTCAGTAGTTTCGAAGTTTGCTGCTTTTCTGGGTGGGCTCGGAGGTGAGTTTGCCATCTGTATCCTTAATTGATGTCTGTTTTGTGTTGACTTACTACAGTGTATGCAACTAGCTTCCCTGGCTTCTTGCCTTGATTAATATATTTGATGGCTCTGCAGCAGGAGTTCTTCTCAGCACCCATTGCCAATCTTTTCCTGTGACAGTGGGCTTTTAAGTGATTTTCAGAGTCAGGATGTTATCACTGACATATGTCATGAAATCTGTGGTTTTGTAGCAGCAGTACAGTGCAATACATAAACTATATATATATATATATATATATATATTAGTGAGGTAGTGTTCATGGGTTTATTGTCCAATCAGAAATCTGATGATAAGGGGAACAAGCTGTTCCTAAACATTAAGTGTGGGTCTTCAGGCTTCCGTACCTTCTCTCTGATAGTAGTAATCCGATGAGGGCATGTCCAAGGTGGTGGGTGTCCTTAATGATGAATGGACAATATTTTTAAGGGAGAATAATGTAAATATAGACTAAATGTATCACATAGACTAATTGGCCCAGATGGTTTCGTAAGAACACAAGAAATTGGAGCAGGAGTAGGCCATCCAGCCCGTTGAGCCTGCTGTGGCATTCAATAAGATCATGGCTCATCTGACTATAGACTCATCTTCACCAACCTGCCTTTTCCCCCCATAACCCTTAATTCCCCTACTATGCAAAAATCTATCCAACCTTGTCTTAAATATATTTACTGAGGTTGCCTCCACTGCTTCACTGTGCAGTGAAACAATGAATATTGGGAGTACCTATCTCAAAACCCAGTCACAATGAGCTCAATGGAAAGGTGATGCCTCCAAAAGGGTATTCATGTTCCTGTGTCATGCACCTTAAGAACATTAGATGTGAGCCATAAGAAATTCTTGACATTTACCCTGACTCTTAGTGACATCTGTAATATAAAAAGGGCAAGAATCCGCTCATTAACTTACTTTAGTTGTTTTGAACTTTTACCTTAGATATGAAAATTATCAACTGTTAATTTATAGATGTGAGGATTTCTGGGATTTGGGTAATGATATCAAGGCCAACATGTACTGACTGATCCAAATTGCATTTAGCAAAAGGATGAGCTGTCTTCTTGAACTAGAACCTTTCTGGTGATGGTAGTGCTCCATTGGGTTATATCCCGATAGCATGAATGGCAGTGATGCTACACTACCAGATGAACTCAACGCCTTCTATGCCCACTTTGAAAGGGAGAATATTACTATAGCCGTGAAGATCCCTGCTGCACCTGATGACCTTCGTCTCAGAGGCCGATGTTAGGCTGTCTTTAAAGAGGGTGAACCCTTGCAGAGTGGAAGATCCTGATGGAGTACCTGGTAAGGCTCTGAGAACCTGCGGCAACCAACTGCAGGAGTATTCAAGGACTTTTCAAACTCTCACTGCTACGGATGGAAGTTCCCACTGGCTTTAAAAAGGCAACAATTATACCAGTGCCTGCGAAGAATAATGTGAGCTGCATTAATGACTATTGCCTAGTAGCACTCACATCTACAGTGATGAAATGCTTTGAAAGGTTGGTCATGACTAGACTAAACTCCTGCCTCAGCAAGGACCTGGATGCGTTGCAATTTGCCTATTGTCACAATAGGTCAATGGCAAATGCAGTCTCAATGGATCTTCACAAGGTCTTAGACCACCCGGACAATACAAACACATATATCAGGATGCTGTTTCATCAACTATAGCTCAGCATTTAATACCATCATTCCCACAATCCTGATTGAGAAGTTGCAGAAACTGGGCCTCTGTATCTCCCTCTGCAATTGGATCCTTGACTTCCTGACCAGAAAACCACAATCTGTGCGGATTGGTGATAACATCTCTTCCTCACTGACAATCAACACTGGTACACCTCAGGTGTGTGTGCTTAGCCCACTGCTCTACTCTCTCTATTCCCATGACTGTGTGGCTAGGCATGGCTCAAATAGTCTCTATAAATTTGCTGATGATACAACCATTGTTGGTAGAATCTCAGATGGTAATGAAAGGGCATACAGGAGTGACATATTCCAACTAGTGGAATGGTGTCGCAGCAACAACATTGCACTCAACGTCAGTAAGATAAAAGAGATGATTGTGGATTTCAGGAAGGGTAAGACTAAGGAACACATACCAATCCCAAAGTGGGATCAGAAGTGGAGAGAGTGAGTAGTTTCAGGTTCCTGGGTGTCAAGATCTCTGAGGACCTAACCTGGTCCCAACATATGGATGCAGTTATAAAGAAGGCAAGACAGTGACTATACTTCATTAGGAGTTTGAAGAGATTTGGTATAGCAACAAATGACTCAAAAACTTCTATAGATGTAGCATGGAGAGCATTCTGACAGGCTGCATCACTGTCTGGCATGGGGGTGGGAGGGGGGAAGAGGACTACTGCTCAGGACCAAAAGAAGCTGCAGAGGGTTGTAAATTTTGTTGGTTCCATCTTGGGTACTAGCCTACAAAGTACCCAGGACATCTTCAAGCAACAGTTGTCTCAGAAAGGCAGTGTCCATTATTAAGGGCCTCCAGCACCCAGGGCAAGCCTTTTTCTCACGGTTACCATCAGGTAGGAGGTACAGAAGCCTGAAGGCACACACTCAGCGATTCAGGATCAGCTTCTTCCTCTCTGGCATCCGATTCCTAAATGGATATTGAACCCTTCAACACTACCTCACTTTTAAAATATATATTATTTCAGTTGTTTACATGATTTTTAATCTATTCAATATATGTATACTGTAATTGATTTACTTTATTTTTATCATTATTATTTTTTCTTCTTCCTCTATGTTACGTTTTGCATTGAACCGCTGCTGCTATGTTAACAAATTTCACAACGCATGCTGGTGATAATAAACCTGATTCTGATTCTTTCCACAGAAAGTTGTGTTTATTCCTACAAGCCTGGTAGTTTGTTGTAAATAGTTTCTGCAGTAAGATTGAGAAGCATGATGTATAGTCAAGGGCTTTTGAGCACAGTCCATTTTTAATTAATTTGCTGAACTTGAGTTTATAACCTGACATTAATTGTTATTGTTAGAAATTCGTATATTCTCCTCATGACCATACGAGTTTCTTTGTGGACGCTCCGGTTTCTTCCCACTTTCCAAAGATGTTTAGGTCAGTAGATTAGTTGTCTATGTGGGTGTAATTTGGTGTTGTGGGCTAGATGAGCCTGTTACCATGCTGTATCTCTAAATAAATAAATACATGATAAATAGAAGCTGGTGGTGATCTTCTATTTCTTCCAGTGGAAAGTGCTCCCACATTCTCCTGGGGAGAAAAGAGACAAGTGATGATGAAGTATTTCCAGGTTAGGGTGCTGAACAACTTAGGAAGGGCATCAAGTCATTGTGCTACCACCTCACAGCTTCAGTGAGCCAGGTTCAACCCTGACATTTGGTGCTGTCAATGTGAAGCTTGCACATTCTCCCTGTGATTGTTGGGAATTCATGGAACATAGAACAGAGTAACCCAGGAACAGGCCAGTCGGCCCACAACGTTGTGCCGAACTAGTTAACTGGCTAACAAAGCTAATCTCCTCTGCCTACATAGTGTCCATATCCTTCTATTTTCCTCACATTCATGTGCTTATCTAAAGATCTTTTAAAAGTGCCTCATGTTTCTCCACCCCAGGTAGCACATTCTAGGCACCCACCACACTCTCTGTGTCAAAAATAGTTCCCCTCAGACCTCCTTTTAAATTAGCCCCTTTCATCAAAATGTATACACTCTGGTATTAGGCATTTCAATAAAGATGGCCTCTGTTTACTCGTTCTATGCCTCTCATAATTTTAGAAACCTTTATCAGCTGTCCCCTCAGCCTCTGCTGCTCTGGAGAAAACAATGCAAGTTGTCCAGCCTTTCATTATAGCACATGCCCTCTAATCCAGGCAGCATCCTGATCAACCTCTTCTGCACCTTCTCCAAAGCCTTGACAATAACGGAGTGACCAGAACTGAATGCAATACTCCAGATGCGGCCTAACTAGAGTTGGATAAAGCCGCAACGTAACTTCCTGACTTCTGTTCTGTGGACACGAGAAAGAAACATGGATGGTAGTTTGCCTCCCAGCTGCCAGGATCCGCAATATTTTTGAACATGTCCACAGTATGCTGAAAAGAGAGAGTGAGCAGCCAGCAGTCATGGTGCATTTTGGTACCAACAACTTAAGTAGAAAAAGTGAGAAGGTCCTAGAACAGAATACAGGGAGTTAGGAAGGAAGCTGAGAAGCAGGACCTGAAGGGTAATAATCTTGGGATTGCTGCCTATGGCACACGACAGTGATGATAGAAGTAGAATGAGATGGCAGGGAACAGGATTCAGATTTTTGGATAATTGTGACCACTTCCGGGGAAGGTATGACCTATACAAAAGGGACAGGTTGTATTTGAATCCGAGGGGGACCAGTATTGTTGCAGCAGGTTTGCTGGAACTGTTAGGAGTGGTTCAAATTGAAATAGCAGGGGATCAAACCAGTATGATAGAGCTGGGAATGACCCAGCAGGTTTGCAAATAGGTGATAGGTGTAACATGGATGTAAGGAAGGACAAGCAAATGACTAGGTACAAATGCAGACACAGTAAAGAGTTATTGTACCACAGAGGTGAAATTCAAAAGGGTGACGAATGCAGGACTGAAGGTATTGTATTTAAATGCACATAGCATTCAGAATAAGATGGACGAAATCGTGACACAATTAGAGATTAGTGGGTATGACATTGTAGGCATCACTGAGTCACTGCTGAAAGAAGGCCATAGTTGTGATTTTAAAATCAAAGGGTATACTTTATATTGAAGGGACAGGCAGGAAGTCATAGGGGCTAGTGTGGCTCTGTTGGTAAGAGATGGAATTACATTGTTAGAAAGAGCTGACTTAGGGTCAGTGAAAGTTGAATCTTTGTAGGTGGAGTTAACAAACTGCAGAGGTTAAAAAAAAACCATTATGGGAATCATATATGGGCTTCCAAATAATAGCCAAGATGTGGGGTTGAGATTGCAAAGGGAGCTGGAAAAGGCATGTAATAAGGATAATATCATAATTATAATGGGGGATTTCAATATGCAAAGGGATTGGGAAAATCAGGTTGGTGGCAGATCACAAGAGAGGGAATTTGTTGAATGCCTACAAGATTGCTTTTTAAAGCATCTTGTGCTTGAGTCTGCTCAGGAAAAGACTATCTTAGACTAGGTGTTATGTAATAACCCCAGATCTTATTAGGGAGCTTAATGTAAAGGAGCCCTTAGGAGACTGTGATCAAAATATGATTAAGTTCCTACTGTAGTTTGAGAGGTAGAAGTATATGTCACATATATCAGTATCGCAATGGAATAAAGGGAATTACAGAGGCATGAGAAAGGAGCTTGCCCCGGTGGATTGGAGGAGGATACTGGCATGGATGACGGCAGAGCAGAGATGGCTGAAGTTTCTGGGAATAGTTCACAAGGCACAGGATAGATATGCCCACAGAAAAAGTTGTTCTCAAATGGCAGGGGTAGGCAACTGTGGCTGACAGGGGAAGTTCAGGACTGCATAAAAGTCAACCAAATGACATACAAGGGAACAAAAGTGAGTGGGAAGTTGGATGATTGGAAAGTTTTTAAACTCCAACAAAAGACAACTCAAAAAGCTCTAAGAAGAGAAAAGATGAAATATGAGGACAAACTAGCTGATAATATAAAGCAGGATACTGTAAGTTTTTTCAATTACATAAAGAGTAAAAGGGAGGTGAGAGCTGATATTGGACCACTGGAAACTGATGCGGGTGAGGTAATAATGGGGGACAAAGAAATGGCAGATGAACAATGGGTACTTTGCATCTCCCTTCACCGTGGAAGACGCTAGATGTATGCCAGAGGTCTGTGAGTGTCAGAGAGCAGGACTGAGTGCCATTGCTATTACAAAGGAAAAGGTGCTGGGCAGACTCAAGGTCTTAATGTGGGTAAGTCATCTGGACCAAATGGACTACATCCCAGAGTCCTGAGAGAGGTTGCTGAAGAAATAATGGATTTTTCAAGAATCACTTAATTCTGTCATGGTTTTGGAGGACTGGAAAATTACAAATGTCACTCCACTCTTTAAGAGAAGAAGGCAAAAGAAAGGAAAGTATAGACCAGTTAGCTAAACCTCAGTGGCTCGGAAAGTGTTGGAGTCTAAAATTAAGGTTGAGGTTTTGGGGTACTTGGAAACTAATGATAAA
This sequence comes from Hemitrygon akajei, assembly GCF_048418815.1. Classification (NCBI taxonomy): domain Eukaryota; kingdom Metazoa; phylum Chordata; class Chondrichthyes; order Myliobatiformes; family Dasyatidae; genus Hemitrygon; species Hemitrygon akajei. Next base: position 25,043,120 of record NC_133138.1, on the reverse strand, counting down.
ATAATTCAAGGTCACCATGGTTTCTGTCAAGGGAAATCTTGCCTGACAAATCTGTTAGAGTTCTTTGAGGAATTAACAAACAAGATAGACAAAGGACAGGTAGTAGTTGTCACTTACTTGGATTTTCAGAAGGCATTTGATAAGGGGCCACACAAGGTTGCTTAACAGGATAAAATGCTTGGTGTTACAGGAAAGATACTGGCATGGACAGAGGAACGGCTGACAGGCAGGAGACGGTGAGTGGGAATAAAAGGGGCCTTTTCTGGTTGGCTGCCAGTGACTAGTGGTGTTCCTCAGGGGTCAGTATTGGGACTGCTACTTTACACATTGTTTGTCAGTGATTTAGGTAATGGAATTGATGGCTTTGTGGCAAAGTTTGTCAATGATGTGAAAAAAGATGGAAGGGTAGATTGTGCTAAGGAAGCAATGCGATTGCAGCAGGACTTAGACAAATTGGAAGAATAGGCAAAAAAGTGGCAGACGGAATACAGTGTTGGGAAATGTATGATAATGCATTTGGCAGAAGGAACAATTCTGCAGACTATTATCTAAATGGGAGAAAATTCAAACATCAGAGGTACGGAGGGACTTAGGATTCTTTGCGCAGGGCTCCAAGAAGGTTAACTTACAGATTGACTCTGTGGTGAAGGCAAATGCAATGTTGGCATTTATTTCAAGGGGAATAGAATACAAAAGCAAGGAGATAATGTTGAGGCTTTATAAGACACTAGTCAGGCTGTACTTGGAGTATTGTCAACAGGTTTGGGTCCCAATTCTCAGAAAGGATGTGCTGTCATTGGAGAGAGTCCAACGGAGGTTCACGAGGATGATTCTGGGAATGAAAGGGTTAACATATGAGGAACATTTGGCAGCTTTGGGCTTGCGCTCACTGGAAGTTAGAAGAATGTGAGGGGATCTCATTGAAACTTACTGAATGTTGAAAGGACTAGATAAGGTGGATGCAGAGAGGATGTTTCCTATGGTGGGAATATCCAGAACTAGAGGCCACAGCCTCAAAATTGAGGGGCAACCTTTTAGAGCAGAGGTAAGGAGGAATTTCTTAGGCCGAGCATAGTGAACCTTGGAGTACTCTGGCACGGACTGTGCTGGAGGCCAAGTCTGTGGGTATACTTAAAGTGGATGTTGATGGCTTCCTGATTGGTTGGGGCATCAAAGGATATGGTGTATGGGCAGGTGTATGGGGTTGAGTGGGATCTGCATGATGGAATGGCGGAGCAGACTCGATGGGGCTGAATGGCCTAATTCTGCCCCTATGTCTTTTGGTCTTATGGACTTTTGAATTCAATGCCTCGACTAATAAAGGTATCATGTCATATACGAAGAAATCTGCAGATGCTGGAAATTCAAGCAACACACACAAAATGCTGGTGGAACGCAGCAGGCCAGGCAGCATCTATGTGCTTCCTCCTATAGATGCTGCCTGACCTGCTGTATTCCACCAGCATTTTGTGTGTGTATCATGTCATATGCCTTCTCAGGCACCCAATTAGACTGTGTAGCCACTTTCAGGGGGTTATGAACTTGGACCCCAAGATCCCTTTGCTCATCAACACAGTCAAAGATCTTGCCCTTAACACTGTACCATCTCTTTACATTTGACCTACCAAAGAGTAACACTTCACATTTGGTTCAGGTTAAACTCCGTCTGCTATTTCTGTAACTGATCTATATCCTGATGCATTCTTTGCCATTCTTCTACACTATCCACAACACCACCAATCTTCACATCATCTCTAAATGTACTCACCCTCCCATCTCCATTTTCATCCAGGTCATTTATATACATCACAACCAGCAGAGGTCCCAGTACAGATCCCTACGGAACACCATTAATCACAGACCTCCAGCTAAAATAAGCCCCTTTGACCACAACCTCAGTCTTCTATGTGCAAGCCAGTTCTGAATCCAAACGGCTAATTCACCATGCATCTTAAACTTCTGGGTGAACCCCTCATCAGGTACCTTATCAAACGCCTTACTAAAATCCATTTAGACAATATTTATAGCACTGTCTTCATCAACCACCCTCGTCACCTTGACAAAACCTCAATCAAATTAGTAAGACATGACTTGCCCTGCGCAAAGTTGCACTGACTCTCCCAAATCAGGCCGCAGTTTTTCAAATACTCATAAATCCTATTCCCTGGAATTCTCTCCAGTATCTTCCCTACCATTGCTATGAGGCTCATGGTATATAGTTTCTTGGATTATCCTTGGTTGCCTTTTTGAATAATGCAATAACACTAGCTACTCACCATTCTTCTCGGACCACACCTGTGGTTAGAGACAACACAAAGATATTGCACAAGTCCCCATCAATCTCTTCTCTTGCCTCTTTCCATAACCTTGGGTTTATCGCATCAGACCTGGGGACTGATCCACCTTTATGCTCTTTGAGAAACTCAACACTACCTCTACCTTTACCCTGAAATGTATATCACATCACTTGGCAATGATCTCCCTATCCTCCATGTCCTTCTTCCTGGTAAATACTGATGTAAAGTACTCATTAAGGACCTCACCCATATCCTTCGCTTACAAGTAAAGGATTGTCCTTGAGTGATCATACCCTCTTCCGAGTTATCCTCTTGCTCTTTCCTCCAGGTGTTTCAGGTTCCTCCTGCATCAAAAAGATGCAGTGTAGGTAGGAAGGTTAATTGGCTAACGTCAATTGTCTGTTGCGCCTTACTAATAGAATTTGAAGGGAGTTAATGAAAAGTAGGGAGAATAAAATGGGATTTGTATAGGATAATTGCAAAGCATGTTTGATAGCTGGCAAGGACTTGATGTGTCAAATGTCCTGCTTCCACACAGTGCAGCTCTATGACTCTCAAAATTGCAGGTGTCGTTGATGCCAGGCACCTGGGTTTGATCTTGCCCTGTTTGATTAAGGCTGCGTGTTTTGGAAGGGTCCTTGGCAGATTGCTAAAGCATATTTATAGATGGGGCACTGCTCTCAACAAGTACAATTGCCTACAAATAACTGCATGTTTATTATGTGAAAGATACATGGAACAGCCTGCAAAGTAGCCAAGCTATAGTGTACAAACATTAGAAGCTGCAGCTCAGTATTTCCTCAAAGATTTTTGTTTCTGTTTTTCATGGTGCTTTGAGGATAATTGCTTTTATGAATAGCTGCTTTTAAATTGGGATGATGGCATGCAGCACGGGTTCTTTCTTTATTGCAGATAGTAGTAGCATTCCAAAAAAATATATCAAGCCAATGATCCTTTGCTCTAAGGATTATGTTTCCAACTTTTTAAAAAATTGCTTTAGCATTAGCTGTACTCTGCAGAAATGGAACAAGAAACCAACAAACTGTTGCCTCCCAGGATTGTGTTTTTGAACTTCCCTTTAGAAAAGTTAGATTAGTGCCACTTGTTAGAATGCCCTTGAATGGAAAATGCTACAAAAAGTCATGGATAAGGTTTCATTCATCATGGATAAAGCCCTTCCCACCACTGAATACATCTACACAAAACAGTGTCGGAGGAAAGCAGCAGCCTTCACCAGAAGGTCCGGGAACCTCAGAACTCACACCAGCACGTTCGGGAACAGTTATTACTCCTTCGCTTAATTTCATTTGCCTTAATATTGAAATGTTCCCACACCCTATCCACTCACTTTCAAAGAATCTGCATTTCATGATCTCGATATTTATTTATTATTTCTTTCTTTTTGTATTCACACAGTTTGTTTTCTTTTGCACACTGGTTGAAGACCCAAGTTGCTGCAGTCTTTCATTGATTCTGTTATGGTTATTATTCTATAGATGTATTGAATATGCCTGCAAGTCAATGAATATCAGGGTTGTATATGGTGATGTATATGTACTTTGATAACAAATTTACTTTGAACTTTGAGGAAAAGCTCAGAGAGGTGAGAGTGTATTAGGATTAAAGAAATTATTTTAATACCTAGCATCACAAACAACTTCTAGGAGACACAAGAGACTACAGTGCCAGAATCTGAAACAACACAGAGATGGAGGAACTCTGTAGACCAGGAAACATATATGGGGAGAAATAGACAGCTGACGTTTTGAGACTATTTTCTGGCCCATGTTTTTTGATGGTATCAATGAAAAGAACCTGCCACTTAAAAAGCAAAATACTGCTGATGAGCAAAATCTTAAATCAAACCAGAAATACTGTGGAGGCCATGTTATTGGGTATATTTAAAGCAGAGGTTGATGGGTGTCAAAGGTTATGAGGAAGAAGGCAGGAGAATGGGGTTCAGAGGGATAATAACTTAGCCATAATGGAGTAGTGGAGCAGACTCAATGGGCCAAATGGCTTAATTCTACTCCTATGTCTGATGGCCATTGGGTTTAATACTCAGCAGAGCAGGCAGCACCTCCGGAGTGCCTCCAGCATTTTCTTTACACTTCCACCACCAACACCACCAGCCCTGCCATTCCCTCAGAGGTCACATGGAAAACCAATCTAAATGGGGGCAAAAAAAAGCACACGCTGTTTGAATGATTCTAAGAATGATGGGCATTAGATAAGTGGGTAGATTGGGAAAACAAGGGTTGTTCTCCATTAGAATAAGTTTGGGAGACAATCTCATGGGAAGGTATAGACTTAATGGCTAAACTGTGTCTGTTTCCACTGGCAAAAGAGTCAAGAATTTGAGGGCATTGCATGAATGTGATTGGCAAAAAATCTGAATGCTGGAAAACTTTCACATAATTTGGTTATGATCTGGAATGCATTGCAGAGGCAAATGATGTTACGCTCTGATGGAGGTTGATGGGAATGGAGGAGAAGTAACTAGGGTTGGTGTAGGATTAGCGCAAAGTGTGTTTGATAATTGGCATAGACAGTGTATCAAAGGGTCTGTTTCCATCCTGTACAACTCTGACTCTAGGAACTTGCAGATACTGTAGCTGAGGTCCTATGTTCGGGTGGAGGTCTTGTCCTGGATGATCAGGTTTTGTGTGTTTTATAGAAGGATCCTAAACTAGTTTCTGTAGAATATATACAGCAGTTGAAAAGGAAGTAGATAATAACTTGGTGGGAAAAGAAAATTGAAGAGTATGTAGACATGATGGAGGTTTCAGACCAGCTCCCACATAGAACTGACATAGATGTGATGGGCTGAATGGCCTCATCTTATATTCGCCCCCATCCTCCGATTCTGCAGTTTTATAGGTGAAGCATTTTGTGTGAAAGTATAAAAACAAAGGTGCTGAATGGTTGCAAGTTAGGAATAACCTCTCTAGGTTTGACAAAGTATCTTCAGTCCAAAACATTAACTTTGCCTCTCTTCTACAGAGGCTGAGAGTTTCCAGCATTTTCTGTCGAATATTTTAGTTTTCTAGCAGTTGCAGTTTCTTTGATTATCAAAGATATATTCAAAGTGAGTGAAATACAGCTTTAGCATGAATCAAAAAGAAAGATTGTGCTTTGACCACCGGTTATTTACATACTGCATATTGTTTAACCTTGACACATTTCACTCTTGCTGAATTTGAACCTCAGTGAGTGTTATTGGTAGACTGCAAAGTATGGAGCAGTTTTCTGCCACGGATTATAAACGTGCTGGCCATTAGTTGATGTATTGCAGTGGGGCTGAAGTTAGAAATCTGGCTGGGCATCACATGTTTCACTAAAGGTACCGTTCCATGCCCCTGCACCACAACAGCTGCTTCAACATCCTGAACATAGAATACTCCAGAAAAGCACAGGCCCTTTGGCGCACAATGAACATGGTGGAGGTACTTGTGACTCACTGAAAAATTTGTGACCAGGAGCATTCATCGTGTCATTGACATTTAAGTGACTGTCACTGGAAATTCAAAATAATTGCAGATGCTGGATATCTGATATATAAACAGAAAATGCTTAGAAAACTCAATAGGCCAGGCAGCACCTATAGAAAGAGAAACTGTTGTTGTTTCATAGTGGTGACCCTTCATCAGAGACAGAAAAAAGAGAGAGCGGGTTAATCTAAATAGCATACAAGGTGGGGAAGCAATATAAGTGGAACAAGAAGAATGTCTGTACCAGGGAAAAGAGATGTCATCATTCAATGGACAACTGTTGGGTTCAAGTTAACTACCACTGCCACATTCGCAGAAACCAACAGGGTATGTTTTTTCACCTGTATCATTTGCTACTCAGAAATCAAGGAATGACAGAGTGACAGACTTCAAGGTATATTTAGACCATAAGCCAATTAGGCAGAAGAGTAGAAATAGGCCATTCAGCCCATTGAGTCTGCTCCACCATTCCATCATGGCTGATTTATTATCCCTCTTCACCCCTTTCTCCTGCCTTCTCCACATAAACTTTCAAGGTAATCTTACTAATCAAGAAACTATCAACATCCATCTTAAATACACCTAATGACTTGGCTTCCACAGCTGTCTGTGGCAATGAATTCCATAGATTCACCACCCACTGGCTAAAGAAATTTGTCCTCACCCGTTCTAAAGGGACACCCTTGTATTCTGAAGCTGTGCCATCTGGTCTTAGACTCCCCAAAATTGGAAATACCCTCCCCATGACAAATTTACCTAGGCCTTTCACCCTTCAATAGGTTTCAATGAATCTCCCCTCATTCTTTTAAACTCCAGCAAGTTCAGGCTCAGAGCCATTAAACACTGCTCATATGAGTAATTTTCTCAGATTTCTCGTACTTGAAGCTTCTGTGTTTGAAATGTTTTCCCCATTTCCCCTTTGCCCCATATGTGTTAATGCTTGCAGAATTTTCATCCTTCATCTGCGCTTAATAGGCACCTCTGTTGGGTGATGAGAGAAGGCTGATGAATTCCAAAGGCTGGCTTTCTGCAGCATACTCTAGCCGAGAGTCAAGCCTTTCCTTTGTGACAATTAACATTGACTTGTGGTTTCACTACGAACAGTCATTTGTAAGGGACAGCATGATTACACAGAACTGATATTAACAAGAGATAATGGTTGATCCTGTCACAAACAAGAGAAAATCTACAGATCATGGAAATCTGAGCAACACACACAAAATGCTGGAGGAACTCAGCAGGCCAGGCAGATCTATGGAAAGGAGTACAGCCGATGTTTCAGGCCGAAACCCTTCGGCAGGACTGGGGGAAAAAAAAACTTTGGAGTAGATTTAAAAGGTGAGTGGAGGGGAAAGAGAAACACAAAGTGATAGATGAAACCTGGAGGGGGAGGGATGAAGTAGAGCTAGGAAAATGATTGGTGAAAGGGGCAGAATGCCATGGAAGAAAGAAAAGTTGAGAGGAGCACCAGAGAGAGGCAATGGGTTGGCAAGGAGATAAGGTGAGAGAGAGAGAAAGGGGATGAGAAATGGTGAAGGAGAGGGGTGAGTGGGGGCATTTCCATAAGTTTGAGAAATTGATGTTCATGCCATCAGGCTGGAGGCTACCCAAACATAATATAAGGTGTTGTTCCTCCAACCCAAGTGTGGCTTCAACAGGACAATGGAGAAGCCATGGATGGACATATCAGAATGGGAAGTGAATTAAAATGGGTGGCCATTGGGAGATCCCGCTTTTTCTGGCAGATGGAGCATAGGTGTTCAGCGAAGTGGTTTCCAAATCTACATTGTGCCTCTCTGATATACGGGAGGACACACTGGGAGCATCAGATACGGTATCTGTGATAGTCATTTCATGCCTTTACTGAAAGAAATCAATTCCCAATAACTACTGCACTATTTGAGCATAAAATGACACATGGTGACCGATTACTAAAGGCTATAAATACAACCATTTGATCCGGTTTTCGTCAGTAAGTCAGTAACGCACCATATCATTACATCTGCAAAATATGATGTCACAATGGCAGAAGTAATAGGGTTTAGATTATGAAAATATTTCACTGGTCCAATTTCTCAATGCTTGGGACATCCAACCAATTCAAAACATGCAGTTAAGGGTTCAGATATTTTCTAATCCAATTTCTAGAATATATTTCTCAACAAAAGGAATATTTGGTCAGGATTATTCCATTGAATGCAGTGGTGGCAGCAGCTCAGTCATAGTTGTCCACTGCTAAGTGGAGATAAGTATATTAAATAGCAGCACAGTATTGAATGGCTTTTTATGCACTTGTGTATCATTGCATATGGAAATAAATATGAATGATTGAGCCAATAATAATGTACAGTCCTTCAGCTTGAAGTACAATTGTTCTGAGTACTTCAGAATTAGTTATTTGGTGTTATATTTGTTTGGATCTAAAAGAGTAGGATGGGAGACAGTGATTTTCCCATTCTGATTTTTTCCTGCAATATATACTCCTCCCCATTGCTTTGAATCACTTACAGGTTATTTGTTACTGACACCTTACTGATCCAATAAAGAAATCTCTTGCAAATGTTATTAAAACAGTTCACTTTCTCTTGCTGATCTTCAAGTCATGCAGTCTTTCTGCCGAGCCACTTCAGTCAAAAGTTCACACTTCTTGTGAAAAATACATCAGAATTGAGATCCTGGGCTAATTCTTTATTAATCATGCCAGGGAGATGCGCCAGTAATTTAGTGGGATTCATTTTGCTGACATAATTTATATATATATATCAATCCTCTTTTCTCTGCAACTATCTGGCGAGGAAATTAATTTTGCCTTTTTTGGGAGAAACTGCTGCCATTTTAGTTACAAATTTTATTAGCTGCAATTCATAGGAACTCGATGAAAATCAATGATGAAAATTGACTTTTTTTGCTTTCCTGTTTGCCAAAAAAGTTAGTTTTCATGCATTTTACCTGCAAATCAAATCGTACTACAAACTTATTGGTTGACACTGAGTAACTATTAATTTGGCAATATAAATTAAAAACGCCAGACAAAAACATCACATTAATTGACATTGTAAACTATTTCAAAATCAATTCTCTCTGCCAAAAACCTACATTAAACTCTTTTATTAATAGATGAAAGCTTTATCAGTGTATTTTTAAGCCACAGAACAAAATGTCCTTTCCCTTACCAGTTACCAGGCATAATACCTACTTCTAGTCATTGGCATTCCAAATACATGATTAATAGGTATTATTTTTTGAACCTTACCAACAATATTTTATTGTTACTGATCCTAAATTTTAACCCGAGCACATTGCTTAATTTAATTACCGTGCCAGGAGATAAAAATCTGGCTATTCTCCCAGCTTTTGTTCAATAAACAAACAAGAAAAATTGATCTGGTGGATTTTAGGACATTTTCAAATAGCTGGAGGTACAGAGTAGAAAAAATTATGGCATAAAAAGTAGTGTACAGCAGGATTACTACACTGAGAGCAATAGGAGTAAAGGAACAGCAAGGAGCCACCTCACTTCTTGGGTCTGTACTGACTTTTAATTAAATCAGGAAAATATGAAAAAAAAAGTGCTGATGCTGGAAATTGAAAATAAAAACAGAACATTTTGGAAAGATTCAGCAGGTCAGGCAGTGTAAGTGGAAAGAAGAACAGTTATTTTCTAGGTCAGAAACACTTCCCCAATTTCTAATCATGTGTCTTTATTCTGAAACATTAACTCCGTTTCTTTATTGATGCTGCCTGGCCTGCTGAGTTTTTTCAGGATTTTCTGTTTTTATTCCACACATCAGGCTCAGTTCACCTGATGTGCACTCAGTGGCCACTTCATTAGGTACACCTGTTAATGCAAATATCTGATCAGCCAATCATCTGGCATCAACTCAGTTAAAAGCATGCCAACATGGTCAAGAAGTTCATTTGTTGTTCAGACCAAACATAAGAATCTTGAAGGAATGGGATCTAAGTGACTTTAACCCTGGAATGATCTTTGGTGCCAGGCAGGGTGGTTTGAGTATTACAGAAACTGCTGATCTCCTGGGATTTAAAAAAAAACCACACAGCAGTCTCTAGAGTTTACAGAGAATGGTACAAAGAACAAAATCTAATGCAGATTTCCAGCATCTGCAGATTTTCTCTTGTTTGTATCCAGTAAGCGGCAGTTCAGTGGCTGAATCACCTTGTTAATGAGATAGGTCAAAAGAGTATGGCCAGACTAGTCCCAGCTGACAGGAAGACAATAGGTAATTCAATTAACTGCTCATTAAACAGTGGTGTTGAGAAAAGCGGCTCTGAATGCACGACATGTTGAACCTTGAAGTGGATAGGCTACAGCTGCGGAAGACCATATAACACTCAGTGGCCATTTTATTACACACGTTTGTAGTTATAAGAGGTCCATAATAAAGTGGACGCTGAGTATAGATTATTACAATGAATTTCAATGAAAATTTGAGGAACAGCATCCTAACTTTAGTCTTAACATATTACAGCTTTTCAAGCAATAGCACTGAATTCAGTGATTACAATAACAAACCTCTCTAGTTTACATATTAACTACTCCTTGCATATTACCTATTATCTACATATTAACAATCTACTCCTCATCTTTTTTTCCTCCAGTGCTGTGGAAGTGTCTTGGCCCGAAACATCAACTGTTTACTCCTTCCATAGATGCTGCCTGGCCTGCTGAGTTCCTCCACCGTTTTGTGTGCATTGCTTGGATTTCCAGCATCTGCAGATTTTCTCTTGTTTGTGATTGCATATTAACTGGCCAGTTCTTATACACGTTCTTCAGCCTGAAACACTGCCTCTGCTTCTTTCCTCACAAGTCCTGCCTGACCTGTTGGATATTTTATTGTTTTCTTTCTGATTCTCAGTACTATTTGCATTTCCATTTTCCTTTGTTTCCTTTAAGATTTAATAATTTTTCAGCCAATTATTTTCTTTTAGTCTCTTATCCGCTTTAGATCCCTCTTCCCTCCAATTTTTCTAAAGTATTTAATTTTATTGTTTCTGCTTAACTGTCTGGATCTTGTTTGTTTTTGTATTCATCTCAATTCTACAGTTAATTTGGATTGTACATTTAATTTGCTGAGAAACATTTGGTATGACAAATATTTTTTCCCTCCAGCATTATTTTCCAGTTTATCTTCCCCAGTTCATGGCTCATTACCGTAAAATTATCTGAAATCTGGGACATATATTTGATGACTTCTGTTTGCAGTCAGCCTTGCTATATGAAATCTAATGACATTTTTCAATCACTAATTCTCAATTGTTCTCCAAATTCAAAATTCTGTGCTATTTTCAGCTCAGTACTAAATAGCTAAAAAAAAAATCACTCCCTGAAGCCTATGCACCAAGAAAATGAAAAGAATTCTAAGGCAATCTGCTGGGTAGATGAATCTGACAAAGGCAGCATTCGGCAGCGATCTGAACATAATTAACTGAGAATTTTGATCCCTTCTTTTCTTGGCAATGGGAACAAAAACTAGAAGCTAATGCTGAATAATTTGCTAAAAGTCTCTGAAGGAACGAGAGAAAACAAATTGATGGAAAAAAAATCAATTCTGTGATTCTACTGCATTGTAATAAGTTTAGGATATTTAAAAGGGTTTATAGCTGAACAACAACTAATTCACTGGAACTCAGTGGGCTAAGCAGCGCATGTGGGGGAAAGGCATTGTCACTGTCTTGGGTTGAAACCCAGCAGGACCTGATGAGGGCTTTGATCCAGAATTTCATAATTCCTTTCCTTGTTGGTTCGTATATTTAAACACTGATTTCTAAATAGTAAATAATTATGATTGGATAGCCAATTGAAGCACATTTAACAGAGTCATATTCATAAAAAAAATACAGCATAGAAACAGGCTCTTTGGCTTAACTAGTCCACGCCGAACCATTGAAGTTGTCTCGTCCCATCAACCTGCACCCAGACCGTAGCCTTCACGCTCTTAACGTCCATGTACTGTTAATCCAAACTTCTCTTAACTGTTGAAATCAAGCTCACATGCACCACTTGCACTGGCAGATGGCTCTACACTCTTACGACCTCTGAGTGTTCCCCTTAAACTTTTCACCTTTCACCCTTAACCAATGACCTCCAGTCATAGTCCCATCCAACCTCAGTGGAAAAAACCTGCTTATGTTTACCCTATTTATGCCCCTCATAATTTTTGTTTACCTTTATCAGTTGTCCACTCAATCATCCATTTTTGTCTTCTTTTAAAGTGTTTTCATGATTAAGATATTAGTGTTTATGTTAATGTATATTATCCCTCCCTAAACATCTTTGGAGTTAGTGGCTTGCTATAAGACATTGCTGAACCTAGAGTCACTAATAGGGCAGACTAGGTAAGTATACCAAGTAAGCTATAGAGGATGTTCCTTCAGAATAGAGATGAGGACATATTGATTTAGCTAGAGAGTAGTGAATCTGTGGACTTCATTGCCACAGACAGCTGTGGAAGCCAAGTTATTGGGTATATTTAAAGCAGAGGTTGGTAGCAGCTGATGGGCCAAATGGCTTAATCCTGTCTTAATGTCAGAATCAGAATCAGGTTTAATATCACTGACACATGTTGTGAAATGTGTTAACTTTGCAGCAGCAGTACAATGCATACATAATAGAAAATAAAAACTGAATTACAAGTAAATATATTAAAGATTTAAATTAAATAAGTAGTGTAAAATAGAAATAGCAAAGTAGTGAGGTCATGTTCATGGATTCAATGTTCATTCAGAAATCAGATGCCAGAGGGTGTACCTCCTTCCTGATGGGGCCTCCGTCAGTTCAGGGTCGACCATGGATGTTGTGTCCTAGCTGTCTAGAAACGCAAGCCTAGGCAGTACAATATCAAGAACAAGCTGTTGCCCATGTAGCAAGCTCCCCCTCTCCACGCATCTGATGACCCCAAAGGAATGACAGAGACCGATGCAGTTTTGCACCAGCAGCATTGCAGGACTCCAGCTCTAGATTTTTCCCCTCAGAGTTTACTCTTGAAGCCTTCCCCATGAGTGGGTACAGCCGCAAGGCAGTGGAGGTTTGAAATCAGAGTTTTCCTTCTCCTAGATGGGCTTTCAACCACAGCTGACAAGTCCCATTAGCCCGAAGCAACTGGCTTTAAGGAAACAGTAACCTGCTTTTGCCCCTTCTCCTGCTGGTAGAAACAGTTCCACTGTACTTAGTAGTGAAGCCACACGTGGCAGCCAGGAGCTAGGGGACTCGGTAGTCAGAGGCTATTTGAGGAGCCCACCATTAGGAGCATTTAATAGGGAGTGGGAGGTAGCCCCAGTACCACTCTTGGTATAATAACTTTCCTGATGGTAGCAATGAGAAGAGGGCGTATGCTGGGTGATGGGTGTCCTTAATGATGGATGCTGCTTTTTGATGCATTGCTCCTTGGATACTGCAGAGGCTAGTGGCCATGAAGGAGCTGACTAAGTGTACAACTCTTTGCAGCTTACTTCAATCCTGTGCAGTTGCCCACCACACACCCCATACCAAATGGTGATGCAGCCAGTTAGAATGCTCTCCACAGTATATTTGTAGAAATTTGCGAGTGTTTTAGGTGCAGTACCATATCTCCTCCAGCTCCTAATGAAGTATAGCCGCTGTCTCCTCAGACATATTGACACCCAGGAACTTGAAATTGCTCATTCTTTCCACTCCTGATTCCTCTATGAGGAGTTACAAGATAATAGATTATAGGATAATTGATTTCCTCCACGAAGAGTAAGCATGAACCAGGCATGTTTAAACAGTGCCACAATTCTGTTTACCACTGTCTAATTTTTAAACAGATGGTTATTAATTCAATTTAAATTTTGCAGTTGCCATTCTGGAATTTGAACCTGGATCTCCGAATTGTATGCCAACCCTTTGTATTCTGGCATGATCATTTAACCATTGGGTCACTAACGTATCCATGGCTTGTTAATGGGACACATTTGATTTGGTGTGAAGAATTGATTTTTGTCTGGTGAGGGTAGATTTTCACCATTTTGTGATCAGCCTCCTGTCTTTGGAAAACTGATATGTCACTTTTTTAAAATCAATGGAAGTTGTCAAGTTTCTGTTGTGGCAGATGATATGTGATAGCAGTATTATGCTTTGTATCCTTAACATCCAGAATAAAAGTGGTGAAGTGCAGTAGTTTGGAGTGCTATAAACCATTTGTCTTAATTTCTGTTTCTCCACCTTGGGACAAATTGTCTTCTCCAAGATTTCTTTATGTAGAACAATCATTGACTAAGAATTTCAAGTACCCTCATTTAAGAGTTAAGCAAGTGATCGGCCATAAGATAGTGAAAGTCAGGCAGAGTTTACAGAGTTGGGTCTTCACATTCTTGAAGCAACATACAATCACAGCAGCCAAACAGTTAACATTGCAGGTTTAAGACCTTCCATCATGTTCCCCCCCTCATCTCACTTCTACCCCTCCCTCACCTACTCAACATCTCTCCATTTTGTCTCTTGCAATTGAATTAATTTCTAATTAGGACATTGATTATTAATTTATCAATTATCCACTGACTTTTAAAGCATTGCATTATAGATTTGTTTGGAAAATATTTTGTGCTTTGAAGTCTCTCCAACAGCTGAATCCAGTAAAACAAATCATCAGAGTGACTAGTTCAGCTGGAAGTGTAGCTCCTACAAGGCGGCTGCAGTTTGGCGTTACCTTATGTGATAGTGCAAGCCACTGCAGCTCCAACATAAAAGGAAACAGTATGTGTGCAGGGCACAGCCAACTTTGCCTTACAACTCTATCTCTAGTATAGCTGCAGGTGAACATAGGAACATAAGCAGGAGTAATTTGGCCAGAGCCTTGAACCTACTCCATTGCTCAATAAAATAGCCTCAATGCCAGTCTCACTCTCTCCCCTTACCTCTTGTCTGTCAGTCTCTGCATTGAATATATTCAATTGGTTAGAACAGTGTTCTCGAACCTTTTATAGCCCAACACCCCCCCCCCCCAAAGCCCTTTCGTACCTGCCAACATCTCCTAAAGCACCTCCATAATTGCTAACACCCATCTTAAGCACAATATACTTTCGGGTACGCCCATGTCTACCATATGCTAATGTGAGCAAAATGATTCTGCTTCAAATTTTTATTTGTTTTTAAACCTAGCTTACACAGTACCCATGTGCAGTACTGCAGCTTCGATATCAGTGTGATCCTCGAGCTTGATGGTTTTTAGCAAGAGTTGAAATATCTGATTTAAGCTGTGACAGGAAAAGCCTACAGTCCCCACACGTAACAATGTCCAAGCAGTTTCTGTTTCTTGTGAGTATGTGGCACTGAAACCTCTTTCAACAAGGTAGGATGGAAATGCAATGAAGAGCGGTTCGGCTCTTCTCTAAAGACCAGGAAACATTGTACGACAGCGTAGCCATATACCACGAAAGCCGACATTTTTGCTTCTCCATCATTCTGACTTTCAATAATTTCTTCTTGGCAAGCTTTCTTTCAGTTCTTCCACCTTACAAAGAAATGGGTCAATTACCCAGAATGGAATTTCCAGATCATTCAAATTCATGAATCAATTCTGAAAATCCTTCTAAAGTGATTGCAGGTCTAATGGACAAAGGAACCGTGTAGGGAGTGATCCCTGCAGAAAGCAGAAAGTTCCCCATTCCCATTTCAACATGATACCCTGCTCTACTGTCACAATGAGCTGCACTCGGGCTGGAGGAGCAATACCTGATATTCCATCTACTCTCTTATCCATTCATCCCTCACCACTGATCTCCCTCCTAGAACTTATCCATGCAAGTGGAGCAAGTGTCACACCTGCCCCTACACCTCCTCCCTCACTACCATTCATGGCACAAACAGTCCTTCCAGGAGAGGCGACACTTCACTTGTGAGTCTGTTATGGTCATCTACTGTGTCTGGTGCTCCCAGTGTGGCCTCCTGTATATCAGTGAGACCCAATATGGATTATAGACAACTTTGCTGAGCACCTACACTCCATCTGCCAGAAAAAGCAGAAACTCCCAGTGACTACCTATTTAGATTCCACTTCCCCTTCCACATGACAGTCTGTGGTTAAGAAGGCACAAGGTGTATTGGCCTTCATCAATCGTGGAACTGAATTTAAGAGCCGAGTCATAATGTTGCAGCTATATAGGACCCTGGTCAGACCCACTTGGAGTACAGTGCTCATTTCTGGTCACCTCACTACAGGAAGGACATGGAAACCATAGAAAGGGTGCAAAGGAGATTTACAAGGATGTTGCTTGGGTTGGGGAATATGCCTTATGAGAATAGGTTGAGTGAACTCGGCCTTTTCTCCTTGGAGCGATGGAGGATGAGACGTGACCTGATAGAGGTGTACAAAATGATGAGAGGCATTGATCATGTGGATAGTCAGAGGCTTTTTCCCAGGGCTGAAATGGTTGCCACAAGAGGACACAGGCTTAATGTGCTGGGGAGTAGGTACAGGGGAGATGTCAGGGGTAAGTTTTTTTTACTCAGAGAGTGGTGAGTGTGTGAAATGGGCTGCCGGCAACAGTGGTGGAGGTAGATATGATAGGGTCTTTTAAGAGGCCTTTAGGTAGGTACATAGAGCTTAGTAAAATAGAGGGTTATAGGTAAGCCTCGTAATTTCATAGGTAGGGACATGTTCAGCACAACTTTGTGGGCCAAAGGGCCTGTATTGTGCTGTAGGTTTTCTATGTTGCTACATTTCCATGGCCTCCTCTACCATTGCAATAAGGACCTATTCCATTAGGAGGAGCAACACCTTATATTCCATCCGGATAGCCTCCAGCCTGATGGCATGAACATTGATTTCTCGACTTCCCCTTCACAATTCCCATTTCCCTCTCTCACCTTGTCACCTCCCTCTCCCTTTTCATTCTTCATCAATCAGATTCCCCTTTCTCCAGCCCTGTATCACTTTCACCAATCAACTTCCCAGCTCTTCACCTCCCAGTTTCACCTTTCACTTTGTGGTTCTTCTCCTCCACCCCCAAATTCTAACTTTGACCTCTCACCTTTCCTTTCCAGTCCAGCTGAAAGGTCTCAGCCCGAAACATCGGCTGTACTCTTTTCCAAAGATGCTGTCTGGCCTTCTGAGCTCCCCCAGCATTTTGTGTGTGTTGCTTGGACTTTCAGCATCTGCAGATTTTCTCTTGTTTGCGATTGAAGTCCTTTTTAGTTTTCTTGGCAAATGACTTGAGTGTGCAAGGCTTTTCAAATGCTTCTTTCATCTTCTGGAACTCAGTAATACCATAAGTAGCCTTTTCAGGGTGTATTTTACACAAGTGTTCCTGCAATCTTGATGGTTTCATTAGACAGTACAGTATTACAAATAAGACACATGGGGCGTCGCTGATTTGACGGGAACGAAATAAAACCATACTCCAGGTATGTAACATTGCATTGAAACACTGTTTTCTGCTTCTCAGCTGGATTAGAATTCAAGGCTTCACCGCCTTTGGTCTCATAGAGATCGTATTTATCCATCATTAATAGGGCTAAATTAAAATAAAAAGTTAACACAAACTGGGAATTGGATGTTGAGGACAACAGTGAGTTGATGCAATTGGTCAAGCCTCATGCCACAAGTGAGGATGCTGCTTACCACTCCCCCCCCCCCCCAAGAATCTTGAATTTCCCCTAATGCCCCTTTTGGACATGCAACTACCCCCACTGGGAATCACTGAGTTAGATAATTCCAAAGAGTAATGAACTTCCAACAGAAGAAATTTGTCCTCATTTTTGTTCAAGGTTTAAAGTAAATAGAACACAGGAATTGGCCATTTGCCCCACAGTATAGTGCTGTACTAGCTTAGAAGCAAATTTTAAAAATCCAAACACTAATCTTTTCTGCATACACCATATCCATACATCTTCTGTACATCCATGTAAATTTATTATCAAATTACATATATGTCACCATATACAACACAGATTCATTTTCATGTGACCATACTCGATAAATCCATAATAGAACAATAACGATAATAGAATCCATCAAAGACCACAGCAATCTGGGCATTCAACCAATGTGCAAAAGACAACAAATTGATCAAGTACAACAAGAAAGAAATACTACTAAATAAATAAACAATAAATACCAAGTACT
This sequence comes from Hemitrygon akajei, assembly GCF_048418815.1. Taxonomy (NCBI): domain Eukaryota; kingdom Metazoa; phylum Chordata; class Chondrichthyes; order Myliobatiformes; family Dasyatidae; genus Hemitrygon; species Hemitrygon akajei. Next base: position 25,025,228 of record NC_133138.1, on the reverse strand, counting down.
TGAGATGAACAAAGTGAGCTGTTCCAATTGGATGACTACTTATTCTGAAACAATATCCTGGTTCTAGATAACCCCAGTAGGGGAAATATGCTCAGAGCACCCCCTGTGTCACACCCCTCAGAAACTTGTGTTTTAGTAAGCCTCTTCTGATAAAATCCAATTAACGCAGACCCAGCCTGTTTAATCTTTCCTCATGTTAATTCCTTAATCTCATTAAATAAAAATCAAAATGAAACTTCAGGTGCTGGAAATCAGAAATAAAAACCTAAATTCCTGGCAAAACTCAGCAGGCCAGGCAACAGCCAAACAGTTAACATTTCAAGTCTGAGATCTTCCATCATATTCCCTCACATCTCACTTCAACCCCTCCCTCACTTACCCAACATCACTCCACTCCATCTCTTGCAACTTAATTGACTCCCAATTAGGGCATTGATTATTAATTTATCATTGTATCCACCTACTTTTAAAGTATTGCAATATCGATTTGTTTCAAAAATATTTTGTGCTTTGAACTCTCTCCAACAGCTGATTCTAGTAAGCTTAATCAGCAGAGTGAGTGCTGAGGTTAAACACGTTTTCCTATTTGGTTTGATATCACCAAGAGGTAAATCATGAAGCGTTCCTTCTTCCTTATGTTGTGATGTCATCACCCTCGACAACAGGATTTCCCAAACTTCTTTATTCCGTGGACCAATACCATTAAGCAAGGGGTCAATAGACCCCAAGTTGGGAACCCTTGCTCTATATTGTGAACATAGAACATGCCTGCACTTAAACCTTACTTCCTGTTATTGGCCTTTGCTAATTGCCTAATAAATCATGATGGCTGAAGCCCCCTAAAAAGCACCAAATGGCCCTGCTCATTTTTAAAATCTCACTCTGACTCACCAAAACAAGATGAGGTGGAAAGTAATTTATTGTAAAAACTGAGTGTCTCCCAAAAGCACAGAGATGTTTTCACTCTGCAGGACTGAACTACTAAAGTTTTTTTTTCTGCATTTCAGGCTGAGACATTTGCAAACATTGAAGTATTATTTCCCTTCTCTTTGCAAAGAGGTTCACATGCTTCCTCGCAGCCTCCTTGAAGAAATAATGGAGGTTATCAGCAATATTGGAGGTGAGAGATGTGGGATGAGCAGGGGATTAATTACTTTAAAACACTTCAAGCTAGAAATTTACAGACTATGATTCAACTTTGGGGCCAGGATAACTAGCAATCAGTATTTGTTTAATAAAGAACAATATTTAGAGAGTGTAGACTGATCACTTGTGCTTGTTTTCTAGGGTACTTTATTAATGTTTTGCTGCCGAGACACATTGCTGATTTCATCTGATCAATACTCTCAAAGGGATGACAACTCAACAACATCTCAGATGAGGGGAACAATCAACTTTAAAATGTACAATAGCCATCTTGGTGTTGAAAAAGTTTTTTTTAGCTTTGCAGTGATTCTTTCATAATCTCACAGGAAAGTAGGTAAACTAACTTCAAATAATTCATTGATTTATAATCCTAGCATACACCATAAAATTATACTGTACTTCTAGAACTATGTCATATGGTATTAACAGTGATCTTTTAACATAGCTGAGGTTTATCTTGCAGCTATTAACTATTTTTTCATTAACTGATCCACTCTAACCAAAAGATAATGGAGACGGAAATTTCAAATAAGCTCACTGAATGGCAGTATTGCACAGCTTAATATCAAGATCGCTGGTGTTTAGAGGGAGACATGAGAGTGCAGATGCTGGAAATCTGGAGCAGCACATGAAATTCTGGAGGAACTTAATAGGTCTATGCAGGGAAATGAACGGTCTTCATTTTGGTTTGGAATCTTTCATCAGCACAGAAAGGAAAGGAAGCGTAACCAGTATATAAAAGGTGGGGGGAGTACACGGAGGGGAAGGTGATGCCTGATAGGTAGATCCAGCTGACGGGGTGGTGGGGGAATGATAGGCAGATGAGGGAGGGGCAGAGTGACAATGAAGTAAGAGGCTGGGAGATGAAAGGCTGAAGAAAATTGAAGCTGATAGAATAGGCATGAAGGGAAAGAGGTCATGAGGAGAGCTGGTCAAAGTAATCTGTGGATGATGGACAGATCAGGAGGAAAGGTAAGAGGAAAGAGATAGAGTGTTGGGGCCTGTGCAGTAAGGGTTGTTATGCCCTCGGCCCCCTCCTTTGTGAGAATCGCAAGAGCCCTAGTCGAGGGGGGGTCAACTGACCCAAGAGAGAAAGAGACGTGCTGAATAGACACAGGAAAATGGGAGAGAGAGAGAGAGACGTGCAGAAGACCACGTTCTCCCAAGAAGCAGAATAAAGGTGACATTGACTATTGTCTCATGGAGACCACGTGAAAAGCCCTCGGGCAAAGTGGGCTGGTTGAGAGAGAGATCGCATTACCTGCAACCTGATTGACACCTGCGATCCCGTGAAGAAGTATAAAGGAGGGTCTGAGGGGGGGAACCCTCAGACGCACCCAGGAGACACCAAGGAAGCACGATACCAATTCCCATGGGAGCGGGAAGCCATTTTGAAGGAAGCCACGTGCGTTAGATTCCAAATTTTGAATCTATGGCTAGAACCAACGAAAGACTGCTTTTAACTAACAACGGGGAAGCCTGCTCCCCTGATTCCAAGGATTTGCTCTGCAAAGACAACGGGCAAGTGTTTATCCTTTCTAAATCATCTCTCTCTCTCTACAACGTGAAAACCCCAGCGGTTCCCAAAAGGGAAAAGCCTGCAAACTTCTGAGTGACTCTTTATATTTCAATTGGACTCAGTATTACCCCTAGACAACTATAGAGCTTATTTCTGATTGATTATTATTACACCGGTGTTTTGGATTGAGTTTTGACGATGTATATGATCTGAATGTTTTGTATTAACCATACGCTTGTGCCCCTTTTTGAATAAAACGTTTGAAAATAGTAGCATCCGACTCAGCTGATCCCGCTATCTTTGCTGGTAAGTTACCTGGTTACGGGGTTACGTAACAGGGTAAACTAAAGGAAGGGCGTAAGAAAGAGGTTCTCAGACTTTATAAGAATAGATGTTCATGCTGTCAGTTTGGAGACTACCAAAGTGGGCATGGACATCAATTTCCCAGATTCCATGCTCCATTGTCCTCGACCCAGGTTCAATTCTTGTCTCTGTCTGTAAGGAGTACGTATGTTCTTCTCATGATAACATGGGTTTCCTTCGGATGCTTCTACAGCCCAAAGGTGTACCAGTTGGCAGGTTTATTGGTCATTGTAAAACGTCCCGTGATTAGGCTAAGGTTAAATCAGGGTTGCTGGGTGACGGAGCTCGAAGGGCTGGAAGGGCCTGATGAGCACTGATTCTCAATAACTAAATAAATTATTAGATTCCATCTGCTTCAACCCTTTAGCATATCCGCCAATCACACAGCTCTTTACATCATTCTCCCTCTCCCTCTCACTGGGATCCAGTTATCACCTGACAACTCCCCTTACTCCACCCCACTCCCCACCTTTTTATACTGCCCATCTCCCCGCCCCTTTTTTTCTGGTGGTGAAGAAAGATCTCAGCCTCAAACATTGACTATCCATTTCCTCCCATAGATGCTGTCTGACCTGCTGAGTTCCTCCTGCACTTTATGTTGTGATTTGGAGGGATCTGGTTGTTCTGGCACATAAATGACTGAAAATTAATATGTAAATATGAGTCTCGAAGGCCTTTGTTAACTGATATTTAAGATGATGTGAGAACAAGGGTAAAAAGACACCATAATGGAAATATATAGAACTGCACAAGCAATATTGTGGAAAGGTTTGATTACACGACCTAAAGAAGAATATGGTTGACACAGAGGGAGTGCAAAGAAGATTCGCCAGAATGCTGCTTGGAATGGGGAGTTTCTGCTGTGAGGAGGAATTAAGAAGAATGACCACACTACTCAAGTTTGGAAGAGTGAGGAGTGATGTGAACATATGAACAAATCAAGAGTTGGAATTGGCCACCCAGCCTCTAGGTCTGCATGACTGTTCAATAAAATCGTGTGACCTGATTCAATCTCTACTCCATATTCCTACCAAACCCAGTGAACTTTCACTGATACCCTTCCTGTCATGACCCATATATCAAGAATTTTCTGCCTTTGATTTGAAAAATAAAACTCTACTAGGAGAGTTCCAAAAAAATTAAGAACCCCTGAGAGGGACAAAATTCATCTCATCTGTCTTAAAATTGTTGATCTCTTGTTTTTAAAACCTTGACACTGGGTTCTAGCTTCCCTCAGAAGGGGAAATATCCTCTGTACTGTTACCCCATTAAACTCCCTCAGGATCCCACATGTTGCAAACATAAAAAGTCGTGGGGATGATGTTTCCCTTGGTTGTGCTGCCTTGAACCAGGTGGCCCAGTCTCAAAACAACGAGCATCGCTGAGAAGAAATTTAAATGGTGGAGCAGCCATAAAGAACTGAACAGCTTATTCCTGCTTTTATTTGTTATGTTTATAGTGTTTGTAAATTAAAAAAATCTACGATGTATTTAATTGTGTGTGTATCATTCTGCACACATGTCTGAAGTCTGAACTTTACCTCAGAAAACCACATAATATAAAAATATTCATTTTGTTCTGCACCTTACCACATTGAAGATCAAAGCACCATGGGAACATTCATACTATACATGTAGCAAATAAAATGTGTTTAACAGTTTGCACATTTAATCACCATTGCAGAGCAATAATTCCAGAAGATTTGGTTTCAGAAGATGTTGTCCCCACATAGTACATTAAGAGTCCTCCGGTGTTCTATGTCTTCCATTCAGATCCATAACTATCTTAGCACTATCACTTACAGCATCTGTTAGGCAATTTACTTAGTAATCACCGATTTCCAATTTGGGATAACTGAATTTTATTTACTTAGGAAACCATTTAGAATATATAATCTATTCCTCTTAAAGTTTTTCCAGTCACCTCCCTTAATCTCATTTTCTTGTTCCTGTGCCTTATAAGGCAAAGCATAGATTAATATTGACCATATTCAATTTAATTTTGAAATACAGCTAATGAGATGCCATGATGTGCTGTAAAAATTGTATAATGTAAAACAATTTGATGGTTGCAATGATGGACGACCAATTCAGTGCATTCAAATACCAAGTTCCAGCCCAGGACAGATAACTTATTCTGATAATGAAATTGCCAATGGCCTACAAATGATCCTGAATGATGCTAGTTTATCAGATAAATATCAAATTATCCTCAACACTATTGTACCAGAAACTCTGGCCTTTTTAAAATAGGTTAATTGGATTGTTAAAATATCAAGGAATGGAAATTAATACAAACATGTTTAGCAATAGAACTATGATCGCACTTGATAATTTCCAGGCCAGTATCCACTGTTCTGCCTTGTCAGATAAATTAGATCTCAGTGATAACAAGCCAGATAAATGAACATTTAATTGCAACATTTAAGATGCTTACCTTGCAAAGGGAGAGTTCTCCAAAAAGTTGACAAGGTCTTCTTCAGCAGCTCATGATCTTCAGTAGGACTGTTAGAAATGTGAGTTCTTGAAGGAGTTTAAGCAATTATTTCTCAGCTCGAGTAATAAATTTCATGAAATGAAGGATTCTATAACACTGATTTCACAAACAAAGCAATGCAGTGCGACATTGGTTAATCCTGCAGATTTGCAAAAGATGCATCTGCTGGCAATTAGCACTTATCCTGATCTTGTAAAATCGTTTCAAAGTAGCTGACACAGATGAGTAAATTTGATCAATAAGGATCTATAAACATCTCATGGAGTACATAAACTCCGTACAAGAGTGAGATAGATCAGCTGGGTGAGTGGTGTCGCAACAATACCCTTGCACTCAACATCAATAAGACCAAGAAATTGATTGTGGACTTCAGGAAGGCAAAGTCAAGGGAACACACACCAGTCTTCATCAAGGGATCAGCAGTGGAAAGGATGAGCAGTTTCAAGATCAGCATTTCCGAATATCTATCCTGGGCTTAATATATTGATGCAATTACAAAGGCGGCATGACGGCAGCTACAAAGCTGTGCCGAACATATCCTTACCTTAGAAATTACCTAGGGTTACCCATAGCTCTCTTTTTCTGAGCTCCGTGAGTCACTATCCAGTAGCCTCTTAAAAGACCCTATCATATCTACCTCCACCACATTTGCCGGCAGCCCATTCCATGCACTCACTACTGAGTAAAAAACTTACCTCTAACATCTCCTCTGTACCTGCTTCCAAGCACCTTAAACCTGTGCCCTCTCATGCTAGCCATTTCAGCCCTGGCAAAAAGCCTCTGACTATCCACACGATCAATGCCTCTCATCATCTTGTCCACCTCTATCAATGCCTCTCATCCTCCGTCGCTTCAAGAAGAAAAGGCCAAGTTCACTCAGCCTATTCACATAAGGCATGCTTCCCAATCCAGGTAACATCCTTGTAAATCTCCTCTGTATCCTTTCTATGGCTTCCACATCCTTCCTGTAGTGAGGCAACCAGAACTGAGCACAGGACTCTAAGTGGGGTCTGATCAGGGTCCTATATAGCTGCAACATTACCTCACAGCTCTTAAACTCAATCCCACGGTTGATGCCTTTTTAACCACAGTAACTGAGTGTCCTGTGGACTCAGAACCCAAGATCCCTCTGATCCTCCACACTGCCAAGAGCCTTACCATTAATACTATATTCTACCATCATATTTGACCTACCAAAATGAACCACCTCACACTTATCTAGGTTGAACTCCATCTGCCACTTCTCAGCCTAGTTTTGCATCCGATCAATGTCCAATTGTAACCTCTGACAGCCCTCCACACTATCCATAACACCCCCAACTTTTGTATCATCGGCAAATTTACTAACCCATCCCTTCACTTCCTCATTCAGGTCATTTATAAAAATCACAAAGAGTAGGGGTCCCAGAACAGATCCCTGAAGCACACCACTGGTCACCGACCTTCATGCAGAATATGACCCGTCTACAACCACTCTTTGCCTTCTGTGGGCAAGCCAGTTCTGGATCCATAAAGCAATGTCCCCTTGGATCCTATGCCTCCTTACTTTTTCAATAAGCCTTGCATGGGGTACCTCATCAAATGCCTTGCTGAAATCCATACACTACATACACTGCTCTACCTTCATCGATGTGTTTAGTCACATCCTCAAAAAATTAAATCAGGCTTGTAAGGCACAACCTGCCTTTGACAAAGCCATGCTGACTATTCCTAATATTATGCCTCTCCAAATGTTCATAAATCCTGCCTCTCAGGATCTTCTCCATCATCTTACCAACCACTGAAGTAAGACTCACTGGTCTATAATTTCCTGGGCTACCTCTACTCCCCTTCTTGAATAAGGGAACGACATCCGCAACTCTCCAATCCTCCGGAACCTCTCCTGTCCCCATTGATGATGCCAGAGGCTCAGCAATCTCCTCTTTCAAATCTCACAGTAGCCTGGGATCGTCCAGTTGCAGTGACTTATCCAGCTTGATGGTTTCAAAAGCTCCATCACATCCTCTTCCTCAATATCTCAATGCTCAAGCTTTTCAGTCCACTGTAAGTCATCCCTACAATCGCCAAGATCTTTTCCCGTAGTGAATACTGAAGCAAAGTATTTATTAAGTACTTCTGCTATCTCCTCTGGTTCCATACACACTTTTCCACTGTCACAATTGGTTCTCCTATTCTCTCACGTCTTATCCTCTTGCTCTTCACATACTTGTAGAATGCCTTGGGGTTTACCTTAATCTTATCCTCCAAGGCCTTCTCGTGGCCCCTTCTGGCTCTCCTAATTTCCTTAAAGCTCCTTCCTGCTAGCCTTATAATCTTCTAAATCTCTATCATTACCTAGTTCCCTGAACCTTTCATAAGCTTTTCTTCTTGACTAGATTTACAACAGCCTTTGTACACCATAGTTCCTGTACCCTACCAGCCTTCCCGTCTCATTGGAACATACCTATGCAGAACCTCACGCAAACTTCCCCTGAATATTTGCCACTTTTCTTCTATACGTTTCCCTGAGAACATGTTTCCAAGCTATGCTTCCATGTTTCCATGTGATAGCCTCATTTCCCCTATTCCAATTAAACGCTTTCCTAACTTGTCTGTTCCTATCCCTCTCCAATGATATTGTAAAGGAGATAGAATTGTGATCACTATCTCCAAAATGCTCTCCCACTTAGAGACCTGACACCTGATCAGGTTCATTTCCCAATACCAGATCAAGGACAGCTCGCCTCTTGTAGGCTTATCTATGTACTGGGTCAAGAAACCTTCCCGAACACACCTAACAAACTCTACGCCATCTAAATCCCTCGCTCTAGGGAGATGCCAATTAATATTTGGGAAATTAAAATCTCCCACCACAACAACCCTGTTATAACATAGAATAGTACAGCACAGTACAGGCCCTTCAGCCCACAATGTTGTGCCGACCCTTAAACCCTGCCTCCCATATAACCCCCCCACCTTAAATTCCTCCATATACCTGTCTAGTAGTCGCTTAAATTTCACTAGTGTGTCTGCCTCCACCACTGACTCAGGCAGTGCATTCCATGCACCAACCACTGAGTAAAAAACCTTCCTCTAATATCCCCCTTGAACTTCCCACCCCTTACCTTAAAGCCATGTCCTCTTGTATTGAGCAGTAATATCTAAGAATCTTTTCCAACAGCTTTCCCACCGCAGACACAAGGCTCACCTGTCTATAATTACCCGGACTATCCCTACTACCTTTTTTGAACAAGGGGACAACATTCGCCTCCCTCCAATCCTCCGGTACCATTCCCATGGGCAATGAGGACATAAAGATCCTAGCCAGAGGTTCAGCAATCTCTTCCCTTGCCTCGTGGAGCAGCCTGGGGAATATTCCATCAGGCCCCGGGGACTTATCCGTCCTAATGTATTTTAGCAACTCCAACACCTCCTCTCCCTTAATATCAACAGCTCCAGAGCTTCAATCTCACTCATATTGTCCTCACCATCATCAAGTTACCTCTCATTGGTGAATACCAAAGATAAGTACATATTAATTGAGGACCTTGCTCATTTCCACAGCCTCCAGGCACATCTTCCCTCCTTTATCTCTAGTCGCTCCTACCTTCCCTCATGTCATCCTTTTGTTCTTCACATAATTGAGGAATGCCTTGGGGTTTTCCTTTACCCTACTTGCCAAGGCCTTCTCATGCCCCCTTCTTGCTCTCCTCAGCCCCTTCTTAAGCTCCTTTCTTGCTACCCTATATTCCTCAATAGACCCATCTGATCCTTGCTTCCTAAACCTCGTGTATGCTGCCTTCTTCCACCTGACTGGATTTTCCACCTCACTTGTCACCCATGGTTCCTTCACCCTACCAGTCTTTATCTTCCTCACCGGGACAAATTTATCCCTAACATCCTGCAAGAGATCCTAAACATTGACCACATGTCCATAGTACATTTCCCTGCAAAAACATCATCCCAATTCACACTTGCAAGTTCTAGCCTTATAGCCTCATAATTTCCCCTTCCCCAATTAAATTTTCCTGTCCTCTGATTCTATCATTTTCCATGAAAATGCTAAAAGCCAGGGAGGGGTGGTCATCGTCCACCAGATGCTCACCCACAGAGATTTGTGACCTGACCCAGTTTGTTACCTAATAATAGATCTAGTATGGCATTCCCCTAGTCGGCCTGTCAACATACTGTGACAGGAATTTGTCCTGGACACACTTAAACTCTGCCCCATCTAAACAATTGGAACTAATCAGGTGCCAATCAATATCAGCGAAGTTAAAGTCACCCATGATAACAACCCTGTTATTTTTGCACCTTTCCAAAATCTGCCTCCCAATCTGCTCCTCAATATCTTTGCTGCCACCAGGCGGCCTATAGAATACTTCCAATAGAGTAACTGCTCCCTTCCTGTTCCTGACTTCCACCCATACTGACTCAAAAGAGGATCCTGCTACATTACCCACCCTTTCTGTAGCTGTAATAGTATCCCTGATCAATAATGCCACCCTTCCTCCCCTTCCCCCCCCCCCATCCCTTTTAAAGCACTGAAATCTAGGAATATTGAGAATCTATTCCTGCCCTGGCACCAGCCAAGTCTCTGTAATGGCCACTACATCATAATTCCATGTATGTATCCAAGCTCTCAGTTCATCACCTTTGTTCCTGATGCTTCTTGCATTGAAGTACATGCACTTTAGCCCTTCTGTCTTACTGCCTTTACACCCTTTATTCTGCTTCTCTTTCCTCAAAGCCTCTCTATATGTTAGATCTGGCTTTACTTCATGCACTTCTTCCACTGCTCTTTCACTCTGGGTCCCATTCCCCTTGCAGATTAGTTTAGACCCTCCCAAACTATGCTAGCAAACCGACCTGAAAGGATATTGCTCCCCCTCGAGTTCAAATGCAATCTGTACAGGTCCCACCTTCCCCAAAAGAGATCCCAATGATCCAAAAATCTAAAACCCTGCCCCCTGCACCAACTCCTCAGCCACACATTCAACTGCCTTCTCCTCCAATTCTTACCATCACTATCACATAGCACTGGCAGCAATCCTGAGAACACCACCTTTGAGGTCCTGTTCTTCAGCCTTCTGCCTAGTTCCCAAAACTCACACTTCAGGACCTCATCCTTCTTCCTGCCTATGTTGTTGGTACCAACATGTATCACAACTTCTGGTTGCTTTCCCTTTCGTACCAGGATGTCATGCATCTGGCCAGAGACATCCCAGTTCCTGGCACCCAGGAGGCAACAAACCATGCAGGTGTCCTACTCACATCCACAAAATCTCCTGTCTGCTCCCCTGACTATAGAGTCTCCAATGACAACAGCTCTCCTCTTCTCCATCCCACCCTTCTGCACCACAGGGTCAGACTCAGTGCCAGAGGCACTGCCACCATATCTCACCCCAGTCGGTCATCCCCACCAACAGTATCCAGGACAGTATACTTATTATTCAGGGGAATGGCTGTAGGGGTGCTCTGCACTACCTGTCTACTCTCCTTCACTTTCCCCCCTCTGACTGTCACCCAACAACCTGCTTCCAGCAGCCTAGGTGTAACTACCTCCCTGTAGCTCTCATCTGTGACTGCCTCATTCTCCCTTATGAGTCAAAGGTCAACCAGATTCCTCACACGGTCTTCCAGATCACCCAGCCACATGCACTTCTGGCAGATGTGACTCTGTGGGAGAGGGGAGTTCCTCCAATCTGCCACATCTCACATGAGAGGCACACCACTGTCTCAGGAGGCATTGTAAAGCCTAACTGGGAGCAAGCTCATCCTCCAACTCTTCTCATCAAAGCCTCTTGAGTCAAATCTCCACTCCCTCACTGGCCACTTTCCACAGGCCACTCCGCTTGAGCTACCCCTCTATTTATTTGTTTGAGCTTTTCAAACTGCTTGGTCACCTGACCTCGATTGCCCAATCAGCTGCTTTCTGCTGAGTCTGAGCTATTCAAATCTTGATTGTCTAATCAACCGCTTTCTGCTGAGCTATTCAAATCTTGATTGACTTGATTGCACAGTCCAACTGCCAAAATTGCCAGAATCTCTCGAGTCAAAGCCTCAAAGCTCCACTCCTTCACTGGCCCACTCACTTACTGGCCACTTTCCACTTATTATTACACCCTTCCAGAATCTGTCTCCCTATCTTCTCCTCGATGTTCCTGTTACTACTGGATGGTCTATAAAAAACACCCAGTAGAGTTATTGACCCCTTCCTGTTCCTAACATCCACCCACAGAGAGTCTGTAGACAATCCCTCCATGACGTCCAACTTTTCTGTAGCCGTGACACTATCTCTGATCAGCAGTGCCACACCCCCACCTCTTTTGCCTCCCTCCCTGTCCTTTCTGAAACATCTAAAACCGGGCACTTGAAGTAACCATTTCTGCCTCTGAGCCATCCAAATCTCTGTAATGGCCACAGCATCATATCTCCAAGTACTGATCCAAGCTCCAAGCTCATCCACTTTGTTCATAATACTCCTTGCATTAAAATAGAAACAACTCAAACCATCGGTCTGAGCGCGTCCCTTCTCTATCACCTGCCTATCCTCCCTCTCCAAGCTTTCTCTATTTGTGAGCCAACTGCTCCTTTCTCCGTCTCTTCAGTTCAGTTCCCACCCCCCCACCAGCAATCCTAGTTTAAACCCACCCCAATAGCCTTAGCAAACCTCCCTGCCAGGATATTTGTCCCCTTGGGATTCAAGTGTAACCCATCCTTTACCAGGATGTTATCTGGTTTGGTTTACCGGGATGTTGCCTGGTTTGGAGAACAAGTCATATGAAGCAAGGTTAGCAGAGCTGGGACTTTTCTCTTTGGAGCGTAGAAGAATGAGAGGGGACTTGATAGAGGTCTACACGATTATGAGAGGCCTAGATAGGGTGGATAGTCAGTACCTGTTTCCCAGGGCACCAATAGCAAACACCAGAGGTCATATGTACAAAATTAAGGGAGGGAAGTTTAGGGGAGACATCAGGGGTAAGTTTTTTACACAGAGGGTTGTGAGTGCCTGGAATGACTTGTCAGGGATGGTGGTGGAAGCTAAAACATTAGGGGTATTTAAGAGTCTCTTGGACAGGCATATGGATGAAAGAAAAATGGAGGGTTATGGGGTAGTGTGGGTTTAGTACTTTTTTTTAAGGATTATATGGGTCGGCACAACATGGAGGGCTGAAGGGCCTGTACTGTGCTGTAGTGTTCTATGGTTCTATGGTTCTATGGTTCTTGCACAGGTCACACCTGCCCCAAAAGAGGTCTCAATAATCCAGAAATCTGAATCCCTGCCCTCTGCTCCAATCCCTCAGCCACACATTTATCCTCCACCTCATTCTACTCCTATACTCACTGTCACGTGGCACTGGTAGTAATCCCGAGATTACTACCTTTGTGGTCCTGTTTCTCAACTTTCTTCCTAACTCCCTGTCGTCTGTTTTCAGGACCTCCTCCCTTTTCCTACCTATGTCGTTTGTACCAATATGTATCACGACCTCTGGCAGTTCTCCTTCCCACTTCAGGCTATCGTGGATGCAATCAGAAACATTCCGGACCCTGGCACCTGGGAGGCAAACTAGCATCCATGTTTCTTTCCTGCATCCACAGAATCACCTGTCAGACCCCCTAACTATAGAGTCCCCTATCACTGCTGCCATCCTCTTCCTTTCCCTACTCTTCTGAGCCACAGGGCCAGACCCTGTTTCATTCAGAGCTTGAGGAGATTTGGTATGTCACTAAATACCCTAGCAAATATCTACAGAACTGAATTGAATGGAATTGAATTGAATTGACTTTATTATTTACATCCTTCATACACATGAGGAATAAAAGTACTTATGTTACATCTCTGTCTAAATGTAAAATATGCAAATTATAGTAATTTGTAATAAATAATATGTGCAGCAAAATAACATAGAAATACAGTTATGTCAGCGTGAATTAATCAGTCTGATGGACTGGTGGAAAAAGCTGTCCCGGAGCCTGTTGGTCCTGGCTTTTATGCTGCAATACCATTTCCTGGATAGTAGCAGCAGGAACAGTTTGTGGTTGGGGTGCCTCGGGTCCCCAGTGATCCTTCAAGCCCTTTTTTATTCACCTCTCATTCATGGAAAGCATTCTAACTGGTTGCATCACTGGCTGGTAATGAGAGGCCACTGCACAGAATCAGAAAAAGCTGCAGAAAATTACAAACTCAGACAGCTCCATCATGGGAATTAGCCTCCCCAGCATCCAGGGCATATTCCCCGAAAGATGATGCTTCACTACTTCCTGCTCTCTTTTCACACGACTTACTTGTGCTTGTCGCTCTCACTTTCAGTTGCCACCGCTGGCTAGCAGTCTTGTGAACAGGAGAGCTGAATGTGTAAGTCTCTCCCTGCCAGTATATAGCCTCTCCAACCTCAAGCCTCATGAGGTGTCTCCTTGCTGGTGACACATAGAATGTGAACTCCTTTCGAACTCAGGCTGAACTACAGAGGACAGGGAATTCTGACCCTAGCACACGTAGTATGCTGGCCCACCAATGTGTGGACATGCCCTGGTGCTCATGAACCAGATCCCCTGATACGGGTAAATAGCCCCACTGCCTTGTGGGCAGCCTCGGGAGAGATGGAGGCTACGGGAGTAAACCCAGACAGAACATCCAGAGTGTAGCTGCTGGGATGGCTGGATGTCATTGAACATCTTTCCAGCAGCTCCTGCAGCCAAGCTGCTGCCAAACATATTGCTTCAGAAGGTTTCCTTTGGACTATGCTGGTGAGGCCTGGAGGGGGATCTTGATAACTGGGCATCTCAGGATCTCCATACCTTCCACCCAGGCTTGTGAAGATGATCATCACCACCCATTGTCCTTCGAGACAGATGGATGACAACTACACAGCAGATTCCAGTTAAATCGGGACAGCTGTTTATTTGGGACAATTCTTAAAGAACAGAAGCTAAGCTAAGAAAATAGTCAGAATTCCCTTCATTTATTTGGAAAACTATGCTGCATAATTGAAACAGGAGACTGTTCCCAAACAATTTCTAACCAGCGTCAGACCTGTGCATTTGCATAGCTGTTAGGCACTATAGTATGCTTAGAGAGATCAGTTTTTAAACAGTGTCAGTTGCACATGTTTGTGTTCAAAACACAGAGATTTTTGTCACTGATAGTTGGCAAGAAATAAGCAGTAAGACAGCACTGTGGTTTCAAAGCATTCAGGCTTGGAGATACCAAAAATAGCCAAGAATAAAAATTAAAAGATTTCAATACTTCAACAACTTAGGAATTACGAAGAAATTGAAGGTATCTATAATAATCTTGAATGGTACAATGAAAATGAAGATTTGCAGGATACAATCTTCGAAAGCATTGTATGAAGGTAGTCTATTATCTGAACAAGGTGTCTGCACTGATTCACTTTATTTACAGTCATGCATACAAACATGGCAGATGAATTCCTTTGATGATAACTTTTAGGAACTAAAAGCTCTGAAGGGGTATTGGTAATGTAATTTGTTCTGTATTTCATTTAAATACATAAATTGTTACTCAATGTAATGGTAGTTTGTCTGTTTTATACATTTTAACTATTTCCATGAAGCTTCGGCTAATTTGGACAGCCACTTAATTGGGTCAAAATGTACTGGTCCTGATGTGTCTCAATTAACCAGAATCTGCTGTATATATGTATGCTACCGTAAAAAGTAACAAATTTCACAACTCACGCTAGTGATATTAAACCCGATTCTCTGATTCTGATTCGAATTCATTCTTGGGCCCCTTACCTTTATTTGTTGTCAAAACATTTGCTTTAATATGTACCTGCACTGATCTACACAACTTGTATTATTACTTGCAGTACTTAATATGCCCATTGACAATAAAATTCCTGATGTTGTATCTCCATTTCATGGATCTGGTGTGATCATCCATTTGTGTGATGAGACAGTATTTCGTATTGGTGGTATGGTGCCTGTTACTTCTGATGCTTAAAAGTTAAACATTGGTTCTGATGTTCCTGCTTATCAGTTCTATTGTAGGCAAGAAAGGGTTTGTGTTCCATCCCATCTGCTGCCCAGTCTTGATTTCATTACCGGATGACTCTTGTTTCTTTTGACAGTATCCATGGGGAATAACACTTTCACTCACACCATGAGGATGCATGGTTCTATCATAGAACATGGAACATATTTTACTTCTGTTTTAGTTTTTAATGTGCCCCTTTGATATGCCTAATGCAACCTTATGGGACGATGCTGAGGTTTTAATTTATTAGTTGCTTTTCAGTTTTTCTATAGCTTAAGGTACATTAGAACAAAGAACAGTACAGTGCAATTCAGGCCATTTGACCCACGATATTATGCCATCGTTTTACCCTGCTCTAAGACCAATCTAACCCTTCCCTCCCACATAGTCCTCAAATTTTCTTGCATGATTGTGCCTACCTAAGAGTATCTTAAATATCCCTAATATATCTGGCTCCACCACCAGCCTCGGTAGCACATTTCATGTACCTACTTCTGTGTAAAAAAAAAACAGTTCTGACATTCCCCATACTCTCCTGTGCATCCTCTAATGCCATGTCCTCTTCCATAGTTTTGAATACATGTAAGGCAAGCATCAGGACTGAGGCTTTTGTATCATGGCATTCTGTATCCTGATACCTTCTTGATTTATAATTCCAGACCACTACTCAACAGAAATAAGAAGGAATTTCTTCAGCCACTTGGAGGTGAATCTGTAGAATTCATTGCCACAGATTGCTGTGGAGGCCAAGTCATTGGGTATATTTAAAGCGGAGGTAGATAGGTTCTTGATTAATAAGGGTGTCAAAGTTCACGGGGAGAAGGGAGGAGAATGGGGTTGAGAGGGAATATAAATCAGCCATGCTTTAGTAGCAGAGGAGACTTGATGGGCTAAATGACCTAATTCTGCTCTTATGTCTTATAGTCTTAAGGTCTAAGGTGTCTGCCTGCTCCCAATATTAAATAGTCTTCTTAGCGCCTTCCCTCCCCTGAGCATTTTAATGTTGCTATTTGAGTTGCACCAACTCAACAAATCCTGAGGCAAAATTCCTCAAGATGAGGAGTGGCCATCAGAGATTTAATTTATCCTCAGAAACACTCACATGTTGCAGTTACATCCTTTTGCCTCCCCTACCATTCCTATGTAATCAGTTAGCTGAGTTCTCTATTCACTTAATATGTAATCCAGTTATACCAGTTCATCTAACCAGTTTATTTATTAAAAATAATTAATCCACATTACCATACTAATCTTTTATTCTGTTTTTAGTTTTCTTTAATGCACTAGCATGCACCTCGTGCAAGACAGATTATGACTATTTATTGCCTGAAACCACACGTAAATGAGGAATGAAGCAGAACACCTTCCTCAGCAGCTAATTCTCACCACGGCTCTAATTCCTCATTAATGCTATTTGCACTCCGATTAAATTAACTCTATGCAATCACTCACTGCTTTATCTTGACAATACAATTATTAGTTAATATAAAATGTACTAAAACGCAGGCAAACACCTTCGTTATAAACGATCGTTATAGAATTCACAAAGCAACAACCCGAAAATTTGAGATATGGAATAAAATTCATCACCATCGAGCTGCCTGTCATGAGTTTGTACATTCTCCCTGTGACCGCATGGGTTTCTTCTGGATGCTCCAGTTTCGTCCCACAGTCGAAAGACATAGGTTAATTGTTCATTGTAAATTGTCCCATGATTCAATTGGGGGATTGCCTGGCAGTGTGAACTGAAGGGCCGATGGACCTTCTCCACGCTGTATCTCAATAAATAAAAAATAAACAAACACAACATTTTTTCTAACTCATGTTTCTTGATCCATGTGCAGATGTGTTACAGTAAATAACAATACAAATCACGTGTAATCCACTGCAAGTAACAATCTAACTTTAGAATAATAGGCCTGCTTTTGGACTGGTGCAGTGGCTTAGACTCTGACTTTACATGTTTGATACATGAGTTTAAAACTTTGATGGCATCTGCTACTGTCGGTAGCCCTCCCCACCATTGTGCACACCTACAGAGAGCGCTGCCTCAAGAAAGCAACATCCATCATCAAAGACCCCCACCATGCTCTCTTCTCACTGATGCCATTGGTAAAGCAGACTTAAGTCCCATACCACCAGGTTCCATACAGTTGTTACCCTTCAACTATCAGGCTCCTGAACCAGAGTGGATAACTTCACTCACCTCAACTCTGAACTTATTCCACAACCTATGGACTCTTTTTCAAACACTCTACAACTCATGTTCTCAGTATTATTTTTACTTATTGATATATCATTATCATCATCATTTTTTTATATTTGCAGTTTGTTTTCTTTTGCACATTAGTTGTTTATCAGTCTTTGTGTGTAGTTTTTCATTGATTCAATTGATTCATTTTTTGGTTCTACTGTGAATGCCTGCAAGAAAATGAATCTTGGGGCAGAATATGGTGATATCTACATAGTTTGATAATAAGTTTACTTTGAACTTTGCTTGTTGAATATGCATGGTACTTTCATATATCAGTCTAAGTCTGGCTATTTTCCATGTCTACAGGCATGTGTCACATCAATTATTTGTTGTAATCTCTCTCTTCCTTCGTATCAAAGTAATTATACTTTCAGAAGTACTTAATTGGCTGTAAAGTACATGGGGCATCCTGAGGTTGTGAAAGGTGTTCAGTAAATCCCAATCCGTTTCACAATCTTTCCATCTATCACTGCTTAATAATCAGTTGTAAGCCCTTTATAAACTTTATAATGCAGGAAAGAATGATAAAGCAGCTAATTTAGGGTGTTAATTTCTGTAGTTTTTGTTTCTAAATCTACAGTAAATTCTTTTCAAGAAGAATTTCACTGATATCCTCATGCTCCATCCTCCTCACCACCCCAACTTGCTGGAAGAATTGTCAGCAGCAGAGCAGTAAGGATCCTCCAGACTCAAGGGGATCTAGATAAACCCACAAGACATTTCTCTTCCCTACAATACAGTAATGTGCAAATCCTATAGGCACATATACATAGCTACAATGCCTAAGACTTTTGCATAGTACCGTATTTGCGAATGTGGAGCGGAGAACAAGTTTACAAATCTGTCAGGAACAAAGGATGTTGGGAATAGTGAAGGTGGAGCATTGAGGGAGGGGTGTGGGACAGGTGGCAGAGAAGGAGTGCCAGGGCAGAGTGGAGGGGAAGGTTGACATGAGTCTCACCAGGCAAGGTCATTTGATTCCAAACGACTGGTTTATTGATCATTACAGAGTGTCTCCCTGGTGCTTTCCACTCTCTCCACCCTCCCTTCCCCTTTTCCCAACGATGATTACCTTCTCCTTGCCCCCTTCCCACTCCCAGTCAACAACAGAGACCTATATCAGAATCAGGTTTGTCATCACTCACGTATGTCAAGAAATTAGTTTTTTTTGTGGCAGCAGTACAGTGCAATACATAAAATTATTACAGTATATGTATGTATCTAAGACTTTTGCACAATACTGTACCTCTCCGAAGAATTCTTAACTGCACACACTTGGCTTTACATTTTTCCTTCTGAGATAGCTCCCTGAACCTTCACTTTCAGACTGCCAATACATTGGCAGCTTTGTTTCCTGAACTGAAACATGCTCGGAAATAGACTCAGACTGCACAAGCCCTGTTCATTTCAAGTGTGACTGACAGGAGCAGTGACCAAGATAGGTAACTTTCATCTCCTTGCACTTATGTTTTATTTAAACATAGTCTCCTGGGACAAACCAATGCTACATGTTCCAACTGCATCATAGAGTCCCTGGTAGTGAAATACATTTTTAAACTGAAGCTAACAGTCTCAGATCCAGATATCAAGGATGAAATAATTAATTGTCCAAGAAGCAGGGGCTGAATCCTCTTAGGTTCGAGCTTTTTTGGCAACAGCTGTCTATTCACTGTTTGGACTGATCACCACAGAATGCTACATAATCTTGACTGGGAGTCAACTGAGTCAATGATCATGTGAAGTATTGCACATTTTAATAGATGAAAGCAAATCACTTAACCTTTAAGGCTCTGCTTTGCAAGCAGCCTTAAATATAATCAGCTGCCTTTAAGGAGTTTGTACTTCCTCCCCGTGACTGCGTAGGTTTCCTCCGGGTGCTCTGGTTTCCTCCCACAGTCCAAAGATGTACCAGTTGGTAGGTTAACTGCTCATTGTAATTTGTCCTGTGATTAGCTAGGTTTAAATCTGGGGTTGCTGGGTGACTTGGCTTGAAGGGCCAGGAGGGCGTACTCTCAATAAAATAAAATAAATCAAAACTGAAGAGTAAGATGTTAGCAACATGCAAATGCTGTAACACAGACATGAAATATGTTGCATGTCACAAAATGCAAAAGCAGGGGAAAATCCGTCTTTGACTGCCGGTGCTAGACAAGCGTGAGTATCAACTTTCAGTTCTGCTCACCACCCTATAATGCAGGGCGTTGCCAACCCAGGGTCCACAGACCCCTCGATTAATAGTAGGGGTCTATGGTATAAAAAAGGTTGTTATAATTGATTGTGTTAACCTCAGTGGAAGTACATTATTGTGAGCACTATCAAATTTCTTCACCAGCGTTTCAAAAGTACACACAGGAACCTTGTGCAGTTTTGGAGCAACTTATGGTTTCCGGCACACACCGGCATGTTAGTGATCCAGGCTCGATTCCACTGCCATCTGTGAGGAGTTTGTATGTTCTCCCCATGACCATGTGGGTCTTCTCCGAGTGCTCTGGTATTCCCATATTCCAAAGATATTCAGGTTAGTACGTTCATCGGTCATATGGGTGTAATAGGGCGGCATGAGCTCATTGGGCCAGAAGGCCTGTATCTCCCGTACTGTATCTCTAAGTCTAAATACAAAACGATGTCATGATCAGCAGAACATCATAGAGTTTCATTCTGTGCGTTACTGCTCAAATGCAATCTTCACGATTAATGATTAATGGAACTGTAACAGCGGTGTTTTAAATAATGCATGCAAATATTATCATCGGTTACTCTAACAACTTTGCAAATTGTTTGCTCACAGACTGACTGTTCAAAATTCCAGTTCAATTATTTCAAACAATATTAGGTATTTAATTAATCAGTTAACAATGTTGGACATCTTCAACGTTTTAATTCCATACATTTTATGAGTTTTCAAATTCTGTGCATAATCCAGTAGTCACTTTCTTTCAAAGAGAACAGTTAGAGTGATTTGTTGCCAAGGGGCAGTTCCACATTTCTCCTTATGCTATTGCCTAGAAAAACTTAGGCTGTCATTAATCTCTTACACACTGAGTTGTCAAAAGAAAGGTAGATCGCTGATGAGCAGTAAGCAAAAGCTAAATTATAGCTTTAGCATTTAACTAAGTTTTATTAAGTAAACAACTTAATTAGTTGACTAAATTAGTGCTTAAGACTAATTAATAAATAAAACTATGGGTAAGACAGAACAAACACGAGGATATCTGCAGATGCTGGAAATTCAAACAACACACGCAAAATTATGGCTGAACAGAATCATGACCCGGATCTGGGCCGTACCTTCCAAATAGCTGGACCTGACTTGCACTACCGTACTTTCCCTTTTCTATTTTCTAATTATGATTTATAATTTAAATTTTTATTATATTTACTTTGATTTGTACTTCAGGGAGCGCAAAGCACAGAAAAAAAAATCACTGTGATGATTGTATGCTCTAGTATCAATTGTTTGGTGACAATAAAGTATTTGTATTGTATTGTATCACTTTTGCCAATCACCTTTCCAGATCGTAGCTTCATCCCACCCCCTCCGGTCTTCTCCTATCATTTCGCATTTCCCCCTCCCCCTCCTACTTTCAAATCTCTTAGTATCTTTCCTTTCAGTTAGACCTGACGAAGGGTCTTGGACCGAAACGTCGACAGCGCTTCTCCCTATAGATGCTGCCTGGCCTGCTGTGGGGGTAAGACAAAAGATGTGTTGTTGCTGCAACAAACAGGAACTTACGGACATCTTTGCCAGAAGATGACTACATTTGTAATGAACTTGAGAAACTTTAGTTCTGTGTGGAGTGCTGGAGTCTGATCGGCAGACACTGGTGATGGAGAAAGCTACCTGGACCATTTGCTGCAGGAGTCCACGCATCCCTGAAATTAAGTACTTTTGGATTGGTATGTCATCGGGGATAGGAGGGTGTCACTGTGAGTGGGGGATCCAGGAGATAATAGACAACATTTATCCAACAGATGTGAGGCTCTTGCAACCAGTGGGGATGGGTGTAGAGACTGTGGGATGACCAGATAAGCATATTACATCATCAGGGTAGGAAAGCCATTTATGTTAGGGAGAGGGGGAGAGCAGTAAAAGGAAGGTGGTTGTAGTAGAGAGTCAATACATTTGAATGATAAACACAATTCTCTGCAATCAAGAGAATGCCACCCAGAAGATCTTTTGCCTACCTGATGCCAGGACAAGGGACATCTCCAGACTGGAGAGGTACTTTATGTGAGACGAGGAGGGATGCAGCTGTTGCATCCACTTAAGCATTGGGCGGGATGAAGAAAAACATTCTATCAAGAGATTTTGAACAGCTATGAACTAAATAATCGCTAAGTTATTCCCTGCCCAACAAATTGGTTCAGGATTAATAGGTTCAGGGAAAGGAAGTTCTGGTGGGAAGAAATGGGGTTTGATTACTGAAAGAGAGAGCTATTCATTTTCATTCTTCAGTACACAAGTGTAAAAGAGAATGAAATATTTGTTACTCCGGATCCGATGCAACATAAAATAACACAATAAGCATAATAACACAATAAGCACAATAAAAAGAACCAAAAAACTACAGTAAATATAAATATAAAAGCAATCCTATAAAACACAATGTACAAGTAGATGTTATATATGTAGACTAATTAACAAATGTCATGACATATGCCGGTGATACTAAACC
Organism: Hemitrygon akajei; assembly: GCF_048418815.1. NCBI lineage: Eukaryota > Metazoa > Chordata > Chondrichthyes > Myliobatiformes > Dasyatidae > Hemitrygon > Hemitrygon akajei. Next base: position 25,002,789 of record NC_133138.1, on the reverse strand, counting down.
TGATTCTGATTGTGCGCACATGAAGTGACACTACGTGATGTGTATGTAGTGGTGTGGGGGGTGTAGGTGCACCGGTTGCGTTAATAGGTGGAGGTGTCATTCAACCTGACGTCTCAGGACTAATGAGGGGTCTCAGCCTGAAACATCGGCTGTTTAGTCATTTCCACAGATGGTGCCTGGCCTGCTGAGTTCCTCCAGCATTGAGTGTGTCTGCTGCTCTGGATATCCAGCATCTGCAGAAACTCTTGTGTTTATCCTTTGCTAGCCTTTTTCTGGCACCTTTCTATATATATGTCCTTGACAGCAGGCAGACTGGTGCTGGTGGTGTATTGGACAATTTTAACTACCCATTGCAGAACCCTCCAGTCGAATGCAGTGAAGTTGCCCTACCACACAGAGATGCAGCATGTTAGGATGCTCTGCACTGCACATCTGTAAAAGATTGTGAGTATTGATGTGCTTCTTCAGCCTCATCTGAATCATACTCATTCCACTGGGACAAAAAAAAAGATGCAGAAAAGACCCTAAATGTTTTGAATGTGGGAAGCATTTGTGATAAAGGAAATGGATTAACAATGTAATGGCTGCAGGGAGACCCATGCTCGGGGCTAACTTTCCAGGATATTTAATATTTAGAAAGAGAAGGCATAATGGAAGATGGAAGGCATGGACATTGTTAGCAAAGGACCAACTGAGAGCAATTGTGAGGAAGACCGTTAGCTCAGAAAAATCAAGCAGTATTAGTTAGCCCTTTTCTGTTGAAGTTGCCTGTTCTCATAGTATGCTACAATCATGGATAATTGTAATCACTGCTCATTGTTTTTCGTTAAAAGCTGTTCAACATCATCCAAATTGGTTTTCAGTTTAGCAGCTCTTTATCAAAAGAATAAGTGGCTCATTGAAAGGGCTTTGTTAACTCATTACTAACCAGTATGCAGCAGCTGCACATCAAATGTTCATACACTCGTTGTTCATCGGCACCTTTTTTTTTCAAAAGACTGCTGCTGTTTTATGTTTGGCATTGGTGTAGAACAATCCCATATTTGACTGCCCAGTTTCAGTCCTAATAACCACAACCCTTCAGTTGAATGAGCTTCTGCTTGGAGATACCAATATGGACTCTCAACAAAGAAAAGATAAAGAGAAAAAGATTAGCTTAAATTGTCACGAAACATTGAAACATATAGCGAACATAAATTTATTGCTAGTTATTTATATTTGCATTTGCACAGTTTGTTGTCTTCTGCACTCTACTTAATCTTTCATTGATCCTGTTATGGTTACTGTTCTATAGATTTGCAGAGTATGCCCCAGGAAAATGAATCTCAGGGTGTACATGGTAACATATACTGTATGTAGTTTGATAATAAAATTTACTTTGACTTTGGAAAGTGATTGTCACCATGCCTCCAGCGCCAACATAGCATGCCCACAATTTACTAATCCTAACCCGTATGTCCTTGGAATGTGGGAGGAAAGCAGAGGACCCAGAAGAAACGCACGCAGTCACGGCAAGACTGTACAAACTCCTTACAGACAGTGATGGAAATTAAATCCCGATCACTGGTGCTGTACAGTGTTGTGCTAATCGTTATGCTGCTGCACCACTTTTTAAATTGAACTATCCAAATACACAAAACTGTTTAGCCACAGTACACCATTAACTTCCCCACATATCTGAGCAAGGTGCCGGGGAGCTACACAATTTACATCATTTGTAATAATGGCTTTAGGCACGTAGTGCTACTGCCAGGGAGCTTTTTACAGGGGCCCTCTGTGGCAATTTCATTCCAAACATTTAAAAGTTTATTTGACTGCCATTTTTTGCCAATTATCACTGGGGAACATGTCATTGCATTCATTGGCATAGGTCAGGTAGCTCAAATAATCTTTAATTAACCAAGTGCTTTAACATGTTGATTGCGTGAAATTTAGACGCAGTACATCAGCACTTCTGAAGTTGGGTAGTAATGTCATATAGCTCCTAGCAAGATAGTAAGCACTATTTGGCCCCTTATTAACAGTGCCCCACTGTTCACTGACTTCTTGAGGAATCTGGCAGCAGCAATTGAGACCAAGAGGATAGCAACCATCTTCGTTCCCACTAGAATGACCAGCACTCCAGTACCAGCAGCATTTATCCAGGTGGAGGGAAAAGACAGACTAATCTCTCTCCTAAGCCAGAAAAAGGACATGGCCCGTGACTGGAGATTGCTAGTGGATGTCAATAAACAATTCACCTTTCCACCAGAAATTGCTACCACCAATCTTAGGCCAGGCTTGATTCTCTGGTCCAATTCATTGCAGATTGTCTGCACCGTGGAACTCACAGACCTGTGGGAGGATTCATTGGCTGAAACACATGAGTGCAAGAGTCTGTGCTATTTAGTTCTAGCAGCTGAAGCACAGCGACAGAGCTGGAAAACCAAAGTTCATCCCTGTGGAAGTGGGTTGTTGGGAAATTATAGCCACATCCACCATCAAATTACTGAAGGAGCTGGGGGTCCATGGTCAGACTCTAAGGCAAACCATCAGAGGTGGTGGAAAGAAGCAGTCACTGGCTTTGGATCAAGCCAAAAGACGTCTCCTGGGCTGCAAGATAGCATCAAGAGAGTGGGAAGACACAACAGTGGGGGTGGGCCGTGGCTCTGGGACATCAGTAGTCATCAACGAACCCTCCGGAGATATAGTGGGTTAATCAATGAAACATGGAGGAAGGGCGGTGCCTACTTGAAAATCCTCGAGTGCCACTCCCAACATCAAGGCAGTCTTGAACAAGTGCTCACGACCCATTGGCACGAGGGATATTAACATCTTATCCTGTGTTTCCTTTTCAATTTCAATTGTATTCAATAACTTCATTAACCTTGTATTTTTTCTGTGAGGAACTAGAGTCAATGCTGACTCGTACGAGTTTTGCCTTTCCTGCCCTCTCAGGCAAACAGCGGTTTACTCAAATCTGAGCTGAACTGAGAATGTGGCCTGCAACTAATGGGCTCCTGGATTGGCTGTGACCAGCTTCGTGGCTGTGAACTCACTTTTGGACCTTTAGTTCTGAATGTTATTTGCTTACTTTATACTGCTCTTTTTTTTGCACATTGGGCGTTTGACGGTCTTTTTTAATGGGTTCTGTTGGGTTTCTTTGTTTTGTGGCTGCCTGTAAGGAGATGAACCTCAAGGTTGTATACAGTATTCATCACAAACAAGAGAAAATCTGCGGATGCTGGAAATCCAAGCAACGCACACAAAATGCTTGAAGGACTCAGCTGGCTAGGCAGCATCTATGGAAAAGAGAACAGTCGATGTATCGGACCGAGACCCATCATCCCTCCCTCTTTCTGTTTTTCGCAGGGATCGCTCTCAACGCGACTCCCTTGTCCACTCGTTCCCCCCATTCCTTCCCACCGATCTCCCTCCTGGCATTTATCCTTGTAAATGGAACAAGTGCTACACCTGCCCTTACACTTCCTCCCTCACCACCATTCAGGGCCCCAGACAGTCCTTCCAGGTGAGGCGACACTTCACCTGTGAGTCGGCTGGTGTGGTATACTGTGTCTGGTGCTCCCGGTGTGGCCTTTTATATATTGGTGAGACCCGACGCAGACTGGGTGACCGTTTTGCTGAACACCTACGCTCAGTCCGCCAGAAAAAGCAGGATCTCCCAGTGGCCACACATTTTAATTCCACGTCCCATTCCCATTCTGATATGTCTATCCATGGCCTCCTCTATTGTCAAAATGAATCCAAACTCAGGTTGGAGGAACAACACCTTATATACTGGCTGGGTAGCTCCCAACCTGATGGCATGAACATTGACTTCTTTAACTTCCGTTAATGCCCCTCCTCCACTTCTTACCCCATCCCTGACATATTTAGTTGTTTGCCTGTTCTCCATCTCCCTCTGGTGCTCTCCCCCCCCCCCCTTTCTTTCTCCTGAGGTCTTCCGTCCCATGATCCTTTCCCTTCTCCAGCTCTGTATCACTTTCACCAATCACCTTTCCAGCTCTTAGCTTCATCCCACCCCCTCCGGTCTTCTCCTATCATTTCGCATTTCCCCCTCCCCCCACTACTTTCAAATCTCTTACTATCTTTCCTTTCGGTTAGTCCTGACGAAGGGTCTCGGCCCGAAACGTCGACAGCGCTTCTCCCTATCGATGCTGCCTGGCCTGCTGTGTCCTACCAGCATTTTGTGTGTGTTGTTATCAGGACTGGTAAAGGATCTTGGACTGAAACGTCAGCTGTAGTCTTTTCCATTGATGCTGCCTGGCCTGATAAATTCCTCAGAATTTTGTGAGTGGTACAGTATACATACTCTGATAATAAATGCACTTTGAACTTTGAAGAAGAGTCATGGAGATCTTCATGGCCTGCCACCTGTTTCAAAGTGAACTGTTGCAATAGAACTTGTATTGATTGACTTATTTCTCTTGAGTACACAGTCTTTAAATCAAAATAGTTTGTTATTTAAAGCCTTGCATGTGAATGATCCTACACCATGCCATTTATCCTGTTCACACAGTGCAGCAACAAACCTGGCATCCATTGTGTGGACATGGTGTCTTTACTGTACACTCAGAGAAACAGCTGGAAAATAAATTATCTATGTTGGGTTGATGACGCAATGTTTTAGACATAAAGGAGCTTTGTTCACTTCAGGGTTATGTTCCAACTAACCAGGTTCTCAATGGATCACAACATCTTAAAGGGACACTTTCAAAATTTCAGGGAATTATTAGGGCTGGAATTAGGATTTATCCGAAGTTTAATCTCAAATACCAACCCATTTTTAAAAGTTCTCCACATTCCATCTTGCAGAATCAGGTTTAATGCAACTGACACACATCATGAAATTTATTGTTTTGTAGCAGTGTTACAGTGCAATACAGAAAATATATTATAAATTAGAATAAGAAATATATTTTAAAATTACATTAAATAGGTAGTCCAAATTATGAGCAAAAATAGTGTGGTAGTGTTCATGGGTTGGTCCAGTATCAGTTCAGAAGTCTGATAGCAGACAGGTAGAAACTGTTCCTAAAACATTGAGTGTGTGTCTTCAAGCCTCCTCTCTGATGGCAGTAACAAGAAGAGGGCACACACTGGGTGATGGGGGTCCATAATGTTGGCAGCAGCAATTGAGCACCACCTCCTCAAAGGCTGAGTTTGTAACCCTCTGCAGGTTTTCCCGATCCTCAGCAGTAGCCCCTCCATAACAAATGGTGATGTAGCCAGTTAAAATACAGATGCTGAAATCGGAAACAGGTACAGAAAATACTGGAAAATCTCGACAGATTAGCCAGGGTTACTAACCCGAAGCATAAACGGTTTCTCTTTCCACAGATGTTTTTTTTCAGTTTACTTTATTAAATTCATATCTTCTCATATTAGAAAACTAAGAATATCCTTTTATCTTACTTAGTTTGGGATATACAGTGACAGTGGTTATGCCACTGGATTAATAATCCAGATGTAAGGAATAGTGTGTTGAAATCTGAGTTCAAATCCTTTATATTTAGAATCAGAGGGATTTAAATTTAGCTAATTAGACTTGGAGTAAGAAACTTGCTTCTCTAACAATGACCATAAAATTGTTACACTCAATAAAAATAAGTCTATTACAGTTTAGAGAAAGAAGTTCAGCTTGAGTAAGCCCCTCTATTTACGAATAGCTTGGAATGGGCAATAAATGTCAGCAAGGTCTGCAATAACCTCACCCAGTAAAAGAATTTTTTAATAAAATCAGACAGTTTTATGAATATTTATATAGCAGATGGCTCTGATCCTGGAATCATTTGTGTTGTTTTTCTCTTAATATTTCCTAAAATATCTTTGAGCTTTGAGTTTAATAAGCAGATGCTCAATCCTAAAATAATATTATAGATTCTAGTCAAGCTCATTTATATCTCTGTGTTAAAATCTTGTGATTGAACAATTTTTATCTGCACCACTTTGATATCCTGTTTTCACGTTTGTATGTCAGCTTGTTCAAATTATAAATCCATATTGCCAGATTTATATTTAATAATGTGCTTTGTCTGTATGGCCTCATCAATCTTGAGCTCTCAGTATGTCCATTTGCTAATGACACATTCTTTAAAATATATTATGATTTTCCTTTTCATTATCCACCAATTTTCTCTCAGCTTGTTAAGTTTAAAATGTTCAATGAAAAGTACAGTTCAAATTAACGTTCAAGCACATTCAGTATTATATTTTTTATTTGATCAATATCGATGGAGACCATTGCTCCATTGTATTTCTTCCTGCAGAACAACCACTTTAGAACTATCTCCCTATCTCCTCCTTTTATTTCTCTGCCATCTCTCTTCATCTTTCTCTCTATTTGTCTCCTAATGTCTTTCTCTTCATCTCATGCTACACACATCTCTCCCCATCCCTCTCCATCTCCCTCTCTGTCCATCTCTCTATATATCTCTCCTTCTCTCTCCCTCCATCTCTATCTCTCTTCATTTCTATACCTTACCATCTCTCTCAATTTCTTTCAAGCTCACTCCATCTCTTTTCATCTTCCTCCATCTCTATTTCCCTCTTGCCTTTCCTCTCTCATCTCAACGCTCTCCTCTCTCCCTAATGCCCATCTATCCCTATTTGATTCTTGTCACTTACTCACACAATGAGTTATTTTACAGTTGCAAATTAATCTGCAATGTCTGCGCTGGATGTGGAGAGAATATGAAAACTTTGGGCAGATAATGCCCAAAGGCAGGATTACACCCAGTTCTCCGGAACCATGATGTAACTGCAAAAACTGCAGTACCAGAATACTGTCCTTCATAATAGCATGGTTATATTTAATTACTGTGCCGTTTTATTTTATTGAAGCTTTTAAAATTTTATTTAGAGGTACAGCATGATAACAGATTCTTCTGGCCCAGTCATACAAAAATATTTTTGTCTCGGCATACCTTTCATCCACTGAAATTTTACGATAAAGAACTTCAGAAATTTGTGAAAATTCATCAGAATTTTGTGGAATATTGTATAATTCTTCAGGAGAGGGAAACCAGAGATCCATGAACCAGTAATCATCAGAGGATCAGAGGTGGAGAGGGTCAGTAACTTTAAATTCCTGGATGTTCACTATTTTGTGAGAACTGTCCTGGACCTGGCATATAAATATTATTGCGAAGAAAGCCCGACAGCCCCTGTACTTTCTGCAGAGGTTCGGCATGTCATTGAAAACCTTGGCAAACTTCTCTAGGTATGTGATGGAGAGTGTGCTGACTGTCTGCATTATGGCCTGGTATGGGAACACCAATGCCTTTGAGCGTAAAATCCTACAAAAGGTACTGGATTTGGCCAGTACATCACGGGTAAAACAGTCCCAACCGTTGAGCACATCTACATGAAACATTGCCGTAGAAAAGCAGCATCCATCATCAAAGATACTTATCAACCAGGCAATGCTCTTTTCTCAGTGCTGCCATCGGATGTAAGTTACAAGAGCCTCTGGACTCGCACCACCAGTTTCATGAACAGTTACTACCACTCAAACATCAGCCTCTTGAACAAATGGGGATAGCTACACTCATTTAAGGACTCTGTTATATTGTTATTTCATGCTTGTTATGTATTGCTATTTATTTATATCTGCATATGCACAGCTTGTTTCCAGTTAGCCATTCCTGATGTTTACAGTTTACAGTCACTATTCTACAGACTTGGTAAGAACGTCTGCAGAAGAATCTCAGTGTTGTATGTGGAGACATGAATGTACCCTGATAATAAATTTTACTTCAAACTTTTGAACTTTAATATTAACCATGATTATGGAATTAAAGATTATAATGGAACGATACTTACAGTAACACACACTTCTTTAACATACTAATAGCAGTAATACCAGTATTGCATACAATGAAGTACTCTGAAGGTGTGTGTTTCAAGCAGCAATAACTCGCAGCTCTCCAATTACTCACATTAGGCTGATTGGTTGTGAAATATTCCTTATCTCTTCGCATCATGTAATAGCAACAAACTGAATATTGTTGATAGTTTATGTTCAACCAAACTTTAACTAATATCAATATTTAGCTTGAATAGGCAAAGTTAATATGAATTCTGAAAGCTTGATGAAATATTATGAAATTAAATAAGTTTCCTAACTGAGCGCATTCATAGTTATAGATTATTTCTAAATGTCATTGTTCGTTGCCTTGACCAATTTAGCAGGAAGTGTTTAATATCATATTGTAGGTTGTACCTTTGCAAGGTTTCTGAGATCATGGAGATTCGCTAACAGATATGCTCAGTGGATGATCACCTGATTGGCCCTGGCCAGTGCTTGGTCCAAAGTAGAAGTCACCAAGGCAGATACTGTCGGCTTAAGCCTCCCTCGGAGGGAAAGATACATAGGATAGGAGGCACAATGGGGAATTTCTTCATGGACTTCCAGGAATGGTGACAATGTTCTGACAATATCTGTTGCTTATTTTCACATTTTAAACTTTATTTTCTTGGTGTTTTTCAAAGCTTGCAGTCAGGGTGGACATTGATGCCTACAAATCCTGGCCACAAAAACCCACACTCACAATCATCCCAATGAAGAGTTTCAACCCAAAACATCAATTGTTTACTCTTTTCCTGGCCTGCTGAGTTCCTCCAGCATTTTGTGTTTGTTGCTTTGATTCCCAGCATCTGCAGATTTTCTCTGGTTTGTGATTACTGCCTTTTTTATGGGATGCAATTTTGACAACCCTATGGTTAATTCTTGTAATATATTTCCATAAATAGATGTACTGAACTAATTTCACTTCAATTCAACTTAGTAAATTTACTTCCATTCAAAGTAAGTTTATTACAAAAATACATATATCTCACAATATACAATCTTCAAATTCCTTTCCTTGTAGATATTTACAGGGAAATAAAGAAATATAACAGAATTTATGAAAACTATGAATACAAAATTATAAATAACAAAGACTGACCAACAACCAATGTGTAAAAGAAGCCATATCATGCAAATAATAATAATAAAGTAAATAAATATTCCTGAGGACATGAGTTATTGAGTCCTTGAAAGTGATTGTACAGTTGTGGAGTCAGCTCGGCATTGCGGTGAGTGAATACTGATACAAGAGCCTGATGGTTGAAGGGTAATAACTGTTCCTGAACAGCTATGGCCTATGATAGTAGTGAGCAGAGAGCATTGCATGGATGGTGGGGGTCCTTGTTGATAGGTGCAGCTTTATTTTGTGACAGCGCTCCTTGTGAACGTGCTCAATGATGGGAGTGCTTTCCCTGTAATGGACTGAGCAGCATCCACTAGAATTTTGTAGACTTTTCTGTTCCTGGCCATTGATGTTTCCATATCAGGCTGTGATGAACCAGTCAGAATTCTTTTCTTTGTGCATCAGTAGAAGTTTGTCAACTTTTACAAAGTTTGCCTAGATGTCTTCTATATTCTCAGACCTCAAATTAATCAAAACACATGGTGGACTCATTGTATCTTTCATAGACCTGTTGAGTTTGTTCAGCATTTTCTGTTTTTGTTTCTGATTTTCATCATCTGCATTATTTGTTTTTTATATCAGTAAAAACAGATCAATTGATCATTATTATAATTTTTGTGGAACCTTGCTGTGAGCAAAATTGCTTGCTGGTTTTCCTGCTTCACAATTATAAAAGTACATCATTGGCTGTAACGCGTCCTTGGACATCTTGAAGTAGTTAAGTGGTCTCCATGTTCCACTTATTTTCTTGATTTACAGTCTACATGTTACAGCACGCAATAATTTCAGTCTATTACTATCTGAGCAGAAACATCCCATTGTGATCCCATTTAAATCAACCTGCTCCCTCCCTTTCTCTCCTATCACACACTTATAAATATACTTAATGAGATTTTATTTCCAGCCAAGATAGTTTTGTCTTTTATGGTGTTACGTGACCAATGTGTCCTTGCAAAGATCCTGCCAAGCAAAGTTGACGTGTGTGACTTACATCTCTTGGGATTTCATAGACGACTCAGATGTTGGTTCTGGTATGCTTACATAATTTATTTGCCACATGAGTCTTGAAACTTATCGAGCATGTGAAATCTGTATTAATTACTGTGATGGTAAACAGGGAAAAGAAAGATCATATCTGTTTTATTTTATTCATTAGCATATGGCATGCTCATTCAAGGGAAATAGTTTGAATTTCTTTCAGTGATGTACACCGCAGATATAAAGATAACTTTTATCTCTGCTTATTTGCAAATCTTGAGGATATTTTTGGCTATTGTCAGACAACACTTTGAAACCTCTTGTTTTCCCATTGCTTCTAAATCACAGTGGAGAATCAATTCTAAAATATGGGATAATATGAGATGATGAGAGGTGAATTATTAATGTAGTTCCTTTAAACAAGTTAGGAGTAGCTTAGTAAAATATAGTACAGGAAGTCATGGAATAATCTTTCTGGAAACTTAAGAAACTTTAAAAATCTCTGCTGACATCAGGTTGATTTTTATTTGAAGCATCGTCTGCAAGGCGGCCATTATAAGAACGAATTTGCTTCCAGAGATGTGACTGTATTTAATCATTGCCAGTGACAGTTCTAACATGTTTATGTAGTTATGTAATAAAAGATGAAAAATGATGCCCTTTGCATCACAAATAGACAATGCTTCAGTATTGCTATATGACTCATTAGCTCGCAGGCAGATATTAGTGTTCTAGCGTTGTGAAATGAGAGCAGGAGTGCGGCATCTACTGCTTCATGCTGAACCTATGGATCTATCTTAATGACTATTATGATCAGAACCAGGAAACTGAATAAAAATGCATCTGCTTTTTTAATGTATGCAAACTATTCAGAATGATTTTAGATTAACTGTTGCCAGGAAGAACAGCACATTAAGAAACCTTTTCATCTTCCTCTGGCACTACAAGCACTGCTGTCTCAGCTTCAACCCCCACTGTATCTATTGCTGGCAGCCAAGTTTCCCCATCTCCTCACAGCCTGTGTTCTCAGATCATCAACATCTGTTTTTGGGCAATGGGTCTCAGTTCATTAGGACTGAGAGTCTGAAATCTCTATTTCACTCCGGGTGCTTCAAATTACTTGTAACATGTGCTACAACAACTCTTTCTCTGCTTTTACACTGTGCGGTACATTGTTATACGAACCCGTGGGGTCTGTTTCATGTTCAAAGGTGTTTGAACAAAACAAGCCAAGCTAAATAAAGAACAGAACTGCAATGAGAGAGAGCCAAGCAGTACGAGTTTGCCAGACGAGCGAAATAAGAGAAGCAACAGACTAGATGTGACATGATTAGTGTTCACCAAGAGAATATTTAGTCTGCTGCTCGAAGTCAAGTTGAATCCTTGCACAATATACAGCCTGCTTGTGTGCTTACAATAAAAATACTTGTGTTACATGGAAGTAAGTTTATTTTAAGAATTCTTCCTAATCAGTTGAGTACTTAACAATACTCCAACCTTTCTGTCAGACTTTAGCCACTGATCACTTCGAAGCATCTGTCAGATTCCGAGCAGGCAAATGGGAATCTGTTTTCCTTTGGGCTCTCCGATTTCTTGAATTGTGGGCATGTTATGCTGGCCAGAGGGGCCTGGTACATTGCTGTATCTCTAAATTTAAAATTTATCTACGGTATAAAGTTAGCTGGAGATTCAAATGTGCTCATTGAGTTTCACTGGGCTGGACTTCAGAGGTACCACAACTGTCAAAATATTTACGCAGTGATAAGAGGAATTTTTCCTTAATTTTTTTTTTTTGGAAAATGATGCTTGGGTAGTTGTCCCAGTGTGCTACAAGCTCAATCAGGAGCTGAAAGGGAAGGTCAGAATTGGTCTTCAGCAGAGAATCAAAGGTCTGAGAAGACGAGAGCTGACTAGACACATCCATTCAACACCTGCGTCCTCTGTAACCAAGATCATTAAAGGCAGGCATAACACAACTGGTCCATCTTCAGCAAGCAAAGCTTCATCTACAACTTCTGTCTGCATGTTGAAGGTTACGACAATGCTAAAGCTCTTAGCCTCCAGATCATTTCAGTTCCTGACAGTGGATATGTGACTAGTGTTGTAATGTCCAGCACAGCACAATATTTGGTGTATTTGACGGCTCTGGATCTGTACTAATGTGGTGAACTCCATATACCTGTCTGGACACGCCCCCCCCGCTGACTGCTCCTGTGGCTCCTCCCACTGACCATGGCTCCTCCAACAGACCCCGGTATAAAGGCGATTGGAGCCTGAGCCCTGGTCTCAGTATCCAGGATGTAGCATGGTGGTCAATTGCTGCTTGTTCTTTCTTCCAGCCAATAAAAGCCTTTATCTCGCCTCACGTCTCGGAGAGTTATTGATGGTGCATCAACTTGATCAAGTTCAGAAGAGAGAACCAAATACTGAAAGGTTTGGATAGAGTGGATGTGGAGAGAATGTTTCCATTAGTAGGAGAGTCTGAGATCAAATGATACGGCCTCAAGATAAAAAGCATTAGGACTGAGATAGGAAGGAATTTCTTCAGAAATGGTTAATCTGTGGAATGTGTACCACAGAGGGCTTTGGTGGTCTAGTCACTGAGTGTATTTTAGGAAGAGATTTTTAGGTAAAGATTGGTAAGGTGCTTAAGGGTTATGGGGAGAAGGTGGGAGAATGGGCTTGAGAAAAAGAATTAGTGATGGTTGAGTAGTGGAGAATACTTGGATATTAAGCTCCCAGCTATAATCTTTCAGCCATGACTAGGAAGATTACACTGTTTAATATGTGGCTAAGCAATTGGCAAGGGAGGGAGTGTATGAGATTTTTGGATCATTGGGCTCTCTTCCAGGGAAGATGAGACCTGTACAGTAGGAACAGTTTGTACTTGAATTGGAGGGGGACTGATATCCTAGCAGGAAGGCTTGTTAATGCTCCATGGTGAGGTTAGTAGAGGTGCAGGGTGGTGGGAACCAGAGTGCCAGAAAGTGCATGAAGATGTTGTGAAGGCATATAGTGGTAAGAGCTCAGACAAAGTTAGGAATCAAAGGGTTGAGCATGGTGCAACTAGTTCCTGAGCTGCCTGTATTTCAATGCAAGAAGCTTCATGGGAAAGGCGGATAATGGTGCAGAAGATGAGGTAGCTAGTTTACAAACAGAGGCAATAGGTAGTGAGGAGGGGCTACTGATAGGGCAAAATTGCAGTCAACAAGATAAATAGCAATGTAAAAGGGAGACAAAATTGAAAACAGTGAATACAGGACTGAAGGAGTTGTATTTGAATGTGCACAATATATGGAATAAGGTAGCACATTTGCAGATTGGCAGGTATGATGTAGGCATCACTGAATCATGGCTGAAAGGTTATAGCTGAGAGCTTAATGTCCAAGGATACACATTGTATTGAAAGAATAAGCAGGAAGGCAGAGGGAGTAACATTGCTCTGTCTGTAAAAAATGAAATCAGATCATTAGGAAGAGGTGACATAGGGTTGAAAGATTTTGAATCTTTGTGGATAAAGCTAGGGACCTGCAATGGTAAAAAGACCCTGATGGACATTTTATACAGACTCCCAAACAGTAGTAGGGATGTGGCCTACAAACTATAGTGGGAGACAGAAATGCATGCTAAAAGGGCAATGCCACAATAGTCATGGGGAACTTCAATACGCAGGTAGTTTGGGAAAATCAGGTTGGTGCTGGCTTAGAGGAAGGGGAATTTCTAAAGTGCCTACAAGATGGCTTTTTTGAGCAGCTCATGGTTGAACCTAGTAGAGGATCAGCTATTCTGGATTGTGTGCTGTGCTAAGAATTATTATTGATTAATCAGCTTACATTAAAATAACTCTTAGGGGCATATGATCATAATATGATGGAATTCACCCTGATTTTCAAGGAGAAGTCAGAAGTACTGTATTAGAGTTGAGTAAAGGGAATTTCAGTGGCATGAGAGAGGAGTTGGCCAGAATTGATTGGGAAAGAACACTGGCAGGGATGACGGCAGAGCAGAAATATTGGAATTTCTGGAAGCAATTCAGAAGGCACAGGATATATACATTGCAATGAGAAAGAAGTATCACAAAGTGAAGATGGCTTAGCCATGGCTAACAAGAAACGTAGAAACATAGAAAACTTACAGCACAATTCAGGTCCTTCAGCCTACAAAGCTGTTCTGAACATGTCCTTACCTTAGAAGTTACCTAAGGTTACCCATTGCCCTCTATTTTTCTAAGCTCCATATATTTATACAGGAGTCTCGTAAAAGATCCTATTGTATCCACCTCCACCACTGTTGCTGGTAGCCTATTCCATGCACTCACCACTCTCTGTGAAAAAACTCACCCCTGACATCTCCTCTGTACCTACTTCCAAGTACCTTAAAACTGTGTTCTCTCATATTGGCCACTGACTATCCACATGATCAATGCATCTCATCATCTTATACACCTCTAGCAGGTCACCTCTCATCCTCCTTTGCTCCAAGGAGAAAAGGCTGAGTTCACTCAACCTATTCTCATAAGGCATGCTCCCCAATCTAGGCAACATCCTTGTAAATATCCTCTGCACCCTTTCTATGGTTTCCACATCCCTCCTGTAGTGAGGCGAGCACAGTACTCCAAGTGGTGTCTGACCAGGGTCCTATATAGCTGTAACATTACTTCTCTGCTCTTAAACTCAATCCCACGATTGATGAAGGCCAATGCATCGTCTGCCTTCTTAACAACAGAGTCAACCTGCGCAGCTGCTTTGAGCGTCCTTTGGACTCGGACCCCAAGATCCCTCTGATCCTCCACACTGCCAAGAGTCTTACCATTAATATGATATTCTGCCATCATATTTGACCTACCAAAATGAACCACCTCACACTTATCTAGGTTGAACTCCATGTGCCTCTTCTCAGTCCAGTTTTGCAACCTATCAATGTCCTGCTGTAACCTTTGACATCCCTCCACGCTTTATAGCTCCACACCCCAATCTTTGTGTCATCAGAAAATTTACTAACTCATCCTTCCACTTCCTCATTCAGGACATTTATAAAAATCACGAAGAGAAGGGGTCCCAGAACAGATCCCTGAGGCACACCACTGGTCACCGACTTCCATGCAGAAAATCAAATCGGAAAAGAGAAGACAAAGCCAACATAAAAGCCAAAGTGAGGGCATATACTAGTGCAAAAATTAGTGGGAAGTTAGAGGATTGGGGAGGTTTCAAAAGGCCACTAAATTAGACATTAAGAAGGTAAAGATGTAACTCAAAAATAAGCTAGCTAAATATAATAAAGAGGATATCAGAAGTTTTTTTCAGATGCATGAAGTGTAAAAGGGAGGTGAGAGTAGATATCAATCCTTTGGAAATCAATTCTGGAGTGGTAGTAATGGGGGGACAATGAAATGGCAAATGAACTGAATAAATATTTTGCATCTATCTTCATTGTGGAGGGCACTAACAGTATGGTGGAAGTTCCATTTGTCAGGGGGCATGAAGTTATCATAACTAGAGAGAAGGTTCTTGGGAATCTGAAAGGCCTGAAGGTAGATAAGCCACCTGGAAAAGATGTTGTACACCCCAGAGTTCTGAACGAGATGGCTGAGGAGATTATGGAAACACTAGTAATGATCTTTCAAGAATGACTAGATTCCTGAATGGTTGCAGAAGACTGGACAATTGCAAATGTCACTCCACACTTCAAGAAGGGTGAGAGGCAGAAGAAAAGAAATTATAGGCCAGTTAATCTGACTCCATGGTTGGGAAGATGTTGGAGTTGATTATTAAGGATGAGGTCTCAGGGTACTTGGAAGCACATGAAAAAATAGGCTGTAGTCAGCATGGTTTCTCAAGGGAAAATCTTGCCTGACAAATCTGTTGGAATTCTTTGAAGAAATAACAAGCAGGAGATCAAAGGAGAATTGGTTGCTGTGGTATCTTTGAATTTTCAGAAGGCCTTTGACAAGGTACCACACACGTGGCTGCTTAAGAAACTATGAGCCATGGTATTACAGGAAAGATTCTAGCATAGATACACCAGTGGCTGATTGGCAGGAGGCAAGGAATGTGAATAAATGGAGCATTTTCTGGCTTGCTGCCAGTGACTAGTGGTGTTCCACAGGTGTCTGTGTTGGGACCGATTCTTTTTACATTATATGTCAATGATTTGGATGATCACTTTGTTGAAACATTTGCAGATGATAGGAAGATAGGTGGAGAGACAGGTAGTTTTGAGGAAGTAGAGAGGCTACAGAAGGATTTTGACACATTAGGAGAATAGGCAAAGAAATGGCAGATGGAATACAGTGTCAGGAAGTGTATGGTCATGCACTTTGGTGGAATAAATGAACAGGTTGACTATTTTCTAAATGGAGAAAAATAGCAAAATACTGAGTTGCAAAGAGACTTGGGAGTCCTTGTGCAGGATTCCCTAAAGGTTAATTTGCAGGTTGCGTCTGCGGTGAGGAACACAAGTACAATGTTAGCATTCATTTCAAAAGAACAAGAATATAAACACAAGGATGTAATGTTTAAACTTTATAAAGCACGGACGAGGCCTCACTTGGAGTATTGTGAGCAGGTTTAAGCCCCCTATCATCAAAAGGATGTGCTGAAACTGGAGAGGGTTCAAAGGAAATTCACAAAAATAATTCCAGGATTAAGTGGCTTGAGATATGAAAAGCGTTTGATGACTCTGGGGCTGTATTCACTGGAATTCAGAAGAATGAAGGGTGACCTCATTGAAACCTATCGAATAGTGAAAGGCCTTGATAGAGTGGATGTGGAGAGGATGTTTCCTGTGATCAGAGAGTCTAAGACCAGAGAGCACAGCTCCCGAACAGAGAGGTGTCCTTCTTGAACGGATATGAGGAGGAGTTTCTTTAGCCAGAGAGCGGTGAATCTGTGGAATTAGTTGCCACTGGCAGTTGTGGAAGCCAAGATTTTCAGGATATTTAAGGCAGAGATTGACAGATTCTTGTTTAGTCAAGTGTGGTATGTGGCCAAGTGGTTAAGGCATTGGACTAGCGATCTGAAGGTTGTGAGTTCAAGCCCCAGCTGAGGCAGCATGTTGTGTCCTTGATCAAGGCACTTAACTACACACTACTCCAGTCCTCCCAGCTGATACCAGCAAAATGCTGGGGGTTAACCTCGCGATAGATTGGCATCTTATCCGGGGGGAGTCTTGTACTCTCAGTCGCCTCACACCACAGAAACCGGCATAAGGGGGGACGTCACGTGATGACGTAGGGTCGAGACGTTGGAAATCCAGCTCCCTCGTAAAAAGTAATGAAATAGGGTTTAAATGAAGAAGAGTTAACTAATATCTATTAGAAATTACTTATAAGCAACTCCGGAATATCTTTTGATATGGCTCCTAAACTGAAACAGAAGAAAGCTATTACTTCAAAGACTGCGCAAATCGGTGGGGAAAAAGGCCTAACCGCTTCGGTGAAGCATCAGACTCAAGTTGGATCTCCTCCCGGCGAAGTGCACGGTACTTCTGATGATGGGGGGATGGAAGCTGTAGCAATGTCGGCGGTCTCTAAGAAGAAACGGAAGGAACGCATGCGCGAAAGTATCTATGGGAAGATATCAACAGAACTACAAAGCCTAACTACGGCTGGAAGTGAAATTGGATCGGAATCGGAAGGAGACACAGACTCTTTGGGAAATTCGGAGGAGGAAGAAAAGGAAAAGAAGAAAGAGATTAAAGGAGACATAAAAGATATCCTGAGATATATAACGAATGAATTAAAATCTATAAGAGCAGATATGATGAAAGAATCAAAAGTTACAAGAACAGGTAGGACGAAGGAATTAAAAGCTATAAGAATAGATATGACGAATGAATTAAAAGCTATAAGAACAGATATAAAAAGGATACAGAATACACTTGATAATGTTGTGGAAAAACAAAAAAAAAATGGAGAAGGAAGTTAAAGAGATGGAAGTAAAAGTGGAAGAAAATACTGAAAGAATAGAAAAATAGAAAATGATAATTCTGTCTGGATAGCAGAAAGAAAACGGATGCTTGAAAAAATAGATGCGTTTGAGAACTCTAGTAGACGAAATAATATTAAAATTGTTGGTCTTAAGGAAGGTACAGAGGGAGAAAATCCAATAAAATTCTTTCAAGATTGGATTCCGAAAATTTTGGAAATGGAAGAAGGAAGTCAAGTAATTGAAATTGAAAGAGCACATAGAGTTTTAAGACCAAGATCTCAACAAGATCAAAATCCAAGATCAATTTTGATAAAATGCTTAAGGTATCAAGATAAAGAAATGATCTTGAAGGCAGCTACTCAGGGTGCCAAAGAGAGAAAAGGGCCATTGATAATAAAAGGGCAAAGAGTTTTTTTTTACCCAGACATAAGGTACGATCTTCTGAAGAGGCGGAAAGAATTTAATCCAGTGAAAAAATCTTTATGGGCAAAGGGTTATAAATTTTTATTGAGTTACCCAGCAAAATTGATAATTTTTCTGGAAAATGGAGAAAGAAGTTTTTTTGTTGACTACCGGAAAGCGGAGAAATTTGTACAAGAACTACCCGATGTTCATGAAGAGGACTAATGAATTATAGAAATGAAATGGACTTATGATGAAGATTGAAATAAGGTTGGACTTGATGGACATTTATAAAGAAAAAATAGTCAAAGAGAATTAATTGGGAGTAGAGATATTAATTATTTTCTTTTTTTTTCTTCATTAATATATATATATATGTTTTTTTTCTTTCTTTTTGTGGGGGAGCTGGAGGAGCTCCTGATCGACGGCTGCGAGTTTCACGTGTACAATCATGGCGATTGCCATGACCCGTAAAATGGGGGGGTAATGTTGTGTTCTTTTTATTCGCAACATTAGTGGGGGGTATTTTGGTTTTTTTTCTTATATATTAGTTATCTTTTTTTATATCTTTCTTCTTTTCTGCCTGGATGGTTGGGGAGAGACTCATAGCAACATGGAGAATTTTAAAGAGTTCCCAAGGTATTATGAATGACTAATTTGCTTTCAAATATGTCTGACCAATGTTTTCGATGTAAACAATAAATTGGTACTTTTTTACATTCTATTTGGTCTTGTTCTAAAATTCAACCATTTTGGATTAATTTAAGATTTTTATTGGAACAAATTATTGGAATACAACTTCCACATAGTCCATTGCTATTTTTATTAGGAGACATTGAAGGGACAATAACGAAATTTAAATTGAATAAGTATCAGAAAAAATTTATAAAAATTGCTTTGGCAGTAGCCAAAAAAGTTATTGCAGTTACTTGGAAATCTGATTTAAATTTAACTATGGATCATTGGAATAATGAAATACATAGTTGTATTCCATTTGAAAAAATTATGTATAATTTAAGAAATGAATATGAGATATTTTTGAAAATTTGGTCACCATACTTATGAAAGGTAGGATTAGATACATAGGTCCTTTGAAGATAAAATTATAGTAATTGGGGAAAGTGAAAATAAATATCAAAATTATTTTGAACTCCATGGAACATGTGGGGACCCTCCGATATCCAGGCAATCTTTCTTCTCTTTTCTTTCTTTCTTTCTTTTTTTTTCTTTAGATAAGGATTAAGGGGGGAGGGTTAAGGGGAGGGGGGAGGGTTAATATCACTTTTCTTACCATTTCATTATTACATTTATTCTTGTAATTTCTAAAATTCAATAAATAAATAATATTAAAAAAAAAGAAACCGGCATAAGCACTGGCTTGGGACAGACTTTAACTTTAACTTGGTTGGTCAAGGCATGAAGGGATATGGGGAAAAGGCAGGACATTGGAGCTAAATTCAGTCAGATTTTCATTCTCTCTCCTATATCACCACCTTTGATTTGCCAACAACTGTTGTGTTATCAGCAAACTTAAATATGGTCTCCCAGTGGCCACTCATTTTAATTCCACTTCCCATTCCTATTCTGATATGTCTATCCATGGCCTCCTCTGCTGTCGTGATGAGGCCACACTCAGGTTGGAGGAACAACACCTTATATTCCATCTGGGTAGCTTCCAACCTGTTGGCATGAATATTGATTTCTCAAAGTTCCAGTAATGCTCTCCCTCCCCTCCTCTCCTTCACCATTTCACATCCACGACCCCCTTTTCCTCTCTCACCGTATCTCCTTGCCTGCCCATTCCTGGTGCTCCTCCCCTCTTTTCTTTGTTCCATGGCCTTCTGTCCTCTCCTATTAGACTCCCCCTTCTTTTTAATCAATCATCTTCCCAGCTGTTACTTCATCCCTCCCCCTCTGGTTTCACCTATCACCTTGTATTTCTCCCTCCCTTCCCCCATCTTTTACTTCAACTCCTCATCTTCTGTCTCCTGTCCCGCCAGTGTCTCAGCTCTAAATGTTGACTATGCATAGATGCTGCCTGGCCTGCTGAGTTCCTCCAGCATTTTGTGTAATGCTTAAGTATGGTGTTGTCACTGTGCTTAGCCTCACTGTCATAAATGTAAAGGGAGTAGAGCAAGGCACCTAAGCACGTGGCCTTGTGATGCAGCTGTGCTGATGGTGATTGTGGAGGAGCTGTTGTTGCCAATCTGTACTGACTGGGGTCTTTAACTGAGGAAATCAAGGATCCAGTTGCACAAAGTATTATTGAGGCCTTGGTCTTGGCAGTAAACAACTTGCTGTTCTAATGATGAGACCTCTTCGGTGGCAGGGTATACATTAACCTCATAGCCTGAATGAAAAAGCTGTTATCCAGTTTAGCATTCCTAGTCCTGATACTCCTGTACCTCCTTCTAAATGGCAGTGGGTTAAAGAGATGGTAGGATGGGATGCTTTGGGCCCTTTGCATACAACACTCCAGGTAAATGTCAACAATAATGGGGAAGGAGACCCCAGTGATCCTCTCAGTGTTTTTCAGTATCCTATGTAGTGTCTTGCAGTCTGATGCTTTGCATCTTCCATGTCACACAATGATGCAGCCAGGCAGGACACTCTTGATGCTGCTCCTGCAGAAAGTTGTTACAGCCTCCTTGTTACAACTCAATCTCCTCATAAGTTGTAGATACTGCTGTGCCTTCTTGACTAATGAAGAGGTATTGTGTGTCCAGGTTAGGTCATCTGTGATGTGCACACCAAGGAACCTTCTGCTCTTTACTCTCTTCACAATGGAGAGTGGACGACCTGTGGCTTGCTAAAATCCACAATCATCTATTTTGTCTTGTCCACCATGAGACTCAGGTTGCTGTTCTCACTCCATCTGACAAGCCTCTCTACCTCCTCTCCATAGGCTGACTCATCATTGTTGATGAGGCCAACCATTGTTGAATCATCAGCAAACTTGATGATGTGGTTTGAGCTGGATCTGGCAGTCCTTTGTGAACAGCAGGGAGCTGAGCAATCAATCCTGAGGGGTGGGGGGTGGTGTGGGTTGGGCACCAGTGCTCAATGTGATGGAGCTTGTGATCTTTCTGTCAGCTCAGACAAAGATAGGAAGAGCATGATTCCCCTGGTTTCGGAGTCTAGGATTAAAGATTGTGTCTCAGAAGTAAGGGCAGTTCTGTGGGACTGAGATAAAGGGATATTTCAATACACAAGAGGTTGTGAATATTTGGAATTCTCTGTCCTCTAGGGATGGATGTTAAGGGAATCAAAATATGAATGTGTAGGAAAGTGGTGCTGAGGTCAAAAATAAATCAGATCTGGAGGAATGACAGAACAGGCTTGAAGCATCCATGGTTTACTCTTGTTCTTGTTTCTTACATACCTATGTTCACTCATGACAATACTGCTAAATAATGATGATTTATTTAACAAGTGCAATTTTAAATAACCAATTTATAGTTACACATTGTGCATTTCAGGGCTATTCATGTAACTAATCTGCAGAAAATTCAGTTTCTGCTGGTACTATTGAATGTGAAAGCCTTTTAACAGTCAAGAAGACCTTTAGGTCAGCAAGAAATAGTTGGATTGTGTGCCCGTGCCATCAGAAATTCATCGGTAACAAACTAATGTTTTTTTTTCTTTAACAAATATGAAGAGCTAAAGGAAGGTTGAAGCATTGATCAAACTATGTGTTTCCATTTCTGCTGAAAGTGATTACTGCTCTAGTCTGAGGTAATGACATACATTAAGTTCAGAAAGCCTTGGTGTGGCCAATCCTGCAAAGACTCAATAGCGACTTTATTAGGTACACATGCTCATTAATACAAATATCTATTACGCCAATCATCAGCAACTCAATGTATTAAAGTATGCAGAATTGGTCAAGAGGTTTAGTTGTTCAAACCAAATCATCAAAATGGGGAAAAAATATGATCTAAGTGATTTTGACTGTGGAGTGTTTGTTGGTGCCAGATGGGGTGGTTTAAGGATTGCAGAAACTGCTGATCTCCTGGAGTTTCATGCTCAGAAGTCTTTAGAATTTACAGAGGATGGTGTGAAGAAACAAAAGCCATCCATTGAAGGGCAGTTCTGTAGGTGAAAACACCTTGTTAACCAGAAAGGTCAGAGGAGAATGACTAGACTAGTTCAAGCTGGCAGGAGGGTGAGAGTAACTCAAATAAACACAGGTTACAACCGTGGTGTGCATGATTGAATTGTGGAGCAGACTCAATGGGCTGAATGGCCTACTTCTGCTCTTATACCTTATGGTCTTATGGACTTATAGTATTCCAAATGTGGTCTAACTAGGGTTTTATAGAACTTCAACACTACCTGGTGGCTGTTGAATCAATTCCCTAATGAAGGCCAACACACCAAATGCCTTCTTAACAACCCTCTCAACTTTCACAGCAATTTTAAAGGATCTATGGACATGGAGCCCAAGATACCTTTGGTCCTCCACACTGCTAAGAATCCTGCCGTTAGTGCTAAGAACTCTGCCAGTAATTATCTGAGATAAATTATTCATTTTCCAAAACGTAACAAAATGTTAGAAATTTGTTAAAACTGAAAATAATTAAAACTTTAAAATAAAGTATAATATAAAATATAACTAATCAAACTTGCCATCTTATTCCTTCGACCTTCAGTTCAAAACTATCACAGAGTTGGGCAGGAAGTTCCAGTGAGGACATGTTCCATGGCTGAGGAGCGAAAACTAAAGTTCGGAGTCACTATGTAAAGGTTTATGAGTCACAGAGTCATAGCATAGTACAGCATGGATCTGGGCCCTTTAGCCCAATGACCTCATGCCAACCACAGTGCCCATTCAGCTAGTGTCTTGCATTTCGCTCATATCCCTCTAAGCCCCACCCCCCCAAGTACCCTTCCAAATGCTTCTTAAGTGATAATATTGTACCTACCTCAACCAATTCCTCTGGCCACTCATTCCATATCCTCACCATCCTCTGCATGTAAAAGTTGTCCCTCAGGTTACTTTAAGTCTTTCCTTACCCCTTATCATAGCTAATGGCAAACAATGACACTGCTGAGACTGTGTGCCCTGTTTTTTCAAAGGATCACCAACTTAAGAAACTGCAACTGACAAGTAAGTTGGTGGTGATTCCAAAATCATTGCTAAGTGATTTAATAGCAGGTTGTGGACTGGTAGATGAAATGGTAGCTTATTAGCGGCAGAGAAGAATCCCTAAACAACTGATCTGACCTTCCAGGATTGCATGCTGCCCTGTTGAAATCTCAGTGAACTTGATGGTTAAGTGGACAGCAGATGTATTGTTTCCACGACTGTGTGCAGGAACAGCTGAAATAAACACTCATGCAACAGCAACCAAATATGTCCAAAGTATAATTCGCATTGATGGATGAATCAGTCAGATTTGCCAGGTCGTTGATCAGATGTATGTAACTAGCCTCTCATTCTATTCATTTAATCCAATCCCATTATATCATCATATTACTATGGAAGGGGAAGAGGGAAAAGCATTTAGGCATTGAAATTGCTGTCAAGGGTAATTGCAAAGGACAACTCTGATTTCTGACAAACCACGTCCAAATAAATAATATGGTTTTGTAATTCTCTACTCTGTAATTCACAATTCATCTCCAGTTTGCATATTTTGAAATAATTATTGTGGAGAGATTATTAGTAGAATTACTCCATTAATTGAAAGCAGAATGCAATGACCTGCACTGGATCTCAGAAATCTGATTGATTTTTTGGGAAACAAAAAATGAATATGGTACATAGTCAACAAAATGGTATCACGTGTGACTTGCGCAGCATCCATTGATCTGCGGGTTGTTTATAGCTGCTGAGGCCCGATGTGAAATTAGTCCACATTGTCAGAAGATTGATTAGTCACAAACAAGGGAAGATCTGTAGATGCTGGAAATCAACATAATACACACAAAATGCTGGCAGAATTCAGCAGGTCAGGCGGCATCCGTGGAAAAGAGTAAACAATTGACATTATGGTCTGAGACTCTTCATCAGGACTGGAAAAAAGAGATGAGGTCAGAGTAAGAAGGTGAGGGAGGTGACAAAGAAGTACAAGGTAGTAGGTGAAACTCGGAAAGGAAGAGGGGTGAAGTAAAGAGCTGGGAGGTCAATTAGTGAAAGAGATAAATGGCTGGAGAAGTGGAATCTGATAGAAGACCTAAGGCCATGGAAGAAAGGGAAGGGGGAGGAGCACCAGAGGGAGTTGATGGGCAGGCAAGGAGATTGGGTGAGAGGAGAAATGGGGAATGGTGAAGGAGAGGTGGGGGGGTGGCAATTACCAGAAGTTTGAGAAATCTATGTTCATGCCATCAGGTTGGAGGCTACCCAGACAGAATATAACGTGTTGCTCCTCCAACCTGAGTGTGGCCTTATCACGGCAGTACAGGAAGCCAGGGACTGACTTGTTGGAA
Organism: Hemitrygon akajei; assembly: GCF_048418815.1. Classification (NCBI taxonomy): domain Eukaryota; kingdom Metazoa; phylum Chordata; class Chondrichthyes; order Myliobatiformes; family Dasyatidae; genus Hemitrygon; species Hemitrygon akajei. Next base: position 24,978,074 of record NC_133138.1, on the reverse strand, counting down.
TGGGAAGTGGAATTAAATTGGGTGGCCACTGGAGACTCTGCTTTTTCTGGCGGGTGGAGCATAGGTGTGAAGTGGTCTCCTAATCTACGTTGTGTCTCACTGATATTCAGGAGGCCACACTGGGAACACTGAATACCCCAACAAGTGAAGTATGTCTCACCTGGAAGGACTGTTTGGGGGCCTGAATAGTAGTGAGGATGGAGGTACAGGGACAAGTGTGGGACTTGTCCCGCTTGCAAAGGTAAGTACCAAGAGGGAGATCAGTGGGGAGGGACAAATGGATAAGGGAGTCACACAGGGAGCAATCACTGCAGGAAGTGGAGAGTGGGGGAAGAGAAAGCTGTCCTTGGTGGTGGGATCCCATTGGAGATGGCAGAAGTTACGGAGAATTGTGTGCTGGACATAGAGGCTGATGGGGTGGTAGGTGAGGACAAGAGGAACCCTATCCCTGGTGGGTTGGCGGGTGGAAGAGTGAGGCAGACATGCATGAAATGGAAGAGATGCAGGTCAGGGCAGCATTAACAGTGGAGGAAGGAACCACCCCCCCCCACCTTTTTTTTTATTGAAGATGTCATGACCCCAGCCCCCTCCTTTGTGAGAATCGCAAGAGAGAGAGAGAGAGCCTTACGGTTTGGAATGTGGCCTGGCCGCTCAGCCAGACAAAAGCCTTGGACATAGCCATTGTCTTGGGAGACACCTTTGTGGAATAAGGAACTGGACTACATGCAAACCCTCAGGGCAATGTGAGATGGGTGATGGGGGAAAGATTGCCTCACCCCCACCCTGATTGACATCTACAACCCTGCCAGTCCAGATAAAAGGTGGGCTGCCGAGGCGGGGCCTCAGACGCACTAAGGAGACACACGAAGAAGACACGATAGCGCTTCCCGTCAGAGCAGGAAGCCATTTTGAAGGAAGCCACGTGCGTTAGATTCCGGATCGGGAGTCTGTGGCTGAAACCAAAGGAAAACCGTTTTAACTAGCAACAGGGATTTGCTTCGCAAAGACGATGGGCAAGTGTTCCTTCTCTCTCTCTCCAACACGTGAAATGCCAGTGGTTCCTGAAACGGGGAAGCCTGCAGACTTTGAATGACTCTTATATTCCATTGGACTCAGCATCCCCTAGACAACGATAGAGCTTATTTTTGATGATTATTACTATACCTGTGCTTTAGATTGAGTTTTGATGATGTATATGATCTGAATGTTTTGTATTAACCATACGTTTGTGCCCCTTTATAAATAAAACGTTTGAAAATAGTATCATCAGGCTTCAGCGGACCTCTCTATCTTTGCTGGTAAGTCACCCGGTTACTGGGGAACGTAACAAAGAGAATATTTCATTTGTTCTGAAATGAAAAGTCTCATCCTCAGAGCAGGTGCGACAAAGGCGCAGGAGTTGAGAGAAGGAGGTGGTATTTTCACAAGTGACAGGGTGGGAAGAGGTATAGTCCAGGTCACTGTGAGAATCAGTGGGTTTATAAAAGATACCAGTGGATAAACTGTTTAGAGACAGAGAGATCAAGAAAGGGGAGTGAAGTGTTGGAAATGGACCAGGTAAATTTGAGGGCAGTGTGGAAGTTGGAGGCAAAGTTGATGAAGTCGACAAGCTCGGCATGGGTGCAAGAAGCAGCACAAATGCATTTGTCAAGGTAGCATACGACAAATTTGGGAGTGATATCAGTGTGGGTTTGGAACATAGACTGTTCCACTTGGCTGACAAAAAGGCAGGCATAGCTGGGACCCATATTAGTGGCCAACAACAAGTTAAACACAGCTGATTTAGTCATCAAGGAGAGGACCCAATGGACCAGATGGCCTAATTCTGATCCATGTTTTACGGTCTTAAAGAGAGATTTGCACTTATATATCTTCCATAACTTTGGGCGTATCTGTTACAATGCAGGAAATTTAGCTGCAGATTTGTGTGAAGCAAACAGTGGAGTGGTAATAGCTGGGTTGAGGGCATGGGCCACAACAGGCACTGGAGCAGGGAATAAGGATTGCCCTAGGATTATATAGGGAAATGAATCAGTCAAGGTGAGGATTGAAAATGTCTGCCTGTTTTGTGTCTGGTGTAAACCATCATCCCAAAATGGATAGAGGGGCAGCTTATTTCTCTTATAAATCAAAATGGGGATGTTTAAAGCCATGTTGTGATCCACCCTGTGCTCAGTTATTGCTTCAGACTTATGGTGCTCATTATCATGTAAGTATAATTGCTTCATTTATGATCAGCAGTATGTGGTTAAACATGAACATCAATGTTGGATCACAACCTCCACAAGAGTAAATCTGCCTTTGCTGCTTTATTATTCATCTTTAGAGAATGGTGAGAAATTGTTGTGTTTGTCAGGTAGGTACGTAGTAGATCTATTGCCAATATTTATAGCTGGGAATTGGAAATATTATCACACAGTGGTGAATCAAATATTAACCATTGCCATTCAACTTGCTGATATTATAGATGGTAATCATTCCAATGTTTGAATTCTTCAAAAAGGTTTTTAAAATGTCAATTAAAGAATCACATATTTTGCCGTTTAACCTTCGGTGTATTTTTTTGTAATCTTTATTTTCCTTCTCTTTATTTCTCTTTCTGTTACTGACTGGCCATCAAATTCATTCTTTTTAATTTATTGTTTTGGTAAGTCCTCCCTCAGTTTTTTCTCCCATTACTATATCTTACTGGGCAAGGAGAAATACAGTGGCCTCTCTTATTTATGCAAGTCCCAGAGCCCTATGGGCCTATCAGTGAACTTATGGAGAATTTCCTTTGAATTCTGCAGCAGAGTGGAAAATTTAGTTGAGGATGCATATTGTTAAGTGTCCTGTAAAGAAATATTTGGCCACAATTTTTTGTTTATTTTTCATGGTAAGATTATGACATAGGAGCACATGAAGAATAACACTGTACTATGATTATTTCATATCACTCATGTAAAATGCCACCATGCCTGGAAAGTTCACAAGAACACAGAAGCAGACTAGTGGACAAAGGGCTGCTGTGGCTTTTATTAATCAAAAGGCCTCATCCTATTTGAGCTATTGGAAGGGAGTTATTGATTATTAGTAGCTATCTTCCATATATTTCAGAATCAAGATCATTACTATCACTATCTTATATCACGTGAAATGTGTTTTGTGGCAGCACTACTATGTAAAGACATAAAATTATTCAAATTACAAGATAAATAAATAGTGCAAGATCAAGGAATAATTAGATAGTGTTCATGGTTCATTCAGAAATCTGATGGCAGAGGAGAAGAAGCTGTTTCTGAATCTCCTGCACCTCCTTGATGCTAGTAATGAGAAGAGGGCAAGTCACAGATGGTGAAGGTCCTTGGTGAATGATGCTGCCTTCTTTAAGGCAGGACTTCATGAAAATGTTCTTGATATTAGGGAGAGTTGTGCCTGTGATGGAGCTGGCTGAGTCTATAACCTTCTGCAGCCTCTTGCAATCCTTTGCATTGGAGCGACCCTACCAGGCTGTGATGCACTCAGTTGGAATTATTTCCACCGTACATCTAAAGAAATTTGCAAGAGTTTTTGGTGACATACCAGATTTCCTCAAACTACTAATGAAGTAGAGCTGCTGGTGTGCTTTCTTACATGGTTGCATCAATATATTGGGCCCAGGAAAAATTCTCTAAGATGTTTATGCTGAGGAATTTAAAGCTGTTTACCCCTTCCACCACTGACCTCTCAATAAAAATAGGTGTATTTTATTCCAACATCTCTTTCCTGAAGTCTACAAATAATTCCTTAAACATGCTGACATTGAGTCTGTGGTTGTTGTGACACCACTACACCAGCCAATCTATCTCACTTGTACGCCTGCTTGTCAGCACTTGAGATTTTACTCACAATAGTAGTGTCATCTGTGAATTTATGGATGGTGTTTGAGCTGTGCTTAACCCATATAGTAGAGCATTGGGCTAAGCATACATCCTCAAGGTGCACCTGTATTGATTGTCAGTGAGGAGGAGATGTTACCACAGAGTTGTACTGACTGTTCACTCAAGTCACCTCACTTTAAAGCGGGTGTCAACAATACATCTCCAGCCTTGTCAACTGCTCAAACTCCCCACCTTCTCAACAGTTCTACTTGGAAAGACCCACACCCTGTCTCCTCCATTACAATTCTTGATAAACCAAAGGAGAGATGTTCATAGACTATTTTGAGATTAATTTATTAAAATTTCTCTAAAGGATGGAGAAATATATTCTGTATTTTTTCTGTATTTGTTTATGATAGGAAGACACTGTTTGCATTTCATGGATATTTATTGTACATCCCTAATTACCTCTTGGATAAAATGTCTTCCATAGCAATTTCAGAAGAGATGTAAGGTAATCATTCCCTCTGCTAGCCTGCAGGTCACCCTTGAGTAAGATGTAGCACCTACTTAGCCTGCCCACCCCCCTGATCAGGGTCATGTGAATCCATGGGAGCAGATGGTGGATGGTCATATAAGCAGCTGGTTCATATTACAGACGTTGGTGATGTGACCACTGTCGCCAGGCAGACAATCTGTCTGGCGATATTGTAATGAGAGATGCAGAGATGGCAGAGGAACTGAATGCGTAATTTGCATCAGTCTTCGCAGTGGAAGATGTCTGCAGTATACCAGATATTCAAGAGTGACAGAGAAGTGAAGTATGCGCAGTGAAAATTATGACTGAGAAGGTGCTCAAGAAGCTTAGTGGTCTGAGGGTGGAGTATTTGTTGTGACTGGGGTCATCCGACATGTGAAGATACTGCCCAGAAGAAGGCAAAGGCAACCCACTTCTACAGAAAAGTTTGGCAAGAACAGTCATGGACATGGAGAGTATGATTGCCCATGTCACACCACTTGGCATATGTTGATGATGAGGAGTTAAGAATTGATTTCTTTTATGCACCAAGATCCAAGTAAATACCAGATTGTATCAAAGAACTAACTGCTAGAAGAACTCAGCAGGTCTGGCTGCATTCCGGTCCAAACACAAGAGATTCTGCAGATGCTGGAAATCTTGAGCAACACACACAAGATGATGAAAGTCGGGCAGCACCTCTGGAGAGGAGTAAACAGTTGTGTTAATCTGTTGAGTTTTTTTTATTTTGCTACAGATTCTGGCAGCTTTAGCCTCTCTGTCTCCAAATGCCAGATTGTGCAGGGGTGGCAAATTTTCTCCCCAAAGGACACTTCTCAAGCTGACACATTTATTTCTACAATTGCAAAGACACTGCCCAGAAGAAAGCAATGGTGAACCACTCCTGTAGAAAATTTTGCCAAGAACAATCCTGGTCATGAGGTCATGTTTGTTTTTGTCATATGACATGGCACGTAATGATGATAATAGTCTCAGAACAATTAGTCAAATGTACATATTCAAAATCTTTGATTCTAGTGTCAATACAAAGTAAATTTAGCCTCTCAAATCTGCTCTGCCATTTAATAGGAGCAAGACCATTCTGATCATCAACTCAACTCCTCATTTTCATCTTTCTGCAGTAAACTTTCACCATTTGATTATCAAGAACGTATCTACCTGGGCTTTAAAATAATTAAAAACCCTTCTTTCACCACTCTTTGAGAAAGAGATTTCCAGTAACTCACAAACCCCAAGAGAAGCAATGTTTTGTATCTTTTTTAAACATATTCTCTCATTTCTAAGTTTACCCACAACCACCTTCAATATATTCAATGTTTCATTCATGTTCCTTGTCATTATTCTAACCTTCATCAGATACAAGCCAAGCTTGGCAAACTATATCTCATGAGATGAAACTGCCCATTTGAGGTATTAGACTAATAATCCTCACTGAATGTATTTGGAGTCAAAGAGCAATGTCATAATGTGGCTTTAACACACAGTTAGTACAGTCAGCTGGGGATAAACCTAAGTAAAGCTACTCTCAGAATGTACTGCTGAAGGGAGCATTCTTGGCAGAGTTGATTGAATCCTTCAAGGGTAAATGTTAGGAGTTGAGTATCAGGGGAGAACAAGGTGGAAGAATTAATTTTGTTCTAGGAAAGATGTACAGGTATAATTAGTTATATGACATTCTGCTGTGTTGTAATTCCATATAGTTCCCCTGATGTACTTCATAAAAATAGATATGCCAAATCCCTTTGTGCATTTCTATCAGAAGCCAGTAATGTCCAACAATGTAAGGGTGTAGTCATTGCCATATCGTAAAAAGAAATGCAGCAGGCTAATTTCACACACAGAGGTCTCTCAACCAGGATTGTAATACTGACCAGAGTATCTGCATAATAAAAATGTCAACTGATGGATCAAATTCAAATTTTCAAAGTCAATTTATTGTCAAAGTACATATTGTATATGTTGCCATTTGCTACCTTGAGATTTATTTTCTTACAGACATTCACAGGAAAAAAAGAAGTACTATAAAATTTTATGAGATAAACTTTTAACAAAGACAGGCTGACAAAATTTAAATGTGTGAAAGAACACAAACTGTGCAGATAAAAATGCTGAGAACTTGAGTTGTAACAAGTCTTTAAAAGTGAGTCTGTAGATCACTGATTCAGTCAGCGAGGTGGTGAATGAAGCTATCCATGCTGGTTCAAGAGCCTGATGGTTGTAATGTAATTACCGTTCCTGAACTTGAGTGTGCGGAACCTAACCTTCCACATATCCAGCCTGATGGTAACAGTGAGAAGAAGGCATGGTCTAAACGGTGGAGGACTTTGATACTTAATGCTGCTTTCTTGTGGTAGTGCTTCATGCAAATGTATTAAACAGTAGGAAACGTTTTGCCTATGATAGACTAGATTCTCCACTTTCTGTAACTTTTTCCATTCCTAGCCATTGGTATTTCCATACAAGGCTGTGATGTAACCAGTTAGAATATTCTCTGCTGTGCAACTATGGAAGTTTGTCAAAGATTTTGTTGACACGGTGTGGTGAACTACATATACCTGTCTGGACACGCCCCTCTGCTGACTGCTCCTGTGGCTCCTCCCACAGACCCCTGTATAAAGGTGGTTGGAAGCACTGCTCCTCCCTCAGTCTCCAGGATGTTGTGTGGTGGTCTCTTGCCACTAATCGTGGTCTCTTGCAGCTAATAAAAGCCTATCATTTGCCTCCTGTCTCCGAGAGTTATTGATGGTGCATTACACAGTGAATCCATGTAAACTTCGAAGAATGTAGAGTTGCTATCACACTTTTTTTATGGCACCTACATGCGGTCCCAAAGCAGATCTTCTGATATGTTGATTGCAATGAATTTAAATCTGCTGACCTTCTCCACCTCCAATCCACTGATAAGGACTAGCTCATAGACCTTCCGTTCTTCCTCCTTTAGTCAATAATCAGCTCTTTGGTTTTGCTGACATTGAGTAAGAGGTTGTTGTGGCACCATTCAACGAGATTTCCAATGTCCTCCCACTATGCTGATTCATCATCACTTTTGATTTGGCCAGCAACAGAGATGTAATCAGCACACAAAAGTGTGTGCTGGAGCGTTGGAGCTGTACCCAGCTACACAGTAAGTATAAAGTGACCAGAGTAAGGAGCTGAGCTCACAGCCCTGTGGTGTACCTGTGCTGATGGCCAGTGCGGAGGGGATATTGTGGCCAATCAGTACTAACTGGGGCCTGACAGTAAGGAAATCAATGATCCTCTAGCACAGGAAGGCCCAGTTCTTGGAGCTTTATAATGCACACAAAGTGCTGGAGAAATTCAGCAAGTCAGGATTAGGCCAAAATCAGGCTGGAGGATTAACACCACTTATTCCATTGGGGTAGCCTCCAACCTGGCATGAACATCGATTTCTCTAACTTCTGGTAATTTATAACACCACCCCCCTTCTTCTATTCCTCATTCTAGTTATTCCCTCACTCCTTCTTTTCTGCTCACCTGCCATCTCTTCCCATCGGTTCCTCTCCTCCTACTCTTTCTTCCATGTTCCACTGTCCTCTCCTACTAGATTCTTTCTGCTTCAGTACTTTACCTCTCACAACTAACCCTCCCAGCTTCTTGCCACATTCCCTATCCCACCCTACCTACCTTCCCCCTCACCTGATCTCACCGATCACCTGCCAGCTTGCAGTGCACCCTTCCCTCCATTTTCTTTTCTCGGCTTCTGCCTTTCTCCTTTCCAGTCCAGCCCAGTCTCTGCCCAAAACGTCAACTGTTTATTTGTCTTCATAGATCTTGCCTGACTTGCTGAGATTCTCCAGCATTGGCAAAATCTATTGTGTTTATCACTTGGAACATCATGGTGAGCTTCAAGGGGATGATAGTGTTGAATGCCGAGCTGTCATCAGTGAAGAGGATCTTGCCATACTGTATACATCTTCATTCTCTAGGTGTTCCAGTGCTGAGTGGAGCCAATGAAATGGGATCTGCTGAGACCTATTGTGACGTAAACAAATTGGAGCAGATCTAGGTCACTTCTCAGTCACAATCTGTATGCATCATAACCAACCTCTTGAAGCACTCCATCATGGTGGATGTAAGTGTTACAGGACTACAGGCAATGAAGCTGGTTACCACGTTCTTCTTAGGCACTGGTACAATTAGTCCCCACTTGAAGCAGGTGGGTACTGCAGAGTGATGAGGTGAAAAGGTGAAAACATTCACAAGCACGCCAGTCAGTTGATTAGTACAGGCCATCATTATTTGGCCGGGTACACCGTCTGGGTCAGATGCTTTCTGTGGATTCACACTCCTTTAGGATGGTCTCACGTTAGCCTCCAAGACTGAGATACACTTCAGATGAGACTTGAAAAGCAATAGATATACCGCTAAGCTTTAGGCACATTGGGTATATTCTGTAACAAGCCAACAAGCAGGTTGGACATAGAGGAGTAAACTTGCAAGAATATTGCAAGAGCCTCAGGGGCTGAACAGATCGAGTGCCTGCTTCACAGCGCCAGCCTTCTGGGTTCCGTCTTGACCTTGGCTACTGTCTGTTTTCTCTTTGCACTCTCTTTGGGTGCTTTGTTTCTTCCTACATCCCAAAGGCATTCTGGTTGATAAGTTAATTAGTTGCCCCTAAAGCCATCGGAGAATCAAAATGGAATTGGTAGGCATTTCAGGATTCCAGCAGCCCATCTGCTGCTGGATTCTGTGCTGGGTTGGAGGTTAGCCCCTCCTGTTGGTGCAGCTCTCTAATGTGCACTTGTTAAAATTTGTATATATATATATATATATATATATATAGATTATAGAAAGACCAGGCAGGAGATGAGGCTTAATCACAGCCATTGGCATGAGTTACAGGGCAATAGAGGTATGGTGCAGTTAAAACAGAAAGCAACAAATACTAGACTGAAAGTGTTGTATTTGAATGCACGCAGCATAAGGAATAAAATGGACAATCTTGAAATTTGGCTACAGATTGGCAAATATGACGTTGTGGCCATCTCTGAAACTTGGCTAAAGGATGTCTGCCATTGGGAGCTGAATGTCCAAGGATATTCGGTGTATCAGAAAGATAGACGAAAGAACATTCCAAGTAACTCCGTGAAAAGGTTATTGAAAAGCACAAGTCAGGAGATCGAAACAAGAAAATTTCCAAGTCACTCTCTTGGAATACAGTTAAGTCCATCATCAAGAAATGGAAAAAATATGGCACAGCTGTAATTTGCCTAAAGCAGGCCATCCTCAAAACCTGAGTGACTGTGCAAGCAGGGGACTAGTGAGTGAGGCCAGCAAGAGACCTGTGACAACTCTGGAGGAGTTACAAGCTTCAGTGGCTGAGATCGGAGAAGTTGCACATACAACAACTGTCCCCCAGATGCTTCACCATTTGCAGCACTGATTTAAATTTTTGTTCATCAGACTAAACGCTATGTTTGACATAAGCCAAACACTGCACATCAATCATCAAAAACATACCATCCCTACCACGAAGCATGGTGGCAGCTACACGATACTCTGGGAATTCTTCACTGCAACAGGCCCTGAAAGACTTGTGAAGGTAGCTGATAAAATGGATGCAGAAAAATACAGGGAAATCTTGAAGGAAAACCAAAAATCCTGAGGCAGTCTGCAAGAGAATGTAAGATTTGTTTTCTAGCAAGACAATGACCTCAAGCATAAAGTCAAAACTACACAGGAGTGGCTTAAAAACAACAAAGTTAAAGCCCTGGAGAGGCCAAGTCAGAGTTCAGACCTCAATCCACTTGAGAATTTGTGGCTGGATTTGAAAAAGGGCTGTTCATTCACGATCCCCATGCACTCTTACTGAGTTTGAGCAGTTTTGTACTGAAGAATGGGGAAAAATTGTAGTGTCCAGATGTGCAAAGTTGATCGAGACCTATCCACACAGACTCGAGGCTGTAATTCCTGCCAGAGGTGCATCTATCAAATACTGATTTGAAGCGGCTGAATACATATGCAATCATTTCATGTATCATAGATTTGTAATTAATTTAGATCACTTTGTAGAGATCAGTTTTCATTTTAGCATGAAAGAGTTTCTTTTCTGTTCATTAGTTGCAAAAAAATGCAAATTAAATCCACTGTGATTCAATGTTGTAAAATAATAAAACATTAACACTTCCAAGGGAGGTGAATACTTTTTATTGGCACTGCATATAGACAAAGTCCCTGAATGTTATGTCCTGTAGACTAATGATGCATTGATGCAGCAGTCCTCATCACACACTAGTGCAACCACAGATGAATGCAATTCATATCCATGCAACAACCAAGTCCTGCAGCTCCCTTGTCGTCTGTCTCACCAATGAACCAGAGAACTAGAACACAGAGCAGTAGAGGACCATACAAGCCCTCCAGCGCACAATGTGTTCTCGTTCAAACTAGTTCTAGTTTCACACAACTTCAGTGAAAAAAGTCTGCTTGCATTTACCTCATCTATACACCTCATAATTTTATACCCCTATCAAATCGCTCCTCATTCTTCCAAACTCCAGAGAGCAAAGTCTTTACCTATTCAGGCTTACCCTATAACTCAAATTGTCAGGTTCCAGCAACATACTTGTAATTTTTCTTTGCATTCTTTCATATATTTGATGTCTTTCCAATCTATACAATCAATTATTTTGTGTTTAATAATTGTAATGAATTTAGACCAATTTGTAGAAATTTGTTTTCACTTTGACATGAAAATGTCTTTTCTGTTGATTAGTGTCACAAAAGCTACATTAAATTCATTGTGATTTGATGTTGTAAAACAATAAAACACAAAACCTTCCAAGGGGTGAATACTTTTTATAGGCACTTTATGTACTTTGATAATAAATTTACTTTGAACTTTGAACTTCGACTTGCTGTGAGAGGTACCTTATGTAGGAGGATTTCAAGTGCAAGTTAAGTAGGCTGCACAGGAGGTGGTATTGAAATAATTGGGTAATTCCATCGTCACTTGATTATAATTTATGTGGAGCCATCTTCTGCTCACTGCATTTTTCTAGAGGAATTAGTCTGCTTTTATTGGAAGTATTTGCTGTCATTGCTATCAAGATTATCTATTTTACCTGCTTTTCAAATAGACTGTTTTCTCAGTAAATTGATTTTGTTTGAAGTACAATAGAATGCTGTAAGTCAAGTCAGATGCTGTGTTGACTCCAACTCAGTGCTGACAGGGAGATCAATGTACTGTACGTGCCACATGATTTCTGATTGGTGAACTTTAAAACATAGTTAAGGTTGAGTGAGTTGAAATTTTCTTTTTCCTGATCTGTTCTGGTTATTTGCAGAGTTGCATGGAAGTCTTCTATTATTTTGACAATTTATGACAAATTCAGTTTTCTGGTAAAAATTTATGGGTTTTTTCAAGGATTTACTGAATTACACCTTGGGAGAAAATCATGTTTGAAGAATAATTAGAAAACAAATTAGAAGTTAATGAGGCTGCACATTGCCTTACTTCATGAGCTGTGGCTTCATTAAAGTAACTCCCAAGTTAATGACCTACACACTCATCCTAATATCTAATGTGTCTTTTTTTCAAAGCTGGTGAAGTAGCCTTTGCAAATCTTACTCAATAGCCAAAGTTTAAGGTTTCAATTGTCACCTCATGTGAATTATTCTACTGCTTAAAACATCAAGGTGGAAATTCATTGAGAAGTTAGTGATGGGACCTGGAAGTCAACAGACTAATCCTCCCACCTGATCCAAGCAAGGATTCCATTGTGAAATCTCTGGACAAGATGTTTGAAGGTCAAACTCAACAGAATGAAATGAAACTTGTTTAGAGGAGATTTTTATGTTAATATTTTTCTTTTTTATTATTAATTTTTTATTGAGTTTTCAAATTACAGAAAGAAAGAAAAAAATTATCAACCCTTCCCCCCTCCCCTTAACCCCTCCCCCCTAACATATCCCTATAGAAAGAAAGAAAAAAAAGAGAAGAAAGAAAGAATGCCTGGATATCGGAAGATCCCCACATGCTCTATGGAGTAATATTTTTCTAATAATCTTTTTGTATTTGACTACTGTAACATTGCCTTTTTGACATGCCCTTTCAGTCTTCCATTGTAAGTTTTAGCCCACATCCTGCCTGGAAGTAACTCCCATCAGAGCATTTTTGCCTGTACAGTTTCTTAACGCTACTGACAAAGATTCTACATTTTCCAATCCTATGTAACCTCTTTCTAAGGATTCAATTTCATTTTTCACAAACAGGGCCACAGTACCCCCTATGCCTACCCACCTGTCCATTTTATGCAATGTGTATCCTCAGATGCTAAGTTCCCAACTATAATCTTTCAGCCACGACTCAATGATGCCCACAATGTCACACCTGCCAATCTCCAACAATGCTACAAGATTATCTTCCTTATTCCATATACTACATGCAATGTTGCCCTATCATCTGCCTGTCCTTCCTCATAGTCTCACTATACACTGCAACTAGTTGTAAACCAACTCAAACTTAACACTCCAGTTACCATCCACCTGCCAAATTAGTTTAAACCTTCCTCAACAGATTCAACAAACCTGCCTGCAAGAATATTGGTCCCCCTCATGTTCAGGTAAACCCATCCCTTTTGTACAGGTCATCCCCAGAAGAGCTGCTAATGATCAAGACATCTGAAGCCCTACCTCCTGCACCAGTTTCTCAGCCACACATTCAAATGCCTTACTCTCACTGGCATGTGGCACAGGCAGCAATCCACAGACTGCTACCTGGTTTTCAGTTTTCTACCTGGCCCCTAAATTCTTTCTTCAGGACCTCATCACTTTTCCTACCTCTGTTATTGGTTCCAATATGTACCAAGACTTCATGCTTTTCACCCTCCCCCTGTAGAATGTCACAGACCTGACCTGAGATGTCGTTGACCCTGGCCCTGGGGAGGCAACAACTATTCGGGTGTCTCTATTGCATCCACAGAATGTTGTGAACAGCCACCTGGGTACTTTGTACAGGCAGCCCATTCCCCTTCCCTCTACTGACAGTCACTCATTTACCTGCCTCCTGCAACTTACATTTGACTACCTCCCTGTAGCTCCTATTTATCACCTCCTCAGTTTCCCATTTGAGCCGAAGGTAACTGAGCTGTATCTCCAGTTCCTTAACACCTTCTCTGAGGATCTGCAGCTTGGTGCCCCTGGTGCAGATGTGGCTATTGTGAGGCTGGAGGTCTCCCAGTCTCCCAGAGTTCCCACATCTCACACAAAGAACACAACATTGACCCTGGAACCATTTCCATTGCTCTAACTATGCATTAACAGAGGAGAAATGAAGATCAATGAAAAAGAAGGAGAAGGAGAAGAAAGAAGAAGAAGATATTTACTTTGCCCAAGGCTGTTCTTGCTGAAACCTGATGAGCCAAAGCCTCCCCATTCTAACACTGGCCCATTCAAACTAATGAATCATCACTGCACTGCTGAAAAATCCTGTCCAATCTCCTTTTTTAAATCTCTCACTCCAAGGCCTGCGGATGGCCTCCTCCATTGGTTCAAATGCGACTGTTCCGCCAAAAAAACAGAAATTCCTCAAAAGCTTCTTTTTTAACTCTCTCATTCCTGGACCTGTGTGAGGCCTTCCTCTGCAAATTAAACTGAGACTGCATTGCTGAGAAAGGGCAATGTTACGTTTGTCGTGATGGATTTCAGTATGTATGTAGATTGGGAAAATCAGTTTGGTGCTGGATCCAAAGAGAGGGAATTTATACAATGCCTTCAAGATGACTTTTTAGAGCAGCTTGTGGTTGAGCCCACTAGGGGATCAGCTATCTTAGATTGGGTGTTGTGTAATGAAGTGAATTTGATTAGGGAGCTTAAGGTAAAAGAACCCTCAGGAAATAGTAATCATCATATGATAGAATTCACCCACAATCTAAGAGGGATAAACTGAAGTCAGATGAATCAGTATTATAGTGGAGTAAAGGGAATTACAGAGGCAGGAGAAAGGAGCTGGCTGAAGTTGATTGGGAGGGGACATTAACAGGGATGACAGCAGAGGAATGGCTGGAGGTTCTGGGAGAAATTCAGAAGCCACAGGATAGGTACTTCCCAAAGAAGTATTCTAAAGGCAGGATGACACAACCATGGCTGACAAAAAAGTCAAAGTCAACCTAAAACAAAGGAGAGGGCATATAATAGAGCAAAGATTAGTGTTGAGTTAGAGGATTGGGAAATTTTTATAAACCAACAAAAGGCAACTATAAAAGCCATTGGGGAAAAAAGATGAAATATGAAGGTAAGCTCACCAATAATATCAAAGAGCATACCAAAAGTTTTTTCAGATATATAAAAAGTAAAAGAGAGATGAGAGTGGATATTGAACCATTGGAAAAAGACGTTGGAGAGATAGTAATGGGGGACAAGGGAATGGTGGACAAACTAAATAAGTATTTTGCATCAGTCTTCACCGTGGAAGATATTAGCATTATGCCGGAAGTTTGAGAGTTTCAGGGGGGAGAAATGAGTATTATTGGCATTAGAAGGGAGAAGGTGCTTGGGAAACTGAAAGGTCTGAGGTTGGATAAGTTGCCTGGATGCCAGTGTTCTAAAAAAGGTAGTAGAAGAGATTGTGGAAGCATTAGTAATGATCTTTCATGAATAACTAGATTCTGGCTTGGTTCTGGAAGACTGGAAAAATGTAATTATCATCCACTCTTCAAGATGTGAAAGAGACGGAAGGAAATTATAAGCCAAATAGCCTGACCTCAAATCCATCTTGTATGTTGGACTAAATTGTTAAGAACATGGTTTTGGGGTACTTGGAAACACATGACAAATAAGCCAAAGTTAGCATGGTTTCCTCGAGGAAAAATCTTGTCTGACAAATCTTGATATATTTTGAGGAAGTAACAAGCAGGATAGATAAAGGAGAATTGGGGGATGCTGTGCACTTGGATTTTCAGAAGGCATTAGCACAAGGTGCTGCACAGAAGGCTGCTTAACAAGATAAGAGCCAATGGTATTACAGGAAAGATACTAGCATGGATACAGCCTTGGCTGATTTGCAGAAGGCAAACAGTGGAAAAAGAGAGTCTTTTCTGATTGGCCGTCAGTGCCTAGTGGTGTTCCACAGGGGTCGGTGTTGGAACTGCTTATTTTTACATTGTATGTCAATGATTTGGATGACAGAATTAATGGCTTTGTGGCCATGTTTGCAGATAATGTGAAGATAGGAGGAGCAGCGGGAAGTGGCAGATAGAATATAGAATACAGTGTCGGGATGTGTGTGGTCGTGAACTTCGGTAGAAGGAGTTAAAGCATAGACAATTTTCTAATTGGAGAGAAAACTGAAAAATCCAAGATGCCAAGGGTCTTGGGAGCCCTCATGCAGTATTCGCTAAAAGTTAACTTGCTGCTCGAGTCATTGGTGTGGAAGGCAAATGCAATATTAGCACTCATTTCAATTTAAAAGCAAGGATATAATGCCAAGGCTTTATAAGACACTGGTGAGGCCTCACATGGAGTACTGTGAACAGTTTTAGGCTCTTTGTCTTAGAAAAGACATGCTAGCATTGAAGAGGGTTCAGAGGAGGTTTACAAGGATGATTCTAGGAATGAAAGGGTTATTGTATGAGAAGTGATTCATGGCTCTGGGCCTTTAGTTGCTGGAATTTAGGAGAATGAGAAGGGATCTCGTTGAAACTTATAAATGGAGATGAGGAGGAATTTCTTTAGCCAGGGGTAGACAATCTGTGGAACTCGTTGCCACAGGCAACTGTGGAGGCCAGGTCATTCGGTTTATTTAAGGCGGAGGCTGATAATTCCTCGATTAGTCAGGGCATGAAAGGTTTCAGGGAGAAGGCAGCAGAATGAGTGAGAGGGATATGGATCAGGGATGGGCCAACTGGCCTAACTCTGCTCCTATGTCTTATGGTCTAATATTTGCATAAATGAATTTTTTTTTGTTCTTATTATGGTTTCTTATAAAAATAGTTTAAAACTTTGTTAAATTAGTGTTTCTCTTGTGAATGTTGCTTGTGCACATATGCACCTGTGCATATAAAAATAAACATGACTTTGGAATAGTCCTGATACTAGGCTATGCTATCTAGGAAGCCAGTATCAAATTACCAATAAAATGTTTTTGCTGCACAAAGTTCCATAGAGGAAATGTAGTGGAGTTACATCATAGTTATGTTGAAGGCTCAAAGTGCATGCAAGAGGATTAAAATCTAAATTACTAAAATAAATAAGCAACTCACTTTCCCATGGTTGCCTCCAAAGTTTCTTCCCACAGAAGAAAAGATTGTATCTTTTCTTTAGAAAGACCACTTTGCATGGAATCAGAGAAAACAACATGCAGTTGAGTTAGATTTAGCCAAAGGATAGTGCATCTGAGGAATACATTACCACAGGTGGCTGTGGAGGCCAGGTTATTGGGTATATTTGAAGTGAAGGTTGATAGGTTCTTGAAAGGTAAAGGCATCAAAGGTTATAGGGAGCAGGAAGGAGACTGATTTCGAGAGGGATAATGAATCAGCCATAGGTGGAATGGTGGAGCCAAGTTGATGGGCCAAATATCCAAATTCTGCTCCTATATCTTGTGTTTACTTACTTCTTATTGAAGGTACCTGAAAGTCTTTTTGAACGCTGCATCATAGGACCTCTAGCCTCTTTCAACAATGTTTGTAACATCAGCCATCTCACTTGAAGATACATCTCACTCCCACTCTGCAATTTTTTTGAGGTGGGCTCCTGAATTGCAACTTTAAACTGCATGCAAGCTTAAGGAACATGTCCTCGCATACTATGGTCATGAAGCCGCCTTCTGGACTAAATATTAATTTCTAAACTTTCTCTGTCTGCACAACTGGCCATTTCCATTATAAGTCATCCATCTATGACATAAACTCAGTTTTTGTTTTACCATTGTCTCTTGGGCATGATCCATAGCCCTGTATTGTGACTTTCTGATCACTTCCATTGACCCATGGACTGCTGCTTATCACCATGGCAACCCTGATCTCATACCAGCACAGATATTCAACTTGTCCTAACTATCCTCCAATTCCTACCCACCCACCTTCAATGAAAATTAAAACTAACATAGCTTCCAATGTCTTAATTTTAAAAGAGTGAAGATCAGAAGTAATGAAACCATGGTTGCAGCCAAAGATAAACAACCATATGCAAGTGGCAGGAAGTACTGTTAATGATGGAGTGGGAATGATGGTCAACAGAACATATTGGGGTCAAAGAAAAGATCAAATCTAAAAGTTCTTTTGTTGAAACACATACATTGTGCTGTGGAGAGAAGATATAAAAATATCATTGTTGGCTGATTTAGCTATGCATACAATATCAGAATCAGAATCAGGATTAATATCATCGGCATATGTCGTGAAATTTGGTGACTTTGCAGCAGCAGTACAATGCAATGCATAATATCAAAACATGTATTATGCTAAGTATATGTTTTAAATCATTAAATTAAATATGTCATGCAAAAATAGACATTAAAAAGTAGTGAGGTGGTGTCCAAGGCTTCACTGTCCATTCAGAGATTGGATGGCTGAGGGGAAGAAGCTGCTCCAGAATTGTTGAATGTGTGCCTTCACATGTCTATACCTCCTTCCTGATGTTAGCACTGGGAACAAGGCATGACTGGGTGACAGGGGTCCCTAATGATGGATGCTGTCTTTTTGAGGCATCATTCCTTGAAGATGTCCTGGATACTATGGATGCTAGTGCTCATGATGGATCTGACTAAGTTTGCAACCTACTTCAGTCTTGTGCAGTGGTCCCCCTCCCCTCACACCAGATAATTATGCAGCCAGTTGGAATGCTCTGCGTGGTACAATTGTAGAACTTGAAGAGTCTTTTGGGTGACACACTGAATCTCCTCAAACTCCTTAATGAAATATCAACACTGCCATGCCTTCTTTGTAGCTGCATCAATATGTTGGGTCCAGTTTAGATCCTCAGAGATATTGACAGCCAGGAACTTGAAATTTCTCACTCTCTTCACTGCTGATCGCTCTATGAGGATTGGTTTGTTTTCCCTCGTCTTACCCTTTCTGAAGTCCACAATCCGTACTAACATTGAGTGCAAGGTTGTTACTGCGACACCACTCAACTAGCTGATATATCTCGCTCCTATACACTATCTCGTCACCATCTGAAATTCAGCCAATAATGGTTAGCCAAGATCAGAGGCTTTGCACTTTACTCTGCTTCTGAAATTCATATCCCTCAACTTCATGTAACACTCACTCACAAAGGTAGCCCTACCCCAATTACTTCCATTTTCCCAATATTTACTTTAGGTTATTTTCTGTTTAGGATATCAGACAATTAGTAACGAACATCAAGGACAGTGCACAAAGAGACAATAGAAATTTAGAACTGGATGGCATCCAGGCACTTAGAACCCTGAAGGTGTGATTTTAGAAGAGGTTACAAGAGAATGTGTGCAGATGAGAGATGATTAAGTGCTAAGGATAGCAATGTCCTGGGCGCAATGGTGAAGGAGAAAATTGTGAAGCAAGGGCAGCTGATTATTTGCCTATGACTGCATAAGTAGAAATTGAGCCTGTTGCTCTTTACTAATGGAGAAGTGCTAAAGAAGATACTGGGTTTACAAGTTGAAAAGGGCATGGTTTGTAGAACACCATCTGATCTGAAGGAATAAATTATTTGAAATGAAAAGAGCAACATCAGAATTGAAAAGTCATCTGGCTGAGGTGATCCTGCATAGAAGTTTATTTTACATAGATTCAGATTTATTTAGCACATGGACATTGAAACATACAGTGAAATGCTTTAACAACCGATATGTCTAAGGATGTGCTGGGGCAGCCTGCAAGAGTTGCCACACATTCTGGTGCCAAGTAGCCTGCCCACTATGTTCAATACAACAACACAACATAGTACGGAACAACACAAACAACAACAGCAACAAAGCTGCTCTTTTGCTGCTCTCCCACCCCCTCACGCACAAAGGCCTCCAACCTCCAGTCCACAAGTGCAGATTAATTCACCTCTGTATCTATACTAATGCACCTACAACAGGGGGGTCTAATATAAAGCCCATTAGCTGGGTCAGTCCCACAGCTCTGTATCTGGAACTTTGTTCATTTCCCCAATGAATATAATGAACTCCAACTGAGTTGTATTCCATTGCAAGATCCTTTTAAATTTATGATGATTTAACCCCAAATAGCCAACCAAAAAATGCTATTTTTCCCCATTTCACCATATTAACAGTGTTAACATCAGCACCAGGGAAGTCAATTACAAAACCACCAACCTGTCACAGAAACCAAGCAACACACACAAAATGCTGGTGGAATGCAGCAGGCCAGGCAGCATCTATAAGGAGAAGCACTATCGATGTTTCGGGCCGAGACACTTCATCAAGACGGAAACCAACCTGTTGTTGAAATGGAAGGAAATCTACCCTCCTTAGTTGGTGTACGTTGCATGTGACTTTTGACAGTGATTGCTTCTTAACAACTCTCTGAAACTGCCTAGCAAAACAATCAGTCCTGATGGAAATAAGGGATACAGAATAAATGGTGGACTCTCCAGTCCATCCACGCATGGGGAACAAATAAATCATGTTGGCAGAACAATAGTGTGATGTTGTTAATGGCATTAATTTGTTTGTCTGTGGTGAACAACTAGAGCAGACAACTAATGCTGAGGCTCCACCTTTGCCAAGTAAAACTCTTTCTACTCTTACACACTATAGATACATTTGTAAGGCAATAAGACCATAATACATAGGAACCGAATTAGATCTCTTGGCCCATTGAGTTCTCCACCATTCATTCATGGTCAATTTATTATCCCTTTTAACCCCTTTCTCCAGCCTTCTCCCTGTAATCTTTGACACCCTGATTAAACAAGAACCTACTTTAAATAGACTCAATGACTTGGCCTCCACAGCCACCCGTGACAGATTCACCACTCTCGGGCTCAAGAAATACCTCCCCATCACTTTTCAAAAGGGACGTCCTTCTATTCTGAGAATGTGCCCTTCTCGTCCTAGATTCTCCCACTTGGAAACATTCTTTCCACATCTATTCTATCGGCCTTTCAATACTTGATAGGTTTCAATGAGATACCCCTCATTCTTCTAAACTCCAGTGAATACAGGTCCAGAGCCATCAACAGCGCCTCATATGTTAACCTTTTCATTCCTGGAATTACTTTTGTGAACCCCTTCTTGATCCTCTCCAATGCCATCCCATCCTTTCTTAGACACTGTGCCTAACTTGGACAAGTTTGCTGTCAATGTTTCAAGTGCAGTCTGACCAATGTGTTATAGACCCTCAAGTTACATCTTTTATAAAACTCAGATACCACCCTCCTTCTACTGTTTATGTCTTCATCTTCTTGTACTTACACTTCCAGTGGAGTATGTATTCTTTACAGCTTTCACTGCATAAACACTCCCATTCCTCATTTCCAAAATATGCTACATTATTCTTCTCTTAATTCAAATCTATCATTGGTGCATTTACTATGCTAAGCACATCTTGTTCTGAAGGAGTTGACAGTCGCATGCACTATTTAATAAACTTGTGTTTTTATGTCATCAGCTAAGTTTAATATTGTACTTTCTTTGCACAAGCTCAATTTACCCTGCAGTGTGTGTACATGTCAAGAATAGTTGTTATGATTATGGTGTAAATTCAGACTTGCACATTTTGCCCAATATCAATGACAGCCAGAATTATTGCAACATGACTGGATAATTGTAGCCATCATACACTAATAGAGCAGTCGTAACTGTTGTGAAAGATTTAGGAACAATGCAAACTACCTTCCACATCAAAAAGAATTGTGTTGCCATATTTTTATCACAGAACTTCAGCCAAGCTTATTTTTTCTGCAATTTTTTAATTGAAATATTATTATTTTGAAATGTTTTGTAAAGTCTCCTTGGGTAAAAAAAAGGAACAATATCTATTTCTTCATGGAATATGCCCTGCCAGCACTGATGAAAGTTCTTGGCCCAAAACATCAATGTTTATTCCCCTTAGGTGCTGAGTTCCTTTAACATTTTATGCATGTTTCTCAAGATTTCCAGTATCTGCAGTATCTCTTGTGTTTGTTAAATATCTCTAACTTCCCAGATGGAAACAACAAATTATAAATTTCTACTGCCAGATCTTACGCTTGAAAGTTCTTGCAAAGATATATTTGCTATTTGATGATTTATTTTCATTTTGTAAGGTAATGGATACGGTGAAAATTATCTTGTTTTATTTCTCCTCTGAAAAACTTTATTTCTTGGTGTTGTGTATTTCATATTCCAGTAGTATTTGAATAAGATTGTAAATATATTGTTTGATTTAGCATTCTTGTTTATTTAAATAATTCATTATGGGTTATATTTATTAATAAGTGAGTTGCATAAATCATTACACTACCATGTGATATGTGCATGTCTAGCTTAAAGTAAAGAACAATGAATTGACTTATCTCCTGACCCACTTGGTTTTCTTTTCAATTAATTTTTATGTTAAAACATTACACTTGGTACTAAAGGGTAGATATTATTACTGAGTCTGTTTATCATGTTCAAGATGGGTTGCAACTATTCCAAACTGAGAAGATGTTGGATTCTACCGTTGAACTTTTGAGGGCTGTTTCACAAAACCTTCTTCAATAGCAATAGCACAACACAATAGCCAAAGGGCCTGTTCCTGTGCTCTATTGTTTAATGTTCTAGCATTAAAAACTGAAGTAAATATTGTGGAAAAACTTCATGGAACTAGAAGTAGTTGGAGTTCTCTATTTGATAACAAACGTTTTGCAATTGCTGTCTCTGCACCCTTACATTCTGTTACCTTTTCCAATCCTTCTCGCTATCACTTAACTAAGGCACCCTGCTAACAAGGGGTTGTATTTATTCCTTCTTTCCCTTAGGAGTGAATCCTAAACCTGATGTCAATTTCCACTGATGTATATGCTGGTATGTTAATTTATTACATGAGTGTAATTAGCCAGGGCAGGATCATTGGGCCAGAAGGGCCTATTACCATGATGTACCTCTAATATATGATAATTAACCTTTGTATTTTCAGATGTAACATCCATAAACTGGGATATACTATTCAAGCTGCAGCATATTCAGTAAATTATGAATCATTGTTCATTTCTATTTACAAATGGGTACTTTTAATTGACTTTAAAAAAAAAAGGCAAATTCTTTACAAAACACTTCTGTTAAATTGGCCTTTTATTTCTAACAGTTTGTGTATCTGAAATTGTTCCACAAGTATTTTTAAATTGTCTTATTTAATTGAATTGTATCCTTACATCTTTCCCTGCAAATAACATTTTTTCATTCTCTTCTCATTATATTTAATCTGATATCTATTCACTCAGTATACCAATCTTTCTATACTATCCAGATCATGCATACAGAAAGTTTGTTCTCACTGCTCCTGTGGAATTTGTTAACTTTGATATTATTCATCTTACAAGCATATAAAAGTTAGATAATGATAAGTGCATTAATCTCATCACTGTTCCCAAGGAAACATCACTATTTACATCTTACCAGTTCAAAAGTGTCTTATTTACAGTTCTTTCTCCATTAATCATCTTCCTCCCAATGCTGCCATATTCCTGTCAGTATAGTACATCTTCATTAAAAGAAGGTCCCATGCTGCTTTTCATTAAACACTAAATGAAAATGGACATGCTACATTATTATGTTCAAATTGATTATTTACTAAAAAAAATCTATTTGGTTTGTCAGATTACTAGGTACATATGGTTGTAGATGTTTCTTAATTCAATCATACCTGTCTCAGTAAGTGTTAATCTCATTCCATATAATAAATGTGCAAGTTTATTCATATCTATTGTTATCTAGTCTATTGGACATTAATAGTAAAAATTAACAAATGAGTGATACTCAGCAATAACAAATGCAAGACATTAATATGAGACAAATGATCTGTAATTTGTAGCACCTTCAATTTTGAGGTGACTCATGCAGCATATTGTGACCTAGAATCCAAATGATGCTAGAGTACAGGAATTGGCAAGTACTTGAAAACGTCTGACAGAACACCTGCAAATATTGAGTAAAAGATTCATTTTACAAACTTCTTCCATGTTTTCCAAAATACACACTCAGTTGCCACTTTATTAGCTACTCCTGTACACCTGCTCGTTAAAATAACTATCTGGTCAGTCAATCATGCGGCAGCAACTCATTGCTTAAAAGCATGCAGACATGGTCAAGAGGTTCAACTGTTGTTCACACCAAACATCAGAATTGGAAAGAAATGTCATGGAAGTGTCTTTAACCATAGAGTGATTGTTGGTGCCAGATGGAGTGGTTAGAGTATCTCCTGCTGATCTGCTGGGATTTTCACACACAACAGGCTCTACAATTTACAGAGAATATGTGAATAACAAAAAAAATCCAGTAACTGGCCATTCTGTGAGTGAAAACACTTTGTTAATGGAAGAGGTCAGAGAAGAATGGTCAGAGCTGACAGGAAGGTGACTGTAACTCAAATAACCACATGTTACAATAGAGGTGTGCAGAAGAGCATCTGTAAATGCACAAAACATCAAACCTTGAAGAGGATGGGCAACAGTGGCGGCACATAACCACAAACTTATGCAAACTGGATACTTTATTTGGTACTGCAGGAACCTAGTAAAGGGCCCACTGAATGTATAATAAAGATTTTAACAATTAATAGTGTAACAATCAAATTTGCATATAAGATGTAACAGATTTTTTTATATAACCGCAACTTATTTCCTGAATGCAGTGTCAGGCACCAGGTGATTTGGTGACTACAATTCAATATGCATCTTTCAGTGTATGATGTCGAGATTAGACTGTGACATGACCTTGAACACCACAGGTCGATGTCGTACAATAAATAAGCACCTGATGGGAAATGCCATAAACATTTCTTAGTGTTACCCTGAACTCACTTACACTTTCTCAGTGTTAGTGCAGTGGTTAGCATAACGCTTTACAGTGCCAGGGATCTGCGTTCAATTCCCACCACTGTTTGTAAAGTTTGTACATTCTCCCCATTTCCTCTGGCTGTTCCAACTTCCTCCCGATTTGATTTGACACAAGTAACACATTCCACAGTATATTTTAACATTTTGATATACATGTAACAAATAAAGCTAATCTTATCTCATCTTATTCCTGACTGTGACTGGTAGATAAAAGTGAATCAAGGCAACCATCCTGTGACCACATGGGTTTCCTCTCAAATTCCAAAGATGTACGGTTTAGGGTTAGTAAGTTGTGGGCATGTTATGTTGGCACTGGAAGCATGGCAACATTTGCGAGGTGCCCCTAGTGCACCCTCGGACTGCATTTGCCATTGCCAAGAATGATGCACTTCCTGTATGTTTCAATGTTCCAATGTACATGTGACAATAAAGTTAATCATAGATGGTAATGAAAATTGTAAGTTTATTGAACCTTAACCCGAAGAGATAATCCTGTATTTCAAAAAAACATAGCAAGTAGGAACTGATGGACAGATTCCAGATTCAAATTATGAACGTGGATTGTCAATTTCTTGGGTTTAGATGTAGTGACTACAATTCATTGCTCTGCCAGTTTGCATGTTAATAAACACTCTCAATATGATAGTCATATCATTCCTTTATCAATTGCCCAGGCACACAGCATAAAAAAATTAGGTAGTAAAAGTAAAAAAAGCAGATGCTGGAACTCTGAAGTAAAAGCAGAAACTACACCAGGAAATACCTGTGGTGGGAGAAACAGACTTGCATTTTAGGACAATAACATTTCATAAGAACCCTGCAGCTATTTTTGCTGTAGATGGCTCATCAGTTTTCTCTGAAAAAGAAAGGGTTAACACTGAGAATGTAAGGATGGAAAGGAGTTAATGTGTTTGGAAATGAAGTGTTTTAAAAACAACCACCTTTTTAAGTTCAGCCTTTTGAGAGAGGATAGGAAGAAAGCTTGAGGCTGATTTGCTGATTCATAGGTAACACCAGTGCCCGACTATTGTGAAATACATCTGCACACAATGTAAACACAATGCACACACTCAGACAGAATAACCTACTGCTTCTGTCCATCTGCTTATTCCACTGCGTCAAGGTGAGTTGTTCGAGAAGTGATTCATGAATGAGGTCTGGCAGAGGACCATTATTCACAGAACAGCTCTTTCAGAAGATGGATTTGTGTAATTAGAAGAGCAGTGAATTGCAATGATGTAAGTGAATTAACAGTAGGGAGGTCATGGTAGAGATCTGTGAAAAGAGAAATAAGTAAAACCATTCTCAAAATCAGAATCAGAATCCAATTCATTATCAATGTCATGAAATCTGTTGTTTTGTGGCAGCAGTACTGTGCAATATATAACATATACTATAAATTACAATAAGAAATATATGTTATTAAATAAATAGTGCATAAAAAGAGCAAAAATATTGAAGTAGTGTTCATGGGTTTGTGGGCTATTCAGAAATCTTATGATGCAGGGGGAAGAAAGTGTTCCTAAAACATTGAGTATGTGTCTTCAAGCTCCTGTACTTTCTACCTGATAGTAACTAGAAGAGGGCATGTCCTGGATGTTGGGGGTCTTTAATGATGGAGGAGAGTAGCCAGGCAGGTTCCAGCTGATAGGAAAGCAACAGTAACTCAAAATATCAAATGGTACATCAGTGGTGTGCAGAAATGCAAGCTGGAATGCATAACACATTGAATCTTGAAGAAGATGAGCTACAGAAGTTGAAGGCCACAAACATACATTCAGTGGCCAGTTTATTAGTACCTGCAGCACCTAATAAAGTGGACACTGAGTGTGATTCTGCTTCTTGCTCTTTGATTCCATATTTGCAGATCTTATCATTCACCTTTATGGGATGCTTTATAGTGTTACGAACCCTGTAACTGGGTCACTTACCAGCAAAGATAGAGAGGTCCGTTGAAGTCTGATGATACGATTTTTAACAGTATTTATTAGTAAAAATACACAAAAATAATATCAATGCAAACATACAGATAATATACGTTGTCGTTACTAAATCTAAAAGTGCGGGTATAATAATAATCAATAAGAAATAAGCTCTATCGTTGTCTAGGGGATAATGAATTGTCCAATGGAAATGTACAGTTCACTGCAGTTCCACAAGCTGCCGTCTTTTGGTTGTCGCTGTGTTGCACTTTGTTGGAGAGAGAGAGAAATAGGAATAGAATGGGAACAGTTACTGCTGCGGGTTTTCCAACCTTTATGATTTCGATCCGTCAGGAGTCTAGTTGGTGTGGCCATTCACTTGTGGCTTCTCCTTTAGCTAAGCCGTTCTTCCGTGGTGAGCCTGCCAACCCAGGCAAGGGAAAGACACACACGAGCCCCCACCGGCTGTCGCTATTAAACGCTGTCACGGGATTTCTAGCGTTTCTCCTGGTGCGTCTAAAGGGGTTGTTCCCCAGACCCTCTTTTATCCTTACTCACGGGGTCTCAGATGTCAATCAGGTTGGGATGATGCAATCCCTCAACCAGCCCACTCTGGTTGTTGCCTGAGGGGCTTCAATGAATAGTATAGTACTCAATACACAATTCCGTCTCCAAGAGACAATGGCCGTTATCAGTGGCTTTGTTTCGCTGAGGCCAGGACACATTCCAAACCTTGTGGATTCTGCGTGTCTCTCTCTCATTTCCTGAGTCCCAGACCCGAATTAATAGCGATCTTGCGATTCTCAAAAAGGAGGGGGTGACTTTGTACCCTTCAGCCCCTCAGAGTTGTGGCACATTTGTAACACCCCCTTCCTTCAAAGATTTTTACCATCGGTAAAAATCAATTAATACAGAGTCTTACAGGATTTTAGAATCTAACACAATACAAAAGAGTTTTTTTTTCACTACAGAGTAATACAGTTATACATTCAATTCAGCATCTAAACAGTTAGCGATTACATTGTCACTTCCTTTAATATCTTAACATCTTGTACCTTAATAAATTCTTGTAGCATCAGACTCCAATTTAATAACCACCTATTTTTATTCCTTTTCTTCAGCAAACAAAAACTAAAGAGTTGTGATCTTAGCTTACGTGTATACTACAAAAGTTCATGCAAATACTAATCTTTATTTTACTTTCAAACTTAACAGTCAATCTTCCATGGGGGTTGTCTTTATTATTCACATGCTTTGTCGAAATCCCTTAAAACTGGATCCTGTTATTTAAAATGGCATCCCGTCAACTCCCACGTGGTTAACTTGTATACTAGTGTGGTATAGGCCTTTGCATGCTCCTTTCATAGGAGTTATTTTATCGACAACGTGTTCCAAACTTAGACCATTTTCTGAATTTCCACACAATTCTTTAATTTTAAGCCAGTTGCTAGTTTTCTCTTCAGGACCCTTCGTGCTATTAGTTTTCAGTTTAAACTCTTGGTCCAAACAGCATTTCAAATTCTGCCTCTTCACAGCACTCTCTTGAATAACAATAGTGTGTGGGGCACCTTTACATTCCAAATCAACCTGTAATTGATTCGCAGGCACCATGTTACCAAACCATTGTCTCTGTAGCCTGGTTGCTGCTTCTGACATTAATCCAGACTTTAAATTTTCTTCATTCAATTTAGGAACTACGCTTTTCCCTTTTCCTTCAATAATAATATTCACCTCACCACCTTTTATCTCCTCACTAACTTTTAACACACCTTCGAACACAAACAACTGGGAATTCTCACTTCCCACTATTACCAAGGTTAACCCTTTCTTCACTGAACCAAGTCCATCTGACCCACAAGGACTGCATTCCTTTTCAACTGAATCAAATACCTCAGACTTTTTCTGAGCATTACTAGGCTCAGTACCACGTGCATCCACATCTTGAACACACTCAAACGGGACATTTGCCTCTTCCAGGCTTTCAATACCTGTACCCTTTTCAAATTCTAAATTCCCCTGATCCTCCCAGTTACTCTCTGGGCAACTCCCTTCCGGAGTAAACTCAACCCCGCGGGCTGAAACAACCTCATCTGCCAACCCAGCAGACTTCTTCAAGGTAATGGCATCCTTTTCATCTAGGACTGCCCTCATTTCATTATCGGGAACACCTTTAGAATTTTCAACTTCTTCAAACAGTTCTTCCAAACCAGACAGATCATCCATTTCCAACCCTGGACCTTTTAACAGCCTTATCTGTTTCTCATCTTTACTCCGTGCCTCTATAAATTTCATCCTGGCTAAGGGCAGGACTACCTCCTCTCCCTTACTCTCTTTCACTTTCCTATTCTCCGTTTTACCACCCTCTAAACCCTCTTGGTACAGGGTCGGTAAAAACGTCTCGGCCAAATCGATACTGGCTGGATTTAAACTGTTCTCGTTCTCAGCTGCCTTTCTCGACATGCTGCGAGTGGTCGCGCATGCGGGATAGATCTTGGAATCTAGGGGCGGGACCTCAACACTTACAGGCTGGCTTGGCAGCTCCATGGCCGACCAAACGTCACCACCAGCTAAATCGTTACCCAGAAGGACGTCTACGTCAGTTCTCGGGAATTCTGATCACACCCCTATTTCAACTGGTCCAGATACCAGCTCACAATTTATAATGATCCTATGTAAGGGCACCACTTCTGTCCCTTTTCCAATGCCTCTCAAAGCTACCTCTCCAGTCTTCCGCCCAAAACCTAGTATCTTACTGCGAATCAATGACAGCTCCGCTCCCGTGTCTCTCCAGATCCGCACTGGAACTGGGGTGTCTCCCACTCTCACAGACACGGTTCCTTCTGAAATACATTTCTCAGACCCTTCTCGTACTCTGTCTACCTGGGGTTTTCTCATCGATTTACTGATCACCACAACACATCCTAGAGGGACTGCTGCTCTCCCTTTTCCTACCTCCTTCCTCTGAGCAAGGCACTTAGATGCAATATGACCCACCTTTCCACAACCTCTCCTGCTGTCTTGCCTTTCCTCCTCCTTAATTTTACCACTAGCTCCCAGCGGGATCTCTGCCTCAGCCGGCGGGCTTTCTCTACCATTCCCACGGTCTCTCTGGTAACTTTTATTCGAGGAAAACTTTGTCTTGTGGATTAGGGCATATTCATCTGCGAACCTAGCAAATTCGGAGATGGACTTATTCGGCTTCTCATTCAAATACATCCAGATATCATCCGAAACACAACCTTTGAATTCCTCAATCAGAATTAACTCCCCGAGACGCCAAAAATCTTCTTCCACTATTTCTGCTGCACACCAACAATCCAAGAGCACACCCTTCTCATAGGCAAACTCGGTATACGTCTGATTCCACCCTTTCTTTAAATTTCTGAACTTTTGTCTATAGGCTTCAGGTACCAATTCGTAGGTCCAAAGAATGGCCTCCTTTACTTTCTCATAATTCTCAGACTCCTCCTCCTCCATGGACAATGCCGCATATGCCCATTGTGCCTTCCCTTTTAACACACTTTGTAACAACGCCACCCATTGCTCTTTGGGCCACTTCTGACTCACTGCCACCTTTTCAAAATGCAAGAAATAACTATCAACATCCGTCTCCTCGAACGGAGGTACTAACCTAAACTCCCGACTAACATTAAACCGCATCTCTCGTTCTGACCCTTGAGCTCTTCGCTCTTGCCTTAACTTCTCCATGTCCAAATCATGTTGCCTCTGTTTCTCTTTCTCCTCATACTCTCTTTCCTTCTTGGCTCTCTCTCTCCTTCTTGGCTCTTTCCTTCTCCTTTTCACCTTTTCCTTTTCTTTCTCGGCCCTTTCCTTCTCTTTTTCAGCAGCTTCCAGCTGTTTTAACTGAATTTCATGCTCCCTTTGTTTCTCAGCTCTTTCCTGCTCCCTCTTCACCTCTAACTCCTTTAGCTGGAGCTCATGCTCCTGTTGCTTGTCGGCTCTTTCCTTTTCCCTTTCGGCTCTTTCTTTTCCCTTTTCGGCTGCTTTAACTTAATTTCATGTTCCAACGTTAATTTCTCCAACTCTAACTGAGCCATCCCACTAGCTGGTACCTTTTCAGGGATATTTTTCAATACC
Source organism: Hemitrygon akajei (assembly GCF_048418815.1). Classification (NCBI taxonomy): domain Eukaryota; kingdom Metazoa; phylum Chordata; class Chondrichthyes; order Myliobatiformes; family Dasyatidae; genus Hemitrygon; species Hemitrygon akajei. Next base: position 24,947,703 of record NC_133138.1, on the reverse strand, counting down.
TCAGCAGAAAACACATTCTTCACAATATAATACTGAGTTATAGCCCTCCGCACCTCCCACTTTTTCATTGACAACCTCACCTCTGCGAGGTTTAGTCCTTTCGCAATATTTATCGTCCGACTTTGTGGCTGCCTCTAGCGCCTCCAGAGTCAGGTTTTCTATAAATTTGTCAACGTCCATCTTTGCTGGTTTCCCGTCTGGTTACCCACACAACCAGACCCACGTTTGGACTTACAAGCCCGATTCACTGGCTCTCCAATTTGGTATCAAATCCCAGATGAGCCCCCACTTTGTTACGAACCCCGTAACTGGGTCGCTTACCAGCAAAGATAGAGAGGTCCATTGAAGTCTGATGATATGATTTTTAACAGTATTTATTAGTAAAAACACACAAAAATAATATCAATGCAAACATACAGATAATATACGTCGTCAATACTGAATCAAAAAGTGCGGGTATAATAATAATCAATAAGAAATAAGCTCTATTGTTGTCTAGGGGATAAATGTATTGTCCGATTGAAATATACAGTTCACTGCAGTTCCACAAGCTGCTGTCTTTTGGTTGTCGCTGTGTTGCACTTTGTTGGAGAGAGAGAGAAATGGGAATAGAATGGGAACAGTTACTGCTGCGGGTTTTCCAACCTTTATGATTTCGATCCATCAGCAGTCCCGTTGGCGTGGCCGTTCACTTGTGGCCTCTCCTTTAGCTAAGCCGTTCTTCCGTGGCGAGCCCGCCAACCCAGGCAAGGGAAGGACACATACGAGCCCCCACTGGCTGTCGCTATTAAACGCTGTCACGGGATTTCTAGCATTTCTCCTGGTGCGTCTAAAGGGGTTGTTCCCCAGACCCTCTTTTATCCTTACTCATGGGGTCTCAGATGTCAATCAGGTTGGGATGATGCAATCCCTCAACCAGCCCTCTCTGGTCGTCGCCTGAGGGGCTTCAATGAATAGTACAGTACTCAATACACAATTCCGTCTCCAAGAGACAATGGCCGTTATCAGTGGCTTTGTTTCGCTGAGGCCAGGACACATTCCAAACCTTTTGGATTCTGCATGTCTCTCTCTCATTTCCTGGGTCCCAGACCCGAATTAATAGCGATCTTGCGATTCTCAAAAAGGAGGGGGTGACTTTGTACCCTTCGGCTCCTCAGAGTTGTGACACATTCGTAACAATAGTAACTCTTTTAAAAACCGGATAAAATAGATTTTCATCCACCAAAAAAAGCAGTGACTTAATATTTCTCTGGTATTGTCCAATCTGTCCATAACGTCCATTATTCACAAAGTAAATCTTCCTGCGTTATTGATTTCATTATAATTTTTTTTATTACTTTGTTTTATGATCTTGGATAATTTAATTTCTGTGGTAAACTATGTATACCTGTCTGGACACGCCCCTCTGCTGACTGCTCCTGTGGCTCCTCCCACAGACCCCTGTATAAAGGTGATTGGGGCACTGCTCCTCCCTCAGTCTCCAAGATGTCGTGCTCCCCTTTTGCTGCTAATAAAAGCCTATTGTTCACTTCCTGTCTCCGAGAGTTATTGATGGTGCATCAATTTCCAAGTTCTTTTCTGACTTGTTAGTAATTTTCTTGTTCTCTCCAAATTTCTTCACATTCTCATTGATGCCTCTGCTGTCTGTGATTTATCTACACAAACTTTTTTATCGCACTTGTTTCTTTATGTCTTTTTCCCTTAGTCGAAACATGTATTTCATTTGTTATTACTTTTTACCAAGGTATATATTTTCCTGAACCTTATTTATTGCTTAAATATTTCCTAAGTTTGTTGTACATTTCAGTTGACCAATAACGTTGCCTATTTTAACATCTAGACTTCTGTTCTCGGTGCCTCAGAATCAGTTTTTCTCCAATCTACGCTACATTCCAATTCGGATTACTGTCAGATAGAACATAAGACATAGGAACAGAATTGCGTCATTTGGCTCATTCAGTATGTTCCACCTTCAATCATGTCTAATTTATTATCCCTCTCAACTCCATTCACCTGTCTTATCCCCATAACCTTTGACACTCTTACTAATCAAGAACCTAAGAAGTCCATAAGGCACAAGTAGACTCAAAAGAAATTGAATTTCTTACTCTCATGAAACTCACAGAGGAAACAGGACACACAGTAATAATAAATACAACACAAATACAGTGGAGTGTGCGAAACAACACTTAGTTCTACAAGCTGATAACTGAGAGAATATCAGAATAAGGTATTGAAGATGCCATTGTTAAGTCCAGAGATGTTTAACGACTACTGAATCCATAACTTTAACACATTTAAAATTTTACAAATTTAATCAAGTCACCAATTTCTGCATTCTCTTTGAAATTTACCAGGGTTAACATATTTTGTTTTCTTTTAAGTAAAAGGGGAACGCAGTTTAGAATGAAATAGAATTTACTATAACACAGGAAGGATCCATTTGGTACACTGAGCTTCCAACAAAGCAATCCATCTGTTCCTTTCCCCTTCGTATTTACTATAGTCCAATAATGTACTCCCCCTCACATGTCCATTGACTCTCTTTAGATTCTTTTGCCTCTTATCTACACTGAGGGATAACATAACCTGCCAACAGAAGAATATTGGTTGTGAGTAATAATTGTTGCTCTAAGAATGTCACCCCTTTAAGCCTATGTCTAGGCTTGAACAGCGACTTGTTGAGAAATCCAGAGACAGTATGTGAAGAACCCTTGGATAAAATATGGACATTTTGTATGTACTCATCACGCCTTGAGTATGTTCTGCACATTCTTCAATGGATTTTGTTAGAGGTTCTTCTGCTTGGGCAGTATCTGCGATTGTCAAAGGGCAGGAGATACTGGGAACACATGCTGGCTATTTAGAAGATGTTTGTACAAACCTCAAAATGCTGCTGATTAAATATTGATCCAGAAAAGCTCTAGCAATAGTGAAGAACTAACCACTTAGCAACTTATCATTCTTTCTCCAGTATTCCTCAAATAAACTAACAATATTCTGTACTTGTATATCTATATCTGAACACTTCATATAAATATCACATGGAAATATTTGAGAATGCTGTATCACCTATTCCTAAATAAAATCTAAAATTCAAAGAATGACCAAGAGAATTAAACACCAGTAAAAAACCTTTCAAGCTAAAATACATATGGCTGGCTAAGTATAGATGGTACATAGGGTTTTACTGATAAGAGGAACCAGCTTTTAGGTTGGATGTGAGAAGTTGGGGTCATCCTATTTGGATCCAAGAAGGTTAAATGAAATTTTGATAGAGCTGGATAAATTCATGACTGGTCTAGATTGTGTTGTCATTAATAGACACCTCTAGGACAAAGGGCATTGACTTAAAGCTGTAGATAATTGACACAATGAGCACGTGATGGTTTTATTTCTTCGGAGAGTGATAGTGATCTATAGCTCACTGTAAGGATGGTGGGAACAACATCATGCATGAAAGTCAGAAGAGAATTAGACAGATATTTAAGGGAGAATCATTTGCCAGTGAGTAGGGATAAAACAGTGGAATAGGGTTAATGTACCAGGGGCTAAATACAACATGAATTCTGCTGGCTGTCTCCTCTTTCATGCTCTTAAAATTATGTGATTCTACGCACAACTCTCTCCAATGAAAACAGCATGATATTTATCAAGTAGCTGCTGTGAAAACATTTAAAAAGAGGAAACCACAATTGCACTCTTCACAGAAGTCATTAAAGTAGACTAGACAATGGGGTGACCCGTTGGGGCACCCTTTGAAAGAATCGAAATAGAGCTGCCCTGCCCTGCCCTTTTGCTCTGCTTGGTGTCGCTGTTGAGGCTGGCCGTGTGCATGCATCGTGGTGTCGCGTCCTGATTTCCATGATGGGGGATCGGCTCTCGGGTGAAAGCGGGGCTGTTGATTTTGGCCAATAAGCAATTTTATACGAATATATAACCCTGAACTTTGCCTGCATTCTGTAAGTTAACACATTTTAAGTTGACTTAGCCAAAAATAATGCCACTGTAATGCACCGTTTGCACTAATTGGAGGTCACAAACAGACAAACGACTGAGAGGGTTCTAGTAGTATATGGATAATCATGCATTTTTATGTACTGCCTAGTGTCACTTTATGGACATACAATTAATCTATGTATATAAGCTATCTTAAGTATTTATATTTATTGTATTTTTCTATATTATGTTTGCTGTTGTGTGCTGGGGCAGCAGGCTGAGGATTGCAGACACCAACAGAATCAACAAACTCATTCATAAGGCCAGTGATGTTGTGGGGGTGGAACTGGACTCTCTGACGGTGGTGTCTGAAAAGAGGATGCTGTCCAAGTTGCATGCCATCTTGGACAATGACTCCCATCCACTCCATAATGTACTGGTTAGGCACAGGAGTACATTCAGCTAGAGACTCATTCCACCGAGATGTAACACTGAGTGTCATAGGAAGTCATTCCTGCCTGTGGCCATCAAACTTTACAACTCCTCCCTCGGAGTGTCTGACACCCTGAGCCAATAGGCTGGTCCTGGACTTATTTCCACTTGGCATGATTAACTTATTATTATTTAATTATTTATGGTTTTCTATTGTTATATTTCTTCACTATTCTTGGTTGGTACGGCTGTAACAAAACCCAATTTCCCCTCTGGATCAATAAAGTATGTCTGTATTTTTCTATATTATTATTATTATTATTATTATGTTCTTTATCTTTTATGTTGTTTTTTTTGTAGCATCAGATCTGGAGTAACAATTATTCTGTTCTACTTACAAATGTAAACAGGAAGTGACATTAAACAACCTAGAATCTTGAATCTAGAATGTTGATAGGAGATTATATGTTTGTTCACATGTCCTTGGATGTTTCTCAGAACCTGACCAACACTGAATTGATGACTGTGCATCATTACTTCATTGAGAAGCTTGGATTGGAGAAGCTGGGATCATCCTCTTTGGAGATAAGAAGAAGATCATGGCCATTAGTTCACATCTGAATCACAGGGAAACACACAAAACAGGAGGAACGTAATGGGTCGGGCAGCATCGATGGAGAGAATGTAAAGTCATTGAATTGGGTCAAGACCCTTCATCTGGACTGATGACTCTAGGAGTCTGATGGTCAATATTTCACTCAAAATTGGATGGTCAAAACTATTACAATTCTTGTCACATTTGATCTATTTTCTTCAAGTTTGGTGTTTACTGTTTGAGTTTATGTAATTATACTGTACTGCTGTTTTAAGAATGCCAGTGGAAAGCTCACCTATGTTTGCCGGCATTATACATGTGCAAGTGTGACAGCTTTATGCACCTCATCTCAATAAGTAACTCCTTCATTTCTCTGCAAGAGTTCTTCAGATGAAATGCTGGTGGTCTTCAAGGTTTTTGAAAATATCTAAACCCCTGAGAAAATTATTGCATGGCTGAAAATATGTTCTAGTTTAAGCACCAAACAAAAACATATTCAAACACTGGAGTAACTCAACAGTTCAGACAGTATCTAAAGAAAGTCAACATCTTGGGGTGAGACCCCCTCAACTGAATCTGAAACATCAATTGTCCATTCCCTCCACAGATGCTGACTGACCCATTGAGTTCCACCAGGGTTTTCTGTCTCAGTGCTACAGATTCCAGCATCTGCAGGTCTTGGGTTTAAGCACCATCTTGAAAATTAGAGCCTGTGATTTGAGAGAGTTCTTAACCAACAAATAAGGGATAAAGAAAATAAGCCAGTATGGGAACACCAATGCCTTTGAATGGAAAAAAAAGCCTACAAAGGTAGTGGATACAGCCCAGTCCATCACAGGTAAAGCCCTCCCTACCACTGAGCATAAGGAGTACTGTTACAGGAAAGCAGCATCCATCATCAAGGACCCCCAGCATCCAGGCCATGCTCCCTTCTTGCTGCTGCCATTGGGAAGGAAGTATAGCAGCCTCAAGTCTCACACCACCAGGTTCAGGAGCAGTTATCAACCATCACGCCCTTGGGATAACTTCACTCATCCCAACACTAAATTGATTCCACAACCTATGGACGATCTGTGAACTCACTTTTAAGGATTCTACAACTTTTGTTCTTAATATTTATTGATTCCTTAAGGTTGTTATAGTCAGGATGGTAAAGGGAATAAGCCTTGAATAGCCTCTGACAGCCAAGTCCAGCTTCATGTGTTGCTCAGCTATTAAGTCCGGCAGAGCTGTTTCTACTGACAGGAGATGGGGCAAAGTGTGGGGGGAGGAGTGGTTACTGGTACCTTAAAACCAGTCACTTGGGACAGATAAGGCTAGTCAGCTGTACAGTAGTTGGCAGCTCGTCTAGGGGGAAGGAGATCTCCGATCTCAAACCTCTGCTGCCTTGTGGCTAAACCCTCTCACAGGGGAGACTTCGGGTGTAAACTCTGAGGGAAATATCCGGAGCTGGAGTCCATAAGGCTGTCCTATGTTGTGTTCAAAGCTGACTGGCAACTCCTGCAATGCTGTTGGTACCAAACTGTATCAGTCTCTGCCGTTCCTTTGGGTTCATCAGATGCATGGAGAGAGGGAGTTTGCTACATGGGCAACGGTTTGTACATCTAGACAGCTAGGGTGCAACATCCATTCTTGACTCTGACCAACTGAGGCCTCATTTATTATTACTAATACTTTTTTTTCTTTTTTGTATTTGAACAGTTTGTTGTCTTTTGTGCACTGGTTCCTTGTCCATATTGTGTGTATTTTCATTTTTTTTTATTGGTTCTTTGTATTTACTGTGAATGGCCACAAGACAATGAATCTCAAGCTAGTATTTTATGACATGTATGTCCTTTGATAATAAAATTACTTTGAACTTGGAACTTTTGAAGTTTTAATCCAGAAAGATGGATAGTTTGGGCTTCGTATCTTTTTTCATTCATTTGGTCATGGGACACAGTTAAAAAAGTTCCAAGATGTGTATTGAATATATTTGTTCATGACTCCACTGAGTCACAAGTGTACATTGTAAAGTGTGGTTACTTGGAGCAATATTTCCCACAGCCACTCTGACCTCTCTGTCCTCTGACTCTTGCACTCAAAGTTAGCTTGATGGCCTCATTCAGTGCCTGCACACATTACAATCTTTTAAGTTCAGCAATTTCAAAGAGCAACTCTGTAATTCTTGCTTAATCCTCTGGGTACAACTTCTTTTCCTCCATTTATCACCTACTTCCACTTTTCATCTTGCACTAGCATCCCTTTAATTATTTAATCTTGCCTTCACCAAAAGATCATCCTTTCATCATGTTTTTTTCACTTCCCTTTGCCTTTCTCTGCACCTTTATCTATCATTTCTCTTGTCTCTGATCAGAACCTTTAATACCACTTCCCCTTATGGAGATTCTGCTCAACCTGTTGGATGCTTTCTGCTTTAAATTTTAGTTTTGCAACCTCGATAGTATATGATGCACCATCAATAACTGTCTCTGAGACGTGAAGGCGAGTTATCGGCTTTTATTGACTGGAAGAAAGAACAAGCAGTAGTTGACCACCATATTACATCCTGGAGACTGAGGGCCAGGCTCAGGCCTCAATCGCCTTTATACCTTTATTCTGTGGGAGGAGCCACGGTCACTGGGAGGGGCCACAGGAGCAGTCAGCAGGGGGCGTGTCCAGACAGGTATATGTAGTTCACCACAGTATATTGCCTTAGGGTTCACGCTATCAAAGGAGCTCATGGTAGTATTACACTTACGCTTTCTGACAGAGAAGGAGCTAGCAGCAGTTCTCCACTCAGTGAGTGTACTGAGTACACGTTCATGGTCTTCTGCTGCTGTAGCCCAACCACTTCAAAGATCGATGTGTGCTGTGCATTTCAGAGTTATCGGAGTCAGTGACCTTGAACCATTCTCCTTCAACCTTTCTTATCAAAAGGCATTTTTGCCTATAGATCTGCAGCTCACTGGATTTTTTTTGTTTCTTGCACCATTCTCTGTAAACTCCAGAGACTATTGTACATAAAAATCCCAGGAGATCAGCAGTTTCTGGGATTGACGATCATTCCACAGTCAAAGTCCTTTAGATCACATTTCTTCCCCATTCTGATGTTTGGTCTGAAACACAACTGAACCTTTCAAGGGACTGTGTTAGGGAACTAGAGATGCAACTCTATGACTCTATGGTCAGGGAGAGTGAGGAGGTGATAGAGAGGAGTTACAGGCAGGTGGTCACACCGGGGCCACGGGAGACGGACAAGTGGGGAACAGTCAGGAGAGGGAAGGGGACGAGTCAGGTACTAGAAAGTACTCCTGCGGCTGTCCCCCTTGACAACAGTGTCTGTGCTTCTGGCACAGAGTCTGGCCCAGTGGCTCAAAACAGTAGGGAAAGGAAGAGGAGGGCAATAGGGATAGGGGACTCTATAGTTAAACAATTCAGAGGATGCAGGAAAGAAACTCCGCTGGTAGTTTGCCTCCCAGGTGCCAGGATCCGGGATGTATCAGATCACGTCCACAATATCCTGCAGTGGGAGGGAGAACAGCCAGAGGTCGTGGTATACATTGGTACCAATGACACAGGTAGGAAAAGGGAAGAGGTCCTGAAAAAAGACTACAGGGAGTTAGGAAGGAAGTTGAGAAGCAGGACTGCAAAGGTAGTAATCTCAGAATTACTGCCTGTGCCAAGCAACAGTGAGTATAGGAATAGAATGATGTGGAGCATAAATGTTTGGCTGAGGGATTGGAGCAGGGTGCAGGGATTCAGATTTCTGGATCATTGGGACCTCTTTTGGGGCAGGTGTGACCTGTACAAAAAGGACAGATTGCACTTGAATCCCAGGGTGACCAATATCCTGGTGGGGAGGTTTGCTGAGGTTACTGGGAAGAGTTTAAACTAGAATTGTTGGGGGGGTGGGAACCGAACTGAAGAGACTGGGGAACAGGTGGTTGGCTCACAAATACAGAAAGCTTGTAGACAGTGTGAGAGGGAGGATAGGCAGGTGATAGAGAAGAGATGCGCTCAGATGGACAGTTTGAGATGTGTCTACTTTAACGCAAGGAGTACTGTGAACAAAGCGGATGAGCTTAGAGCGTGGATCAGTACTTGGACCTATGATGTGGCCATTACAGAGACTTGGATGGCTCAGGGACAGGAATGGTTACTTCAAGTGCCGGGTTTTAGATGTTTCAGAAAGGACAGGAAGGGAGGCAAAAGAGGTGGGGGCATGGCACTGTTGATCAGAGATAGTGTCACGGCTACAAAAAAGGTGGACGTCATGGAGGGGGATTGTCTACAGAGTCTCTGTGGGCGGAGGTTAGGAACAGGAAGGGTTTTTTTAAACCGGGTGTTTTTTATAGACTGCCCAATAGTAACAGGGATGGCGAGGAGCAGACAGGAAAAAAGATAATAGAAAGGTGTAATAAGAACAGAGTTATCATGGTGGGTGATCTCAATTTCCCAAATATCAATTGGCATCTCCCTAGAGCAAGGGGTTTAGATGGGGTGGAGTTTGTTAGGTGTGTTCAGGAAGATAATGTTAGAGATCTAGAAGATTATAAGGCTGCTTGGAAGGAGCTTAAGAAGGATATTGGGAGAGCCAGAAGGGGCCATGAGAAGGCCTTGGCGGACAGGATTAAGGAAAACCCCAAGGCATTCCACAAGTATGTGAAGAGCAAGAGGATAAGACATGAAAGAATAGGACCTATCAATTGTGACAATGGGAAAGTGTGTATGGAACTGGAGGAAATAGCAGTGGTACTTAATGAATAGGCAACACGAGTGAATCTGCAGATGCTGAAAATAAATAAAAACACAAAATGCTGGCAGAACTCAGCAGGCCAGACAGCATCTATGGGAGGAGGTAGTGATGACATTTCGACCCTCCTGATGAAGGCTTTCAGCCCGAAACGTCATCGCTACCTCCTCCCATAGATGCTGTCTGGCCTGCTGAGTTCTGACAGCATTTTGTACTTAATGAATACTTTACTTCTGTATTCACTATGGAAAAGGATCTTGGTGATTGTAGTGATGACTTTCAGCAGACTGAAAAGCTAGAGCATGTAGATATTAAGAAAGAGGATGTGCTGAAGCTTTTGGAAAGCATCAAGTTAGATAAGTCACCGGGCCCGGATGAGATGTATCCCAGGCTACTGTGGGAGGTGAGGGAGGAGATTGCTGAGCTTCTGGCGATGATCTTTGAATCATCAAAGAGGACGGGAGAGGAGATGGGGCATTGGAGGATTGTGGATGTTGTTCCTCTATTCAAGAAAGGGAGTAGAGATAGCCCAGAAAATTATAGACCAGTGAGTCTTACATCAATGGTTGGTAAGTTGATGGAGAAGATGCTGAGAGGCAGGATTTATGAACATTTGGAGAGGTATAATATGATTAGGAATAGTCAGCATGGCTTTGACAAGGGCAGGTTTTGCCTTACAAGCCAGATTGAATTTTTTGAGGATGTGAGTAAACATATTGATGAATGAAGAGCAGTAGATGTAGTGTATATGGATTTCAGCAAGGCATTTGATAAGGTACCCCATGCAAGGCTTATTGAGAAAGCAAGGAGGCATGGGATCCAAGGGGACATTGCTTTGTGGATCCAGAACTGGCTTACCCACAGAAGGCAAGGAGTGGTTGTTGACAAGTCATATTCTGCATGGAGGTCAGTGACCAATGGTGTGCCTCAGGGATCTGTTCTGGGACCCTTACTCTTCGTGATTTTTATAAATGACCTGGATGAGGAAGTGGAGGGATGGGTTAGTAAGTTTGCTGATGACACAAAGGTTGGAGGTGCTGTGGATAGTGTGTAGGGCTGTCAGAAGTTAAAGCAGGACATTGATAGGATGCAAAACTGGGTTGAGAAGTGGCAGATGAAGTGTGAAGTTATTCATTTTGGTTGGTCAAATATGACTGCAGAATATCGTATTAATAGTAAGAGTCTTGGTAGTGTGGAGGATCAGATGGATCTTGGGATCCGAGTCCTTAGGACACTTAAAGCTGCTGCACAGATTGACTCTGTGGTTAAGAAGGTATGTGGTGTATTGTCCTTCATTAATCGTGGAATTGAATTTAGGAGCCGAGAGGTAACATTGCAGCAGTATATGACCCTGGTCAGACCCCTCTTGGAGTACTGTGCACTCTTTTGGTCGTCTCACTACAGGAAGGATTTGGAAGCCATAGAAAGGGTGCAGAGGAGATTTACAAGGATGTTGCCTGGATTGGGGAGCATGCCTTATGAAGACAGGTTGAGTGAACTCGATCTTTTCTCCTTGGAGCGACAGAGGATGAGAGGTGGCCTGATAGAGGTGTATAAGATGTAGAGAGGCATTGATTGTGTGGATAGTCAGAGGCTTTTTCCCAGGGCAGAAATGGTTGCCACAAGAGAGCACAATTTTAAGGTGCTGGGAAGTAGGTACAGTGGAGATGTCAGGGGTAAGTTTTTTACTCAGAGAGCGGTGAATGCGTGGAATGGGCTGCCGGCAATGGTGGTGGAGGCGGATACAATAGGGTCTTTTAGGAGACTTTTGGATAAGTACATGGAGCTTAGAAAAATAGAGGGCTATGGGTAAGCCTAGTAATTTCTAAGGTAGGGATGTGTTCGGCACAACTTTGTGGGCCGAAGAGCCTGTATTGTGCTATAGGTTTTCTATGCTTTTCTATGAACCTCTTTGCCATGTCTGCATGCTTTTGTGCATTGAATCACAACTACATGATTGGCTGATTAGATATTTGCATTAATAAGTGGTTGTACAGGTGTATTTAATAAAGCGTCCAGTGATTGTATAATGAACACAGCACTCACTGGTGAGTAAAAAAAACTAACAGAATTCTGCAATAAATATAAAAAGCAGTGCAATTATTTTAGTTGTGTAGGGAAAAATATCACCCTGTGTATAGGCCTGATGCCACCTAATCTTGAGTGAGGTATTGAGACCAATAGACCCCTAGATAGAGTCTATCAGTACAGATGAAGGGTCTTGACCCAAAACATCGACTGTAAATTTCCATCCATCATTGCTGCCTGACATATTAAGTTCCTCCCATTTTGTATGTTGCACTGTGATTCAGTGGTGTTTGCCGCTTTGTGTTCTGATAACAAGAAAGCAACATCCATCATCAAGGAACCCCACCATTCAGGCATGCTCTCTTCTTACTGCTAACATCAGAAAGGAGGTACAGGAGCCTTAGATCCCACACCACCAGATTCACGAACCATCAATACCCTGGAACATTCAGCCTCCTGTATTGATGTGGAGAACTTCACTCACCACAACTCTGAAATGATTTTACAACCAACAGACTTACTTTCAGGGACTCTACAACTCATGTTCTCTATATTATTTATTTATTTAATTTGCAAAATTTGCCTTTTTTTTGCACATTGGTTATTAATGTATAGTTTATAATAAATTCTGAGATAAAATTTAATAAATTCAGAAATTACATTCATAATTTTTTTTCTTTTCCTGTAAGTGCCTGAAAAGTTGGATCCCAAGGTAACATAACTTCCGATTTAAGATGGCGCTACTGAAGATCTGCGACAGCTTACTGGGAAATCATAAGGCAAGAGAATCGACTAAAAATGCTACTTAAAACATCTTTCATGAAGCAAATTGTGGTGAACTGTCGCTACAGACAGCAAGGAGGCAGGCGGAGGCAAGGCTTGTTCAGGGGATGAGCTATGCTGGGACATGGTGAGGTGAAACGTGCTCGGGCTGGTGAAGTCACAGACAGAGTTGGTGGTATCGCTGCCGGAGTTGGAGTGAGCGTTTTGGACAGGGGTGGATGCAGAAGAGATTTGATGACTGTCCACCTAACCTGGGTGCGAGGTTGGTTCACACCAAACACTGAGCCGTTTTGATGAAATCAAGAATGGCTTTGGGCAGGGCAGCCCTAGTGCATTGGGACGTCGGGATCCAGATACTCGAACGTGACACTACTCCATGCTTGGACAATTTAGACATTGGCCCAGATAAACTGGAAACGCGAGTTTCAGGTACAGAGGCAAGGATGGTGCTGATCTTGCTTCCTTTCTGTGTGGTGATGAGGCCGTGAACTAATTCGGCTGCTGTGCATTTCTGTTCTACTTGTGTGAAAACCGGGGACTGAGCTTTGGCTTGACCTACTCCAGCTTCTCCAGGAATGGATCTGGGACTGTGTCTGGTTTAGAATGTTTCTTCTCTCTCTCTCTCTCTCTCTCTCTCTCTCTCTCTCTCTCTCCTCTTGATTTTATTTTATTTTTTTTAATTGGGTTATTCAAGCTTCTTGCTTTGTGACTGCCTATAAGCAGACACATTTCAAGGTACATAATTTATACATCTTTGATAATAAATGTGCTTTGAATCTTTGAATACATACTTTGATGATAAATCTACTTTGACTTTGGCGTTGACTTTGAATGCTGTCAGAACGAATTTTGGATCGCGTTAATTTTGAGTTTTGCTACTCTTTTAGCTGTGGCATTCATAAAGACTAACTAAGGTCAATCATCAGGTAGTGCTGTGGATGAGCAGAGAGTGCAAAAGTGCAAATTTGAGAGCTGTTTGGGAAAAAATACAGAAAAGTCATCCCTGAAATCCAAGGAAATACTTCAGATAAAAGTGTAAATGACGGGTACTGTTTCAGAGTCCCACTGCAGCCGCTGACTCCTCAGACGGCAACACTCAAGTTGACTTTAACATTAATTTCATACTTTTTCACTTAAAAGTTAAAGGATTTGTAGGTTCACAGCTGTTGGTGGTGAGTTCTATTGGAGTTCTAATTATTCAATATACCATATAAAGCCTTTCCATGTACCAGGTGAATTTTTTTATTTCCCACCGACGTGACATTGTGTTGCTCTGGTAGGGCAAGTTTCATTTTTCACTTCTTATGTTCATGAATGAGTCCCCAAGGAGGTGAAACTGGGAAGGTGACTGTTCCTTATTCTAGCAAAATATACATTGGATTTCAACCTGGATGCAATGTCGAGATGGTGTCAGCACGTGTGAGGTGGAGAAAAGTCAGCATGGAGGAGTATCAGAGCCCATCCAGCAAAACCAAGAGCAAGGCTGGATCGACCTAAGCTCAGGGCTGATTTGGAAAAGTTACGTACGGGCCAAAATGTGGCCCAGAGTGTATCGACGCAACGGGGCCCAGGTCTTAGTGAACGGAACAACCCGATGTTTGGACAATTTAAACACTGGGCCAGTTGGATTGAAAGGGCAGGGTGTCAGAAAGTAGGCGAGGGATGGGCTTTGCAACAGTTATTCCACTCTCCACGGCGCTGAGGCTGTGGCCTTCTCTGGCTTCTCCAGGCTTTGCGTTCGCAAGCTCTGTTTTGCTCCATTTTATGATAAGAGTATAAAAATAAAAGATACAGGACCGGACTTAGGCCATTTGGCCCATCGAATCTGCTCCACCATTTCATCATGGCTGATTCATTTTCCCTTCATGCCCTGACCAATCAAGAATCTATCAACCTCTGCCTCAAATATACATGAAGACTTGGCCTCCACAGCAGCCTATGGCAATGAATTCACGGATTCACCACTCTCTGGCTAATGACATTCCTCCTCATTTCCATTTTAGAAGGACGATCCTCTATTCTGATGCTGTGTCCTCTGATCCTAGATCTCCCACCATAGGAAAAATCCTCTCCACATCTACTCTTTCAAGGCATTTCAAAATTCAATAGATTTCAATGAGGTCACCCCTCATTCTTCTGAATTCCCAGGAATACAGGCCCAGAGCCATCAAACACTCTTCATATGACAAGCCATTCAATCCTGGAATCATTTTTGTGAACCTTGTTTGAACCCTCTCCAATATCAGCCCATCCTTCCAAAGACAGGGGCTTAAAACTGGACACAATACCCCAAATGAGGCCTCACCAGTGCTTTGTAAAGTCTCAAAATTACATCCCTGCTTTTATATTCTAGTTCTCTTGAAATGAATGCTAACATTGCATTTGCCTTCCACTCACTCAACCTGACTCTGCCACTGACTCAACCTGCAAGTTAATCTTTAGGAACTCTGCATAAGGACTCCTAAGACCCTTCGTGTCTCAGATTTTTATATTTTCTCTCCATTTAGAAAATAATCAACTCTTTTATTTCTTCTACCAAATGCATGACCATACACTTCCCGACATTGTATTCCATCTGCCACTTCATTGTCCATTCTCCTAATCTGTCTAAGTCCTTCTGTAGCCTATTTCCTCAGAACTATCTACCCGTCTACTTATCATCATATAATTTGCAAATTTTGCATCAAAGTCATGAATTCCATCATCCAAGTATTGGCATTCAACATAATAAGAATTGGACCCAACATAGACTCCTGTGGAACACATTAGTCATCTCAGCCAACCAGCAAGGCTCTCTTTATTCCCACTCTTTGCCTCCTGTCAAGCAGCCATTGCTTTATCCATGCTTATATCTTTCCAGTACTACTATGGGCTCTTAATTTGTAAGCAGCCTCATCTGTGGCAACTTCTCAAAGTTTTTCTGAAAATCCAAGAACACAACATCCACCCTTTGTTTATCCTGCTTATTACTTCTTCAAAGAGTTCCAACAGATTTGTCAGGCAAGATTTTCCTGTTGAGGAAACTATGCTGACTGTGGCCTATTTCACGATGTGCCTCCAAGTACCCTGAAAGCAGATCCTTAACAATCAACTGCAACATCTTCCCAACCAATGAGGTCAGACAAACTGTCCTTTCTTCTGCTTCTCTCCCTTCTTAAGAGTGAAGTGATATTTGCAATATTCCAGTCTTCCGGTACCATTCCAGAGTCTAGTGATTCTTGGAGGATCATTACTAATGCCTCCATAATCTCTTCAGCCACCACTTTCGGAACTCTGTGGTGTACACCATCTAGTTCAGGTGTCTTATCTACATTCAGACACTTTATTTCCCCAAGAACCTTCTCTCTACTAATGGCAACTTCACACACTTTTGACCCCTGACACTCTCGAAATTCTAGCATACTACTATTGTCTTCCAAAATGAAGACTGATGTAAATACTTATTCAGTTCATCCACCTACCATTTCATTGTCCCCCATTACTACCTCTCTAACATTGTTTTCCAGTAGTCCAATATCCACTTTTGACTCTCTTTTACACTTTATGTATCTGAAGAAACTTTTGGTATCCTCTTTAATGTTGTTAACTAGCTTATTTCATATTCCATCTTTTCCTTCTTAAAGACGTATTTAGTTGCCTTCTGCTGGTTTTTAAAAGCTTCCCAATCCTCTAATTCCCACTATTTTTTGTTCTTTCACATGCCTTCTTTTGGCTTTTATATTGACTTTGACTTCTCTTGTTAGCTGCAGTTGTGTCATCTTGCCTCTAGATTACTTTTTCGTCTTTGAATGTATACGTCCTGTGCCTTCCAAAATTCCAGCCATTGCTGCTCTGCCTTCATCCCTGCCAGTGTTCTGGTCAACTCCTCTTTCATGCCTCTGTAATTCATTTTATTTCACTATAATACTGATACATCTGACTTGAGCTTTTTCTCAAATTTGAGTGTGAATTCAATCATATTATGATCACTTGTTTCTCAAAGTTCTTTTACATTAAGCTTTCTAATCTATTCTGGTTCATTGCAGAACACCCAATCCAGAATAACTGATCCCCAATTAGGCTCAAGCATGAGCTACTCTAAAAAGCCATCTTGTAGGCATTCTAGAAACTCACTCCCTCAGGATCCATCATCAACCCAATTTTCCCAATGGATCCTGGACTTCCTGACAAGCAGACTACAGTAGGTAAGGATAAGCAGCAACTTCTCCACCATGATTATCCTCAACACTGGTGCCCCAGAAGGTTGTCTCAGAGCTGTCTACTCCCTGTACGCTCATACCCATGTGGCCAGATTCTGCTCCCACTCAAGTTCATTGCCATTTCAACAGCACACATGTTCACCGCCAAACAAAACAATGTTTCTCTTGACTAAAGTGCACAACACAGTACATATAACTCACACACTACACGTAAGAAATGTTACCACAAATAAATTAACAAATAATAAAATGTATTTATGTCACAAGTTAAAAAGTAAACAGTATAATGCTACTGGTGCTTCATATGTTCGGAGACCTGGGTGATGACAGGGAGCTCAGTCGTCTCACAGCCTGGGGTAGCATCCCAAACATATGTTCTTCATCTGCGAGTTTGCAGGTAATACCACCATAGTGGGCCGTATCTCAAATAATGGTAAGTCAAAGTACATTTGGGAAATGAAGAGCTTAGTGACATGATGTCATAACAACAACCTTTCTCACAATGTCAGCAAACCAAAGGAGCTGGCCATTGACTTCTTGAAGTTCAGTGCACATGCTCCTGTTTACATCAATGATGCTGGTTTTGAGAAGGTTTTGAGATCTTCACTTCGTAGGAGTTAACATCACTGTCCTGCTCCAACCAAGCTGACGCCAAGGCCAGGAAGGTTTACGAGCCCTTCTACTTCCTCATAAGGCTAAATAAATTTGGCAAGTGCTTTTTGACTTTCACCAATTTTTATTAAAGTAGCACAGAAAGCATCCTATCTGGATGTATCACAGCTTGGTATGACAATGGTAAACCAGTGGCTTCCATAAACTCTATGTACACTTCTTGCTGCTTTGGTAAAGCAGCCAGTATAATTAAAGTCCCCACCCACCTAGATGTTCTTTCTTCCTCCCCACACAAAAAGCAGAAGATAGAAAAGCACCGGCCTCAAGGACAGCTTCTAACCCAAAGCTAAAGGCTATTGAATGATAAGCTGGATTCTTGGCCTTACAGTCTACCTTATTATGAACTTGTGTCTTTTTGCCTACCTGTATAACATTGTCTCTGTAACCATAACACTTTATTCTGGACTCTGTTATTGCTTTACCTTCTACTACCTCAAAGTACTGTTGTAACAAATTGATCTGTATAAGCAGAAAGTAAGACAAGATTTTCACTGTACGTTGGTACGTGTGATTAATAATGAACAAGAAGACCCACCAATCAACTGACCAATTGAGCAATCTCTCCCAAAATGGGTTGCATGAATATTGTTCAAAACAATAAGCTGAAAAGTCAGTGCTGGATGGATATTAAAGCCATCTAATGAAGTGGAGGCATAAACTTTAAAGGCAACCTACTGTCTCAAATAAGTATGGTGCCAAACTGTATTGGCCTCTGCCGTTCCTTTGGATTCATCAGATGCATGGAGAGGGGGAGCTTGCAACATGGGCAACACCCTGCCCTCCATATTGTACTGCCCAGGCTTGTATATCAAGACAGCTAGTCAACTCAGACCAACCATCATCTCACCTTAATTATACATTGAGATACCGAAGTCTAAACTCCAATGTTCTCCTTTACCTCACCACAAATTCTAATGCCATCTTGAGCCCTTGTTAAACTACACTCGGAGCAATATATAATTCAGGTTGCCATTTTATTCAATGATATCAGAGGGGGTGCAATTAAAAAGATGGTCACCACCAGAAATATGAGGTTAGATGTACCATGGAGAGCATTCTAACTGCTTGCATCACTGCCTAGTATGGAGACTCCAATGCAGAGGATCAAAGGAAGCTGCATAGAGTTGTAGATTCAGCCAGATCCAGCACAGGCACCATCGAGGAAAATTGCAAAAGGCAGTGCTTCAAGAAGGCAGCATCCATCATGAAGGTCCATCACCAGACTGGACATGCCCTCTTCTCATTACTACTATCAGGGAGGAGGTACCCACCTGAAGATTCTCACTCATTGTTTTACGAACAGCTTCTTATTTTCTGAGGTCAAATTTATGAATGGTCCATGAATACTACTTCTCTAGTCCTCTTTATCACTGTTCATCTATTTATCTATCTATCTATCTATTTATTTATTTATTGATTGTTTGTTTATGTTTTGTACTGCACTGCTGCTACAAAACAAATTTCCTGACATACGTCAGTGATAATAAAACTGATTCTGATTCTGAAATGTAGCATTGGAGGCCGTGAGATTCATTTTTGTTTCTGCCTAAAAAGATAGGTGACAAGAGAGTCTTTTATTACTACAAATAGTAACGGAGGAGAATTTATCACCTGTGGAGATCAACACATCTAATGGCCATTAATACAACATAGTCATTGTGGAATTCAGAAGAAATTTCTTCTGTTAATTCCTTTAGAGCTGAATATTGAATTTGTATTTTCATTACTGCAAAAGTTCTCCTACTGAAAAGATGCACCTCTTAGCTTCAATGTGTAAGTAAACTAATTAGTACTGATGGGTCCAGCTTTCCTAGTAGTCCTCTCTTGTAGATTCTTCACATATAAACTCATGATGTTATTGTTTTCAGATGAGCCTTTGTAGATTTTTATTGGTTTATTGACGAGGCATTCTTTTTATAATCAGTCATTTTTTGTACAGCTGGCAACTTTTGGTCCTAATTATTGAGGTTCCATGGACTGAGACATAAAATGTCAAATTAATCAGAACACTTAAATTTGCAATCTGTTCTCCTTTCTAGTGATGCCAAATGCGGTATTAATAAAACTACAGAGCACATCTTGTGGGTATTTATACAGGGTAAGTGCTTTTGTCTTGATACAATGGAAATGTAATTACTGAACAACTCAATACTTATTTTTTAGCTGTGGCACAAAGCAAATAAACAGTTTGCTTAAATCAGCCTATTTATGAAATTGTTGTCAAAAACAATCCTATATATATTTATTTCACTATCCCTGCAAATATTTGTTGTTTTGGTGCTGGAATAATTTTGCTGCTACACAAATATGGATCTTTTTTGCGCTTCATTTCCAATCATCCTGGGCCCCTTTGCTATTGGATTAAGACCTGGATCTGGTGAGAAGTGTACTGTTATTACCCCTGTCATGTACCCCATGACCAGGTTAAGAACCAGCAGAAATGGAGTCTGGTATTACTAGTAACTAATAGTGTTTATTAGTAAACTAAGCAATACAGTACTTTAAAATGCAAATATATGAAACAGGTTAGCAATGATATATACGTAAGTGTGGAAATAGGAACCAAAACCAGGCTCTTTCAAACCCAGGGTTAAATGGATACAGTCTTATGATATGATGAAGAGAGTTCAGTTCAGTTGGAGGTAGTTGTTTGAGTAACGTTGGAGAGAGATTGAGGTGATGAGAGGTGACGCTGTAGCCGTCGATCTTCCCGTTGTCTTCCTGTTGTGGGCACCGACTATGACCATACCACGTACGACCATTCTTCAGTGGCGAAACTATCACCCAGGCAAGGGAGGACACACAAATAGTTCCCCACCGGACGCACTTTTTCACACTGTGAGTCACTGATCGATTTCCCTGAATCGATCCTCCAAAACCCCACCTTCACATGGGTGCACAAAGCTCGTTCAGTATCCCTGTGTCTTAGCAGACTTGCTTTTTATCTCCACATGCTGGACACTGGCTGTCCATCAACTGGCTCCACCCTGCTGTCTCTGCAGGAATCTTTACAAGCAGGCAGAAGTGTCCTTGGAGAAAAGGTAAACAATCAGCCGAGGAACCATAACATGAAATCTTGTCTCTCTCTCTCTCTCTCTTTCATTAGCACTGGACGCCTCCCCCTCTCTCTCTCAATAGCAGCACAGTTAGTGTCCAAAAGCCAGTCCAATTCTCCCAACATTTTAAAGTGATTGTCCACAGAAAATATGAACCCTAGGGGTACATAACACCCCACACCAGAAGAAGATTCACACAGGGACTAGCACTTCTCATTGAGGGGAGATTTGATAAAATTATATAAGATTATGAGTCGCTCCGATAGAGTAAATGTCAGCAGGCTTTTCCCACTGAGCATGTGCGAGACAAGAACAAGAGGTCATGGGTTAAGGGTGAAAGGTGAAATATTTAAGGGGAACATGAGGGGGAACTTCTTCACTCAGAGAGTGATGAGAGTATGGAACGATCTGCCAGTGCAAATGGTGGATGTGAGTTTTATTTCAACACTTAAGAGAAATTAGGATGGATACATGAATGGGAAGAGCATGGAGGGCTATTTTCCAAGTGCAGGTCAATGGGATTAAGTAGATTAATGGTTCAGCAAAGACGAAATGGGTTAGCCTTGCCACAAGATCCTCTATCTTATTCTGTATACTGTGAAAATTCAAATATAATACCTCAATTCTGTATTCATTACCCTTTTCAAATTTGCCCCCATGTTACACTTTATCTCATGCACCTCAGTCACCTCAACCAATTGAATGCAATTTTGTCCTATCATCTGCCTGTCTTTCCTTGAAATCTCACTACACACTGTATCCACGTGCACCAACTGGCCCATCCTCACTCAGATTCCCATTCCCCTGCCAAATTAGTTTAAAGCTCCCCAACAACTCTAGCAAACCTGCCTCCTCGGGTTCAGGTGGAGCCTATCCTTTTTGACCAGACACGTTTGCCAGAAGAGGTCCCAATGTTCCAGAAATTTGAAACCATTCCCCCGCACCAATTCCTTAGTCACGCATTCACCTACTAAATCCTCCCATTCTTACCGCCACTGGCATGTGTCACCGTGGACTAGTTGGGCGGAAGACCCTTTGGTACAATGCTACATGACTTGAGGACTTTATGACTCCATGTATCCTGTGGCAGAATTTCAGCTGGTGAAGAGGAGGCTTACAGAAGTGAGATAGGTGTTCGTAGAAACTTTGTATGTCACCAAAGACTCACAAATTTCTACTGATGTACATGAAAAGCATTCTAACTGGTTGCATTTGGTCATGATCTTTCAAGAATCACTTGATTCTGGTATGGTCCTGGAGGACTGGAAGATTGCAAATGTCACTCCACTCTTTAAGAAAGGAGGAAGGCAAAAGAAAGGAAATTCGCCTAACCTCAGTGGCTGGGAAAGTGTTGGAGTCATTTATTAAGGATGAGGTTTCAAGGTGCTTGGAAACATTTGATAAAGCAAGTCAAAGTCAGCATGGTTTCTGTAAAGGGAAATTTTGCCTGACAAATCTGTTAAACTTCTTCGAGGAAGTAACAAGCAAGGTGGACAAAAGAAAGGCAATGGATGTCCTTTACTTGGATTTCAGAGGGCATTTGATAAGGTGCCACACATGAGGCTGCTTAACAAGATAAAATCCCATGGCATCACAGGAAAGATATTGGCATGACAGGCAAGAGAGAGTGAGTGGGAATAAAGGGGACCTTTTCTGGTTGGCTGCCAGTGACTAGTGGTGTTTGTCAGGAGTCAGTATTGGAACCGCTACTTTACACATTGTTTGTCAATAATTTGGATAATGGAATTGATAGCATTGTGCCAAAGTTTGCTTGTGATACGAAGAAAGGTGGAGGAGTAGGAAGAATGGGCAAAAAAGTGGCAGATAAAATACAGTGCTGGGAAATATATGATAACGCATTTTTTTAATGGAACAATAGTGCTAATTATTATCTAAATGGGAAGAAGGTTCAGACATCAGAGGGACTTAGGAATCCTTGTGCTAGACTCCCAGAGGCTGATTCTGTGGTAAAGAAGGCAAATGCAATGTTGGCATTTATTTCAAAGGGAATAGAGTATAAGAGCAAGGAGATAATGCTGAAGCTTTATAAGAAACTAGTCAGGCAGCATTTGGAGCATTGTCAACAGTTTTGTGCCCATATCACAGAAAGGATGTGCTGTCATTGGAGAGAATCCAGAGGAGGTTCACAAGGATGAATCTGGGAATGAAGGAGTTAACATATGAGGAGCGCTTTGCAGCTTTGGACCTGAAGAATGTGCAAGGGGGTTCTCATTGAAATCTATCATATATTGAAAGGACGAGATATGGTGGATGTGGAGAGGATGTTTCCTGTGGTGGGGTTATCCAGAACTAGAGGACATGGCATCAAATTGAGGGCTGACCTTTTAAAACAGAGGTAAGGAAGAATTTCTTTAACCAGATAGTGATGAATCTGTGGAATATTCTGCCACAGATTGAGATGGAGGGCAAGTCTATAGGTGTATTTAAGGTGGAAGCTGATAGTTTCCTGATCGGTCAGGTCGTCAAAGGATATGGCAAGTGTATGGGATTGAGTGGGATCTGGGATCAGCCATGATGAAATGGCAGAGCAGACTCCATGTGCTGATGATCTAATTCTGGTTCTTATGGTCTTATCACCATCTGGTATAGAGAGGCCATTGCACAGGAATGGAAAAAGCTGCAGAAGGTTATAAACTCAGCCAGCTCTATCATGGGCACTAGGCTTCCCAGCATTGAGGATACCTTCAAAAGGCGATGTCTCAAAAAGGTGGCATCCATCATTAAGGAGCCCATCACCCAGGACATGTCTTCTTCTCATTACCACCATCATGAGGAGGTACAATAGTCTGAAACACACACTAAATATTTCAGACACAGCTTCTTCCCCTCCACCATCAGATTTCTGAACGGGCAATGAACTCATGAACACTACCTCACTAATTTTTCTCACTCTCTTTGTACTACTTATTAAATTTATTTTTTACATATTTCTTTTTTGTCATTTAAGCTTTTTTAAAAAAATAGTATGTATTGCAACGTACTGCTGCTGCAAAACAACAAATTTCATGACATATCTAAGTGATATTAAACCTGACCCTGATTCTGATTCAAAGTTCAGCAAAGTTTGCCAGTTTAAATTGAAATGACAGCTTGAAAATTATAACCCTCTGAGTAATGATACTTCCTTTCATCTCAGTCCCAGTCACAAGTGATCAAAAGCTAATCCTGAGACTTATGATGTAAGAAGTACCTGGAATATGAAATTATGAGAGGATGGAGTTGACGAGAATGTGGGGAGAGTAAATGCAATTAGTGAAGAATTGATGTAAATGAGTGCTTGCTGCTCACCGTGGACTCACGGATCTGAAGGGACCCTTTCAGACTCAAATTCAGATTTATTTATCACATGTCTCATTTCTGTTAACAACCAATACGCCTCAGAGTATGCTGGGGGAATCCCACAAGTGTCGCCACACATTCCGGTGCCAGCATAGAGTACCCTCAGCGTTCAGTAGAACAACACAGAGCTCAATAAAATGGAATACAAGCAACTAAACAAGCCTATTTCTTCTCTCACCCCCTCCCCCCCCCCCCCCCCCACACACACACACACACACACACACACACACACATCCTCCAACTCCAGGGCAGGTCTCTGCTTTGTTGCTGTGTTACTCTGTGACCCAGTGTGCCTAAAGCTGGGTAAAGTAATTGTATATTTACTGCCTGTCCCAATAGCAAGCACGTAGTAGTATTCTTGGCTGTTTGGCTGCACTTATAAATATATATATTTCATATCCATTTTTACTATAGATCATAAGCTCCATTTTAATTGGTTATAGTAAAGCAGGCTCCAGTATGCCAACATCAGCAATAGTGCATAAATAAAAAAGAATATTTCAGATGATATATTTTACTGTTACTTTTTGCTCTTATAGAGTATAAACCAAGCCAAATAATGTAATCTAATAACATATAGAATCTACTCTATCTCTTCATTTCAAAGTCAAAATCAAAGTAAAATTTATTATCAATATGTGTTTATGTTACTATATACTACATTAAGATTAATTTTCTTGCAGTTATTTACCAGAAAATAAAGAAATACAATAGAATTTATGTATTTCTTTATTTTTTTGTAAATGACTGCAACAAAATGAATCTTAATGTAGAATATGGTTTATGAAAACCATATATGCAGTATAATGTAGTATAGAATTTATGAAAAACTATACATAAACAAAGATTGGCAAACAGCCAATATACAAAAGAAGACAAACTTTGGCAAATAATAATGATACTGAGAACGTAAGTTGTAAAGAGTCCTTGAAATTGAGTCTGTAAATTGTAGAATCAGATCAGAGTTGTGGTTCAAGGCTTCAGCAGAACCCAGTTCTTTGGTTACCATACTTCCAGGAGCGTGCTGAGATTGGAGGAGTACCCAAATCAGGGTATATAGGGAAGGGGAGATAAAAGCCAGGCAATCTCTTAGAAGTTGGAATGGCTGTAGTACAGAATGTAAGAGATGGGATGCCTTGTTATTACGTTAATGAGGCCACTGTAGAAGAAATGTGTGCAATTCTGGTCAGTATATCACAGGAAGTAAGCGGAGCGGGTAAAGAGGATGGATGTGATCTGAACCAAGACTGACATTTGCAACTGGACACGTCAAAGTAAGGAAGGAGTGGAATGGCATGAGTTACAGAATTAAGCAGAGCTAATGCTTATTGGTCTTCTCTGGGTCACCTTTTTAAAAGTACTTCTACTATGTGATGTCAGTTTCAAGAAAATAACTTAATTTCATGGCTTTTATCTACTTGAGTTTAGAACAAGTGGTTCCAACTCTGACCTTTATATTAGGAAAATAATTGCTTGGCAATAACTTCTGAGATCATTGGTTTATAGTTCAGCTTGATACTTCAATAACCTGAAGGCACAGCATGCTTCATTTAAGTACCTTTTAGCCTGTTCCTGTTGACTGCCTCGTCACAGCATGATCCATTGTACTGTGCATTATTCAGTCTATGGCTGTGGTACTTACTGCTATCATTGATGGCCACAGTTCAGCAGGCTGTACCCAAAGTATTCAACCTTTTGGCACTGACGAGCTATGTTTATGGGAGAAATGTTTGCCAACTGCAGACCAGTAAGTTTGGTTTGGCAATACAATGTTTGGAACTGTAAGCACCTACTAATGTTCATCATACCAGTGCAGACTGTGACTTCTGACAAACAAGAGTTCAGCCCAATTAATCTCTTAAAAGGGAATAGCCTTTTAAAATGACTTCTAGCCTTAGGGCTCTTTGCAATTTAGACTAGAGTCGAGGAAAGAATTTTAATGTCATAAATATTTTAATTCGAATATAATTTAATGAATGAAAATAATATTACTAATTTGCTGCATTACAACATTCAGTTTTAATACTAGAATGCAAAGTTAGGGAATAGGAATAGCAAGAGACCCATTTTTGGAGCTATATTTAGCACCAATACTAAGTTAGGTGTCACTGGAGAAATATCAATTTAGAATATTGGTATTGGCTTATTACTGCCACAGGTGTCAGATATTGTGAAAAAAATGGATTGCACACTATCCAGACAGACCAACCATGCATAAGTACATCAAGAAGTCTCTGTTTCATTTAGCTGTATACATGTATATGGTTGAACTTGAACTTGGACTTGAAAAGAAAAACAAAATGCAGAATGAAAGGGCCACAAGGTAGATTAGGAGACCAAGAGTTTATCTATAGGTTATGAGAGGTCGCACGAAGTCTGAAAACAATGGGATAGACGTTATCCTTGAACCTGATGGCTCACGCTTCCAAGCTCTTGTATCTTACGCTTGATGAAAGCGTGGAAAGAGGGACTGACCAGGTTGGAAGGGTCCTTGATTATACCGCAACAAGAGAAAATCTTCAGATGCTGGAAGTCCAAAGTAATAAATGAAGTGTCTTGGCTTGAAATGTTGACTGTTTATTCTTTTCCATAGATGCTGCCTGCCCTGCTGAGTTCCTCCAGCATTTTGTGTGTGTTACTGGATTATGTTGATTGCTTTCCTGAGGTTGTGCGATATGTAGACAGAGTCAATTTAACTATTTTATGTGGAGACAGAGGCTGATTTGCATGATGAGTTGGGCTGTATTCACAACATTCTGATAATTTTTGAGGACATGGGCAGAGCAGTTACCATACCAAACAATGAGGCATTAGGATAGAATGATTTTGATAGTGCATCAGTGAAAATTGCTAAGAATTGTTGGCCATGGTGGATTTGAAATATGAAAAATAAACATCAGACTCGAATGGATCAGGACAGTGGAAGCAGACAGATCAACTGTGTTCATTCCTGCCATGTATTTGGGGATGGAGGCTGTCATTTTGTGGAACTATGTGCTCCATTTTGTGAGCTGAAGTTGCTTGGATTTCTATGTTTTAAAGTAGACACAATGATGCTTCAGGTAATCTGCTGGATTTGAGATTATTTCCAACTAGGAAGTTATTTGTGAGATGTTCTTTCATTGGAAATAACATGCAGATTTTTGACAGTTAGAGTCAGTATCTGTTTTGTGTGAATCAAACTCGTGCTGCTTGAGAACAAAGAGCCATAAATTACCAATTGTCACTTGCAGGGAAGAGGGTAATAAACGGACATTGGCTTAGAGCAGAGGCAATTAAAAAGTGTTAAATGACAGACACATGACCTACAGCCAATGACACTGGAATGCAATATTTGAATTGATAAGAAATGAATATAAAATGGACAGTTCGA
This sequence comes from Hemitrygon akajei, assembly GCF_048418815.1. NCBI lineage: Eukaryota > Metazoa > Chordata > Chondrichthyes > Myliobatiformes > Dasyatidae > Hemitrygon > Hemitrygon akajei. Next base: position 24,920,531 of record NC_133138.1, on the reverse strand, counting down.
TTGTACTATCAGTGATAACTCTGGGGAATCACCATCGCAAGGAAGAACCCCAATGCCAGGGTCTGGGAGGGAGAAGGATTGATCATCTGTTCAATAGAGATCTCCTGTTTCAGGATTATAAATTGGACAAGTGGTCTGAGTGAGTATTGACAGGAGGGAACAGTAGAATTCATGTTCTGAATTGTTGGTCTGGTGTCAACATAGTTACATTGTTGTTTGTGCAGAGACAATAAAGTGCAAGGTTCAATTAATTATGAGAAGTGTAGTGAGTTTCCTAATGTAGTTCTGTTGAGGAACAGTCAACAGAATGATTACGCCATGCTGAATTTCCTTAGCCTTCTGAGGAAATAGATACATTGGTGTGTCTTTTTTGGCCTTAGCATCCATGTGGTTTCACTAGGATAAATTGTTAGTGATATTTACACTTCGGAGGTTGAGGTGCTCAACCATTTCACCTCAAAGCCACTGATTCCGAGAGGGATGTGCATTGCACTTCGCTTCCTGAAATCAATGATCAGCTCCTTCATTTGCTGACATTGAGGGAAAGTTATTGTCTTGAGAATATGCCACTGGGTTCCCTACCTCCTTCTGTATTCTGTCTCATTGTTGTTTGAGAACTTTGTTCATTATTATGATTTGCTCTCTTTAAGAGCTGTTACATTAAGACCCACAGATTTCTAAATATCTGCTGCCAGGAAGAGAAAAAGGACAGGGAATAGAGAAATTCAGCATTTGACACTTTAAAGATGCATAGATCCTACTAGCTATTTGTCAACTTGATCTATCCAGAAAGCAGTACCGACAATTAAGCCAACAAGCAGTGGTTTTCATCACATTGGAGGTGAACCAGTCAGTGTGATCACACAATTGTCATGGGTGGCATAGGATATTCATATAATGAGATTCATGGATAAACAAGTGCGCAAAAATGCAGTAAAGAGATACAAGTGTGATGCACTCCAAACAAGATCATGTTAATTACAAAGGTCATAAATTATGATCAAATAATCCATTTCTGTTCTTCATAATTAATGGACACAATTGATAAAGTCACCATTCTACCACAACATCAGAATTAGGGTCAATTGCAACAGGAGTTACTCATTGAGTGCAATATTAAGAAAAAATGTATTTAAACACTAAAGTTTAAAAACACCATTTGTGCTTAAAAATGTAGAAATAGATTTAGTACAATTTTGGGACAGGATTCTTTATTCTCATCTGTTTCTGTTTCCCAAGAATTAGTTCTGTTATGTAATATCACAGACACAGTTGGCGTCTTTACACTTGCTAATGATTTTTTATGCCATTAATTTTGTATCAGACATTAAAATCTCATAAATTAAATGTAATACTTAAATACTTAAATCAGTTTCAACATACAATTGTCTCAGAACGAGAATATGAAAGAATATTGGAAAGATGGGATTCATTAGCATCTCTGCCTGGTTTTAATGTGGTTAAATAATATAAAGTGATTACCAGTAATGGACAATTCTGGAATCAATTTTAGATTGAATGAGAAACAGATGTTACAGAAATAATGTGAAAGGAAACTTTAAACAATAAACCCTAAGTTCAGGATCAATAAGTGCCTACACCTTGCTCACCCAATAGAAGCTAAATAGTGATTTACTTTTTTCCATTGTACATACAAGTTTTCTGTTATTTCAATTGTAAAAACCTTGCATTTTGGAATAAAAAGGAAGTTTACATGATTACTTCCTAAAATGTAATGACAGGTAATAAATGCTATTCAGCCTTGTGCCCTGAGAATGTATAAAAGTGAAACAAATGAACAAAGTGGCAATAAATATTTTAAATGTATACTCTTGGAGACTATGCATATTGGAAAAAGATTTTTAATTCCTGCAAAATAAGCACTTCCTGCTTTAAATTCATTAAAAATGAAATTGGTTTTACAGTTTGGAAAAAGATTGCTGAACTCTTCAGGACCAAGGAGCTCATTATTGATTTCAGAAGGAGGAAACCAGAGCTCCATAAGAAAATCCTTACTGGGACATCAGAGGTGGACAGGGTCAGCAACTTTAAACTTCCTTGGTGTTATCATTTCAGAGAACCTGTCCTGGGCACAGTTCATGAGTGCTATTATGAAGGATACATGACATCGCCTCTACCTACTTGCTTAAGAGTTTGTGGAAATTTGACATGACATGTAAAACTTTGACAAAATTCTGTAGATGATGATGTGGAAACAAAGGGAATTGGGAGGGAGAGGGAAGGAGGGAAGGAGGGAGAGAGAGAGAGAGAGAGAGAGAGAGAGAGAGAGAGAGAGGAGGAGAGAGAGAGAGAGAGAGAAGAGAGAGAGAGAGGGAGAGAGAGAGAGAGAGAGAAGAGAGAGAGAGAGAGAGAGAGAGGAGAGAGAGAGAGAGAGAGAGAGAGAGAGAGGAGAGAGAGAGAGAGAGAGAGAGAGAGAGAGAGAGAGAGAGAGAGATGAGAGAGAGAGGAAGAGAGAGAGAGAGAGGAGAGAGAGAGAGAGAGAGAGAGAGAGAGAGAGGAGAGAGAGAGAGAGAGAGAGAGAGAGAGAGAGAGAGAGAGAGAGAACCTTTACTAACTGTAGATCATTTCAAATTGAATTATTTAAGACCTGAGGATATACAAACTGTGTAAACTTTAGATAAACTAATTAAAACAAGATTGATTCAGAATAGGAGTAGTTTGCTACTAAGTTTAAAGATTCAGACAATGTACATAAATCCAGCTCATATTGACCATATAAGATTAGTACTTCATGGAGGGATTATCTGGAATAGATTAGTTTAGAACCAATGATTCAAGTTTCAAATCAAGTCAAGTTGATTATCATATGTACAGATACAGTGAGGTACAAGTACAATGAAAACTTGCAGCAGCATAACAGACATGTAGATATGACTGTTATCTAAATTTTATAAGAGCAATTGAAAAAAACAATGCCTTCATGACAAATTACACTACCATAGATAAGTCCTTAGAAACAGAATCAGGTTTAGTATCACTGACATACTGTATGCTGTGAAATTTGTTGTTTTGTGGCAGCAGTACAGTGTGAGGCATACAAAGTTACAAGAACATATTAAAAGTGCAAAGGAGGAATAAAAGGTCATGTTCTTGGGTTTCTGGGGCCATTTAGAAATCTCATGGCAGAGTGGAAGAAGCTGTTCTTAAAATGTTGAATGTGGGTCTTCAGGCTGCTGTACCTGATGGTTGTAATGGGAAAAGGGCAAGTCCCAGGTAGTGAGGGTCCTTAATAATGAATGCCATCATCTTAAAGCACTGCCTCTTGAAGATGTCCTCAATGGTGAAGAGGGTTTTACCTATGATGGAACTGGTTGAGTCCTTTGCAGCACCTTGTGATCCTGTGCATTAGAGGCTCTGTGCTAGGCTGTAACACAACCAGACTACCCTCAACTGTACATCTGTAGAAATTTGCCGGACTATTTGGTGACCTTACCTAATCTCCTCAGACTCTGAATGAAGTACAGCCACCAGCAGGTATTAATACGTTGAGATCAGGATAGTTCCCCTGAATTGTTGGCACCCCAGAACTTGAAGCTGCTCATCCTTTCCACTCCTGATGGCCTCAATGACAACATTTTATTGGCTTATGCTGGTTAGTTCATGAACCTGATGGTTGTAGAAAAGTATCTGTTCCTACTTTTGTGGAACTTCAGGTTTCAGTAGGTCCATGCCTGGATGTTAACAGAAAGAAGAAGGTATCGCTCAGATAGTAGGGATCCTTGATGATAGATGCAGCCATCCTGAGCTAGTGTGTGTGTCAATGATGTGCATGATGGGCCAGTGTCCACTATTCTCCTGCAGCCTCTTGTATTTCAATGCATTGAACTTTCTGTAACAGATCACACAACAATTAGGATTCTTTCAACAGTGCATCTGTAGAAATTTTTTGTTTGATGACATGCCATATTTCCATTAGCATCTTAGTAGAGGCATAGTGCACGCTCTTCATGGTTGCAACTTGGTGCTGGGAGCAAGATATGTCCTCTGAAATGTTAATACAGGAATTTGAAGCTGCTTCCTTCCTCCACCTCTGACCAACCAGTGGAAACTGGTATGTGCTGTCCCAACTTCTTTTTTCTGATGTCAATTATCTCCTTGGTTTTGTTCAAAGATCAAGATTAAAAGAGTCAAAATTCGAAGTACATTTATTATCAAAATATATATGCAGTGTATAGCCCTGAGATTTGTCTTCCCGCAGGCAGCCATGAAACAAAAGAAACCCTAAGGAACCTGTTCAAAGAAAACAGCAAACGCCTCACGCAAAAATTTAATATTAAACAAGAAACTGCAGAGTCCTTATAACATCTTAGAATGTTTAACTTAGATCAGTTCAGTTCAATTTAGTGCTGTTGTTGTTTGTTGACTGCAGGCCGCAGAGCCAGTCTGCATCAAAGTGTCACGATCAAAATCATGCAAAATACCAATATAAAAGGTGTAACCAGAAACCAGGAGCACATACAATATAACATGAACTGCAGAGTCCTCAAAACCCCAGCCCAATCCACAAACCATACCATTCAAACCTCGGCCAAAACCCAAGACTTTCCCCTGACAGCGGCGAGCACTTTAATCGGTGAGTAATGGAGCCAATCGTGGGTTTGCGCTCCACCATGAAGCTGCATACTCTGTTATCAACTTCACCAAATTCCCTCAGCGTCAGCAAAATAGCCTGATCTCTCAGCTGGCCCAAAAACACATGATCAAGATGTAACTTACAGGCTCCAATTGTAAACAGATTAGTAGCAGAAGTATTTTAACAGGAGAAGGAGAAGAAATAGTTTTGAGAACTCTGCAGTATGTCACCGTTAGTCGTGTTGGTAATTGGCGCCATCTTGTTGATAACAGCCGTAAGGTTTCTATGGCAGCACTGAGAATTCAGCATTTTCTTCTACTATATGTTAGATAATGAGTAGATGCACTATACAATCCATTAGAAAATGCCTTATAAATGTTCTGAAGGGATTGAACTTTCACTGCCACAGTGCTCATTTGTCTCTGCTCAGCCACATTTGCAAATGGATCCATATCTCAAAGACACAATTAAGACAGATATAGTTACACTTGATAGACCTCCAATAGGCTCATTCCAAAGATTTTCGTTACTCTGATGCCAAATTAGTTTTATACTTCTCTTCCAATTGAACAAGAAATATTGGTCAGAAAAACCAGAATCAATAGAATTCCTTTACTACGCAATCCATATTAAGCATTACAATGCAAAAGATCATGTGTATTATTTGAAGTCTATTAACTGTAGTAGCACACAACTATAATCTGAGCAGAACTGTTGATTTCATCAAGAACTTGTGTGTTTACAGTCAGCCTGACTAATTGACAATCACTAGCACTGACTAGGTAAGTTTTTGTTTACTACCTGTCAAATAATTGTTTATTCATGTAGAAGGTAATATTCTTGCCACACAAATAACAGTTAATTGCTATTTCCAGCAACCATCTTCCCTTTACAAACAATGTTATTACTATTGCCAAGTTCCCTACCATCAATAATTAAGGATTATACTCTATGGAGATATCCACAAGCTTTTCAGCCTCTGTATTTTCAGATGTAATGATTCTAAAAGAGTGATTTAAAATTAAAGGGGGAATATTAGATTACAATATAGAACTGCTGTTTCTGTTGTAGTTTATAACTTTCCTATGCTCTAAATTTCATATAATCACCCATACTTGTGTAATTGTTCAGAGAATTTTCAATAATTGTAGTATAGCTGATTCTGTATTTTTCTAGAAGTTTTTCAACAGACTGTATCACATCTCTGAACCTGACTATTCCATAGGTTACAAACAAGTGAAATCTGCAGTTGCAGGTAATCAAAGTAATGCACACAAAATGCTAAAGGAACTCAGCAAGCCAGGCAGCATCTATGGAAAAGAGTAAACATTTGATGTTTTGGGCCGAGACCCTTCGTCAGGACTGGAGAAAAGAGATGAGAATTCAGAGCTACAAAGTGGGGGAGGGGAGGAAGAAGTACAAGGTAGTAGGAGATAGGTGAAACTGGGAGAGGGGGAGGAGTGGAGTAAAGAACTGGGAAGTGGTGAAAAAGATTACATACTGGAGAAGGGGGAATCTGATAGGAGAGGACAGAAGGCTGTGGAAGAAAGGAAGCCTCAGAGTCATGGGTATAGAGAGAGTAGAGCAGTGAGCTAAGCACCATCCCTAAGGTGCACCAGTGTTGATCATCTGCGAGGAGGAGATATCCTGGTCTTTCTCGCCCCAGTAGCCATTACATCCAGCATGTAATTCTCTGTAACTTCCTCCAACGGGATCCCTCCACCAAGCACATCTTCCCCTCCTCCCCACTTTCTGCTTTCCACAGGGATTGCTCCCCATGTCACTCACTTGTTCATTCGTCCCTCCCCACTGATCTCCCTCCTGGCACTTAACCTTGCAAGCAGAAAAAGTGCTACACCTGCCCCTACACCCCCTCCCTCACTGCCATTCAGGGTCCCAAACACCTTCCAGGTGTGGCAACACTTCTAATGTGAGTCTGTTGGGGTCAACTACTGTATCTGGTGCTCCCAGTGTGACCTCCTGTATATCAGTGAGACCCGACATAGATTGGGAGACTGCTTCACTGATCACCTACACTCCATCCACCAGAAAAAGCAGGAAAAGTGGTCACCCTTTTCAATTCTACTTCTCATTCCCATTCTGACATGTCAGTCCATGGCCTCCACTATGATTGCGATGAGGTCACACTCAGCTTGGAGGAGCAACACCTTCTATTCCGTCTGGGTAGCTCCAACTTGCAGGCATGAACATTGATTTCTCAAACTTCTGGCAATTGGCCTCCAGTTCATCATTGCCATTCCTGTTTCCCTCTCTCACCTTATCTCCTTACTTGCCCATCACCTCCCTCTGGTGCCCCTCCCCCTTCCCTTTCTTCCATGGTCTTCTACCCTCTCTTATCAGATTCCCCTTTCTCCAGCCCTTTATCTCTTTTATCTATCAGCTTCCCCACATTTTTCTTCACCGCTTCCCCCTCATGGTTTTCCCTATCACTTACTCCTTATACTTCTTCCTCCTGCCACCCCCCCTCAACTTTCTTGATCTAACTTCTCATCGTTTTTTTTCCAGTCCTGATGAAGGGTCTCAGCCCAAAGCGTTGACTGTTTACTCTTTTCCATAGATACTGCCTTGCTGCTGATTTCCTCCAGAATTTTGTGCGTGTTACTATTTTAAAGGTTATTTTTTATCACTGGATTAGTTTACCCCACTAGTTTGACCTAGTTGTTTTAGTATAGGATGGCAATATCTTCTTTGTTTTTTGTTTTTCTCCTTTCTTTGTTAATTCTTTGTTCTTGAGGCACCCAAATATTGCTGTAAACACCAAATAAATTCCTCATTATTGACTTCCGAAGAACCTCACAATCTCGATATCACCAGATCCAACAGCCTCACAAAACCCTATCCTTTTCATCCACCCATTTAACAGGCATCCTAAAGGAAAGCTATGTAACCACATTTATATTTCTCTTCCTCTGATCCCACTCTCAATAATCTCGTGGCACCTTCTGTAGGAGCAGGACGAGTTGGGGATAAGAATTTCAAGATAATAATCAACTTTGCATTATAGACTATGCATAGTTATGGCCAGATTAAGCTCCAGCTACTGTAATGAATGTAAAATGATTTCATAATCCTGTTCTCAGCTCCTGCGTGGATGCAATTTTTAATGGGAATGCAAACTCTGAATTTTTAAATCCAATCATGACTTTGCTTCAGTAGGTTCATATGACATGTGGTTGGTATGGTTGCATAGTGGTTAGTGTTACACTATTACAGTTCCAGTGACTCAGGTTCACTTCCACTGCTGTCTGTAATGTCCATGACTGTGTGGGTTTCCTCCGGGTGCTCCAGATTCCAATATATGGATTAGTAGGTTGATTATGCATATTGGTGTATGAGGGTTACACGGGTTAGTTGGGCCGGAAGGGCCTGCTAACATAGTAAAAAGGTAACTATGATATACATAATATTACCAAATCCTCTAGATGGAGCATGGCCAAATCTGGAACAATGCCAACAACTGACATACCAATGTCACATACTATATCTCTTCACAGTGATGTATGTTATTTGTCTAAACAGGGAGACATATAAACAGCAATAGTATCTTGAGGACTCCAAGAAGTCCACAACCTTGTTGTAGGGTTTGGAGGCTTGCATGCCTCATTGACCCGGAGAGTTATGTTGGCTGGAGTAAGGCCTTGTGCTTTGGTTCTTGGTAGGGTCACCCATGTCAAAGAGGTCAAAGGTTAGAGGCCAGACTAAGAAAGGTCCTCCAGGTTCAGGGGTTCAGCTCAGGGTTAGGAACCCTGACTGCTCAAAAAACAAAATTGTTATGGAAAGAGCAAAGTGCAAAATCCTTCTATATAGACAGAGATGAAGGATCTTCATTGCATGGCATAATGAGCAGTAAGTAAGTAACAATCTTCAGAAACAGTTTTTAAAAAGTGACATTAAGTTCCATATTAGTAGAAGTACCTCCTACCTTTGCAAAGCTGGGCATTATACACTCAGTGGCCACTTTACTTGGTACACCCGTGCACTTACTAATATCTAACCTTTCAATCATGTGGTAGCAACTCAATGCATAAATGCATGCAGACATGGTCAAGAGAATCAGACCAAATATCAGAATGGGGAAAGGAATTTGATCCAAATGACTTTGATGTGGAATGGGGTGGATTGATATTTTAAGAAACTGCTGATCTCCTGGGATTTTCAAGCACAACAGTCTCTAGATTTTACAGATAATGGTGGAAAAGAAACATCCAGTGACTGGCAGATCTGTGGGCAACATTTCCTTGTTAATGAGAGAGATCAGAGGGAAATAGCCAGACTGTTTCAAGCTGACAGAAAAGCGACAGTAACTTATATAAGCACACATTACAACTCTAAACACACAACACTTCAAATTTTGAGTGGATGGGTTACAGCAGCAGAGGGCCACAAACATACATTCAGTGGCCACTTTATTAGGTACAGGAGGTAATAAAGTGATCACAGTGTATATCTGTGATGATTGTCTCTCTGCCAGTACTATCTGTGCCACTAACATTCAATGAAAGCAAATATTTAACTCTCACTCTGACAGATGCTGCATGCTAAACAGTGGATGAGCTCTGTCCTTTACAAGACTGCCCAATAAGTGGAGCTACTTTACCAGACATAGTCAAATTCAAGTTTTGTTTGAGTGAAGTTATGCCTGAGATTGTTTTAGACTCATAAAATCTGGCAATTAATTGGTTTTGCTGTAGAGCCACATGAATACACAGCACTTAGTGATGGAGAATAATATGCTGCTGCCAATTTGTCTCAGAATATTCAACCAACCACAAATACCTGTTACCCTGTCATTTCCATTCAGAATCAGGAGCTGATATTCATGCAACTTTTAACAATTCCATAATATATATTACTTGCTGGCATAAAGTATGTGCTTGAGTTGTGTGGATCAGTTAATGCTTCTAGACCCGTGGGGAGAGCCAGACTTGCTTAAGGATTCCTCCATTCAGCACACTCTTTGTGCAAAATGATGAATTGAACATATGCCTTCATTTGCATGCTTCTTACGTGAAACAGAGGCTCAGTTGCACCTGTCACTTGCATTGATATTTGGAAGCCAACATTAAAAGCTACACTCAGTGGTCACTTTATTAGGTACATCTGTACACCTGCAAATATCCAATCAGCCAATCATGTGGCAGCAACTCAATGCATAAAAGCATGTAGACATGGTCAGGAGGTTCAGTTGTTGTTCAGAGCAAATATCAGAATAGGGAAAAATGTGATGTAAGTGACTTTGAATGTGGAATGATTGTTGGTGCCAGACGAGATGATTTGAATATATCAGAAACTGCTGATCTCCTGAAAACCATCTAGTGAATGGCAGTTCTGTGGGCAAGAACACCTTGTTAATGAGAGAGGTACCTAATAAGTGGCCACTGATTATATGTTTTTTTTTATTCTGACCTATAGTTCTCAATAAATACTTACTGGGCTAAAATCTGCATAATAAAGCAAATACTCAACAAAGATTATGGTAGGTCTCCTGCTTTTGCTTAATCTTCTTATATCACCTGAAATATGCAGCATTATACAAAGTAATGAACTGAAGATTGAAAGGAATTTTATATCGGTTGCCAAGCACATCCATTGGGACTAATCATTCCAGGGTCTAAGTAAGATGGATAACTCTCATTGATTCTGTTCTGGTATATTAGCATCAAAGACCTTATAGAAGAGAAGGGACCATTCAGCTGATATTGACCTTTGAAAGAACTAAATTGTACTTTCTTTTACTTCCTTTTTCCATCAATACAACAATGTATATTTTTTTCCTTTTCTATTATGACTCTCTGATCATTACCACTGCTTCCACTATCTTTTTAAGCAGTTTATTCCCGAAGCACTGGGCAAATATCATCAAGCAGTTACTGCTCAACCAGCCTGATCGCAATCACCAGCCAAGTGATGGAAGATGTTGCTGGCTGCCCTTACAATTGACTGTGATGCATATAAAGTGTGATTTTTCTTTTTCCCATTGAACTTGCAATTTTTTTCAGTGAGAAGCCAACAAGTTGAGTTAGGAAGATGGATAAGCTATTAAACAGTTGTCTGTGGCTAACATTTGAGAGATTTTGTCAACCGTAACAATAAATATGTCAAACTATGGGCAGAAGTATTTGAATGCCATTTTAATGACTGTAAAATCACTCATGACAGAACACCACTGATCTCTATGAATCCTAATATCAATCTCGGAATAGAACTAAAGTTTAGATACTAATCCTGATATCCCCTTAACCCTTACATACTGTTCAGGTCAAATTTGACCTGGTTTGACATTTGACAGCAGTAAAAACACCCTAAATGCCATTTTTTTTAGCTGAAATGTGATGACTTTTCCTAAAGTAACCCAAAATGTGCAAAAATGAAAATACTAAAAAATGTCATACTTTTGTACAGGGGCTACAAATTTTTGTACATTGAGGCTGTTCCGGGTCAAATTTGACCCGTACCTATTGAAATGGATTTTAGATCTCTGAAACATTAATTAAGGATTAACATACTTTGAGGCTGTTCTAGGTCAAATTTGACCTGTATCTATTGAAATGGATTTTAGATCTCTGAAATATTAATCAAGGATTAATCACCCATTTATTCATGTCAGATAGGCTATTTATACATTCTAAATAGATCTGTGGTACAAAGTTTGGTATAGACACTTGTTATGAGGGGATTCTTGGGCTGGGTCAAAATTGACCTGGACCATACTGTGAAGGTATAGAATATGAACAGGTTGCCTGGGTTAACCTTTCCTTCTCCTCACCTGCCCAACATCTCCCTCTGATACTCATCTTCCTTTCCTTTCTCCCATGGCTCACTCCCCTCTCCTCTCAGATTCCTTCTTCTTCCGCCCTTCAGCTTCCCCTCTTATTGCTTCCCACCTTTTTACTTCAGGTCCTCTCCCCCATCCACCCACCTTTCCCCTCATCTGGCTTCACCTATCACCTGCTGGCTTGTATTTCTCCTCCTGCCCCCCATCTTCCTGTTCTGGCTTCTTCACGCTTCCTTTCCAGTCCTGATGGAAGGTTTTGGTCCAACACATTGTCTGTTTATTCTTCTTCATAGCCTGACCTGCTGAGTTCCTCCAGCATGCTGTCTAATCCTGTTACTGACGTGCTTCCATCAGTTATTCCCCCGCCCTGAGGTTGATAAATACACATGGTTTACTTCAAGATTCAGGATTGTTTAATGTCATTTCCAGTGCACAAGTGTAAAGGAGAATTAAATAATTGTTACTCCGGACCTGATGCAGCACAAAATAATACACATTAAGATAAAAAACACTATAAATATAAATACATAAGATAGCTTATATACATAGCTTGATTGTATGTCCATAAAGTGATGTTAGGCACAGGAAAACCTGTACATAAGGTGACTGACAGGAAGTCATAAAGTTGTGGTGGCTGGGGCTGTGGAGGGGGTATTTTCCAGCACCTTTCTGAGGAGGATTCAGTACAGGAAGGGGATATGGAGTTAATAAATGAAAGCAGGGCTGAGGCATAAAATCAGCCTACCATGTCCTGGTAGAACAGATATACAGATTCAAGATGCAACATTGATTGTTGTCATACTTCACTGCATGAGTGTAAAGGAGAATGAAATAACTGTTACTCTGGATCCAATTCACATAAAATACACAATAAGCATAAAGAACACAATAAAAAAACAAAGAAATATGGAAAATATAAAAATAAGAATGATCCTATAAAACACAATGTGCAAACAACTTATATGCATAGACTGAATGTACGTGCATAAATTAATGATGTGTATGTAGTGATGGTGAGGTGGGTTAATGGGTGAAGGTGTTGATTAAAGAATTGACTTAGGGGAAATAAATGTTTTTGAGTCTAGAGGCCTGGCGTGGATGCTGTGTAGCCTCTTCCCTAGTGGGAGTGGGACAAACAGTCCATAAGCAGGGTGGGTGGGATCATTCTTGATATTTCGGGCCTTTTTCTGGCACCTTTCTGTATAGATGTCCTTGATGATAGGTAGGCTGGTGCTGGTGATGCATTGGGCAATTTTAACTTCCCATTGTAGACCTGCATGTCCGCTGCCATGCATATTCCATACCCCAAGGTGATAGGCTCTCCACTATGCATCAGCAGAAGGGTGTGAGGATTGGAGTGCATAGACCTGGCCTCTTCATTCTCAACAGAAAGTAGGTTTACTGGCTTACTCCTGCTTCTATTTCTTATGTTCTTCTCTGCACCAGGAGCACCGATGTCTTTTAATGTCACTTAGAGTGAATTGAATTGGCTGGAGACTGGCTTCTGTAGGAGTGCCAATCTCAGAAGACATCAAGGTAGATCACTTATTCAGCATTTCTGGCTGAATGTGAATAATATAGTATGATACAGCTTTTTCAACCATCCTCATCCATACTTCCAAAGCTCCCCAAACATCTTTCAAATAGCTTCCATGTTCTTCCCAGTCCATTTCTCCTCCTGACAATTCTTCCACCTCTCCCCACACTAAGCTGTGCTCTTCCCAAGCATCTCACCTGAAATGCATAATCTCCTCTCCACTAATGCATTTGCTATTACATGTTCCTTGAACTACCCACCTAAGATGGCCAGAGTTACAGTGTAAGGAGAAAAAAAAACAAGCAAACAGTTTAAACAGCAAAGTGAATGCACAGCCAACTCCCAAAACCTCGGGCCAAAGTTCATGGATGAATATTCAATCTTCAAACTACATTTATTATCCCAAGTTTCTACAGTACTGTAAAAAATTCTTAGGCACATGAGTATAGCTAGACTGCAACGTGGAGAAGAGAGCAAGATTGTAAATCTGGTGGGAGCAAAAGATGCTGGGAATGGTGTCTTGAGCATCTGGGCAGAGTTGTGGGACAGGTGGCAGAGAAGGGGTGCCAGGACAGAGGGTGGCAAATGTGCAGGCAGACCCAGCCTGAGACAGCAGGCAAGGTTGCTTGAATCCAAACAATTGGTTTACTGATGATTACAGGATGTCTTTCTGGTGCTTCCTGCTCCCACCCCTCACCCTTCCCCTTTTCCCAACCATGATTCCCCTCTCCCTGCCCCCTTCCCATTCTCAGTCCACAATAGAGATCCATATTAGAATCAGGTTTATCATCACTCACATACTGTATGTCATGAAATTTGTTTTTTTTTCCACAACAGCAGTACAGTGCAATACATAAAATTACCATAGCATAGTGCAAAAGTCTTAAGCACCCCAGCTATAAGTCTGACTTTTTCACATTACTGCGTACTATACAACTTTGAGATTCGTTTTCTTGCAGGCAGCCATAAAACAAAGAAACACAAAAGAATTCATTAAAAGACCCACATAACAAATACAGTCAAACACCCAATGTTGAAAAAAAAAGTGTTGCAGCCGGTCCAGGAGCCTAATGACTGTAGGCCTCGGCTACAGAGCCAGTTCAGTGCTGAGGCAAGTGAAGATGGTCTAGGAGCCTAATGGCTGTAGGCCTCAGCTACGGAGCCAGTTCAGTGCTGAGGCAAGTTAACACGGTCCAGGAGCCTAATGACTGTAGGCCTCAGCTATGGAGCCAGTTCAGTGCTGAGGCAAGTTAACACGGTCCAGGAGCCTAATGACTGTAGGCCTCAGCTACGGAGCCAGTTCAGTGCTGAGGCAAGTGAAGACAGTCTAGGAGCCTAATGGCTGTAGGCCTCAGCTACGGAGCCAGTTCAGTGCTGAGGCAAGTGAAGATGGTCCAGGAGCCTAATGGCTGTAGGCCTCAGCTACGGAACCAGTTCAGTGCTGAGGCAAGTGAAGATGGTCCAGAAGACTGATGGCTGCAGGCGACAGTCGTGAGCCAATTCAGCACTAAGGCAAGTGCCAATGGTTGCAGGCCACAGCTGCAGAATCAGTTCAGTGCTGAGATGAGTAAACCAAACAGAATAATGAGCAGAACACTAGATCCTCCTTTGCCTTCCACCATGGCACCTTGTTCTTTCCAATCTGGCTCAGCCAGACATGGGTTCATCTTTTGCCTTGGGTCTGAGCCCCACTGCTTCAGACCGGTTCCATGTTCACTCCAGCAATGGCCGCTGCGGCCATACCTGCATTGTTGAATATCCACCTCACAGAATCCTTCAGGATACCGCAGAAATGCCAGGTCTTACAGAAGGTTCAAAAGCACAACTCCCAAAGGGAAATTACAGGCTGTGGATTGTGATGATCGTAATCCAAAAAAAAAATGCAATGAATAGAATTGTTAGTATTTTTTTTGGTGCCTGCAAAGCATCACCATGTCTCTCCAGCACCATCCTTACCATGGTCATCTCATTCTAGGAAGGATGTTGAAGCTTCGAAGAGCTTGAGGAAGGGATTTACCAGGACTCTTGCCTGGATTTGAGAGTGACTTATGAGAAACAGTTCAGCAAACTGTGGCTTTTCTCCTGGAGAGAAGGAGGATGAGAAGGGATTGATAGATGATGAGAGACATAGCTAGAGTGGACAGTCGGTGTCTTTTTTTCCAGGGCAGAAAGAGCTGATATGAGAGAGAATGAACTTAAGGAGATTGGAGGAAAGTATAGGGAGGATGTCACAGGTAGGTTTTTAAACAAGTTGATGGTGGGTGTGTGGAATACAATGTCAGCGGTGGTGGTAGAGGCACATACATTAGAGACTCATGAATGAAAGAAAATGATTTATATGGGAGGGAACATTAGATTGATGGTGGTCTAGGTCAATGTTTAATGTGGGGCCATTGTGCCTGAATCCAGGATTGGTGAATGTCAGCTGTGTAATGCTGCTTCAACACAAACTGTACATCGAAGAACGTATAGCTATTTTGTTTCACAATGTACGGAGAGTTGAATATTTTCCAGAGAACTGTAATGTAAATTTGTTTTTTGTAAGGAAGGACATATCTTGTATCAGTCATGTTGAAGGGAAAGAACAGATAAGTAAATATTTTTGGGGGGGATGCTGTGTGATTTACATAATTTATCCAGCTGCAGGAGCTGCAGTGTAATTCACATTCTATTCATTTCCCAAATTTCTGCAGTTTCAGAAAATAATATTTTAATAGCATTCTCAGAGCATGGTGAAATTTACATATTGTGTGCCAGATTGGTGAGGAACATAGAAATATATTTTAAATTAACGGGTCAGGATGGAGCAGCATCACTGTGCTGCTGATGATGTTAGTTTTATTTGAACACTGATAAGAACAGATATACTGTGCAACACTTACAGAGCAGAGAAGACAGGAAACTAGAACTTGAACATCTGGTCATTTAACATTTGAAATTTGGGTGGCATGGCAGTGTAGCAGTTAGCGTAATGCTTTACAGCACCAGCAACTTTGGTTCAGTTGCCACCGCTGTCTGTAAGGAGTTTGTGTGTTCTCCCTGTGACTATGTGGGTTTTCTTTGAGTGCTCCAGTTTCCTCCCATGTTCCAAAGGCATACAGAGCAAGTAGGTTAATTAGTCACATGGGTGTAATTGGGCGCCACAGACTTGTTGGGCCGGGAGGGCCTGTTACTGTCCTGTATCTCTAAATAAATTAATTAATTAACATGTCCTGATGCTGGTTCGTGACCAAAAACATTGACTACTTTGTTGGATCCAACAAATTGTTGGATTTGTTGGATCCAACAAATGCTACTGGATCCAGTTGGTTCCACTATATTCGGCCCAACATATTGATGCAATCACAAAGACGGCATGATGGCAGCAATGTTTCATTAGGAGTTGAGAAGAATTGGTATGTCACCAAAGACACTCACAAACTTGTATAGACACACCGTGGAGGACATTCTAATTGGTTACATCACCATCTGGTGTGGGTGGACCACTGCACAGGGTCGGGAAAAGTTGCAGCAAATTGTAAACTCAGCCAGCTCCATCATGGACACTAGCCTCCCCAGCACCCAGGACACCTTCAAAAGGTGCTGCCTCAAAAAGGTGGCAATCATCATTAAGGACCTCCATCGCTCAGGGCACGTCCACTTTTCATTGCCACCTTCAATGAAGAAGTACAGAGCCTGAAGTCACACACTCAACGTTTCCAGAACAGCATTTTCTCCTCTACCATCAGATTTCTGAATGGACGATGAACCAATAAACATTTCCTCAGTATTTTTCCCCTCTATTTTAGCACTACTTATTTAATTATTGCAAATACTCCTTTAAGGTAATTTGTAATTTTTATATATAATATATATAGTATATTTTATGTATTGCAATGTACTGCTGCTGCAAAACAACAGATTTCATGACATATGCAAGTGATGTTAAACCTGATTCTGATTCTGATTATGCTCGTTTCCAGCAATTGCAGTCTCTTGTGTCTTCAATTAGAAGTTTAACTTGGTGACTTCTGATAGCATGGTATATTTTAAATAACCAACATTTTGGAGAGAGGATTGGTGGCAGGGTAAGATCCTCATTCTCTCTTCAATAGAAAAAAAAGCTTTTTTGACAATATACCATGAATGCTGGTGGAAATCAAATTAAGTTGGACTTCAAAGGCCATATTGTAGTTCAAAGTTATGGAAGGCATTTTTGTCCAAGATACATATTTGAGCATGACAGAATGGAAAAAAATTAGAGGCACAAAAGATTCTACAGATGCAGTAAATCTTGAGCAACACATAAAAAAATGATGAAGCATCACAGCAAGTCAGGCAGCATCTATGAAAAGAAATAAACAATCAAATTTTCAGGCCAAAACCATACATCAGAACTGGAATGGAAGGGGGCAGAAACTAGAGTAAGAAGGTAGGGCCTGGATTGGGAAGGAGAGGGAAGAAGTGGAATTGGGAGGAGCACCTGATTAATTATTATTCATTTTGTGTCCTTCGCAAAGCTGAGTTTCATTCCAATTACTTTTAGCCATGTCTGTTTGGAAAGTTTAATTAAAAGCAATGATTGCAGGATTGTTTTTTTTTTTGGGGTCATAATTTAGCATATTGAGTTCACGATTGAGACCCCAAATGAACCAAATTATGTTTGGGGCTTCCAATAATGTGGGTCTGATGGTAACGTGTACAGCAAAGGACAATGTATGAATTGGAATTTCCAGTCAGCACACCTATATTGTTTGTAGTCTTATGTTTCTTGGTTTACAATAACATAGGATTTAAAGATTCTATACTGTTGAATCTTATGCACGTTGCTGTAGGTTTGAGGGAGTTGTTCATGATGGTGCATTGCTTTTGCAATCGCGATGTTGAAATATCTAGCCTATTTAAGATGCTGATCAATAACTACTTTCAGTATATTTTAAAAAGAGGGTATTAAGAGGTATAGAGTAATTGATGATGACATTGCCAGATGCCGCTGATAGGGCCATTGTTTGTTTCACATATTCACTACCTGTATTTCTGTGTTTGAGTGGGAAGCAGGCAAGCTTGATGCTTCAAATAATAAAATAAGGTACATTGAAAATCTTTTATTAAAAGTGATTGATGGAGATATAAATAGATGTGAAAATCTTACCGGATGCAGTTATTCAATAATATTAATTCCTATGTTATTAAACACAACAAAGCTATATAATCTACCAAAAGCAGAATATGACTTGAGGTAATTACAGACTGTACAATTTGTCTCCTTTACCACAGAAAAACTTTCAAATTCCTGTTTCTCATTTAATAAAATAAGTCATAGATACATTGTTGAAGCATGCCAGGTAGATATTAGTGAGTTAAGGAAAGTGCAACACTGGGTCAGAAATGAATAATTTCCAAGCATGCATCTCAGCTCTGTTAAAACACAAGACAACTTCAATTCTGATTCAGAGGGAAACTTCACCCAGAAATCTAATAAATGTTGATGAGATGTCAAACAGATTTAAAAAGTGGCAAAACAGTTCTTAATGCATTATTTTTCAGTCAGTGTGACTCTGACTTCTAGGTGAAGTGACAAACAATTATTTATAGGTGTGTTGTACTCTTCAAAACACAAAGACTCTGATCCTTTAACTGTGTCTTCATAATACAGACAACCTACATTTTTGAATTTAACTCAAAGGCTGTGGTAATTAGTGCTTACATTAGTTTAAGCAATGCATCTGTACAATTCTTCATTAACTTAAGATTGCTTGGAGAATTTGCAGCTGTCTTTACAGAGATGATTATGTGCTTTTGCTGGAACTAGTCTTTTATTGATGAATTAGGCAGTTTACATTAAATTCTTGTGTGGTTCAAAGTTGCATGTAGCTGCATGTTATCATTATAAGCAAGCACTTCAGAATGAAAGTAAACTTAATTAATCTTTATAAGTGAAATTGAGACTGGAAATAATGCCAAGGTAGTCACTGAATTTATTTGGGAATATATTTTACAGAATATTTAAAAAATGGTGCTCAGAGAACAAACTGTATTTTTTGGATATTATTTTTGGAAACCTGATTTCAACGAAGTATCAAATTTCAAAGAAAAGGAAAAGCTTGGTGTTTGCATCAGCATTTATCATTCCACCAGAGGCACAAAGGCGAGTTGATTGGTCACTACTGGTATCACATGAGGACCAAAGTTGTGCATGATGCTCATGTGCACTGTTTTACAGCAAATTGCTCTAGATACTTTACAAATGAAGCTGTTTAGCTGGAGCCCATCAGAAGTATGCAGAGAGTATTTACAACTTTACAGTGGCAATCGTTGCTAACATGTGATGTTCAGTGCTTTAACTTGTGCTTTCTTAAAGTTGTATGTAAAACATGAGAAATGCAAATTGTAAGAAGCCATTTGTCCTCTGAAGCCTAGTTTGTCTTTTAACAACTTCATGGCTGAACGCCTAATTCAAACAAATTTTTCCTGTCTTATTCCCATATCCCTTAATTACCTTAATATTTAAAAATGCAAGTTATGATTAAATCTCTACTAATACCAGGGTAGAAAGACTCATCGCCTTCTGATTGAAGAGATTTCACTAAATGATCTGCTCTTCACATTGTGACTATGACCCCTTGTTCAGAATTGGAATCAGAATCAGAATTAGTTTTATTATCACTGATATATATCATGAAATTTGTTGCAACACGCACAAGATGTTGGAGGAATTCAGTAGGTCAGGCAACATCAGTGGAAATGAATAAACAGTCGATGTTTTGGGACTAGACCCTTCATCAGGATTGGAGAGGAAGGGAAAAGGCGCCAGAATATACAGTTGAGGGGAGGGAAAAGAGGATAGCTAGAAGGTGATAGGTGAAGCCAGGTGGGTAGGAAAGATAAAGGGCTGGAGAGGAAGGAATCTGATAGGAGAGGAGGGTGGACCATAGGAGAAAGGGAAGGAAGAGGGGACCTGGGGTGTGGTGATAGGCAGGTGAGAAGAGGTAAGAGACCAGAGTGGGAAATAGAAGAAGAGGGAAGGAGAAATCGATATTCATGCCATCAGGTTGGAGGTTACCTAGAAGAAAAGTAAGGTGTTGCTCCTCCATCCTGAGGGTGGCCTCTTCTCGGCACAAGAGCAGGCCATGAACCGATAAAGCAGTCGTCCAACTGACGACATGTGTCACCAATGTAGAGCAGGCTGTATCAAGAGCACTGGACACAGTAGACAACTCCAACAGATTCACAGGTGAAGTATTGCCTCACCTGGAAGAACTGTCTGGGCCCCTGAATCGAGCTAAGGAAGGAGGTGGATTGGCAGGTGAACCACTTTGGCTGCTTGCAGGGATAAGTGCCAGGAGGAAGTTTAGTGGCGAGGGATGAACAGACAAGGGAATCACAGAGGGAGCAATCTCTGTGGAAAGTGGAGGGAGGGAGGTGGGGAGGTAAAGATATATTTGATGGTAGGGTCCCTTCGGAAATGGTGGAATTTGCAGAGGATGATCTGTTGGATGCAGAAGCTCATGGGATGATAGGTAAAGACAAGAGGAACTCTATCACTGTTAAGACAGCAGGAAGATGGAGTGAGTGCAGATGTTCAGGAATTGATGTGAGTGAGGACAGCGTCAAAGGTGGAGGAAGGGAAGCCCTGTTCTTAAAAGATGGAAGACGTCTCTGATTCCTTGGGAAAGAAAGCCACATCCGGGGATCCAGTGCAGTGGAAATGAAGGAACTGAGAAAAGACAATCGCGTTTTTACAGGAGGCAGAGTGGGAAGAGGTAAAGTCAAGGTAATCGTGGGAATTGGTAGGTTCATAAAATACGTCAGTCAACAGTTTATCTCTCTCAGAGAAGGAGACAGAATGGGGCAGAGATGGACCAGGTGAATTTAAGGGCAGGGTGGAATTTAGAGGCAGAGTTGATGAAATTGATAAGCTCAGCGTGGGTGCATGAAGCAGCACCAATGCCATTGTCAAAGTAGTGGAGAAAGAATTGGAGAGCATTACCAGAGAAGGCTTGGAAAATGGACTGTTCTATGTAGCCAGCAAAGAGACAGGCAATGCAGAGGCCTATGCAGGCACCCATGGCTATTGTTTGAGTCTGGAGAAAGTGGAAGGATCCAAAGGAAGAATTGTTAAGGGTGAAGCCAATCTCAGGAGGGAGCAGGGGAAATGGTTTGTTCAGGACCTGACGAAGTGTCTCAGCCGGAAACATCGACAGTGCTTCTCCCTATAGATGCTGCCTGACCTGCTGCGTTCCACCAGCATTTTGTGTGTATTGGTGGAGGATAAGAACTGTTTCTAAAACGCTGAGTGTGTGTACCTCCTCTCTGATGGTATTAATAGGGGAAGAGATTGTTCCCTCACCCTTAACTAGTTAAACTTCTTCCTCGTTATAGGAAACATTATTCACCGTCACCTGTGAAATTCAGTGTCTCTAGTGACACGCCTAACCATAATAGGATGAATTCTGTTGAAAGAACCATCATAGGTGCTCAATGCAAGTAGCTAAACAAGTGGTAAATTTCCCGAGCATAGGAGTGAAATCCTGTGCTTAATCACTAATCCAGATAAGAAACAAAGCAAAAATTCAGTACACCGGCAGGAAAGCAGTTATAATCACTCTGTCTGTTAGTAGCTCGCCGCATCATTCATAATTAAACTGCATGTACTGCAAAATGTATTTTGACACAGTGATTGTCATATCTGTAACAAGCATGTGAATAAATGCAATGTAATCTTATAATTTATAGAAGTCTTAAGCCATCATTTAATTTATTGATGTTGTTTTGGATTGATAGCCTGATATTTAGACAGGAGACAGGTTTGTTGAATAAATGTTCTGAATGTGAAATCTCCTTTTCTCACATTTTCATTAGAGAGTTACATCTGGAAAACTTCTTTATAGAGTTCAAATTAAGTCTAAACCATTGGAAAATAATTTGGCATCATATACTATTTTCAGCCAAATATAGAATTGCTTTCAACCATACTCTCATGGGAATAAAATGTATTTATCTGGCACCATTTGCAACCTCAGATACCTTGTAGTGTTTTATAGACAATCAGTGAAGCACAGTAACTGTTGACACACGGGAAATTTGGCAGCTAAATTGTCAACAGACATCTTTTATAGAAAATAGTGTAACAATTAACAAATAATCTGTTATGATTGTGTTGTCAAGACTAAATATTAACCAGTGCTTTGGGGATAATTGTCACTTTGAAAGATTGTTGTAAAATTTTTACATCAACCTGAGATGGTAGACAGGATGTCCTTAAGGTAATGCAATGGGAGAGAAGCAGGGACATATTACCACAGCCCGCTTCTGCTCATTAACAAAATACAGTGTGTTTTTTCAGAACACTGCATCAGCCAGTGTTTGAGGTAAGATGGAACTTATGAGTCATAGTAACTAAATCTACTGTGCAAGAAACAAAGTCAATTACTCAGAAAGCAGAATATATGAAAGTGTAGAGAGAACAAAAGGTACTGTAGCAACTTTTTCCAACAAAAAACAGTGCCATTTGGAAATATGTAGTGAGTGAGCAGACAAGTTACTCTAGAATTTAGTACATAGAACCAATTTCATTCATTTACAGAAGTGGGGTTACACAACTTGATTGACAAGGGCAATTACAGAGTCATTTCTGCTATTTTTGGCTAAAGCATTGTCACTGAAGCTTAAAAATGTAAAATGTGAGTCTATATACTGCGCGTATTAGAACTAATTCGACTTATTAAGGACGTGTACAGAATGGGCACTTGCAAAAGTGGGCAAAATTAATTTCCACTGTGCACCCCCAGACATCAGAATCATATTAATTATCACTGACATACAATATGTCATGAAATTTGCTGCTTTGCAGGAGTTGTACAGTGCAATACCTAAAAATATTGCAGGTTAAAATCATAAATAAATAATGCAAAAAGAGAGCAAATTAATGAGATAGTGCTCATGGATGCATGGACTATTTTGAAATCTAATGACAGGAGGTGGGGGAAGATGCTGTTGCTAAAACACTGAGTGAGGGTCTTCAGTGTCCCAGTTTACCTCCTCCCCGAGGGTAGTGTAGTAATGAGAAGGGGTCTTATCACAGATTAAATATAACTTTTTCCTCAGTAAAGCAAGTTCTCAGCACCACATTAGAATGCACTTCCAGGCTTTTTGCTCAAGGATCTGGTTAAACCCACATCTTTCATCGATGACTTGTAGTTTATGTTGCAGGTCTTTGGTGTCTTCTTAATCTTCCTAGGTGAACAATGTTTGGTTGGGTACAAGATGTGCTGATGCATAAAAACAGTGCTGTATATTGGTGTGCAGTAAGTTCAGGCATGAACTCTCCATATTGGTGTTCACAGTAATACACTGATTGGGCTATCAAAAGAAAACAATGGCTGTCTCATCAGAGAGAGACGCTGACTATAGCCAGAGCACGATCAGTTAGTATGGAGAACATAGAACACATAACAGTACAGCATAGTACAGGACTTCCAGCCCACAATGTTAATATGACCTCTTAACCTACTTGGAGTTCAATCTAGCCTCCCATTCTCATTTTGCTTTCACCCATATGCCTGCCTAAGGGTCTCTTAAGTGTCCCTAATATATCTGTCTCTACCACCCTTGGTAGAGCATTCCACAGCCACCACTCTCTGTGTAAAAACCTATCTCTGACCTACATTTTACTCCAGTCAGCTTAAAATTATGTCCCCTTGTATTAGCCATTTACACCATGGGAAAAAGTTGCTGGCTGACCAGTCTACTCATGCCTGTAAATCATCTTGTACACCTTGTAGTTCACCAAAACAAACATTTAGAAGAGAAACTATAAAATTCAAAAGTTCAAAGTTCAAAGTAAGTTTATTATCAGAGTACATATATGTCACTGTATACAACCCTGAGATTCACTTTCTTGTGGGCATACATAATAAATTCATAATAGAATCAATGAAAGACTGTACCAGTTTGGGCATTCAACCAGTGTGGAAAAGACAACAAACTGTGCAAATATAAAACAGAAAATAATAATGATAAATAAACAAATAAATAGATAAATAAGCAAACAAATAACTAGATAAATAAATAAACAAACAAACACACAAATAAATAAATAGATAGATAAATAAATAAATAAATAAATAAGGAAGGAAGGATAAAATATCAAGAACATAGGTCATGGGAACATTTCAGTGCTGGAACAAGCGAAGGTCAGTGAAGTTATCCCCAATGATTCAAGAACCTGATGGTTGAAGGGCAATAACTATTCCTGAATTGGGTGATGTGAGTCTTAAACCTCTTGTACCTTCTTCCTGATGCAACAGCAAGAAGAGAGCATGACCCAGGTGGTGGGGTTTCCAGATGAAAGATGCTGCTTTCCTGTGACAAAGCTTGGTGTAGATATGCTCAATAGTGGAGAGGGCTTTACCCGTAATGGACTGGGTCTTATCCATTACTTTTTGTAGGATTTTCTGTTCAACAGCATTGGTGTTTCCATACCAGGCTGTGATGCAACCTGTCAATCCATCTGTAGAACTTTGCCTATAAGTACTAAGACAGATGAGACTTATTTCCTTTGGATCAAAAACAGCTCAATGGAATCTTAGAAATTTAGATTCAACTATAGGCTGAAAAGTAAATGATAACAGTGTCATTAATTCAGATTGGTTGCCGAAGTGCAAGATGAGAATTTAATGGAACAATAGCAACAGCCCATGAAGGTAAATCTTTGAAGGTAAAGAAGATACAGTGCCTGGGGGTATCAGGCATATTTACGCAAGAAAATACCCAATGGATTGAATGACCATTCTGATGTTTGTTTATCTCCTGTGATATATTATTAAATTCTGTTTCCTTTTTTTAAGATTTTTTCTGCTGAAGAACATCGATTTTGCCATTGTTTTTTTCACATGAAAATCCATGACCTTTCAATTGTCTGTCTAAGCCAACTGTTCTTTATGAAAGCAATATTATTCCTTAGAATTTAGAAGACTGAGGGGATATTTGATACTGCTGTACAATATTATGAGGGGTATAGATAGGTTAAGTACAAGCAGGCTTTTTCCAGAGGGTGGGTGGGACTACATCTAGCCGTCATGCGTTAAGGGTGAAAATTGAAAAGTTTAAGGAGAACATGAGGGGAAACTTCTTCACTCAGAGGGTCAAGAGAATATGCAATGAGCTGCCAGTGCAAGTGGTGCATTCAATCTTGATTTCAACATTTAAGACAAGTTTGGATAGGTACATGGATGGTAGGGGTATGGAGGGCTATGGTCGCAGTGCAGGTCGATAGGAGTAGGCAGTTTAAATGGTTTGCCATGGACTAGATGAGTTGAAGGGGTTGTTTCTGTGCCGTATTTTACTTTGACTCTATGACTCTAACCAGTAAGTATTGATAGGTATTGTGCAGCCACAGCAGACTCTCATCTTATCCTGCCTCAGAATCCCTACAGAAATCCTTCTCACCAGCTGATGATTAGAACTGGGAAATGTGCCCTTTTTGTTTTGTGCTCACACTCTGTAGTAAGTCCCAGAGAACAGCTTTAGTGGCTTTGGCTACCAACAAAGCAATTCACTGGTCTAGTGACTGAGGACAGCACCCTAATAAACTGTGAGAACCCAGTCCCACTTTCAGCAGTAAGCCTACCCACAAAGTCAACTTAGACATCACAACTTAAAGACGATCATTAATAGAGAAGACAGAATTTGAAGGTCATTGGGACATTGGTAGAGGTTCTAGCGCCTCTGACTGTTAGCACTAAACTTTACATACTGTTCATTGACCAAGAGAAAAATTGCAGACATGTGAGCTTTCCTGAACTGGTTGAGCTGTTCAATTGCAGCCACTGATTCCAATCATTTCACTTATGTCAGAATGCTGTTTCTGATTTTCAGTTTGGCATTCAATACTATTGTCCCACAGACCTTGGAGAACTCCTCCTCCTCTTCAGTCTTAACACACCAGTGTGCAACTGGGTGTTGGATTTCCTGATGAACAGACAGGATGCAAAACCGCTCCTCCCTCCCCATCGTGCTCAACACAGGTGTCACCAAGGCAGTGTGCTGAGCCTATTGCTGTCCACCCTGCTTAAACGTGACCGCATGGCCAAATACCCAAGCAAATGCATCATCAAGTTCACTGAGGAGACGGCCTACAGAGAGAAGGTGGAAGAGATCGAGGCCTGGTTCCAGGCAAACAACCTCTTCTTCAATGTCAACAAGACAAGGGGATGACTATTGCCTTCCGGAGAACTCGCACCGCCCACACCCTCCTTTACGTCAGTGGAACAGCTGTGAAAACTGCAAACAGTTTCAGACTCCTGGGAGTGCACATCACACATGGTCCCAGAGCACACCCTACACAGACAAGAAAGCTCAGCAACAACTCTTCTTTCTGAGAAGGATGAAGAGAGCTGGACTTTGCATATCAATACTCACATCATTCTACAAACATGCTGTATCTCTAATTGGTACAGAAACTGCTCTGCTGTGAACAGGAAGGCTCTAAAGTGGGTAGTCAAAACTTCCCAACGCATCACTGGCACCGGCCTACCTGCCATCAAGAACATATATACAGAAAAAGGCCAGGAACATCATGAAGGATCCCACCCACCCTGCTCAGAGATTGTTTGTCCCACTCCCATCGGGGAAGAGGCTACATAATATCCACATCAGAACCAGCAGAATCAAAAATAGTTACTTTTCCCAAGCAGTATGACTGATGAGCACCTCCATTCACTAAATCCACCATTGCATCATTATTTCCCATCAGTCACCTTATGTACAGTCTAGTGTCACTTTACAGATAAACTATCAACCTGTCTATATAAGCTCTTATTTATTTATATTTATTGTGTGCTTTTTATTATCATTATTGTGTTCTTTATCTTACTGTGTTTTTTGTGCTGCATCAGATCCAGTGTACACTGTACAGGAAATCACATTAAACAATCCTCAATCTTATAATCTATCAAAAGGATAAGTTTAATGCATCAGAACCCTTAATTGGATCTGAAGAACAAACTTGATACCAAACCAGATGGCCATTAGAATATTATCATTTTATTCCATTCCTTTTTCAGTTTTTAAGTTGCCTTGAGGCCACAATTTTATTTAATTCTTGAGATACAGCGTGGAATAGGCCCTCTGGTCCTCTGAGCTGTGCCACCCAGTAACCTACGATTCAACCCTAGCCTAATCACTAAACAATTAACCTCTCAACTGGTATGACTTCAGACTGTGGGAGGAAACCGGAGCAACTAGAGGAAACCTACGTGGTCACGGGGAGAACGTACAAACTTCTTACAGGCAGCAGCAGGAACTGCAGATGATATCCAGGTGGCATTTCTGAACACATTGCTGGAGGCTTTTGCAGTTTAACAACTTCCATTTTTCCTTTTTTTCATATAACCATATAACAATCACAGCACGGAAACAGGCCATTCCGGCCCTCCTAGTCCGTGCCGAACTCTTAATCTCACCTAGTCCCACCTACCCGCACTCAGCCCATAACCCTCCACTCCTTTCCTGTCCATATACCTATCCAATTTTACCTTAAATGACACAACTGAACTGGCCTCTACTACTTCTACAGGAAGCTCATTCCACACAGCTATCACTCTCTGAGTAAAGAAATACCCCCTCGTGTTTCCCTTAAACTTTTGCCCCCTAACTCTCAAATCATGTCCTCTCGTTTGAATCTCCCCTACTCTCAATGGAAACAGCCTATTCACGTCAACTCTATCTATCCCTCTCAACATTTTAAATACCTCGATCAAATCCCCCCTCAACCTTCTACGCTCCAATGAATAGAGACCTAACTTGTTCAACGTTTCTCTGTAACTTAAGTGCTGAAACCCAGGTAACATCCTAGTAAATCATCTCTGCACTCTCTCTAATTTATTGATATCTTTCCTATAATTCGGTGACCAGAACTGTACACAATATTCCAAATTTGGCCTTACCAATGCCTTGTACAATTTTAACATTACATCCCAACTTCTGTACTCAATGCTCTGATTTATAAAGGCCAGCGTTCCAAATGCCTTCTTCACCACCCTATCTACATGAGACTCCACCTTCAGGGAACTATGCACTGTTATTCCTAGATCTCTCTGTTCCACTGCATTCCTCAATGCCCTACCATTTACCCTGTATGTTCTATTTGGATTATTCCTGCCAACAGTATAACCAAAACGAGAAGAAAATGATAGGATTTTCCATTATACTGGAATCTTCCTATTATATTTGCTTCTGTGAAACAGAGGGAATGTTCCTACCTTCCCTCCCTAAGTATTTCCTCCACTGAAGTCTTATTTCTAATCGCAGCTAATAGTAAGCAGCCCATGGGAATTCCCCATTGGGAATTAACATGTTATTGAGTTAAAGAGATTTGTGTGAAATACTTTAGATCAGGGGTTCCCAAGCTTTTCATGACATGGACCAATGCCATTAAGCAAGGGATCCGTGGATCCCAAGCTGGGAAGCCCTGCTTTAGATAATGTTCATGAAGGCTCATTGGTAGCAGTTTATTGTGGAATTGTGTGGGTCCTGCATTAATGCAAAGATACAAGCCCATAATTCAGGGTAAGGTAATGCCGCAATGCATTGCAGAGGAACTTCTGACCAGTGGGAGGTATTATTTACTTCAGCATTTGCAAAGGACCACAGCTTTGAAAAAGAGCATTCCTGGCCAAAACGTTTCCTTCAGCCAGCATCAGATTAACTGATTGGTTCAACACTGTGGAATGTTGCTAGATGTAAATTAGCTCTGAAGCTTTCTGCATTATTACAGTGCCGCTATTCAAAACATTACCTTTTGAACTTGTTAGGAAAATCCTGTAAAGAAGGTGCCTTCTTTTTTTTCCATTTGATGTGTTACTGTGGTTTTGCAGACCTCGACAAATAAGCCTAACGTTACATAAATCAATTGCTTGCAGTCAGGGTAAACAAGCACACAAAAAATGCTGGAGGAACTCAGCGAGTCGGGAAGCTCCAGCATTTTGTGCGTGTTGCTCAAAATTCCAGCATCTGCAGAATCTCCTCTATGTCAGGGAAAACTAATTTTGGAAATGGAGTACAATGCTCACCTGCTACTATAAATCATGTATAGTACAACTACATTGCAATGAATTTCAAAGCAACAGTGTTTGCTTTGTATCTAAAGGCACACTGAAAGGAGTGGCAGTATATTGTAGTGATTAGCATAATATTATTACAGTACCGGTGACCCAATTTCAATTCCTTCACAGCTGTAAGGAGCCTACATCCTCCACGTGACCACGTGGGTTTCCTCCTGATGCTCTGGTTTCCTCCCACATTCAAAATTCTTATGGGTTAGTAAGTTTATTGATCACATGACAGAATTGGGCAATGTGGGCTCGATGGCCAGAAGGGCCTGTTAATGTACTGTATGTCTATAATATGATTCATGCAGTATTTGTGGGACAGGAACAGAATTAATATCTTACTCTGAAGAGAATTAACTCTCGTTCTGTTCACACAGATGCCACTCGATTGAAGGAATATTTCCAATGCTTTCTGATTATTTTTAAAGTTCAAACTTCAAATAAACTTAATCTCAAAGAGTGAAAAGGTCATTATTTTCTTTTTAATGTTCTTGAAGGAATTCACAGTAGAACAAAGAAATACAACAGAGTCAATGAAAAACTGCACACAAAGACTGACAATCAATGTGCAAAAGACAAACTGTGCAATACAAAATAATAATAAATAAGTAAACAAACAAACCATAAGAACATAAGATTTAGGGGCAGAATTTGGCCCATCAGGTCTGCTGTGCCATTTCATTATTTCATTATGGCTGATCCATTTCCCTCTCAGCCCCAATCTCCTGCCTGCTCCCTAATAAGACAAACAAACAGAATATGTAAATAACTAATACTGAGAACATGAGTTGTGGAGTCCATAAGACCGTATGACCTTAAGACATAGGAGTAGAATTATGCCCTTTGACCCATCAACTCTGCCCCGGTAGTTCATCACAGCTGATCCATTTTCCCTCTCAGCCCCAATCTCCTGCCTTCCCCACCAGCCCCCTCCCCCCCAACCTATTCCTTCATGCCCTGACCAATCAAGAATCTATCAACCTCTGCCTTAAATATACACAAAGACTTGGCCTGTACAGCTGCCTATGCCAATGAATTCCGCAAATTTACCACCCTCTGACTAAAGAGATTCCTCGTTATCTATGTTCTAAAAGGACTTCCCTCTATGCTGAGGCTGTGTCCTCTGGTTTTAGATTCTTCCACCACATAAGAAACATCCTCTCCACATTCATTCTATCAAGACCTTTCACCATTTGATAGGTATCAATGAGGTCTTTCTTCTGAATTCCGGTGAATACAGGCCCAGAGCCATCAAAAGTTCTTCTTAAGACAAGCCATTCAATTTGGGAATTATTGTCATGAATCTCCTTTGAACCCTCTCCATTTTCAGCACATCCTAAGGGGCCCAAACCTGCTCACAATACTCTGTAAGGCCTCTCCAGTGATTTATAAAGTCTCAACATTACATCCTTGCTTTTATATTCTAGTCCTCTTGAAAAGAATGCTAACATTGCATTTGCCTTCCTCACCACAGATTCAACCTGCAAACTAACCTCTAGGGAATCCTGCACAAGGACTTCCAAGTCCCTTTGTGCCTCAGTTTTTTGTATTTTCTCTCCAAAAATAGTCCTTGAAAGTGAGTCAATAGTTTGTGACATCAGTTGAGTGTTGAGGTGAGTGAAGTTGTCTGTGCTGGTTTTGAACCTGATGGTTGAAGGTTTCTGTACCTCTTTCCAAATGATAGCAGTGAGGAGAGAGCATGGCTTGGATCATGGGGCTCCCTTATTGTTGTAGCATTCCTTTGGATCTTCAACATCTGTAATCTTCTTCTGGTTTTCATTTGTACCTAAATTGGTTTTACTCTGTCAGTATGAAAAGCATTCTTCTGTTGATTCCTGGCTATTTGCTGTTATCTACATATATTTCACACCGGACGTCAGAAATTTGATAGTAGAGAGACGACTACAGTCGCTGTACTCAATTTCCCAGTTTTCATCAGCAGCTAAGGTGCACACCTGTCAATATTGCCTTGCTCTTTCAATCGACTTGAAGCACAATTGTTCAAAGTAAATTTATTGTCAAAGTCACCATATACTATCTTGAGATTCATTATCCTGCAGGCATTTACAAGAACGTAAAGAAATATAATAGAATTTATGAAAATCTATTCAAAAGCAAAGACTGATTAACAAGCAATGTGCAAAAGATAACAAATCATGAAAGTAGTAAAATTTTAAAAATAATACCGAAAACATGAATTGTAGAGCCCTTAAAAATGAGTCCACTCATTGTGGAATCAGTTCAGAGTTGAGGTGAGTGAAGTTATCCACTCTGTTTTTGAGCTTGATGTTTGAAGGGTATTAATTCTTTCTGAACCTGAAATTCTGGTGTGGGGCCTAAAGCTCTTGTACCGTGTCCGGTGGTAGTAGTTGAGAAGAGTACGTGGCCTACTTGATGGGGGTCCTTGATGATAGAAGCTGCTTTCTCATGGCAGTGCTCCTTGTAGATGTGCTCAAATTTGGTGAGGGTCTTGCCCGGGCAGTATCCAGCACTCTTTGTATGCTTTTCTGTTGCTGGGCATTAGTGTTTCCATATCAGGCCTTGAGACAGTCAGGATACTCTCCAGTGTGCATCTCGTATATGCAGTTTTTTTCCAAGTCTATATTGGCTCGTGCTTATATGAATGAGATTTGAATTGGATCGTTTCTGGTTGATAAATATTGTTGCTTAAAGTTGCGAAGATGTGAAAACGAAATGGTAAGTATTTCAAAGTAACAAGAATTTCCATGAGTCATGTAGCAACAAAGCCAGAGCTAATTTAGTACACAGCGTATGTACAGAGCTGACTGCCCATGAGAAACGCAGCATAATTTTAGAAATCAGAATATTGGCTGAATTTCTGAATCACAACCGCAAACATTATTTTAGGCTATTTGTGGAAAAGATTGAGTAGTTTGTGGAAGAGATTGCCAATGAAAAGTAAGGTATTCTGGAAGACCAGGAAGTTATAGTGAGTTGACGAGCACACAGTTTTCATTCCAGCTCCTCCACACATCGGATTTGCTGGTCCACAAAGAAGCCTGGATGTATGTCATGGTAACTCATTGTTCTGTAATACATGAGCTTTTGAGATTTTGATCCAGACTCACATGACCCATCTTGTTTGCAGGCCATGAAGAAGCCTTGCAATGTTTACAATGCTACGTCAGTCTGTGACGTCTCCGGGAATCCACCTCAGTTAGGTCCCATTCAAAAATTCCTTCCTTCTACACACCGGTCCCATCTGCCAATTTGATCCCTTAACACCCCATGACTTTGACACAGGCTTACCCATTTCCTGCCATAATTATGCATCCATATATCCCTGATAGTGGCTGCACAGATTAAGAGGACGGTAAAGAAAATGCATGCATGGTATGCTTGCATTTATTAATCAAGGTATTGAGTTCAAGAGTTCAGAATTTATTCTGCCGCTTTATAAAACTCCATTTAGGCTGCACTTGGAGTATTGCGCATAGTTCTGGTTGCCACATTATAGCAAGGATAGGGAGTCTCTGGAGTGGGTGGGGAAGGGGTTCACAAGGATGCTGCCTGGTTTGCTGAGTTCCTGCAGCATTTAGTGTGTGTTGCCTTGGATTTTGAGCATTTGTAGATCTTCTTGTCTTTCAAATTTCTCTGGAGCAGCAGTGTTCAAGGGGAGATGTGATAAAATTATGGGGGGATAGACAGAGTAGTCAAATGGTGGGATGGAGATATGTCTCTACCAAAGAAAGTGTAAGGTGCTCCTTCCCTCCACTAACCTGCAGCTCACCCTTGGACAAGGTGTAGCACCTGCCTAGCCCCCGTCAGGGTCATGTGATACCACGGGAGCAGGCGGTGGATGGTCATATTAGTCTATGTGGTGTATATCACAAATCTTGATGTTGCGACCACTGATGTCAAGCAGACAAACTCTGAAGAAGCAACATCATGGAAAGACCATGATTGCCCACATCATATGAAATAGCTCTTAATGATAATGACAATGATGAGACAGAGTAGATAGATAGTATCTTTTTCCCAGAATTGAAATGTCTATTACTAAAAGGCATGCATTTAAGGTGAGAGCATGTAAGTTCAAATCAGATGAGTCGGTACGGTTTTTACATAGCGAGTGGTAGGTGCATGAAATGCTCTACCATGCGTGACAGCAAAGGAAAATACAAAGGAGGTATTTTGAAGCCTTACAAAGGCACATGAATGTGCAAAGAATAGAGTGATGTGGATCATATTCAGGCAGAGGAGATTTGCTTAGTTAGCCATTTAATTATTATTTATTAAGTTCAGCTTTGTGGGCCAAAACCCTGTTCCTGTGCTGTTCTGTTCTATATAAAGGAGAGGCCTTTCTTCATGGAGGACCTACTGAACAGGAATTAATGCTGTGGAACTTGTACACTTCTTAATTTCCCGGCTCTGGGCTCTTGGGCAAATGCTTGTTTGACCCATCACAAGACATTCTGTTTCTAAGCATTCCATTTTAATTATGCTTTTCATTACCTCAGGACATCAGAAAATTCTTTGCAGCCAGTGAAGTGTTCATTGGAGCACAATCACTCTATACAGCACAGGGAAAAAAAGATTGACAGCCAGTGACTGAAATTCTGCAAAAAACACTGCCACAATCATCTGATAATTTGCTTTAATGAAAGTACATAAGAAATAGGAGCAGGAATAGGCCATCTGGCCCACGAAGCCTGCTATGCCATTCAATAAGATTATGGCTGATCTGGCCATGGACCCATCTCCACCCTCCTGGTTTTTCTCCATAACCCTTAATTCCCCTACTATAGAAAGAACTATCCAACCTTGTCATAAACATATTTACTGAAGTAGATTTCACTACTTCATTGGGCAGCGAATTCCACAGACTCCCCACTCCCTGGAAAAAGCCATTCCTCCTCATCTCCGTCCTAAATTCTCCTCCCCCAAATCTTGAAGCTACGTCTCCTAGTTCTAGTTTCACCTACCAGTGGAAACCAATTTCCTGCCTCTATCTGATCCATCTCTTTCATAATTTTATATGTTTCTATAAGATCTCCTCTCATTTTTCTGAATTCCAGTGAGTACAGTCCTGGGCGATCCAATTTCTCCTCATAGTCTAACCCCATCACCTCTGGAATCAATCTGATGAACCTCCTCTGAAACTTTAGAGAAGGAATTAAGTCAGGAACATGCATCATCAGCGTACACAAGTAGAACAAACAAAATGTTATTTTGTCACAGAGGCAAAACACGATCTCTATTGCTTAAAGACTTTGCTATCTTTTTGTGTTAAGGAAATTTGACAGAAAGTTACAAGAACTTTGACTGTAACTTTCACATAAAGCTCTAACTTTCACATTTTGCTGAAATCGAACAGAGGCCCTTAAAGCTGTCCGATGGGTTTCGAAGGCACAAAGGAACATATTTATTTTCTTGGCCAGAAGTTACGCCTATTATCATGGACTCCATTAACTGGATTTGCAAATCTTAAAGGTACGCCCATTGTACCCTGTGCCTCCAAGGCTTACACGTAAATTGGCCTGACGTTCAATAATACTGTCTTTGAATCCCAAATTCATCACATGTTCCCGCTTCCAATGCTAAATGATACAGTACAGTATGTTGTGGTTAAATTACTGGATGAGGTGGAATATTGATTGTTTGCGAGTTCCAATTACACGACAGCTGGGAAATTTAATTTGTTTAATTAAATAAATCTGGAATAAAAAGTTAGGTTCAATAATGGTGGCTGTGTGTGATACTGGGTTGTCAGGGAAACCCATCAGTTTAATTAATATCCTCCTGCTGTCCTGGCTTTGTCTGACCTGTATATGACTCCAGAGTGGCAGGAATGTCATTGACCCTTGATTATCAGTGAATAGCCACAACCACAGCCACAGAGAGAATTGCACACAGGCAACACCAGACAACAACCTGGGTCATTGGAGCTGTACAGCAGTAGAGGTACCTTCTGTAATGCTGTGCCGTTCTGAAAAAAAAACTGCTTGAGCCCTGTCTCCACACCCTGCTGACAGAGAGATTTTCTTTCTATATTTAGGAAAACCCAGGCAGGCTTCAATCCGGGATAAAACCTGCCTTATCAAGCACGATTTGCTATTTGATCATAGGCTGGTTACTTGCTGTTGATTCTGAAACAGGACTTCACTTTTTTTATGCCATGGGCCCCTACCATTAATCGAGGGTCCATGGACCCCAGATTGGGATTCCTTGCTGTAAAGCATCTCTGAGATTTACTGAATAGATATCATCCTTTTATTTGCAATATGGCACTGTTGCCCATAGCAACAATGCCAGTTCCTAGTAGCTATAGGCACTTTACTTTTGATTAGAAAATCAACCTACATTCCTTTTGCTAAATTTTGTACAATGTTCCAGAATGGAGAGAAACACTTGAACAACACACACAAAATTCTGGAAGAACTCAGCAGGTGAGGAAGCCTCTATGAAATAAACAGCTGACATTTTGGGTCAAGACCCTTAATCAGCACCTCCAGACCCGATGAAGTGTCTCAGCCCAAAATGCTGACTGTTTCTTCCTCTTCGTAGATGAAGATTGACTTGCTGAATTCCTCCAGCATTTTGTCTGTTGCTCTGGATTTCGAGCATCTGCATAATCATCTGTGCTTATAAGAAGCGCAAAATATCTACAGCATCTTTCACATTTATCAGTGTTCTGAAGTGTTTTATGGATAATGATGTTTCTGTTGAGGAGAGGGAAAATCAGCAATTTTTTTTCACCTCAGGCTTCCACGCACAGTGCTGAGGCCTCAATCGGTCAGAGCTGAACGTGGATTTTGCATCCTGTCTGTCTAGATATGCAAACATGGACTTGGGCAGAACGGTTTAGAGACTTGTCGAAGGGTTTCAGCCCAAAAGCACGACTGTACTTTTTTCCATAGATGCTGCCTGGCCTGCTGATTTCCTCCAGCATTTTGTGTGTGTTGCTCGGATTTCCAGCATCTGCAGATTTTATCGTGTTTACAATACGGAGGGCAAGTGTTGCCCATGTAGCAAGCTCTCCCTCTCCACACGTCTGATGTACCCAAAGGAATGGCAGAGACCGATATAGTTTGGCACCGCATTGGACTCAACGTGGGACTGCCATGGGAACTGTAGCTCAGGACTTTTCCCCCAGGGTTTACTCCCGAAGCCTTCCTCATGAGTGGGTACAGATTTGAGATCAGAGTTCTCCTACTCCTAGATGAGCTGCCAACCATGGCTGATGAGCCACATCTGCTCAAAGCGACTGGTTTTAAGGAGCCAGTAACCCACTTTTGCCCCTTCTCCTGTCAACAGAAATGGTTCCGGTGGGCTTAGTAGCTAAGCCACACATGAAGGCCGGGAGCTAGACTTGGTTGTCAGAGGCTATTTGAGGTGCATTTAATAGATAGTGGGCACTTGTCCCCATTCCCATCCCACCCCGGCTATAACAACCTTAAGGAACTACAAAGTGATGTAATAATAACCAGTACATCTGCTTTAAGTGAGGGAACACTATTGACCACTACACTTGGAATCACGCCCTCCCTCTGACATTAGATTTTTCACCTCTATCAAAGAGAGCATTTAATTACCATCTCATCCAAAATTATTCTCTTGATACTGAATCTGGGTGTCAGCCTGGAATTCTGTTCTCCTCCCACTGGAGGTAGACATGAATCACATCCTTCTTCAGAGTGAAGAGTTCCACCAGCTGAGACAGAGCTGATGTATTATTTCTGAAGAGGCGAACTGCAGAATTTGTTACAAAGACCAGAAACACATTAAGTAAAGAGCAGTCCAGCATTTGTGCTGATCCACATGCTACACTTAATACTTCTACCTGTTGTGTGAAAATCAGAGCTGCAGAAGATTCAGGTTGAAATTCCTCCTTGGTGCTTCCATGATAATTATTATCATGTTGGAAGTTCTCATTGAACACTAGGTACAACTGCCATGGGACTTCCTTCCTCTCTGATATCTAACTTTCCTGTCCAAATATCACTCATCTCATAATTTCTGACAATCTGGTGAAGATCTCAGATGAACAAAATAATGTTATTTTAATTGTGAACAGAGTATCAGTTCTGATATCTGTAAATTCAATTTCAGCAACTTTTTTGGGA
Source organism: Hemitrygon akajei (assembly GCF_048418815.1). Classification (NCBI taxonomy): domain Eukaryota; kingdom Metazoa; phylum Chordata; class Chondrichthyes; order Myliobatiformes; family Dasyatidae; genus Hemitrygon; species Hemitrygon akajei. The sequence continues at coordinate 24,883,426 of NC_133138.1, read as the reverse complement.
TTGTTAATTTGTTTAATAGGTTTAAAGTTCTATGTTCTCTTCTTTGTATGACATTCCATAGCTTACAAAATTAAAAACTGGTAGCTGTATTTTCCCGTGGAGGGGTGGAGATACGTCTCTACCAAAGGAGGTGTAAGGCGCTCCTTCCCTCTGTTAGCCTGCAGGTCACCCTTGGGCAAGATGTAGCACCCATTGAGCTCCCCCGATCAGCATCACATGAAGTCATGGGAGCAAATAGTGGATGGTCATATGATCAACTGCTGCATACGACACATCCTGGTTATGTGACCACTGATGCCAGGCAGACAGTCTCTGAAGAGTATTGATAATGGCTTGGGTCACCCGTATTGTAAAGACACTGCCCAGAAGAAGGCAATAGCAAACCACTTCTGTAGAACAATCAAGAACAGTCATGGTCAAAAGATCAAGATCGCCCCCGTCATATGACATGGCATATAATGATGATGAGCTGTATTTATACATGTCTGTATGCATGTGTGTTTGTTTATAGCATAGTTATTAGTATGTGCACATAGGTACATAAGGATAGAATTTCCTCTGCATTAAGCACAGCTGGACAAACGCTGAGCACCAGATCAGCACTGAATCCCAAAGAATCCAGCACACTCCTCATCTATTCACTGAACCTGTGTCAAATCAACCTGTCAATTGAAATGAATGGAGAGAAATGGCTGCAGAGAAATAACAATAAGATTTTTACTTGAATTAATGCAGTTGGGTTGAATAAAATAAACAAGATAATTTGCAGATGCTGGAAATTTTGAGGCACTCACATACATTGCTAGAGGAATTCAGCAGGTCAGGCAGCATCTATGGAGAGGAATAAACAGTCCATGCTTCAGGCCAAAACCCTTCATCATGACTGAATATAATCATTTCTCTTGACAGAATATAATATTTTTAAATATGTAAGAAATTTTTAATTTTCTTAGATACTTCCAGTTATTTAAAAAGTAAATTTCTTTTTACTTTTTAACAGTTTCTGAGTGTTCTCATTGTGATTGCATTGACAGACTGGGGTCAGGATATCAAACAACACACACAAAATGCTGGTGGAACACAGCAGGCCAGGCAGCATCTATAAGGAGAAGCACTGTCGACGTTTCGGGCTGAGAACCTTTGTCAGGACTAACTGAAAGGAAAGATACTAAGAGATTTGAAAGTAGTGGGGGGAGGGGGAAATGTGAAATGATAGGGGAAGACCGGAGGGGGTGGGATGAAGCTAAGAGCTGGAAAGGTGATTGGCGAAAGTGATACAGAGCTGGAGAAGGGAAAGGATCATGGGATGGGAGGTCTCGGGAGAAAGAAAAGGGGAGGGGGGAGCACCAGAGGGAGATGGAGAACAGGCAGGGTGATGGGAAGAGAGAGAGAAAAAAAAACAACTAAATACGTCAGGGATGGGGTAAGAAGGGGAGGAGGGGCATTAACAGAAGTTAGAGAAGTCAATGTTCATGCCATCAAGTTGGAGGCTACCCAGATGGTATATAAGGTGTTGTTCCTCCAACCTGAGTGTGGATTCATCTTGATAGTAGAGGAGGCCATGGATAGACATATCAGAATGGAAATGGGACATGGAATTAAAATGTGCGGCCACTGGGAGATCCTGCGTTCTCTGGCGGACAGAGCATAGGTGTTCAGCGAAATGGTCTCCCAGTCTGCGCCGGGTCTCACCAATATATAAAAGGCCACACCGGGAGCACCGGACGCAGTATACCACACCAGCCGACTCACAGGTGAAGTGTCGCCTCACCTGGAAGGACTGTCTGGGGCCCTGAATGGTGGTGAGGGAGGAAGTGTAAGGGCAGGTGTGGCACCAGTCAGGCTATCAGCAGCTGGTAAATTCCTCCTGGATATGTAGCCAGCCTCTTGCACTCAGAGAGATGCTGCGTTGCCCAGTGCAGAGCCACACCAAACAACTGGGCACTGACAACTCAGATTAAACCTGGAACTATGCTGGAAAGAAACAGTATGGTACGGTATGGTTCAAGAGCAAGTGATTAGCAAGCTTCCAGCAGGATATGTACCCCATGTTCTGCACTTTCAGGTTTGTGCCCACATATAAAACAAGTTACTATATCACAATTCCTAACACAACATGAAGCCAACTTCATTTAACACAATCTGAAAAATAAATTTTATTTACGTAATAAAGTTTCTGTATTAATACTGTACAATGCTTTCCGCTTTCACCATAGGATAGTTCAACTAATTATGTGTTCAAGCCATGGGTATTTGTTACAGTCAAAGTCAGCTTTATTTTTATTTCCTACTGAAGGGTCTTGGCCTGAAACATCAGCTGTTCTCTTCTCCGTAGATGCCGTCTGGCCTACTGAGTTCCTCCAGCATTTTGTGGGTGTTGCTTGGATTTCCAGCTTCTGCAGATTTTCTCGACTTTATTTCTAATTTTATTGAGGTACAGTGCAGTATAGGCACTTCCCTTGGAGCCACGCCACCCAGCAAACCTCCAATTTAATCTCAGCCTAATCATGGGACAATTTACAATAACCAATTCACCACCAGCTGGTACGTCTTTGGACTGTGAGAGGAAACCAGAACTCCTGGAGAAAACTCATGTGGTCTTGGGAGAACTTTCAAACTCTTTACAGGCAGTGGCAGGAATTGAACCCATGTCACCTGTACTGTAAAGCATTGTGCTAACCACTATGCCACCAACTTTTTTGCCATATGCACATGTATATGTATGCACAGAATGGTCCTAATTGGGAAACACACAGAATTAAGAACAGAAATAGGCTTCAAGCATTTTTCACCATTCAACATGATCTTTCTCAATATGATATTCCTGGTCATCCCTTATACTTATTGATGACTATTATGCCCAGAAATCTATACATATTCTTGTTAAATGTGGAGGCAGAAGAGCCTACAATACTGGTATCTGGAGCAATAACAACCTGCTGGTACTCAGCTGGTCAAGCTGCATTTGAAATGCCAACAATTCCTCCCCCACTGCTAATGCTGTCTCACCCACTGAGTTCTTCCAGCAGATTTTTTTATCGATTCTTCTAAAACATATTGGTGGAAATCAATTAGCCAATACCAACACCAAATGCAAGTAAGCATACTTATAATATATTTAATTCATATTCTGAAGTCACATAAGCATTCACCCATAAACTTGCAGTAAATTAATTTCCAAACTGATCACTGAGTTAATAGAGCTTACTAAAGACATAAAGTTCTCTTGGATGAGGGCTCTCAGTCATCTGAAAAAACTAGAGAAGATGTGACTTCTCTTTTCTCGCTTTGTTTAATGAAACCTATTTTTAATTGGATTGTGAATTGGATTCATGCTCTAAAGCAGGGGTTAACCTTTGGCAGTCCAGTGAAGCCTACGGACCCCTTCTCAGAATAATGTATTTCAATATTGAAATAAAGTGCATAGGATTGCAGAAGAAACCAATTATACAGAAATCAAAATTTTAAAATTCAAATTGGTGATATAGCAATATACTGTATGTGCTTCTTTATTAACATATTAAATAACAAGACTGTGGATTAAAATTCAGGCAAGTTAAAATAAGATTTTAATTTTTAAAAGACATATCAGTGTGAAGACTGTTGATGCTGTTACGTTCCCCAGTAACCGGGTAATTTTCCAGCAAAGATAGATGGGTCCACCGAAGCCTGATGCTACTATTTTCAAACGTTTTTATTTATAAAGGGGCACAAACGTATGGTTAATACAAAACATTCAGATCATATACGTCGTCACAACTCAATCTAAAGCACAGGTATAGTAATAATCAATCGGAAATAAGCTCTATTGTTGTCTAGGGGTAATGTAGATATATATTGTTTACTGGATATTTAAAAGTCTTTTTGCGGTCACTGCAGTTCCACCCGCTGCCGTTGTCATGGTGTCGCGTTGGTGCACTTTTGTTAGAAAGAGAGAGAGAGAATGAAACATTTACCCGACAGGTTTTCCAACCTGTAGGAGGTAGTCGGAAGTCTCGTTGGGGAATGGACTCTCATCTGTGGCTTCCCCTGTAGCTAGGCCGTTCTTCCGTGGTGAGGTCGCCAATCCCAGGCAAGGAAAGGACGCACACGAACCCCACCACCGGCTGTCGCTCTCAAAACACGGTCGCAGGAATTCTTGCGTATCTTCTGGTGCGTCTGGCGCCCCGCCTCGGCAGCCCACCTTTTATCTGGACTGGCAGGGTTGTAGATGTCCATCAGGGTGGGGGGGGCGAGGCAATCCTTCCCCCATCACCCACCTCACATTGCCCTGAGATTTTGCACGTAGACCAGTTCCTTATCCCACAAAGGTGTCTCCCAAGACAATGGCTATGTCCGAGGTTTTTGTCTTGTTGAGCGACCAGCCCACTTTGCCCGAGGGCTTTACACGTGGTCTTCATGAGACAATAGTCAAAGAGTCGCTTTATTCTGCTTCCCAGGGGAACGTGGTCTTCAGCACGTCCCCCTCTCTCTCTTGGGTCTTTTGACCCCCCCCCTTGACTAGGGCTCTTGCGAATCTCACAAAGGAGGGGGCTGGGGTCATAACAATGCTCAGCTTGAATAAGAACATTAAACTGTGGAGTGGTTTTTGACAAAGCAACATGCATGTCTTGTTGGACACCCAGTTGCTGGGCTGCCCGATAGTTGACCAGCTATGTCGCACAAGGGTCTACAGACAGGAAGTCTGCAATCACTTTCGATCTAGCGGTGGACCTAATAACTACTATAATTTCAAAGTTGTAATGAGTGTGCCTTAAACAACATTTTGAGATATTTGTAACAACTATAACATGATATGAAAATATCTGTGGTTTCTATCGGTGATAAAGTCACCTAAACCTAATACTACCATGGTTTATTGCCTACATTCATAATGGAAGGAAATGTTGAATTTCAGTTAGAGGTTAGTAAAAATAAAGATGTAGATTTTTCCCATCCAGGTTCAAGACCCCCTGGACCCCAGGTTAAAGATCGCTGCTCTAAATGGAATTGTGATATAATGATTTGTTTTGTGTATGGACGGTTAGGGAGAGAGATTTGCTAGAAATATTCTGAAGTACTTTGACAAAATTAATCAGGTGGGGCAGATTCTATCTGGCAGAGGTTTCCGAACCAATGAGATGGAGATTTAATGTAACTGCTAGAGGGGAGATGAGGGAAAGGTCTTTTACACAGTGACATTTTATGATCTAGAATGCTCTGCCTGCAAGATTGGTGGAAGCAGGTTGAGTAGTAATCATCAAAATATGGTTTGAAAATTTGAATATTTGAAAAATGTTTCAGCAGGCTATGCGTAATCAGCAAGGAAATAGCACCTTCATGAAGTCAGTGTAGGCAATGACAGGAAAGTGGTCTCTGACTGTAAAATGTGATACAGAACAATCCACAATGAAAGTAAACAACTTAACCTTATTCCTGCATGCTTTTCAACATCATTTAACCTCATAAATGTTTATTTATAGAATGGTCTTTAGCCTTTAAGATTGTCAGATCTTTAACAGTGTGTGTGTGTGTGTGTGTGTGTGTGTGTGTGTGTGTGTGTGTGTGTGTGTGTGTGTGTGTGTGTGTGTGTGTGTGTGTGTGTGTGTGTGTGTGTGTGTGTGTGTGTGTGTGTGTGTGTGTGTCCGCCCACATACCTTTCTGACAGACCGACAGTCTGTATATCAAATGGCCTTCAATATAAGATGCTGTTCTATTCACTGAGTTCCTCCAGCAGAATGTTACTTGCCCTTGAATGGTAACTAGCTTTATAGCTTCTGACCAATACATCAAACATTTGACTTGGGTATTCTTTTTTTAAACACACTTTTGGTGCAGTTGAATGCAAATCCATGGCTGAGGTAGACTATTCCAAATGGACTCAGGGTCAGCATTGATATTCAAAGCAGTAAGTGGCATAAATTAAAAGCAAGTTCTTTTTCTCACACATTTTCTCAAAGTGTTTCATCGATCAGTAACACTCAAGGTCTGCAAACAACCAGTCTTACCCTGTTGCCTGCAGCTGCCACTGTAAGTCATTGTGCTGTAAAAAGATATTGACCAAGGATCCTGTTGACTAATTAAATAAAGATTCAAGCAATTTTTTTAATTAGTGCAGTTGCTGCAGAATAAACCAGACAAAGGCAAATCCCAGTTTCCCTCAAACTCAGTTATGGAATTCAGGGCCTAATGCTAAGGCTTGGATTTTTGTGCAATTTGCAGCACAGTTGGCTTGGAATTTAAGACTGCTACATATAAAACTAAAGGAAGGTGGTAAATAGTTGCCCTTCCTGCCTTCCATGCTATCCTTCAACTTTACCCCTTCTACTACTCATCTCTCATAGGAATAAATGCCAGACAATACCCAGAATGAATTTGCCTGATAAATTGCGAGAATCTCTATAAACAGAACAATGAAATTTCTTGGTTTTACTTCTGGGCATAATTTCTGATTTGTATTTGTGCAACTAGTTAAATGAATTGAAATGGTCACAAGAGCTAACAGATTTTATGAGGGACATCAGATGTAATGTTTTCTTCACCACACAAAGCGGCGGGTGCATGGAATGCCCTGCCAAGAGTGATGGTCGAGGCAGGCACGTTAGGAACATGTAAGACCCTTTTAGATAGGCACATGGATGAAAGAAAATGGACAGTTATGTCAGAGGGAAGAATTAGATTGATCTTGGAGTAGGTTGACACAACATTGTGGGCTAAAGGGCCTGTACTGTACTGAGATGTCCTATGTTCTATGGATGAATGGATTCTTCAGGACTATGTTTCTAGTGTAGTTGGGCTAACTTACCAGAAGAGCTACCTAAAGTGAATGGTAGATCAATCAAAAATCTCCTCACTTATGTGTACAGTTCCTTTCTCACCAAAAGTACCTGGGTGCAGAGCTATGTCTGCAGAATCTGCCCTGCAACCATTTAGAACAATAAATGCATTCAGATTTTCCAAGAATCCCCTTGCCTCAGCTTGCTGTCTTATCTCTGATCCCTCATTGTCATTGTACAAAACCATGGAATGCTTTCCCCAAAAACATGGTTGGATAACTTTCACTTTCACTAACTTCTCCCGGCAACTAGGAAAAGGCAATACTAATCCTGTGCCTTGTATTATCTGCACAATCTGTCTTCTTATGCGCATGGGTTGATTGGCAGTCTTAGTCAAATGAATCTCAAGGTTGTATATAATAAAATATATGTACTTTGGTAATAAATTTACTTTAAATGCAAGAGATTCTGCAGATGCTGGAAATCCAAAACAACAATGGTGGAGAACTTCAGCAGGTCAGGTAGCTCCAATAGAGATGAATAATCAGTCGACTTTTCCGGAGTCATATTGAAGGGTATTGGCCCGAAGCATCAACTTTTTTCCTCTCCATAGACACTGCCTAATTTGCTGAGTTCTTCCAGGATTCACTGTGTTAATCCTGCTACTAGACTTGCTTCCCTCAACAATTGCCCAGCCCTGTATCATTGACTCTCATTGCATACCTGAGGCTAATAAGCAGATGTGGGTTTAGTACAGGACAGGGATATGCGACTAATAAAGGAAAATAGTACCAAGGCTCCATAAATTTACTTTGAACTTTGAATTTGTCTTGCACCTTGCTGTATCTGAATATATATTAAAAAAATCATGTCAAACTCCTTACAATGTCTGTAGAAAATGTGACAGGGTCCACAAATCACTTTGCTTCTCCCTCCACATGGTTTGGTTACTGCAGAATGAATATAAGGAGAGTAGAAGCTGGGACAATTCACAATATATTGAGAAAATGCATTACAGCATGTGTTGGTGTACACATTAGTTTTTATACATTACATGGTATTACAAACACATTTCAGTCTGTCAAATACATTGCCCATTTAAAGTTGCAACACAGATTGTGACAAAGAGTCTGGCAGGGAGAAGTTGGAGCAGGTGTAATAAAGCGAGGAATCGAATTATGTGCAGAGAAGAGTCAGAAAGAGGGATTGAAAAAAGGATTACATTCCCAAATGATTTGACACTTTGTGCATTGATCCTGACTGCAATATCGGCTACAGTCAATCAGGCTTTCTGGCATAGAAAGGATGAGTTTAGATCTTTTGAATAAAGTTTGCAAAGGATGATCTTGCAGCTTAAGGAGATAAAGGCATGAAGGGGAGGGTAAACAGTGATTGAATGAAATGAAGAGCTGACAGGGATCAAGAACAGAATCTCAAAACATTAAGCTGTATCATGAGACAAGTCTATTTTCTTCGACTTCTGCTGCTGCTCTTTAATGGCTATGCAGAATTCAACATATTACATTAATTCCAGAAACCCGCAAGGAGGTTGCAGTATGGAAAGCAGCACTAATCTTCTGTTACATTTACATTTAACACATAGTGATAAGCCTCAGGACAGATCAATGAAAATATAAACACATTTCATCCCTTGAAATGGTCCTGAAAATTCACTGTGACTATTGCACTGTTGTGCAACATATCCAGTGAATCCATTTTCAACAGCTTCCTTATGTAACTGACTTTGAACATAGCAACACACACGCAAAATGCTGGAGGATCTCAGCAAGTCAGGCAGAACCTATGGAAATTAATAAACAGTCAACATTTTGGGCCGAGACACTTCACCAGGACTGGAAAGGAAGGGGGAAGCGGCCAAAATAAGAAGTTGGGGGAGGGGAAGAAGCACAAGCTAGAAGGTGATAGGTGAAGACAGGTGGGTGTGGGGGGGAATGCAGCAAGAAGCTGGGAGCTGATAGGTGGTGAAGGTAAAGGTCTGAAGGAGATGGAATCTGACAGGAGGGGTGAGGGGACCATGGAGAAAGGGAAGGAGGAGGGGCATCGGGAGAGGTGATAGGCAGTTGAGGAGAAATGAAGTAAGGTGGGAGCCAAAATGTAAAATGGAAAGAAGAGAGAAAGGGGGAAAGGGGAAGAAATTACTAGAAGTTAGAGAAATCGATGTTCATGCCATCAGGATGGAGACTACCCAGACAGAATATAAGGTGTTTCTCCTTCAGCCTGAGAGTAGCCTTATTGTTGCAGTGGCTGTGGGCTTTGAACATGTTTTCTTTCTGCCTTCATGCACATTCACATGCAAAAACTAATCTTGTAATTACAAAAGCTTTTACGTAAGGCAGCTTATTTTCTTTACTCCTCCTCAATAAAGGGAAGCTATCTTGCTATCTGTAGAGTGTTATATCATCCAGAGTTGAATGTAGTTGTAATTACCTTTGGATGGCAGTCCATATGAAGGCATAGAAAATAATGTTTTTGAGTTAGTTACAGCTATAATGAGGATGATATAGACAGCAGCCTTTATTTCACAGAATAATAAATAACAAGGAACTTGTCTTGGCATGATAATAATGAAAAATAGGAAAGTGGAGTTAATATACAATGTTACTAAAACCTCAGTGTCAAACTTAATCATTTTTTTAGTTTCTTTTTTTTAATGTTCTCCGTTAATATTAACATAGAACATAGAACATTATACAGCACAGTGCAGGCCCATTAGCCCATGATGTTGTGCCAACCTTTTAACCAACTCTGTGATCAATCTAATCCTTTCCTCCTACAGAGCCCATAGTGCTCCATTTACATTCATCTCCGTCTAGTCAAATCAAGTTTAATTGTCATTTAACTATACGCATGTATACTGGCAAAGGAGACGTTTCACCAAACCAGGGTGTAAAGCACAGTAGTAAGCATAACGCACAAATAGGTTATGAAATAAGGATGAAATCTACAGATGGATTACACATAAATAAACAACTGAAGTGAATAAATTAAATATTGTAAGGTACAGAACAGATTAACCAGTGAGACTTTGAATTCAGTGTGGCAGCGAATTCAGAAGTCTAATGGCTTGAGTGCAGAAACTGTTTCCCATCTTGACCGTTCTTGTTTTTATGCATTGCAGTCTCCTGCCTGATGGTAGAAAGTCAGAGAGGATACTGGATGGATGGGTGGGATCCTTAATAATACTAAGGGCCCTACAAATGCAGCACTCCTGATAAATGTCCCTGATGGATGGTAGGGCGACCCCTATGATTCTCTCAGTTGTTCTCACAGTTCTTTGTAGCGATTTCCAGTCCGATGCTTGGCTGCCCCCATACCGGATGGAGATAGAATTTTTCGCAAAGCTCTCAATGATGTTCCTATAAAATGCGGTTAAGATGGGGGTTTGGGGGGCAGCCTCGCTTGCCTCAACCTTGTTAGGAAGTGGAGACGCTGCTGTGCCTTCTTGTTCTGGGAGTTAATATTAAGGAAGGGCACATGTGATGTGAATTCTCAGGAAATTGGTGCTCTTAAACATCACCTTCCCAAAGCTCTCTATGATCTCCTTTGTCCTATTCACATTTAGACTTCGGTTGTTCTTCTCACACCAATCTACTTCCTTTCTGTACTTCACCTCATCATCATTGTTGATGAAACCAACCAGTACAAAGTGACCAGTCACATTAAGCAACAGATTTCTGAAAGCTTTCTTTCACCTAGTTCACAAAGTTTTAGTGGCACGTGGAAGAATTTCACAGCCAATGATTGCCAGCAAGGTAAAATCTCAACATTCAAACCCAGTTCCTTTCTGTGCACACTGTTATTCATTTCTGTCAATGGCATCATTTAAGCTCCATGTATCAGAAAAGTGAATACTGTTTAACCATTATCTGATGCTTTCTACATTATAGCAGTGCCTGCTATTCCATTGTCATGGTGGAACAATTTCTTATATTTATTTTTAAAATTCACCAAAATGCAGTTATTTCGCTATATTTTACACAGTTGAAATTCTATGATAATAAGCTAAAAATGTATCTTTTCCTCTGTGAACCACTGATAATGAATAAAACATTATGAATAAATTACTCATTGAAGAGCTAATCTGCCTTTTAATGTCTCTGTTTCCTGCTTGGGAGGCCTGAAATAAGAAAGTACTCAGATGGTCTCCTTTTCAACAAGGATGTGCTCTTGCCAATCTTCACAATTTACATACATTATTTATAGAAGACGATTTCTGAGGATAAAGTCAAACCAGTCCAAATTTTATTTTAAAATGTTGCTCTTCATCTAATTGAATGATTGATAGTAGGAAAAAAATTCTTGATTTGCTAGCCCTGGGAAAAAAACTGTGTGCAGTTACCCTATCTATAACTAGAAACATTTTCCCATATCTTCCTGTCCTTTACACATTCACCTTTAAGGAGCTCCTTACCCATTGATCTTTGAATAAGCCTTGGTCGTACCACCTAATAACTTCTGATGATGATTGGTCATGAAGTCAAGATCTAATGTGGCAGTTGTACAAGATATCAATGAAGCCCTGTTCAAAAATTTTGTTCAGTTTTGGTCACCCTGCTAAAAGAATGGTGACATTAAGCTGGAAAAAGTGCAGAAAAGATTTATGAAGATGTTGATGGGACTTGAGTTATAGAGGGAGGTTGAGCAAGCTAGGATTTTATTTATTGGAATTTAAGAGAATAGAGGTAATCTTGTAGAGTGCATAAAATTATGAAGAGAACAGACAAGATGAATACACATTGTCTTTTTCACAGGGGTAGGGAATCAAGAACTCGTTTTAAGATGAGAGAAGAGAGATTTCACAAGAACCTGAGGGACAAATTTTCTTCTACAAGGCTGGTATACATATATATGGAATCTGTTTTCAGAGGAAGTGTTTGAGGTGGTACATTCGTAACCCAAAATGGACATCACATTAGGAATGGATGAGTTTGGCCAAAGGGTCTGCTTTCATACTGTGACTCTGTGATAGTCAACGTTTGCAAAGTAGCTGGAAGGTTTTATAGATGCAATTCTCTTTTTGTAGCACAGTTTATAGAAAATTCCAATAACTGAAGGGAATTTTTTTTCTCCTAATTCAGGACCCAGTCAATAATGATATAATTAAAACCACAGCATCAAAGAGTTATAGGACACAAAAACAGACCCTTCAGCCCAACTTATCCAAGCCAATCCAGGTTGTGACAGAAAACTAACACTGATGGGCTGCAATATGAAATGGCTGTGAAAGGGATTTTCATTTTAAATCTTAGCGTTACAGCGAAGATTCAGTGCAAGGGTTAACCGGAATAAAGATGTCAGTACAATAGTCTATTTCTCTGACAGTATAATGGCATTTTGTCTTTAATCATAAATTCCATTATAGCAGCCCCCAAATGTTATCCCAGAAGGATTGGAATGTAATTATTTTGATATTTAATGCTGTTCTTTAAACCTCATTTTGATTTGTTATCAAGGAACAGTATAATCTGGATTAGCATCTTGCAAAATTCTTCCAGATTTAAAAACGACAGTATAAATTGTGATGCCTTTGCCTGGCTAGGCTTGCCTTTAAATCTTCCCTGTACATTAAATCAATGAAATTTTTTTTATTATCTACTTGGCCAAGATTCAGGCTGCAGCAGTATTTGGTCATCGAATGCAGTATAACCTGCGTACTGGCAGTCAGCATAGTAACATTATATATTTAGCTCCTTTTGGAGCACAAATCCCAACTGATGTTGCTTCATAAGTAAACTCAACATGCAAAAACAAACCACAGGTAATAAGCAAATAAAAGTGTTATCAGTATTTGTCCTGAGATTATGGAAGAAAAAGTGTGCGAGAGCACAAAAAAAGGGCATTTGCAAAAAGGGAGGCCATGCGCAAGTGCAGGCATCAGGGCAAACAAGCTGTAGAATTGTATGGGAAGCAAATACCTTTCATCTTCAGTAATGGTCAACATTGCTACCAATTACATTGGTCGGAAGGGTTCCATTGTTTAAGAAAGGCTCTGAGAATAATTTCAGCAGAAATGGTAGACGTGGGTTCGATGTCAACATTTAAGAAAAATTTGCATAGGTGCTTGAATGGGAGGGTTACAGAGGGCTATGGTCCGGGTGCAGGACGATGGGACCAGGCAGCGTAGTAGTTCAACATGAAATAGATAGACCAAAGAGCCTGTTTCTTTGCTGTAGTGTACTATGATTCTGTAATGAAAGCAGAATCCATTGAAATACAGTCAGTGAGCCATGTAACTTCTGTAACAAGGGAATCTGTTATCAGAGAAGGAAGGCCGGTAGAGTTTAAGAGGGCAATATTTAGTTTTCTAATGCATGTAACCAGACATTAAATTAGTTCCAAAGTAACTTGCAAACATGCATAAGCAATTTGAGGCACACTATATAAGCAGATTGTCGACATTGATTTGGGAAGTTGATGCAAGTTCTGCCTTATTGGTCCTCAATGCTCCAGCTGACATTTTAGACAATAGACAATAGGTGCAGAAGTAGACTATTTGGCCCTTCAAGCCTGCACCGCCTTTCTGAGATCATGGCTGATCATCTACTATCAATACCCGGTTCCTGCCTTGTCCCCATATCCCTTGATTCCCCTATCCATAAGATACCTATCTAGCTCCTTCTTGAAAGCATCCAGAGAATTGGCCTCCACTGCCTTCCGAGGCAGTGCATTCCAGACCTCCACAACTCTCTGGGAGAAGAAGTTTTTCCTTAACTCTGTTCTAAATGACCTACCCCTTATTCTTAAACCATGCCCTCTGGTACTGGACTCTCCCAGCATCTGGAACATATTTCCTGCCTCTATCTTGTCCAATCCCTTAATAATCTTATATGTTGCAAACAGATCCCCTCTCAATCTCCTTAATTCCAGCGTGTACAAGCCCAGTCTCTCTAACCTCTCTGCGTAAGACAGTCGGGACATCCCAGGAATTAACCTTGTGAATCTACGCTGCACTTCCTCTATAGCCAGGATGTTCTTCCTTAACCCTGGAGACCAAAACTGTACACAATACTCCAGGTGTGGTCTCACCAGGGCCCTGTACAAATGTAAAATAATTTCCTTGCTCTTGTACTCAATTCCCTTTGTAATAAAAGCCAACATTCCATTAGCCTTCTTCACTGCCTGCTGCACTTGCTCATTCACCTTCAGTGACTGATGAACAAGGACTCCTAGATCTCTTTGTATTTCTCCCGTACCTAACCCTACATTTTGTCACGGTGCGCACTAGCAATGAATGACTGAACACTAGTATGGGGTTACAACAGAATCCCATGTAGAAACAGCAAACAGAATTTATACATAGGAATTCAAATTAGACATCAATGGTTCAACTAAGTGACATTGCAAGACAAAACTTTCTCCAAAACCAGGACCCCACAATAAGCACTAAACACCGTCTGCTCGAATAGTACAGGTGACCTAAAATCCCCAAGCCTATCAAAGTAAACTGAACAAGGTGAAACAATTAATGATACAAGATAAACAACAATTAACTAAATAAAGCATTTTTGAAACCTCAAGAGACAAACGTTCTGGCTCGCTGCACAGGTTCAGAGAGTACATTACACCTTTTCCCTTAAAACTTCATAATTTAGTAGAAATTGTACTGCCTTTACTTTGTGAGAGTTTGTGTGTCATATACACTGAATCCACCAAATAGTAACTTCTCTTGATGGAATAATTCATGACTTCAGTAGCCAACTCATGCACAGGTGGAAAAAATACAAACAACACAGGACAAGTTTCTCACAGAGAAGATCATTCGCATCATTGTGAAACAATGATTCTACAGCGTTGAGCACATCTACAAAAAAATGGTGGCACAAGTAAGCAGCATTCATCACCAAAGACTCCCATCATCTAAGCCATGCTCTCGTCTTGCTCCTAATATCATGAAGGAGGTAGGGGAGCCTTAGGTCCCAATCCACCTGGTTCAAGAACAGTTATTGCTTTCATTCATTAGACTCCTGAACCAGAGCGGGCAATTTCAATCACCACAACACTGAACTGATCTTTGAACACAACCGATGGACTCACTTCCAACTCGTGTTCTTGGTATTATTTATTCTTCTTATTATTACGATTATTTGTTTCTTGTATTTGCACAATTTATCTTCTTTTGCACATTGGTTGCTTGTCAGTCTTTGTGTGTGTGTGTAGCTTTTCATTGATTTGATTGTACTTCTTGTTATCTACCATGAAGGCTTCCAGGACAATAAATCAAGGGTAGTACATGGAGACATATACATGCTTTGATAAATTACATCTCCCGATGACAGCACATTGATGCAGCTTCTCCTATTGCTGCAACAAAACATCAGAGACCCAAGTTCCAACCTGATCTTCAGTGTTGCCTGTGTGGAGTATACACATTGGATAAGACAGTATGCCTTTCCCTGTCTTCCTCCCACATGGCAGAGAGGTTCTGGTCAATAGGCTAATGGTGTCCTTGGTGCTGGTGGGCAGCAGGTGAGCTTAGCTGGTGTATGATAGTGATTGATGGAGAAGCAAGAAGCCAAATCTAATGAGCAATGTACAAAATGCCAGAGGAACTCAATAAATAAGGTAGCATCTAAAGAGGGAAATAAACAGTTGACATTACGGGCCGAGACTCCTCCATTGATGCTGCCTGACCTGCTGAGTTCCTTCAGTGTTTTGTGTTTTGTTCTGGGTTTTCAGCATCTGCAGAAGCTCTTGTGTTAATGTTACTGATAAACAGAATGTGTTTGAATGAGTGCCTGATGATCAGCACAGAAGCAGTGAGCTGAAGGACCTGTCCTATGCTGGATGACTTTATGAGACAAGGTCTCATGGCAACACCCATGGTGGTCTGCTATAGGCTAATCAAAGCTGCAGGTATGAGGACTCAGCCCGTGCCACTAGCTATGTAGCGAGGAGTTGTCAGGCAGGAGGAGGGCCAAGAATGGAAGGAGGATGAGGGAGAGGAGAAAAAGGATAAATATAAAAGGAGGAGATAATCCTTGGAGAAGCACAAGAGATCCTGCAGATGCTGCATATCTGGAGTAACAAGTACAAAATGATAGAGGAACTCAGCAGGTCAGGCAACATCTATGGAGAGGAATGAAGAGCCAACAGTTCATACTGAGACCCTCCTGAGATATATATGTGACAACCTTTTTCAGGCTAGGCTATAGGCTTTCTGGCTAGATGCTCATGAATAATTCATCAAACTGGGATAATATTAAGTACAAACTGTTGTGTATTTAATATTTCTGCAGTATTTGGATAATATTATAAACATTATTTGATTAAGTATTTAAATAATTCATTACAGGTTATAAGTAACAGCATGTGAATGGCATATGGCATCACCCTACCACGTCATGTGTGCGTGCCTCACTTAAAGTGAAAATGAAGATACATGCATCTCACAGTCTCCCTTGTTTTTCTTGCAATTAATTTTATGTTTTGGAATTACAAAACATAGCACAAACCTAATTAATCTCTCATAACTGTTCCACATATTACTTTCCATCTATTGCCTGCTGTCATATCCTTCCCTTGTCCTCAGCTCAAAACTCAAAGCTAAACTGAAATAATCCCTCACTGGTTTTAGTCCAGTCTCTGTCTTTACAACCTGCCCTTTATTTAGTCCTGAATGCCTCTTTCAATCTAGTTCCTAATACAATCCCTTTCAGCTCATTATTAATGAGAAGCCCTGGTCAAACTCAAAGGAGTTTCAATCTCACCAAAATTTTGATCACATTTCCAAACTTAATTCTACCTTGTCACTCACATTTAAGACCTGGGTTGGTCTCTTGCATTCATGCGACTGAATAAATGTAGCTATTGAATCAGAAACAGATTCCGATTCATTTTTATTATCACTGACAATGTATTGTAATAAATATCAATTATCTTACTGTGGAACATCAGTATTTAAAAACGTATTGCTTTTGTATATAATTAATAATAAACAGATATGCAATGAATACTAATAAACAAAACTAAGTATCTGAGAGATGTTTAGGGAGAGGGTCAACAACTATAAATTCCTCAGTGTTATCTTTTCAGAGGATGTTTCCTGGGTCCAGCATGTGTGCACCATTATGAGGAGAGCATGGCAGTGCCTCTACCTTCTTAGAAGATTGCATATATTCAGCACGAAATCTAATACCATGACAAACTTCTATACATGTGTAGTGGAGAGTAAACTGACTGGTTGCATCACAGCCTGGTATGAGAGCACCAATGTCCTTGTATGGAAAAGCCTACGAAAGGTAATGGATATGGCCCAGTGCATCATGGGTAAAGCCCTCCCCGCCATTGAGGACATCTATATGGAGCGTTGTCTTAGCAAGGCAGCATCCATCGTCAGGGGCCCCCACCACACAGATTATGCTCCCTTCTCACTACTGCCATCAGGAAGAAGGTAGAGGATCCTCAGGACCCTCACCACCAGGTTCAGGAAGAGTAATTACACTTTAACCATCAGGCCCTTGAACCAGAGCAGATTACTTAACTTCACTTGCCCCATCACTGAACTGTTCCCACTTTCAAGCACTTTTCATCTCATGTTCTGGATAGTTATTGCTTATTTTTTATTATTATTATATCTTTATTTTCTCTTTCTTTTTGTATTTTCACATTTTGCTATTTTGTTGTCCGCTCTATTGTGTGTGTTTTTCTTATTAATTCTATTGTGTTTCTTGTATTTAATGTGATTGCTCACAGGAAGGGGAATCTCTGGATTTTATATGGTGATATTTGTGTATTTGATAATAAATTTATTTTGAGCTTTGAACTTTGATATCTATGTAAGCTCATTAGAATTTCAATTATGATAAATTCAAACCACTTATTCAAATAGATGAACTTTGTGTAACCTCTAAATATTTTACTTTATTTCTATAAAAATGCTTGTCTATGGAAAGTACTCACTGTTTTTACAGTGATCTGACTGAAATACTGAGGCAGGCATATTTCTACCATCTGTTTGAATTGATGATTCAATATGAGTCTCATTAGCTCAACTAAAAACCGAGATTTCTGGGAATGTTCTTTTTTTTTCAGTTTCCATTAGTCCTGCATTTTTGAAATAAGTACTTGCATAGCTATTCAAATGGTGCAGAACATTAAAGCTTGTGAACCTGTGGGACCATGGAACTATCCAGCTAAAGCAAGGGCAGCTGGTCAAATATGAATCATTTACAATCCGGTATTAAGTAAAAAACAGTTTCGCTTTGCATTGCTTTGCTACCCAGAGACCATTTAAATGAGAGAAGATAAAATGTTACATGATGCCATTCATATTTTCAGGAGAAATCAAGGTACTTTACCGGCAGTGAAATATTTATGAAACATTGTGACTGCTATGCAGGCAGACACAAAACCCAATTTCCTCGTAGCAACCACGCTACAAAAAGCAATCGATGTAGTACGACCAGCTGTATATGAATGACAATGAGTGGCACAGGTGCCATTTTGGGAACCAAGACACTACCCATGTTAAAAAAAAAGTGTGCTAGAAATACTTAGCAGGTCTAGAAACATCTATGACAAACCTTGACCCCCAAAGCTTCCTGCCACTTTAAATGTCAGTCTCTCTCCCATTCTGAACTTCGGCCACTGTTCCAAGAAATCTCAAGGTACAGTATCTCATCTTCCAACAGAGTACACCATAGCGACCCTTAATACGTAGCAATGACTTCAAAAGAGGGACTGCAGATGCTGGAAACCTGGAGCAATGCACAAAGAGGCTGGGCTAACTCATTGAGTCAAGCAGCATCTATTGAGGAAAGTGGACAGGTGAAGTTTCGGGTTGACACCCCTCATCTGGACTAACTCAATACAATTCAGCAATGGATTCAGCAAATTCAGACATATATATTTATAGTTTATAGTGCATTTATAGTTTTTTTTAAAATGGGAACTGGTTGATTCTAACAAAAGGTAAGAAAACCAACACATTTTTTTAAATAATTTTTTTCTTAGCACAGATGCTGCTTGGCTTGGTGAGCATTTTCAGTGTATTTAATTTAATATGGACATTTAGTACTTGCTGGTTTTAATTCTTTCATCACTGATCTGAGAGCATAGACTTCTGCTGCAGGCATTGCCAGGAGTTATTTTGGTAAAACACTTACCCAACTAGACACTGTCTAGAGAAGTACACAGAGAGAGCACACTGTGCGATACTGACTTGATGCCAACACTGCCAGAGCTGTAGACTTACTTTATCTTTGCAATGCTGAAAACACATGAAGGATGAAGGCTGAGTCATTGGGTGCATTAAGGTGGAGAATGATAGGTTCTTGATTAGTAAGGGCATCAAAGATTAACGGGGAAAGACAGGAGAATGGGGTTGAGAGGGATAATAAATCAGCCATGATGGAACAGTGGAACAGACTTGATGAGTCGAATGGCCCAGTACTACTCCTATGTTTTATGGTTTTATTAAGAATCAGAAAGAACCCAGACCCTGCCACTATGAATCACCAAAAATGCAGGCTGGTGGCACAGCGGCATCAGCTCTGGACTTCAGAAGCGAAGGCTACCAAGTTCGAACCCAGTTGGACGCCCCCCACCCGCCCCCGAGCACGCTTTCCATCCGTGCCAGGTTGAGCATCGAGCTAGCCACTCGGCCTCATGAAAAACAAGGGTCGACTCAGGAACGTCCATACCGTGACCCGGTTAAGCCGAAAGGAGACCAATCCTGACACCACGTGCCAGACAAGAATCGCTGACTGTCTGGTGTGACACGCTATGAAATGAAATCAACTAGTTTCAGGTTGCTGGCTCAATTCCTTTGTCATTTGCTATTATTCTATGTGTCTGATACTTTTAATGGTTGCTTCAATTTGTACAATTCTACAGGAAAGTGATATCAAGAAATAAACAAATGTTTGGGGATTCATGGCAAACTGGCAGACATGGTGCAATAATAGCCATTTGTTTTTGGAACATTTTCTGTCTGGGAGAATTAGCAGCAGAGGCATAAACTGTTCATATTTCCAAGGACATTACATCTACTGGTTCCCTTTACTTAGCCTGCTAGTTACATTGTCAGAAAATATTACTAGTGTTATCAAGCAAGATTTCTCTGTCATAAAACCATACCTTATGACAGTATGTAATCGTATTATGATTTTCTAAATGCCGTGTGACCATCTCCTTAATAGTGGACACCAGCATTTTCTCAATAATTAATCCTAGATGACCTGATGTAAAATTCATTATTATATCCCTCTATCCATGCTTGAATGCTATTATTATCTTGCAATATTGCTCTTTTTTAATCTGCAGAGATTTAGAGAATTCTGGAAGCATCCTTAAACTCTGCAATCACTTCTTTTAAAGTTCTAGGACATATGCATCAGATTCAAATATTGTTAACTTTTAGTCTCACTAATTTTCCAACTACTTATTCTTTGCTAGAATTTCATCTGCTTAAGTCTACCAGTCACTTGGATAATTCTCATAAGGGCACAAGCAGAATTAGGCCATTCAGTCCATTGGGTGTACTCTCCCATTTAACCATGACTGATCTATTTTCCCTCTCAACCCCATTCCCTTGCTTTCTCCCTGTAACCTTTAATGCCCTTACTGATTAAGAACCTATCAATCTTTGCTTTAAATATTCCCAATGAAATCCCTCCCTCATTCTTCTAAACTCCAGTGAGAACAGGCCATCAAATATTTATTCATACATTAACTCTTTCATTCCCGAGATCATTCATGTAAACTTCCACTGGAAGCTCTCCAATGCTAGCACGTACTTTCCTAGACATGGGTTCAAGTATGGGGTCAAGTATGGGGTCATGATTTCTGATAAGTTATCTGTGCCTTTGACTGCAAGACCAAGGTACAAAATATTTGTTTAACCTTATTCCTGGGCATATCGCCTTTCCAGGTTATGACAGGATTCAATTTCTGTAAACTCAGATTGTTTGCAGTTCAGAAATGCGGCGTGAACTAAGTTTCTCTGTAGCAAAAGTTTTTGGCAGCCCCATAGCAACCAACAAATCCATCCCATCAGTCTTCCAAATTCTCAGTCACGTCCATGACTGATGAAAGTCAAGTGTTTGAATCAAGTGCTCATAAGTTGAGGATGACCTGTATACTATTTCCTCAAACAGCCAGAAACAGAGCCAATATTTGCACTTCCTCATCAGTTTTTGCAGCTAGTTTCAAAAACTTTCCAAGTCTTCCTGCCTCTTCATCATTTGACAACCTCTAAAGACTTTCCTTTTCAGTTTGATGCCACTGTTAATCTCCTCAGTTAGTCACGGATACATATTTTGCACTCACTTTAATAAATATTAATTAAAAGTATGAAATATTTCACAAAAGGTCCTGTGTTAAAAGTGCCAGGAATGTATCTAACAAAGTTGATAACCCTGACTATAATAAGGGCTCTTAATTTACTGCTGTCAGCTTCCCACAGGTGTTGATTCAATGACATCCAAATTCAGGCTAGTTATGAGGGGTGACTGATAGATTCGTGGCTAAGGTAGGAGGAGTCAATTTTAGAAAACCTAGCACATTTATTTTTCAACATATTCCCCTCCTACATTTACACACTTAGTCCAGCAGTCATGGAGCATACAGATCGTGTACCTCCAGATAGTGTCCACAGCAGGGGTGATTGATAAGTTTGTGGCCTAAGCTAGAAGGAGATGCAAAGATCATCGCCAGAGGCACAGCAATCTCCTCCTTCGCCTCCCACAGTAGCCTGTGGTACATCTCATCCGGTCCCAGTGACTTATCCAACTCGATGCTTTTCAAAGCTCCAGCAAATCCACTTCCTTAATATATATATATGCTCAAGCTTTTCAATCCATTGTAAATCATCCCTACAATCGCCAAGATCCTTTTTCGTAGTGAATACCGAAGCAATGTATTCAGTAAGTACCTCTACTATCTCCTCCAGTTCGATGCACATTTCTCCACTGTCACACTTGATTGGTCCTATTCTCTCACATCTTATCCTCTTGCTCTCCACATACTTGTAGAATTCCTTGGGTTGTCCACCAAGGCCTTCTCGTGGCCCCTTCTGGCTCTCCTAATTTCATTCTTAGGCTCTTTCCTGCTCGCCTTATAATCTTCTCGCTCTCTATCATTACCTAGTTTTTTGAACCTTTCGTAAGCACTTCTTTTCTTCTTGACTAGATTTACAACAGGCTTTGTACACCAAAGAATACAAATGGTCCAAAGCCTTTCATCCTGGTCCACTTCACTTCTCACACTTGCTTGATGCCTATTCTGACCCCCTGCTTCTTCTACGTAAAAGATCTTGCGGATTTTTTTTTATACCCGAGCTGCAATTTGCTGTTCAGCAATCCTGTAAGCTGTTAGTAGGAAAGATTACCCTGTAAGTCAGCATAGTTATCCAGGAACTGAAGAAGATGCAAGAACACAGATGATGCAAAAGATAACACATTAAAGTGCACCAAAAGCTCAGAACAAACCTCACTTCATATTTATTGTTTATATAGTACTGAGCAAAAGTCTTGAGCACATATACTATTTACAGTTAGGATGCCTAGGAACATGTGAACATGGAACATGAAGCAGAAAGAAAATATAAATCTGGCAGGAACCAAAGATGTTGGAAATGGTGAGGGTGGAGCAGTGCAAGAGGGATGTGGGACAGGCGTCAGAGAAGAAGTGCCAGGAGTGGGGTGGTGGCAAGTGTGCAGATACACTTTGCTGAGAGTCTCCAGGCAAGGTCACTTGATTCCAAACAATTGGTCATTACAGATGTCTCACTGGTGCTTCCCGCTCCCTCCCTTCCCCTTCTTCCAACCATGATTCCCCTCTCCCTGCCCCCTTCCCACTCTCAGTCCACAATAGAGGCCCATATCAAAATCAGGTTTATCATCACTCACATATATCACAAAACTTGTTTTTTCCTTTTGTGGCAACAGTATAGTGTAACACATGAAAATACTACTGTACATGAAAATATACAAGGCAAACCCTAGCTTATATACATACCTAAGACTTTTGCACAGAGCTGTAAATTTATTCAATAGCATTTGTTTCGTTGATTGGTTTGCCTTTTTCCTAACTGTTATAACATAGAACAGTACAGGCCCACAATATTGTTTTGACTTTTTCCAACTGCTCTAAGATTAATCTAACTCTCTCCTCCCACGTAACCCTTCATTTACTTCATCCATATGCCTATCTATGACTCTTAAATGACCCCAATGTATCTGCCTCTGCCATCACCTTTGGTAGTGTGTTCCATGCAGTTACCACTCAGTGTAAAAAATCCTGCCTCTGACACATACCCCTATACTTTCCTCCAAACAGCTTAAAATTATGCCCTTCTCATATTAGCCATTGCTGTCTCTGGAAACAATTGCTGGCTGTTGATCTATCTATGCCACTTACCTTATATACCTCTATCAGAGCTCCACTCATCCTCTTTTGCTCCAAAGGAAAAAAATCCCAAGCTTCCTCAGCCTTTGCTTATAAAACAGGCTCTCTAATCTAGGAAGCATCCTGGTAAATTTCCTCTGAACCCTCTCTAAAGCTTCCACATTCATCCCATAATGAGGTTGCAGAGGTAATTTATTAATGTGTCTGGTCTGCTATTCCATCATGGCTGGTTTATTAACCTTCTCAACACCATTCTCCTGCATTCTCTCTGGAACATTTGACAGTGTCGCAAGGGGACGAGGAGACTGGACCCAAATGCAGGACACAGGCACTGAAGTACTAGGGGCAGGACAGGAACAACTAAAGGATAGAACAAGATGGGGAGACTATGGCATGCAACAGTGATCCTGGGGTTCAGAGAGTTCATGGCAAAGGCAGGACCCTGGAGTTCATGGTGAAGGCAGGACCTTGGCTAGGCTAAAGGATGGGTCTATGGGACAAGGAATGCTGGGAGGATAGCCCCCTGGGCAGGCCATATTACTTCTGGGCAGGGCCCAGCCTCCCAGGCAGGAAATCAAGGGCCTGGGCAGGTCACAGGGCACCTGGGCAGGATGCAGGGCACAACCCATCAGAAGCAAGGGGTAGGAAATGGTCAGAGTCCTCAGGGCAGACCACATAGCTCCTGGGCAGGGCCACCTCCCAGGCAGGAACACAGGGGCCTGGGCAAACGACAGAGCACCTGGGCAGGTTGCAGGGCACAACCCATCAGAAGAGAGGGGTAGGAAAGGGTCAGAGACCCCACTGGGCAACAGCAGTCCAGCCTGCTTACCCAACAGAAGCAAGGGATCAGAAGGGAGCTCAGTCCAGGATGACTACAAGAACAGACTTACAGAACTAGATGATTAACAGTGGGTACTCCAAGCCAGGGTCAAAACAGGGTTGCCAGGCAAACCAGACAGAACAGCAGGTGCAGAACAACCAACAACAGACACCCCAATTAGATGCAATCCCAGAGCCCCTTATATACACCTGCCAGCTGATAGGCATCAGGTGTGCCTCCTTAAGCCAAGTTAATCCTATTTGGGCTTAAGGGTGACAGGAGAGACGGCTACAATACCCGGAGTCCACGGACCGGATGAAGCCCTGGAATGCGGGCTCCGGACCGTACCGTAACAGACAGCCTTGCTGATCAAGAACCTATCAACCCCCAGGTTAAATGTACCAAATTACTTGGCCTCCACTGTTAGCTGTGGCATTGAATTCCGTAGATTCACCATCTCTGACAGAAGAAATGCCCCCTCATCTCTGCACTTAAAGGATGCCCGTCTATTCTGTGGCTGTGGTCTGAGACTCAACCAGTACAAGAAGTACCCTCTCCACATCCACTCTAACTAGGGCTTTCAATATTCAGCAGGTTTCAGTTAGGCTCCCCCACCCCCCCCTTCATTCTTCTAAACTTCAGCAAGTACAGGCCCAGAGCCATCAAGTGCTCCTCATACTTGTGATCATTCGTCTGACCCTCCTCTGGATCCACCCCAATGCCGGCACATCCTTCCCTAGATAAGGGGCCCAAAATTGTTCGCAATACAAAAGTGAGATCTCACCAATGCCTTAGAAAACCTCAGGAATGTTAGCTTCTCCTTATTACAGTTGTGACCTGAGAATGCCATTTGATGAGAAAATGCCAAGGTTTTTCCCAGGTAATATGTTCCGATTGTCCAATTTCAGCTGAATTGTCGTTATGTTCTGGCCTTTTCCAATGAGTCTCAGGAATTTGTCATTTTCATTTGTAGAATCTTTTTATTGGTACATAATCTTCTACAGCTATAAAATGATACAAAACTTTAACAAATTAATATATATACAATTAATAAAGCTGGAGAAAAAAAAGCTGATCGTAATATATGAAAATGAAAAAAAAATTATATCTAAAGAAAAGAAGGAAAAAAAAGAGAACCCCAACTAAGATAAAAAAAAACCACTAACTGCAAAAAAAGGGGAAAAACCCATTAGGAATGCTGGATACTCATACAGCTGACTTGTATGTACACGCTTTAAACTCTGATTTTGCTGAAGCCGTAATATTTCTTTATGTTGACTCCTCCATCTAGACCAGGGGTTCCCAACCATTTATGCCATGGAGCCTTCCCATTAACCAAGGGATCCATGGACCCCAGGTTGGGAACACCTGATTGAGACAAAACATGAAGATTTCCCTACATCATCAGATCTTAAACAAAGCTGTGAAAAAAAGCTATTTCTGACAATAAGCCCAATGTTTCTTTCTTATTGACTGAACCCACTTCACCAATGCTTTCTCAAAGTGCCTTTTATGTTGACTTTCTGTTAGATTCATCTACCAAGCAAAGTGCACAAAAAGTCAACAGTCTTGTATTTTAAATCATAAATAACTTATTAATACATTTCATATTCTGCTGAGAAAAGTTCTATATGGTGACTTTTTATTCAGCTTCTCAAGTTCCTTATTAGTGGTTGAAATCACAAATTTCCATTTGCAGGGATTAATCAATGAAGTCCAGAGGAGTTTATTGGCTTTCAGGGAGGCATCTACCTATGATCATCATATACTTGTTGATGAATAAGCAAGATCTGTGACTGGTTATATGGTGAAGTGCATTCAGGAAGTCACTGTCATTAAATGCATCACCATTCGGGCCAATAAGAAGCCATGGTTGATAGCAGAGGTCTGGCCACTGCTGTAAGAATGAGATGCTGCCTTCAGATAAGAGGATAAGACAGCTTTCAGGTCAGCAAGAGGTGCACTTTCCTGCACCAACAGAGAGGTGAAACAGGACTAAACGTAGAAAAACTGCAGCCATTTCTGTGATACCAGGAATACGTGACAAAAGTGCCAGGGCATTCAGATTATAACAGACTATAAGACTACACTGCACATCAATGACAGTGACAATTCTTTTCCTGATAGGTTGACTGTCTTCTACTTACGGTTTGATGCACTAAACACTGTACCAGCAAGGTATGGAACCCACTTCTCCTTAATGAGCGGCCACAGCTGCTATGAGGATGACCCTAATCAACGTCAGCCTACACGAAACTGCAGGGTCTGACAACATCACACACAAACATCAGTCCTGATGAAGGGTCTCGGCCCGAAACATCGACAGTCTTCTCCCTATAGATGCTGCCTGGCCTGCTGTGTTCCACCTGCATTTTGTGTGTGTTGTTTGAATTTCCAGCATCTGCAGATTTCCTCGTGTTGGGTCTGACAACATACCTGGTTGGGCGTTGAGAGACTGTAGGGCCCAGTTTCACGCCATCTTCTCACAGACATCTTCAATATCTCTCTGAAACAGTCCAATATCCCTGCAGGTTTCAAGCCCACCACCATCATCCCAGTACTCAAGAGCCAAAATATCATCTGCCTTAACTACAACCATCTAGTATCATTGACCTCGATGATAATGAAGAGCATTGAGCAGCTGGTCATGAACTGCATCAAATCCTGCCTTCCCACTACACTAGCTTCCTATCAGCTTGTATATCACCCAAACTGGTCTACCAGTGATGCAATAGCTCATGCCATCTACTCAGTCTTGTGTCACTTGAAGAATGGTGTCTTCTACATCAGAATGACTTCAGTTCAGCGTTCAATATGATCATCCTTCAGAAGCGGGTGGGTACACTGTCCTTTTTGGGTCTCAACACTTACCACTGTAACTGTATCCTGAATTTCCTGACGGAGAGACATCAGACAGTCCGTGCCAGCTGCAACATCTCCAGCTCCATCACACTGACCACCAGCACCCCCAGAGCCGCATGCTCAGCCTACTGATGTTCACAATGCTGCCACAAGACTGTGCTGCTAGATCCAGCTCTAACCACATCATCACGTTTGTTGATAACACAGCAGTGGCTGGCCTCATCAGCAACAATGGTGAGTTGGCACACAGAGAGGAGGTATAAAGGTGAGACCATTGAGCCAAGGACAAACCGAGAAAGGTAATTGTGCACTTCAGAAAGGTGCAGGCTGACCGCTCCCTACCACACGTCAATGGAGAAAGTCAGGAGAACCAAGTATCTTAGAGGGCACATCGAGGATAATCTTACCAGGTCCTTTTAGTCAAGAAAGCACAACAGCCTGTAGAGGTTGAGGCGAGCAGGCCTCCCTGCCCCCATTATAACCTCATTCTACTGGAGTACCATTGAGAGTGCCTTGACCAGCTGTATCATGTGCTGGTACAGAAATTCCAATGCATCTGACTGCAAGGCCCTGCAGTGGATAGAGAGGACTCCTGAGAGAATCATCGGAGTCTCTCTCTCTCTCTCTTTCCCACACCCATCCAGGACATGTACCAGAAATGCTGAGGTCACAGAGCCTGCAGCATTGTCAAATCCCTTTCCCATCAATCCAACAATCTCTTCAACCTCCTACCATAAACAGAAGAGGTACCGCATTATAAAGAAACAAGAACTGTTGGATTGGGTAACAACTTCTTCCCCCAGTCTGTGAGGCTTCTGAACAGCCTCTTCTACCCAGTACATGACAGTGTCAGTAGCATTGTACTGTTGTTGTTTAACTATATGTCATATATATGTCATCTTGTACATTGAAAGAATATTTTATTATCTGTTAATATTATTGTGTAATATTATTTTATGTGTTGTATGTGATATGTATATTGTGTTTTGCACCTTGGTCCCATAGGAACTTTGTTTTACTTAGCTGTATACATATGTATGGTTGAATGAGTTGACCTTGAACAGCACAAGTACAATGAAAAGCCTGCTTGCAGCAAAATCACAGGCATTTAGATAGACTGACAGCACTACAGGACTCTGGAGTATGGTTGAAATGTGCACTAAATACTGTAAGCTTCAATGTGCTTCAAATGTTTAATCAGCTCATGGTACTCTGCAGTTAGTATACACTCTTAACATGACCTAACGGTGGTAACAATACATTCAATGTGCTCCCTGGAAATTCCTTGGAGAGTCTCCAAAAATCCCGGCATTTAAATTGCAACTAAGGAAGACAGTTCAGTTCTATAAACAAGAGATTCTGCAGATGATGGAAATCTTGAACAACACACTAAATATCTGAAATGTCAACTGTTTATTTCCCTCCATAGATACTGCCAAACCTGCTGAGTTCCTCCAGCATTTTGTGTGCTGCTCAGTTCTATGTGCACATAATGAGTTTTCATATTGCATCAGGGGACAAAGAAAGAAATATTGATGACAAAATTATTATTTTAACTTTAATAAATTTCATTAAATAACACCAAATGTTCTTGGTCAACAAAATTAGCTAAATTTCTTAGTGTCGCAAGACACATATCAGTGATAGATATGAACAGTCTGTTAACCAATACAATCCAACTTTAGATGTGAAAAGAGATGAAAATTAGCTGCATGATTAACAATACACTCAAGGGTAAAATTGCACTGCAGGGGTAAAGATAACCATTTAGTTCTTCCTTTCAGTTTTTCTTCAGTTTTCTTTCTATCATTCCCCAATCATCTTTAGATTTTTTTTCTCCTTCATTCCTTTATCCCTTCTGTTTACTCACCAATGAACATATTTGTGTTGCCGTTCCACTTACTCTTATTTTTATGCACATTATTTCTGGTGGCAACAGCAGAGAAATATTGACAGTGCTTTTCCCCATACTTCACTTGAGTTCTTGGTTTGTTTAAAATAAGCAGGTTACTCTTGTTATTACACTAGTAAACTAATGCATGTCCATTTCAAGATCTCTGATGCAAACTCTAGCATTTATTTTAGATTAATTCAGGTAGACACATGGTTCTCATATCTCTGATTATTCCCAATTGGTGATCATGCAGGGATTTATGGACGAAAGCAAATGAGAAAGTGTCACCTTGAATGTACAGTGACCAAAGACAAGAATGCATCCAAAGAGTCCGCAGATGCTGGAACCTAGAGCAACACAGGAGGTTCTGGAGGAACACAACAGATCAGGCAGCATCTGTGGAGGAAATTGTACAGTCAACATTTCAGGACAAGACTCTTCATCTGTACCTAGAAGAAGTGGCCTACAGATTTACAGTATATTCTGCTTGGTGTTGGCTGAATGCTTCAGAGTGCACATGCAGAAAACTGAGAGGGGGATCTTAGCCAGTACCGTCCTCATAATTACTCCTTCAGGGAGTTGAACTTGAAACCAACCCAAATCGTTGGAATTAACCTAAATCTCCCTGGTAAATTCAGAATGATCCACATATATTAGAAATGGAAGTGATTAACTGCTTAAGTGGAAGAATGAGTGGGACTTCTACAATGCTCTTTGGGAGTCAGCTGTGTCATTGAACTGTACAGAGAGTCAACCACTGAAGCCCAGTATTTGGAAATCACCTTTCAGAACCTGGCTGGCTTAAACTTACCACAAAATCAATCTCCGGTCACTTCACTGTCCCTGGATGAGGAGGCAAAGGGCACAGTGGTGCCTTGATTCTTTTAATCATTTAATTTTAATGTGCTGGTTTAAATTTAATTAAGCTCTGCTTTCTGAAATACTTGTTTCAAATAATTGTTTCAAGATGTTTATTATAGTGTGATTATTATTAATCAATCAAACATTATATCAAGCTTCTCAAGGGTAGGGTTTTCAGAATGCACCACTAGAGGCTACATCATTCCTTATATCATACAATTAGAGCCAGGGGCATCCTTAGCCAATAAAATAAACTACCCTCATCTGGATTCGGTAAGTATCAGTGAGGGAGGACCAGGGTCAGAAAATCCAGGTTATAGGCTCTGACGACTAGGATCTAGCATGGGGTGGTGAACCTAAGGCACACGTGCCCAAGATGTAACATGTAAAAATTTTGTTGGCGTGCAGCATGCAGTGCCACCTTTCAATTCTATAACCCCATCCATACTAAAAAGATACTTAATTATTATCTTTACTGCCAAAGGAAACAACAAATGATTCTTTATGACCTGAGAGCAGTGAAATCTTTTCACAGGAAAGATCTCAAGCTGACTGGGCACCATCTATATGGTTCTGAGAACATATCACGACAAGTAAATCTTTCAAAAATAGTTTCCATGACAACTAGTGCCACAAGCATAGCTCTGAAGGCAACCAAATACACATCAGATATAAAATATTCATCATCGTTAGTGCAGCAACTAAAGAATCTCATAAAGTATGTTTATTTTCTTTTCCTTGATCTTATATGAATCCGCATCAAAGCTTATAAATTCATGTTTACATTTTTCCTGTTATATATGAGGTACAATGATACTATTTAGAAATTACATGAGGAAATCTGCAGATGCTGGCAATTCAAACAACAACACACACAAAATGCTGGTAGAACACAGCAGGCCAGGCAGCATCTGTAGGGAGAAGCGCTGTCAACGTTTCAGGCCGAGACCCTTCGTCAGGACTAACTATTTAGAAATTGTTATTTTTTTCAATTGCACTTTTAGAAGATTAATAATTTTTGAGCAGGTATTCTAAAATACTTCATTTATTTCATTCTGTCTTAATTATATTTTTATTATAGAAAAACAATTAATTTAGATAAATAAGGAAAGGGACATCCTTTTCCCTCAAGTAAGTTCATAATTATTGGTACAAGTTCATTAGTCACAAAATTACCATGGCACGCTACAGAATTTTTTATTGCCATTTTGGGTACATCCTCTCAAACAGGTTCACCACCATTTTTCCATTTTTCCCCTTATTTTAGTGCAGAACCAAAGTGTTAAGAGGTTTGGCAGTTTCTCCATAATCTCTCACCACATCAATATTAAAAAGATCAACTTTTACTTAAAACAGAGGTTCCCATCCTTTTTTTATGCTATGCACCCATACCTTTAACCAAGGGATCCATGGACCCCACATAAGGAGCCTTTGACTTAAGTTTAGGAATTGATGTAACTTTGGGTTTATGTTCAATTTAATTTGGAAACTTTAAACTCAAAAAGCAAATGTAAATGTAAAAGGAAATATTTCTTGAGCATAAGTTGAGGTGAAAATTAAGTACAAACAAAAAAAGTGAAAAGAAAGAGTCTTTCGTTCCTGAGCCATATTTCCATTGGTCAAGGCCTTTTTTCTCCAGAACTGTCATTATTTGTCAAAGTTTGAAAATAATTGAAAGAACTGCCTCACTAATATTTGGGAGAACTTAAGACAAACACTGTAACTCCACAGAAGCTTTCTTACAGAGTAAAGAAATCAGAAGAGTGAAAATAAATTCTTCAACTCACAAAGCTTTTTAAATCATTGTTAACATGCAGTCCAAGTACAAAAGTTATCAAAACTTTTACTGTAAAAAAAGGAAAAAATTACTGCAAAATGGCTGAGCTGAAGATAGTTATGTAACTGAAATAGAGAAAAATACACATCTGGGAGGAATAAGTATCAACTCACTCAGGAAGGAAGTGAAGATTAAAAGGGAAAAGTAAGCTTTTATTCAAAAAATATTCAGCTGTTTCCTATTTTCTTGCATAGCCTACAACAGGTTTGCTGGAGTTGCCTAGACTATAACTGAAAAATCTGCCAATTGGTTATGGACTGTATCCAAAATATCAGATGCAAAATCAGTCAACAAGGGCACTACTCTCTGTTTCTCCACTCAGTCCAGTTTAATTGTTTAGGTGTGTGAATCTTCATTACAATGTCTTTGAAGCACTCAAGAAACTTTCCGGTTCAAAGCAACTCGTAACCTTCATTGTCACTGAATGCTTAAATTAATTGTTATTTAATGTATTTGCTACATATGTGCTAAATCAAAACATATCAAGACTGACCTTAGATGATCAGCTGTACCATCCTTTGCCAACTTCACACTGAGCCTAGAATGACAAACATGAGAAGCAAACCAGCCATCTCTTTGATGCCAGCTGTGCTCCCCATACCATTTGTGAAAATTGGCTGGGGTTGCGTCAGCTTAGGTTGTCTTTCCATTCACTTTCAGGGTCATTTCTCAGTTGGAATCTGGCAAATTTAGTCTTCTTGGACAGATCTACAACCAGCTTCACTTGAGCAGGTGATTATATCCTATCCCACTGTTCTTACTCAAGCAGATCCCCTTTGCCTTGCTGCAGCCTGATGTAAGTAGGCACACGATAAGTTCAGTTTCTTGGGTCAATTCAACTTCCTAAACAAGAACCTATCTCTTTTTCTTTTCACTTAATTTTTTAAATCATGCTCAGGTGATGTGCCCTATTGCAATGGATTTTTGAGCAGGTATCTCTATGGTATGTTATGTAGGACTAGATGTTAATATTCCTCATTTGCATGTTGAGACGTGCTGCCCAGACTCTGCGGGGTAGCCGAGTGAGTGGTGGCATCTTCTGGGTTATCAAGTGGGCGCCCTCTTTCCTCAGTGTTTCGTTGATAGGCCCACGACACCTCTAGAGGGTTCAGCAGTGAATCCCAGCGTCCCAGACTCACCTCCTAA
The DNA here is from genome assembly GCF_048418815.1 of Hemitrygon akajei. NCBI lineage: Eukaryota > Metazoa > Chordata > Chondrichthyes > Myliobatiformes > Dasyatidae > Hemitrygon > Hemitrygon akajei. The sequence continues at coordinate 24,850,883 of NC_133138.1, read as the reverse complement.
TTGCCATTCACTCATTTGGGAGCCCAGATGGAATCCTTTCTCTTCATCCAGAGCCACCGACTACCCTTTTCAGCAGCTCTGGAGAGGTCTTTGACTGCTTGTCGGTGTGTCTTCCCTCACCCTCCCAACTCCCGGAGTAGGCTTGATGTTGATGTGGCTACAAATCCTCTGCAGCCTGCTTCGACGGTCGCACCCTTGCTTTTCAGCCTCGTTACTGCACGTCAGCTGCAAGCTCAGCGTACCTCAGCTTCTCGCGCTCGTAGGCCTCCTCCACTGCATCCTCCCAGGGCACTGTAAGCTCGATGATGTAAACGAGATGGAGTGAGGCCAACCATAGCGCAAGGTCTGGTCTGAGGTTGGTTTCCGCGATTTCAGTCGGAAAGCAGAGCCTCTGGCCTAAGTCTGCCACCATCTTCCAATCATGTGCCCCGGCGAGCCACCCGGTGTCTGGTCTTGATGTGGCAAGTCTGACTTTACCCTCACCTTCTGGACAAATGCTGCTAGCGGCCAGCGGGATAAAGGGGGAAGGAGAGGGTTGATGCTCGTCTGCCGACTTTCCAGCACTGCAGCAAGACACCGTAGCACCTGGTTGTGCCGCCAGGTGTAACGGCCTTGAGTGAGGCCGGTCTTGCAGCCCACCAGAATGTGTTTTCGTGTTGCTGAAGTCGGGCAGAGAGAGCATGTGGGGTCTTCTCCATACCACTGGCTGAGATTCCTGAGAGACGGCAAGACACTGTAGGCAGCCCTGATGGTGAGGCTCACTCTGAATGTCTCAATCTCCCACAGCTCTCTCCAGGAGATCTTTCCTCTCTCCACTCCCTCCCATCTCATCCATTGCGCTTGCCCTGCCTGAGCGACGGCCGTTGCGCACCTCGCCGCCTCCTGCTGACGTACCTCCTGCGTCATGAGCCTGTGTCCCTGAGACGGAGCAGCCTTGTTCCAGGCCGGTGTACTGTTCCCAAGGCCAAGACCGCTCCTCCCTTGGGGCACTCGGCCCACGACATCCGTGTGCTTGAGTGCCGCCTTTGCTTGCTCGGTTGCTTCTGATGGAGTCCGTTTCCTCCCAGTATCCAGCATGAGGACAGCTTGTGCTACAAATGGATCACTCGCCTCTGTTAACATCATCTTCAGTCCTACTTTGGCGCACTTGTACTCCTCTGAAAGACTGGAAATGGATAGCTCCAGGACTCCTTTGCCGTAGAGCCCGATGCTGCTGAGGCACCTGGGAAGACCAAGCCACTTCCTTACGTATGAGCTGATCAGTCTCTCCAGGTAACTCTAACATACACTGTGCAAATATACAGTACATATATCTACAATACTGCGCAAATGTCTAAGGCATCCTAGCTCTATATATATATAGACCTAAGACTTTTACACAGTATAGTGTATATATAGTAATAACTAACAATACACTATTTGCATTATGGACTTTTCTAATGTAGAAAAAACTTTGTTGTAGGTTGTGTGTATGAATTCCCAGAAGAAGCTAATAAGATTGTTCTCATGGTAATCTGCCTCTGATTGTGATGTTGGTGGATGGTTTGTAATTGGCCAGAGATTCTTACTATTTGATGTACTATCAATAACTCCAAAAGACTGGAAGTAGAGTAAGTATTGAAAGGCTTTTATTAGCAGTAAAATGTCCATGCCGGATGACTAGCAACATCCATGCCGGATGACTGCCCTGGACTGTGGGAGGAGCAGTGACACAATCACCTTTATCCAGGGGTCTGTCGGAGGAGCCACAGGAGCAGTCAGCAGAGGGGCGTGTCCAGACAGATATACATGGTTTACCACACTATTGTCATAGGATAACATAGTCATAGAGCAACCACTTGAGTCAAGTATGATGTTCTCCACGGGGTTGTCTATTGGTGGGTCATCCAAGATGTTAGGGTGGATTCCCTCAATGGAGTTCAACTGTGCATGACTTTAAGGAGGGGAGGCCGATGCATGGCAGCTACCATACAATGCCTGATAGATTAAGATCAGTGGCATGGAATGCAATAAGTTAGGAGACCCTTCACTGCTGCAGTCTTCCTCCGCCTTCACTATGGTTGTGATGTGTTGACATGGGTTAATATACATCCTTGAACAGCTAAATTGTTTTATTACTAATTTTGAGAGTAGCTTCTTCAACACTGCACACTGTGATATGTGTATTCAATTCCAGCAAGGGCATTAAATCCAGAAATAAACCTTCAAACTGCTAATGACTGAGTCCGATTAAGTAATACATCACTTTACATTCATGGTTACATTTAACGTGATGCTGACTACAGTCTGAATTTCTGGGGAAAAAAGGAGGAATTAAACTTAATTTAAGCAGGGTAAAGCAGAAATAGATTGAGCTTACCTATTTCAGTACTTTGAGTTACATATTTTCCACAGGAATAGATAAAGCTGTTTTGTTTCAACAGGAAGAATAAAGCAGAACAATTTGAAAGTGTCTTCTGTTATACAGATATACTGTGTATGTATATATAGTGTGTGTGTGTGTGTGTGTGTGTGTGTGTGTGTGTGTGTGTGTGTGTGTGTGTGTGTGTGTGTGTGTGTGTGTGTGTGTGTGTGTGTGTGTGTGTGTGTGCATATGTCTATTTTATATATTCATACTTGCAGCAGGTCATCTTAATTAATTTCTCCTCTACCTTGAAAGTTTCTGTGGAATTACAATGTTTATCTTATGTTCTTCAAAATATTAGAGAGGGAATTCTTTCAATTCTGTTCAAACTTTGACAAGTAAAGACAGTTCTGGAGAAGAAAGGCCTTGACCAATGGAAATGTGGCTCAGGCACGAAAAACACTTTGTGTTCATACCTCTTTATTTTTGCTTTTTTGTTTGTATTTTAGTTTCGCCTCAACTTATACTCAAACCCAAGAAAAAGCAACTCAAAATTTACATTTGTTTTTTTGGGTTTAAAGTTTCCAAATTAAATTAAACAAAAACCCAAAGTTACATTAGTTCTTAAGTGCTGTGTTTGAGCTCATGAGGTAAATTGAGAGGTCATGCTTTTGTCTTGCTGCTGTCATCAGTTGGAAGGTACAAGAGCTTTAGGACTTGCACCACCAGGTTCAGAAACAGTTACTACCCTTCAACAATCAGGCTCTTGACAAAGGGGTTATAACTACACTCAACTTCACTTGCCCCATCATTGAAACATTCCCTCAAACAATAAACTCACTTTCAAGGACTCTTCACTTCATGTTCCCATTATTTATTGTATTTACATTTGCATTTGCACAGTTTGTTGTCTTCTGTACTCTTGTTGATCTTTTATTGATCCTGTTATAGTTACTATTCTATAGATTTGTTGAGTATTGTTACGGATTCAAGCAACAATAAATATATGAGTGAGGCAGGGATTTTTATAACAAATAACACATTTATTAAAACTGAAAACAAACCCCCCAAAAGTAAACAAATCACTAACGTAACCGGAAATCAGCTGCTGTGCGGCAGCTTAAATAGTTCTTAAAGCAATGAAGCTTAAACAGTTCTTAAAGCGATGTTGCAAAAACAGTTCTTCAAAGTAGTATTGCAAAAGTTCAAAATGCTTACAGTCCATTTAAGGGAGAGACTTTTTAAATGATTTAAATTCTCTTTCACGTCGTCTTGCTTCAGTTCCAAATCGAACTTTTCCCACGAAGAATTTAGGAAGAATGAAACGGCTTAAAGGCACTGACCTTTCCTTTACAAAACTGTTCCCAATCCTTTCTGCTATTCACAGGGATTAACACGGGCACAGTCAACGAATTCCTTCCGAATGAGGATCAAACAAGGTCAAACCTGTTTCACCGTCGAAATCGACTTTCTTCGATCTTTTAACTCCCGAACTCCAATCTTCACTCTCCACCGATTCTCAACTAGCAGTATTATAAAGAAACTGCTGGCAATGACCTTTTAAACTTTAGGCATTAAATAAAACTTCATCTTTCAACTAAACTGCGTCATAACATTAAATCATGCAGTGGCATGAAGTCAACATGGCAAATCCAGCCACGAACTGCCCCTCCTCACAGGGAGGGTTCCTCCTTTTATACCCTGTAAAAAAAAACTGTCACATGACTTCTACTGGCGGGAAAATGACGTCACTCCACCATCACAAGACCATTACCTCAAGTCCAGTATAGCTTCAACCCTTGTCACGTGTCACGGGTTCGTAACAGTATGCACTCAAGAAATGAATCTCATGTATATGGTGACATATATGTACTTTGATAATACAATTTACTTGGAACTTTGAACTTTGACTCCTGCCTTGTGCATTGTGATTTGTGGAAAGAGTCTGGCTGCTGTGTTGAGATATCAAGCAACTAGGCTGCTATGTCATAGGTGATGAAAACAAAGAGAACTTATGTACCATGTAGATATGGAAAGACTTGGAGATGAGTCTTACACATAGGTTTCCTGGCCTTGGAGCCAATATATTTAAATGTTCTTGATGAAGGTGATCTTGGCAATAATGATGTTATCCAACATCAAGAGAATGTGGCAGGCTTTCTCTTGCCATTCCTTTGCATTTGTGTGGCACAGATGTTACTTAGACCATAAGACTATAACATAGAGGAGCAGAAATAGGCCACTTGGTTATTTAGTCTGCTCCACCATTTTATCATGGCTGATCCAATTTTCCTCTCAGCCTCAATCTTCTGCATTCTCCTCGTATCCCTTCAGGCCATGACCTGCTAACCATGCTAACCTCTGCCTCAAATATTCATAAAGACTTGGCTTCCACAGCTGCCTGTGGCAAAGAATTCCACTCGCTGGTTAAAGAAATTCCTCCTCATCTGCATTCTAAATGGACATCCCTCTATTACGAGGTTGTGTCCTCTGGTCTTACACTCCCCCACCATAGGAAACATCCTCTCCACATCCACTCTATCAAGGCCTTTCACCATTCAATAGGTTTCAATGATGTTGCCCCTCATTCTTCTGAATTCCAGGGACTGCAGGCCCAGAGCCATCAAATGCCCTTCATATGACAAGCCATTCAACCCTGGAATCATTTTTGTGAATCTCCTTTGAACTACCTCCAGTTTCGGTGCATCCTTTATAAGGTAAGAGACCCAAAACTGCTCACAATACTCCAAGTGAGGCCTCACCAGTACTTTATAAAGTCTCGACATTACATCCTTGCTTCTATATTCTAGTCCACTTGAAATGAATGCTCTCCACAGACTCGACCTGCAAGTTAATCTTTAGGGAATCCTGCACAAGGACTCCCGAGTCCCTTTGCACCTCAATCTTCTGGATTTTCTCTCCACTTAGAAAATAGTCACCCTTTCATTTCTTCTACCAAAGTCTATGACATACACTACCCGACACTGCATTTCAACTGCAATTTATTTGCCCAGTCTCCTAATCTGTCTAAGTCCTTCTGTAGCCTCTATACTTCCTCAAAACTACCTGCTCCGCCACATATCTTTATATCACCCTCAAATTTTGTAATAAAGTCATCAATTCTATCATCCAAATCAGTGACATATAACATAAAAAGAATTGGTCTCAACACAGACCCCCGTGGAACACCGTTAGTATTTGGATGATGAAAAGGCCCCCTTTATTTCCACTTTTTGTCTCCTGCCGATCAGCCACTTGCTGGCTGGTGGCATAGTGGCATCAGCACTGGACTTTGAAGCGAAGACTCCCAAGTTCGAATTCAGCCAGCTTCCTTGCACGTTTTCCATCCACGCTGGGTTGAGCGTCGAGCTAGCAACTCGACTTCATAAAAACAAGAAGGCCTTCTAAAAAATGCCGTCACAACGGCGTCCTGATGACTCCACTCAGAGTTAAGGGCTTTCTTTTTCTTCTTCTTCAGTCAGCCACTGCTTTACCCATGCTAGAATCTTTCCTGTAATACCATGGGCTCGTAGCTTGTTAAGTGGCCTCATCATGTGGCACCTTATCAAAGGCCTTCTGAAAATCCAAGTACCCAACATCAACTGATTCCCCTTTGTCTATCCTGCTTGTTATTTCATCAAAGAATTTCAAAAGATTTGTCAGGCAAGATTTTCCCTTGAGGAAACCATGCTGACTGCAGCCTATTTTATCATGTGCCTCCAAGTACCCTGAGACCTCATCCTTAATAATTGACTCCAACATCTTCCCAGCCACTAAGGTCAGACTAACTGGTCTATGATTTCCTTTCTTTTGCCTCTCTCCCTTCTTGAAGAGTGGAGTGACATTTACAGTATTCCAGTCTTCTGGAACCATTCCAGAATTTAGTGATTCTTGAAAGATCATTACTAATGCCTCCATAATCTCTTCAGCCACCTCTTTCAGAACTCTGGTGTTTACTCCATCTGGTCCAAGTGACTTATCTGCCTTCAGACCTCTCAATTCCCCAAGAACCTTGCCTCTAGTTATGGAAACTTCACACACTTCATGAACCCTGACACCTGGAACTTCCACCATGAAGACTGATGCAAAATACTTATTCAGTTCATCTGCCATTTCCTTATCCCCCATTACTACCTCTTCAGCGTTGTTTTCCAGTGGTCCAAACTCCACTGCCAGTTCTCTTTTGCTCTTTCCATATCTGAAGAAACTTTTGATATCCTCTTTAATATTATTGGCTAGCTTACTTTTGTATTCCATCTTTACCTTCTTAATGACTTTTGTAATTGCCCTCTGTTGGTTTTTGAAAGCTTCCCAATCCTCTATCTTCCTAGTAATTTTTGCTCTATTATATACCCCCTCTTTGTCTTTGATGTTGGTTTTGACTTCTCTTGTTAACTACATTTGTGTCATCTTTCCTTTAGAATACTTCTTCCTCTTTGGGATGTATATATCCTGTGCCTTTCAAATCCTAGCAATTGCTGCTCTGCCAGTGTTCTTTTCCAATCAATTCTGCCCATCTCCTCTTTCCCGCCTCTGTAATTCCTTTTACTCCACTGTAATATTGATACATCTGATTTTAGCTTCTCCTTCTCAAATTTCAGAGTTAATTTGATCATATTATGATCACTTGACCCATGGGTCTTTTACCTTAAGCTCTCTAATCATTGCACAATTACTTGTTACTTATCGCCCCATGCCTGAATATTGCTTATGTCTGGTTGCATATATCAATGTTTGTTTCATGAGAAGTTGTGAGAAGTTGTGAATGAGTTTGAACACTGCATGCTCATAACAGAACATCCTTATGTCTGACGATACGATGAAGCAGCTACAGGTGTTTGTGCCGAGGGTTCTGACTTAGGGAATTCCAACAGCTATATGAAAAGCAAGAAGAAAAATACAGAAAATGTCAGGCAGCATCTCCAAAGACCTCTCTCTGGAAAACAGATTTCTGGAAAACAGAAATCGTTTTCAGACCAACTAAGTTTAACCTTCAGAAGCACGAATTCATCTGCAGATGTTGCAAATGCAAAGCAAACACATGACTTGCTGGAGGAATTCAGCAGGTCTGCAGCATCTGTGGAAGTGAACGAACAGTCGATATTTCTGGCCTTAGGCCCTTCATCAGGTTTAACCCTTAAGTTTAACCTTGTTTCTTTCCCTGTAGATGTTGCCTAACCTGCTGAAATCTCCACCATCTTCCATTTTTATTTCATGCGACAGTATTCTGGGACTGGTATATCTATGATCTATCATAGAAGATAGAATATAGAACATAGAAATCTACAGCACATTACAGGCCCTTTGGCCCACAATGTTGTGCTACTCTAGAAACTGCCAAGAATTTCCCTATCGCAAAGCCCTCTATTTTTCTAAGTTCCATGTACCTACCTAAGAGTTTCTTAAAAGCAAGAAGAAAAATACAGAAAATGTCAGGCAGCATCTCCAAAGACCTCTCTCTGGAAAACAGATTTCTGGAAAACAGAAATCGTTTATAAGAATCTTATAAGAGTTTCTTATTTGCCTCTACCACCATCACTGGCAGTGTATTCCATACACCCTCTGCTCTCTATGTGAAAAACTTACTTCTGATATCCCCCTTGTACCTGATTCCAAGCACCTTAAAACTATGCCCCCTCGTGTTAGCCATTTCAGCCCTGGGAAAAAGCCTCTGGCTATCCACATGATCAATGCCTCTCATCACCTTATACACCTCTATCAAATCACTTCTCATCCTCCATTGCTCCAAGGAGAAAAAGCCAGTTTCACTCATCCCATATTCATAAGGCATTCTCCCCAATCCAGACAAAATCCTTGTAAATCTCCTCTGCACTCTCTGTATAGTATCGTGTACTCTCTCAAAAATAACGATTCAGACATTTCATTCACATGACAATCTAGATAAATATTTTTGATTTTTCTGTCTTCTCACCATACCACAGTTATGACACCAAATTATCCAGGCAAAATTTTAACCAATCATGTCCGTTATAACATTTTCAGTGATGTTATGGAATCACTTAATGCAGATACAGACAATTTGGTTGGTTGCCGTTATACACCCTTTGAAATAACTTTGATTTGTATTACTCCCACTCACTTATTCTTATCCCATTGATCTACATAACATCACAGCAAGTCTAGGCTCAATGAGAAAACAGAATAGGACAGAATATCCATTCCTTCTTTGAATCACAGATGTTTCACTTTATCAACAAAATAATTCTCCAGTTTAAGAACTGAGTACATGAACCACCAGTAGTAAAACTTGCAATATGTGCACTTTTTAAGAACTGAATCATCTTTATTTTCAAATTTTAGAAAGACAGTACGGAACAGGCCCATTCTACCGACTGAGCCTGGGTCACCTCGGCCTAATCACAGGACAATGGCCAACTGACCTACTAACAGGTACATCTTTGGAAAGTGTGAGGAAACCAGAAAACCTGGAGGAAACCCACGCTTATATGTGGAGGACATACAAGCTCCATGACCGATGGTGCTGGAATTGAACTCTGAACTGCGATGCCCCAAACTGTAATAGCAGTGTAATACCATGGCGCTCTGTAATTTGTGATATTAACACTACAGATTTGTTTGACAATATAATAGAAATCAAGTTTAAACTTTTAAAAATCCATTGTATTGATATATGAAATATATAGAATTATTCTATGTTATTCTATAGACTATTGATGCCTATATACTATTGAAAATAGCACAACTCAAGAACCAAATTTGGATTGACAAAGAGGCCACAGATTAGCAAGACCATCTACCGATAGGTCACAGTTTTGGATAAATCTTAGATCTCAGTTTCTACCCGACTGAGTTTTAATCAGGCTTATCAAGTGAATTTATGACCAATTTTCCTGCTGCCTGAATGAATACATTTCTGTTACCCAGGAAATACCCTGAAAATGCCTTTATGAGGCAGAATATCTATTGTGAATACCATCAAATATCTGGCATAGGTGCAGCGCCAGTGAAGGACAATCAGGGTTTGATTCCCACCATTGTCTGTAAGGAGTTCATATGTTCTACCCATAACCACATGGGTTTCCTCCACAAACTCATATTTCCTCCTACGTTCCAAACACGTATGGTTCAGAAAATTGTGGGTATGCTACGTTGGCACTGGAAGTGTGGCAACACTTGCAGGCTGCCCCCACAAACCTCACTGATTTGATTTGACACATTTCACTGTCTGTTTCGACATACATATGACAAATAAAGCTAATCTCTTTAGCCTCTCTAGGTTCTCACACTACCAAAGCTAAACAGCCCTGAAGAAATAATGCTTCCTTATCAACAAGGCATCGAAAAATTATCAAATATTATCTCACAATGTCTTCACTTGTCTTCAGTCCCACAACTGGCAAAGCAGAAAACCATTTAATGTTTTCTTGTGTTCCATTTGTGCATGTTTTGCACACTTTTGGTGTGATCCAGTTAATCTGATACTTGTTGAACGGAGACAAACATCTTTGTTTCAGTAATGGAGTGGAACAGCAAATCTCTGGGATCCTTTCATTCAGTCGGTATCCCTATTATCTTATAATATCAAAAATATGATATCAAAATATAAGTTATCATGATTTAGGTTTTAGAAAATGCTATAGATTATATGGAACGGTGTATGTATTAACATTTTGCCTAGGCACATGGTAGGATATGTGGCTAGGGAATACCAAACTATTATTTACTCACTGCATTTACTGACAAAATTTCCCTTATAAATAATTATTGGAAAAACTTATTTTATTTATTTCATTATTTGTGTTTCCACAGTTCTGAATAAATACATTTCAATGAATTGCCTTATCACCAAACAAATACCCATTTGTTCCTTGAAAAACAACGGTTGACATCAGAACATCTTTCAAGAGGGTGAAGTCTCGCAAGGCGTCAGGACCTGATGCTGTACCTGGAAGGGCACTGAAAACCTGTGCCATCCAAAGGGCGGGAACATTTAAGAACATCTTCAGTCACTCACTGCTACAGTCAGAGGTTCCTAAAAGGGCAACAGTCATACCAGTGCCCAAGAAGAGCACGTGAGCAGCCTCTGTGACTACCGCCCAGTGCCACTTACATCTACTGTGATCAAGTGCTGTGAGAGATTGGTCATGGATAGAACCTAAGCGAAGACTTGGATCAGCTACAATTTGCCTATCGCCACAATAGGTCCACAACTAATACTCAGCCTTGGATCACCGGGACCATAGTCATATTTCAGTCAGGCTGCTGTTCGTTGACTACAGCTCAGTGTTCAATGCAATCATACCTTCAGTTCTAATCAAAAAGTTCCAAAACCCAGGGCTCTGTACCCTCTTCTGCAACCGGATCCTTGACATCCCCCCAGGGAGACCACAGTCTCTGCTGATCAGAAATAACATCACTTCCTTGTTGACAATCAACACTAGCACACCTCAAGGATGTGTGCTTAGCCCACTCCGCTACTCTCTCTACACCCACGACTGTGTGGCTAGGCATAGCTCAAACACCATTTATGAATCTGCTGATGATACAACTATTTCAGATGGTGAACTATTTTAGAATTTTAGTTGGTTTTTAGTAATTTTAGAACGTACCAGCTAGTTCAATGGTGTCTCAGTCGCAACCTTGCATTCAACGTCAGTAAGACCATAGAATTGATTGTGGACTTCAGGAAGGGCAAGTGGAGGGAAGACACGCCAGTCCTCATCGAGGGATTAGAAGTTGAAAGAATGAACAGTTTTAAGTTCCTGATTTTCAACTTCTCTGGGCCCAACATATTGATGCAATTGAAAGAGGGTATAACATTAGGATTTCATTAGGAATTTGAGCAGAATTGGTATGTCATGAAAGACACTCACAAATTTCTACAGAGGGTAGTCATAGCCGAAGGGTGGTAGTGAGGACGAGCTCCCACTGCTAAACAAATACTCTTCATGGTATGTGACTCAAACAGCCTCTGACAACCAAGTCCATCTCCTGGCCTTCACGTGTGGCATAGTTCTTATGCCGGGCAGAGCTGTTCTCACTGACAGGAGAAGGGGCAAAGGCGGACCACTGGCGCCTTAAAACCAGCTGCTCCGGGCAGATGGGTCTCATTAACCACGGATGGTAGCTCATCTAGGAGAGGGAAAACTCAGATTTCAAACATCCGCTGCCTTGCGGCTATACCCGCTCTCGGGAAAGGCTTTGGGAGTAAACCCCGAGGAAAAATCTGGAGTCGGAGTCCCAAAGGCGGCTGACTGCTGTACCCAGCACCGGCACGGCAACTCCTGTGATGCTGCTGGGACCGAACTGTATCGACTTTTGTCGTTCCTTCAGACCTGTCATCAGCGTGGAGAGGGGATCCCACTGCATGGGCAACAGACGGATCTCCATATCAACTCTGCCCTGGCTTGCGCCCTGGAGAAGCCCGGTGACTACCCATAGTCGACCACGACCAATGGAGGCCACAATGTGGAGAGGATTCTAACTGGTTGCATCACTGTCTTGTGTGGAAAGGCCACTACATGGATCAGAAAAAGTTGTAGAGGTTGCTAACTTAGCCAGCTCAATCATAGACACGAGCTTCCCCAACATCCTGGACACCTTCAAAAGGTACTGCCTCAAAAAGGCAGCATCCATCATCAAGGTCCCCTGTCACCCAGGACATGCCCTCTTCTCATTTCTATCACCAAGGAGGAGATACATAAGCCTGACGAATCACACTTAACATCTCAGGAACATCTTCTTCCCCTCCGCGATCAGATTTCTGAATGGATAATGTAATCATGAACACTTCCTCCGTATTTTTCCTTCCCTTTTTGCACTACTTATTTAATCTATTTTATATATACTTCTTATTGTAATTTATAGTTCATTATTGCTATGTACTATGTATATATAGCCATATATATATATACCTAAGATTTTTGCACAGTATTGTATTGCAAGTTACTTCTGCCACAAAACAATGAATTTCATGACAAATGCTGGTGATATTAAACCTGATTCTGATTCTGAACTGATATTTAAGAACATGCACAAAATGAGCTGGCTAAGTTAGCAACCTCTGCAACTTTTTCTGATCCATGCAGTGGCCTCTCCACACAAGACAGTAATGCAACCAGTTAGAATCCTCTCCACATTGTGGCCTCCATTGGTCGAGGTTGACTATGGGTAGTCACCGGGCTTTTCCAGGGCACAAGCCAGGGCAGAGTTGATATGGAGATCCGTCTGTTGCCCATGCAGTGGGATCCCCTCTCCACGCTGATGACACTTCCCTGGAAAGAAGTAAACAGACAACATTTTGGACCAAGACCCTTCATCAGGTTTATCAGCTGTGTTACCACTCTGGAATATCTCTTCCACGTCCCCTGTGTAAACTCGATACCTAACTCAGAATACCAGGTAGGCAAAAATCAAATGTTTTCAAGGATTTATTGAAGGATTTATTCAAGTATTTTTTCAGACGGACTCGGAGTTGGCTGTGGTCAGAGCTCCCAAAGTGCTGTATTGGCAAGCTGCGGCGCTGGAGGTTCATGGTAGGAAGAGTTTTCTTCCTTCTACCGTCTGCGTGAGGATGGTCTGTCAGGACTTTAAGACTTTCTTTTAAACCGTGCCATGGACTGCTCTTTATCAGATTACGGTATTGCTTTGCACTGTTGAAAATATGTGTTATAATTAATGTGGTCTTTGTCAGGTAGTCTTTTATCAGTTATGGTATTGTCTGCACTGTTGAAACTGTATGTTAACTATAACTATATGTAACTATGTGGTTTTGTGTATGTCTTGTGCCTTTAGGTTTGTCTGATGAGTTTGTAGTTCCTTTCCGGGGAACGTGCTAAGACGGTAGCGCAATATCGATACGCAGCAGCCTCTCCGGACTCTGGATTGGGGATTGCCAAACGTTATGTGGTTTTTCTTGTGTGGTCTGTTTTGTGCTTTTTTGTGATATCATTCCGGAGAACGTTGTCTCATTTTTTAACTGCATTGTATTTGTGGTTTATAAATGACAATAAAATGAATCTGAATTATAACTTAGTTACTTATATCATTCATGCCTTTGTTTCTAAATATGTTTTAGAAATAATTAAATTAATAACAATTATTTCATTCTCCTTACTCTTGTGTGTGGGAAATGACATTGAACAATTTTGAATATATTTTGTATTTCTTTAACAGCCTGATTAAGTACTTGTTATGTTCAAAGATTTATTGAGCTATAAGACAAAATGTCCCCATTCCTGATTAAAACTGTAATATGTCAGAGGCATGTGTCACCAGAATACTTCATGGCCAGTATTGGTTTAGTAAAGCTTTCATTTGGGATGCTGGTTAAATCTATTTGGTCAACAACTTAATGCACAGTGTCTGAGACACTAGGGACTCTGGCTCAGGCTGTGCTGGGGAAATAATAATGAAGACAAATTGCTGGAATTCAGGCTTTCACCATGCTATTGAAACTTGATCCATTCAAATGTTATGTTTTAAAAATCTCAATCAAAGAAGAAATTTGCTCTTGGTTTAAATCACCAATATAATAATACAAGCATGCTGAACTTTGCTTCTGAAAGTGTTTCACTTGATGTCACAGTGACAGAATGTTTAAAAAAGTACAGTTCAACATGCATAAATTTTACACTATCTATGACAGAGTAACACACAAAAATGCCGGAGGAACTCAACAGGTCAAGCAGTGTCTATGGAAAGATACAAACAGTCAATGTTTTCAACCGAGACCCTTCATCAGGACTGGAAAGGAAAGGAGAGGATGCCAGAAAGGAGGGTGAAATTCTTCGTAATCTATCAGAAAACATTGTACCCAAAGAAATATAGCAAAAAAATCACATTGTTCAAATGCTGAGATACATGACAATGAAATTGCCATGTATGTCGTAGGATTCCTCATACAGTGATAGTTACACTGCATTTAAATTTCCATTCATCTATTTCCCATGGGTGGCTTCGCTCTTTGTAAATTTCTTGTGTTTTTTTAATGTTTGTCCGGTGTATAATATGGAACCTAACCTTGTGTTTTGAAGGTTTATTGTAATTAAACTCATATTTGTTATTCCAATGGAGTAAGTTGAAAAGACTAAGTTTATTGGAGAAGGATTTTAAGTTCTCTACACAAGTGCATTTGGATGAATGCAGAAACATAATCAGTTTACTAAGGGAATAAATAATAAGGAACATTTTTTTCTTAATCTTATACATGAGACCTCTGATATGCAGTGGTTGTTTCATCTAATTAATGAATTGGAATGCCAAGGACTACTGACTTATTAACTCAATATGAAAAACAATTACATATTAAAAACAAGACAAGGTGTTCATTGGATTCTAGCTTTGAAGCAATTTTATATTATACTTAAGTAATATGATTTGTATGAAAGACAAAATTTTCACTGTATCTCTGCGCATGTAACAATAATAAGCCAATTCTAATTTAAGTACCATTTACTATTTTTGCAGAAAATTAATACCTGGACAAGGTGTGGTATGAGAAAATTATTTTAATGCAAATAAAGGGACCAGAAAAAAACAGAAGTAGTTTTTTAGAGCAAGCTCTAAATAACTGGCTCCTTGACCAGGAAACATTTCTGTTTTCATTCACAGGTGACAAAAAAATAGCCAAAATAAACAAGAGTGCAATTTTTTCCCTGGACTGGAGAAAACTGCATAGTGGAGTCGTGTACAGTACAGCAAAATCTATCAAAATTGAATACAGAAACTATGTGAATCCTTCACATAATCTCAAAAAGCTAACCTAAAAACACTACAATCATATTACATAGACAACTTACATTGAAAAAGTGCAGCACAGGGGAGCTATTCACACAATTAGAGAATGTCCTATTCATTTGAAAGGGAAAAAAAGCTTGCATTTATAAAGTACATTTTATAACTTCTGGAACTCCCAGGGTACTTCTTGTACCCAATGGACTGGATTGAAATCAAAGCCGTCATTGGAATAAATACAATACTGCAGCCAATTTGCAAGGGAATACGTTCCAACACACGTCAATGTGATGATGACCAGACTGTATTTTTTTTTTATTCTCCTTGTTCCATGAAGGGATAAATGACTTAAATTTCTGAGGAGTTGCAAATGGAACAGAAATCTTTTCAGTTAAATTGAATCCTGTCTTCTGCTTTTATGGTGGAAGTAAGACAGCTGAAGACTGTTGGTGCTAATTCACCAGCTTTGGGGACTTGTAGCAATATTTTGTACTGAAATAATTGACCTCCAACAATGCCAACTATGTTTCTTTGAAAATACAAGAGATTCTGCAGATGCTGGAAATCCAGGGCAGCACACACAAAATGCTGGAGGAACCTTAGCATAAATCAGAGTCCCAGACAGTCCTTCCTGGTGAGGAAACACTTCACCTGCAAATCTGTTTGGGTCTTTTCCTGTACCTAGTGCTCCCTCTACACTGGTGAAACCAAACATAAATCAGGGACTGCTTTATTGGCACCTCCGCTCCATCCGCCAAGAACAAAATTTCCTGGTGGCCAACCATTTTAATTCCTATCTCCATTCCCCTTTTCCATCCCAACACATCACTCCTTTTTTGCCTCGATGAGGCCACTCTCATGATTGAGGAGCAACACCTCATAGTCCTTCTGGGTAGCTTCCAACCTGAAGGCATGAACACCTGTTTCCCATTCTGGTATTTATTCCCTCTCCTTCCCTCTTCTGTTCTCTGGTTTGGCCTTTTATCTCATCTCCTCATCTGCCCTTCACCTCCTCCTAGTGTCCCCCATCCCTCCTTCTTCCCTTTCTCCCATGGTTGATTCTCCTTTCCTATCAAATTCCTTCATCTCCAGCCCTTTACCCTTCCCCTCCACCTGGCTTCATCTATCATCTTCTAGCTAATCCTTCTCCCCTCCCCCCACCTTTTTATTCTGATGCCTTCCCCCTTCCTTTCCAGTCCTGACAAACAGTCTCGGCCCAAAATGTTAACCGTTTATTCATTTCCATAGATGCTGCCTGACCTGGTGAGTTCCTCCTGCATTTTGTGTGTGTTTATCTTCCTTTATACTAAGCTTGCTTCCATCACTGCTGAGTCTTCCTCTAGTGCCTTTTGATAGGGCTTCCTGATGCCACTCATTTAGTGCTATCTAGATGTCCTGGACTGACACTGCTATTTCACTTTTGCAATGCAACTCCTGTGTTGAAATAGGTGTGAAAGCAACGTATAGTTTAAACAGAAAATGGCTGGACTTTTAAAACAGGACATAATTGAAGTGCTAATGAGATTCATTCCTTTTATTTTAAGCCTTGTGGATTTTATACAAGACACTGGTAGAAGCACAACTGGAATATTACATTCCAATTCTGGTCACTAAACTTTAAGTAGGTCCTCATAAGAAGAATATGAAGATCTTAGAGACATGCAGAAAAGCTTTATAATAATCATTCCAGGAACCACAAATTTCTGCTGCTATGCTACGATGAAAAAGATGGAGTAGATCTTGGAGTAGAGGAGAATATTTGATAGAGTTGTACAAGATCATGATTGATTTTGATTGGGCTTAAAAAAAAACAGAAAACTGTTTCCAGTAATGGACAGTTAACGCTGTAAATTATAATTTTAAATGGAATGTGAGGGAAAAATAATCTACTCAGACAGTAGTTAGGATGTGGAATGTAGAGATGGTGGAAATACAGTCAGTTTCCTTCTTAAGAGATAAAAACAGTAAGTTCTGGAAACACTCAGCAAGTCAGGAGGTTGGTTCAAATGCAGTCAATATTTTAAAAGGGGAAAGGTTCAACCTGTATTACATACAGGTTTATTGATGTCAGTGTCAGGGGAAGACTGAATTTCCTTGTTAGGAAAGTAGTATTTGAGAGGTTAATGTTTATTAGATAATCTCAGCATGAACTTGGGAAATAAGTTGCTGACTGACCAGTTCAGAAGAAGTGATTGATGTTCATTCTTTCATCTACAGAAAGCTTTAAGAAAGGTGTGTACATGTGCCTATTGGGTCAGACTTGTAGAAATAGGTTTTGCTGTCAGATTTTAAGGGAGTGAACTCTGCCCAATCTCACAATACAGTGAGGTAGCACAGTAGCAGAGCAGCTTGCACAAAGCTATTGAAGCCTGGTGGTCGAATTCAGAGTTCAACTCCGACGTCTTCTGTAGGGAGCTTGTACGCCCCACTGTGAATGTGCAGATTTCCTCTGGATGCATTGGTTTCCTGCCAGAGTGCAAGGAAATACTGATTAGCAGGTTTCATTGTAAGTTGTCTTGTGATTAGGGTTAAATTGGTAACTGTAGATATCAGGAAGGGGAGATCAGGAAAACACACACCAGTCCTTACTGAGAGGTCAGTGGTGGAAAAGGTGAGCAGCTTCAAGTTTCTTCATGTCATCACCTCAAAGGATCTGTCCTGGGCCCAACTCATTGATACAATCACAAAGATGGCACACCAGTGGCTCTACTTCACTGGGAGTTTGTGGAGATTTGTTACAGAATACTCTCTTGGTGGAGAGCATTCTGACTGGTTGCATCATAGGCTGGTATGGAGCCTCCAATAAACAAGATAGAAGGAGGTGGCAGAAGGTTGGAGACTAAGCCAGGTCTGTCATTGGTACAACCCTCCCTGCTACACTGGTTATCTTTAACAGACAGTGCCTCAAGAAGGCAGTGTACATCATTAAAGATCTTCACCATCCTGAACTCGCCCTCTTTGTTTTATTGCCATCAGGGAGGAGAGGTACACGATCTATAACTAATGTTTTAAGATCAGCTTCCTCACCTCCACCATCAGGTTTCTCAATGGTCCATGTGCACATGAACAATAGCTTGTTATTTGTTATTTGCACTATGTATTTACTTTGAAATGCAGCAAATTTTGTGTCTTGCACTGTACTGCTGCTGTGAAACAACAAATATCATGTTATACAGTATGTCAGTGATTCTGATTCTGTGCTCGTCCCATAATCTGGCCAAACAAGATGGTCACGCAGATCCCAGTGTAGGTGGTGGGGAATTACCCCATGTCCATACTCATTTGCCTCAACCCAGTGTTTGAGCACAGCTGTTTTAAGTGCTCTGGGAAATTGACGGCAAATTTGTAGGGGCATTTCTAAAAATTCAGACACTTATTCAGGAAAATATCAGCAGATTCACAGGAAATTACCAATACCCCCATAAATTTAACCACGATCGCCCACGTTCTCTCTTGGATTGTGTTAGTTTTAAGGTTTAGAGAGGATCTTCAGCAGATGTTATTCTTGAGTTAGCCTGTTTTTTTTCTTCAGAGACTGTATGACTTTGACCAGAGCAACGCTGTGTTCAAACTGTTGTTATGACTGGCTGTGGCAGGCTTTATGAACCAGATGGCCTTTCTCCCATGCTTCATCTCATTTCAGATGAGAACCCAACTGTGTCATGTCCCTTCACATGAATCTATTAGGTGGAACAAATGCTGTGAATTTTTAATGGAATCCTATTATGAAACAAGCTGAGTTTAAGCACTATAACATACCCTTTGGCTGCCACAGTAGCGTAATGATTAGCGCGACACGATCACAGCTTGGGGCAACTGAGTTCAGAGTTCAGTCCTGGTGTCCTCTGGAAGGACTGTCTGTACATCCTCCTCATGGAATGCATATGTTTTCTCCAGAACCTCTGGTTTCTTCTCACAGTCCAAAGATATTCATTACCAGGTAGGTTAATTGGTCATTATACTGTAAATAGTCCTGTGATTAGCTAAGGGTTTAATCAGGGTTGTTGAGGGTTGTTGTGCGGTGAAGCTTGACAGGACAGAAGGACCTATTCCATGCTGTATATCTAAATAAGGAAATAAAAATTAAATAGAAAATAGATGTCAGTTGTAAATACAATATATTTATAAGATCACAATTTTGTGAAGTTTTGCTGTACTCTGGGTTTGTAGAATGAACAAAGTGTGGAAGCTTATGACTGTATTTGCAGATGCAGCTGGTTTTCATGACTGACCCGCGTACGATGTTGCGCTGGATAAATATT
Source organism: Hemitrygon akajei (assembly GCF_048418815.1). Lineage (NCBI taxonomy): Eukaryota > Metazoa > Chordata > Chondrichthyes > Myliobatiformes > Dasyatidae > Hemitrygon > Hemitrygon akajei. The sequence goes on along the minus strand of NC_133138.1, from coordinate 24,831,560 downwards.
CATTTGAGAGCAGTTCGAGAAAGAGCTGGAGTTTCTTAAAAAGGAAGTGACTGTGTTTGAAAAGCCTACCTTGATCATGTTGATCGATGGCTACTTCTTCACTAGCCTCTGAAGAATCTACTCCACGCACTGCTGGCCAGTTTTGGTTTTCAAAGACTAGTTAAGCTGTGCAGAGAAACAAAAGCATCGTTGCTCTCTGTATTGATGTCATGTTTGGAAGTCTTGCAGCTGATTGGACACTGAGAAACAAATGCTCTGGGGAAGATATTTGAAGGTCTCTACCATTTTTTATTGTGCCTTTGCAGTTGCATGTAATCTATAAAGCATATTAATATTTTGTTAGGTCAGTAAATAGTATTTTTATGATCTGCTTTATTGCATGAGTTTGAGTAGCTTATAAACTAAATGAGTGCAAGTATTTATTTTTATTCATCACTACTTTGTATTCTACCTCTCACAACATTGCTACGTGTCAAGATAATTTACCTACGCACTGGGTTTTTTTTCAGCAAAATTCATTGACTAGAAATTGGGAATGAGGCACTGTCCTGGTTGACAAGATTTGTAATATATAAACTTGGCACTGACGAGGAATCAAAAGTAGGACGTTTTTTGTCTGTGGGGTATAATAAAACTCTGATTTTATCAGATTAGCCATCAATGCATTAATAAGTCGTGAATTATTGCAAATTAATTGACCAAGTGTATTTACCAAGAAATTAAAAAGATGTATTATTGACAAAGTATCCCCATGAAACATCATTGAAGCACTACTTACATATGCTATCAAAAAAAAAATGGGCTGCTGGAGGAATTCATGTTCTGCCTTACCGCATTTTCTTCAGAGCTATCAGTAAAAGTAGCTGGGAAGGATTAATGTTGCTATTGACAATTAGATCTGCACCCAAGGGACAGTGAAGCAGTAATTACTGGCTAATTAAATAATGATGCTGGATGCATGTTTCTTGCCTGTAAACAAAAGTGCCTTTGCACAAGCAGGTGAGATTATTTGTTGGTAAGCACTGAGCACTTTAAGTAGCTTGCATCAGTAATAAAATAATAATGACAACATTGCATCAACACATGCAAAATACTGGTGGAACACAGCAGGCCAGGCAGCATCTATAGGGAGAAGCACTGTCGACGTTTCGGGCCGAGACCCTTCGTCAGGACTAACCGAAAGGAAAGATAGTAAGAGATTTGAAAGTAGTGGGGGGAGGGGGAAATGCGAAATGATAGGAGAAGACCGTTCCCCCTCCCCCCACTACTTTCAAATCTCTTACTATCTTTCCTTTCGGTTAGTCCTGACGAAGGGTCTCGGCCCGAAACGTCGACAGTGCTTCTCCCTATAGATGCTGCCTGGCCTGCTGTGTTCCACCAGCATTTTGCATGTGTTGTTGTTTGAATTTCCAGCATCTGCAGATTTCCTAGTGACAACATTGCATGATGTTTTTCAAATCGGACAAACAACAAATGGATTTGTGTGAAGGAGAACTGAAAGGTAAATTGAACAGGAAGCATTTAGTAGTAAAAAGCGAAAAAATGTCGTGGAAAAGGACAGCAAGTTGACTGTCGCCCCTGCCCCCCGCATCTCTACCCTGGCATGTGTTGTGTGTTCACAGAGTGAGGTAAGCCTTTTCCAATGCCAGCCTACAGTATCCATGTGCTATGTGAACTGTGCACAGTTCTCTTTTTACCTCACTGTATATGTACAAAGGCAAACTTCCATCCTGGGGTAGTAGGCAGATATAGGTTTACTATAGTTCAGCTTAGCCTACAGCTTGTGGCTTGGGCCTGTAAGAGACTTTCACTGCCTGGTACAAACCTTCTATCTCTCTATCACATGCTTATGCCCCTATCTCTCTCTGCTTGGGACCAAGAATTCACTGTTTCCAGCTATCTGTTTACTATCCCCTACCATAATACTTACAACATGCACAGATGGGACAAGCCAAGGAATTTCTAACTTACTCGACCTCTAAACAAGTCCCCATGCCTGTCCTACATCAGCGTTCATTCTGAACCATCTGACTGACTAGCTCACTGGTATTATATTACCATTATACCACAAAATAAGCAGATTATAAATTTTATAGCTTCTGTTGCCCACCCAGTACCACAAAGTCCCACTTTAGGGACTTTGAACAACTCAAATCTCATCCATCACTCCAGTACAGTACTCGGGGAATGAAGCCCAGCCATGGATGTTATTTTTCCACATGGTGAATTACACAGACAACATTCCTCTTCCAGGAGATTCATAGCAATTTTTTGCAGAGGAGGAGGTGATTATCTCAAGTGTCCCAGCTGATAAGTTGTTCCTCAACCAATGTCACTTAAATTAATTATCTGGCTATCACTGTCTGTTGAATTTACTCAGTGTGAATTGGATACCAGGATTTCCCCCATTATGACAGTAATTCAAAAACACTTCCTTGACCATAAAGCCCAGTGGAGTCAGAATCAGAATTAAGTTTAATATCTTTGATATACGTCATGAAATTTATAGTTTTGGGGCAATAGCACAGTGCAAGTAATACAAAGAATATTTGGGGTATCCTAATAACTATGTATTTTAATACAAGACACTTGTTCTTTTTACTAAAGACTTTAATTGAAGATATTCTTTCCAACTTTGTAGAATGCATTTAAGGCTTCATGAGGAGTTGGCCCATAAAAAGAAATATAATAAGTGCACTCATTCAGCAAAGCCCCAGGGAATCTTCTTAATGTGAGTTCTAATGAAGCAATTTACATGAAATTGTTGTGAATCAACTTGAATTTTCCCTATTCATAGAGCTTATTCAAAGAGCAGCAGAGAAAAGATTCAGTCATCAAGATTAGGAGTGATATCAACAATTCCCATCATCATTAAGCCAGAAACTAAAAATTCACTGAAATCAAAATGACCACTTCTTTTTTCCCCCATAAATCTTGAACACCAACCAATAGATTTTGTTGATATACTGAGTATAAGGAAATTTATGTATTGGTTCTATCCTTGCAAAGACTGATCAAAGTTCCTGTTTCTTGCATATTGGTTAATTAACTGGACTGGTATCCAATAAATATGTAGACAGTACTGAAAACATGTATTGTAGAGTCCTTGAGGGTGAGTCCAAAGGTTGTGGTATCAGTTCAGTAGTGAGGTGAGTGAAGTTGTCCATGTTGATTCAGGAAACTCATGGTTGAAGAGTAGTAACTGTCTTGAACCTGGTGGCGTGGGACCTAAGGCTCCTGTACCTCCTTCCCAGTGGCAGCAGCGAGAAGAGAGAATGGGCTCATTGATGACAGATGCTGCTTTCTAGTGGCTGCTCTGCTTGTAGATGTGCTCAGTGATGGGGAGGGCTTTTCCTGTGATGGACCGATTATTCCAAGAGTAAATATAGTCCAGTCTTTGGGATTACTTAAAAGCTTTTGACGAGGCTTCACCTCATCAAAAGATACCGTTCTACATTATGTGATAAAAATCTGCTGCCAACACCTTATTAGTTTATGATTTGCATATCCAGTTCAATATTGAGTGAACCTTTAAGTTTCAGATAGCGTTTCAGCCAGATGTGGCCTGTTTCCTTTTAACCATCTCTTGATGAAGTGTTGATGATTTTACATGTGGTTAATCTTCACCAGAAAGCATAGGAAGCAGTCATCACTCAGATTTATCAACCCCCTCATAGTTCCAACATTTCATTTCAGGCGTCAGTTGTACAATAAAGGGTACTAACACTAAATCTATCCAAATGAAGTAATGTTATGAATATAATAAGATGTATCTAATCTCTGACAAACTGATAGAACTTTAGCCAATGATTTAGCCTCTTTTTAATCTCTGTGGAAGTAAAGTGCCTAAAAAAAGTCACCCCACCTCCCCTTGGCAGTTTTCATGTTTTATTGTTTTACAACATTGAATCACAGTGGATTAATTTGGCTTTTTTTGACACTGATAAACAGAAAAAGAATCTCCTGTGTCAAAGTGAAAGCAGATCTCTACAAAGTGATCTAAATTAATTAGAATTATTAAACACAAAATAAGGGGTTGCATAATTACTCACCCCCTTCAAGTCAGTATTTAGTAGAATCACCTTTGGCAGCAATAACAGTCTTGAGTCTGTGTGGATAGGTCTCTATCCACTTTGCACATCTGGACACTGCAATTTTTCCCCATTCTTATTTACAAAACTGCTCATGCTCTGTCAGATTGCACAGGTGAACAGTCCTTCTCAAGTCCAGCCACAAATTCTCAATTGGTTTGGGGTCTGGACTTTGACTTGGCCAGTCCAGGACATTAACTTTGTTGTTTTTAAGCCATTCCTGTGTAGCTTTGGCTTTACGCTAGGGGTCATTGTCTTGCTGGAAAACAGATCTTCACCCAAGCCTCAGTACTCTTGCAGACTGCATTAGGTTTTCCTTCAGGATTTCCTAATAGTTTGCTGTATTCATTTTACCCTCTACCTTCACAAGCCTTCCAGGGCCTGCTGCAGTGAAGCACTTCCACAGCATGATCCAGACACCACCATGCTTCACAGTAGGGATAATGCATTTTTGATGATGTACAGTTTGCATTTAATCTGATGGCCAAAAAGCTTAATTTTGATTTCATCAGATCATAGAATCTTCATCCAGCTGACTTCAGTGTCTCCCACATGCTTTCTGGTAAACTCTAGCCAAGATTTCATGTGTTTCTTTCAACAGTGGCTTCCTTTTTGCTGCTCTCCCATAAAGCTGCAACTGGTGAAGCACCCAGGCAACAGTTGTTGTATGCGCTCCCATCTCTCCCATCTCAGCCACTGAAGCTTGTCACTCCTCCAGAGTTGTCATAGGTCTCTAGGTGTCCTCCCCCACTAGTCCCCTTCTCACACGGTCACTCGGTTTTTGATGAAGGCCTGCTCTAGGCAGATTTATAGCTGGCCATATTCTTTCCATTTCTGGATGATTGGCTTAACTGTACTCCAAGTGATATTCAGTGACTTGGAAATTTTCTTGTACCCTTCTCCTGTCTTGTGCTTTTCAATAATCTTTTGTGGAGTTGCTTGCAGTGTATATTTGGCTTCATGGTGTAGTTTTTGCCAGGATGCTGACTCACCAGCAGTTGGGCCTTCCAGATACAGGTGTAATTTAACTACAATAAACTGAATACCTTGAATGCACCAGTGATGATTTGGTGCATCATTTTAAAGAAGGTGAATACTTACTGTATGCAATCAATTATTTTGTGCTTTATATTTGTAATTAATTTAGGTCACCTGTAGAGATCTGTTTTCACTTTGACACAAAAGAGTTTTTTTTCTGTTGAACAGTGTCAAAAAAGCCAATTTAAATCCATTGTGATTCAATGTTGTAAAATAATAAAACATGAGAACTTCCAAGGGGTTGCATACTTTTTATAGGTCTTGTATTTAACATCAGACTGCATAAGCCTTTGTTCATCTTGTCTTCAGACACATAGTTCAGTTTGCAGCTCTCATGATCTGACCAGATTTAAAAGTTAAAAAAAGTTTTGGCATTTTTCTTCATTGTCTTGTTTTTTTTAAAAAAATTCTCTACCATGTTAGCAGAGTAAACACCCCCACAGTCCTCCTCAAAACTTATACTTTTTAAAAACTTTTTACGCTGGTATGATATTAGCCATGCATTCTACAAGAAGAATGTGGCTTTTAAAATGCAGATATAGTTCATTGATTTCCTGTTTATCTGTGGGCATGTAATGACATGCACTACTTACTGGTAACTGGTTAGCTCAAGAGAGAAAAAAAAGCAAGAGATAAAAACAAAGATTCTCAATGCGGCCGTATTATTTATTGCCATTATCACTATAATTGCAATTTATTATAAAAGTCAAAAGCTCATGCACTTGTTTTGAATTGATTTTAATAAATAAAATGCATAATTTTTCAAATAACTAAAGCTATCTCCACCCCAGCTGGGTGCCAGGCTGCAGATACATCTCTACCAAATGAGGTATCGCTCCTTCCCTCTGCTAGCCAGCAGGTCACCCTTGGACAAGGTGTAGCACCTGCTTAGCCTGACCCCAGCCCCATCCCCGGATCAGGCTCACTTGAAGCCTTGGGAATGTGTGTTGGATGCTCGTATGAGCAGCTGGTGCACATCGTAAACCTTGGTTATGCAACCATTGATACCAAGCAGATAATCCCTGAAGATTATTGACTGAAGTCACACATGCTGGTCCTTCTGATTTGTTTGAAGCTAATTGGAATTGGGATTTGATTTGGTTTATTAATCTCACAGACACCAAACCACAGTCAAAAGCTTGTCCTTCAAGCCATTACCCAGTGCTCTGAGATAGTACAAGCTAAAACACTAACAGAATGCAGTATAAAGTGTAAAATCTACAAGGGAAATGCATTGCAAGGAAACAGTAAGGTGTGAGATCATAACAAGGTAGATTGTAAGGTCAAGGGTCCATCTTGTTCTGTTAAGGAACCATTCAATACCCATATAACAGATGCTGCATTTGATTCTGGTGGTATGATTTTTCAGGCTTTTGGACCTTCTGCCTGAAGAACAAGGAAAGAAGAGAGAATATCCAGAATGGGTGGGTTCTTTAGTAAAGCCGGCTGTTTTACTGAGGCAGTGAGAAGGAGCACATTTTGCAGTGCTGAGGGGAGGTGAAAAATTTAACCAAGCCAAAATAATGTTGATGCCATAAATATAAAATAAATACAGAACATACGAAAAATGCCCAGCAGATCAGAGATCATTGTCCAGGGTTGATGCTTCAGTTCAATGATCTTCTTTCAGAACTCTAAGCTAATGAGACAACTGGGACTGACACTTCACTGTCACTCATTTTGCACTAAATCAAAGTTCTTGCATCTGGATGGGGAGTGAACTGGGATAAAATAATACATGGGAAATAAGAACACACCCGTTTGTACTGCATAATCTACTATATGTCAGCTTACAATATGTACTGCATTATCAGAGGAGACTGAAGTTGTGGTCTACTAGACATCCTGCTCACCAACTTCAGACTGGAGGGGAATCTACAATATTAAAATTATGTCTGTTCAGCACATCACAGGAACTGAAAGCCTGAAAGTGCCTAATACCAGGCTAAAACCAGTTTCTATCCCACGCTTATAAGGTTTAAAAGAGATGCAAGGGTTGAGAGTGGACCTTTGGAAAATGACACTGGAGAAGTAGTAATGGGGGACAAGGAAATGGTGGTTGAACTGACTAACTATTTTGCCTCAATCTTTGCGGTGGAAGACACTAGTAGTATGTTGGAAGTTCAAGAGTGGACTAGATGAACTGCACACCAGGGTTCTGAAAGAGGTAGCTGAAGAGATTGTGGAAGCGTTAGTAATGATCTTTCAAGAATCACTAGATTGGATACTTGATACTGGAAAATTGCAAATGTCAATCCACTCTTTAAGAAGGGAGGAAGGCAGAAGAAAGGAAATTATAGGTCAGCTAGCCTGACCTCAGTGATTGGGTAGATATTGGAGTCAATTATTAAAGATATGGTTTTGTGGTACTTGGAGGCACATGGTAAAATAGGTCACAGTCAGCGTGGTTTACTTAAGGGAAAATCTTGCCTGGCAAATCTGTTAAAATTCTTTGAAGAATTAACAAGCAGGATATGACCAAGGAGAATTGGTGGATGTTGTGTACTTGGATTTTCAGAGGCCTTTGAGGGTACTGCATATGAGGGTGCTTAACAAGGTAAGAGCCAATTATATTACTGGAAAGATCCTAGCATGGATAAAAGTTTGGCTGATTGGCAGGAGGCAAAGTGAGGGAATAAATGGAGAAATTTTCTGCTTGGCTGCCAGTGACTAGTGGTGTTCCACAGAGGTCAGTGTTGGGACCACATTTTTTATGTTGTATGTCATTGACTTGGATGGCAAAATTGATGGTTTTGTGGCCAGGTTTGTGGACAATACAAAGACAGATGGAGGTGCTGGTTCTGTTGAGGAAGCAGAGAGCCTGCAGAAGGGCTTGGGCGGATTAGGAGAATGGACTAAGTAGTGGCTAATGAAATACAATGTCGGGAAATACTTGGGAGACCTCATGCAGGATTCCCTAAATATTAATTTGCAAGTTGTGGTGAGGAAGGCAAATACAATGTTAGCGTTCATTTCGAGATGACTCGAATATAAAAACAAGGATGTAATGCTGAGGCTTTATAAGGCACTGGCGATGTCTCAAAAAGGTGGCATTCATATTAAGGACCCACATCACCTAGGACGTGCTCTCTTCTTATTACTACCATAGAAGAGGAGGTACAAGTGCTTGAAGACACACACACTCAAAATTTTCAATATTTTAGGAAACCCTTCTTTCCCTCCACCATCAGATTTCTGAACAGACTCATGAACACTATTTCACTATTTTTGCTGTCTTTTTCTATTACTTACTTAATTTTACTAGATAGATAGATAGATAGATACTTTATTCATCCCCATTTATTGTAAATTATAGTATTTTATGTATTGCACTATACTCCTGATGCAATAAAATGAATTTATGACATATGTCAGTAATAGTAAACCTGATTCCCATTCTATATAAACAGTAAGCGAGAAAGCTTTTCACTGTATCTTGGTACATGTCACAATATTAAACCAATACCAGTACCAATTCTGTAGAGTGGACATTTGACATTCTGTTACCTTTGAGGTTAATGTTGCTATCTTGCTCCAGCCATTTATGGCCATGCTGGCCAACGCCCATGCATGAGCCTATATCCTTTCATCATATTCTCTGTGATATTTCGACTGCATCGTTGTAGCAATGCAGTTTCTCTGTCGGCTACTAAAGGTACAAGGCTCAGTGCTTCTGTCAGATTTGTCTCTTTTGCCAACAGTTCACCCTGAACATATTGATGTCCTGTCTTTTTCCATTTGTAGTCATTCCATTACGCACCCGCACTAAATCCCAGATGGTTCAGATGCTGGGTACGCATTTCACTTTGGTTATTCACTGGAATATTAATTGTAAGGAGAAATTTGATTGAGTTGTTTCTCATTGGTTTAAACATTCCCTGGAGAACATCACACAAAAGGTGCAGCTGAGATTATTGTCTCTGAACAAAGGTGACCCAGGCTACCAAGTGGAACCTGTGTAAAGCTGTGCAGAGGCCATAGACGGTACAGACCACATGAATGCAGATTTAACATAACAAATGATTTGAGCAGAACACAGCAGCCTGTTCACCAGTCTGTGTTCTGTTGTTACTGTCCAGACTTTCTATCAATTACTAACAAATTGGAGAATCAAAATGTTATTTTTGTTTATTTATTTATTTAGAGATACAGTGTGGAACAGGCCCTTCTAGCCCAATGAGCTGCCCAGCGATCTACTTACTTAACTCCAGCCTCATCACAAGTCAATTTACAATGACCAAATAACCTACTAACCAGTACATCTTTGGACTGTGACAAGAAACAGGAACACCCAAGGAAAGCCCATGCATTCACAGGGCAGACGTACAGACTCCTTACAGATGGCACCAGAATTGAACTCCGAACTCTGATACCCTGGGCAGTAATAGTGTTGTACTCACCCCTACCCTGCTGTACTGCCCCCAATGAAATAAATAAATGTTCTCACAACCCTTGTTGTGCTTCATCTCTATTCATCTGCACTCACAATCAGTCAGTTTATTCACAACGGAAAGCCTCATTTAGAACCTTGCTGGGAAAATGAGACCATATTGTTCTAGGAATGACCATTGTTGGATACTCCTAGGTCAATGAGCCTGAGTGCAGCACCTTAATAGGACCACCCTAAAGTAAGGTCCGTGTTTATCTCATGGCCCTACCCTCCAGGGAACTGACTCTTCTCACCAGTCCCCAGTTGACATTCCAAAAGCCTCAGGATTCTGATCTTTCTTTGACACCACTGTTCTCATTGGGTCATACCCTAACATACTCACAGATCTCCTCTCAGCACCCTTTCACCACCACCCCCCAAATCGCCATTGGTCCACTTCCTGATGTTCTGCTCAATCTGCCTTCTAACAACCACCCTTGCAATTTCTGATCTGCATTCACAATCCCCAGCCTTCAAATGCCCAAGGCTCTGATGGAAGCTCTTCTACTAAACCATACCCCTCACCACTCCAATCCTTTATCTGATTGCTGACTCCTCCACCCACAAAGTCCCTGATCCTGATTGCAGATCTTCCCCTTGCCCTTCCAACAGGGCCCTCTTCTGAATGCTATCCTGGGCCAACGTGATTTATAGACACTCCCACTGCCTAGCAGGACACTTAGTTTATCAATAGTTCATCTCCGTAAAATAAGTCATCAGTGTGCCTTGGCAGTCTCAGTGTGGAGCTGCACACAAGTGTAGTTGTTCTGAAACCTATGAGAGGACTGTAACCTAGATGCAATGTTAGCATTCATTTTGAGAGGACTAGAATATAAAAGCAAGGATGTAATGTTGAGGCTTTATTAGGCACTGGTGAGGCTTCAGTTGGAGTACAGTAAGCAGTTTTCGGCCCCATTTCTGAGAAAAGATGTGCTGACATTGGAGAGATTTCAAAGGAGGTTCACGAAAATGATTCTCGGATTGAAAGGCTTATCAAATGAGGATCGTTTGATGGCTCTGGGCCTGTACACACTGGAATTCAGAAGAATGAGGGGGATCTCATTGAAACCTATTGAATGTTGAAGGGCTTAGCTAGAGCGGATGTGGAGAGGATGTTTCCTATGGTGGGGGAGTTTAAGACCAGAGGATACAACCTCGTAATAGAGGGATGTCCATTTAGAATGGAGATGAGGAGGAATTTCTTTAGCCAGAGAGTGATGAATCTGTAGAATTTGTTGCCATAGGTAGCTGTGGAGGCGAAGTCACTGAGTATATTCAAGGCAGAAGTTGATAGATTCTTAATTAGTTAGGTCATGAAGGGATATGGGAAAAGGCAGGAGATTGGGGCTGAGGGGGGAATGGATCAGCCGTGTTGAAATGGCGGAGCAGGCTCAGTGAGCAAAATGGCCTAATACTGCTCCTACATCTTCTGAACTTGAATGTAAAAAAAACAACTGAAAGTTTAGCATATTAATAAATGACAAATTTTAAATAAGTTCTATCAATTGATCTCAAAGCCAAGGTTCACCAATGAAATGAATTAAATCTCTATTCTAATACCAGATTTGGTTTTTTGATGTTGAAAATGTTGAATTTTGGGGAAACCCAGTAAGAATGGACTTCTTTAATTGTATCTCCATGAAGTAGAGTTGTGCAGCCATAAGGCAGTGGTACCTGTCTCTCAGTAAGTTCTGGACAGCTTGTGGATTAGTGCAAACAAGGAAATTATGTTGATGGAAAATTCACAATCAGGAGTATTTCATCCCATGAATAAGAAGCAAAAAAAAGAAGGGTTCAATTGCTGGGAATCTGAAATAAACAATACAAAGCTAGAAATACTTAGCTGGTAAAACAGCATCAATGGAGAGACAAAAAAGTTAACAAATCTAGAGATGCACAATCTTAGACTTGAAATATTAACTCTGTTTCTCTCTATATGACTTGAGGAGCACTTCCTGTGTTTTCTGGTTTTGCTTTCAGCCTCGTTACTATTAAGTTCACTTTAAAGACACTAAAGAAACACCCTCTTCCAGATTCTTATCCAAATCTTTACCTACACTCTAAGCAGAACACAAAACAAATATACTATATAACTGACAGAAGCAGAGGTAAGTTTCTCTTTGAATATTCTACGTGTTTACTCATGAACTTTTGAGGATATTAATGTATTTTTGTAGAATTCTATGCTATAAGATTAAGTAGACAAAATAAATAATATGATTCATGACATGAGGGAGGTTTAGACTTGAGAAAGGTTAATTCTGCTGTAAATGTTGCTACAAAATTTTATTTATACGTCCTTCTACATATGACCAATAGAGAGCATCCGAACAAGCCACATCACTCATGGTACAGAATCTACCCTGGGCTGGCTGACAGTAAGGCTCTACAACAGGTAGTCAAAACTGCCGAATGCATCACCAGTGCCAGCCTACCCACCATCAAGGTCATGCACACAGAGAGGTGTCAGAAAGGGTCAGTAACATTAAGAAAAATCCCATTCACCCTCCCCATGGACAGTTTACCCCATTCCCATCAGTGAGAAGGCTATGTAGTACAACCAGGACCACCAGACACAAAATCATTTGCTTTCCCCAAGCAGCAACGCTGATAAACACTTCCACCCACTAACAACTCCTCCACACCCCTTACCACCTCTATCATTTCCTGTCAGACATTCCTGTGACTAGCATCACTTCATGAACATATAAATAACACGGGACACCAAATTTTTCTGAAAGTGTTAAACATAGAAACATAGAAAATCTACAGCACAATACAGGCCCTTCAGCCCACAATGCTGGCTGAACGTGTATTTACTTTAGAAATTACCTAGGGTTACCCATAGCCCTCTATTTTTCTTAGCTCCATGGACCTATCCAAGAGTCTCTTAAAAGACCCTATTGTATCCCCTCCACCTCTGTCGCCGGCAGCCTATTCCACACACTCACCACTCTCTGCATAAAAAACTTACCTCTGACATCTCCTCTGTACCTACATCCAAGCACCTTAAAACTGTGCCCTCTCATGTTAGCCATTTCAGCCCTGGGGAAAAAACCTCTGACTATCCACATGATCATTGCCTCTCATCATCCTTTCCCTACCTTTATGAACAACAGGGCCAGACTTTGTGCCAGAGGTGCGGCCACTGTTGCTTCCCCCAGGTAGGTCATCACCTCCAACAGTACTCAAACAGGAGTACTTATTGTTAAGGAAGACAACCATAGGGGTACTCTCTAGTATCTGACTCTTTCCCTTCCCTCTCCTGACTGTTATCCACTTACCTGTCTCACGAAGCCCAGGTGTGATTACTTGCCTATAGCTCCTATCTATCACTCATCACCTTCCCTGACCAGACGAAGGTCATCGAGTTGCTCCTCGAGTTCCCTAACCCGGTCCCTATGGAGCTGCAGCTTGACACACCTCCCAGACATCCCACATCCCACATCCCACATCCGACATCCAGTACAGATCACCGGCCTCGCAGACATACTTCCTATTCCTATTCTTCACAAGTAACTAACCTTACCTTGACGCCAAAGCCCTCCTACTCTGACTCCCTCTACTCCAGTGCCCACTCTATAAAGCTGTCTTTTTAAATTGTTCCCGCCGGTCTAACTCACTGACATCCACATGCTTGCACAGTCATGTCTCGATCAAACTGCAGAAGAGAAAATGATCTCCTTTTAAATTCTTCCCACCGGTCTAACTTGCTGTCACTGCCTCCGCTGTCGGGCCTCGATCGATGTCTTGTGTTTCTTCCTGAGAATTTTTTTTTTGTTTATGATAGACCACTTTAAGCTGAACAGAAATATAATTTCAGACTACTTGTATCATGTAGGAATTTGGAGAAACAAGAAATTAGCTTTTATTGAATGTCATGAGTTTAATTGCATAAAGCTGCAAACACTTTGTAATAGTTCAACTAAAAAAAAAGTCTTTTGTTGATTTTCATTTATACTCAATGTCTGAGGCTTCTCGCTTAAATGTCCAACAATATCAGCCAGCGTTGATGGATTCCAGTTGCCCTGATACTGTTTCTGTATGACTGCAATGTCCTGGTGAAACCCTTCACCGTGCTCATCACTGACAGCACCAAGATTTGCAGGGAAAAGGTCTAAATGGGAATGTAGAAAATGAATCTTTTTGACATGTTGCAGTTCATGCCTTTCTTAATCTTGGCATCAGTTATTCTGGGAAACACCTTTTCAAATATCGAAATCCTTCGTTAACATTTTTGTGCCTGATGACAGTAGACGCCATCCTTGCACTCTTGAGCCTGCTTTTGCCTTTGACAAAGCCAAGTCTCTGTCCAGGTCATTTAACTTGGACTGAGTTATCAGATGAGGCTCATGTGCATTTTGTGGTTCAAAACTCCTGGCTCTTGCATCATGGCATCTTCATCCACCTACTCAAGGTTCCTATATGTTCTGTTTTTCTAAAATCTGTTCTACCATGCAGCATCCGCCCTCCCTAAGCATGTCTGGACAAGATAGAAAACTTCTCAGCATACATTGTGGGCAACATTTTAATTGACTTGAATTATGAAAAGAAAAAACAAATATAGGCAATTTTTTTTAAAAAGGTGCGTGATAGGGAAATGTCATGATGATTTTCATGATCAGCAGTCTAAAATCCATATGATACACTCAAAAGTATTCAGGAAGCAAAATCTTTATTGTCCAGTGTAATCTATGTATACTGTATAAACATTCTTATGTACAGTATGTCTATTTATCATGTTCTTTATCTTATAGTTTTTGTTTTGTGCTGTATTGGATCTGGAATAACAATTATTTCATTCTGCTTTTCACTTGTGTACTGGAAATTACATTAAACAGTCTTGAATCATAACATAATATTTTTCCATTCATAACTGAAAGTAAAATTTAACATGCTAAAGTTGTTGTGCAATTTATACCCAGATTAATTTCTACCTCATTAATCTTAACATCCTTTGGGAAACAATTAATTTTGATGCAGAACACATAATAATGGACACCACTTTCACCTTTGCTGCCGAGTACTCTGGAGGGGAGAATCACAGAACAGAATAAGATGTCAGTGGCAAAACTATTTCCTCTTTGTGTAATTTCCTCTTTGCCAAAGGTGGATCGACCCGATGCAATAGTGCAAGATACCACAATTTCAATAAAACCATAAAACAAGCAATACTTCATCAAACTTCACTTTTTATTCATAGCATGCTATGGGGGAAGTTTCAGACTGATCTCCCAACGAGACAGTCTAGACACTGCCCACCCCCGAACACAATTCCACAAAATTTATAACATGATCATTACAGGAAATATTATAATTACGTGAGTTAATACAGTTTTAGAATAGTTTTGATCACATGGTAAGATACAATTAGGTGTAAAACCACTATTGGTTAGTTATAATTATTTCTGCCAAGACTAGCATGGATACAATCTCAGTTCCTTATGTTGACACCTATCCGTACTCTCCAACGTTCTACCACCGCCCCCCCCCCCCCCCCACACTGTCCTTCCCCTATTGAGTTTTGGTAGGAATAATCCAAATAGGACATACATGGTAAATGGTAGGGCATTGAGGAATGCAGTAGAACAGAGTGATCTAGGAATAATGATGCATAGTTCCCTGAAGGTGGAATCTCATGTGGATAGGGTGGTGAAGAGACCTTTTGGTATGCTGGCCTTTATAAATCAGAGCATTGAGTATAGGAGTTGGGATGTAATGTTAAAATTGTACAAGGCATTGGTAAGGCAGAATTTGGAGAATTATGTACAGTTCTGGTCACCAAATTATAGGAAAGTTATCAACAAAATAGAGAGAATACAGAGAAGATTTACTAGAATGTTACCTGGGTTTCAGCACCTAAGTTACAGGGAAAGGCTGAACAAGTTAGGTCTTTATTCTTTGGAGCATAGAAGGTTGAGGGGGGAGTTGATAGAGGTATTTAAAATAATGAGGGGGATAGATCGAGTTGACGTGGATATGCTTTTTCCATTGAGAGTAGGGAAGATTCAAACAAAAGGACATGATTTGAGAGTTAGGGGGCAAAAGTTTAAGGGTAACACAAGGGGGAATTTCTTTACTCAGAGAGTGGTAGCTGTGTGGAATGAGCTTCCAGTAGAAGTGGTTGAGGCAGGTTCAGTATTGTCATTTAAAGTAAAATTGGATAGGTATATGGACAGGAAAGGAATGGAGGGTTATGGGCTGAGTGCGGGTCGATGGGACTAGGTGAGAGTAAGCGTTCAGCACAGACTAGAAGGGCTGAGATGGCCTGTTTCCGTGCTGTAATTGTTATATGGTTATACCTTAAAAATGCTTCGTGCAATCAGATAATTCTTTATTTAGACCTATGTCTAACGCTATTAGGGAACAATGTCTGGTACATCATTTGTTGCTGGGTAGGGTTTCATTTTTTGGCTGTACAGCAACCAACAAAAGGTACCTATAAGCTAAATAAGCTAATCATACCCCTTAATCCATTCCCCCATTTACCTATCCCTCTACCTAAGTTTACCTTTCCCTTCATCATAATCAGTTCATTGATGGAAGAGCCCAGATTACTGTCCCAGAAACAGATAGTAAATTTTATTTTGTGTTAAACTTTGGTACAGCAATTAGCAGATATTCCAAAATAGATTTGATTAGAATCTCACAAGTACATAGAACGTAGGACATTACAGCACAGTTCAGGCCTTTTGTCCCCTGAGATTGTACTGGTCTTTTAACCTACTCTAAGATCAACCTAACCCTTCCCTCCTAATTAGCCTTCTATTTTCTATCATCCATGTGACTATTGAAGAGTTTCTTAAATGCTAAGTTTTTTTTTTCATGTATCTGCTTTTACAACCACCCCGGCGGGTGCTGGAACTCACCACCCTCTGTGTAGGAACTTACCTCCGACATCCTCCCGTACTTTCCTCCAATCACCTTAAAATCATACCCCTTGGCATCTCCACTCTGGCTATGCACTAGTAACAAGAACAACTTCAAAGTAAATTTATTGTGAAAGTACATATATGTCAGCATAAGCAAATCGGAGATTAATTTTCTTGCAGGCATTCAAAATAGTACAAGAAACATGACAGAATAACTGTATCCAACAGGACCAACAACAAACACTATGCCAACAAAATATCAAACTGTGCAAGTACAAAAAGAAAGAGAAAAAAAGAAATAATAATAATACATTTATTGTAACTTGTTTTTATTACTTTTATTGTAGTTTACATTTTATAATATCTTACTGATTTTTATTGTAAATTTGTGCTTGTATAGCACCTTTAACATAGCAAAGTGTTCCAAGCATTATGAATTAAAAGTTGAAGCTGACCTGTAAAAGGAGATCAATAAAGGCCCAGTCAGTGAACCTTAAAGAAGGAGAGAGAAAGTGTTTTAGGGAAGTTTGGCATTGATGGACCAGACAGCAAGCAATGATGAGCAGTGAAAATTAGTCATACTTAAGTACTTCAGAAAACATAATGAGATCAGGTATTAAGCTAATAATCTTATCAATGTTATGAAGTCCAACAGGATTTATGCACTTCATATAATATTCATTTATTACAAAGTCTTTCCTTTGCACATCCCCTTGAGTAAAGTATCTTCAAATATGTCAACAGCTCTTCTACTTTGTGCAGTCAGAATGAACTTCGTGAATTTATTCAGTTCAAGTTTAATTATAATTCGGCCATACATAATTACTCATGAATTCAGCTGAACGAGATGTTACACTGGAGCCAAGGTGCAAAAACATAGTACCAACAGTCACACACAGCACAAAGCACCCATAGCATGTACAAGGTAGCAAACACGTAAAGGTATCAGTAAGATACAGCCATGCAATAAAAAAGTCCAGACTTGAGCCATCAAAGCTGCAATAGTCTGAAATCGACTATGCTAGAGCTCGTCTTCTGCAGAGCGAACACCGGGAGAGACAGCACCAACTCCAGCCTGGATGCCACACCACATCGCCCCTGGTAGAGCGCTCCAGCTCTGATGCCGATGTCCTGGCAGCTGTAAACAAGTGCCACTGTGGCTTGAGACAGTGTCTCATTAGATATTTTTTGTGTGGGCTGAAGAATTTTTAGCTTCAAAAATCCTTCCTCAGAGAAGATCCGTGCATCTTATAGCAAATAATAAAGACAGTTTGTTTTCTAATAACAGTACTTTCCACAGCAGTGTAGTGGTTAAGGCCACACTTTACAGTGCCAACTATAAGACTGGGGTTTGATTCCCACCACTGTCTGCAAAGAATTTGTATGTACTCCTCGTGACCTCGTGAGATTCATCGAGTTGCTCTAGTTTCTTCGCACATTCCAAAAGTCATACAGTTAGGGTTAGTGTTTCGTGGGCATGCAAAGTCAGCACCGGAAGCATAGTGACACTTGTGGGCTGCCCACCACAATCTTCGTAAGATTGATTTGACACAAAACAATGTATTTTAATGTATATTTTGATGACATCATCATCATCTGTATGTGCTATGTTGAACGACGTGGGCAAGCATGGTATTCATGACCACGATTATTCTTGGCAAATTTTTCTACAAAGGTGGTTTACTTTCTTCTGGGCAGTGTCTTTACAAAGATGGGTGACCCCAGCCATTATCAATACTCTTCAGAGATTGTCTGCCTGGCGACAGAGCTCACATAACCAGAACTTGTGATATGCATCAGCTGCTCATACAACCATTCACCACCTGCTCCCATGGCTTCATGTAACCCTGGTCGGGGTGGGGGGGAGGGGCAAGCAGGTGCTACACCTTGCCCAAGAGTGACCTACAAGCTAGTGGAGGGAAGGAGTACCTCACACCTCCTTTGGTAGAGATGTATCTCCACCTCGCTACCCTATGTACATGTGACAAATAACATTTTTACTAGTGTATAATCTTTGATATACTGCCTGAAAGAGATTAATGATTTCTTATTACTCACCATGTAGCCATATCTATCAGAGTAACAGAAGGATACAGCATAGAAACTGGTCCTTTGGCCCATCAAGTCTGTGTTTATCATCAACCACCCAATTACACTAATCCTACAATAATTCTTTTTTTTAATTTTCCCCACATTCTCATCAATTCCCTTTGGATTCTATCACAGACTAAGGGTGATTTACAGTGGCCAATCAACCTGCAATGCTTTGAGATTTGGGAAGAATCTGGTGTACACAGAGGTAGACGATGTTGAAAATATGCAAACCCTGCATAGACAGCATGCAAGATCAGGAAAGAAATAAGATGTCTGACACTGTGAGGCAGTGGCTGTACTGTCCTCTAACTAACTTCAAGTATTATCTTCTAAGGAACTGAATGGAGCTTAGAGTAATCACATAGCACTTCATCTTAAGTGCCTAGATTCAAGTTTAGCCTAGATCAATAGGGTGAAACTCTGCCTTTCGCTTACACATCTCTCATCTGATCACAAATGCAATCTCCATGTTCTGCCACGCTATAACATCAGTCAGGTCATTCTTATTGCATAGTTATTAAAGCTTACAAATTCCATGGTACTTTTATCTGCACTAACGACTGATACTGCTCACGTGTGTCCACAGTCCATCTTGGAGAACACATTCTAATCACTGAAGTTTTTATTTAATGTCTTTCATTGTTTCAGAACTTTGAAAGTACTGACCAGCCAATAAATTGCATATCAAATGTAATAACTGCTGCTATGAGCAACCTGGAACAACCTTAACAAGTAGAAAAGGAAAAGAAGAGAAACCACATTTCCTGATTGTACTATTAGTTAAGGAGGCCATGTGGGTCAGAATAAGGCCAATTCCATCCAAATGGGCTAATGTGACCATGGGAAAACATCACATTTAAATGCACCACATCTGGCCACATTAATTCTTCAATATTACTTTGTGGTTGAGGCATGTACAATCACAATATTTGAAAGACATTTGGATAAGTCCATAGACTGGAGCAGTTTAGAGAGATTTAGACCAAATGAAGGGAAATGGGACTAGCTTGGGTCCAGCACCATAGTCTGCATTGAGAAGATGGGCTGAAGGGTCTGCTCCATGCCATATTACTCTATGATGTCTTAGCATGGATTTGTGTTTTAGGTCGACTCATTCCTCACTGTTGGACCTGGGTGCTGACACTTCAATGCACTCTCAGGCCCGGGACCCACCTGAAGTTGGCTAGTACTCGATCTTTCCAATCTGGCGCAGCGCTTCCTCGCTCTCAGGCCGAGGCCCTGCAGACTTGACTCAGCCTTGCCTCGGTTCTGGAACTTCAAATTGCCTCCAGGTCTGCTCCAGCAACGGCCAAACATTGGCTCATTCCTTGCTCTTGGCGCTAGGCCCCATCGCCTTGATTCGGCACAGACACGCAACGCTGTAACTGTCCTGCACCTTTGGGACTTCCGGTCACACCGTAAAGATGCCAGGTCATACAGATGATTCAACGGTTCACTTTTGAAAAGGAAGCTACAAGCTATTGATTGCAGTGATCATTTTCAAAAAAAAAGTGTGATTAATAAAGTACTTAGTAGTTTTGTTTGCTGTCAACAAGTCATCCCTCTGTTTCACCAGCACCATCTTAATTCCTTACAAATGGCAAAGACCTGATGGATCTTATGTTGTGAGAAAACATGCAATTTTCCCCTCCTATCCCATTAGTTCTCCCCACCATTTTGAACTACCACACTCTGAGCAAATCTTTTGTCAGGTCAGTATTATAGTCCATCTTCTCACTTATATCTGTATTTCATTGTAAATTAAGCACAATCAGTGTTCTGAATATATTGTTTTCCTGTCAATTGCTTTCTATTTAATTGGAGAGTCACTATTTAGTACCAGAGCATGAAGCTGAGTGATTGCTATCAAAGTAAATAAATGATTTACCTAATGGCCTCTTAAAATTAGCCTTGTTAAGGGAAATTAAAGTCTTGTGGATATCATCATTACTTCTGACTTAACAAAGGCTCAAACAAAAATAACATTTTGTTCATAAGATGCACTTTCCACCAAAATAGTTTATTATGGATTATACAGCATCATCTTCCTTATCACCATTATTCTAGTGGAATTAGAAATTAAATGCAGAAAAGAGGCTATTCATCCCATCTGGCATGAGGCAGCTCATTGAAAGACCTTTCCAAATACTCTCACACTCTCAATGTTTCTTCAGGTCCTGTAATTTTTTTATATATATCTAACTCCAATCTTAACTTTCCTGTTGTATTGCATTCAGTGCATTGTAATCATACATGAGTAAAACTGAGTGTGATTTTGTTTTGATTCATGTTATCACTCTAACTTTGCTCCTCCCTTTCCATTCCTAAGAAGTCTTCCAGTCTTGGGCAGTAATGTCGACTGTTTACTCTTTCCCATTGATGCCGTCTGACCCATTGAGTTCCTCCGGCATTTTGTGTCTGGTGATTTCATTTTTCTTTGTTTATTGTTTATTGTTTTGATTATTGTTTTTATACTCATCACCTCAAATTGTGAAGCCGTACTCTTTATGAGCAACCTTGTCAACTTCTCCCATTGCCTGCAAGGTGTACCTGTGTATCAGTGTACCCAATACACTGAATTTCTGTTCCTGATGCACTATCTTTCCCTATCTCCCCACCTTCAAAATTGTTCATTCTGCTTCTGCTATCTTTCAAAATGTTTCATTTCGTATGTTTGGTTATTGGCTTTTTCAAATAAAGTTAATCCATATGTAAGTTGCATAGTGGTGATTGTAACGATGGTGGAGTTAATCTAAATGTAGATCACCATACTTCACTCCTTCATTGACCTTAACAAACACAAAATAACTCATGGGTTTTGAGCAAGGATTTTCTCTCCAGTGGGATTAGCCAAGAAAGAAAATCTTATAATAAGCATCTTGATATGAATAAGAAAATTGGTCAGCATCTGTAGTCAAATTTCAGGATATTTTTACAATTTTTACAGAACACAATAGACTAAAATTGAAAAGGAATGGTTCACCTACTTATTATTTCTTCCACATAAGGCAGAATAAATCATTTAGAGCTGCCACAAGAAAGCAGTATCTATCATCAAAGACCCTCCACCATCCAGGCCATGCTCTCTTCTCACTGTTGCCATCGTGAAGGAGGGACAGGGGCTTCACTACCCACACCACCTGGTTCAGGAACAGTTACTACCCTTCTGCCATCTGATTCCTGAACCAGTGCAGATAACTTCATTCACCTCAACTCTGAACTGACTACACAACCTATGGACTCATTTCAAGGACTCTACAACTCACATTCTCTGTTTTGTGTATTTATTTGTTTGCCCGTTTGCTTAGTTATTTGTCTATTTATTTATTTATCTGGTCTTTATCTATTGATCAACTTTTTTTTAACCTGCACAATTTGTCTTCTTTTGCACATTGCATGCCGGTCAGTTTTGCTGTGGTTTGTCACTCATTCTATTGCGTTTATTTGATCTACTGTGAATGCCGGCAAGAAAGTGATTCTCAAGGTGGTATATGGTGACTTTGATAATAAATGATAAGTAAAAAGATGATAAATTTATTTTGAACTTTGAATTTTGAAATCATGTGTATATAGTTTGCCACTTAAACACTGAAGACACTAAAAATGCAAAGTGCTAACAACGTAAAGATTAACAAAAGTCATCAGAAACTGTCAATTACTGGCTACCTTCTATAACTAAACAAACAGAAACTCTTTAAAAGACCTGACATTGTTAGAGAGCTTCTGAATTTATATATTAAAAGATGGCACCTTTCAGTACTGCACTAGAAAGTCACTTGTAGCTTTTTTTTTCTAAACTGGTGTGAATTTATTCCACAACACTCCACCTCAGAGATAAGACAATGACTGAGTCATTCGTGGCTCACTCCCAAAGGGTAACTGAACAACCAGCAACAGATTTCAACCAGATCCACTTATCTGATTAGAGTTTGGACAGCTGTAAGATCATTATATTCTTCAACATTTTGAACTAGAGTGGAAAAAAAACCACAGGTCAATCTTTGCTATTGCCTGTGTAATCTGATTTTATAACAAGTTAGAATAGATTGGCAAAGGGTGCGAATATAGAACTAACTCCACTCCTTTAAATTACGTACTGGTATATGCATTCTTACTTCATAGAATTTCTCTGTCATTGAGAATTTAACCTAATATTCTTCAAATATTGTAGACATTGTTCCCAGCACGTCTCTGGCTCTTGAAGACTGATTTCTCATCAGCCAGATTCATATTCATTTATTTGTCACCTGTATAGTGAAATGCAGAGTTTATATTGACACCCAACACAACCATGGTGTGATGGAGCTGCCCACGTTTCGCCACATTTCCAGTGCCAACATAGCATGCCCACAATGCTCAGCAGAACAAAATAACAATAGCAAAACCAACCCAATTCCTCCCTCCCATCCACTCAAACAAGCAGCCAGACTTCCAAGCAATACACACAAATACTGGAGGAGCACAACGGGCCAGGCAGCAGCTATGGAAAAGAGTAAACAGTCAACATTTCTGGCTGAAACCCTTCATCAGGACTGGGAAAAAAAGACAAGAAGTCTGAGCCAGTAGGTAGGGGAGGGGAGGAAGAAGTACAAGGTGGTAGAAAAGAGATGGGAAGTTGATTGGTGAAAGAAATAAAGGGCTGGAGTTGGGGGAATCTGACAGCAGAGGGTAGAAGACAATGGAAGAAGGGAAAGGGGTTGGAGCACCAGAGGGAGCTGATGGGCAGTTAAGGAGATAAGGTGAAAGAGGGAATGGGGAAGGGGGGGGCAGTTACTGGAAGTTCAAGAAATCGATGTTAACACCATCAGCTTGGAGGCTACCCAGATGGAATATAAGCTGTTGCTCCTTCAACCTGAGTGTGGCCTCATCACAGCAGTAGAGGAGACCATGGACTGACATTTCGAAATAGGAATGGGAAGTAGAATTGAATGGATGGTCACCGGGAGATTCCACTTTTTGTGGTGGGATCTTCCTGTTTTCTCCTATCAGATTCCCTCTTCTCCAGCCCTTTATCTCATTCACCAATCTACTTCCCAGCTCTTCACTTCACCCCTCCTCCCCTTCTGGTTTCACCTATCACAAACCACCTTGTACTTTTTCCTCCCCTCCCCCCCCGCCCCCCTTGCTCTGGCTTCTCCTATTTTTTTCCAGTTCTGATGAGGGGCTCACCCTGAAATGTCAACCGTTTACTTTCTTTCCATCGATGCTGCCTGGCCTGCTGAGTTCCTCCAGCAGTTTGTGTGTGTTTCTTGGATTTCCAACATCTGTAGATTTTCTCTTGTTTGTGAGACAGACTTCCAATTCCAGGTCAGGCCACCTTCAGGCTATCTCCCTCCAATGGACTTGTGGGCTCGCAGTCATCAGCCCTTCAACTTGTTTGGTGGACCTGCAGACTCTCAGGGCTTCGACCATTGGTGTCAACTTCCAGATTTCCAATCATCCCCCGGTCTTCAATCGTCAGTATCAACCCTATAACTTGCTGATGATGGGAATCCAAATTCCAGGCCTTGAGCTCTGGACAGGCCAATGGTGGGACCATGAACTCCAGGTATTGAACTCCTGACTCACCAGCATGTGTACTCAGGAGGTCAGTGGCTATCATGTCTCCTGCCCACATGGATCTCTGATACTACTGATCCTGCAGGAGCTTGCTGATGCACCAACCCTCATTTTCACTGATCTTCATCCATGGTGCTTGCTGGGCTTCAAATGTGGATCATGGAGCACAGACCTAGATTTTAACCTGATCTCTAATTTACCGTATCCCTTCCCTAAACCCTAAATCCCCTCTCTGTCCCCAAAAACATCTAAAGAGCAGCTAAGTCTAAGCCATGACCTCGACAGCAACTGCAGCTCGTTGCTACCTTGCCTGGCTTCTCCGGACTCCGTATCTGGTGCTCTATAACATTTACTCAGCTCTGTACTGAACTGAGCTGAGGCTGTGGCCTGCTCCAGCTGCTCCGGGCTTCGTGTCTATGGACTTGCTCTTGTTTTGAACACTACTTGTCTACTTTTATTGCTTGCACAATGTGTTTTTCCTCTCCCTCCCAGCACATCGGGTGTTTGACAGTCTTCTTCTCATGAGTTCTTTTGGATTTCTTTGTTTTGTGGCTACCTGTAAGGAGATGAATACCAAGGTTGTACAGGTTTCCCCTGCTATGCAAAAGTAGAGTGTTCCTATGAAACCTTTTGTAAACCAAAATGGCATAAAGCGAAGATGCAATTACTATTAATTTAAATGGGAAAAATTTTTGAGCGTTCCCAGACCCAAAAAATAAGCTACCAAATCATACCAAATAGTACATAAAACCTAAAATAACACAAACATATAGTAAAAGCAGGAATTATATGATAAATACACAGCCTATATAAAGTAGAAATAATGTATGTACGGTGTAGTTTCACTTACCAGAATCAGGAAGATTTAGCCAAAACTGATTTGAAGAAAAATATCAGCACGTACACACGTGTGCACACACATGCCCACGCAAGGCTTCACGGTTGTGGTAGTCTTTCTCGGGTTAAACACAAGTTTAAAGCTGGCGCCTTTTCTCGGAAAAGTGAAAATCCTCTTCGGATTTCTCTCGGTTAGCGAAAACAGTTATTAATATAGGTCTTTTGCAAAAGCAAAAGTTTGGTGTAAAGCAAACTTTCATAAAGTGGGGGACACCTGTATAATGTATACATACTTTGATAATAAATATACTTTGAACTTTGAACTTTAAACAGGTTTAGTGATTTCACACTAAAATCTCTGCTCAACAATGGTCATTCAAAAGTAGCATGGATAAATGTTATTCCATGATTTCCAGTGAGGTGCCAATATACAGCTTGTTTTCTTCCTGAAGTAATTCCCATTGGCAATAGATTCAGGAAGATTCATCCTCAGCCTTTGGCTACAAATCTCTCCTGTTGTATCTCATTGACTGAGCCTGTATTCCTTTGATATACTAATTATATTTGAGTTGGTATTTACAACAAAATATGTACCAACAAAATATGGTCAACTTTTGACCTGGGAGAAGCAACACTAGCTGCATCTTTCCTCTAAGATAGAGTACTGTGCAAAAGTTCTAGGCATATATATGTAGCTAGAGTGCCTAAGACTTTTGCACAGTAATGTGTTTGTGAATGTGGAGCAGAGAGTGAGTTTGTAAACCTGGCGGGATCAAAGGATGTTGGGAATGGTGTGGGTGGAGTGAGACAGGAGGATGCGGGGCAGTTGGCAGAAAAGGACTGCTGGAGGGTGGGAAAAGTGGGTGGCGAGGGTGCACACACACCCAGCCCTAAGACTCTAGGCAAGGTTGTTTGATTCCAAACAATTGGTTTATTGATCATTACAGAATGTCTCTCCAGTGCTTCCTGTTCCCTCCCCTCTTCCTTCCCCTTTTCCCAACCATGATTCCCCTCTCCCTTCCCCTTTTCCCAACCATGATTCCCCTCTCCCTGCCGCCTTCCCACTCTCAGTCTACAATAGAGACCCATATCAGAATCAGGTTTATCATCACTCTCAAATGTCATTAAATTTGTTTTTTGCAGCAGAAGTACAGTGTAATACACAAAATTACTACAGTACTGCACAAAAGTCTTGGTAGCGCTAGCTACTATATATGTGTGTGTGTGTGTGTGTGTGTTTAAAACTTTTGTACAGTACTGTACAGCTCTGCTTCATTAGAAACTGATCAGCTTCATGATGATAAATTTGTTTTTTGCAGCAGCAGCAGCAGCAATTTATCAGATGATGGAATCTGAAGCTGGAAACAATCAGTTGGAGGAACTTAGCAGATCTGGCAGTTTTGTAGAAAAATAGGGATAATTGACCATTTGGGTTGGAACCTTGCATCAGACCTATTGACCTGAAATGCTGTCTTTCTCTCTGTCTCCACAGATGATGCCTGGTTCACTGAGTTGCTCCAGCAGTTTGTTTATTGATCACTTTAATCTTGCCTTAAATTCTACTACCTAGGTGAAGGAGTTAACATTGAGCAAGGCTGCAAACCATTGATGGGTTTTTAATGATCTCTGTCAGCTCCTTTTAGAGTGCTGACTGTATGCTGCATTCCGCTGGAACCTTAATGTGTGTGTTGACAGGGAATGATATGGTGTTGATTAAACTGGGAAGACGGCACACTTATCTACTATTCAGTTATCTGCTATTTCTGAATGCAAACATAATACTGCATGATGATCAGAAGTTCTGGAACGCTCAAGATAAACTGCTCTCCTTGCAGTTAGTAATTCAGCTGATAAAAGGAAAATGAATGTATGGCTCCCATATAAAGCCACTGACTAATTCTTGAAGCCTGTCTCATCTAGAGAAAACTGGCAAAGGGTTCACAGTGTTCAAAGCATACACTTGGCACAGTGCTGAGAAAGTAGTGAATTTTCAGAAGTGTCACTTTTTGGATCGAACATTCTGTAGAGGAACTAAAGAACTCTTGCGTGGGTGTAAAGGATACCAATGAAACATTTTAAGAAAAGCCAGGAAAGACCTTCCCTGCACCTTTGTCATTACTCCTCCCTGTCCCAACATCATGAAAGCTGCTTATCTAGGCATTACCTCATTATTGCCTGCAGGGTACTTCTGTGAATGTATCACCAATATCATTACTGGATTATTACGGTGACAATACTTCAAACGTACTAACATCAGGATCAGAACATGCTCAGGTTATAAAAAGCACTTTATAAATGCACGTCTTAACCTTTAATTGCTTAGAATTATTCTGCTGCAATCTACTCATTTTAATCTCATTTATTCATGGCAGGTAAAAATTCTGTGGCATTTATATCAGGTTGGTGAGTGTGATGCACCATCAATAACTCTCGGAGACGGGAGGCAAAAGATAGGCTTTTATTAGCTGCAAACATGACCACGACATCTGGAGACTGAGGAAGAAGCAGTGCCTCCAATTGCCTTTATACCGGGGTCTGTGGGAGGTGCCACCGGAGCAGTCAGCAGAGGGGCGTGTCCAGACAGGTATACACATAGTTTACCACAGAGTGCAATGTATTGTTGGGTTGCAGAGCAGAGGACAACAAACCAGAAAGATTTTGGGGAGTGAAAAAAGTCGTCCGTGTGCCTGTGATAGGTCAGTCAATGTTTGGTAGCATTTAGGGATTCCTGCATATTATTGCACCCGATACTTTTTGGTTGTCAAGGATCATGTTGCGACATTGCAACCTGCTTTAAGTAATTTAATAAGTTTCTAATGTCTGAAAATATACTCCAGTATTAAGGGTAGAGCCATGTTACTACTAGGTATTTGAAGTCATTGGGTATATTTAAAGCAGAGAAAGAGAGGTTCTTGATTAGTCAGAGTGCCAAAGGTTTCAGGTAGAAGGCAGGAGAATATGGTTGAGAGGGATAATAATTCAGCCATGATGGAATGGCAGAGCGAAATTGATGGGCTGAATGGGCTAATTGTGCTCCTAAGTCCTATAGTCTTATGGTCACATTTCTAAGTCAAAATAGCATATGATTTGCAGAGGAACTTGTAAGTGATGGAACTCTTTTTTAATTCCTCTCCTTGTCCTTCTTGTTGGTTAGGTCTATATGTAAATCATGAATTAGTGATTTTTCTCCAACCCATGAATCACAACCCATAATAGTTTTCTACTTAAAATTTAATTATGGAACACAAATTATTTTTTTTTAAATATTTTTTGCTTTATGGTCTTCTTCTAATATGGTGGGGTTCCTAACAGGATGTTCAGTTGATGCTTCGTCTATTCAACTATTAAATACATTTTGACTGACTTCCCAAGCAGTTTTGCCATTCCACTGAGATCAACCCAGAAATATGTTTACTATCATCTGCACATGAGCACAAGATTTAGACAAAGGATCCAGAAACCAGGATCATGCACAGGAATTCATGCATTTGCTTAAATCGTAGGATTCATGAACATGGTTTTCCCAGAAAACTAGGCAGATCCAGCCACATGGTTTATGTAATAACTTCATAACACAGTATCAACTGCCAGGACCCACATACAAGTTTCACTAACAGAATTAACATGCAAGATCCAAACACCTGATCCAGGTAGTGACTCTGTGCTCAGACTTCATTGATTGGATCTGTGTGAGTGAATTTAATTCTTTCCCACGGAGACACTTTCCTAGGCAGCCAACATCCATCAGGTGAAGTAGATCAAATGTCTTCTGTAATGGGAAATAAATTGGTTGGATTGTCATTGAATTTGTTGCTTTTTTTAAAATGAAAACTGATTTAATGAGGAAAATCATTACTTATTACTTTAAAACTTGGAAGAAAATATTCTTCCCAATTTGTCTTACATACATAGAAAGCAAACAAGTTACCACACTCAGTGGTTTCTGGTTAATTGGGATGCATTGGGACCACTTCATTTGGGCTCAAGTAAATGGCTGCCCCAACTAGCCAAAATTTCACGGAAGTAGTTAAAAACATATAAAAAAGACAAACAATTAAGTAACAAGTTATATATTTAATTGAAATACAGAAGAAATTAGAGCAATACTAATACTAATACTAATACTACAGTACTATAAAACTTTGTATTAGCTCCTAATAGTTACTTACAGAGGAATTCATCCTATGTACGCAGCTGTGTTCTTTTGATCAACTGTAAATGAACAAAGTCAGCACAGACATCTAATACAGATAATAGATTGCCTCCATTGCCTTCCTACATGAAGCAGTGTTGTTATCCAACAATAAGTTTTGTGACATAGAATTGCTTAGTCCACTGCTCCACTCCCTGTACACCCACAATTGTGCGGCTAGACCAAGGAATTGACTGTGGACATCGAGGTGGAGGGGGAGTCTAGGAATCAGAAGTAGAAATGGTTAACAATTTCAGGTTCCTGGATGTCAACATCTCTGAGGATCTATCCTGAGCCCAACATATTGATAAATTATAAAGTAGGCATGACAGCAGTTACATTTAACTTGGAGTTTGAGAATTGGTATATCACCAAAGACACTCGCAAATTTCTACCGATGTGCTGTGGAGAGCATTCTAACCAGTTCATCAGCATGTGGTATGGGTGGGCTACTGCACAGTATTGGATAAAGCTCCAGAAAGTTGTAAGTTCAGCCGGCTCCATCATGGACACTGGCCTCCCCAGTATTCTGGACAGGCCATGCTTGAAAAAGGTAGCATCCATCATTAAGGACCCTATCACCCAGGACATGTCCTCTTCTCATTGCTACCATCAAGGACTTACAGGAGCCTGAAGACACACACTCAATGTTTCAGAAAGAGCTTCATCCCCTCCACCATTCTGAACAGACAATGAACCCATGAAAACTACCTCAGTATTTTTCCTTTCTTTTTACACCCTTTTTTAGTTAAATAACTATATATACATATACTTTTATTATAATTTATAGTTTTTATTATTAGGTATTGTAATGTACTGCTGCCAGAAAAAAAAACAAATTTAATGATATATGCCAGTGATATTAAACCTGATTCTCATTCAAACATCACTGATTTTTGAATCAGCATCTTTCGGCCCTAATGGACAAAGCAAGTACATGCAACTGATAGTATCAACATTTTGGGCTGAAACCCTTCAACTGGACAAACAAAAAGTCCCCGTTGCAAAGCTGTATTTCTCTAGTTGCATATCTACTACATATACAGGCCGTCTGTTTCTCCCAGAAGGAGACAGAAGGTTTCTGACAACAGTTTGCAGAAGAATTTTTATCAACATACAGAGAGCTACTTGTCACATACTACAATTCTTTAAGTGGTGCCAATAAATATTATGTATATTCATTTATACCTTTCAATGCATCATCCAGGCTACACTCTCTTCTCACTACTATCATCAAGCAGGAGGTATAGGAGCCATAGGTCCTATACCACTACGTTTAGGAACAATTATTACCCTCAAACATCGTATCCCTGAACCGGCATAGATAACTTCACTCATTAGAACTCTGAACTGAGTCCACAATCTACAGACTCACTTTCAAGAATTCTACTACTTATGTTCTCAGTATTTTTTTCACTTGCACAATTTGTCTTCTTTTTGTACATTGGTTGTTTGTTGGTCTTTGGTTATGTGTATTTTCTTCTTAAATTTATTGTATTGCTTTATTTCCCTGTAAATACGGACATGAAAATAAATCTTGTGTGTGTTATATGGTGACATACAGTATAATACTTTGATAATAAATTTACTCTGACTTTGACTCCTCCATCATAATGTCTGCCTGTCAGTCTGCTGAAGTACCAATATGGATTATGAACTCATATCAACCCACACAAAATGCTGGAGGAACTCAACACGTCAGGTAGCATCCATGGAAATGAACAAGCAGTCAACATTTCAGTCCCAGACCCTTCTTTGGGGCTTCTTATGAACTCATATGCTTAGACTGAGTTTTGAATGCAAACCCTTTTGAATCAAAGCCAAGAAAGCTAGACCAATTAGTACTTCCTTCAGACTGTAGGCAGTTTTTTGGGTATGAATCTTGTTGAGTATGTCACCACCATGCAAAGCATGGACAGTTGTATTTGCAATTGAAATACATGATCTGTGAAAGCAGATCATGTCGGTGCCAAACTTCCACATTAGCAAGCACTTGCTTGAGTTACAGAATAAAGAAAAGCTGGATAAAATGCAATTTTTTTTTCCTGTGTAGGAGGATAGGAGTCTGAGGGGTGACTTCACAGAGGTGTATAAAATCATGAGGGGTGTAAATAAGGTAGATGGCCAGAGTCTTTTGACCAGGTAGGGAGTAAACGTTGGAGAAAACTGGCTTAAAGTGAGAGGGGAAAGATTCAAAGGGACCTGAGGAACAACTTATTCCACAAAGTGGCTGGTCGATATATGGAAGAAGCTGCAAGAGGTCTGGTACGGGGAGAGAAAAGGACAAAACACAGTCAAATGAGACTGTCTCCAAAGTCAAAGTTCAAAATATATTTATTATAAAAGTTTGTATGCAATATACAACTTTGAGATTTGTCTTCTTGCAGATAGCTACAAACAAAGAAACACCATAGAACCCATTTAAAGAAAAACCCCACACAACAAGACCATCAGGCGTGTGAAAAAAGAACAAATCACGCAAACAACAAAAAGTGAACAAATGACGAACGAGACCTCAAAGACCAAAGTCTCCAAAAGTGAATCCACAACCACAACCTGCTGAGGTGAGTAAAGCCAATCTCGGAGCTGATGGCCGTGGCCACCGCCACCAAGTCACTCAGTTCAGCGCTGTGTCTACCTCGATCAA
Organism: Hemitrygon akajei; assembly: GCF_048418815.1. NCBI lineage: Eukaryota > Metazoa > Chordata > Chondrichthyes > Myliobatiformes > Dasyatidae > Hemitrygon > Hemitrygon akajei. The sequence continues at coordinate 24,799,801 of NC_133138.1, read as the reverse complement.
ATTGCATAAATAGTAACGCACATTCAGCACTGGGGACATCAGTGTGGACTCCAATAGATAGTTTGGTCAGCATGCACAAGCTGGGCTGAAGGGCCTATTTCTAACTTCTCTGTGATCCCATGAGTCTTAACTCAGCTTCTATAGTCATATGGACTCCGTATTTGACTCTTCTAATCAACAGGATTTGTGGATTGGACTCTGTAGTTCACATTGTGATGTGTTTCTAGTTTCTGGTTGCTTCTTTTTTGTTGCTATTTTGTGTGATTTTGACTGGGGCGGACTGGCTCTGTAGTCAATGAACAACACAGCATTAGGTTGAACTGAACTGAGCATTCCTGGACTGTTTCGATGACCTTGTGGCTTGATGTTTCACATTCTGTATTTTTCATTCATTTTCTGCCAGTCCTGCGATTTGTTCTTTTATTGCGCATTGGGAGTTTGATGCTTTTTCTTTGAACGAGTTCCAAGGTTTTCTTTGTTCCGTGGTTGTCTGTGGGTAGATGAATATTAAGGTTGTGTACTGCATACGTACTTTAAATCTTTGATCCTTATTTCATGCTCATGTGATACCTAATTTGTAAGTTAAATTAAATTCTTAAGACTATTTACCATTATTTTTGAAAATAATTTTCTTCTTCCCAGCCTCACTAATGCACTGAATAGAACTGGGAAATGTCGCTGATGAGATCTCAGTGTCAAGTTTGATTGCAAGCTGACAGTATCGTGAAGTTTGAGCCAGCTAGCTTATTATAGAATACATCACGCTAATTAGGTTTCAATGATCAAATTACATTGTATTGACAAATTCACTGAAATGCATAGTTGGGGTAAGCTTGGGAGTGTGGAGATATTATCTTTGGAACTTAACCTGGTTACCTCTCATTAAGCACTATTTCCATCCTGATTTTCTTTTTGAGTTTTTGGTATTAATTCTAACCGTTCCCTCTTTAGCACCACATGCAAAGAATTGAAATGAAACTGTTCTGATGTCATACTATATCCACTCAGTGCCAATTACCACCTCACTTTAGTGTAAAATATCTTTGTTCATGTGCCAGTCACACAAGAGCCAAAACACCAGTCATTAACTCCTGATATCCTGCTGTAGATCTACCGAGTGCATCTTGTAAACAATGTTGGCGAGAAGCATCGAGGACGTCTTCAAAAGGTAGCACCTCAAAAAGCCAGAATTAATCATTAAGGACCCCCGTCACCCAGGACATGCTCTCTTCTCATTGCTACCATCAGGGAGGAGGAACCTGAACCTGAAATCACACACCTACTTATTCCCCTCCACCATCAGATTTCAGAATAGACAATGAACCAGCCCATGACCACCAACCCAATATTTTTCCTCTCTATTTGCACGAGTAATATAATTTAATTTTTAGATGTATATTCCTTATTGGAGTTGATAGTTTGTTTTTATGTATTGCACTGTATTGTTGCTGCAAAATAACAAATTTCACAACATATGTCAATGATATTAAACCTTAATCCGATTCTGATTCTGATCTTGAAGTGAAAAAAAATGAGAGTTGCAAGTTGCCATGTAATCAGGATATTGTCATTGTTACAAATGAATTCTGAGTCTTAACTAATGAAAGCAATTAGCTTCAATTTTACATCAATATGCAGCACATTTATTCACCACCTACTGTTTTGCAAGTCATACTGTAAGAATGAGACATATTAGATCCCTTGCCCATGAAAAATAAATTATATTAATCGAGGACAATGTTAGATGATCGTTGCCCTGGGATTAAGTGATAAAAGTGAGTTACTTTTTCACCTTCAGAGCATTGTGCAGTGACATTTGTGGACTGTGATGTTGATACAGCAAGTTCCGTAGTGACAGGCCATGGCAGTAAGAGAGGGGAGAGTGGGATTTTATCGGGGAGCTCACTTCAGGAAATAGGTGAGCAAGAATCACTCATAATTTGTGTCACAAGTGGTTTACCTAAAGCATGCATAAAATGCAACTGACTTCTCTCCACAAGGTTAAATCTTGCGATTTATGGGCATGAAAGTCAAGTGCTGGGATGTTCTTGAGGTGGGAAAATACAGGAATGGTGCAATCCCAATGCAGCAGCTGCACAGATTTTCCTTAGGGGTGCAGAATGAACCAGTGATGTGTGCCTATTTCCAGAATAGAAAATTTTGACATGCGTTCTTCCCCTCTCAATATAGCCCAATGGAGGACCTATGTAAGATTACTCATTAATTGACCACAGTGGAGCCCCTCAACAGCCTTAAATAGAAAAGGCTCTGTTTGAAATAAGTGGGATTTGAACAGGGAACAAAGAGCTGAGCTGTTATACATATTATGCAATCATGTGACTATGCTGTGCATGATAAGTTATCACTTAACACGGAAGGGTGCCGAAGGTTGATTTTTTTCAAGGAAGGAGAGATAATATAAAAAGAAAAACCTTATTTTTGTTTACTTTATTATCAGAGGTACAGCATGGAATAGACCCTTACGGCCCTTCAAACCACACCATCCAGCAACCCCCAATTTAACCCCAGCCTAATCACAAGACAATTTATAATGACCAATTAACCTACGAACCACTACATCTTTGGACAGTGGGAGGAAACTGGAGCACTTGGAAAAAACCCACACATTCATGGGGAGGACATACAGATTCCTTACAGATGATATCAGAATTGAATGCTGAACTCCAACGCACCGAGCTGTAATAGCACAGTGCTAACTAAACAACAATACTACCGTGAAATGGAAAGAATGTTTTTGTATATTTCCATCCCAAAATTTCTGCATCTTCCCTTTAAAGTGATTTCCCTGCCTGAATGTAATAAATGCAAAATATTGCAAAGCACATTTTTTCAGTTAATATTATTCCTACAAAAGGAAACCAATATCTGTAAAGGTATCTCTTTACAAGGAACTGCAGCTATATCCTGAGTTACTCCTTGATAAAGAAAGCAATAAGCTAATATCAGACTCAAGTAATTATCATTCTGTTACTCATCTTATTATGGTGAGTCATAAATATGAGGCATTAAACCCAGTAACAATTGAGAAAGCGTCTGCCTCCTTCCTTTTCAGACCTTATATGACCATATGATATGGGAGTGGAATTAGGCCATTTGGCCCATCAAATCTGCTCTGCCATTTTATCATGGCTGATCCAATTTTCTCTCAGCCCCAATCACCTGCCTTCTCCCCATATCCCTTCATGCCCTGACCAGTCAAGATTCTATCAAACTCCACCTTAAGTATACATAAAGACTTGGCTTCCATAGCTGCCTGTGGCAAAGAATTCCACAGATTCACTTCTCTCTGGCTAAAGAAATTCCTCCTCATCTCCAGTCTAACAGAAGTACCCCTTATCAAGACCTTTCACTATTTGATGGGTTTCAATGAGGTCACCCCTCATTCTTCTGAATTCCAGGAATGTAGGCCCAGAGCCATCAAATGCTCTTCATATGACAACTCATTCAATCCCGGAATAATTTTCATGAACCTCCTTTGAACCCACTCCAGTGTCAGCACATTCTTTCTAAGATAAGGGGCCCAGAACTACTCAAAATACTGCAAGTGAGAACTCACCAGTGCTCTATAAAGTCTCAACATTACATTCTTGCTTTTATATTCTTGTCCCCTTGAAATGAATGCGAGCATCACATTTGCCTTCCTCACCACAGACTCAACCTACAAATTAATTTTAGGGAATCCTGCACAAGGACTCATAAGTCCCTTTGCACCTCGGTTTTTTTGTGTTTTCTTGCAATTTAGAAAATAGTCTACCCCTTCATTTCTTCTACAAAAGTAGATGACCGTACACTTCCCAACATTGTATTCCATCTGCCACTTCTTAGCCCATTCTCCTAATCTGTCTAACACCTTCTGTAGCCTCTCTACTACCTCAAAACTAGCTACCCCTCCACCTATCTTCATATCATCTACAAACTTTGCATCAAAGCCATCAATCCTATTATCTATATTATTGACAGATAATGTAAAAAGAATTGGTCTCAACACAAACCACTGGTATAGGAGTCTAAGACAAAAGGACACAGCCTCATAATAAAAGGACATCCTTTTAGAATGGAAATGAGGAGGAATTTCTTGAGCCAGAGAGCAGTGAATCTGTAAAATTCTTTTCCACATGCAACCGTGGAGACCAAGTTTTTAATATTATTGGCTAGCTTACTTTTGTTTTTCATCTTCACATTCTTAATAACTTTTAAGTTGCCTTCTGTTGGTTTTTTAAAAGCTTAATAATCCTCTAACTTCCCATTAATATTTGCTCTATTAAATGCCCTTTCTTTGGTTTTTATGCTGGCTTTGACTTCTGTTGTTAGCTACAGTTGTGTCATCTAGCATTGAGAATTCTTTTTCTTCTTTGGGATGTATATATCCTATACTTTCTAAATTGCTTGCAGAAATTCCAGTCATTGCTGCTCAGCTGTCTTCCCTGCCAGTGTTCTTTTCCAATCAATTCTGACCAACTCCTCTCTCATGTCTGTAACTCCTTTTTCTCCACTATAACACTGATACATTTGACTTTAGCTTCTCCTTCTCAAATTTTGGGATAAACTTGATCATATTATGATCACTTGCCTCCGAAGGGTTCCTTTACTTTAAGCTTTCTCATCAGTTCTGGTTCATTGCACAATACCCATTCCAAGATAGGTGACCCCCTTGTGGGCTTAACTACAAGCTGCCCTAAAAGGCCATTCTGTAGGCATTCTAGAAATTCCCCCTTTGGAAGCCAGCACCAATCTGATTCTCTGAATCTACTTGCATATTGAAATACCCCATGACTATCATAACTCCGCCCTTTTGGCACGCATTATCTATCTCCTGTTGTAACTTGTAGACCTCATCCTAACTACTGTTTGGGGTCTGTATGCAACTCCCATAAGGGTCTTTTTACCCTTTCAGTTCCTTAGCTTTCTACAATGATTCAACAGAGCAACCCCACCCTCTCTGCCTTCCTACCTGTCTTTTCGATACAATGTGTGTCCTTGAACATTAAGCTCCCAGCTATCACCTTCTTTCAGCCATGATTCAGTGATGCCGACAACATCATACCTGCCAATCAGTAACTGTGCTACAAGTTCACCTACCTTGTTCCGTATACTGCGCTCATTCACATATAGCACCTTCAGTCTTGATTTTGATTTTTGATTTTGTCTGCCTTTTACGTGGGAAGTCATCCTGTTGACTGCAATTTTGCCCTATCAATAGCCTCCCCTCACTACATATTGCCTCTGTTTGTAAACCAGCTACCTCATCTTCAACACTATCACTCTGGTTCCCATCTCCCTGTCGAATGAGTTTAACCCCTCCTGAACAACTCTAGCCAACCTGCCCACAAGGATATTGGACCTCCTCTGATTCAGGCGTAACCCATTCCTTTTCTACAGGTTGTACCCTTCCCAGAAGAGATCTTATTCCCACCATCACTGGCATGTGGCACAGGCAGCAGTCATGAGATTACTATCCCAGAGGCCCTGTTTCTCAGCTTTCTACCTAGCTCCCTAAAAACTCTCTTCGGGACCTCCTCACCTTGTCTCACGTTATCAATGGTACTAATATGTACCAAGACAGCTGCTCACCCTCACCCTTGAGAATGTCATGGACACAATCAGAGACATCCCTGATCCTGTCACCAGGGAGGCAACGTCAGGGTGTCTCTATCACACCCACAGAACCTCATCTCTGTCCTCTGACTATGGAATCTCCTATCAACACTGCAGTCATCTTCACCTCTCTTCTCTTCTGAGCCAGAGCACCAGAGACCTGGTCACTGTGCCTTCCCCCTTCCCCCTTCCCCATCAATACTATCTAAAGTTGTAAAAGTATTATTGAGGTGAATAGCCACAGGTGTACTCTGCACTGACTGTGTATTTCCACCCCTTCTCCTGACAGTCACCCAGTTACCTTTACTACAATCTTGGGGTGACTACCTCCCTATAGCTCTTGTCTATCACCTCCTCATTCTCTCATATGAGTTGAAGGTCATCGAGCTGCAGCTCCAGTTCCTTAATGCGTTCTTTCAAGAGCTACAGCTCAGTGCACCTGGTGCAAATGAGTTTGTTGGGGGAAATGGAAGTCTCCCAGACTTCACACATCTCACAAGCAGTACAAAACACTGCCCCTGGAGCTATTCTCACTAAACTACTATGCCCTAAAGATGAGGAATGAACAAATAAGAACAAAGAGAGAGTAACTTAGAAGCTACTTCACCTCACCCAAGCCTGATGAACCAAAGCCACTCTAAAGACTGACAGACTCAAAATAATGGTTCCTCCACTTGCACTTGAATTATTTTTATTAGCCCTTTCTGATAAATCCCTCTTGCTGATTGGTTGATCCTCAACTCAGAGAAACTGCTGCGAAGCTCCGCCTTTAAAATCTCAATCACCATCCTGATTGAAGCCTAGCTCTTTTTGCACACCCTGACGTCATTCGCCAACTCACTTGATGGAGAGTCTCGGCCTGAAACGTCATCTGCCTCTTCCCTGCCTCACCTGCTGAGTTCCGCCAGAATTTTGTGTGTGTTGCTCAAGAAAATCTTCAATTGCTTCTTCTCATGCCCATTTTCCCCAAATCAAGTATTTTTCCACCAGCAAGCACAATATTACTTGTTTACTCTTGTAATGTTCTTCAGTTAATAAGTGGATCATACATAGAAAAACTCAAAGCATAATTCTCTTTATTGTTTGAAACTGCATTATTTTTGAAGTATTTTCTCTGGAATATACTATACTATACTCAATTATTAAAATTGAGATGGAAGTTGATGGAATTTATGGGTACTTCAGCGAGCCGGTAGGAATTGTAAATTTTCATCAAGTGTTTTAAAGTGTTTCCTATCCATTGTCAGAGCTGATAGTCTCTATTAAACTCATAGAGCCATAGTCATACAGCAGGAAAACAGGCCCTTCAGCCCACCTGGTTCATGCTGACCGAGATTCCCATCTAAGCTAGACTTACTGGCCTGCATTTGGCACTTAGCCCTCTAAAAACATTATGTAACGGACTCTGGTTAAACGATTGTGTATCATGTGCCTCCTATCCATGTACTTATCTGAGTACCTTTAAAATCAAAGTTCATAGTAAATTCATTATCAAATTACATACTGTATATATGTCAGGTGATACTACATTAAGATTCATTTTCTTACAGACATTCACAGTAGATCAAAGAAATATAATAGAAGCAACAAAAGTCTACACACAAAGACCGACAAACAACCGATGTGCAAAAGAAAACAAACTGTGACAATAAATAAATACAGAAATACATAAGTAGCTTAAATAGATAAATAAATAAATGAGTTGTAGAGTCTTTGAAAGTGATTCCATAGCTTGTGGAATCAGTTCAGAGTTGAGGTACACAAAGTTATCCACACTGGTTCAAGACCCTGATGGTTGAAAGGTAATAACTGTTCCTGAACCTGTTGGATGAGAACTAAGAATCCTGTACCTCCTTCCGCTTGACTTTGCTTTGTCCTGGATGGATTGGCTACAATGGAAAACTATGCTACTGCCCTTAGATTTTTGATTGGTCATGGCATAAAGAGATACGGTGGGTGGGTGAAAATTGGGGCTGAGAGAAAAAATAGATCAGGTGGAACAGACTAATTCTGCTCCTATATCTTATAGTCTTATGGCCCAATGTATCAGCTTTTATGCTGCCAAGTCAACTCCTGTTCTTCTGATTTGATCAGACAGCAATGCGATGCATTTCAGATGCTTATTCCGTGTTCTCAAGCCGGCGTATAACTGATGAAGCACATTGCCAGCAATCTCCTGCTGGAGCATTTCTTCAAGGAAGGAAATAATTCTTTCATGAAAAACGTGGCTTAAATAGGAAGGTGATGGAGAATTAACCCCAAACCAATAGGTGCTAAATTTGATTATTTTTCCCCTGTATTACTGTGTATAGCATCAATTTACTCACGGAACTGGTTTTCTACATCTATGCAACCCTTTCAGCAAGCCTTCTTGATTGAGCATCACTGACATACTCTTCCCAAACAGGTTTATCATTTTACCTGAGACACTCTTGCCAGATACAGAGCAAACAAAGATATCATCTTTGCATGCACACTTCTAGAGAGTGTATTATGTGCCCACAGCTCATGACTACCGGACAGGAATCTCAAACTCTAACATCATCAGGCCCTGGGGTCTGCCTATTCAGGCAGATACGTTAGTTTACATCTTATCATAGTATATTTAAAAATGTGCACAGAATTTATGAACTTTATTGCAGAGCATTTCCAATGACGTGTGAATGGACTGCATAAATCCTATTAAGTGTAATACTGTACATTTGATTCTGAAAACATGTAGAGGAAATTTAATAGACAATAGACAGTAGGTGCAGGAGTAGGCTATTCAGCCCTTCTAGCCAGCACTGCCGTTCACTGTGATCATGGCTGATCATACACAATCAGTACCCCGTTCCTGCCCTCTCCCCATATCCCTTGACCCCGCTATCTATAAGAGCTCTATCTAACTCTCTCTTGAATGCATCCAGAGTTCAAGTTCAAGTTCAAGTTTCACACACAAAACACTGGAGGAACTCAGCAGGCTAGGCAGCATTTATGGAAAAGAGTAAACAGTTGACGTCTCAGGCCAAGACTCTCCATCAGGACTTGACAAAAAGATGAACAATCAGCAAAAGAAGGTGGGGAGGAGGCAAGTACATGTTGGTAGGTGATAGGTGAAACTGGATAAGGGGGAGGGGTGAAGTTAAAAGCTGGAAAGCAGATAGGCGACGGAGACTGGGAGACCGTTTCGCTTCCCAACGCAGACTGTGAGACCGTTTCACTGACCCGACGCAGACTGTGAGACCTTTTCGCTTCCCAACGCAGACTGTGAGACCGTTTCACTGACCCGACGCAGACTGTGAGACCGTTTCGCTTCCCGATGCAGACTGGAAGACAGCTTTGCTGAACACCTATGGTCTGTCTGCCAGAGAAAGCAGGATCTCCCAGTGGCCACACATTTTAATTCCACGTCCCATTCCCATTCTGATATGTCTATCCATGGCCTCCTCTACTGTCAAGATGAAGCCACACTCAGGTTGGAGGAACAACACCTTATATACAGCTGGGTAGCCTCCAACCTGATGGCATGAACATTGACTTCTCTAGCTTCTGTTAATGCCCCTCCTCCCCTTCTTACCCCATCCCTGATATATTTAGTGTTTTCCCCCCCTTTTTTTCCTCTCTTTCTGCCCATCACTCTGCCTGTTCTCCATCTCCCTCTGGTGCTCCCCTCCCCCTTTCTTTCTCCCTAGGCCTCCCGTCCCATGATCCTTTCCCTTCTCTAGCTCTGTATCCCTTTTGCCAATCACCTTTCCAGCTCTTAGCTTCACCCCCCCCCCCCCGGTCTTCTCCTATCATTTCGCATTTCCCCCTCCTCCTACTACTTTCAAATCTCTTACTATCTTTTCTTTCAGTTAGTCCTGACGAAGGGTCTCAGTCCGAAACGTCGACAGCGCTTCTCCCTATCGATGCTGCCTGGCCTGCTGTGTTCCACCAGCATTTTGTGGGTGTTAGGTGAAAGAGATAAAAGGTTGGAGAAGGGGGAATCTGATAGGAGAGGGTAGAAGACCATGCAAGAAAGGGAAGTGGGAAGAACACCAGAGGAAGGTGATGGGCAGGTAAGGAGATAAGGTGAGAGAGGGAAACATAAATGGGGGATATGGTGCTGGGGAGAGGTAATTACCACAAGTTTGAGAAATTGATGTGCATGTTTACCTCACCTGGACGGACTGTTTGGCACTCTGAATAGTAGAAATGGAGGGGCTGTAAATGATAGTTTTGTCAAGCTCGGGGAGATGTCCTGTGTCCTCAAATGAGCAATTGCAGATCAGTCATTGAAAGTACAATAAAGTCTGCCGATGCTGGAAATCTGAAACAAAAGCAGAATTTGCAAGAAACTCTTTTCAGGTCAGGCAGCATCTATGGAAAGACAAGCAACATTCAAATTTCAGGTGGCAGACTTTTCTTAAAAACTAGGAAAGTGAGAGAACAAGATTAACGTTGTAGAGAGTATGAGAGAGGTAGGACGGGATAAAGAGAATACCTTTGATAGCATGAGGCCAGAATTGCCAAGGTGATTCTATTGCTTCCTTTGTTGTCTGGAGCCCAGGGCACTTAATCTGAATGCTCGATACTGAACCTAATTTCTGAACATTTGAATTGATAGCTGATTATTCCTGTACATTGAAATATAAATGAAATGGTAAGCTATTGTGCATTTCAACAATTTTTAAATGAGTGTAACATTCAAATACATTCAGAAATTAAAGTAAATGATTGAAAATAATTAACAAGTCAAAATATAGAGTTAATAAAAAGACATAAGGGTATTTAGAATAATCAAATTCTTGAATTAACTTTCCTTTCCATCTGCCTCCCTATCTGTGGGTCTATTGAAAAGAATGGGTCTAGAAGAAGGGTCTCAGCCTGAAATGTTGACTGATTATTCATTTCCATAGACACTGCCTGTCCTGCTGAGTTCCTCCAGCATTTTGTATGTGTTGCTCTGAAAATAATGGGATCTGGAATGCTGAACTTGTACAGGGTTGAATAGAAAATTCATCACTGAATCACAAGATGACTGGTCCCACTCCAGTGATGAAACGCAGTGAAATGTGTGTCTCCCCACCCCTGGAGCTATTAGTGAGCTCTGTGCAGTATAGGTATCTGTGAGTGTACACCGATGACTCTTTGTACAGCTGAATGTCTTCCGCTTTCACAATGCAGTCTGCAGCCAGCACAACTTGGTCCAACTTTCAAGAGGTACTACATTTTTAAACCGGGCAACCTGAAGGCTGTCTGTAATAAGGGAGAATGATTGTCTTTATACCTAGCCGTTTGCGAAATGCCCTCTCCCTGGAACATTAGCTTATCTCAGAGACAATTCCCTTAATCCAAGTGTTTGAGTTGGAGCTTTAAGTTTTACAGATTTAAGCAAATAGCATAAACTATCCTCTCCAGTATTCAGCAAGTGCAGCTTTTGAAAGGGCTTAAGCACTTAATGTTCAATTTTTGATAATAGCTCTACAGTACAGAAAGAGACCCTTTGTCCCAACTCATCCACAATGACCAAAGTGACTTCCTGAACTAGTCTCATTTGCGTGTGTGTGGTGAACTATGTGTTTACCTGTCTGGACACGCCCCTCTGCTGACTGCTCCTGTGGCTCCTCCCACAGACCCCTGTATAAAGGCGATTGGAGGCACGGCTCCTCCCTCAGTCTCCAGGATGTCGTGGTCACGTTTGCAGCTAATAAAAGCCTATCTTTTGCTTCCTGTCTCCAAGAGTTATTGATGGTGCATCAGTGTGTAACACCCTGGGAAAGGTTTCGCTGCTGGCATAATGGTCTTTCTGTAGAAGTAGTGCTTGGGTTATGGTTAGAGATAACGGGCGCTTTAGAATGTGAGCCGTCCAATGAGGGGAGTGTGTTTCTGAGTTGTGTGCCTGACACTGGTGTGAGCCGGGTCCTTTGTTCAGTGGGAGATGAAGACACTGGAGAGAACCAGTCGTAGGATTCCACCCAGCGGGGGACTGTGATTTGATGGAGTAAAATACCATGGTCTACTGAGGATCAGTGAAAATATAAGACTTTCGGAAGAGTTGAGCTCCAACTTGTCCACATTTGACTCCTTAATTATATTGGCCCCTTTTTGTTTTTTTTTTCTTTTCTTTACTAACCCTTTAGTTAAGATTTATAAATATAATTCCTTTAATTGTATGCAGTGTACTGTCTGTTCTTTCCTGGCACCAAGTTGGAACAGAGCAGCATATCACACAGCATCCACACAAACCGGGGTCTGGGGTGGGAGAGCCGTTTCAATCTCACGGGTTTGGCAGGACCGGAGTGTGTATCCCCTAGTTGTATGTTGCCAAGGAAACCAGGTGGTTTCACATGCATTTGGCTGCAATCCCTCTCAACCTTTCCCATCCATGAACCTGTCCAAATGTAATTTAAACATTGTAATTGTCACTGCCTCTACCATTTTTTCTAGCAGTTTGATCCATATACCCACCACCCTCTGTGTGAAAAGTTTGCCTCTCAAGTCCCCTTTAAGTCTTTCCCCTTCACTATGTTTTAGACTCCCTACCCTGGGATTGGATTGCTAAATGCACGTTTGAGCATTTGAGCAAGATATTGAAGAATAACCCAATTTCTATGGATACAAAGCAATGCTACGTTCATTCCACACTGGAAGTGAATGTTAGTCACTATCAAAGCAAAATGAGAGAAGACCCCTGGTTGCAGAAATGTTGTTTTTGAGAAGAATGATGAAAATATCTTGGAAGGACAAAGTAACAAATGAGGAAGTGTTGTGAAAAGCCGGAATAAGAAGAGAGCTAATATAATCTATCAGGAAACGGTAGCTAGAATTTCTGGGAGATGTACGGAGGAAAGAGAAGCTTGAGCATTGTGCAGTGATGGGAAAAAATTATGGAAAAGAAAGTCATGGTCAACAGTGCATGACATCCATGAGTTACATCAAAGGATGGAGAAGCAAAAGTTTTGAACTTCTCCGATTAAAGACAGATGAAAAATCATGATCACCCACAACATACAACATAATAAAGACCACCCAATTTATTTATACCCTTCATAATTTTATAAACCTTTTTCACCATTCTGTCTACCTATGTCACCTCTCTCAGGGAAATATGTACTTAATCCTCAGGTGTCTCTGTTGTACGGCATTCCCCAGGTCCCCGTCATTAAGTCTGTAAGTCATGCCCTGGGTTAACTCCCCAAAATGAATTCCTCCACACTTCTCTCAATTAAATTCCTTTGACTGTTTTCTCATTTGATATAGATCCTGTGTAAACTTAGACAGCCTTCTTCACTGTCCACTGCAAAACCGCTCTGCGTATCATCCACAGAGTTACAGATTATTCCACTTATATTCACATCCAAATTATTAAAATATACAGTATGACAAACAGCAGGAGACCCATTACCACTTCCTGAGGCACACTATTGGTCACAAGTTTCCAGTCTGAAAGGGAGGAACAGGCGACGGAGTAGTGGGAGACAGAGTAGGAAGGCTTTGGCTTTCGATAAAGGGTCGAGGCTAGGTAGGTTATCTCTTAAAAATAAGGACAGAGAGTATGTGTGTGAGGCCGGTTCTCTGTGCTCGGTTTCAGATGTGGGAAGTCCTAGAAACTCCTGACTTCCCGGACGACCACATCTGCACCAGATGCGTTGAGCTGCAGCTCCTTAGAGACCGCGTTAGGGAACTGGAGCTGCAGCTCGATGACCTTCGCCTGGTCAGAGCGAGTGAGGAGGTGATAGAGCGGAGCTATAGGCAGTTGGTCACCCCGGGACCACAGGAGACAGAGAAGTGGATAACAGTCAGGAGAGGGAAGGGCAAGAAGCAGGTACTAGAGAGTACCCCAGTGGCTGTCCCCCTTAACAATAAGTATCCCTGCTTGAGTACTGTTGGGGGGGGGGCAGCCTACCTGGGGAAAGCAACAGTGGCCGCGCCTCTGGCACAGAGTCTGGCCCTGTGGCTCAGATGGGTAGGGAAAGGAAGAGGAAGGCAGTAGTGATAGGGGACTCTATAGTTAGGGGGTCAGAGATACGATTCTGTGGATGCAGGAAAGAAACGCATAGTTTGCCTCCCAGGTGCCAGGGTCCAGGATGTTTCTGATCGCGCCCATGATATCTTGAAGTGGGAAGGAGAACAGCCAGAGGTCGTGGTACGTATTGGTACCAACGACATAGGTAGGAAAAGGGAGGAGGTCCTGAAAACAGACAACAGGGAGTTAGGAAAGAAGTTGAGAAGCAGGACCTCAAAGGTAGTAATTTTGGGATTACTGCCTGTGCCACGTGACAGTGAGTATAGGAATAGAATGAGGTGAAGGATAAATGTGTGGCTGAGGGATTGGAGCAGGGGGCAGCGATAAAGATTTCTGGATCATTGGGACCTCTCGTGGGGCAGGTGTGACCTGTACAAAAAGGATGGGCGGCACTTGAATCTGAGGGGGATCAATACCCTGGTGGGAAGGTTTGCAAAGGCTATTGGAGAGAGTTTAAACTAGAAGTGCTGGGGGGTGGGAACTGAACTGAAGTGGCAGAGGAAAGGGAGGTTGGCTCACAAATAGAGAAAGTTTGGAGAAAGTACGAAAGGGAGGATAGGCAGGTGATAGAGAAGAGACGTGCTCAGTCCGATGGTTTGAGATGTGTCTATTTTAATGTGAGAAGTATCATGAATAAAGCAGATGAGTTTAGAGCGTGGATCAGCACTTGGAGCTATAATGTTGTGGCCATTACAGAGACTTGGATGGTCACGGCTGCAGAGAAGAAGGAAGTCATGGAGGGGTTGTCTGTGAGTGGCAGTTAGCAGTAGGAAGGGGTCAATAACTCTACTGGGTGTTTTTTATACCCAACACTAACAAGGATATCGAGGAGCAGATAGGGAGACAGATTCTGGAAAGGAGTAAAAATAACTGGGTTGTTGTGGTGCGAGATTTTAATTTCCCAAATATTGATTGGCATTTCCCTAGAGTGAGTGGCTTAGATGGGGTGGAGTTTGTTCGGTGTGTTCGGGAAGGTTTCTTGACACAATATGTAGATAAGCCTACAAGAGGAGAGGCTGTACTTGACCTGGTATTGGGAAATGAACCTGGTCAGGTGTCAGGTCTCTCAGTAGGACAGCATTTTGGAGACAGTGATCACAATTCTATCTCCTTTACCATAGCATTGGAGAGGGATAGGAACAGACAAGTTAGGGAAATGTTTAATTGGAGTAAAGGTGATAGGGTCTTCAGGAGTACAGTGCTAGCTGGAGCGCGCCCGGCACCTCTTTAAGAAAAAAAATCGAACTAAACAAGCTAATTAATTAGTTGCCACCCAGGGTGATTTGAGTATCTCAGAAACTGCTGATCTCCTTGGATTTTTATGCACAACAGACTCTGGGGTTTACAAAGAATGATGGCAAAAACAAAAAAACATCCAGCGAGTGGGCAAAAACATCTTGTTAAATCCACTCGCTGGATGTTTTTTTGTTTTTGGCACCTAATTAATTACCTTTTTTATTTCAGCTTTTTTCTTAAAGATGTGCCAGGTGCGCTCCGGTCTAGCACTGCACCCCTGAGGGTCTTTTAAGAGACTCCTGGACAGGTACATGGAGCTCAGAAAAATGGAGGGCTATGGGTAACCGTAGGTAATTTCTCAGGTAAGGACATGTTTGGCACAGCTTTGTGGGCCCAAAGGCCTGTATTGTGCTGTAGGTTTTCTATGTTTCTATGTTTCATTCTCTGTAAGCTCTAGAGACTGACTAAAAATTCAAGTTTCATGATTAGTTAGTTATTTCCAGTACACAAGAATAAAGGAGAATGAAATAATTGTTACTCCAGATCTGATGTAACATAAAATTAACAGAAAAAACATGAACAACACAATAAAAACACAATAAATATAAGTTTAGCTTATATAGATAGACTGACTGTATGCACATAAAGTGTTGCTAGCCACAGGAGTATCCGTACATAAGGTGACTCTGACAGGAAATTTTAAAGTAGTGAAGGTAGGGGTGTGGGGGAGTGGGCTAAATGGTGGCTGTCTGTCCACCCTGTTGTTGCAGTTTGTTATTGATTCTATTGTATTTCTTGAATTTACTGTGAACACCCTCAGGAAAATGAATCTCTGGGTTGTATATGGTGACATATACATTCTTTGATAATACGTGTACTTTGAGCCTTGAACTTTTCAGACCAAACTGTGGTACCTGAGGTGGAAAGGGTGACTACTATGAAATGGAAAAAGAAAACTGAAGGAAAGATGAAGAAATGCCACAATTCTGGTCTTATCCTGCATTTTTAGGATATTTTAGGATAAGACTATGAAGCCAAAATGTTATTCATGGTAGCACACACAAAATGCTGGAAGAACTCAGCAAGCCAGGCAACATCTATAGAAAAGAGTAAACAGTCAACGTTTCAAATTTCTTCTTTGGCTCCACCCACTTCCTTCAAGCAAAAGGTGTAGCCAAAGGCACTCGTATGGATCCTAGCTATGCCTGCCTTTTTGTCGGCTATGTGGAACAGTCTATGTTCCAAGCCTACACTGGTGTCTGTCTCCCACTTTTCCTATGCTACATCAATGATTGCATTGGTGCTGCTTCCTGCACCCATGCGGAGTTCGTTGACTTCATCAACTTTGCCTCCAATTTCCACCCAGTCCTCAAATCTACCTGGTCCCTTTCCTTCCTCTCCCTCCCCTTTCTCAATCACTGTCTCTATCACGGGAGACAGTTTTTCTACTGATGTCTATTATAAACACACGGACTCTCACAGCTACCTGGACTAGACCTCTTCCCACCCTATTTCTTGTAAAAACACAATCCCCTTCTCTCAATTCCTCCATCTCCACTGCATCTGCTCAGGATGAGGTTTTTCATTCTAGAATGAAATAGATGTCCTCCTTTTTCAAAGAAAGAAGATTCCCTTCCTCCACATTCAATACTGCCCTCAGCCACATCTCTTCCATTTCATGTATGTCTGGCCTCACCCCTTCCTTCCTCCACCCTACCAGGGATAGGTTTATCTTGTCCTTACCTACCAACCCACCAGCCTCTGCGTCCAGCACATAATTCTCCTTAACTTCCATCATCTCCAATGGGATCCCACCACCACCAAGCATGTCTTTCCCTTCCTCTCCACTTTCTGTTTCCAACAGGGATCACTCTCTATGCGACTCCCTTGTCCATTCATTCCTCCCCACTGATCTCTCTCCTGGGACATATCCTTGCATGCGGTACAGGGGCTGCAACTGCCCCTACACCTTCTCCCTCACTCCCATTCAGGGCCCCAAACAGTCCTTCAAGGTGAGATGACACTTCACCTGTGAGTCTATTGGAGCCTTATTCTGCGTCCAGTGCTCCTGGTGTGGCCTCTTGTATATCAGTGAGACCTGACATAGATTGGGAGACTGCTTCACCAAACACCCATGGCCTCTTCTACTATCAGAATGAAGCCACACATAGGTTGGAGGAACAACACCTTATATTCCATCTGGATAACCTCCCCTGACCTGATGACATGAACATCGATTTCTTGAACTTACATTAATTCCCCCCCCCCACTCACCTTTGCCATTCCCCATCCCTTTTTCCCTCTCTCACTTTATCTCCTTGCCTGCCTATCACCTCCCTCTGGTGCTCCTCCCACTTTTTCTTTCTTCCATAGCCTTCTGTCCTCTCCCATTATATTCCCCCTTCTCCAGCCCTGTATCACTTTCATCAGTCAACTTCCCAGCTCCTTACTTCATCCATCCCCCTCCTAGTTTCCCCTATCACCTTTTATTTCTCACTCCCCTACTCCACCTTTTAAATCTACTTCTTATCCTTTCTTTACTCCAGTCCTGCTCAATGGTTTTGGCCCGAAAGGTCGACTGTACTAGTTTCCTTAGTTGCTGCCTGGCCTGCTGAATTCCTCCAGCATTTTGTGTATGTTGCTTGGATTTCCCAGCATCTGCAGATTTTCTCTTGCTTGTTGCTCATGGCAACATGGATTAAGGATATCAGTGAGGGAAGGGTGATGAGAGGCTGAAAAGTTGTATTCCTAGGGATTCAAATAGCTGTTAATGTTCTTTGTGGACATGTACATAAATCCAGGAGGTGAAGTTGTTCACCTGATTTTATTGTGTGCAGTTCTGGTCACAAAGATGTCATTAAACTGGGAAGGATACAGAGAAGATTCACAAAAAATGTTGCTAAGCCTGGAAGGCCACAGTTATAAGGAGAGACTGCAGAGTCTGGGATCTTTTCCTTGTGGGAGGCTGAGGTAGTACCTAATGCAGGTTGATAAGATCATGAGTGCCAGAGATAAACTGTGTTGTCCCAGTGTAGGTGAGTTGAAAACTATCGGGCACAGTCTTAAGGTGAGAGGAGAAAGATTTTAAGGAGACTTGAGAGGCAACCTTGTCACACAAAAGCCCGGGGGTATATTAAATTAGAAGAGGAAGTGGTAGAAGCAGAATATTGAAAAGTTCGAAATAAATTTTGTTATCCAAGTACACATATGTCATCATATACAACCCTGAGATTCATTTTCTTGTGAGCATACTCAACAAATCCATACAATAGTAACTACAACAGGATCAACAAAAGGTCAACCAGAGTGCAGATGACAACAAAATGTGCAAACGCAAATATAAATAAACAACAATAAATAATGAGAACATGAGATGAAAAGTGCTTCAATGTGAGTTCATTGGTTGAGGGAACAATTCAATGATGGGGCAAGTGAAGATGGATGTGGTTATCCCTTTTTGTTCAAGAGCCTGATAGTTGAGGGGGTGGTAACTGTTCCTGAACCTGGTGGTGTGAGCCTGAGGTTCTTGTACCTTCTCCTGATGGCAGCAGTGAGAAGAGAGCATGTCCTGGGTGGTGGGACTCCCTGGTAATGGATACTGCTTTCCCATGACAGTGTTTCATGTATAGTTGGGAGGGCTTTATCTGTGATGGACTGCCAAATCCACCACATTTTTGTAGGATTTTCTTTTCAAAGGCATTTCCATACCAGGCTGTGATGCAGCCAGCCAATATATTCTCCACTGCACATCCACAGAAGTTTCTCAAACTTTTAGATAGCAGGTCAAGTCTCCATAAACTCGTAAGGAAGTAGAGCCATGCTTTCTTCACAATTGCATTTATGTGCTGGGCCCAAGACAGGTTCTCTGAAATAGTAACTGCTGGGAATTTAAAGATGCTAACCCTTTCTATCTCTGATCCTCCAATGAGGACCAGCTCATGGACCTCTGCTTTCCCTCTCCTGAAGTCCATAATCAGTTCCTTGGTCTAGTTGATATTCAGTAAGAGGTTGTTGTGACACCACTCAGCCAGATTTTCAATCTCCCCCCTCGTCACTCAGGTGACTCATCACCACCTTTGATTCAGCCTACAACAGTGGTGTGATCAGCAAACTTGAATAAGGCATTGAAGCTGCACTTAGCCACAAAGTCATAAGTGTAAAGCATGTATAACAGGGATTTAAGCAAGTACATTAATAGGAAATGTTTAGTTGGATATGGGACAAATGTGAACAAATGGGAGTAACTCTGGTAGGCAACGTAATCAGTTTGGATGCTTTGAGTCAAAGGGCCCATCTTGTGCTGTTTCTAAGAAGGTGCCTTGGCTTACAGTCCTGTGCAAAGAGTCTTAGGTACAGTTTGTAATTCTGGTGGGAGCAAAGAAATGTTGGGAATGCCAAGGGCCGAGCACCGCAGGAGAGGTGAGGGACAGGTGGCAGAGAAGGACTGCTGACTGCAGGTCAGACACTCCAAACCCTGAGATTCCAGGCAAGGTCATTTGATTCCAAACAATTGGTTTATTGAGCTTTACAGAATGTCTCTCTGATGCATCCCAGATACAAAAAAAGTGCATAGTAGATTGGATTTAGTCACATGGCATCAATGGCCAATACCAGAGGGCATCCATTTAAGGTGAGCAGGGGAAAATTTAGGGAAATGTTAGAGGTAGGATTTTACACATAGATTGGTAAGCGTCTGGAATACATTATAAAAGCTGATGGTAGAGTCTGATACATTAGGGAATTTTAAGCACATTGGTGTAAGAAAAATGATCAGCTTTGAGCCGGCTGGTGGTGTAGTTGCATCTACACTGGATCTCCAGGCAAATGGTCCCAAGTTTGAATCTGGCCAGCTCCTTGCATACTTCCCATCCATGCTGGGTTGAGTGTCGAGCTAGCAACTCAACCTCATAAAAAACAGTTAGATGCTACAGAAACAGCAAGAATGCCACCCGATCTGCCACTAGGCTCATAAAGGAACAACATCAGCAGCAATGAGCTGTGTACAAGGGAAGGATCAAATTATGGAGTAGTTTATATTGGTTGGCGCTTTTCTATGTTCCATGTTCTATGTCAACCAGATGAAAATGACTGCAGTGGGTGAAAATGACTTCACCCCGTTGTGAGGAACGGGGTGAACCCAAGCGCAGGACACTGGCACGGAGATAGAGTTAGGATGCGGATGGGGGCGTGAGCGTGGCTGGAACTTGACATGAAGTGTTGCTGGAGTTGAACGTCAGACAGAAAGGCAGGCGGTAGGCAAACCTTATCTTGACAGGGAGCGTTACTGAGCTAAACGGCAAATGGAAAGGCAAACAGCAGGCAATACTTATCTTGACATGGAGAGAAAGAGTTATGCAGGTAAACCTCGGTACGGAAGTAAAACTTAGAACACAGAATCCTAAGCGGCCTGGAACGTGAATTACCACATTGGCTAAAACAACGACCTGGTGATGAGCAGATGCAAAGCTGGAATATTTACACTGCAGGTTTAAACGAGAATCAGGTGTGCCACAGTCAAAGGGAATTAGGGGAATATGGGGAATTAACAGTCGGGACCGTGACAGAATCAGCTGAAGCAATTTAAACATGACTATCAAGTGAACAATACCAGGAACTGAATATTGCAGAGAATAATGTATTTAAAAAGGATAGAATAGCAGCACAGTAGTGTAGTAGTTAACACAACACTTTACAGTAGCAGTGACCTGGGTTCAATTCTCGCTGTTGTCTGTAAGGAGTTTGTACGTTCTCCCCATGACCACATGGGTTTTCTCCAGGTGCTCTGAATTGTTTCCACAGTCCAAAGACATAGGAAGGTTAATTGGTAATTGTAAAATGTCCCTTAATTAGGTTAGGGCTCAATCAGGGCATGGTTCAAAGGCCAAAAGGGCCTATTCCACACTGTATCACAACAGATAAATAAATAAATAGATATTTGTTTTAGAGAAAAGATGTTGTTAATAAAGAAAAAACTTACAAGTTATCAAGAATATTGACTGAATATAAATTGAGAGAGGACTAAGAAAGTTTCAGGCCACCTAACAATGAAATTGAATGAGAAGAAGTTAATGATCATTGCCATGAAATGCATAATACCCACGAACATTGATGATGGTAGATTTTAACTCTCCATTGATAAACTAGAAAGAGATGTGAGGAATAGGCTTCATCAGACAGGATTCTTGTCTTATGCAGAATGTAAGAAATCCAGCCTCAGAAAATGCTTTCCTGTTTCACTAGCAATGTGAAATGAATCCAAGCAGATAAGTAATGCAAGTATTGGGGAGCATCCAAGCAATATTAATCATAATGTTGAGCTGAGTTAGTGCCTCAACCGACTCATCACCTATGTTGGTTCCCTGTGTAATTTTCACAACCAAAATTGAGCCAAAGGCCTTTCAGCATTGGTCCTTCCATGAGGCAGAATATACTGAAAATGCTAATTAGACCTCAGGTGGTGGATCCTGGAGCTTGACTCCAGGACTGCACTAATTGTTTATTTTAATTAACTTTACTGTCAAAAGTTTTCTGGTGCCATTTTAAAAAGTTTAAAAGGACTTAAGTAATTACAATTAATTTTAAAAACTAAGAGTTAACAACGAATATTAAATTAATTTAAAACCTGTGTATGGTTGAAATTAATTAAACATTCATATTAAATAAAATAAATGGAATACTTACCTGCACAATCAAAATCAGTCACAAACACCATCATCTGAGTTTGACAACTAAGAAAGTATGAGAAAATAACAAGATGAGGTTAGGGAAAGGAAATGGGAAAAAGGAAGAAACAGCAGAGTTAAAAACTTAATTTTTTAAAGAAATTAGGAATAGTTATTGACTCAACAGAAATATAATTGAGAAAAGCAAGAAAGACATAAATAAGACAATGACAAAGTGCAGAAAATAAAATTATAGATAATGACAGTGGCATAGCATTTGTCTTCAGTATTTATCAGAGACTAACAACGCGGCATTAAAGACAAAAACACTTAAGATTGAAAAAGGAAATCAGCAGACAAATTAATCAAACTTGAGAAGGATGAATCCTGTGTCCTGGTAGATTATATCAAAGCACATTAAAAGACACTAGAGAGGAGATGGTGGATTTACTGTCACATATCTAAAACACATAGAAAAAGGAGAAGTGATAAGGCAGGAGAACAGCTGATTTTTTTTATTTAAGCAGGAAGGGAGAACAGTTCCAATTATATCTAGATTGATTAGACTGGTTGTGGCTATAATAAATAACCTGCAAATAAACCCACTATCATCTGAAAATCAAAAGTACAATGAAAATTAAACTTTGAAAGGGATGTCTTTTGATCAACTATATCTCATTCTTTTAGGAAGAATAGATAAGCTTGATATAGGAGATGTAAATTAATATATCAGGTCTTCCTTGTTTATGGAAGACCAAACTAACAGAAACCAGACTTTACACAAGTTCTCACATAATTGTTAAAGAACTTTTCAAGGCAGAAAGTTAATTACAGAATTCAACCTAATAATATAATGCATTTATTAACAACTGGATACCATATATGTTCCTTTTGTTTAATTATAGGCAATGTTGGGATAAATATATAAGACATTCAATGGAATGAAAGAATTACAGTAGGAAATTATAAACATGAGATTCTGCAGATGATGGAAATACAAGGTAACACACACAAAACACTGGAGGAATTCAGTAGGTCAGGTAACATTGATGGAAAGGAATAAACAGTTGGCATTTTGGGCCAAAATCTTTCATTAGGACTTTATATATAATTATAGGAGGTGTATGTAGAGTGATAAGGTCTGGTTAGCTGTAGAAAACAGATGACAATGTGATGAAGTACCAAAATAAATCAAAGGGGTACACCAGCAAGAAGAGGTTCAGCTATTTCGAGGAATTGTTTTTTTCTTGGTTTGGGGGAAATTCTCCATTTCTGACTTACTAAAAATTAATTTATGGATAATTCTCTGGAAAGAAATATTTATATAATCAAGGCACTGCCAATTTTATCTGCAGGCAGTATAGAACATAGAACATAGAATAGTACAGCACATTACAGGCCCTTCGGCCCAAAATGTTGTGCCGACTCTTAAAACCTGCCTCCCATATAACCCCCTACCTTAAATTCCTCCATATACCTGTCTACCTGTCTAGTATGTTAAAAGACATATATAGTAGGCAATAAGTAAACTCATTGCTCAGCTCAGGCCATTGCTAAATTGACTAAGTAGAGTAAGGCAGGGTATTCCCTTCCTTAATGGGAATCATTACTCTTGTTAGTTGTTCCTTCCCTCAGCTCGGAAAGTTCCCAACCATTACAATAAATTACTTGATATTCCCTTGATGTTTATAATAATCCTTTTAATCTTCCTTAATCCCCATCTCATCTCTTTATTCTCACTGTCATCTGTTGTTCTGGCCTCCAGAGGTGCATTTTATTTTGTGTGAACATCTCTTCCCATACGTAAGCTGTTGCTGCAGGAATACCATTTCCTGTGCGGGTCCGTTTCGATTTGATTTGAAGTGTATGGTGGAAAGATATTCATCTCCATCGATTCTTTATTGCACTTGAAACAGCAATATCTGTGAGTATTTAGTTTTTGGTAAACATTTGGTAGATGTATTTTGAACAAAGTTTTATGTTTAAGTTTATCATTGTACCACAAGATTACTCTTTTTTACACAGCATAGTTATGGAGTGTTGCGTATGTGTATTACCTTGGTTAACAACAGTTGTGAGAATAATCATTAGTATTAGTATATTAAGGCACTTAGCAATCCTGTATTGAATTTAAAATGTATTTACTTAGCTTTCTGCAGTTTCACAAGTAAGAGATCTCATTAAATTCCTTGAAGAAAGATTCCATCTCAGGTGATTTTTGAGAAGTTGTTTAACTCCCAGATGGTTTAAAAACCACAACTCTTGTCAAGACAGAGTTTCTGTTTTGAAGTAACAAGTGAGAGAGTGACAACTTGCAGGGTGGGAATCATTTGATAACTGCAAGTCTCATCATGAGTGATTTTTATTTAAGGCAATAAAGAGAAGGGAGGTACAGCAGAGCGGGCATCGTTGGAGTGGGACAGTGTCAGAGTGATCCAGCGTTGGCTCATCAGGCTTCAGTGGGAACAGATTTGAGCAAGGACAGATTCAGGCTCTAAGTAAACTTTTTTTTAATAAAAATTTAATAAAATTTCCAATAAATTTTTTAAAAATCTATTAATACATAACTAGTGCACTGAAAATAGGTCCAGATTTTGTGGTATGTTCCTTGTGTGAGCTATGGGAACTTTGAGTGACCTCCAGTCTACCTGATAACTACATCTTCACAAAGTGCATCGAGCTGCAGCTCCTAAGAAACCATGTTAAAGAATGGCTCGTTGTATGGAGCTCGTTGACCTTCAGCTTATACAGGAGAATGGAAGGTGATAGATAGGAGCTACAGGGAATTAGTATCCTCTAAGTTACCTGGCTCACTGTCCAGAGGAGGAAAGGGAATAGGCAGCTGTGACAGAGTACCCTGTGGTCATTCCCCTCAATAATAAATATACCACTTGGATACTGTTGAGGGTGATGACCTGCCAGGGAGAAGCTGCAACAAGTAGAACTCTGGCAATGAGTCTGGCTTTGTGGCTCAAAAGAGAAGCTGTGATATTAGGGTACTTGATGGTTAGGGGAACATAAAGGAAGTTCTGAGGACAAGAATGAAATTCCCAGATAGTTCGTTGCCTCCTGGGTGTCAGGGTCAAGGACATTTTGGATCGAGTCTGCAGCATTTTTAAATGGGAGAGTGAATATCCAGACCCATGGCCCACATCAGCACCAATTACTTGGGTAGGAGAGGACACGAGGTCTTGAAAAGTGAATTCAGGGAGGTAGGTGCTTAGTTAAAGGACAGACCTCCAGGATTGACATCTCAGGACTGATACTCATGTCACTTGTAAGTGAGGCCAGAAACAGGAAAATCAAACAGTTTAACATGTGGCTAAGGAGTTGGTGCAGGAGGGAGGGCATCAGATTTTTTGATCATTGGGCTCTCTTCCAAGGAAAGTGGGAACTATACAGAATGAATAGCTTGCATCTGAACTGGAGGGGGACTAATACCCTAGTGGGAAGATTTGCTAGTGCTGCATGGTGGCGATGGTGGGGTAAGGATGTTTGCAAGGGAATGGGAACTGGAGCACCAGGAAAAAGAGAGGATTCCTCTTGTCCTCACCTACCACACCACTAGCCAATGCATCCAGAAAATAATTCTCTGTAACTTCCACCTTCTCCGATGGGATCTCACCACCAAGCACATCTTTCCATCCCCGCCCTCCCACTTTCCACTTCCCACAGGGATCACTCCCTATGTGACTCCCTTGTCCGCTCGTCCATCCCCACTGATTCTCCTTCTGGTACTTATCCTTGCAGGTGGAACAATTACCACACCTAACCCTTCACCTCCTCCCTAACTGCCATTCAGGGCTCCAAACAGTCCTTCCAGGTGAGGCGACACTTCACCTGCAAATCTGTTGAAGTCTTCTACTGTATCTGGTGAGACCTGGTGTGGAATGGGAGGCTGCTTCGCTGAGCTCCGGGTAGCCTCCAATGCGATGGCATGAACATTGATTTCTCAAACTTTCGGTAATTGCCCTGTCCTCTTCACCATTCTCCATTCTTGCTTCCCTCTCTCACCTTATCTCCTTACCTACCCATCCACTCCCTCTGGTGCTCAACCCCTTCCCCTTCTTCCATGATCTTCTGTCTTCTCATATCAGATTCCCCCTTTTCCAACCCTTTATCTCCTTCACCAATCAACTTCAAAGCTCTTTAATTCACCCCTACCCCTTTCCTGGTTTCACCTATCACCCACTACCTTGTATTTCTTCCTCTCCTCCCCACCTTCTAACTTTGACTTCTCCTCTTCCTTTTCAGTCCTGATGAAGGAATTTTCCAGCAGTTTGTATGTGATACAGTGGATTGGGATAGGCTGTTTTCAGGTAAGGTCTGCTTGGTAAGTAGGAGACCGTCAAAAGTGACATTTTTGAGAGTACAGAGTTTGTATGTTTCTGTCAGAATAAAAGACACAGATAACAGGTCTAGAGAACCTTGGTTTCAAGGGATATTGAGGCTCTGGTTAAGAAAAAGAAGGAAGTACATTCCAGGTATAGGAAGGCAGCAACAAATAAGGTACTTGAGGAGTATAATAAATGCAAGAGAAAACTTAAGAAAGACATCAGGAGATCTAAAAGAAAACATATGGTTGTTCTGGTAGACAAGGTGAAGGAGAATCCTAAAGGTTTGTACGGATATATTAAGAGCAAAGGGATAGCAAAGGACAAAAGTGGTCCTCTGAAAGATCATAGTGTTAATCTTTGCATGGAACCAGAAGAGATAGGGGAGGTCTTACACGGATGTTTTGCATCTGTATTTACTCAGGAGATGGACATAGAGTCTATAGAAGTGAGGCAAAGCAGCAGAGAGGGAAAGATAAAGATTACAGAGGAGGAGGTGTTTGCTGTTTTGGGGAAATTTAGGAGTGGACAAATCCCCAAGGCATGACAAGATGTTCCCTCAGACCCCATGGGAGGCAAATGCAGAAACTGCAGATGCCCTAGTAGAGATATTTAAACCATCCTTAATGACAGAGGAGATTGGAGGATAGCTAAAATTATTGCTTTGGTTAAGAATGGCTCCAAGACTAAGCCAGGAAATTATAGGTTGCTGAGCCTGATAACAGTAGTGGGAAAGTTATTGGAAGGTATCCTAAGGGACCAGATATATAAGTATTTGGATAGACAGGAATGATTAGGGATAGTCCACATGGCTTTGTGCATGGTAAGACTTGTGTTTTGGGCTCTAGAGGTATGGTTCACTTTGTATGGACATCACTTCTATACGTAAGCTGTTTTTATACCATTTCCTACATGGGTTTCAAGCATACAGTGGAAAAAAGTTCATCTCCATCCACTCTTTATTTGCCTTTGAAATAGCAATATCTGTGAGTATTAAGGTTTTGTTGAACATTTGGTAGATATATTTTGAAGGAAATGTTATGTTTAAGATTATTGTTATGCCATGAGTTTACTATTGTTTACATGGAATATTTACAGAGTATTGTGCATGGTTAATACCGGTTGTGAGAATAATCAATAGTATTAATATGAAACACTCTGGTTTTGTTGGCTACATAAGTCCAGGGAAGACAATCTCTGGCCCCGCCAAATGTGTGAGATTGAGGCGAAAGCCACACCCCCCGCCAACTTCTGCTTAGACGGTATACTGCATAAGAGTAAATTAATTATATTTATGAATCTTAACTTAACTGAAGGGTTAGTAAAGAATATCAAAAAGAAAAGGGCCCATTCTAATTAAACAGTCAAATTGCACAAGTTGGAGCTGATCTTGAACTTCTCTGTCACTCATCTGCTGGGCCCTCAGTCAATGTGAAAGAGCACATCATCTTTTGAACATTGTTCGCAATCCATCTCGAACAAACGGGTCTCCCACTGGATCGTATGTTACGACTGGTTCTTCCCAGTGTCTTCGCTCTTCATCCCCTCTCAAACGAAAGCCCAAGACCAAGCTTATTATCCCTCACCAAGAAAAACCTCCCACTAATTGGATGGCACACATTCCACATCATCCCTTCTCTTCAACAATAACCCAAACAGGCTGAAAGCAGAACCAACAGCTCTTACAGAGCTGCTAAATGAAATACCTACAGCATAACAGTAAAGATGTGAATCAGGGCAATACGAATATATTCAAACACTCGATGATGCTGTATTGAATTTAATATCTATTTTACTTAATTTTCTGCAGCTTCACCAAGTAAGAAATCTCATTAACAATGCTGAAGAAAGCGTACTTCTCAGGCAATTTTTAAGAATTGTTTAACTCACTGCATAGCTGTGTAGATACGCACTGCAAGTGCAGTAGGTCTGTTATTAATCAAGGATTCTATTGATTGTGTTGACAATATCCACCATGTGTCAAGGTGCAAAAAAATTTTCTACCTGAACTTCTCGGATGGAAGATAGTGATGAGATTGCTTCTTGAAGATGGGGCTTGAATTCTTTCCATTTATTGTTTATTCCAGCTTGTCAAACCTTTCTTTTCTCCCGTTTTTAAAGGAGATGGATAAAAGATCTAATTCTAGTCAATGACCTCACAACATTCCCATGCCTGTAATAACCTCTTACAGTCCCTAACTACCTAATCAAATTCCAGGATTTAATATTGTAGACAATTTTCAAAATGTCTTAATTATTTTACACAGCTTGCTGTCCAGCAACAGAGCCCAAATACCCATGACGACGAGGTTAGATAAAGATAGCATCGAGCCCTTAAACTTCATAACAGTTAATACTAGAACTTACAATGCAGCTACATCCACATGAAAGAGACTGCAACATACACTCAGTTGCCACTTTATTAGGTACTTTATTTTCACTGAGTCTTCTGTTACTGTAGCCCATCTACCTCAACATGTTCTGCATTCAGAGATGCTCTTTCACACACTATAGTTGTAATGTCTGCTTATTTAAGTTACTATTACCTCCCTGTCAGCTTGAATCAGTCTGGCCATTCACCCCTGACCATTCTCAGTAATAAGGCATTTTCACTCACAGAACTGCTGCTTACTGGATTTTTCACCTTGTTTTTCACAATGTTCTCTGTAAGCTCTAGAGACTGTTGTGTGTGAAAATCCCAGGAGATCAGCAGTTTCTGGCTCCAGTAATCATTCCACAGTCAACGTACATCGATCACATTTCTTCCCCATTCTGATATTTGATCCAAGCAGAAACCGAACCTTTTGCCATGTCTACATGCTTTTATGCATTGAGTTACTGCTGCATGATTGTTGAATACGTATTTTCATTAACAAGCAGGTGTACAGGTGTACTTAATAAAGTGGCCGCTAAGTGAAGATTGAAATTGCTTTTTTTTAAACTTGAATTAATATGTTCTGTATGTTTTTTATTCCTTCTTTAATTTAAGGAATGCAACACCAGTTGTTAACCTCCATCTGTATCACTCCTCTCACCCCATGAGGCATTTAAAAGTCAATCACATTAATGAATCTTAAATCACACACAGAGCAATTCAGGTAAGGATGGCAGATTTCCTTCTCTGAAGGACAGTGGTCAATCACGTGTGCTTTTACCACAATCATTAGTGTAATGGTTACTGAGGTTAGCCTCCAGCATCTATTCAAATAGAAATTCCATAGAAAATCTTCTTGAGGATAATATCACCATAATCAACAGAGTGATAAAATAATAAAGAATAATGGGGCAGGATGAGCTAAAAAATGGGACAATTAAGAGAAATAAAAGAATATCAAGCAAATGTTCTGAAACTTATTTAGCTGATAATCCTGGGATTGCTAACAAATGCAATGATCAGGATTGGAAGTCGAAATATGACACTTGACAAGGGCTTCCCTAACAAAGCTCTCAGTAAACTACCTTAATTTCACAAAATACAAGTTTTAGCTCTTTGTACTCTTTAATCCAAGCAATATCAAAATGCTTGCAGCTTCCTGCATTAAAATAAATTCTACATTTCAAAATATATTATATAACCTGCTGCAGACCTTATTGGAACAGAAGTACAAATGTATCACCAAAGCAACACACACAAAATGCTGGAGGAACTCAGCAGGCCAGGCAGCATCTATGGAAAAGAGCAGAGACAATGTTTCGGGCCAAGACCCTTCAGTAGGACTGCAGAAAAAAAGCTGAGGAGTAGATTTGAAAGGCGGGGGGAGGGGGAGAGAGAAACACCAGGCGACAGGTGAGACTTGGAGGGTGAGGGATGGAGATAACACGAGAGAGGGAACAAGCAATGGGAAATGGTGAAGTGGGTGGGGATGGAGGCAGTACTGGAAGTTTGAGAAATCGATGTTCATGCCCTCGGGTTGCAAGCTTCCCAAACGGAATCTAAGGTGTTGTTCCTCCAACCTGAGTGTGGCCTTATCACGGCAGTGGAGGAGGCCATGGATGGACTTATCGGAATGGTCTAAGCATTCAGTACTTCAGCTTCAGTTACAACTGGTGAGTTGCAGAGTTTTACAGAAAAGTTACACCATCCAGTAGAACTGTGCCCCATCTCCCAACCAAAAGTTCTGTTAACAATGGTGGATTGCTTCATTTCAGCTATAAACATGAGTTGCAGACTACAAGATATACTTTGCGATACCAGCCTTTATCCACAGAACAGTGGCAAAGCTTGGATACCCTTTTATTGCATCAGTATTGTTTGGCTTTGTAGATGCCGCTTAAAATAATGCTTACTTTGTAGTTTTGTTTACTTAATTTTCCATGTGTTTAAGTTTAACTTATGGCAATTTAAGTTTCTGTTAACCTATGTTTGTCCTCTTCTTGTAATATACTATGTTGCTGCTGCAAAAAGCCAGTTTTCATGACATTTACTATATACCCAGTGTACAATAATATGACAACAATCAACTGGAACTTAAATTTAATTATTTTTTTTTACAAACTACACCCTAGTCCTTACTCCATTATAATAAGAGTAATTTAGAAACATGATGGGAAAATTTCATCCTGGTTGTCCTCACTAAATGCACGAATTTTAGCTGCTGACTGTAGTCATCTCCTTGTCATTGGAATAAAATCATGAATAACTCAGATGCTGAAAAGCTGAAACCAAAATAGAAAATACTGGAAACACTCAGCAGGGTCAGGTAGCATCCGTGGAAGTGGAAAGAGAAAGAGAGTTACTAGCTCAGATCTGATGAAGTGTTTAGAACCTGATACATTAACTCTGATCTTCTTTCCTTGTAGATGAGTATTTTGTTTCATTTGCTGAGTGTTTCAAGTCACTTCCCATTCTTGTTCCTTCTCCTGAAACTCCTGTAGAAGTTTTAAAACTTTAACCATCAATCAGTGCCTTGTGCAGGAGTTAACACTCATCTAGCCACCAGGCCCAAGTCTGTTGTTAACACATATCCTTGATGAAATGAGATTGCTTCTTGCTTTGGTATGACTAACTATATTTATTACTCTGTCAAGTGTATGAAGTGTAGTACAGATATTCTATTTATAAGTGTTGGGAACAAAAGCTGTTGAAAAGTTATGCATAAAATAAAGCTACAGACAAGACTAACACAAGCCTAATCCCTTGAATAAACTAGTAATGATTAAGTAAGAAACTCAGAACTTTTATGCCTTTCCACAACTTTCAATAACTTTGGTACTAGAAAGACAAATCACATTACGGAATTCATTCTAGCAAGGAGTGGGTAGTGATGATTGATGGTGGATGATAGAGAGTGTGACTTTCCTCAGATAATACTTCGCACTGATGGCACTGCCAATATAGTCCCTTATCTGGGAAGCTGAAGGTTTCATAGTGTTTATGAGTGAAAAGTAAATCTGTTGGAAAATAATTGCTGTCAGGGCCAATGAACAGATCAGAACAAAAGCTTAGAACTTGCACAAATAATTTTTATCACTGAACAGAAAAGTTCTGAAAATAAGCAGTAAGTACTGTAAGTCCTTAATAGTCTTCATTCCATTGTCTCAATATGCAGAAGTCTTCATGAGTTCTCTCTCTGATTAGTTGTAATATTTTGCTATCAATTTTCTTTCAGTGAAGCAGACTCAAAGTTCAAAGTTCCAAGTAAAACATATTATCAAAGAAGATGTCTGGCTGCAAATACTACCCTTTGATTAATTTTCTTGCAAGTGTTCACAGTAGAACAAAGTACAATAGTATCAATGGAAAACTACACACTAATACAGATAAACAACCAATGTGCAAAAGAAGACAAACTGTGGAAATACAGAAAAGAAACACATTATAAATAAATAGATAAATAAATATATAACTAGATAGATAGATAGATAAATACATAAATATAAACTGAGAACATGAGTTGTAGAGTCTTTGAACATGAGCTCAGAGGTTGTGTTCAATGATCAGTTCAGTGTTGTGGCAAGTGAGGATGTCCATGAAGGTTCAGGTGCCTGATGATTGAAGGCTAATAACTGTTCCTGCCGTGGTGGGAGGTCTTTGATAATGAATGTCGCATGCTCAAAATGCTAGAAAGCATCAGCAGGTCAGGCAGGATCTATGGAAATGAATAGAGAGTCAATGTTTTGGGCCTCAACCTTTCTTCAGGACTGGAAAGGAAGTCTATAACCTTTGCTTCCAGTCCTGGAGAAGTGTCTTGGCACAAAATATCAATGGTTTATTCATTTCCATACCCCATTCCCTTCCCTTCCATGATTCCCTGCCCTAACCATAATAGAATCAATGAAAGACCACACCAACAAAGCGGACAATTGATGTGCAAAAGAATACAAACTGTGCAAATACAAAAAAAAAGAAATAATAACAATAAATAAGTAACCAATAAATGTTGAGAACATTAGATGAAGAGTCCTTCAAAAGGAGTCCATAGGTTGTAGTAACAGTTCAGGGATGGGTCAAGTGAAGTTGAGTGAAGTTATCCACTCTAGTTCAAACACCTGATGTTTGAGGGGTAATAATTGTTCCTGAACCTGGTAGCATTTATCCTGAGATAGCAGCAAGAAAAGAGCATGGCCTGGATGGTGGGGTCCTTTATGATGGATGATGCTTTCTTGTAACAATGCTACATGAAATGGTGGGGACCTCAGTGGTTGGGAGGGCTTTACCAATGATGGACTGGGCAATATCCAATACTTTTTATAGGATTTTCATAAAACAATAACAGTTTTACAAAAAGAATATACAGTGCTGTATCCGGAGAGCCATGCCTGTCACGTGACAGCACGGCCGTCACCTGGTCAGAAGTGAAGTGAAGTCAAGTCAAGTCACTCTTATTGTCATTTCGACCATTACTGCTACTACAGTACATAGTAAGAACGAGACAACGTTTCTCGGGACCATGGTGTTATATGACACATTACAAAAACTAGACTGGACTACGTAAAAAACAACACAGAGAAAAAGAAAAAAAACACACAACAACTACACTAGACTACAGACCTAGCCAGGACTGCATAAAGTGCACAACACAGTGCAGGCGTTACCATAAATAATAAACAGGACAATAGGGCAAGGTGTCAGGCAGGCACTGGGTATAGCTGATAGCTTAGAGGAAGAAACTGTTACCTAGTCTGGTCGTGAGAGCCTGAATGCTTCGGTGCCTTTTCCCAGACAGCAGGAGGGAGAAGAGTTTGTATGAGGGGTGCGTGGGGTCCTTCATAATGCTGTTTGCCTTGCGGATGCAGCGTGTAGTGTAAATGTCTGTGATGGCGGGAAAAGAGACCCCAATGATCTTCTCAGCTGACCTCACTATCCGCTGCAGGGTCTTGTGATCCGAGACGGTGCAATTTCCGAACCAGGCAGTGATGCAGCTGCTCAGGATGCTCTCAATACAACCCCTGTAGAATGTGTTGAGGATAGGGGATGGGAGATGGAATTTCCTCCGCCTTCACAGAAAGTAGAGATGCTGCTGGGCTTTCTTTGCTATGGGGATTCTCTGCCAGGTGAACACCAAGAAATTTGCTGCTCTTAACAATCTCTACCGAGGAGCCGTCGATGTTCAGCAGGGAGTGGTCGCTCTGTGCCCTCCTGAAGTCAACAACCATCTCTTTTGTTTTGTTCACATTCAGAGACAGGTTGTTGGCTCTGCACCAGTCCATTAGCCGCTGCACCTCCTCTCTGTAAGCTGACTCGTCATTCTTGTTGATGAGACCCACCACGGTCGTGTAATCAGCGAACTTGATGATGTGGTTCGAGCTGTGTGTTGCAGCACAGTCGTGGGTCAGCAGAGTGAACAGCAGTGGACTGAGCACACAGCCCTGGGGGGCCCCCGTGCTCAGTGTGATGGTGCTGGAGATGCTGCTCCCGATCCAGACTGACTGAGGTCTCCCAGTCAGGAAGTCTAGGATCCAGTTACAGAGGGAGGTGTTCAGGCCCAGTAGGCTCAGCTTTCCAATCAGTTTCTGAGGGATGATTGTGTTGAATGCTGAACTGAAGTCTATGAACAGCATCCGAAAGTATGTGTCTTTTTTGTCCAGGTGGGTTAGGGGCAGGTGGAGGGTAATGGCAATGGCGTCACACCACCTGCTGGTCAACATTTCCCCCCTCCCAACTAATCAATGCACACTTACCCATTGGCCACCTTAATTGGATTAACCTGTCTAGCACCAAGCCGTTGGCCCCCCATTGAATCACCTGGGCTGGACCCTCCAGCCCCCTTGACCTATAAAGGGTGCTACATGTGCTTGGCTCACCCTCTTTTTGCCATCCTCGAGGGACCACCCTGTTTCACTCCAGGCTGAAGACTGCAGAACAGCGCTGGAGACACGTGGTAAGGTGTGCATTGAATAGGTTTGTGGGAGTGTTTATTGTTGTCCCTGTAGCTAAGAGCCGTGCCTGCATATAGTCAAGGGGTGGTGGGTATCGGAGTTACTTTTTCCTTGCTTGTATGTGTACCTGTACTCTGTCCCCACACTGTTTTCCCGTGTATTGTACTGCCGACCCAAGTTTTCCCACGTTCGTCTATTCTAAGCGCATTTGTGCAAATATTGTAGCCGCTTGTGCTCCCAAGCTTTTCTCCCCTTGTAATTAAAGTTGTTATTATTAAAACTGTGTGTCCAGAGCTCTTGCCTTTGAGACCCAAAGAATCTGTCTCATTTCCATCACAACAAGTGCTGATAGACAATAAGGTGCAATGTCCTAACCAAGTCAAGATTCCATTCTATTGTACTAGGGAACTGTTCAACAAACTGATAACAAGAGTATAGATGCTGTCCTTGAGCTTAATGGTGTGTGCTTTGAACCTTTTGTAAATTCTGTCCAATGAGAGGGGGGAGAAAAGAGAACGCCCAGGATGGATGAATGCTATCACTATGCTGATTGATTTATGGAGACAATGAGAAGTACCGACATTGTCCATAGAGTGGTGGCCAGTTTCCATGATGTGCAGAGCTGTGTCCAGAACTCTCTGCAGTTCCTTGTGGTCATGAGCAGAGCAATTGCCATACCAAACCATTTTGCGTCTGGACAGGATGCTTCTATAGAGCTTTGATAAAAATTGTGAGGGTCAAAATGGATATGTCAGATTTCTGAGGATGCAGCCTTGTGAAGCACCCGTGCTGAGGATATCCATGATGGCTATCCTCACTGATTGTGGTCTGTTGATCAAGGAATCAAGGATCTAGCTGCAACGGGAGGTGTTGAGTCTCAGGTCTAGGAGTTTGGAACTGAGTTTGTTTTAAATTATAGCATTGAAGGCTGAACCTTAGTCAATAAGCAATGGTCTAACATATGTATCTTTACTGTCCAGATGCTTCTGAGATGAGGGTAGGGCCCGGGAGATGGCATCTGCGATTTCACCGGTAGGAAAATTGCAATGGTTTGAAGTTGCCAAGAAACTGAAGTTAATGAGTGCCTTGAACATCCCCTTGAAGCCCTTCAAATCAAATTCAAGTTTGATTATCTTTCATTCATACATCGATACTGCTGAATGAAACAACATTCCTCTGGGGCCAAGGTGCAAAACAAATACAGCACGTGAATTCAAAATTGCAAGCAAAAAAAAAACGCTAAAAAAATACATATTTTCTTTCTCCAAGCACTATAGAACAATTTGAGATCTTTTGTCAGAGTTGATATTGGATGATATTCCATGTGGTTGAATCTAGAAAATGAAATCATAATTATTTATTTAAGAGGCAGAAGGGGAGGAGTTATTTTCTTTTGAATATCCATGGATCTATGAGGTTTACTACCCAATAGAGACTTTGTCATTGAAAACTGATTAGCCCACATCTAGAGAACATCATCCAGTGTTGGATGGTCCTTTGTATGAAAGATGTGGAGGATTTGAAGAGGGTGCAGAAGAAGTTTACCAAAATGCTGCCTAGATTAAAGGGCATGTGCCTGAATAAACAGGAGTTGTTTTCTCTGGAGCCATGGAGGCTGGGGGAGACTTAATAGAAGTTTATAAGATTATGAGAAGTATAGATAGAGAGCTGGTATCCTTCCCTGGGGATGGAATCTCTAATACTCATGACTCTAGAGATTACAGACAATGGCATGCGGTCTTGGGAGTGGCGAGCGTAAGAAGGGTTGGGTTCAAAGGAGATATGCGGGACAAGAATTTTTACACAGATAGTGCTGAATGGCTGGAATGCCCTGCCAGGGATGGTAATGGAGGGAAGTATGACCTTCCATGCACAAACCCTTTTCCCAACCATGATTCCCCTCTCCCTGACCCCTTCCCACTCTCAGTCCACAATAGAGACCCATATCAGAATCAGGTTTATCATCACTCACTTTGCTAAAGTCTTAGGCACCCTAGCAATATATACTGCATGTGCCTCAGCCTCCATGATAACTTCACTTATTTCAACACTGAACCCAAGCTATGGACTCACTTTTAAGGACTCTATTACGGATTTTCTCAGTCTTATTTATTTACTTTTCTTTGTAATTGCACGATTTGTCTGCTTTTGCGCATTAGTTGCTAGTCAGTCTTTGTGCAATACACACAAAATGCTGGTGGACGTAGCAGGTCAGGCAGAATCTACAGGAAGAAGTACAGTCAACGTTTCAGGCCGAGACCCTTCGTCAGGACTAACTGTAAGAAAAGGATAGTAAGAAATTTGGAAGTGGGAGGGGGAGGGAGAAATCCAAAATGATAGGAGAAGACAGGAGGGGGAGGGATGAAGCTAAGAGGTGGAAAGTTGATTTACAAAAGGGATACAGAACTGGAGAAGGGAAAGGATCATGGGACGGGAGGCCTAGGGAGAAAGAAAGGGGGAGGGGAGCACCAGAGGGACATGGACAGCAGACAAGGAGTGATTGTCAGAGGGGCTGAGAGAGAAAAAAGGGGGAGAGATAAATAAATAAATAAATAAATGTATCAATCAATCAATGGATTAATGAATGAATAAATAAGGGATGGGGTAATAAGGGGAGGAGGGACATTAATGGAAGTTAGAGAAATCAATGTTCATGCCATCAGGTTGGAGGCTACCCAGACGGAATACAAAGTGTTGTTCCTCCAACCTGAGTGTGGCTTCATCTTGACAGTAGAGGAGGCCATGGATAGACACATCAGAATGGGAATGGAACGTGGAATTAAAATGTGTGGCCACTGAGAGATCCTCCTTTCTCTAGCGGACAGAGCGTAGGTGTTTAGCGAAACGATCTCCCGGTCAGTCTTTGTGTGTAGTTTTTCATTGATTCTATTGTATTTCGTTGTTCTACTGTGAATACCTGCAAACAATGAATCTCGAGGTAGCACATGGTGAGATATATTTATGTACTTTGATCATAAATTTACTTTGAACTTTGAATTGCAAATTAAGTGTATAAAACTGATGTACACCACCTACATCACACATGACTGAAACGGTAATTACCTATTTTATTTCCTTCACAGAAAATGCAAAAAAAAAGTTATATTTAGCTTTGCACATTAAGGTGTTATGATTAATATGTCAGTAGGAAGTAACAATATAATTAGAAGATATTTAAGAATGCTAATAGAGTAATTGCATGCTAATTTAGAGTCTTGAAATGCAGAAGGTACCATTTTCATCTTAGGCATTGGTGACAAAATAAAATTACTAATTTTGCCAAAGAATAAGGAGAATTTCAGTGTGGTTGAGAAATCTAATCTGTAAAGTGCATGCCTGTACTGTACTTCTCAGCAAGGATATCCCGACCCCAGAAGCTGAACTGCAGAATGCAGACGATGATTATGTTCATGCATGCTTCGAGCTGGTCTCCAAGCCATTGTCAACTCATTTTCTGAAGATGGGGCTTATCCTAAATATCCACAGGCAATTGTCCTCCACTCACCTGGAGCCACTATAAAACACAGCCATCTGACAGTTTAGATTCATAACGAGACCCTTGAAAACAAGGAACAATATTAATATCAGTACCAATGTCAATACACTTATCCCAAATGTTCACAATTGCCTTCAACGCTCCTGTACAGCCTTTGACCAAATGAGGAAAAGAGTGTTTGAAGGTCGAGGCCTCAGATTTGGCATTGAGCAGATGGCCCACTGGGCAGCAGTAATCACTGTCCTCTTATCTTCTTAAATAACCTAGACTGCCTACAGAAGACATCTCAGGCACCAGAAGCATACCGCTAAAGAATTCTCTGCATGGTTTTTCATGTTCACTGGAAAAATAAAGTGTCAACACCTTGGTATTGAGTCCCCAATTAGACATGTTAGCTAAATTGGCCAGTCAATTTTGTTCACAAGATTTTGTCTCCAACTAAGCTCTCAGAATAGGTGCTGCATTCCAATCTCTCTTATGGGAAGAGAATACCTGCTGATAGAGGAAAAGATTCAAGGTTACCGGTAGTTTGATAGGGTGCAACATTCACGCTGACTGTCAGGAATCCCTGACCCATCTCCACTCAAACTGGGGAAGAAATATTCATGAGAACCTGAAGATCGTACCTCAGGAGGAGACAGAAACACCTTGAGGGAGTTCACCACCTCATCAACTACACCCACTCCTCGCTGGTCAAACACCCTCCTCCCGATCTGTGCAAGAGCCTGTAGTTTACATATAAACACGAGGAAGTCTGCAGATGCTGCAAATCTAAAGTAATACACACAAAATCCTGGAGCAACTCAGCAAGTCAGGTAGCATCCATGGAAATCAGAATCAGATTTAGGAACATAGAAAACCTACAGCACAATACAGGCCCTTCGACCCACAAAGTTGTGCTGAATATGTCCTTACCTTAAAAATAACTAGGCTTACCTATAGCCCTCTATTTTTCTAAGCTCCATGTACCTATCCAAAAGTCTATCGTATCCGCCTCCACCACCGTGGCCGGCAGCCCATTCCACTCACTCACCACTCTCTGAGTAAAAAACTTACCCCTGACATCTCCTGTGTACCTACTCCCCAGCACCTTAAACATCTGTCCTCTTGTGGCAACCATTTCAACCCTGGGAAAAGCCTCTGACTATCCACACGATCAACGCCTCTCATCATCTTATACACCTCTTTCAGGTCACCTCTCATCCTCCATCACTCCAAGGAGAAAAGGCCGAGTTCACAACCTATTCTCATAAAGCATGCTCCCCAATCCAGGCAACATCCTTGTAAATCTCCTCTGCACCCTTTCTATGGTTTCCACATCCTTCCTGTGGTGAGGCAACCAGAACTGAGCTCAGTACTCCAACTGGAGTCTGACCAGGGTCCTATATAGCTGCAACATTACATCTCGGCCCCTAAAGTCATTTCCATGATTGATGAAGGCCAATACACCGTACGCCTTCTTAACCACAGAGTCAACCTGCGGAGCTGCTTTGAGCGTACTATGGATTCGGAACCCAACATCCCTCTGATCCTCCACACTGCCAAAAGTCTTACCATTAATTCTATATTCTGCCATTATATTTGACCTAGCAAAATGAACCGCTTCACACTTATCTGGGTAGAACTCTATCTACCACTTCTCAGCCCAGTTTTACATCCTATCAATGTCCTTCTGTAACCTCTGACAGCCCTCTACACTACCCACAACACCTCCATCTTTGTGTCTTCAGCAAACTTACTAACCCATCCCCCCACTTCCTCATCCAGGTCATTCATAAAAATCATGAAGAGTAAGGGTCCCAGAACAGATCCTTGAGGCACTCCACTCATGACCTACCTCAATGCAGAATATGACCACTCTTTGCCCTCTGTGGGCAAGCCAGTTCTGGATCCACAAAGCAATCTCCTCTTGGATCCCATGCTTCCTTACTTTCTCAATAAGCCTTGCATGAGGTACCTTATCAAATGCCTTGCTGAAATCCATATACACTACATCTACTGCTCTTCCTTCATCAATGTGTTTAATCACATCCTCAAAAATTTTAATCAGGCTTGTAAGGCATGACTTGCCCTTGACAAAGCCAAGTTGACTACTCCTAATCATATTACTGTATACCTCTCCAAATGTTCATAAATCCTGCCTCTCAGGATTTTCTCAATCAACTTACCAACCACTGAGGTAAGACTCACTGATCTATAATTTCCCGGGCTATCTCTACTCCCTTTCTTGAATAAAGGAAAAACATTCACAACCCTCCAATCCTCCAGAACCTCTCCCATCCCCATTGATGATGCAAAGATCATCGCCAGAGGCTCAACAATCTCCTCCCTCACCTCCCACAGTAGACTGGGGTACATCTCATCCGGTCCCAGTGACTTATCCAACTTGATGCTTTCCAAAAGCCCCTGCACATCCTCTTTCTTAGTATCTACAAGCTCAAGCTTTTCAGTCTGCTGCAAGTCATCACTACAATCACCAAGATCCTTTTCCATAGTGAAGACTGAAGTAAATTATTAATTAAGTACCTCTGCTATTTCCTCCGGTTCCATACACACTTTCTCACTGTCACATTTGATAGGTCCTATTCTTTCACGTTTTATCCTCTTCCTCTTCACATACTTGTAGAATGCCTTGGGGTTTTCCTTAATCCTGCCCGTCAAGGCCTTCTCATGGCCCCTTCTGGCTCTCCTAATTTCTTCCTTAACCTCCATCCTATTAGCCTTATAATCTTCTAGATCTCTAACATTACCTAACTCTCTGAACCATTTGTAAGCTTTTCATTTCTTCTTGACTAGATTTATTACAGCCTTTGTACACCATGATTCCTATACCCTGCCATAACTCCCCTGTCTCATTGGAAAGTACCTGTGCAGAACTCCACACCAATATCCCCTGAACATTTGCCACATTTCTTCTGCACTTTTCCCTGAGAACATCTGTTTCCAATTTAATCTTCCATTTTCCTGCCTGATAGCCTCATAATTCCCCTTACTCCAATTAGATGCTTTTCTAACTTGTTTATTCCTATCTCTCTCCAATGCTATTGTAAAGGAATTAGAATTATGACCACCATCTCCAAAATGCTCTCCCACTGAGAGACCTGACACCTGACCAGTTTCATCTCCCAATACCAAATCAAGTACAGCCTCTCCTCTTGTAGGCTTATCTACATATTGTGTGAAGAAACCTTCCTGAACACACCTAACAAACTCCACCCCATCTAAACCCATTGCCCTAGGAGACCCCAAATGATATTTGGGCAATTAAAATCTCCCATCATGACAACTCTGTTAATATTACACCTTTCCAGGATGTTTCCCTATCTGCTCCTTGATGTCCCAGTTACTTTTGGGCAGCCTATAAAAACATCCAGTAAAGTTATTGACCCTTCCTGTTCCTAACCTCCACCCACAGAGACTCCGTAGACAATCCCTCCATGGCATCCATCTTTTCTGCAGCCATGGCACTATCTCTGATTAACAGTGCCATGCCCCCACCTCTTTTGCCTCCATCCCTGTCCTTTCTGAAACATCTAAAACCCAGCACTTGAAGTAACCATTCCTGTCCCTGAGCCATCTAAATCTCTGTAATGGCCACCACATCATATCTCCAAATACTGATCCACGCTCTAAGCTCATCCACTTTGTTCACAACACTTTGTGTTAAAATAGACACATCTCAAACCTTTGGTCTGAGCTTGTCCCTTCTCTATCACCTGCCTATCCTCCCTCTTGCACCGTCTGCAAACTTTCTCTATTTGTGAGCCAACCTCCTCTTCCCCAGTCAATACTCCCCAATGCCATTAGGCTTTACAATTCTACCACCAGGACTTAAGAACTTTTTAAAAGCTATTATTAATGCTTTTTGAGATAGTGATTTAGATGCATATAATATTTTTTTACTGAGTTAAGTATTGTATGTAATTAGTTATGCTACAACAAGTGTATGGGACATTGGAAAAAAGTTGAATTTCCCCATGGGGATGAATAAATTATCTATCTATCTATCTATCTATCTATCTATCTATCTATCTATCTATCTATCTATCTATCTATCTATCTATCAGTCTCTTCAGTTCAGTTCCCACCACCTAACAATTCTAGTTTAAGCTCTCCCTTGTAGCCTTAGCAAACCTTCTCACCAGGATATTGGTCCCCTTGGATTCAAGTGCAACCCGTCCTTTTTGTACAGGTCACACCTGCCCCAAAAGAGGTCCCAATGATCCAGAAATCTGAATCCCTGCCCCCTGCTCCAATCCCTCAGCCACGCATTTATCCTCCACATCATTCTATTCCTATTCTCACTGTCGTGTGGCACAGGCAGTAATCCCGAGATTACTACCTTTGAGGTCCTGCTTCTCAACTTCCTTCCTAACTCCCTGTAGTTTTTTTTCAGGACCTCTTCCCTTTTCCTAACTATGTCATTGGTACCAATATGTACCACGACCTCTGGCTGTTCTCCCTCCCACTGCAGGATATCTTGGACACAATCAGAAACATCCCGGACCCTGGCACCTGGGAGGCAAACTACCATCCGAGTTTCTTTCCTGCATCCACAGAATCGCCTGTCTGACCCCCTAACTATAGAGTCCCCTATCACTATTGCCTTCATCTTCCTTTCCCTACCCTTCTGAGCCACAGGGCCAGACTCTGCACCAGAGGGACGACCACTGTTGCTTCCCCCAGGTAGGCTGTCCCCCCCAACAGTACTTAAACAGGAATACTTATTGTCAAGGGGTACAGCCACAGGGGTACTCCCTAGTACCTGACTCTTCCCCTTCTGCCTCCTGACTGTGACACACTTGTCTGTCTCCCGTGGCCCCGGTGTGACCACCTGCCTAAAACTCCTTTCTGTCACCTCCTCACTCTCCCTGACCAGGCAAAGATCATCGAGCTGCATCTCCAGATCCCTAACTCGGTCCCTCAGGAGCTGCAGCTCAGCGCACCTGGTGCAGATATGGCCGTCCGGGAGGCTGGGAGATTCCAGGACCTCCCACATCTGACACCGAGCACAGAACACCGGCCTCACACATACTCTTCCTCCCTTCCGCAAATAACACCGGATATGATTATCAACGGCACGTGATGTGAAATTTATTAATTTAGCAGCAGCAGTTCAATGCAATACATAATACAGAAGAGAATAAATAAATAGATTACAGTATACATATATTGAATAGATTAAAAATGTGCAAAAATCAGAAATACCTCATATTAAAAAAAAGTGAGGTAGTGTCCAAGGATTCAATGTCTATTTAGGAATCAAATGGCAGAAGGGAAGAAGCTGTTCCTGAATCGCTGAGTGTGTACCTTCAGGCTGAGAAAAGGACATGCCCTGGGTGCTGGAGATTCTTAATAATGGTTGCTGCCTTTCTGAGACACCACTCCCTGAAGATGTCCTGGGTACTTTATCGGCTAGTACTTAAGATGGAGCTGACTAGATTTACAACCCTCTGCAGCTTCTTTCAGTCCTGTGCAGTAGCCGTCCCCACCCATACCAGACAGTGATGCAGCCTTCAGAATGCTCTCCATGGTACATCTTTAGAGGTTTTTGAGTGTATTTGTTGACACACCAAATCTCTTCAAACTCCTAATGAAGTATAGCCACTGTCTTGCTTT
This sequence comes from Hemitrygon akajei, assembly GCF_048418815.1. Lineage (NCBI taxonomy): Eukaryota > Metazoa > Chordata > Chondrichthyes > Myliobatiformes > Dasyatidae > Hemitrygon > Hemitrygon akajei. The sequence goes on along the minus strand of NC_133138.1, from coordinate 24,756,529 downwards.
CTTTATAACTACATCTATATTTTGGCAGTTAGACCCTCAGTTAGACCCTCAGAGATTTTGACACCCAGGAACTTGAAAATGCATACTCTCTCCACTTCTGATCCCTCTATGAGAATTGTTATGTGTTCCTTCATCTTACCCTTGCTGAAGTCCACAGTCAGCTCTTTGGTCTTACTGATGTTGAGCGCAAGATTGTTGCTACAGTACCAGTCCACTAGTTGGCATATCTGACTCCTATATGCCCTCTTGTCACCACCTGAGATTCTACCAACAATGGTTGTATCATCAGCAAATTTATAGATGGCATTTGAACTGTGGCTAGCCACACAGAAATGAATAAACAGTCCACATTTTGGACTGAGAACCTTCTTCAAGACAAAGGATGTTTTCACATTATTCTCTTCAGTCACCTCAGAGACATGCTCAATCCTGAGAAAAGCCTGTGAAGAAGGCTTTGCATCTTTCCTATATCTGTGAAGTAATGCATCCATTGGTTCTCTTGTTGAGTGAGAGAAGTTTCTTCTCTCCTATTGCCCATTTCATTTTTGGCAGGATGTGTATTTAAGCTAATGTATTGCTTTTCCCAAATTAGCTGGGTAACTTTTTTTTTCTCATACACATTTATTCTGTAACTATTTGAAAACAATAAAAAAAGTTTTAAAAAAAAGAATTAAAAAATATATATTTGTATTTCAATGAAGTGAACAAATTATTTAGACTGATATTAGCATTTTGTGATTAAGACTGAGGCATAAAGATTAGATGTATTTTCACAGCTGATTGTACAAATACCCAATGAGAGAACATACACTCATAGGCTATGAAATTAGGTACACCTGTACACCTGCTCATTAATGCAAATATCTAAACAGCCAATCGTATGACATCAATTCAATGCATAAAAGCATGTAGACATGGTCAGCGGTTCAGTTATTTTTCAGAGCAAACATCACAATGGGGAAAAAACTCTGACCATGACCATGTTGGTGCCAGACAGGGTGATTTGAGTATCTCAGGAACTGTTGATCTCCTGGGATTTTCAAGCACAACCGTCTCTAGAGTTTACAGATAGTGGTGTGATAAGTAAGACATATCCAGTGAGTGGCAGTTCTGTGGGTGAATATGCCTTGTTAATGAGAGAGGTCAGAAGAGAATGGCCAGATTGGTTCAAGCTGACAGGAAGGTGACAGTAACTCATATAACCACACATTACAACAGTGGTGTGCAAAAAAGCATCCCTGAATGTATAACACATTGAACTTTTAAGTGAATGGGCTACAACAGCGGAACATGAACATACAGAAATGCACTCGGTGGCCGCTTTTGTTAGATACAGGTAGTACTCAGTGTAGTATAGATACCAAAGCTATATCTCAACCTCTAGAATAATCAATATGTATTATTATCCAGAAAATGTATCCCTCTGGTGGAGCAATTGCATTTGACAGATGGGTCAGTTGAGGGGTAATTTCTGTCATGGAAAAAATAGATTGCACAATCCATGATTTCAGATTTATGGCTTTGCTGCTGTTACATATAACGAAGGCAGAAGTTGCGGACCAGATCTGAGATGTCCATAAAATCACCAGAGAGAAATGTGGGTGATTTTGAATGTGTTTTCCCTGAGCGGTAGCTAATAAACATTTCAGCTTTAACATCCCATTATTAATTAGAAAGTGGTCTCTTTATTCACTGTCATTTGCTTCTCAAGTTTAATGTGCACATTGTGCTTTGCAATAAAACATAGTATTAAATAAGTGCAGGGCTTTACAGCTTTAGCTAATTCTTTCTTCCCCTTCACTGAGATTTTGTGAGATATTTTTTAACAAAAACTTCTGCCAAACCTTCTTGATGAAGGTTAAATGGCAGAGAAATGCATCCGTGTGAAGAACAGGGAAGAATTAAAAGGAAGTTGTTTCTAATATAGCACATTTTGTGTTTGCAAGACGCCCATAGGAGATTCCCATTGTATCTGGAAGAATAGTTACATACTTGTTGAATAATTTTCACATAACCACATGCCACAGAAAGTTAATGAGCTTATTGATTTGATTTCCCACTGGGAGTTCACTACGAGCTTTATGAAAGTGGAAACTGCAGCAAGACTAAAGCACACAATCTCTGAAGCTTGCTCTACCATTCAAAAAGAGATAGATAATCCTATTCTTAATCTCAAAACTCTTTTCTACCTAATCCCAATCAGAAATGTATGAAGTGATATAGCTTCCATCCTGCCTGAAGGATTACAGAAGAGATCACATGATTTATCATGTGAAGCTCCTGGGCCTGTAGGTACCAGCCAGCATATGGGGATTTGGATCCTTTTGTCTAAATCACTTACCGGTAATTTTGGACAGGCTTTAGTTGCAATCTCTGGCCCTTAAATCTCACAATAAATACTAACAAAACTTAAGTAATCTCAAGTTTTGAAGATGATGTTTAAATCAAAGGGACATCAGAATATCAAGCATATACATGCACAATGTAGACTTGATTTTCACAGGAAATTTTGTGTAGATTCAACCAGAACTAAACTACTGAAGAAGATCAATCTCCCAAATCGGTTGGATATGGACTGACAGTCCATTTCGGGATTTGGGTTCAACACTCATGAAAATACATAATTATTTTTGAAATGTGGTATCATTAGTGTACTTTCTTTAAATTATGTTTTTGATGATTGTGAAGGTTATTCATGGATAATAGTTAAGGAGATTTCAATGGTGCACATCTTGCGAACTGGTTTAAACTGCTGTGACATGTTGGCTATTGGAAAGGGGAATGGTAATCTGCCTGTCCCTCAAAAAGAATTATGCATTGCCCAGTGGCTCCTTAATTAAATTATTATATTTGACCTTTACTATCTCATTTTAGCAGGTGCATCATAAACAATGATGTTGCAGGTGTCTCTGAGAGCTGGGCACATAGGAGCTAATATAGGAACTACAGTGAGAATCTACATACCATTCTATTTGGGAACTTGTAAGGATGGACATGCATTGTCTCCCATTCCAATTAAAATGAAAGTGTTAGGTCAGGGAATACCTTACATAGCTTTTAAAATCTGAAGTATGCTATTACACATTGTATATGACTTAAAAGGGCAATTTGCCCAAACATTAGATTTGGGTAATTCTGGTGCACCAAGTGGGTTCCATCTAACAAAAGCTCATTTTGAGTTATTTTCAAAGCCATGTGGCATGACCTTTCCGGTTTCAATAACTGAAGTTGCGATTCTGTGTAAAATTGTGATGCAGAACTAAATTAAACTAAATTCAGCATCAGGGTGAACCATGAGAGGAGCACCTCTATTTTCTAGAGGAAATGGATACAACCTTTACACAGGAGATGTCTATTGTGCATTACAAGTGATTTCTACAAAGGATGGGTGTAAATAGTTTCAATATTGACAGATAAATTATATCATTGCTAACTAGCTATTGCATGTTTTATGCTTTATTTCAGAATGATCAATTATCATTTGTTATATCAATCTAACTCTTGATAGATGGATGATTCAGGTCAAAATACACACATTTATATTTCCCATTGTCTCCCAAATAAACTGATTTAGAAAATAACTCCTGAGGCTTCAACTGTCAATTAATATTGTAATGCTCAATCTTGTAGCATCTTAGAAACAATTTTAGATTTTAAGTATGGAGATCCTTCCAAGATTTCAACTTACCTAAAGGTTATCCTTTCAGTTTTATGCTGTCATCACATCTACTATGGCACAGGATTACATGATTAACTTTGTAACCTGTCTTATTTAACATACACAAATTGCTAGAGAAACTCAGCAGGCCAGGCAGCATCTATGGAGTTGATATTTCAGGCTGAGACCCTTCAGCAGGACTGGAGAAAGAAAAGGTGAGGAGTCAGAGTTGCATTGAATTCCCATCTTTTTTTCTCCAGTCCTACTGAAGGGTCATGGCCTGAAACATTGACTGTTCACCCTTTTCCATAGATGCTGACTGGCCTGCTGAGTTCCTCCAGCATTTTGTCTGTGTTGCTTGGATTTCCAGCATCTGCGGATTTCCTCTTTTTGTAACCTGTCTTTATCTGATGCTGAGTAAATAATTTGAACTAAATATTAAGTGTACACAGTTTATATGGCTCATGCATTTTACTTTTAACTATTTCCACTGTCTTTATGATATGTTTTGTCACTTTAGTGATGATTCATAAAGTAACTTCTCAAAATTGCCTCACAAACTCTTTACTCTTGTAATAATACACGACGCATGGTCAACTACAGCATGTTCTTCCTATACACTGTATGTGCTGATCTGCTCAAAGTAAATGTCCATGAAGTGTAAAGTCAAAGTTAGGTTCTCCTGCTATAAAGGCCCAGTGACTGGTAATGTGACTCAGCCTTCTGATCACCTGCCAGCTAAACCTGCTCATTCCTGAACAGTTTTCTCAGTGTAAACAAATGTAGTTAAGTCAGATCCCAATTTAGTGTAGAACATGTACTTCATGATTGTAAGTGGCAAGCCTTCAGGATTCAAGATTCAAGATTGTTTATTGTCATTCGACAGGACACAAGTGTAAAGGAGAACAAAATGATTGCAAACGGCTCTCTATAGAATTAGTACACTCAGTGGCCACTTTATTAGGTACTTCATTTATGTTTGCTGATGACACCACAGTTGTAGGCCGAATTAAAGGTAGTGATGAATCAGCATATAGGAGGGAGATTGAAAATCTGGCTGAGCTGTGCCATAACAACAGCTTCTTTATCAAACTCAGCAAGTCCAAGGATCTGATTATCAACTTCAGGAGCAGGAGACCAGATGTCCAGACTGAAGGATCAGAGATGATGAGGGTCAGCAATAGTTTGGAGGTCCTGACCTTGGCCAACCTGTAAGTGCAATTATAATGAAAGCATGGCATCTTCTCTACTTCCTTGGCAGTTCAAAAAGATTCAGCAAGATATCTAACACTTTGACAAACTTCTATAGATATGTAGTAGAGAGTATATTGACAGGCTACATCACATCCTGGTATGAAAACCCCAATACCCTTGAATGGAAAATCCTACAAAAAGTAGTGGATACTGCCCAGTCCATCACAAGTAAAGCCCTCCCTATCATTGAGCACATCCACACGAAATGCTGTCACAGAATATCATCACGGACCCCACCAATAAGATCATGCTCCCTTCTCGCTGCTGCCATCAGGAAGAAGATACAGAAGCCTCAGGGTTCCCACCACCAGGTTCAGGAACAGTTATTACCCCTCAACCACCAGGCTCTTGAACCAAAGGGGATAACTTCACTTAACTTCAGTTGTCTCATCATTGAAATGATCCTACAACCTATAGATTCACTTTCAAGGAGTTTTCGCCTCATATTCTCAATATTATTTATTATTATTATTATTATTATTATTATTATTATTATTATTATTTCTTCTATCTTTTTGCATTTGTAGAGTTTGCTGTCTTTTGCACATCAGTTGAGCACTCAAGTTGGTGCAGTCTTTCATCGATTCTATTATGGTTTTATTCTATTATGGATTTATTGATTATGCCCACAAAAAAAAGAATCTCAGTGTTATATAGTGACATATATGTACTTTGATAATAAATTTACTTTGAACTTTATTAGGTATGTTTGTGATCTTCTGCTGCTGAAGCCCAATAACTTCAAGGTTCAACATATTGTATTACAGTCCCAACCATTAATTCCCCATCTTCTCCTAATTCCCTTTGATTGTGCCACAGTTCCAACTGTTAATTCCCCATCTTCTCCTAATTCCCTTTGATTGTGCCACAGTTCCAACTGTTAATTCCCCATCTTCTCCTAATTCCCTTTGATGATGGCACACCTGGTTTTCATCAAGACCTGCAACATAAGAACCTCGGCTTTGCACCCACTAGTTGCCAGATCGTTGGTTTTGCCTGTGTGATAATTAACCTTTCCCAGCCACTTAGGATTGTGTGTCCAAAGTTTTGCTTCAGTACCGAGATTTATCTGTGAAACTCAGTCTCTTCATGTCAAGATAAATTCTGCCTGTCTCCTGCCTTCCTGCTCTCCCTCCTGTTTGCCGTTCAACGCTCATGGCCGCGCCTGCATCCTAACTGAATCTCAGTGCCTGTGTCCTGCGCTGGGGCTTGCCTCATTCGTTGCAACATATTGTGTATTCAGAGATCGTCTTCTAAACAGCATTGTTGTAATGCATAGTTACTGTCACCTTCACACGAACTTGAAGCAGTCTGGCCATTCTCCTTTGACCTCTCTCATTAATAAGGTGTTTTCACCCACAGAATTGCTGCTCACTTGGTGCTTTTTATTTTTTGGGCCCTTCTCTGTAAACTCTAGAGACTGTTGTGTGTGAAAATACAAGATTCAAGATTGTTTAATGTTATTTCCAGTAAGGAGAATGAAATAATTGTTACTCCAGATCTGATGTAACATAAGAATAACAGAATAAGCATAAACAATGTAATTAAAAACACAATAAATATAAGTACATAAATTTAGCTTATATAGATAGACATCGTATGCACATAAATGTTGCTAGATACAGGAGTATCGGTACATAAGGTGACTCTGACAGGACATGTGGAGGTAGAGGTGTGGTGGGGTGCGGTAAATGGTGGAGGTGTTGATCAACATGATGGCTTTGTAGAAGTAACTGTTCTTGAATCTGGTGGTCCTGGCTCAAAAACGGTTACTACCCCAAGTTGTCAGGTTCTGTGGTAAATTCTTGTTCACGTAATTGCTTTAACTAAAGTTATGCAGCATGGAAACTCCTCCCAACTCATCCATGCCAGCCACTGTGCCCATCTAAGCTAGTCCCATTTGCCTGCATATCCCTTTGAACCTTTTCTATCTAAGTATGTATTCAAATGACTTTTAGTATCACCAGGCTTTTTGACTATCAAACTGTTTCAAATAATAAAAACTAAATATAATGTCAGCATTCATTCATATTATTATTTGAAGAAATATATTTGAACAGAAAATATTCAGAATGAATACAATTTTAAATTAATAAATTCAAACAACATACAATTTTTTTTATCAGATGTTCCCTATTAAAATGGTTACACTCAGCAGACTTATATCACATGATAGGTTCAGTTGGTGAAGTCTTCAGTGTAGCTGCTGATGAATTTGCAGAAGTTCATATTCCTTGGCTGAATTGCTCATGTTGATGCTCAGTGAGTGTTCTCTTCAATAACAATTACCTGTGCAGAAGCTCAGGAACTCTGCTTTCTTATGAGTCTAGATCTTCTACCTAGTTACCAATGTTAAAATCATAACTAAAGGTTTTCAGCAGAAGATTCTATTCCAGCAGTGCTTGTTACCTGAAATCAATAACCTTCAGTGATTGACTTTCCTTGTGATATTTAGTAACAAATGCTTCAGGCATCTTCATCAATACAACTTCCCAGTTCTTTTTTTTAAATTTCTTTTTAATTTTTTTGTGGCATCTTATGAGATGGGCAAGAACTTTTATGATTAATAAATTGCATTTTGTTTGTTTGTGGTTTGTTGTTTAATTGCTATGCACTTTATTTCCATAGAATTAACTTTGTCTGCTGTAACTAAATGTAATTTAAACCTGTTTACATTCAGCTACAAGTTTTTCATCTTAACTCACAGTTGGCAAGTTTTCTAATCTTTTCTTCAGTTGCTGTTCCCTTTCTACCCAAAACCAGAGGCCATCTACAAATGTTTGTATATTATTTTCCAGCCTGTCATTTCCACCATGCACTACTGCATTGTAAAGTGATAGAAATGTATTGTGATTAATTTGAAAGCTAAGAATCAGATTAAAAAAAGAACTCTGCTAATCACCACACTGTTTGTCACTTCATGCTGTAGTCCATGATGAGTAAGACAGAATGGAAAAATGATTCCCAATGGAGCAAATCAGTGGATGCAGCAAGTAAACAAGTAGACATTTGAACAATTAATATCAATGTTCAAACCCCTTACCTCTTCTCACCAGACTATCACCTCCCCTGGGTCTTCTCCTCCTTCCCTTTCTCCTATGACCCACTCTCACTCCTATCAGATTCCTTCCTCTCCAGCCCTTTAGCTTTCCTGCCCACATGGTTTCACCTATCATCTTCTAGTTATCTTCCTTCCCCTGCCCATCTTTTTATTCTGTCATCTTCCCCCTTCCTTTCCAGAGCTGAAGACAGGTCTTGGCCTAAAATGTCACCTGTTTACTCTTTTTCATAGATGTTGCCTGACCTGCTGAGTTCCTCCAGCATTTTGTGTATGTTGCTTTGGATTTCAAGCATCTGCAGAATTTCTGGTGTTTATAATATAAGTAAATGCTAATTTAATTCATGTGAATTTGTTTAAAGTGTAAATGTAATCCATACTTATCTCTATATCTCATAGGCATTTGTCAACATTCATGTGAATGGACCCACTGGATATGTGCCCCCTATTACCTGAATGAGGCTCAGTAGATAGAATTCACAGCATACGCTCTGGGAAATCAGTGAAGCATAGCACTTCCCAACTAGACTCCATGTGCAGTGCAGAGTCAGGCAGTTGGTGACAATCATCTGGAAGATTTGACCTTCTTTCTGATAGTGATGATTGACAATCATCTGTTGAGAAAACCTGAAGTTCGTTCTGATAGTGATAGTTCCTAACTTCTGCACAGCAATAGTGACAAACCTTTGGAGCTGAGTTAATCCTAAAATAAATTTTTGAATTGGTAGCCCTGCCAAGTGTTCATTACACCGAACTTTCCAATTTTATTGGTCATCACCAGTAATCTGCATCAATCATGCTATACTTCCTTCATGACCCTCACTAGAAATTGATCTTTTGCTCTGGACTTATTTCATTTTTTATAGTTGGGAATATGGACATATATTAGGCTTTTTTGCCTCAGTGACTAGCTTTATTAATAAATTGCTGTCTGGGGTCTGTGACTTTCTTCAATGTGCCATACAATTCGTCCTGTTTACCTCATTACAAATTGAACAAGAACTGATAATTGCCATGGCCCTTGAGGAATAGATACCTAAGCGACATCCAATTCAAAACAACACCTCTGCTAATATTTGTTGCCATATTGTTAGTTCTGTAATCAATCATGAATATCATCATATGTAAAATCCAAGCAATGGCTGTACCCACTCCTCTGGAATTTAACATTCTAAACTTTACTGGCTGTCTTAACATTCACATGCCTCATTACATTTTGCAATAGGTTTGATACTCTGCCAGATGATGTCAACAATTTTGCATTATGCTTGGTCAGTGTTGTTCGTGGCATCCTGTTAAATGACATTATATTTGATTGATCTCCCATGAATGTCTTTAAACAAACAGTTCTGACCTTTAGATCAATTGCTTGACTGACTAATTCACATTCAACAAGAAAAATAAGATCTCGTTCTTGTAGCTGACCTTCTACACTATGCCTCACTTTGCTTCCACAATGATTGTGAAATGCCTGGTACAGAAATTCAAGTGTAAGAAGCTGCAGGGAGTGGTGGACTCTGCCCAAGAAATGTTAGAAACGACACTCCCCACCATTAGAAGGATCTGCAGGAGTCGTTTTCACAAGAAGTTATTATCTGTCATCAAAGATTTGCATTAAATGAGCCATGCCATTTTTTCACATTTACCACCAGGCAAGAGGTACAGAAGCCTAAAGTTCCACACCATAAGGTTCACAAACAGCTACTTCCCTTCAACCATTCAGTTCTTGAGTGAACCACCAGAGCGTTATTCACCACAGTTCAGAAAGACATTAGAGTCACAGAGTCATAGAACACTACAGCACAGAAACAGGCCCTTTGGCCCATCTGGTTCATGCTAAGATATTAATCTACCTAGGCCCATTGACCTGCACCCTCCATACCCCTCCCATCCATCTACATATCCAAACGTTAACCTTAAATGCTGGTAGTGAACGTGCATCCACCACTTCCGCTGGAAGCTCATTCCATGATATCATCAGCCACTGAGTGGAGAAATTCCTCCACGTGTGCCCCTTAAACATTTCACCTTTTAACCTTAACCCATGACCCCTGTTGTAGTCTCACCAAATCTTAGTAGAATATACCTGCTTACACTTACCCTTTCTGTATCCCTCATAATTTTACATAGCTCTATCAAATCACCCCTCATTCTCCTACGCTCTAGGAAATAAAGTCCTAGCCTATTCAACCTTTCCCTATAACTCAGATTCTCAAGTTCTGGCAAATAGCACTGTAAATTTTCTCTGCATTCTTTCCATCTTATTGCTATTATTCCTGTAAGGAGGTGGCAGGAACTGCACACAATACTCCAAATAAGGCCTCACTGACATCTTATACAACTTCAATATAACATCTCAACTCCTGTACTCAGTACAATGTGCTCAAGGCCAATGTGCCAAAAGCTCTCTTTATGACTCTATCTACCAGTGATGCAACTTTCAGAGAAACATGGGTCTGCTATGAAAGGAAGCCGGCAAATAATATCAAAGAGGACACAAAAAGCTTTTTCAAGTATATAAAGAGTAAAAGACTGATGAGAGTAGATATAGGACTGATAGAAAATGGTGCTGGAGAAATTGTAATGGGAGATAAGGAGACAGCAGAGGAACTGAACGAGTATTTTGCATCAGTCTTCACTGAGAAAGGCATCAGCAGTATACCGGACACTCAAGGGTGTCAGGGAAGAGAAGTGGGCGCAGTCACAATTACGACAGAGAAAGTACTCAGGAAGCTGAATAGTCTAAGGTCTAAGGGTAGATAAATCTCCCGGACCAGATGGAATGCACCCTCGTGTTCTGAAGGAAGTAGCTGTGGAGATTGCGGAGGCATTAGCAATGATCTTTCTAAATTCAATAGATTCTGGCATGGTTCCGGAGGACTGGAAGATTGCAAATGTCACTCTGCTATTTATGAAGGGGCAAGGAAGCTAAAAGGAAATTATAGACCTGTTAGCTTGACATCGGTGGTTGGGAAGTTGTTGGAGTCGCTTGTCAAGGATGAGGTTACGGAGTACCTGGAGGCATATGACAAGATAGGCCGAACTCAGCATGGTTTCCTTAAAGGAAAATCCTGCCTGACAAACCTATTGCAATTTTTTGAGGAAATTACAAGTAGGCTAGACAAGGGAGATGCAGTGGATGTTGTGTATTTGGATTTTTAGAAGGCCCTTGACAAGGTGCCGCACATGAGACTGCTAAACAAGATAAGAGCCCATAGAATTATGGGAAAGTTACATACAAATGTACATGGATAGAGCATTGGCTGATTGGCAGGAAACAGAGAGTGAGAATAAAGGGATCCCATTCTGGTTGGCTGCCGGTTACCAGTGGTGTTCCACAGGGGTCTGTGTTGGGGCCGCTACTTTTTACATTGTATATCAACAATTCGGATTATGGAATAGATGGCTTTGTGGCTAAGTTTGCTGATGATACAAAGATAGGTGGAGGGGCTGGTAGTGCTGAGTAAACAGAGAGTCTGCAGAGAGACTTGGATAGATTGGGAGAATGGACAAAGAAGTGGCAAATGAAATACAATGTTGGAAAGTGTATGGTCATGCACTTTGGTCGAAAAAATAAACGGGCAGACTATTATTTAAATGCAGAGAGAATTCAAAGTTCTGAGATGCAAATGGACTTGGGAGTCCTCGTGCAGGATATCCTCAAGGTTAGCCTCCAGGTTGAGTCGGTGGTGAAGAAGGCGACTGCAATGTTGGCATTCGTTTCTAGAGGAATAGAGTATAAGAGCAGGGATGTGATTTTGAGGCTCTATAAGGCACCGGTAAGACCTCACTTGGAGTACTGTGTGCAGTTTTGGGCTCCTTATTTAAGAAAGGATGTGCTGACGTTAGAGAGGGTTCAGAGAAGATTCACTAGAATGATTCCAGGAATGAGAGGGTTAACATGTGAGGAACACTAGACCACTCTTGGACTGTACTCCTTGGAGTTTAGAAGAATGAGGGGGGACCTCATAGAAACATTTTTAATGTTAAAAGGCATGGACAGAGTGGATGTGGCAAAGTTGTTTCCCATGGTGGGGGAGTCTAGTACAAGAGGGCATGACTTAAGGATTGAAGAGCACCCATTCAGAACAGCAATGCAAAGAAATTTTTTTAGCCAGAGGGTGGTGAATCAGTGGAATATGTTGCCACAGGCAGCAGTGGATGCCAATTCATTGGGTGTATTTAAGGCAGAGATTAATAGGTATCCGAGTAGCCGGGGGATCAAAGGTTATGGTGAGAAGGCAGGGGAATGGGACTAATGGGAGAATGGATCATCTCATGATAAAATGACGGAGCAGACTCGATGGGCCAAATGGCTGACTTCTGCTCCTTTGTCTTATGGTCTTATGTATTTCCAGATCCCTCTGTCCTACCTCACTCTCACCAGACAGTGAGTGAATCCTACCTTGGTTTGTCCTCTCAAAGTGCAACACCTCACAATTGTCTGCATTAAATTCAATCTGCCATTTTTCAGCCCATTTTCCCATCTGGTTCTGATCTTGCTAAAAGCTTTGATAGTCTTCCTTGCTGTCCACTACACCCTCAGTCTTGGTGTCATCTACTAATTTGCTGATCCAGTTTTCTACATTATCATCTAGGTCGTAGATATAGATGACAAACTGCACTTACAGGGTCCAAGTCATCATCTTGTCAATACCTGGGGATTTAGCCACCCTAATTTGCCTCAAGACAGCAAACACACCTTCTGTCATCTGTTTACAGTCTATGATGTCACTGTTGTTTTGCTTCACTTCTATAGACTGTGTCTGCCTCCCGAGTAAATACAGATGCAAAAAATCCATTTAAGTTCTCCCCCATCTCCTTCAGCTCCATGCATAGATGGCCACACTGATTTTCCTGAGGACCAATTTTGCCCAATGTTTTCTTTGTGCTCTTAATATCTCTGTAGAAAGCTTTTGGATTCTCCTTTACCATATTTAGAGCAACTTTATGCTTTCTGTTAGCCCTCCTGATTTGCTTCTTAAGTGTTCTCTTGCATTTGTTATACTCTTCAAATACTTCATTTGCTCCTTCCTGCCTATGCCTCCTATGCACTTCCTTCTTCTTAATCAGGGCCTCAATGTCTCTCAAAACCACTTTTTCTCAATATATCTCAAAACAGATTCCCTAAATCTGTTATCCTTGCCTCTTATTCTGATTGGAACATACTAACTCTGTACTCTCAAGATGTCAGCTTTGAAGGTCCCCCACTTACCAATCGCATCTTTGCCAGAAAATTACGTGTCCCAATCCATTCTTGCCAGATCCTTTCTCAAACCGAGGACCAGACCTATTGTAATGACCAAACCAAACCAGAGCAAAACCAAAACCAAAACAATTACTGTTAACAATGACCCTACAGATTTGCTATACTTGGATGACATGCCCTCTCTCTGATAATGATTGTCCCGAACGTTGAGGATATGTATTCAATCCTTTATGAGCAATTAGCAAATGTACAATCTTGAAGTGATGAAACATAGAATACCCAAGTGTAAGCTAAGCATAATTGAGCATTATTGAGTGATCAGCAAAAGATATGACCTCTGTCAGTCCCCAGTTACTACAATCTGCAATGACCAAAGCATAAAGGTGCAACTTATTCCCTTGGATTTTACCATGCCCCTACTCATGTGACTAATAAACATAACAACATGCAACACAGAATACAATGCAGTTAGAGAACAGACAAATGGCTCCTACACCTATCCTTCTTCAAAATTATCTTAAAACTAATGGCATATGATCAGTAGAAGCAAAGGATTCCCTGATGTAAATTTCTGTCACCTGCCCTGTTTCATTGCCTAATCGATCTCATACCACACTCTCTCTTCTTAGGAACTCTAGCAATGTATTGTATTGAACTGCTGCTGCTAAATTAACAAATTTCACATCACATTCCGGTGATAATAAACCTGATTCTGATTCTATGTATTGATTAAAGATTAAAGATTATTTCATTGATTAAAGGAAGTTTACTGAACATATTTGAACACTATAACCTCTTTGACCACTTAGCAATAAAATGTACTTTGTTTTTTATCTTATTGTGTTTGCTTGTAAAAATCATTAAAAACTTATTTAATTTTTATTTTTCTTATGATTGCTGTAAGTCTTTCATTGATATTAGATCTCATTAAAACCTATCTAATATTGAAAGGCCTAGATAGTGTGGATGTAGACAAGATATTTCCTATAGTAGGCGAATCAAGGACCAAAGGGCACTGCCTTGGAATAGAAGGATGTCCATTTAGAAATGAGATGTGGAGGAACTTCTTTAGCCAGAGGATGGTGAATCTGTGGAATTCATTGCCATGGAAAGCTGTGGTGGCCAGCTTACTGGGTATACTTAAAGCAGAGGTTAATAGATTCTTGATTAGTATGGATGTCTGAGGTTACATGGAGAATGCAAGAGAATGGAGTTGAGAGGGATAATAAATCAGTGATAATGGAATGGTGGACCAGACTAAAGGAGTCAAATCACCTAATTCTCCTTCCATGTCTTATCATCTTATAGGATGTTATATATGTGTGATGCTGCTGCAAATATGTTTTTTGTACCTGTACAGACGTACTTGTGCACATGACGATAAACTTTACTTTGATTTTCCATTCTTCACTAAAACAGAATCAACTGACTCAGAAGGATGTCATTCAATGTAATATGCTGACTCTTCGAAAATGCAAGACCAGCTCCTTTGTTTCTTTCTAATTACTCTTGTATCCATCCTTGAAGGTGACTCCTTAAGCTTTCCTTCACCCTTTCAGGTACTGTTTTACAGATCACATAAATCCGCTCCCGGAAAGCTTCTCATCTCCTCTCTGCTTCTTTTTTTATTATCTTAAATTTGTGCATATCATCTTTTCTTTCAGTACAAGTATCTTATCCCTATAAATTCTGTCAAAACCATTATAATATTATGCATACCTCTATTCAAAAAGATAATAATCCCAGCTTCCAGAGTCTCTCATTATGACAAATGTACCTTGATACCATTCTCGTGGATGTTTTCTGCAAAGCCTTAGTTCAGGGATTATCAACCTTTTTTTATGCCATGGACTCCTGCAATTAACCGAGGGGTCGGTGGACCCCAGGTTAGAAACACTTTCCTTCGGTCTTTTCTTAGGTGTTTCAAGTTAAACTTAATTGATCTAGAATCAGACTCAGAATCAGGGAATTTCCTCTATTTTATACTCTATCTCTGTTTTTGTAAGGCCTAGGAACCCGTGGGGTTTTGAACAGCCATATGAGACTATAGAACCATAAGATATAGGAGCAGAATTAAGTCATTTGGCCAATTGAGTTTGCTCCATGGCTGATCCAATTTTTCTCTCAGCCCCAATCTTCGCCCCATATCCCTTCATGCCCTTACCAGTCAAGAATCTATCACCACCTGCCTTAAATGTGCGTAAAGACCTGGCCTCCACAGCTGCCTGTGGAAAGAATTCTACAAGTTCACCACTCACTAACTAAAGAAATTCCTCTTCATCTCTGTTCTAAAATGATGCCCCTCTATTCTGAGGCTGAGTCCTCCGGTCTTAGACTCTCCAACCATAGGAAACATCCTCTCCACATGCAATCCATCAAGGTCTTCAATAGGTTTCAATGAGGTCACTTCTCATTCTTCTGAGTTCCACCAGGTACAGACCCAAAGACGTCAAATGTTCTTCATATGACAAGCCATTCAATCCTGGAAACATTTTCCTTTGAACGCTCTCCAGTTTCAGCACATCCTTTCTAAGATAAGGGGCTCCAAACTGCTCACAATATTCCTAGTGAGGCCTCACCAGTGTTTTATGAAGTCTCAACATTACTTCCTTGGCAAACCTTGCAACAAAACCATCAATTCCACCATCCAAGTCATTGACGTATAACATAAAAATAATCAGTCCCAACACAGACCCCTGTGAAACACCACTAGTCACCAGCAGCCAGCCAGAAAAGGGTCCCTTTATTCCCACTCTTTGGCTCCTGCCAATCAGCCACTGTTTTATCCTTGCTAGAATCTTTCCTATAATACACAGGCTCATAGCTTGTTAAGCAGCTTCATATGTGGCACCTTATCAAATGCCTTCTGAAAATCCAAGTACACAGCATCAAACAATTCTTCTTTGTCTATCCTTCTTGTTATTTCTGCAAAGAATTCCAACAGTTTTGTTAGGTAGATATTCCCTTGAGGAAGCTAAGCTGACTACGTCCTATTTTATCATGTGCCTCCACATACACTGAGACCTCATTCTTAATTATCGACTCCAACATATTCTCAACCACTGAGGTCAGACTGACTGGCCTATAGTTTCCTTTCTTCTGCCTCTCTCCCTTGTTGAAGAGTGGAGTGACATTTGCAATTTTCCAGTCTTCTGGGACCATTCCAGAACCTAGTGATTCTTGAAAGATTATTACTAATGCCCCCCACATTCTCTAAGTATTGTTTTCAAAGATCTCTGTTTCTAATATCCTACTTTTCATATTTCAGCCTATTTAAAATTATTCTTCTTTTACCAATCATACACGCTTAGTCATATATGGTATATTTTTTTTCTTTCTATCTAATTCACCATGATGTTTATAATGTTAATCACTTTAATTTGATCAGTTTTCTCATTATATGAAGTATCATTTCCACCACATTCAAAATAAGAACTATTTTTCACTCTTCATTACATTGAATACACATCAAAACATCAATACAAATCAGGGTGAGTTATTATAAAAATATGAATAACATGACAAAAATCAATGTTGATTTTTCTCTTTCTCTAAGAATACATACTATCCTAGATCTCTGCTATTTTTTGCAGATGAAGGTGAGCTTCCTTTGGGGTTAACATTTAAAGCTTTAATAAACAATAAATAACCACAAAAATGGAGCAGTAGTTTCTCAATCAAAACCTTTTTGCAACTCTG
Organism: Hemitrygon akajei; assembly: GCF_048418815.1. NCBI lineage: Eukaryota > Metazoa > Chordata > Chondrichthyes > Myliobatiformes > Dasyatidae > Hemitrygon > Hemitrygon akajei. Next base: position 24,739,651 of record NC_133138.1, on the reverse strand, counting down.
CCATTCAGAATCAGTTTGAATATCAAGTTCAATATGTTCAGCCCAAAATAGATCCTTAGAGATGCTGACACAGTATATTGGCATGAGAAAAAAAAGATTATGTTAGGGAACATTTTGTGTATTTGCATTTGTTCCTTCACTAAATGCATTGGCCCTTCCCGAGGCAATTTCATTTATTTTAAGACAACATAAACAGAGACCGAATTACCCTATTTTCTACTGTGTATCAATGTTTTAGGGACAGCTTTCTTCCCCTCTGCCATCTGAATGAACAAAGAAACAACCCATGAATTACTTTCTTTCTCTTTTTGCACTACTTATTCAATTTAATTTGTATATATATAGCTTATTGTAATTTGTGGGTTTTTAAAAATTTGTTTCCTGTACTGCTGCGGCAAACAAGAAATTTCACGACATATGTCAATGATATTAAACCTGATTCTAATTATGACTCTGATCAATATCAGCCTCAGCTACCTTGTACTATTATATTTTTCTCACTGGTACTTTCATGTTTTCTGCCTCTGGGCTCTAATACTCCTTTCCCAATTCTTAAGGAAAAACTCCAGTTGGATTTCTATTGGAAATCTCTATTACTCTCTTGGAAGAATCAGTACCCTGGCTACACTGTACAGAAGAAACATTACACGCATCCGCTGGCACTCATACACTGTAATCTGTCAGCGTCTCCCTTTACTCACCACAGAGACTTCACCTTATGTTTCTGGAAGCTCACAAGCTCTTCCTAGAGAAAAAAAATATGAAGGGTTAAGCACAGGTTCTTGAGGAGCTGAATTCCCGTCAACGTTAAAAGGTGGAGAGCTTCAGGAACCAATTCTTGCACTGTCTACTCAGTTGGTTTCATGTGTTCTTTTGGCCAACACCTGCAAGGGTTGTTTCTTGCTGAGCCTGCAAAACTGATTCAGGAATGTTATGAAATGTCTATATTGAAGGATTCAAGGATCAATTTTATTCACCACATACATTTACATGTATTAGGAATTTGCTGTGGTGTGCTGGTGTGACATGTGAAAAAATATTAAATAATTATAAAGAATTATATAAAAAGTGAAGTGCAGATATGAAATAAACCGGGCATAAATACATAAATGCCATCATGTATTTTACAACATAAAACAGAATCATAAAAATAAGTTAAACAATTATCGTGGAAAAATATCATAGATTCATACAGAAAAGGCACTTCAGCTCATCTCCTCCCTGACTCTGTTTTGTAGCAGATAGTCTCTGCAACCAGCATTTGGCCAGTAGCCCTGTAAACCTCAGTGCCAAACACCTTCACCAAACTATCTACTTGTGGCAGTGCCTTCAGTGAACTATTCACATACACTCCTGGGTCTCTCTGCTCCTTAATCCACCTTGGGCATTGCTGTACACATCCTACCTGGTTTGATCTTCACATTTATCTGGATTGAAAATCACCTGCCTGTCCTCAGCCCATCTACCTAACGTCATTACCTTTCATAATCAGATACACTATTTTAGTATCATCCACAAACTTAGTAATCTTGCCTTGTACATTTTCATCCAGATTGTTTATGTAAATTGCCCACATATAACACCCCAGCACTGATCTTTGCAGCACACTGTAAACATAGGCCTCCAACTTGAGAAACAACCCTCGATCATCACCCTCTGTTCACACCACTGAGCCATTTGTGAATCCAATCCACTGGATCCCATGAAGTCTAACTTACCAAACTAGCCTGCCATGAGGGACCTTATCAAAGGCCTTGCTAAAGTCCATACAGACAGCATTCACTGCCCTGCCCTCATCTAACCTTGAGGTTACCTCCTTGAAAGAACCCAAGAGAGTCCTTAAAAAGGAAGGGAAAAGTTGGCTTGAATTGCAGCCAAAGCGAGCATCAACAAGCAGACCATAAGGAAGATAATAATGTGTTTTTGAATAGAAAATGCAACATACTTACAGACATTTTAGAAGGAAAGAGACTTAAGTGGTAAAAAGTGAAATGATTGAAACTGCAGTTAACTGAGGAGCTGTTAGGACAAAACCAACAGTTACTCTTGGTTGTGAAATGTGACAATGCCTTATAACTTAAATGCTAAACATCATGATGCTTCAGACAGTACAGTTGGCTTGCGGCTCCAGTATCTAGAATTCTGGGTCCTTCTTGATGAATTTGTATATTCTCTGGCCAATCTCGCCGGTTCAAGCATTGATGAAGATTGAAAACTGAGGCAGGAGTGGAGGCGAGTGAGTGTCTAGCACTCTCAACCAGCCTCTCAATCGCTGCTGCCGGAGATGGTGTCTGCGTGTGGCGGTCTCTCACTCTCTCCCACTCGCTGCACCCGAGGGAAGGTTCTTGCGCTCGAGTGGTCTCTCTCCCTTGATGCTGTCAGTGGGTGGTGCCAGAGCAAGGTTTAATTGACACAGATTGTAGATTTGGACTCTAGATTCAGTTTTTGTAACCTGCTCTTTTTGTTATTACATTTTGGATGATTTTTGAATCGGGTGGTCTGCAGGTAATGAATCCTGAGCTGAACTGTACTGAAATCTGCAGTTTGTGTTTCGAAATCTGTGTTTTCAACCTTTTTTTGTTGCCATTTACACAACTTCTTTGCAAGTGGGGAGTGAGGTTTGATGTTTTTCTTTGGTCATGGAACATACGGATCCTTGGACCTCCAGAAAGTGTCCACAGCAGGGGTGATTGATAAGTTCTTGGCCTAAGGTAGAAGGAGATGTTATTAACTTCAAACTTTCTGCATAATCACTCAAAGAGTTGAACTGCATGTGTATGTAAAAAGAGCTGTAAACTCATTTCCTTCTACCTTAGGCCACAAACTTATCAATGACCCCTGCTGTGGACACTTTCTGGAGGTCCAAGATCTGTATACTTGACGACCGCTGGACTAAGTGTGTAAATTTAGGAGGGGACTCTGTTGAAAAATAAATGTGCTAGGCTTTCTAAAATTGACTCCTTCTACATTAGGCCATGAACTTATCAATCACCCCTCGTAGTATGCAAAAGTTTTAGATTCAGATATATATATATATACATATATCGAGAGTGCTTAAGACTTTTGGATAGTACTATAGTAATTTTATGTATTACTCTGTACTGCTTGCCAGAATAAAAACTATTTTTGTGACATATGTGAGTGATAATAAACCTGATTCTGATATGGGTCTCTTTTGTGGACTGTGATTAGGAAGGGGGCCGGGAGAGAGGAATCATTGTTGGGAAAAGGGGAAGGGAGTGTGTAGGGAGCTGGAAGCACCAAAGAGACATTCTGTAATGATAAATAAACCAATTGTTTGGAATCAAATGACCTTGCCTGGTGTCTCAGGATTGGGCGTGCTTGCACCTGCACCAGACCAGCCCCCCTCCCCACCCAGCACTCCTTCTCTGCCACCTGCCCCACACCCCTCCCAGGGCATTCCATCTTCGCCATTCCCAACATCCTTGGCATCTGCTAGATTTACAAACTTGCTTTCTGCTCCACATTGACAAATACAGTACTGTGCAAAATTCTTAGCCACCCAACCTAGAAATACGTGCACTTTTCCACTGTACTGTTCAGTCGGTTTGTCATTGAAAGTTGCTATGTATCTTCTGTAGTGACTCTATAATGAATATAAATCTTTCTTGCTGTGGCTAGTAGCTATAAAGGGAACACCCACTCTTTATCCAGCTAAAGTGAAGTCAGTACTGGACTCCCTTGGACCTACTGATGCTTTAGATGTGACAGATATCAGCTTATCTGTCATTCCATTCCACTGCTGGTTCTAACTGAAGTTTAGTAGTGAGGCTTCTCCAGCATTATATTGTCATAAGATCAGAAATCCTATTCATTTCATTGTGGCATCTCATCCCATGAAACTGCATTAGCTTTACTTGTCATATGTACATCAAAACAACAAAACATACAGTGGAATGCAAGGCAGTAACTATATTTCATTAGGAGTTTGAAGAGATTTGTTGTGTCAACAAAAACACTCCGAAGCACCAATATTTGTCCCGTGGAGAGCATTCTGACAGGCTGCATCACTGCTTGGTATGAGGGGGCTTGCTGCACAGGACCAAAAGAAGCTACAGAGGGTCGTAAATTTAGCCGGCTCCATCTTGGGTACCAGACTACGAAGTACCCAGGACATCTTCAAGGAGCGGTACCTCAGAAAGGCAGTGTCCCTTATTAAGGACCCCCAGCACCCAGGGCATGCCCTTTTCTCACTGTTATCATCAGGGAAGAGGTTGAAAGGCCTGAAGGCACACACTCAGTGATTCAGGAACAGCTTCTTCCTCTCTGCCATCTGATTCTTAAATGGATATTGAAACTGTGAACACCACCCCACTTTTTTAATATATATTATTTCTGTTTTTGCACAATTTTAAATCTATTCAATATACATATACTGTCATTTATTTAGGTGAACTTTCAGAGGTTACGGCAGGGCATTGATAGGATGCAAAATCGGGCTGAAAAGTGGCAGATGGAGTTCAACCCAGATAAGTGTGAGGTGGTTCATTTTGGTAGGTCAAATATGATGGCAGAATATAGTATTAATGGCAAGACTCTTGGCAGTGTGGAGGATCAAACGGATCTTGGGGTCTGAGTCCATAGGACACTCGAAGTTGCTACACAAGTTGACTCTGTGGTTAAGAAGGCAAACAGTGCATTGGCCTTCATCAATCGTGGGATTGAGTTTAAGAGCCGAGAGGTAATGTTGGAGTTATATAGGACCCTGGTCAGATTCCACTTGGAGTACTGTGCTCAGTTCTGGTTGCCTCACTACAGGAAGGATATAGAAACCATAGAAAGGGTGCAGAGGAGATTTATAATGATGTTGCCTGGATTGGGGAGCATGCCTTATGAGAATAGGTTAAGTGAACTTAGCCTTTTTTCCTTGGAGCGACGGAGGATGAGAGGTGACCTGATTGAGGTGTTCAAGATGATGAGAGGCATTGATCATGTGGATAGTCAGAGGCTTTTTCCCAGGGCTGAAATGGCTAGCACAAGAGGGCATAGTTTTAAAGTGCCTGGAAATAGATACAGAGGAGATGTTAGGGGTAAGTTTTTTACGCAGAGAGTGGTGAGTCCATGAAATGGGCTGCCGGCGACAGTGGTGGAGGCGGATATGATAGGGTCTTTCAAGAGACTCCTGGACAGGTACATGGAGCTTAGAAAAATAGAGGGCAATGGGTAACCCAAGGTAATTTCTAAGGTAAGGTCATGTTCGGTACAGCTTTGTGGGACGAAGGGCCTGTATTGTGCTGAAGGTTTTCTGTTTCTATATTTGGTTTTTTTTATTCTATGGTATGTATTGTATTGAACTGTTACTGCTAAGTTAGCAAATTTTACTACATATCCTGGTGGCAGTAAACCTGATTCTACTTGTGTCAAATCAAATAAGCGACGATTGTGCTGGGCAGCCCACAAGTGTCGTAATGCTTCTGGTGCCAACATAGCATGCCCACAACTCATTAACTTTAGTTGTACATCTTTGGAATATGGGAAGAAACCAGAGCACCCAGAGGAAACCCACATGTTCACAGGGAGAGCATAGAAAATCCTTACAAGCAGCAATGGGAATTGAACCCCATACAATGACCACTGGCACTGTAAAGTGATGTATTAACTGCTATGCTCCTGTGCTGCTCAAGATGTACTTTATACAGAATTATTTTACATAGATTAATGCTTTAAATTAGTTGGTGTCTTAATGTGATTTTAATTAACTATAAAATTTAACTTTAAAAAACTATGTTAATAACTTCATTAAAAATTATTGATATTCATGTGAGTGTCCCGAAATGTCAGGGAATTTAAAACTTATTAAATTCATTTATGGGCTTTGACAGTCATTTACAATGAAGCATTAATGCTTTGTAAAAACACAGGAGACATCTTTTCATGATCCTGATAAAACATAGACTGTACGAAAACACACATTTCAGTCTTTTGGAAGGACCCTCCAGTGATCATCTTATAAATTTCCTATTAATTTTTGAAGATCAGCAACATAATCATGTCAGTCTAAGTAGTCCCATAGAAATGTTTACCAGCCTTTGTGCATACTATTTGCCCTTGATTTCTCCATTAAAAGAAATATTGGAGTTCTTAAGGATCTACAATATCTTTATTTAGTCTTTTTTAGCATATTAAGGAGAATCTACTTAGCCAGTTTGTAATAAGGTAAGGGCAATTCGGATTTAGTTTTAACAAATGAAGCTGTTTAGTTGACAGAGTACCAGTGAAAAAGCATTTTTATGCCAGTGATCATAAAGCATTGTTATAGAAAATGCCAAAGCCAAGGCACAGAATCTAAGAGATAGTATTTGTTTGACCATAGCGTGCATTCTTCATGTGGTGCTACACTGCTTTACTGGAAAGATCTGATGATGCAGAAAATGGAAAGCAGAACTATCAATTTCCTTCGATACCAATCAATATAGATTTAATATATGTAATCATTGGAAGAATTGGGAGGAGATGTGGAAATTACTTGACCCCAATGGAATGTGAGGCTTTATAAGGCATTGGTCAGACTGCACTTGGAGTATTTTGAGCAGTTTTTGGCACCTTCTCTAGGGAAAAGATGTACTGGCATTGGAGAGGGTCCAGAGGAGGTTCACGAGGATGATCCCAGACATGAAAGGGTTAACATATGAGGGGCATTTGATGGCTCTGGTCCTGTACCTGTTGGAGTTTAGAAGAATGAGGGTGTATCATATTGAAACATTTTGAATACTGAAAGGCCTAGATAAGGTGGATGTGGTCAGGAAGTTTTTTATAGTGGGAGGCTGCACTAGAGAGGAGTACAGTCACAGAATGTAAAGATGTCCCTTTAACACAGAGACAACAAGGAATTTCTTTAGCCGGAGTGTGTTGAATCTGTGGAATTCATTGCCACAGATAGCTGAGGAGGCCAAATCTTTGGGTATATTTAAAGCACAGGTTGACAGGTCCTCGATTACTAAAGAAACCAAAGGTTATGATTAGATGGCAGAAGAATGGGATTAAAAGGGATAATAAATCAGCCATAATGGAATTGTGGAGAAGACTCAATGGTCGATGGCTAATTCACCATCCAGGTCTTATGGGTCTGGAGCTTCCAGCCTGAAAGGATGGAGAGGCACTCCACTCTTTCACATCACATTTAAGAAGTTGTTGAACGTGTTGAATGTGTTTGTAAGGCTAAATGCTGGAATATAGAATTAGGCTGCATAGAGAGTCACAAACACAAGAAACTCTGCAGATACTGCAAATCAAAAGTAACACATGCAAAATACTGGAGGAACTCAACAGCATCTTGATGAAGGGTCTCAGCCCAAAACATCGACTGTTTACTTTTTTCCATTGATGATGCCATGCCTGCAGAGTTTCTCCAGCATTTTATGTGTGTTCCTTCAGCTGTGTCGATGTTTATTCAACGAACATTAATATGATGGGTTGAATAACCATTGGTATTGTAAATTTACTGATGTTACAATGAAATGTTATATGAAAGAAAGCCAGAATTTAAATCAGATAAATTTGGAATAATCTATTTTAGGACTTTGAACCAGTGCAAAGGAGCCCTATGGAGTTTTGTAGGTGTGGTGAACTACATATACCTGTCTGGACACGCCGCCCCTGCTGACTGCTCCTGTGGCTCCTCCCACAGACCGTGGCTCCTCCCTTGGACCCCGGTATAAAGGCGATTGGAGACACAGCCCTGGCCTCAGTCTCCAGGATGTAGTGTGGTGGTCATTTGCTGCTTGTTCTTTCTTCCAGCCAATAAAGCCTATATCTCGCCTCACGTCTCCAAGAGTTATTGATGGTGCATCAATTTTATTGGCTGGAAGTTTTAAAACATGGAGAGTATTTTACGTCCGGAAAAATTAGACTTGGACCCCCAAACTCCAGAAGCAGCTCTTGCCTTTGAACTCTGGCTTGCATGCTTCCAATCATACTTGGAAGCGATTCCAGTGACAGAGCCTACCACAATGTACAAAATCCTCCTTTCCAGAGTCAGTGCGAAAGTATTCTCCCTTATCAGAGACCTGCCGACCTACCAAGGGGCACTGGACGCCCTCAAAAGACAGTACCTGCGGCCGGTGAACACCGTTTACACAAGACATCGCTTAGCGATGCGGCGACAGCGAAACGGCGAGTCGAGCAGGGAGTTTCTCCGAGCCCTATAGACACTCGTGCAGGCCTGTGACTGCAGAGGACTGACGGTGGAACAACATGCAGAGCTGCTAGTACGAGACACCTTCGTTACGGGGATCAGGTCAGTATACATGTGCCAGCGGCTGCTGGAAAATGCCGATCTTACCTTACGCTCGGCAATCAAGACGGCCGACACGCTGGAGGCTGCTCTGCACAATGCTGACGCTGTCCAGCTACGCGATCCCCCGCCGGTTCCATGGACACTGCAGATCCCGCCACCCGCGAGCGAATCCACCACTGCCGCTGCCAGTCACAAGTCCACAAACTCCCCGAAACTGACCACAGCTGCTGCCAGTCGTAAGTCCGCACAGTGTTACTTCTGCAGACTTGAAAAGCACCCCTGAAAATGCTGCCTGGCCCAAGAAGCTACCTGCTCCAGCTGCGGAAAGAAGGGCCATTTCGCCAAGGTCTGTAAGTCTGAACCACGAGCGGGGTCGGGCAGCGCTGCATGTGAGGCATGGGGGCCACCATCTTGGTCGCCGCCATCTTGCCTGCCCGCCTTGTGCGAGGCATCGGGGCCGCCATCTTGCCTGCCCGCCTCGTGCGAGACATGGGGGCGGCCATCTTTGTTGGCGCCACCTCGCCCCGCCCCCGACCCACCGGTGCTTACCGGGCACCAAGACAGCAGTTCAACTCTGGCCTCCGTAACCCTCGACCAAAGCGCCCCACACCAGCTTGCAAGGTCAATGATGGACATCCTGGTGGAGGGGCACAAGACTAGCTGCCTGTTTGACACAGGCAGCACTGAGAGTTTTATTGACCCGGACACGGTGCAACGCTGCGGACTCATGACACGGCCGGTAAGCCAGAGGGTCACCATGCCTTCTGGGTCACATTACACACACATCCGGGTGGGTTGTGTAGCGACATTGGTGGTGCAGGGCTCAGAATATCGGGACTTTGCGCTACTGGTCATGCCTCAACTGTGCGTGCCTGTGCTATTGGGGCTGGACTTCCAGAGCCACCTCAAAAGTGTGACTATGGCATATGACGGGCCCCTCCCACCACTCACTGTCAGGAACCCTCAGTTTTGTGGGACTTCGTCATATACCCCGCTACTGACCACACACACACACTGACCCACACATCCCCAGCACCATGCTGACAGCTGCGCTACTGACACCACTTGCAGCCTCTCCACCCTCAAGATCCCTCCTCCACCGCTGTTCGCCAACCTAACCCCCGACTGTAAACCTGTGGCAACTAAAAGCAGGAGGTACAGCGCATGGGACGGGGCCTTCATTCAGTCGGAGGTGCAGCGGCTGCTCAGGGAGGGAATCATTGAGCCAAGCACAAGTCCTTGGAGGGCCCAGCTGGATGTTGTTCAGACCGGGCAGGAAAATAGGATGGTCGTGGACTATAGCCAGACCATCAATAGGTTCACGCAGCTTGACGCGTACCCCCTACCCCGCATCGCGGATATGGTCAACCAGATAGCTCAGTACAAGGTGTACTCGACCATAGATCTGAAATCCGCTTATCACCAGCTCCCCATCCGCCCAGAGGACTGCCCCTACACCGCCTTCGAGGCGGGCGGCAGGCTCTATCACTTCCTGCGCGTCCCCTTCAGTATCACAAATGGTGTCTCTGTCTTCCAGAGGGAAATGGACCAGATGGTGGACCAGTGCCAACTGAAGGCCACATTTCCCTACCTGGATAACTTCACCATCTGTAGTCACGACTGGCCGGATCACAACACCAACCTCCAACGATTTTTCCAAGTGGCCAAAGCCCTGAACCTTACTTATAACAGGGACAAGTGTGTGTTTGGAACCACCTGACTCGCTATCCTTGGGTATGTCGTGGAGAACGGGGTCATTGGCCCTGATCCCGACCGTATCCCGACTGTTAGAACTCCCTCTTCCCACCACCCTCACAGCCCTCAGACGGTGCCTGGGCTTCTTTTCCTATTACGCCCAATGGGTCCCCCATTACGCAGACAAGGCCCACCCCCTGGTCAAGTCTACCACTTTTCCCCTCTCTGCTGAGGCCCGCGTAGCCTTCAGCCGCATTAAAGGGGACATTGCCAAAGCAACGATGCATGCGGTGGACGAGACCATTCCCTTCCAAGTAGAGAGTGACGCCTCCGATTTGGCGCTGGCTGCTACCCTCAATCAGGCAGGCAGGCCAGTAGCATTCTTTTCTCGTACCCTTCAAGGCCCTGAAATTCGGCACTCCGCGGTGGAGAAAGAAGCCCAGGCCATAGTGGAAGCTATTAGGCACTGGAGGCACTATCTCACCGGCAAAAGGTTCACCTTGCTGACCGACCAGCGCTCAGTTGCGTTCATGTTCAGCAACCAACAGCGGGGCAAAATCAAAAATGATAAAATTTTGCGGTGGAGAATAGAACTCTCCACCTACAACTATGATATCCTGTACCGGCCTGGAAGGCTTAATGAGCCCCCTGATGCCCTATCCCGGGGAACGTGTGCCAGCGCACAGCTCGACCAGCTATATGCCCTCCATGTAGATCTTTGCCACCTGGGGGTCACCCGATTTTACCATTTTATGAAAGCCCGGAACCTGCTGTACTCCCTTGAGGACATCAGGATGATGACCAGGGACTGCCAAGTCTGCGCTGAGTGCAAACCGCACTTCTACCGTCCTGAAAAGGCGCAACTTATCAAGGCCACCCGCCCCTTTGAGTGACTGAGTGTTGACTTTAAGGGCCCCCTTCCCTCCACCAACCGCAATGTCTACTTTCTCAACGTAATCGACGAGTACTCACGGTTCCCCTTTGCCATCCCCTGCCCCGACACCACTGCCACATCCGTCATAAAAGCCCTGCGCCAGCTTTTCACTCTGTTCGGATATCCCTGCTATATCCACAGTGATAGAGGGTCCTCCTTTATGAGTGACGAGCTGCGCCGGTACCTGCTAGCTAGGGGCATTGCTACTAGTTGGACCACGAGTTATAATCCCCGGGGAAATGGACAGGTGGAGAGGGAGAATGCCACAGTGTGGAAGGCCACACTTTTAGCCCTTAAGTCAAAAGGGTTGCCGGTCTCTCGCTGGCAGGAGGTCCTCCCTGAGGCACTCCACTCTATTCGCTCCGTGTTATGTACGTCCACCAATGCCACCCCTCACGAGCGCCTATTCTCTTTTCCCAGGAAGTCTGCCACTGGGACCACCCTACCAGCTTGGCTGACATACCCAGGGCCAGTGCTGCTCCGGAAACATGTGAGGAGCAATAAATACTCCACGCTGGTCGAGAGGGTTCACCTTCTACATGCGAACCCCCAGTATGCCTACGTGGTCTTACCTGATGGGCGGGAGGACATGGTCTCCGTCCGCAACCTGGCGCCCGCAGGAGCAGCAGACCACTACCCCGAACACTCCACGGTAACTATGAACCCTGTACCCGAGATGACACCGCGCACACCGAGCCCTACACAGACTCCTCACGACACTCCCATACCAGGCGCCTCACACACGCATGAGGGATCACTGACGCCTAGTGGGCTGACACCTCCAGTCAGGCCGGAACCAGTGCAACCACCGTCTCCGGTGCAATCACCACCGGCACCTGTGCAATCACAGCTGGTGCTACGTAGATTGCAGCGACAGATTCGACCACCTGATAGACTTAACCTGTAAGTATACTTGTAAGAAACTTCGCCCCATGGGGACTCTCTTTTAAAACAAAGGGGGGGTGAATGTGGTGAACTATATATACCTGTCTGGACACGCCCCCCCCCCCCACTGACTGCTCCTGTGGCTCCTCCCACAGACCGTGGCTCCTCCCACGGACCCCGGTATAAAGGTGATTGGAGACACAGCCCCAGCCTCAGTCTCCAGGATGTAGTGTGGTGGTCATTTGCTGCTTGTTCTTTCTTCCAGCCAATAGAAGCCTATACCTCACCTCACGTCTCCGAGAATTATTGATGGTGCATCAGTAGGACAGAGATACCTATGGATATGAGTATATACTTCTCTAGAAGTAGCCAGATGGACAAATTAGTGAAGAAGGTAGTTAGCATGCTTGCTTTCATTGGATTGGACACTGAGTACAAGAGTCAGGATGTAATGTTACAGCCGTACAAAGATACTGGTGAGACCACAACTGGAATATTGTATGGTGGCCATATGGTAGGAAGAATGTGATTAAGCCAAGAGAGGGTGCAGAAAAGAAGCTGGAATACGAGGGATTGGTTGATGAGAAAAGATATGATAAGCTGGGGCAATGTTCCTTGGAGCAAGACAGACTGAGGGTTAAACTATTGAAGGTTTACAAAATTATGACAGACATAGATAAGATGGATGATCACAGCCTTTTTCTCAATGTAGGGGAGCCTAGCATTGAAGGGGATTTCCAGCATCTGCAGATTTTCTCTTGTTTGTGATTTAACATTGAAGAGTATTGGTCTAGGGTGATAGGATAAAGATTTAAAGAAGTGCTGAGGGACAACAGTTTCATAAAAAAGGTGGTGTGTATATGGAACGAGCTGCCAAAGGAAGTGGTAGAGTTGGGTAGATTTACAACATTTAAAGGGTGTATGGACAAATTCATGAATAGGAAAAATTTAGAGGGATGTGGACCAAATGCAGGCAAATGGGGCCAGGTCAGAAAGTCCCTTCAGTTGGCATGGATAAATTGTGCTGAAGGGCTTGTGTCTGTACTCTATTACTGTGTGACCCTGTGAGCTAAACTCAGCTCCTAGATCTAAGATGTCACTGCAAAGTGACAATAAGTTGTGTCTAGGCCCGAAGAGTATCATCAAATACAGTAGATTCCGCTTGATCAGACTCATCAGGGCCAGAATGTTTTGACCTAATTGAGTGGCTGCCCCAGTTAGCCAAAGTTTCATGGAAATAGTTAAAAAGGTATAAACAAGACAAATTACTGTTTAGCTGAGTAACAATCATGTACTTAAATGAAATACAGTGCTACAAATGACTACAATACTATAAAACGTGAATTAGTTCCTAATAGCTATCAATGGAGGAATTCATTCAGTGTACGCTGACATGTTCTTTTCATCAACTGTAAATAAATAAAACCAGAGCAGATAGTGGACTGGCTTCAAATATTACTTTTGATGATTGTATTCCTCCAAATATTCATTTTAGTTTCAGCATGCAAGATGATTGGCAGTACCTTCAAATTCTTCATTGTTACCAACTTCTTGAAGCAGTAAAATTGCTTCATTTTCACTCTTGGCTTTTTCTGGCATCTCCAAGCCTGGATACTTGAAATCACAGTGAGAAAAAGAGTTCTGAATTGTCTTACTGTTTATTATTCACCAACTATCAGTGACAAAAATCTCTGCTTTTTGAACATAAACACTCAAGGGTCATTATTTAAAAACATTGCAATATATATACATAAATACTATCTTTGTAAATATTATAAATTCATTATATTTTTATGTCTTACACTGCAATGCTGCCACAAAATAACAATATCATAACATATGTCAATGATATTAAACCTGATTGCTGAGTTTATATCAATTCTAAGTTCATCTCCATTGTGGATCAAGATACCTGATATCAAATGGCCACTCTTTGGCATATCCAATTATGAGAAGCCCTAAGGAAATTGAGATGTGGAATCTTACCAGCTAGAGGCTATGACCACGGACTGAACTTTTACCGTCACAAAACAGTTCTCATTTCTAGTTTTCAGCCAAATCCTCATGTAGTATCTAAAAGCATGAACTATTTCACAATCCCAACACGCTCTAAATTTTGCAATGAGAGCACTGGTTAATGTTCCATGATATGGCTTTCATTTCCACAGTGGCTGAATATGGCAAATATCACATGGATACTTTTCTTGTCTTTGTAAATTATGGCCTCTTAGCTGTGAAAGTTAATGGAAATTGAAAAAAAATTCTTCTCTGGGTCTCTGTACTGCAACATCAGTGAATTACATTAATTTTAATTATGGTGCAAAGCAGGAGACAGACCTAAAATGCTGAATTGGAAATATAGTAAACAACTCTTCATTCATGAGGAAGGATTATAGAATCTAAAATGGAGAAACAGATTGTACATACCATACAACTCATCACAGAGAATAAATGTATAATAAATTACTTTTATGCTGCTGTGATAGAACTGGCCTCTTCAGAATCCTGACTTTTTCATTTAAATTTTCTTAAATGCACTTCAAACTTTGTATTTCTTGTTCTCTGCTTCTTTATAGCTGAAATATTCATCAAGAAAAATAAGATGTGAGTAGGTACATCACATTTTGGACTACAATGTGCTAATTGACCATAAATGAATAAAACTAAGTATAGTACAGCTTGTATTGGTGCCCAAAGCTGGGTAAGGTGCTCAGTCTGCATAATTTTTAAAGGTATTGATTCTGTTTCCTATGTAAAATTTTCCAAAATTATGAGACTAATATTGTCATACCTGTGGAATCATTTCATTTTGCCATTATTGCCAGATTGCTCACACATTCACACGTAAAAACGTGCTATTTCATTTGCAGGCCCTCAGAACTGACTATCGAGCCCATGGGATCACTTAAGCTTCAACCATGTACTTAATAACTCCCTCTCTTGATGAACTGGTATTGCTCAATGTTGAGCCACTCATGGAATAAGCATTGACTGGAGCAAGGGTGCTGAATGTGTCTTGACTGGGATATTTCAAAGGCCATCTCCAAGAGCAACTTGGTAGCACCACCAATGATCAAGCTACCTGATTCTCAAAGGACATAGCTTCCTCTCTTAATGAACAGAACAGTGTGAGTTATTCTTCAGAACTCTGGGACCTCTTCATGGCTAAACAGGATGCCAAGATATCTTTCAAAACTGCAACAATCTCCTTTCTTGATAACCTGGGACAGAAACCATAGACCTTGGGTTTTTTTGACCCCAATGTTTCACAAAAGACCCAACACCTCCTCCTTCTTGATGTCAACATGTCCTAGAATATCAAGGTACTCCTCCCTGGTCTCACTATCTTCCATGTTTTTCTCCTTGCTGAATGCCAATATTAAGTTATTATTCAGTAACTCACCCGCTTCTTCTGTTCCAAGCAGAAATTCCCTCCTTTTCCATTAACTGATCCAATTTCCCTCAAGCTACCCTCTAGTTTTTAATGTATGTATAAGATACCTTGGTATTCTCCTTAATCCTACTCACCATGGCCATATTGTGGAATAATTGTTTGATTCCCACAGTCAGAACAGAGTTATAGGGAGTTGACATCTTACAGTGTGATTCCACTGTTGCGTCTGTAGATCCTACATTCTGATCAGAGCTGTAGGCTTTCAAGATCCTATGATGTGAATAAGGCTGTAGGGGATCAGGTACACTGCAATCTGTGCATTGGTGAATTGTCTTTTGAGAATGCATGGTACAGTAAAGGTCATGTGTCCAGATTGCCGAAGGGAAATAAAACAAGTTTCAAAAGAGTTTTTAAATATTTCCTAATTTTAAGAGTACTTTATGTTGTTATTGCTCCCAATTCACATGGGTGTAAGTCCATTTATTAAATTTCTATAATATGCCGTTTTCTTGGAAGTACTGTGCAATCCAATGTCAAAGGTGTATTTTATTGTTCAAAGTGCTGACAAGCACAGGAAATTGAATCTAAACACAACCTAATTGGTAGATTGATGTAAAAAGGTGAATCAGAATCAGATTCTGATTTATCATCACTGATCTATGTCATGAAATTCATTGACTATGGAAGCAGTACACTGCAAGGCATAAAATAATTACTATAGGTTTCAGTAAAATATAAAATTAATAAATAATGCAAAAGAAGAATAATAAGATAGTGTTCATGGATGTATAGACCATTCAGAAATCTGATAGTGGAGGAGAAGAAGTTGTTCCTTTAATAAAAAGCCACATATTCAAAGGAAGAGAAGAGTTTTGTTTGTTATTGTGAGGATCACGTATTCGACAGCTAACACAATTTGAGCAGTTGAACTCATCAAAACTTTTTTAGGCAGCACCTTCCAAACCCACATTCTATACCAGCTTGAGGGATAAGGACAACAAAATCATTGAAACATCACTACCTGGAAGTTGTATTCCAAGCCACACACCATTCTAACCTTAAAATATAATCACCATTTCTTCACCATTGTTGGGTCATAATCCTGGAACCTTGTCCCTGGATACATTGTGGAGATATATACTCCTCAAAGACTGCAGCAATTCAAGAAGGCAGTTCACCACCACCTTCTCAAGGGCATCCAAGGATGGATAATTAAAATGGTGATTCAGCCAGCAAAGCTCATATCCCTTGAATGAAGCCAAAATGGCCAGAATGGTGCCAGTGAACCAAGGTGACATGTTGCATGCTACTTACAAAACTTCTAAGTATACCTCTTCTTAATTAAACTCACTGAAATCTGCAGTCTGTAATTTCCCTTTAAGCAGTGTACATTTAGACTATCTTAATGAACTAGTGATTTCACAAACTTCTGAAGGACATGGCAGAATTAACTCTCATGCATGCAGGTACAACGCCTTTAAGTGGATGAAAGTACATCGTCATAACTAGAAGAGAGGGACGAAGGGAGTACTCTCCAATTCAGACTGAACACCAAACAATGAAACTTCCTCTACTCAGAATCTTCTTAGCAAATGTACAGACGCTGGAGAACCAGACTGGGGACATAAGGACAAGATTGCTGTTTTGGAGGGAAATGAAGAATTGCTATGTTCTGTGTTTCATGAAGGCATGGTTCACTCCGAACACACCAGATTCAGTGATCAGACCCGAGGATTTCTTGATACACAGGATAGACAGAACTGCTGTTTTGGAGAAGGCAGAAGGTGGGGATCTGTGTTTCATGATAATCTCTCTGTGGTCCTCAGACAGTGGTCTTGGTCTTGTCACATTCTTGCTCCCCTGACTCAAATTATTGAATGCCGCCATCACCAAGCAAGAAACTGCCAACCCAACACATTTCAAATCATAGCTGGGGGCTTCAATCCATATATTTGAAGAAATTTCTGCCTAATTATCATCAGCATATAATCTGCAGCACCAGGGGTCCCAACACACTATACTACGATTAGGAATGCATCCTATTCAATGTTTAAACCACTTTTCAGGAAAGCCAATCACTTAGTTTTATTTCTTCTAAAGAGCAAAAGAGCAAAGCTCAAGAAATAAGGACAACAAAGAGAAGGTAGTAGGAGGCAGAGGAGTGGCAATGGCCTTGCTTCGAGTCACTGGACTAGGCAGTGTTCAAGGACTCATAAGAGGATCTGAATAAATACTTCTCAGTTGTCACAGACTTTAGTAAAACAGTTATATTTGATACTGTCCCCACCAAATCATTCAGGGTCTTCCCCAACCAGAATCCCTGGATGAACCATCTACTGAGGTCCAGATCAGTGGAGAACAAGTAAGATAGTAGAAGTCAATGTGCAATCGCCAGAAATCTATCTTACATGTGAAGTTGCAATTCTGGACTAAACTTGAGTAACTGAGGGATGCTCGAAGACTGTGGAAGAACTTCAAAGCTATTATCTCTCCCAAAGTGAAACCAAGTGATACAGGCGACAACAAGGCTTTTCTCCCAGATGAACTCAATGCTTTCTATACTTGCTTTGACTGTCAAAACATGGAGGAAACTTCATGAACTCCCACAGGCCCGAATGATCCTGTGATTTCAGTCTCAGAAGCTGACGTATGAGCTGCCTTCAGAAGGTTGAACCCACAAAAAGCATCCAGACCAGATGGGGTACCTGGCTACTCAATTGGCTGGAGTGTTTACCAATATCTTTAACCTCTCACTTCAGCAGTTTGAGGTACCCACCTGCTTCAAGCAAGTTTCAATTATCACAATGCCTAAGAAGATGTGGTGACCTACCTCAATGACTATCATCCAGAGACACTTACATCCACTCTGATGAAGTTCTTTGAGAGGTTCTTGATGAAACATATCAACTTCTGCCTGAGAAGTGACTTGGATCAGCTCCAATTTGCCTACCAGCATAAAAGATCCACAGCAGATACCATTTCATTGGTTCTTCAGCTAGAACATCTGAACAGCAAAGATGCTCCTTATCGATTATAGCTTGGCATTCTGCACTGTCAATGCCTCAAAACTAATCAATTAAGACCTTTGCTTCAATACTTCCTTGTGCAACTGGATCCTTGACTTCCTTACTTGTGTACCCCAGTCCATTTGGATTGACAACAACTTCTCTTCTACAATCTCCATCAGCACAAGTACACTACAAGGCTGCAGGCTTAGCCCTCTGTTCTATTCGCTTTCTACTTATGACTGAGAGGCTAAGTACAGCTCCAATGACATATTTAAGTTTGATGAAGACGCACTGTCGCAGGCTGAATCAAAGGTAGGGAGATTGAAGATTTGGCTGTCAATGTCAGCAAGACGAATGAGCTGATTATTGATCTCAGGAGGAGGAAACTGGAGGTCCATAAGACAGTCCTCATCATGGGATCAGAGGTGGAGATCATCAGTAACAGGAAATTCCTTGGTGTTATCATTTCAGTGGGTTTGTCCTGGTTCCAGAACATTAATTTAATTATAAAGAAAGCATGGTAGTGCCTCTACTTCCTTAGAAGTTTGTGAAGATTTGGCAGAACATTTAAAACATTGACAAACTTGCATAGGTGTGTAGGTAGAGTTTACTGACTGGGTGCATCATGGCCTGGTATGAATGCCCTCAAATGTAAACCCATACAAAAAATAGTGGATAAGCTTTCCTCACCATTGAGCACATCTACACAGAGCATCACAGCACCCATCATTAGTGATTCCCACCACAAACATCATGCTGCATCCTCACTGCTGGCATCAGGAAAAAGGTACAGGAGCTTCAGGTCCCAGGTTCAGGAACAGTTATTGCCACTCAAGCATGAGGCTCTTGAAACAGGGAAGATAACCTCACTCACCCCGTCACTGAATTTTTCTCACTTCCAATGACTCTTCATCTCATGTTTTTGATATTTCTTCCTTATTAGTAATTTTAAAAATAGTACTTTTTATTCTCTTTGTCCTTTGCACATTGGTTGTTTGTCCATTCTGCTAGGTGCAGTCTTCCATTAATTCTGTTGTGTTTTTTGGATCTACTGTGAATGCCCGTAGGAAAATTAATTACATACAGGGTGTTACAGGATGTCAAATATGTACTTACTTTGAACATATATGATAAAAACCAATGCAACATCTCTGAATGTGGGATATTGTTCTGCATAATTTGCTTGTTGTTTCCCTATATAAGAGTTGCCATTTTTTAAAAATTAAGTTTTTTTTTCAAATTTCAGCCATATGAAAACCTTGAGCAGTTTATTTCTTTCTTGAGATTGTGAATTCGCAATATGATGTTGGAATGCTTAAATAGAGCTTATAAAAGCTACTGAATGCTTTATAGTGTCTTGTCCAAATGAAGGATCTTGATCTAAAATATTAGCTAATTCCTCCTTCTGATGCTGCCTGATCTGTTGAGTTCCTCCTTTGCCTTTTGTGTTGGTCCAGATTCCAGAATCTGCAATCTCTTGTCTTTCTATATAAACGTAAGTTACCTTTACCCTGTACGTTATATAACTTCATAGCAAACTTTGAAAATCAATTGGTGTTGCCTTAAACCCCATGCAATTTCAATAATGGCGGAACAATTTTAAAATAGTGGTTACTAGTGCAAAGTTAATCATAGTTATTATTTTCCTGAACCAGAAAATATGTCATGCATAATTTTGGCTGGATGTATTGGAGTCATGCAATGTCTAGGCCAATATTATTCCAAGTAAAGTTGGAAATGAAATATTGTCAGTGCATTTGCTATTCAATATTGAAGACTTTGTTCATTGCTGTCAGGATGTAAACTTCTCTTATGTAATGATTCAATTTCATTGTGAATTGTCAGCATAAATGTTCATCTTATTAAAACTTGACTGAAATTATTATTATCAGAGAGGAAACATGGGTTACTAAGGCTGGTAATTGGCTCCTTCTGAGTTACTTTAGAGGAAATACAAGTATGTCACCAAGGAAAGAAATTTCATGTGCAACATTTTCCATCAAAACTGATGTTTAACATAGAATCTCAGAGCATAAAGGATGCCATTAAGAACAACAGTCTTTACTGTAATCCACATGCTCATTCCTTATAGTCCTGCAAATAGTTAATCTTTGAGTAGGTATTTAATTCCTCTCAATTTCCAAAGATTCAAAAGCCTAAATGATACTTGTAAGCCCATTTCTAGCATTGTTTTGCTGTGACATGTTATTGCATTCCTATGGTTATAAATAAATATTTTATTGGTTCAATTTGTGAGAGCTCAGTTTAGTAATTGATTAAAATGGCACTGCCCCAGTTACTCATGTATAACTGATTGTGGCAAATAGGCACAATTGCTAATCTGGATGATAATTGCTCCACGTTTGGGAAATATTAATTAAAATTTACACTTTATGAACCACATGGGACAAGCTCCAATTGCAAGAGTTGCTAGGAAATTATTGAAAGCAGGGCAGTGATTTAAAATAAGCATAAAATCTTGCAAACTAAACATAAATGGGGATACTGATCACCAGGCTAACTTCCTTCATGCGCAAAGAAATCCAAAAGAAAACAAAAGTAATTTTGTTTCTATGAAAATTCAGAAGCAACTTCTAGAAAGTTTCAGAATTGATTATAGTAAAGAGTTCTAACATCTGGCCTTGCTAAAAGCATTCAACATGGATCACCTTAAATCATTTGGTGATGAAGTTAGTTGATAGAATCTAATGTAACTACCACTTCATAATATAGTTACAGAACCTGTGAATCTGTAACTCCCTCTGCAATTGGATCCTCGACTTCCTAACCAGAAGACCACAATCTCTTTGAATTGGTGGTAATATCTCCTTCTTGCTGACGATCAACACTGGTGCATCTCAGGAGTGTGTGCTTAGCCCACTGCTCTACTCTCTCTATACCCATGACTGGGTGGCTAGGCATAGCTCCAATACCATTCATAAATATGCTGATGATACAACCATTGTTGGCAGAATCCCGGATGCAGATGAGAGAGCGTACAGGAGCAAGATATACCAACTAGTGGAGTGATGTCGCAACAACAACCTTTCAATGTCAGTAAGACGATAGAGCTGATTGTGATCTTCAGGAAGGGTAAGACGAAGGAACACATACCAATCCTCATAGAGGGATCAGAAGTGGAGAGAGTGAGCAGTTCAAAGTTCCTGGGTGTCAAGATCTCTGAGGATCTAACCTGGTTCCAACATATCGATGCAGCTATAAAGAAGGCAAGACAGCAACTGTACAGCATTAGGAGTTTAAAGAGATTTGGTATGTAAACAAAAACACTCCAAAACTTCTATAGATGTACCGTGGAGACCACCCTGACAGGCTGCATCACTGTCTGGTATGCGTGGGGGGCGGGGGGTGGGCTACTGCACAGGACCAAAAGAAGCTGCAGAGGGTCATAACTTTAGTTGACTCTATCTTGGGTACTAGCCTATCTGTACAAAGTACCTAAGCCACCTTTAAGGAGCAGCATCTCAGAAAGGCAGCATCCATTACTAAGAACCCCCAGCAACTAGGGCATGCCTTTTCTCACTGTTACCATCAGGTAAGAGATACAGAAGCTTGAAGGCACACACTCAGGGATTCAGGAACAGCTTCTTCCACTCTGCCATGCGATTCCTAAATGGACATTGAACCTGTAAACACTACCTCACTTTTTAAACATATATTAGTTCTGTTTTTGCATCATTTTTAATCTCCAATGTATATATACTGCAATTGACTTATTTATCTGTTTTTTTGTTTGCTTGCTTGCTTATTTATTTATTTTCTTCTATATTACATATTGCATTGAACTGCTGCTGCTAAGTTAACAAATTTCACGACACATGCCGGTGATAATAAACCTGATTCTGATTCTGTTTCTGATTATACAGCTCAGTGGCATATTAGTCTTGCAATCTGGTCATTAGCTTCTCATCATTTTTCAATTGACCACTGATACTGAGTGATTGATTAAAATTATAGGAAAAAATGTATACTGTAATGAAACTGAATGAAGTCCCAGATTTGTTCATGAAGTTAAGAAAGACAAGCCTCTAAACTCTTTCCAAATCGTTGTCTCACTGCAAAGTTCATGGGCATGTAAAATAGTTGTCCTGATGGTATTTGTACTTGCTGGTCTCTCATCTCAGCTTCTAGCTACGGATTCCACAAAGCATCCAATCAAATTATTCCTGCTTTTAAAGAAGCTCCCTGAAATAAGTATACTTCTCCTTGAAATAATTTATAAAGCTGAGCCTTTATGAGATGTTGGCCAGATCGCATTTGGAGTATTATGAGCAGTTTTGAGACCCCATATCAAGTTCGTTTATTGTCATCTGACTACATATTTAGAACCAAACAAAACAATGTTCCTCTAGACCACAGTGCACCCACAGAACGTATATCATACACAGCACATAAAACTAAATACTGCCACAAATAAATTAATACGATATTAATCAAAGTGCACAGTAAACAGTACAATAAACAGTAAACAGTTTGCTGTCCCAGTGACAAGACCTCGGTGGACGCAGGTATTCATTCGTCTCTCAGCCTGGGGGAGCAGCTGTTACCCCGTCTGGCAGTTGTAGTCCTGATGCTCTTGTACCTCCTGCCTGATAATAGTGGGTCAAAGAGATTGTGGGATGGGATGGTAGGAATACTCAATTATGCTTCTGGTCCTTCGTATGCAACGCTCCAGCTCCCGGTAAGTATCACAAATACAAGGGAGCAAGACTCTGGTGGTCCTTTCCGCAGTTTTTGCTATCATCTGTAAGGTCTCGTGGTCCGATGCCCTGCAGCCTCTGTACCACACGATGATGCAGTTAGTCTGGACACTCTTAAGGCTGCCCTTGTACAAAGTTGTAGGAAGAGTGCACATGGAGATAATGTTTCCAGTAGTGGGAGAGACCAGAGGGTACAGACTCTGAATAGAAGGACATCTCTTTAGAACAGAGGTGAGGAGGTACGTATTTCCTTTGCCGGAGGGTAGTGAACCTGTTGAATTCATTGCTACAGGTGGCTGTGGGGGCCAAATAATTGAGTATATTTTGTTACGGACTCAGCAACAATAAATATATGAGTGAGGCAGGGGTTTTTCTAACAAATAAAACATTTATTAAACACTGAAAAACAAACCCCCAAAAGTAAACAAACCACTCACGTAGCCGGAAGTCAGCTGCTGTGCGGCAGCTTAAACAGTTCTTAAAGCAATGAAGCTTAAACAGTTCTTAAAGCGATGTTGCAAAAACAGTTCTTCAAAGTAGTATTGGAAAAGTTCAAAATGCTTACAGTCCATTAAAGGGAGAGACTTTTTAAGACGATTTAAATTCTCTTTCACGTCGTGTTGTTGCGGTTCCCAGTCGAACTACTTTTCCTACGAAAAATTTATGAAGATGGAAAATGAAACAGCTTAAAGGCACTGAACTTTCCTTCACAAAACTGTACCCCAATCCTTTCTGCTATTCACAGGGATTAACATGGGGACAGCCAACGAATTCCTTCCGAATGAGGATCAAACAAGGTCAAACCTGTTTCACCGTCGAAATCGACTTTCCTCAATCTTTTAATTCCCGAACTCCGATCTTCACTCTCCACTGATTCTCAACTGGCAGTATTATAAAGAAACTGCCAGCAATGACCTTTTAAACTTTAGGCATTAAATAAAACTCCATCTTTCAACTAAACTGCGTCATAATGTTGGATCATGCAGTGGCATGAAGTCAAAATGGCAAATCCAGCCACGAACTGCCCCTCCTCACAGGGAGGGGTCCTCCTTTTATACCCTGTAAAAAAAAACCTGTCACATGACCTCTACTGGCGGGAAAATGACGTCACTCCACCATCACAAGACCATTACCTTAAGTCCGGTATAGCTTCAACACCTGTCACGTGTCACGGGTATGTAACAATTTAAAGTGGAGGTTGATGTCAGGCGTCAAAAGTTTTGGGGTGAAAGCAGGAGAATGGGGTTGAGCGAGATAATAAATCAGCCATGAATTGGCCTAATTCTGCTCTTATATTTTAAGGTCTTATAAGATTGTAAAATGAAATCAGATGGGTGACCCAAATGCTTTTTAAAGATTGTCCTAAAAGTCCTGTAAATTCTCAACAGGTCTGGAAGCATCTGTTGAGAACAAAACAGAATTAATATTTCATGCCCTTCACTTTGAATTTGAATATAAATCAATGGCTGACTTTACTTATGGGAAGCCAACAAAACCAGCCAAAGCTGTTGCATGAGATGTCGCCTTCTCTGCAATACTGTAAAACAAAAATAATGAAATAATTTATTTGCACACTGAGAACCTGGGTAATCTTTCTGATACTGCAGCACTTTGAGAGATATGACAGAGAGTAGCTGAAGATATATTTACTTGGCACATGTTCATCAGTACAGTGAAATGCATTGCTTGTGTCAATGACCAACACAATCAAGATGTGCTTAGGACAGCCTACAAGTGTCGCCACACTTCCAGTGCTAACATAGCATGCCCACACCTTACTAACCCTAATCCATATGACTTTGGAATGTGGGAGGAAACTGGAGCACCTGGAGGAAACCCATGCAGTCAGAGGGGAGACCATACAGTTCCCTTACAGGCAATGACTGGAATTAAGCTCCAATCTTGCTTTCCTTTTTGTCATCCATTTCCCTCCTTACATCCTCCTCATCTACCCCCTAGAAAAGCTTCTCATCCCCTTTGACACTATTGGGTTTGCTGTCTGCAAAGTTCTGAACTAAAAGGAAGATCTTAAGTCCTGTCCGATATAGATCATTGAAGGTACCTTCGCTATAGGGAGGTTATACTGTAGCTACCTACTCTTCAAAGGCTAGATCACTTTCCTGTTTATACTCCATGGTGAGTTTAGCTGCCAATTCCTACTATTTGAGCAACACACACAAAATGCTGGAGGAACTCAGAAGGCCAGTCAGCATCTATGGAAAAGAGTAAACTGTTAACATTTCAGGTCGACAGGTGGCCCAAAACATTGACTGTACTCTTTTCCATAGATGCTGCCTGGCCTGCTGAGTTCCTCCAACACTTTGTGTGCATTGGTTGGATTTCCAGCATCTGCAGATTTTCTCTTCTTTGTGATTGGCCCACTATTTGACTGGTGTGTCTCCCAGCTTTACCAAGCAGCGGCTGACAAAGTAGTTTAATCACAGTTCATTTATTTTCAGTGATGCAAATTAAATTTAGATAAAATTCTTAAAACATATTTACAACTTACAGAGGTTTCCTATCTGATAAAAAGTTTCCAAATGATAAATGATTTCTAAAACACAAAGAAATTCCAAAACATAGGTCCAATTCCTATAAACTAAAAGGCATGCCAACAAGCTGCAGATAAATGAGTCATCCACTGAGGAAACTGAAGGCAGAGGAATGGGTTCTAGTCACCCCATCTTTCTTTCATTCTTCCTGTCATTCCTAAACCACTGTTAACAAGCCTGACTGCTCTCTGGTATTTAAACAGTCATTCCTGAATTGGTGACTTCACACACAATATTTTTTCAGATATCTTTGCTGGGAAATTCACACATATGGTCTAAAACTTCTGGGGACGGAGATCCCAGACACACAAAAATAATGAAGAAGCTAACTCTCTAAGTACACAGATCTCCTAGCTATTGATAGATCAGCTATTTGATGAGCTAAGTGACAGTATCAGTCTGGTCTGCAAGCTGCCTTGAGCTAGATAACTTAAACCAGTGTTGTCTGGTTTGGTTTGGGTCCCATTCTCTTACACTACATCTCTTGAGTAGCCAGTCCTATGCTGCGAGCCAGTAGCCTGTGATCTATAGGCAATGCCGTTAGTTTGCAAAACTTCAGATTGATTATTGTTTGCGATTTACATTAAGAGCTGACAACTGGTTCCTGCTTATGACAAGAAGCTGAGCAAGCAATGTTGGTTGGGAGTTTAATTTACTCAAATACATCTCTTTGACCATCTGGAAGAGTTAGCTGTTCAGCTAGAAAGCTGAGCTTGGCAAAAAGGACCCCTGGGCCCTGGACAGTGAATATCCAGCACATCCCTGCCATTCTTGTTTAAACTGTTCCCGGAAACACTAACAAATAAAGGTGAGAGCATTGTCCCTGTCCAAACCAGGTGATACTCATCCAATCTATATCATCCATTTATTGCTTCTATCCTCCTTTTTTCTATTTTTCTTTGCATGTGGTGCTGGTTGTCAGACAGAGATGATATTTTTGAGGTCCTCTTTTTCAATGTATCTCTGAATTCCCACCTTCCCACTCTGCTTCCATTGAATCTGTTCTATGACAGTTGTTCTGTGGAGCTTTGAACTATAATCTATAATAGTTTGCACAGAAAACATGCAGAATCCGACCAATAATGTCATGAGGAGTACCTCAGAAGCCAGGAAAAGATGTGATGTGCTAACGTCGAAATGATTGCTAATTGGATTTGCTATAGATAAAATCAATTTTGCCAAGCTCAGGAACAAATATCACTGTGATGATTGTACGCTCTAGTATCAATTGTTTGGTGACAATAAAGTAAAGTAAAAAACAGCATTGCACAATCCAATTTTAAGGCTTCTTTCTTTGCACAGTTTTCAACCTCAACCCTGAATTGCAGCAGTTCTTACTCCTCTGCTACACAGTTGCACAGCGATGTATTTTCCTATCTCTGACCCATGATAACTGTCTCTAAATCTTAACCAATAAAAAAAAGAACACATCCAATGATTAACTAAGCCACCTGCACTTGTATCCAGAAGGAGCTAAACAAAAAAAATCTTGTTTTGGATGTGTTTTGGATTTGGATTTCTATGTTTTGGATTTGTTTTGGATTTCTATGCTCCCATCCCTATTGTACTGTACTGTGGTATGTGGTGCTGTGTCACAATGTGACCTCAAGCAGTCTTTATACTACACATAGAAAAGAAGCCGAAAGCACTCAGCAAGTCAGGCAGCATCATTTCAGGCCAAAACCCTTCGTCAGGATGAGAAAGGAAGGGAACTGAAGCCAGTGAAAGAATGTGGGGGGAGGGAAGGAATACAAGCTGGCAGGTGATAGGTGAGACCAGGTGTTGGGGAAGGGGGGCCAATAGTTTACAGCTTTGTGTGCAGCTCCAACGGGAACCAGCAAGTATTCCTGTTTAGGTCTGTTACACCTAAAATTCACAGTCACAGCCACGGACACTTCAGCATACACATTGTTTTAAGACATCTAAAAAATTTAATAATACTCAAATCTACTGATATCAGAGGATCCTGGAATGCAGCTTAGGGTCACCAGTGCAGTCCCAATTTAAGAAAACAGAAGCAGAGAATGCACGCTGGGCAAACCGGTATGATTGAAATGCAAAAGGATTAGCCTCAAACTGCCGACTATCCTGCTGGTGAATGTACAGTGTCTGGAAAATAAAACTGAAGAACTCAGAGCAGGATTATGTTACCTGATGGACATTTGAGACTGCTGTGTTCTTTGCCTCATGGAAACATGGTTCACACCCACCACTTCAGACGCAGCACCTGCAGGCTGATGGCTTTACCATTCTCAGCAAAGGCTGGAGAGCCCTGTGTTTTAAAGGTAGAAGAGGTAGAGAATGCTTTATGATTATCTCATTATGGTGCAGATACCATGCCTTCCCACAGCCATACTTTGGAAATTTCGACCAGCTGGTTGTCCTACTACTCCTGGCATAAAGGGAGAGATTAAAGACCACAGCACCTGTGGTGAGGACCAAGAAGGTTTGGTCTAGAAGGTGGAGGAATGCCTTTCAGGACTGCTTTGAATCAATGGACTGGACAATATTCAGGGACACATTTTCAAATCTGAATAAATACATCACAGTTGTCACCAATTTCATCAGGATCTGTCTGGATGAGTTTGTGCCTTTGAGATCATACCAGACATGCCCAAACCAGAAACCACGAGATTTGTCGTTTGTTGAGGGCTAGATCATTCAAGACCAGTGATCCAGAACTAAACAAGAAATCCAGAAACAACCTACAGAAGTCTATTTTAAGGTCGAAGCTCCACAACCTAGGCCCCTGTACCTCCCTCTCCAACTGGATAGTTGACTGCCTCACCGAGAGACCAGCATCTACGTGGATTGGAAATAACATCTCCTCTTCTCTGACAGTCAACATTGGCACTCATCAAGGATGAGTATTTAGCTTACTGACCTTCTCGCTCTGCACCCACGATGGTGTGGCTAGGCACAGATCAGATGCCATCTAACAATTTGCTTATGACACTACTATTGTTGGCAGAATTACAGATGGGGATGAGGAGGCATACAAAAGTGAGAAAGGTCAGCTAGTTGAGTAGAGTCACAGCAGCAACCTTGCACCCATTGTCAGTAAGACAAAGGAATTGATTGTGGACTTCAGGAAGGGGATATCATGGGAACATATCAGTCCTCATATAGAGGGATCAGTAGTGGAATAGGTGAGCAGTTTCAAATTCCTCGGTGTCAACATCTCTGAAGCTCTATCCTGGATCCAACATTTTCATGCAATTATAAAAAATGCACAACAGCAGCTGTATTTTATTAAGAGTTTGAGGAGACTTTGGTATGTCACTAAAGACTCTTGCAAATTTCTATAGGTGTACCATGGAGAGCATTATAACTGGTTATATTATCTGGCATGGAGGGGCCGTTACACAGAATTGGGAAAAGCTGCAGAAAGTTGTAAACTCAGCCAGCTCCATCATGAGCACTAGCTTCCCCAGCATCAAGGACACCATCAAAAGGTGCCATCTCAAGAAGGCAGCATCCATCAATAAGGACGCACCCCCCACCCCCACCACTATCACTGACAACATGACTCCTTCTCATTGCTGCCATCAAGAGGACGCACAGGAGCCTGAAGGCACACAATCAGCATTTCAGAAACAGCTTCTTCCTCTCCATCTTCAGAAATTTCAATGGACTATGAACCCATGAGCACTATCTCCTATCTTTATCTCTATTTGCAATACTTGCCTAATTTAATTAGACCATCAGACACAGGAGCAGAAATAGGCCATTTGACCCATTAAGTCTGTTCCACATCTACTCTGCCTAGGCCTTTCAACAAGCAGAAAGTTTCAATGAGATATCCTCTCATCCTTCTAAATTCCAGAGAGTACAGCCACAGAGCCATCAAACGTTCTTCGTATGATAACCCTTTCATTTCTGGAATCGTCCTTGTGAAACCTCATTGAACGGGCTCCAGTGCCAGCACATCCTTTCTTAGATGAGGAGCCCACAATCATTCACAATACTCAAGGTGAGGCTCAACCATTGTCTTATAAAGCCTCAGCATTACATCCCTCCACTGATCTTCATATCATCTCCAAACTTGGCAACAAAGCCATTTATTCCATCATCTAAATCATTGATATACCAACACAATAAGAAATTATTCCATCAGTGACCCCTGTAGAACACCACTATTCAGTGCCAGCCAACCAGACAGGAATCCTTTTATTCCCGCTCACTACCTCCTACCAATCAACCAATGCTCTAACCATGCCAGTAACTTTGCTATAATACCATGGGCTCTTAACTTGGTAAGCAACCTCATCTGTGGCACCTTGTCAAAGTGCTTCTGGAAGTGCAAATACACAACATCCACTGCATAATTTTATCTATCCTACTTGTATTATCCCCGAAGAATTCTGACAGGCTCATCAGGCAAGATTTTCCCTTAAGGAAGCAATGCCAACTTTGTCCTATCTTGTCATGTGTCACCAAGTACTCCATAACCTTATCCTTAAAAATTCACTCCAACATCTTACTAATCACTGAGGTCAGGCTAACTGGTCTATAATTTCCTTTCTACTGCCTTCCTCCTTTCTTAAAGAGTGGAGTGACATTTGCAGTTTTCCAGTCCTCTGACACTATACCAGAGTCCAATGATTTTTGAAAGAGTATTTCTAATGCCTTTACAACAATATTTATATTATTGCAATTTATAATTTTTATTGTGTATTGCAATGTACTACCTTTACAAAACATGTTTCAAGTTTAAATTTAATTGTTATTCAACCATACATGAATATGCATGAATAAAGCCAAACAAAGCAATGTTACTCCAGGGCCAAGGTGCAAAACACAGTACCAGCAGTCATACACAGCACAATACATACCCAGCACATATAAGATAGCAGTAAACACAGAATCATACAAAAATGTATATAGCCCAGACATGATCTGTAAATTGATGTTGCATGGGTGTTATTGGCAATAACAAACAGTTCTCAGCAGTCTGCAGGTGAATATACACACACACACAATCCAGCTTGTCTTCCACTGACCGAGCACTGGAGATCAGCTCCTCTCCTGAACTGCTACAACAGGTAAGCCTGAGGCATATGACAGTGATATTAAACCTGATTCTGATTCTGAGGTGGGTGGTTGTGGGAGCAAGTAGTAATCTGATAGGAGAGGGAGTGGACCATAGGGGAAAGGGAAGGATAAGGGGGACTAGAAAGAGGTGAAGGGCAGGTGAGGTTAAGAGGAGGGATAAGAGGGTAACCAGAATGGGAAATGGAAAAAGAGAGTCCAGAGGGTGGGGGGGAGAAGTTACCAGAAGTTTGAGAAATCGGTGTTCATGCCATCAAGTTGGAGGATACCCTGATAGAATATGAGGTGTTGAGCCTCCAACCTGAATTTGGCCTCATGACAGTCAAGCAAGCTAATGAAAGACATGTCAGAATGGGAATGCGAAGTCAAACTGATGTGGATAGCCACTGGGAGATCCTACCTTATGCCGTGGGTAGAGAGAAGGTGCTTGACAAAGTGACCCAGAAGTTTACATTGAGTCTCAACGATGTCTCATCCTTTATACTATTATTTCATAAGAAGCTCTCATTCTGTTTTTAATAAGGACTGTGTTGCCTTTAAGGCATTTGTTTAGTTTATTATATTTTCACTTTAGTAATTCATTTGTTATCGTTTTCTAGTTAAAGTTAAGATTGTTTAAAGTAAATTCGTTGTCTGTGATATATCGCGGCATGCGATGATGTCACACCCGGTTTCGCCGCATCTTGTGGGAAAACACCAGTTTGGAGAAACGGGAAGGAGGGGGCTTATGTGTGCAGGATCAGCACGAGAAAAGTTTTCTTTCTACGCACTAGAAACATTAGTGAAGCAACGCTGTAAGTTCATGAGATAATCGATATGTTGAATTAAAAATGTTAACGCTGATTCTGTTAAAAGTAATGACAGTTGATAAAGTTTATGTTTTTTGTTATTTAAAGAGTTGCGGATAGTTTGTGTTGAAGTGTATTTAAAGCCAGTCAATGGCGTAGGTAGATTCTGACTGTATGTTGCACTTTAATGTAATATAGTTGTTGTAGTTTTACTTTTGCAAGTATTTATGATGTAAACGTGATGTCAAGGAGGAAACAAATACTGTATATATTTTGTATTGTTTTATCAACAGTTTTCACCATACGTTAATGTGGAAGAGTGAACAGTAAACGGTTAATCTTACTGGGACCGCCTCATTGATTGGTTTATGCTTGGTGTTTAGTTCAGAGTTCTTTTACACCTGTGCGAGAACACTACAAGGACTATTTGTCACAAACTACTTGACTGACCAAATAAACATTTCCTGAAATTGAAGTTTAGCTCAGGTAGCTCATTTGACTTACAGTGTAACAAGAAGTTCATTTATGTCTGTAATGTAATGAAATTACAGTTAGACACCATTCAGCTGTCTGCCTTATTGTGTTTTTTCACCTGTGCTGTCCCTGTGATTTATTTTACTACAACTACAATCCTGCACCACTTTGCCCTCAGAATATAAAACTAAACCAAAATGTGACAACTTCCAAGACATAGGAATGGACCAACATATCCTGATTACATATGTTACAGACCATGTCCATTACAGACTGTATGGGTCTAACACTTGACATACTTTAGGCTCCACCTGGACCACTTACAAATTGAAAGTTGGACCACATTTATAATGCAGGTTACATTTTCCATCAGCCTTGAAGAGTCCAGTGGGAATTTACTGGTGTTTTACCCTTCTACTGGCATCCAATCTGTAATTGCCAAGAGCATTGCCAAGATCAGCAAAAACCACGTATTTTCTACTCCATTTTCCTGTTGGATCTCTGCTGACATCAAAATTTGACTTTAACAGAAGTTTAATTTATTAGATGATTCAAGTTTTTGAATGAAGCTGAAAAGGCAACTGAGTTCTTTTATTACATAGAAGGAAAAGTGAAGGTGAAAGATAAAGGATAAAGGTCCAGGCCATCACTATGATTGAAAACACTAAAGAAATGGAAAGAATCAGGAAATAATAATGACATGAGAAGAGAAGAGTTTTTTTGTCAGTGAGTTGAAATTATTGGAAGCACACAGGGTGAAAGGGTTTTGGAAGCAGAATCAAATTGCTGACCCTTTGTTACCACACGAAACAGCTCTTCATGGTCTCTGCAGATCTCCACTTAATTGCTCTAGGCATAGAGGCATAACCTGAGTGTCAGGAGCACCTCCTGACAGAGGTCCTTCTCTGCATCTCCCCTCAAACCTTTGACTGGTGGTAATGCCCCTAAACCAACTCACCATCTATAAACAAGATAAACTGCACTCAGAGTCAGCAGTTCCTATAGCCAGCAGCTCCATAAATAACCTCTGTATGGACAAATGGCTCTGTGTGAGTCCGTGCTCTTCTAACTTGCATACCTGCATCTTTCTGTGCAACAATACCGATCAGTCAGCTTCTGGTATCTTCTCCCATTCCACTGTTAAATCTATCACGTTATTGTGGGATAATGCTCCATATTTCAAGCTGAAGGGCCAGATAAAGATCAGCCCCCAACCCCCCTCAGTTTTTTGCCAGCCTAAGCTACATATCCGGTGAGACCTCATTCTTTTGAAAGGGATATGCAAAATTGATTGGAATAGCTTATTATATTCATAGGTTTAATCAATTTAAGTCAGTGATGTCCATTTTTAAATAATTATATCACTTCATTAGTATTTCTGAAATTTTTTTATTCTTAATGTTTATGAAACAAACAGTTCCATTATCAGAGACCAATAGGAACAAAGATCACTAACATATGGCCTCTCCTACCCTGTTGTGTCCACAGCAACACCTTCACATGGTGTCCCTGTTCTTACTGAATTTGCTATGTCATGGTGAGAACAAGTGCCCAGCAGTATAACTGCGAGGGCAGGCTGGGCTCATCAGCCTTGGCTGGCGACCAACCTAGGAGAAGGACGACTCCGATTCCAGACATGGGTAGATGGGACTTGCTAGCAGTCTGTCTAGGAGAAGGAAAATTCCGATACTCAACCTACAGCCTTGCAGGCACTGCAATCATCACAGCTCGCTGTGCCATTGTGGAACTTCCCCTGGCCTAAAGAGTGGAATCAGTCCACACGCACCAGTCCTCACCTTAAAGCTGAGCAGCGCAGGCAGGAAGAAAAGTCCTACAGCAATGGAGAAGGGGGTGAAACGACTGGTGTTAGATGACACTGGAAGTTGCAGTATCAACTTCTGCATATAGGCAGCTCAAACCAATGGGCCATCCGGCTGTTGACCTGAGGCAACAACAGCATTCGTCAGCTCTTTTCAGGGATAGCAATGCCTGCTCCAGATGGACCTAGAAAAGATGTTCCAGTATAAGCTTGCCTCACCAACACCCAGTTGGTTCACCATGACCAATGGTAAGAAAAAGGAAAATAAATCAAAGAAGTCAACTATCTCAAAATCGTGTGCTGGGATGTCCGCACAATTCAGGACTCCTCAGAAGGTGATCGACTTTAAAGATGCTCAATGCTTGTTGCCCGAGGACTAGCTCAGCTGGACATTGATCCTACTACCCAAGCACATGCATCCCAGCTGTTCCCACTGCTCCAGAGTCTGCAGATCTGGAATTGCCCACTCCAGTCACCAACAATCATGCCGTCACTCTTGAGGACCCTTCTTTCCTCCTGATCTTCGCAAGTGAAAAACCAGCCATCATAGGAACAATTGAACTGGACTTTGATATCAAAAGCAAAAAATGGCAATTAGAGTTGTCCAGGGAAGGGACTCGGGATTTCCCATTTGAACCATGGTTAGCCAAAGCACTAAGGCCTCAAGCTT
The DNA here is from genome assembly GCF_048418815.1 of Hemitrygon akajei. Taxonomy (NCBI): domain Eukaryota; kingdom Metazoa; phylum Chordata; class Chondrichthyes; order Myliobatiformes; family Dasyatidae; genus Hemitrygon; species Hemitrygon akajei. The sequence goes on along the minus strand of NC_133138.1, from coordinate 24,705,405 downwards.
GATTTGACCCATTTGACTGTTAATCATTGGTGTAGCCATATAGTCAGCAGACAATAAGTTGTGGGGAGACCAAGAAACCATAAATAACTCAGTAACTAGAGGCAGTAAAACTATTAATGAAAAAAATCATTTTTAAACGATTAAATCTACTGACATTTCAACTGAGACCCTTCGTCTCGATTGCTTGTTTCCCTCCATCTGAGGGAAATATACAATCGCGATGAACTGACCTAATGAGTTCCTCAAGCATTTTGTGTGTGTTGCTCAAAGGTTTCAGCATCTGCAAGATCTTGTGTGTCTCAAAAATTACTGTTTTTTTCTCTCAAGAAAAAATCAGATTAATATTCAAAAGCATTAAATCAACCGCACAACATACATGGAAGAGTATGCAGATGTCTTTGAGGGGCTCGGATGTTTTTCTGATGTAACTCGAGAAATTTGTAACAGCACCCATGAGAGCTCCAGAAAAATTATGCAAGAGAAGCACATGAACCCCACCTTCCATAGACATCTATACCAGCTACACCAGGACGATGAAGCAGTCGCTAGTCTTGCTTCCACATCATGAAGCTTTGGTTCAAAATCTGTCTCATCAACTTCCAGCTAAAGTGTGCAAATCGAAATATCTCCATGATCCACTCTGAAGTTGATGAGGAAAAATAAAAAGAAAGATGGGACACTACACTAAACCCAAGGCAGAGCAACATCAACAGTTCAACACAAACCAACAGGAGGAGTTGCTATCTATGATACACAGTCAACAGAGGGAGCTCTGTGAATTGAGAGAGAATCAATTAGAACTTATGCAAAGACTCACTGATTGCATAGATGCAGTCCTGGGCTCCATTATTGAGCACATAGAGCGGGTTATAGTCTTACAGCTTGAAAAAGAACTGAGATGAATAGATAGGATCTTGACAGAAGGATGTGGAAAAAATGAACATGTTGATCAGTGTTCTCAGAAAGACACTAATATGAACACAGTAACTGAAAGCAATATATCTGTGGAAACAAATAACAGACCAAAAAGGATGATAAAACCACCTCAGATTAAGAGCTCATATGTGAATAAGGGGTGGTATTTGCTCATGACAATAGAAGTTAATGTAAATATCTGTGTTGGGAAACATTATTGTTTCCTGCAGGTTTGCGGACATAGTATTGTGTTTGGTCTCTCTTTAAGGAGGGAGGAGATGTGTTCTCATGTGTGTATATAATAATGCACTTCTGTTCCCACTGCACAATGTGGGTGGTTCAGCCAGAAACAGAAGTGACATAGCTGAGCTGGTCACACACACTTGGGTTGAGCTGAAACTATTACTGGAGAGTCCAAATAAGGATATGTTCACTTTACCCATGCTGTTTGTCTTTATTTATAACTGGCATACAAGATTTAAGAAGCACTGTCACCAAGAAAACCAGAGTTATTTAATTAAGTTAATTACAGATACAAATAAAAGAACAAACTTGTTATTTAAATGAAACCAATAGAAAGAATACCTGTTTGCCACTAATCTGTAGAAAGATGTAATATTATTTTGAGCCATTGAAAGTCTGAAACAAAATAAAATTGTATTTACAACACAGACTGAAAGTGTGCTGCTATTTCAGATGTGTTCTCTTTTAACAAAAATAGCTGACAATCCTTGAAATTTGTTTGAAAAGCACACCTCTGCTTTAATCTTAATCTGATAGCTGAAGGTGCCCTGAGTGCAGATGATTACTTCCTACAAAGAGAAACCTAACATCATGATTAGCAGTGATGCTTCACTCCCAGATGAGCTTGACACTTTTATGCTCAATTTTGAAAGGGAGAATACAACTACAGCTATGAGGATCCCTGCAACATCCATTAAAACTGCAATCTCTGTCTTAGAGGTCTTTCAGGAGGGCAAACTCTCGCAAGGCAACAGGCCCTGATGGAGTACCTGGTAGGGCTCTGAAAAGCTGTGCCAACCATCTTGTGGGTATGTTCAAAGTTATTGTCAGTTTCTCATTGCTACAGTCAGGAGTTCCCATCTGCTTCAAAAAGACAACAATCATACCAGTGCCCAAGAAGAGCAGGGTGAGCTGCCATAATAACTATCATCCAGTAGGATTCACATCTATGGTGATGAAGTGCTTTGAAAGATTGCTGAAATCAAATCCTGCCAAAGCAAGGACCTAGAACCAAAGCAATTTGCCTATCACCACAATAGGTCTACAGTGGATGCGATCTAATTGACTCTTCATGTGGCCTTGGTTCATCTGGATAATTCTAATACTTGGGTCAGGCTGCTGTTTATTGACTATAGCTCAGCATTTAACACAATCATCCATACTGTTCAAAAAGCTCCAAAGCCTGGGCTCTGTTCCTCCTTCAGCAACTGGAACCTTGAATTCCACCCCAGAAGACCACAGTCTATGTGGATCAGAACTAGCATCGTCACCTTGCTGATGATCAACTCTGGTTCACCTCAAAGATATGCGCTTAGCCCACTGATCTATTCTCTCAACACCAATGTCAGTGTGGTTAGGCACAGCTCAAATGTCATCCAATAAATTTGCTGACGAAACAACTATTGTCATAATTTCAGATGGTGATGGTAAGGCGTACAGGAACAAGGTAGATCAGCTGGTTGAGTGGTGTTGCAGTAACAAACTTGCACTCAACATCAGTAAGATCAAAGGATTGATCATGGACATCAGGAAGGGCAAGATGAGGAAACACACACCAGTCCTTATCAAAGGATTAGTAGTGGAAAAGGTGAGCATTTTCAAGTTCCTGGCTGTCAACATCAGTAAGGATCTATCCTGGACCCAGCATGCTGATGCAGTTACAAAGAAGGCACCGCAGTGTCTGTATTTCATTAGGAGTTTGAGGAGACTTGATATGTCACCTTTCTGCAGATGTACTGTGGAGAGCATTCTAACTGGCTGCATTACCATCTCATATGGGGTGGGAGGCACTGCATAGCTTTGAAATAAGCTGCAGAAAGTTATGAACTCATGGGCACTAGCCTCCCCAGGATCCAGGACATCTTTAAGGAACAATGCCTCAAAAAGACAGTATCCATTATTAAGGACCCTCATCACCCAGGACATGCCCTGTTCTCATTGCTACAATCAGAGAGAAGGTACGGGACCTTCAATGCACACACTCAACAATTCAAGAATTGCTCCTTCCCCTCTGTTATCAGATTTCTGAATGAATATTGAACCCATGAACACTACCTCACTACTTTCTTTTCTTTTTGCACTATTTATTTAATTTACCTCACTGTAATTTACAGTTTTTTTCTTATTATTTATTTAGATGTACTGTTGCCGCATAGGAACATATTTTACGATGTATACTGGTGTTATTAAATCTGATTTGTTGATTGGAAGGATTTGCAAAATTGAGCAAAGTGATAAATGATTCCAAGTCACAATTAGAAATATTATGTGTTGTTGCAATAGTATGTAACAGGACAGATAATCCTTTTGGAAGTGGCAAATATTGTCATAAATTGTTTCTGATTTTATGTGCCCAGTATATAGACATTACATCATTTTATTGGTGGAAAACACTGGTAATGTCATATTATTAAACAGGATCCATAGCCAAGCAGAACTTGTTCTATACACAACACTTCTGTTTATTAGATGCTTTCAGCATGTCACAAGCAGTATATGCTTGTAAATTTAATGGACTTGCAATTGTAGCAAATGTGTTTCCTTTATATATAACAGACCAAATATGTTTGCAGATGGTAGGTGCTTTAAAATGTCACAATAAGGTACAACTATAAAGCACTCAAAAATAATTTTTTTATCAAATTTGCAAGAAAATTAGGCACTTGTAATTTTGGCAGCTGATAGACCGTTTGCTTTATCCAGTTTGGAATCCTGCAACTATACTGACCAATTCTGTATCCCTTGTTCCCTTTTTTCATCTTGGATGGTTTGAGCTCTGGCCATCCATTACTGTCACTGTTGAAGGGCACAAAACATAAGTACTGCAACTTAATTGAAATAATTCCCTAAGGGAAGGTACTGTTCTCATTGGCTGTGAAACTCGGGTTTAAGGAACCATTTGATTGATTAATATGAAAACTTGTTGTATTATTTTGGCCTTGGGTTACAATTAAAAAAGTTCATTTCATAAGGTGTATTAATTAGATTCATTACGTATTTTCTTGATAGTGATTAAACTGATAACAGACTTGACAAATGGAGCATTCAGAAGACACATTGTCACTAAGTATATTTCAGTCAAAGTAATATCCGGCATTCTGACACCAACAGCCATGAAATATTACCATCAACATCAGGGTTTCAAATTGCTTTAGTCCTTCTCTGGGACAACATGATTCTACAGTTACTAAGATATTAACCTTTTCTGCACTGCAACTATTGAAAAAAATACTCATATACTGGGACTCTGAATCAAAATATTAACCATGCTGTGTGTTTCGAAAAGTTTTCCTTACCCAACATATCCAACGACTGCAGTTATTACTAATTTCATTCACTGCTGTATTTACTGCCACTTCTTTCCAGGAATGCCAACTTTATATAAACACCATTCTGTCTTCAATAGGATTCTCAGTTGACTCTTTTTTTGTTTGTTATAGGCCATCTAGTCTGTCAAGCTTGCCCTGACATTTCATGTGGTCAAAGTTTATCAACTCTTAAGTGCTGAAATTGAACATGCATCCACCACTTCCTCTTGCAGCTCATTCCACACTCTTGCCACCCTTTGAGTGCAAAATATCCCCCTCATGTTCCCCTTAAATATCTCCCATTTTACCCTTAAACTATAACCTCTATTTCTGGTCTCATCCAACCACAGTGGAAAAGACCTGCTTACCGTTACCCTATCTATACCTCTCATATCATTGTATCATCTTCTACTTTCCCTCTGATTCCCTTTTGAAGGTGCTTCTTAAAACCATAAAACAAAATGTTGTACTTGCAGCCTCTGTGAGCTTAATGACAGTTTGTTTGACAATGCTTCTATGAGGTATACTGGGCTTGGTACAGCAACTGTTCTGCATGTGACTGCAAGAAGCTGCATAGAATTGTGGATACATCCCAACATATTAAGAAAGAGGATGTGCTGGAGCTTTTGGAAAGCATCAAGTTGGATAAGTCACCGGGACCAGACAGGATATACCCCAGACTACTGTGGGAAGCAAGGAAGGAGATTGCTGAGCCTCTGGCAATGATCTTTGCATCATCAATGGGGACGGGGGAGGTTCTGGAGGATTAGAGGGTTGCGGATGTTGTTCCCTTATTCAAGAAAGGGGGTAGGAATAGCCCAGGAAATTATAGACCAGTGAGTCTTACTTCAGTGGTTGGTAAATTGATGGAGAAGATCCTGAGAGGCAGGATTTATGAACATTTGGAGAGGCATAATATGATTATGAATAGTCAGCATGGCTTTGTCAAAGGCAGGTCTTGCTTTATGAGCCTGACTGAATTTTTTGAGGATGTGAGTAAGCACATTGATGAAGGTAGAGCCATAGATGTAATTTATATGGATTTTAGCAAGGCATTTGATAAGGTGCCCCATAAAAGGCTTATTGAGAAAGTAAGGAGGCATTGGATTCAAGGGGGCATTGCTTTGTGGACCCAGATCTGGCTTTCCCACAGAAGGCAAAGAGTGGTTGTAGATGGGTCGTATTCTGCATGGAGCTCAGCGACCAGTGGTGTGCCTCAGTGATCTGTTCCAGGACCCCAACTCTTTGTGATTTTTATAAATGACCTGGATGAGGAAGTGGAGGGATGGGTTAGTAAATTTGCTGATGACACAAGGTTGGGTGTGTTATGGATAGTGTGGAGGTCTGTCAGAGGTTACAATGGGACATTGATAGAATGCAAAACTGGGCTGAGAAGTGGCAGATGGAGTTCAACCTGGATAAATGTGAAGTGGTTCATTTTTGGTAGGTCAAATATGATGGCAGTATATAGTATTCATGGTAAGACTCCTGACCGTGTGGAGGATCAGAGGGATCTTGGAGTCCAAGTCCATAGGACAACCAAAGCTGCTAGGCAGATTGACTCTGTGGTTAAGAAGGCATACGGTGCATTGACCTTCATCAATCATGGGATTGAGTTTAAGAGTCGAGAGGTAATGCTGCAGCTATATAGGACCCTGGTTAGACCCCACTTGGAGTACTGTGCTTAATTCTGGTCGCCTCACTATAGGAAGGATATGGGAACCATAGAAAGGGTGCAGAGGAGATTTACAAGGATGTTGCCTGGATTGGGGAGCATGCCTTATGAGAATAGGTTGAGTGAATTTGGCCTTTTCTCCTTGGAGCAATGGAGGATGAGAGGTGACTTGATAGATTTGTACAAGATAATGAGAGGCATTGATCGTGTAGATTGTCAGAGGCTTTTCCCCAGGGCTGAAATGGTTAGCACGAGAGGGCATAGTTTTAAGGTGCTTGGAAATAGGTACAGAGGAGATGTCAGGGGTAAGTTTTTTACACAGAGAGTGGTGAGTGCGTGGAATGGGCTGCCGGTGGTGGTGGAGGAGGCAGAAATGATAGGGTCTTTTAAGAGACTCCTGGATGGCTACATGGAGCTTAGAAGAATAGAGGGCTAAGGGTAAAGCCTAGGTAGTTCTAAGGTAGGGATATGTTTGGCGCAGCTTTGTGGGCCAAAGGGCCCGCCTGTATTGTGCTGTAGGTTTTCTGTGTTTCTGGAAGCCACCCCACCATTCGATGGTCTCTATCTACTTCTCGCTCCCTCAGCAAAGTAGACAGAATAATCAAAGATCCCACCCACCCAGGACATTCTCTCTTCTTCTCCTCCCATTGGGCAGATGACACAGAATCCTGAAAACACATACATACCATCAGGCTTAAGGACAGCTTCTACCACACTGTTAAATGTGACACAACCAAAGGAGTTGAATGACTTCAGACCTGTTGCCTTGACGTCGCATGTGATGAAGACCATGGAGCGGCTGATAATACAGAATCTGAGGCCACAAACCAGGCACGCCCGGGATCCTCTCCAGTTTGCGTATCAGGAGAAGGTGGGAGTGGAGGATGCTATCACGTATTTGCTGCACAAATCCCTCTCTCACATGGATCGGGTCAGTGGTGCTGTGAGGATTACATTCCTGGACTTCTCTAGTGCCTTTAACACCATCCAGCCCAGGATCTTAAGGCACAAACTAACGGAGATGGGAGTAGACTCTCACATGGTGGCTTGGATAGTGGACTACTTGACAGATAGACCTCAGTATGTGCGGTTGGGAGACTGTAGGTCTGACACGGTGGTCAGCAGCACAGGAGCGCCGCAGGGGACCGTGCTCTCTCCGATCCTGTTCACCCTGTACACATCAGACTTCCAATATAACTCGGAGTCCTGCCATGTGCAGAAGTTCACTGATGACACGGCCATAGTGGGGTGTGTCAGGAATGGACAGGAGGAAGAGTATAGGAAACTGATACAGGACTTTGTGATATGGTGCAACTCAAATTACCTGCATCTCAATATCACCAAGACCAAGGAGATGGTGGTGGACTTTAGGAGATCTAGGCCTCATATGGAGCCAGTGATCACTAATGGAGAATGTGTGGAGCAGGTTAAGACCTACAAGTATCTGGGAGTGCAGTTAGACGAGAAGCTAGACTGGACTGCCAACACAGATGCCTTGTGCAGGAAGGCACAGAGTGGACTGTACTTCCTTAGAAGGTTGGCATCATTCAATGTTTGTAGTGAGATGCTGAAGATGTTCTATAGGTCAGTTGTGGAGAGCGCCCTCTTCTTTGTGGTGGCGTGTTGGGGAGGTAGCATTAAGAAGAGGGACGCCTCACGTCTTAATAAGCTGGTAAGGAAGGCGGGCTCTGTCGTGGGCACAGAACTGGAGAGTATGACATCGGTAGCAGAGCGAAGGGCGCTGAGTAGGCTACGGTCAATCATGGAAAACCCTGAACATCCTCTGCATAGCACCATCCAGAGACAGAGAAGCAGCTTCAGCGGCAGGTTGCTTTCGATGCAATGCTCCTCAGATAGGATGAAGAGATCATTACTCCCCAATGCCATTCGGCTTTACAATTCAACCGCCAGGGGTAAGATATGTTAAAGTGCCGGGGTTAGGACTGAGCTTAAGTTACCATTCAATGTATTTTAGTAAACTATTTAAGAACTTTTTAAAAGCTATTTATTAATGCTTTTTGAGAGGGTGATTTTAGATGCATATCATAGTTTATACTGAGTTAAATATTGTATGTAATTAGTTTTGCTACAATAAGTGTATGGGACATTGGAAAATATATTGAATTTCCCCATCGGGATGAATAAAGTATCTATCTATCTATCTATCTATCAGATGTGTGGTTATGGCCCAGCTGCAGAGGGAGAGACACTGAAGCAGATTGAACAGTTCACTAAATTTTAATGAGAAATGAAAAGAACAAAAGAAAATAATAAATGCTGGACTAACGGAGTCATCAACTGAAACTCTCAACTGAAAACTACCATCGACATGGGGTTCGGAATAAGTAACTCAGTACTAAATAAATTCTGCTCCTTTATAACTTCAATCTAAACTGCAATCTTCTTTCCCAGAACGAAAACTAAGGTCAGTAGGGAGCATGGCTGTCTCTATACCTTAGTCAAGATTTGACAAGACCGAAGTAAAAAGAAGGAATTTACATACAAACATAATGAAACACTAATTGGCTGGAACACGTATACTCAGAAGCATGATTACCGACCCTGTTCAGCTTCCCACCAGTGAGGACAACCAGACGTAGCAGCAGAGCCCATGGTTGTGACAAAGACTATTGACTGGTTCACTAGTACAATAAAATGACTGCTTGATCTCACTATCTCATTATGATCTTGCATCCTTTTGTTTGCCTACATGGCACTGTCTCTGTAGCTTTCACGCTATATTCTGCATTATTGTTATTTCACCTTTTCTAGCTCGATGCATGGTGTAATGATTTGATCTGTATAAAAGTATGCAAGAGAAACCTTCTGATGTATCTCAGTGCATGTGAATATGATAAGCTAATTCCAGTTCCAGTGTTAATGGTTCCATATAAGTATAGTTTAGCTTTTTTGCTGTTGTATGATCGACTCTTTGGAATGAATGTTGTGTAGAAAATGTACAGCTTCCTCTGCTGTTTAATAGCCCGTGGATAGTTGCACATTAATTTAACCCAGTTCCAGAGTTAACAAGCTGATGCAAGTGTTGATGTAATTGTCATCTGTAACTCAGCCAGCTACATGATGGCACTTCTTCCCAGCATTAAGGACATCTTCAAAAGGCAATGCCACAAAAACCAGTATTGATTATTAAGGACTTAATAATCTGGACATGCCCACTTCATATTAAGAGCATCAGGGAAGAGGTACAGGAGCCCAAAGACACACATTCAAAATTTTAGGTGCTTCTTCTCTTTCTCCATCAGATTTCTGAATGGTTCATGAAACCACAAACAGTGAGTTGCTCTCTATTTTGCTCTCTTTATTGTTCTATCACATACTATATATATATATATAACATACTATATAGTATTTATATATATGATACTTATACTATATACACAAATATTATAATATTGTATACAAATTATTGTTTTATTATAAAATAATAAAATGATTATAAACATTACTGTGCAACATTCTTGGGTGTATACATATACAACTAAAGTGCCTCAGACTTTTGCCCAGTACTGCAGAATTTTTTTCTATTGCACCAGAATGCCACCAAAAGAAATACAAAAAAAGAAAAACTCTGTCGTGGACTGAGAGTGGGAAGGGGGATGGGGAAGGGAATCATGGTTGGGAAAAGGGGAAGGGAGAGGGGAGGGAGCTGGAAGCACCAGAGAGACACTCTGTAATGGTCAATAAATCATGACCTTGCCTGGTGTCTCAAGGCTGGGTGTACCTGCACTACGGTACCTGCTGCCCTCTGCCCCACACCCCTCTCATGGCACTCCACCCTCACCATTCCCAACATCCTTTGCTTCCACCAGATTTACAAACTCAATCTCCTCACCACATTTCCAAATGCAATATTGTGCATGAGTCTAAGGCACCCCAGTTAAATTGATTTTCATATATATTTATTTAATTGATTATTATTGTAATTCATAATATATTTTATGTATCGCATTGTACTGCTGCCACAAAACAACAAATTTCATGATATATATGTCAGTGATAATTAACCTGATACTGATTCAGCTTACCTACTGTGTGGATGTAAGAATGTTACTTCATTCTAGCTCACTGTATGCATGTATTGGTGCAGTTTTCTCAAAGCATCGTAACCAATAGCTCATCTCAAATAGTGCCACAGACAGACAGCAGGGCTCAGTTGTAAAAGCACAACAAATAAATGACTGAAAAAGAGATTTTAATGGCAATCATAATTCTCGAAAGCAGTCTGATTTCAGAAGGAAACTAATTAGATTTCATCTTTGCAGAAAGACCGATGGTGGCCATCATGTGTAATGACAGTCAGTGATTACTCTTTCTCTGGGAAAGAAATTGAGAGAGGACAAGAAGACTTGCATTTTAACGGAGCATTAATTAATGCCAGAAACCTTAATTGTTAAAAACAAAAGTCCTGTAAAAAACAAAGTCTTGGGGAATAATAACCATCAGTAATAATTTTTCCTTATTTCTTAGGACTGGGTCTAAATGCCCTCAAGTAAAAATACTGTATGTGTTAGGTTTAGTAAGTTGTGGGCGTGCTTTACCAGTACATCAAGGTGAATTTTTTTGACGAAATATGATAGAAGGCTCCCTCCAATCCCCATTTCCATTCCAACATGCCAATCCATGGCATCCTCTGTTGCTATGATGAGGCCGCTCTCAGATTTAAAGAGCAACACCATCAGAGGGAGGCATGGTAGTGTAGTGGTTAGCATGGTGCTTTACAGTACGGGTGATCCGGGTTCAATCCCCACCACTGCCTGTAAGAAGTTTGTATGCTCTTACCCATCACCTCAGGGTGGTCCAGTTTCCTCCCACAGTGCGAAGACATACCGGGTTGGTAGGCCACTGTAAATTGTCCCATGATTAGCCTGGGCTTAAATTGGGGGATTGCTGGGCAATGTGGCTTGAAGACTAATAAGTGCCTATTCTGTACTGCATCTCAGTAAATAAATGAACAATAAATATTCCATCAGGGTAGCCTCTAATCTGACAGCATGAACATTGATTTCTCCAACTCTGGTAATTTCTTCCCCTCCTCTTTTCCCATTGTCCATCTGGTTCCTCTCTTACCTCTTCTATTCTCCTCTCCTGCCCATCACCTCCCTCTGGTGCCCCTCCTCTTACCTTTTCACCCCTGGACACCTCTCTTCCCCATTAAGATTCCCTCTTTGACAGCTATTTAGCTTTTCCACCTATCACCTCCCAATTTCTCACTTTATCCCCCATACCTTCACCCTCACCTGGCTTCACCTATCACATCAGAGATAGATGATAGAAGATACACCTTCCCCTCCTCCGCTTTTTTATTCTAGCTTTTCTCCCCATCCCCCCCCCCCCCCAATCCTTTCCAGTCCTAATGAAGAGTCTTGGCCTGAATTGTCAACTCTTTATTCCTTTCAATAGATGATGCCTTTTCTGTGTGTTACCCTGCGTTTCCAGCATCTACAGAACCTTTTATGTTTATAACCAGAATAATGATATTTTCAATGTAGCTAAGACTTCTTGCACACTTTGATAGGTTCTGTAGAATATCTTGGCATGTTTATTCCTCTAATTTCAGTCATGGTTCAAACTTATAAAGAATAGCTGCTATGTTTTTGAAACCGAAGAGAAGTATCCCTCAGGGTGACTCGCACAGGAGTTGTATCAGTAAAAGAGACACATTTTCTCAGACGACTGTTCATCGCCTCGTACATAGCAACTTACTCTGATTTCTCCTTTCACCACTTAGCCAATGAAATGTAGTCAGTTTTGCAACATAGCAGCCATTTTGTGCACGTCAATGCTCCACATACAACTAAAAGATAATGATCAAGGAAACTCCGCAGTGATGGTGGTTGAAGAGTAAATATTGGCCAGGACATCAGGAAAAAAGGGTTACCTTCTGTCAGATATTATCCTGGGATTATTTATCTCCATCTGAGGAAGCAGAGGGAGCCATTGTTTCATATTTAGTCAAAATGATGAGCCCTGATGGTGTCTTGGTCCAAAATGTCAGCTGAAGAATCTCTTGTATTCATAACTTTAACAGTTTGGCACCCTACTGAATTGTATTTGCATTGGAGCTCGAGCTTCAAAACAACAAGGGGTATGGGAGGGATAGTGTGAGAGAATAAACAAGATTGTATTGAGCTTTGAAGCAGGCTCAAAGAGCTGAAAGACCTAGTCCTGGACCAATCGTTCCTGTTGCTATATTTTCTATATTTTGTCACCTCTTTATGCAATGAAGTTTGAACAAGTAAGCTTCTTCCCTCGAGTTGAAGAAGTTGCCACTAAGCAAAAAATTTATAGGTGCATTGTGACAAGCAATATATAGAAATCTTGGATCTCCTTCAGGTGCAATCAAGCAGTTTAGAATATTCAACAAAATACTTAAAGCATTCCATGTCTGATAAGCATTTTTGAAGCCAGATTAACAAACTTGCTCTCAACTCCATATCAATAAATTCAGTACTGTGTAGAAGTCTAAGGCACCCTAGCCATATACTGTATATGTGCCTAAGACTTTTGCATGGTAGTGTATATTTTATATTGTCAGGGTGGTGGAGAACATGTCAGTCAAATAAACTGTTTTGCCCTGAAGAGTCTTTTAAAGTTTTGGAGCTGCACTCATGCATTCAAGAATCTAATCACATTCCAGGCTTGTGCTCTGAAGATGGAGGAAAGACTTTGAGATATCAAGAAGTAAGTCATTTGGTGGATGATCCGCTCTTGTGACAATGGTAATTGACGTATGTGGTTAGTCCAGTTAAACTTCTAATCAACGCTGATCATCCTAGAATATTGATAGTGAGGGTCTTGTTGTTGTGACAATACCTATTACATCAAAAGTGGGTGTTTAGACCTTCATATCTTACTTAGGTAGAGCTATTACCTGGCGCTTTTGTGGCACAATTATTACTTGCTACTTATCAGCTCATTCCTGAATGTTCTCCAAGTTTTGTCACAGTCAAGCATGCATGGACTGTTTCATTTGGTCATTGTAGAGCCATCGGCAATGTATTCACCTCATGATGGAAGGAAGGCCACTGATGAAGAGCTACTGATGGAGAGATGGAATGGATTTGAGAAACTCCTGCAAGGAAATCCTGGAGCTTGGACAATTGACCTCCAACAATCACATCCATCTTTCTAGGTGTGAGGTAAGATTCCAACTACTGGAGTTTATCACTTTGGTGGCCTATTATCTTCAGTTTTACCTAGGTGCCTTGATCATAATCAGAATCCGAACCAGGTTTAATACCACTGGCATATGTTAACTTTGCCAGTGGTATTAAACTGCTACTGCAAATTTGTTAACTTTGCAGTAGCAGTACAATGCAATGCATGATAATATAGAGAAAAACTGTGAATTTGAGTTAAGTGTATTTGTATGTATGTACATATGTATGTATATGTAGATAGTGTTCATGGGTTCAATGTCTATTAAGAAGTCGGATGGCAGAGGGGAAGAAACTGTTCCTGAATCATTGAGTGTGTGCATTCAGGCCTCTGTACCTCCTTCCTGATGGTAGCAATGAGAAGAGGGCATGTCCTGAGTGATGGAGTCCTTAATGATGGACATTGCCTTTTTGAGGCATTGCTCCTTGAAGATGTCTTGGATACTATAGAGGATAGTGCCCATGATCGAGCTGACTAATTTTACAATTCTTTGCAGCTTACTTCGATTCTGTGCAGTAGCTTCCTGCCCCTATATCATATGGTGATGCAGCCAGATAGAATGCTCTACACGGTACAGCTGTAGGAATTTGCTTCACTATAAGTCAAATGTTGTTGTCAAGCATATGTCAAGCATAGTCACTCCCATCTCACCTTTAAAACTTAGCTTGCTGGTCCTTGTTTGGACTGACATTGTGAAGACATCTGGAAGCGAATGGTACTGACAAAACCTCAAATGGATTCCCATAATAATTATTTAGTGAAAGCTGTTTGATTTTATTGTCTATAACAGTTTCCATCTCTAACAGTTTACCAAGATCACAAAATAACAAGGTCACAAAATGAATCAATTGCTGTCCACAGTTGCATACAATTAGTTCACAGTAAACAAAACAATTCTTACCAGGAACATGATTCATTTAACATGAATATTTGCTGAATGGTAGTTTTACAGGATTCATAATTAAACACCTTCCAAAGCAGCATTTGTGACATAATTTAATTTAATTTTTACAACAACATTAGACACAATTAATGTCATTAAATGACCAAGTCATATTCCAGAAGTATGGTAAAATAAAATTTGACGGTGATCATTAACATAAATATTTTATGCTGGTGAATGTCTGCTCTTGTATCAGTAAAAATCATTGAAATTACGGCTTGTGAATAGATGAATGCAGTGAAGATATTAGGAATACTGGAAGCACAGATCAACCAAGGCTACAGTAATCACAGTTCATGCTTCAAGTAAGCAAGTTATGGAAGATGCAGAGATCACACGCCAGATGAAGGCACATCTTGGAAAGTGAAGAGAGAGCTCTTGATTGGAACAAAACTATACAGGCAGCAAACAGTGACAAAGTGGAACCAGATGTGACAGAATCTGACTGGAAGGGTAGCAGAAGTTAACAGATAAAGATGGAAATACGTGGGCCCTTAATAAATACCACATGAGGTGTTTAATTATGAATCCTGTAAAACTACCATTCAGCAAATATTCATGTTACAAAGTTCCATCTTTGTAACTTCCAAAGCTACACTTTATTATTTACCAATGGAAAATATTTTCAGGTATAGAATCAGTGGCCACTTTATAGATACCTCCTGTAGTTTCTGAGATACTCAAACCACCCCGTCAGGCACCACAAATGAATCCATGGTCAAGATCACATGGAACACATTTCTGAAACATGATTGGCTGATTAGATATCTGCATTAACATGCAAGTGTTCATGTGTACCTAATAAAGTGGCCTCTATATGTATGTTAACGGTGTTGTAAATAAGTTCTAGGTGTTGGTAAGGTGTTGGTGAGCCGCCTAATGTTTCCCTGAGGCCGAACTGCTGTCAAAATTTCCAGCAGCCCTCTCTTGAAAGGGCCATGCCAAGTTCTCAACATGCATACTCTGTACCGATGAAAATCGCACATTACACGCAACTGGATGTGACTGTACATGTCTGGATTCCTCGTGTATTGGCACACCAAATGCAGGAGGAAATGCATAGGCTCCATGTGGTAACTATAGGATTTCTTTACAGAGAAATTCAGTTGCATAGCAACAGTAGAGTGCTGCAAAAAAGATTTCGAAATGTGAGAGTTTAAAAAAACCTAATCAATTAACAGTGGGTCAGGGAGCTTCTGTCGAGGGAGATTGACGTTCAATGTTTTGAGTGGAGACCCTTTATCTGGACTTCCCCACCCTTTCCAGTGCAGAGTGGTCTGTCCTCAGCCCTATATCTCCAGTCCAGATGAAGGATGTCAATTAGAAACTGTTCACTTGCCTCCACACATACACTTTGATCCATTGAGGCCCTCCAGCTTTCTGTTTGTTGCTCCAGGTTCCAGCATCCACAATTTCCTGTGTCTGTAACCAGTTCATTATTAATATTCCATCCCCATGAAAAGATAATCACTTTGTCACACTTATTTAATCAATGTATAAACTCCAATGTTTTGAGAATATCTGAACCAGAGTTGACCTCTCAGCCCTTCTTTTCAACTTCTTCTGAAGACGAAGAATCATGGATAATCTGCTCCTCAAAATCTATTGTTAATAATATTTTACTTACTTACATTAACCCATCACCCCTACTGGAGAATAGGGTGCTGACAGCAGCTCACCGAGTCCTCTAACCTGAGCCAGTCTTCCACATTGTGTCCAGGTGTAGCCCATCCACCTGAAGATCCTTTCTTCCCAGGGATGGGATCTTTGGAGCTTGTCTTGGCATTTCTGTAGTTCTGAGTTCTTATGGGATGGGGATGATAGCCCAATGTCCAACCCTTCTACTTTCGTAGCAGGCTTCAACCATCAATGGCGGAGTTAATGATATTTCAAAAGAGGTTCTTGTTAAGCTCAGAAAGGAAAATCAGTAAGGCAGCTGGTTTTTGATTTATTTACTCAAAGTAATTTATGGTTGACATGAGGAAGTTTAATGTTTTGTGTTATTTCAGAATTATACTGTAAATGCATGTTATGCTGATTCAGTTCATTTCCATTTGTAATGGAACAAAGCAGATTTATGATTCATGTCTTAAATCATCCTAATAGGTGTTTTCTTGGTGAAGTGAAGATATTTTTCACAGATTGAAGGGTGATATGTAGAAAAGACATATATTGCCCTGAAATTCATTAAGTTTCTGAAACTATAGCTTGTATTTATATGGAATCATTGATGTTTTAATAGTGAGGCTCAAAGTTCAAAACCTCAAAGTAAATTTATTATCAAAATACATATTTGTAACTATATATCACCCTGAGATTAATTTTCTTACAGGCATACACAGTAAATCCAAGAAACACCATAGAATCACTGAAGGACCCCACACAACAGAACAGACAACCAGAAAATATGCAAAAGAGAAATGCAAACATGAGGAAATCTGCAGATGCTGCAAATTCAAGTAACACACACAAGATGCTGGTGGAACCCAGCAGGCCAGGTAGTATCTATAGGGAGAAGTACAGTCGACGTTTCGGGCCAAAACCCTTCATCAGGACTTGGGTCTCGGCCTGAAACATTGACTGCACTTCTTCCTATAGATGCTGCCTGGCCTGCTGCGTTCCACCAACATTTTGTGTGTCTTGCTATGCAAAAGAGTATTCAGTCTGCAGATTGCAGTGACAGTAATTCAGGTATATTTAGAAGTTTTGTAAGTAGTCTGCAACATGTTCACTGTTCACCGGTGCAATTTTGTTACCAGACTTAAAGTTGACATAATACCTCTTAAGGAGGCAGTATGTGTGTTGACCAAAAGCATGGTCAAAGTGATGTAAATTAAGAATCATTTCTCCTTTGAGCCGCAGAGTGTTTGTAGACTTGGATAGTTCCATCATGAGCACTACCTTCCCCAACATGAAGGACATGTCCTAAAGGCAATGCTTCAAAAAGGAGGCATTCATCATTAAGGACCCCATCAGCCAGGACATGCCCTCTTCTTATTACTGCCATCAGGGAGGGAGTATAGGAGTCTGAAGACACACAATCTATGCTTAGTTTATTTATACATACGAGGGGTGATTGATAACTTTGTGGCCTAAGGTAGAAGGAGTCAATTTTAGAAAACCTAGCACATTTATTTTTCAACATAGTCCCCTCCTACACTTACACACTTAGTCCAGCAGTCATGGAACATACGGATCCCTTCTTTGTAGAAGTCAGCATCTTGGACCTCCATAAGTGGTCCACAGCAGGGGTGATTGATAAGTTCATGGTCTAGGGTAGAAGGAGATGAGTTATTAACTTCAAACTTTCTGCATTTTCACTCAAAGGGTTGAACTGCACATGCATGTAACAAGAGCTATATTACTCATCTCTTTCTACTTTAGGCCACAAACTTATCAATCACCCTTGCTGTGGACCACTTCTGGAGGTCCAAGACGCCAACTTTTACAAAGAAGGGATCCGTATGCTCCACGACTGCTGGACTAGGTGTGTAAATATAGGAAGGGACTATGTTGAAAAATAAATGTGCTAGGTTCTCTAAAATTGACTCCTTCTACCTTAAGCCACGAACTTATCAATCACCTCTCGTACATATATATTCATATATACATTTTGATTAATTAGGAAACACCAGAACCAGCACATTTTGGCCCAATTAAGCAGCTTCTCTGATTAGCTAAAGTTTCATAGTATAAAAAAGACAAACTGAGAACTGAGTAACAAATTAAAAAGTTCAAAGTTCAAACTCAAGGTAAAATTTATCATCAGAGTACATATATGTCTCCACATACAAACCTGAGATTCTTTTTTCTGAGGACATACCTAGGAAATCTATAGAAATCTATAGTTACAGTAAACAGAATCAATAAATAATAAACTGCAATAATGTATTTAAATGAAATACAAAATGACTTAGAACACTACCAAATAGTAGTATAAAACTGTGTATTAGTTCCTCATAATTACCGACGGAATATTTCATCCAGAGTACAGCATCAGTGCAGACACTTAATGCAGCTAATGGATCACCTTCATACAATGCTATTGATGAATGCATCCTCCAAATCTTTATTTTCATTGTAACATTCCAGATGATTGTCAATACCTCCAAATTCTTCGTAATTCCTAACTTATTGAAGTAGTGAATTATTTAAACTACCATTGCAGGGGGATGGAAACCAAAGTGCCAAAACAGTTATTGGAGAGGTTATGAAGGCAGATGTTGGTAAGACCTCAGACAACATTAGGAATCAAAAGGTTGTGCATGGTGTGACTAATATTTTGACCTGCATATATTTCAATGCCAGAAGTATCATAGAAAAGGCAGATAATAATGCTGAAGATGAGGTAGCTGGTTTAGAAACAGAGGCAATGTGTAGTGAGGAGAAGCCAGTGATAAGACAAAATTGCAGTCAATAGGATGGGTTGCAATGTAAAATGTGGACAAAATCAAAAACAGTGAATACAGGAAAAAAGGTGATATATTTGATTGTACGCAGTATATGGAATAAGGTAGATGAATTTGCAGCACAGTTGTAGATTGGCAGGTGTGTTTTAGGCGAAACTGAATCATTGCTGAAGGTAGATTATAGCTGGGAGCTTAATGTCCAAGGATACACATTGTATCAAAAGGACAGACAGGAAGGCAGAGAGGGGGTGGCATTGCTCTGTGGGTAAAAAGTGAAATCAAATCAGTAGAAAGAGATGACACAAGATTGGAAGGTGTTGAATCATTGTGGATAGAGAGAGGAACTGCAGAGGTAAAAAGACCCTGATGAGAGGTGTATACAGACACCCAAACAGTAATAAGAATGTAGCCTGCAATTTACAATGGGAGATGGAAAATCACGCCAAAAGGGTGAAGTTACAATAGTCATGGGGGCCTTCGATATGCAGGTCGATTGGAAAAAAATCACATTGTTGCTGAATTCCAGGAGGGGGAATTTCAAGACTGCCTAGAAGATGGCTTTTTAGAGCAGCTTTTGGCTGCGCCCACTAGGGGATCAGCTATTCTGGATTGAGTGTTGTGCAATGAATGAGAAATGATTAGAGAGCTTAAGGTAAAAGAACCCTTGGAGATATAGGATCATAATATCATTAAATTCACTCTGAAATTTAAGAAGGAGAAGCTAAAGTCAGATGTAACAGTACTTCAGTGGAGAAAATGGAATTAAAGAGGCAGGAGAGAGGAGCTGACCAGAATTGGATGGAAAAGAACACTGGCAGGGATGATGGCAGAGCAGCAATGGCTGGAATTTCTGTAAGCAGTTCAGAACGTACAAGGTATATACATCCTAAAGAGGAAGAAGTGTTCTAAAGGAAAGATGACACAGTTACAAGAGTAGTCAAAGCCAGCATAAAAGACACAGAAAGGTCATATTACAGAGCAAAAATTAGTGGGAAGTTAGAGGATTGGGAAGCTTTTAAAATCCAACAGAACACAACTAATAAAGTCATTAAGAAGGCATAGATGGGATACAAAAATAAGCTAGCCAATAATATTGAAGAGGATACCAAATGTTTCTTCAGATATATAGGGTGTTAAAGGGAGGCGAGAGTAGATATTAGACCACTGGAAAGCAACCCTGGAGACGTAGTAATGGAGGACAAAGAAATGGTGGGTGAACTGAATAAGTATTTTGCATCAGTCTTCACTGTGGAAGACACTAGGAGGAATTTCTCTAGCCAGAGAGTGGTGAATCTGTGGAATTCTATGCCAAAGGCAGCTGTTGGGGCCAAGTGTTTATGCATATTTAAGGCAGAGGCTGATAGATTCTTGATTGGTCAGATCATGTAGGAAATTGGAGAAAGCTGGAGATTGGGGTTGAGAGGTGAATTAGATCAGCTGTGATGAAATGGCAAAGCAGACTTGGTGGGCCAAATGGCCTAATTCTGCTCCTATATCTTTTGCTGTTATGGTATTACTTCATTTTCTCTCCCAGATGTTTCTGACAGCTCTAAGCCTGAATGCTTGAAACCACAGAGAACAAAATGGTTTGGAATTGTCATACTGTTTATTTCTCACCAACCATCAAAGACAAAAAAATCTGTGCTTTTTGAACACCAACACACCACTCTGTCACCGCTTTAAAACTGTTCACTCTAAACATGATATCTAACGGCCGCACAAGTGGACGTGTATGATGCTCATTGGAACCTGTTTGGCAACTGTCTCCTGCTCCATTTAAGTGGCATAGTATCTCAGATACATGATCAGAATCCCAGCAATCTTTTCAATTCGGTTTTGTTCTTAAAGAGTTGACCCAAAGAAGCAGGTGTCTCGATTAAACACAGGCCAATTAACCAGAATACATTGTATATATTTCTTATGTTTTATGTTTTAGTATTGGTGATAGTAAGCCTGATTCTGATTCTAAGAGCAAAATAAACAGGATAATAAAAGAAATCTGGGGTTTTTATTAGCTGCAGGCATGCCTACCAATGGAGGAATGAAAGAGCCCTGGCAGTATATGAAGTCAAAATAGAAGGACACAGAGTTCTACAATCCATTCTCTAGAATCAAGTAATAAAGCCAATTCAATTCAATTAATTTCATTCAGAACCGAGCCCCCATGTCTATCATCCTGCCTAATCCCTACATTCTCTCTCTAATGAGCTATTAAATTTAGTTTCAGACACACTCAGTAACTGAACATCCACAGTCCTTTCAGTTAGAAGATTACAAGATTCACCATCTTCTGAGTGAAGTGGCATAGCTAATCAAGCTGCTATCTCTCAGCACCAGCATCCCAGGTCAATCCCGATCCCTGATGCTACCCAAGTGGAATTTACCCATCCTCTCAGTGGCCATGTATTTCCTTTGGGTTCTCTGATCTCATCCCACATCCCATGTACAAGTTTGTAAATTATTTGGCCTTAATATATAGATGACTTATAGAATTTGGGGAGTTAACAGGAATGAGGGGAGAGTGAGTTATGAGGAAATTAGTGGGGTACTGGGATTGTTCTGTGAGTTAACAGGAATGAGGGGAGAGTGAGTTATGAGGAAATTAGTGGGGTACTGGGATTGTTCTGTGAGTTAACAGGGACAGGGGCCAAAATGACCTCAGTCCTTCTATGTCCTATTGAAAGAAGCCTTCTAGAAGTAGTAGATACAACCCAGTTCATAACTGGAAAAAGCCCTCCCCTCCATTGAGTACGTCTACAAGGTGTGCTGCACAAGAAAGCAGCATCAATCATCAAGGACCCCCACCATCTAGGGCATGCTCTCTTCTTGCTGCAGCTATTGAGAAAGAGGCACAGCATCAGGTTCAGGAACCGTCATTACCCTTCAATTATCAGGCTCCTGTACCAGTGGAGATAACTTCACTCACCTCAACGATGAACTAATTCTCCAATATATGGACTCACTTCCAAAGACACTACAATTCATGCTCTCTGTTTATTTATTTATTTATTCGGAGATTTATTATTATTTTTATTTTTTCTCAGTTCAAGCTGGTAAAACCTGAGTTATGGGCATAGCCAAGCACACTCATTTGTTAATTGCTAGTCCCTTTCAGACTATTCTGGTGGTGTTAAATATTGTGGCTTTCTGAAGATTTACATAGATATTCTTGTGTAGCCCTAATTGTTTAATATTCTTGTGTAGTGCCTTTGGGATGATACCATTTGTGGATATTAGGATCGGAACAATGTATACCTTGTTCTTGTTCCAAAGTCTGTCAATTTCCGCTTTGAATTTAGCATATTTCTGGTGTTTTTCACTTATTGATTTCTGTAAGTTATGTGTGTTTGGAATGGCTATATCTATTAAATAAATTATTCTTGCTTGTTTATGCTGTTTTATTATGGATTGACCTATCTGTAATAACTGATTGGTCATAATACAATTTGTGCTATCTTACTGTAAAACTGGATCAGGCTTGTATTTATAGTAAGGTGTGATTTCATTTATGAGTTTTGTATTTTAAAGCAAGATTTTGGTGAATGATGTTTGTCATTTGATTGTGTCTGTGTAAGTAATCATATTGTGTTAAACTGCTTAAGGATCCTGTAATGTGTTGGATTGTTTCTGTTTTTTCTGATCATTTTCTACATTTATCATCTTGAATTTGTTGGGTTTTTTTATTACGTATTTTTAATCATTTTTTGTGTTAACCACCTGGTCTATATTGGCACAAGGAACCATTGTTTCTGGGAAGAGGTCTCCAATTCCGAGCCAGAAATTCAACACTTCCTTGTCAACATCTAGTCTGTTCGGATTTGGAGGATGTCTTCCATGGAGGGCTATGCTCTTCCATTGGTTACCTCTTTCTCTAATGGTGATAATGTCTTCAATGTTCAGGGTAATGCTCTCATTTAACTTTAGTATTGTATATTTCTTATCGGAATTTCATATGCTTGTGTGTAATGCTGATTCCTGTTTTCATTAGTGAAAGTCTATCCTTAGGAGTTTTATCTGATTGTTGTGTAGATTTTTAATGTCTGTTATTCCTTTTCTCCCTTCTGTCCTAGGTAGTGTTAATCTAAGCACATTCGAATATATATAACGCTTTTCTGAAATTTGTCATTTCAGTTCTTATTTTTAGAACCATAGAACTTTACAGCACAGAAACAGGCCTTTTGGCCCTTTTTGGCTGTGCCGAACCATTTTTCTGCCTAGTCCCACTGACCTGCACCTGGACCATATCCCTCCAAACCCCTCTCATCCATGTACCTGTCCAAGTTTTTCTTAAATGTTAAAAGTGAGCCCACATTTACCACTTCATCTGGCAGCTCATTCCACACTCGCACCACTCTGTGTGAAGAAGCTCCATTAATATTCCCTTTAAACTTTTCCCTTTTCACCCTTAACCCATGTCCTCTGTTTTTTTTTCTCCCCTAGCCTCAGTGGAAAAAGCCTGCTTGCATTCACTCTATCGATGCCCATCATAATTTTATACACCTCTCAAATCTCCCCTCATTCTCCTACGCTCCAGGGAATAAAGTCCTAACCTATTCAACCTTTCTCTGTAACTCAGTTTCTCAAGTCCCAGCAACATCCTTGTAAACCTTCTCTGCACTTTTTCAACCTTATTCATATTCTTCCTGTAATTAGGTGACCAAAACTGCACACAATTTTCTTTGTAAATTTTCCAGATTGGTTTTGGACCAAGACATTTTGCCAAAGGAATACATTAATTTAGGTATAGTGAAAGTGTTTATTGCCTTTGTTATACTTTTACTGTTGAGTTTGGCAGATTTTCTTAAGCCTTGAAGTAAATTCTGTCAAACATTTTTCCTTTATCACACTATGATATATTTTCTTTCCTTGTTGATATCCCAGATACTTATGTTTCATATTTATCCATCACTTGTATTGCATCCTATTTTGTATTCTTTAGCACTGTTGCACCTTTCTTTATGTTTATTAATCTGTATTTATCCACTCCAAAATTCATATTTATATCTTTCAAAAGTGGTTCTACTATTTGAATTAATTGCTTTAGCTTTATTGATGAAGGAGCATATAATATCAAATCATCCAAGTCTGTTAAGGTATAGCTCATTTCATTGTTTCTAATTTGATCCCCAATTTTCAATTGATTCAGTAAATTAGAGAGTGGGTTTAAAGCTAAACAGCACCATAGTGGACGCAGAGAGTCGCCTTGGAAAATGCTTCAGTTTATTTTTTTTTAATTGTTAATAGATAGGATGATTACAGTACGCCAAGGCTTCATCAGATGTGGCAGGAATTTCACAAGTATTGGGTGTAGTTTTTATATATATATATATATTAAGAACTTATGTTAACCATGAGTGTGGGATAGCGTCAAAAGCCTTTTGGTAGTCAATCTAGCAACATGAAAGATCTTTGCTTTTCCACCAGGCTTGATTTAGAATTACGGAATCTATTATCATTTGTTCTTTACATCCTTTCATGCCCTTACAGCATCCTATCTGCTCTTCTGCAAGTATATTTTGGTTATCTAAGTGAGTGGTGATTATCTGCAAGATACATGATGTTACAATTTTATATATAGTTTGTAAACAAGTAATAGGACAATATTTTGATGGATCTTTTGTGATTTCCCCATTAGGTAAAAGATATGTTTTACCTTCTGTTAAAAATTCAGGAACTTTTTCAGGGTTTTAAAGAAAACTGTTGATATGCATTAATAAGTATGAATGAAGGTGAGTTAATTTTTTATACCAATACTTATGAATATTATCACTTCCTGTGCTTTTCCAGTTGAGGGTATTTTTATAACATCTTTCAGCATATTTATTTTAACTTCAAGTATTTGCATTTCTTCAATTGTGTGTATTATTATTATTATTATTTTTATTTTAATTTTATACTTGCACTGTTTGTCTTCTTTCCCCCATTTGTTGTTTGTCAGTCTTTACTCATGTTTTTGTTGCTTCTATTGTAATTTCATTGTTCTACTGAGAATGCCTTCAAAAACTGAATCTCGGGGCAGTGTATGGTGTCATATACTACTTTGATAATAAATTACTTTCAGATTTGAAGCAAAACAAAATAATTTCCCTTTGCAGTCCCAAATGATCAGTCCTTAAACTGAAAACAGGGCCCTTGCATCTGGATGCCCATCCAGAGGAATCAATCTCTCAGCTTCAATCTCTGCATTTTCTATGTCTCTATGAGATCACTCTGTATTCTTTCAAATGGATAATAAGGCTGGAAGAACTTACAATGAAAGGAAGTGTCAAGGGCACATCTTCCTCGCTGACAATCCACACAGATACATCTCAAGTGCTTAGCTTTCTCTAATTTCTCTACACTCATTATCCCAGCTCAAATGGCATCTATAAATTCACAGTTGACACCATTGTTGTTCATAAAACCTCAGGTGGCAATGAGAAGGCATACTGGAGTGAGATAGATTAGTTTTTTGAATAGTATTTCAACAACAGTGTCAGCAAAATCAAGGACATGAGAAGGACACAAGAAGATCAAGGAAATGGATGTGGATTTCAGCAAGCACTAGTTGAAAAGTACACACCAGTCATTACTGAGGGATAGGCAGTAGAAAGGGTAAGCAGCTTCAAGTCCCTGAGTGTCAACATATCAGAGAGCATTTCCTAGGCCCAACACATTGATGCAATCATAAAAAAAAGGCACACTTGCAGCTCTTCTCTGCTAGGAGCTTGAGGAGATGAAGTATGTCACCAAAGTTGCTTGCAAATGTCTATAGATAAGTGGTGGAGAGCATTTTAACTTTTTGCACCACCACTTGGTATGACCCCTTCAGTGTCATAAAATCAGATATAGAGGGGTGTAGACTCAGCACAAATCACAAACCTCTCCAACTCTGAGTACATCTTCAAGAGGTGGTGTTTTAAAAAGGCAACATCCCCCTACTCTCTTCTCATTACTATCTCGAGGGGAGGTACAGGAGCCTAAAAGACCCACACTCAGAGATTCAGAAACATCTTCTTCCCCTCTGCTACATTTTATGAACCCATGAACACTGCCTCTTATTGCTTTTATTTGCACTGTTCATTTATTTTGGAATTTAAAGTAATTTTATGTATTTGCACTGCACTGTTACCACTGATCACCAAGTTTCATTTTCTATAAGATAGTGGTAATAAACCTGATTATGATTTGAACATAACAACGAACAGTAAGTCTAAGAAATTGCTAAACTGGGCACTGATATAAGCAACACATTCACACGGTAGTGCTGGAGGAACTCAGGCAACATCTATCACCCATGGAAGGAAATGGACAGTCAACATTTGGTTCAGGACCTTCATCTGGACTGGAAAGAAGGACATGATAGCTAGTATGAGAGAATGGAGGGAAGGAGACGGATATAGGGGTGTAATGAGAGTGGCTGTTGGTTGAATGATACTCAACCATATCAGGACATGTGTAGCAAGAGCTAATGTTTATAGAGAATGAAAGATATGAGATGGATTTGAAGAGTATTGAGATCAGTCAGCAAACAATAGATTAATAAGGAAATTAAGGACAGAACTCAAGGGCAGTTGACACATTATTTTCACCAGGAGATGAATTTCTATCTACCCTCTGAAAGCTAAGTGATAAGCTGGAGAAGAAGGAACATTCCCGAAACATTTTTATGTTCCCAGTTTTCAGTCAGAATCTGGTGTGGTAGGTGTAGAAAATGTTAGTTGGCAGCATCTGAAGGAACGGAAACACAGTCAATATTTCAGATCAGAGATAGTTTATCGGGTTGGGTAACCTCAGCTGCTTAGCCACAGCGAGTGGATAAACACACTTAAATCTGCCCTTCCTGAACACGTGCACGAGTCCACCAGTAGGAATTGTGGCCGGATTAGGGAAAATTGCTGACAGTTCCACTAAATTGGTTCTCTTTTTCAGAATTCCATGAGAAAGTCAGCAGAGACAGCAAGCTGGCCGGCTTTTCCCAACATAAAAGAGAAGTGACTTATAGCAAGTATACTTAAATGCCAAACATCCTGCTTCACTGAGTTACAGGTAAATTCCAATGGTTCTGATCCTGAAGATGGCCTTACAAATGTCGGCATCTGTGATTCACAAGCAGAAGCATTCATTAGATATATGGTTGTCTGGATACATAGCTGAGCTTAAGTTCTTCACGTGGTTTAGAGCAGTAATTTCCAACGGGAGCGGTTACTTGTCCTGAGGGGTCATTAGGGGAAATGGAAGTCATCAAGGGGCATTCAAGATTCTTGCAGAAGGGTTAGTAAGCAGCACACTAACTTGAGGCACGACACCTGACTGACCATGTCAACTCCCTGCCATCATCAACATCTGATCCTCATTCCCAGTTTGTGTTAATTTTTTATTTTAATTTAGCCCCATCGATGATAGATAAATATGTATAGCACGATCCCTATGAATCTGGAGGAAGTGAAGCCTTGAATTCTGATCCTGCTAAGAAACAGAAACCACAGAAAGTGCATCAATACAGTATTACAATATGATGTTCTTTTCCGGTCAGATCAGCGACACCCATGTGTCTTACTTGTAACACCGTTCTGTCTAATGAAGCCATGAAACCATCAAGATTGCAGGAACACCTCTGTAAAAGACACTCTGAAAAGGCTTCTTACAGTATTACACAGTTCCAGAAGATGAAAGTATTTGAAAAGCATTGCACACTCGAGTCATTTGCCAAGAAAGCTAAAAATGACCTTGATAGTGGTCTCACTGCCTCTTAATACATTTCCAAAATGATAGCAAAGTGTGGAAAATCTCATACAACTGGTGAAAGGTTAATGATGCCTGCACTATCAGAAGTGCTCACAACTGTTCTCAAAATGAATACCAGTACTGTATTTTAAAATCAATTCTTTTAAAATCTACCTCTGTAGCTCATCATATTGATGAAATGAATGCAGACATTGACTATCAGCTATGCACAGAATTCCAAAAAAACAATTTCGGACATAACTGGATGAGTTGAGCGTGCGAGGCAACAAGGCTTTGCTTATGACATATGTACGGCTTATTAAAAATGGAAACGTTTATGAAAAGATTCTCTTTTGCAAAAAGTTAAAAACATTTATCAATGGAGAATTAATCTACAACAAGATCAAAATGTATATTGAGAAAGGTATTCCAATTAAGAACAAGATTTCTTGTGCAACAGATGGAGCACCATATATGACAGGTTGCCATGCTGGTTTAGTGGCATTTATGAAAAAAAAAGAAATTTCAAGTCTGTTTGCAATCCTTTGTGTAATTGATTGTCAGCATATCGCAGCCAAAAATCTCAGCCAGTGACTTATTTCAAGCATGACTTGTAATATCTGCTATCAACAAAATTAAAGCTCATCCATTAAATAACAGAATATTTCACCAGTTATGCCAAGATAACGATGAAGAGTTTTAACGCTTGCTTCTTCACGCTGAAGTGCATTGGCTGTCAAAACACTGCTGCTTAAAACTTTTTTTTTGGATCTTTTTGCAACTGTAGTTCAATTTTTGCTCAAAGTCAACAAGAGCTTTGGAAACAAGATTGAACTTTTACATGGAGATATGACATACCTAGCCGATCTGTATGATAAAATGAACATTCTAAATATGAAACTGCAGGATAAGAATTTCAATTCAATCCAGGCAAAAAGGGCAGTATTCACTTTTATCAGAAAATTGAAAATATATAAGCAAAAAATACAGGGAGGAATGCTCTCAGAGGTTCCCTGCATGGAAAGTATGGCATTCTCATTCACAGAGTGTGATTTGCAAGAGTACTGCTTACACCAGCAGTCACTGAAGAAGGATTTTCAGAATCAATTCAAGGATTTGAACCATCTGGGAATTCTGGACTGCATAACTGACCCTTTTCTTTTCAAGGTGGGAGAACAAGAGAGCTTGCAAGAAGAAATTATCGATATTCAAAAAGATGAAGAAGCAAAAGTGCTTTCAAAAGTGTTGGCTTTTGGGGTGTGTAGTTACGTTGTCATATGAAGTTTCCTGGTCTTTGGAGAAGAGCCAAACTGTTCTTCATTGTATTTCCATCCTCCTACTTCACTGAAAGAGGCTTCAGTGCAGTGAGCCACATATTCATAAACTACTGAAACTGCCTGGACATTGTTACATGTGGCTTTTGCTGTCACAACTTGAACCAGATATTTCAACTCTTGCTAAAAACCATCAAGTTCAAGGTTCACAGTGATGTCAAAGCTGCTGTACAGCGCACAGGTACTGTGTTAGCTAAGTTTAAAGAATGTAAAAATTTAAAGTAGAATCATTTTTCTCATGTGGCATATGGTAGACATGGTTTTACACTACTGGACCACCAGAAAGTATGTTGTGCCTAAGAGGGGCATTGGCAAGTATGAAGGTGCTGGGGGGGGTGGGCACGTTAGCAAGTTTGAAAGTGCTTTAGGGGGTTTTGGGCTAAAAAAGGTTGGGCAACACTGGCTTAGAGGAATGAGTATCTGTGCAAATACTGTGTTTACAATATAGGGACATTTCAGAAAATTAATGTCAACAAGACAACATATTAGTACGTTAATGGAGAGTCTGTATTACACATCAGTGTTAGCATTCTAGTAGGAACTCAGGCAGAAGAGAAAAGCAGTCAACATTTCAGGCCAAGAACCTCCTTCAGGATTGGGACAAGCATTTTCTGTATGTTACTCTGGACTTCCAGCGTCGGCAGAATGTCATGTGTTCATTTTAATATTCTATAATAATACATTGAGTTTTTACTGAATTCATTACTCAAATTTCAAAGTAGTGCCTTCTTTGTATTTGCATCAATATGTTGCACCCAAGATAGATTCTCAGAGATGTTAATTCCCAGAAAATTGAATCTGCTCACCCTTTCCACTTCTGATCCCTCAATGAGTACTGGTGTGTGTTCCTTCGACTTTCCCTTCCTGAAGTTCACAATCAGTCCTTTGGTCTCATTGACCTTGAGGGCGAGGTTGTTGTTGTGACACCATTCAACCAGATGATCTATTTCACTCCTCTATGCCTCCTCATTACCATCTGAAATTCTGCCAACAATAGTTGTGTCATTGGCAAATTTATAGACCATGTTTGAGCTGTGCCTATCCACACAATCATAGGTGTAGAGAGAGTAGAGCAGTGGACTAAGCACACATTCTTGAAGTGTGCCAGTGTTGACTGTCAGTGAGGAGGTGATGATACTGCTGATCCCCACAGACGGTGGTCTCCCGGTGAAGAAGTCAAAGATCTAGCAACAGGGGGAGGTACAGAGGCCCAGGTTTTGGAGCTTGTTGATTAGAACTGAGGGTATGACTGTGTCGAATGCTGAGCTGCAGTCAATTAACAACAGCCTGATGTAGGTATTACTATCGTCCATGTGATCCAAGGCTGCATGGAGATTTCACATACTATTGTGTGGATAGGCAAATTGCAGCAGGTCCAGGTCCTTGCTTAGGCAAGAGATGATTCTGTCCATGACCAACCTCTCAAAGCACTTCATCATTACTCTTACTGCCAAATATATTCAATACTTTATCACTTAGCACACAGGAGACTATTAAATTCACAGCTTGTGATTTGTTTGCCCTAAAGACATGTGCAGTGAGTTCACAGCTTCTTTCTCCTATTCAGCTCTCGTGTGTCTGCGACACGCAACTGAAACAAGATGAAAATAGTAGTGATCTTCACAGCTAGAGCATATAAAGTGCTGAGACTTTGAGTAATCGTTTGAATAGCATACAGGAAAGCAGAGAACAATAGAGGTTTGATGCCCCTGGTCTACTGAACATGCCATTTAATAATTAATGTCAACATGAGTTAATTGAATGAAATATACAACTTCTGATACATTCAATGGTACATTTGCTCTTACATCCTGGGCAATTTTGACTGTGAGAATGCACAATGTCAGAGCCATGTATCTATTTTCTGATTATCTGTTGCATGATTATTACAGATTACAGTCATTTGTCATGTAGGTTGGCGGGATGGTAGAAGCAAATGAGCATAGTCACGTATTCATCCTTTGTGCTGTTAGCTTTTACTTAGTGAGAGACTTAGTAGGGTACATGGATTTTTTTGTTGACTACTATATCACTCTGTTGCTAAGTTGGTTACATTAACTTCACTCATTTTGCTTGTTTCATTTATTTCACTTGTTTTTTAATCACTATATAAGATTGTTCATCTTTGATGGTTTTGTAATAAAGCATCAACTGTGCTTTGTTCGATTTGGAACTCAGTTATTTGGAAACATGTCATGCAGTGTCAGATCCCTCACTCCGTCCCTCAGCAGTTGCAGATTGTTTTTCAAGTAACCGCTACACACAATCATTTTAATTTGCTAGCACCCAGCCACCCTGACCTGTATGGATGGCATGCAAAACAAGGTTTTTAACTGTATCATGGTGTATATGACAATAGAAAAGCAATCACAAGTGACCAGTTCCATTCAAAGTTCAAGTTCAAAGTAAGTTTATAGTCCAAGATGATGAGAGGCATTGATCGTATGGATAGTCAGAGGCTTTTTCCCCCCAAGGCTGAAATGACTAGCACATGAGGGCACAGCTTTAAGGTGCTTGGAAGTAGGTTCAGAGGAGATGTTGGGGTAAATTTTTTACCCCGGTAAGTGGTGAATGCGTGGAATGGGCTGCTGACGACAGTGGTGAAGACAGATACAATAGGGTCTCTTAAGTGACTCCCGGACAGGTACATGGAGCTCAGAAAAATAGAGGGCTATGGGTAACCCTAGGTAATTTCTAAGGACATGTTCGGTACAGCTTTGGGGGCCAAAGAGCCTATATTGTGCTGTAGATTTTCTATGTTTCTATGTCTCTATTGCAAGGGTTCTCTTTTATGTTAACTGCTAAGGCTAATAAAATGACTTCTCTGTACTGTTAACTGCTGAGGCAGTGGTTCGCTATGGCAGCATGCTTGGGTTATAATTAGTGATAACGGGACTTGCATTCATTTGCAAACCAATGGAAGAGATGTTATTCTTTCTGTCTGTGTGAAAGCTGTTAGTTTGCACATGCTTCGGGGAGAAGGCACAAGGAGGATGAAGAGAGAAGACATGGCTTGAGGAGACAATAGGTTGCAAGACCCTCTGGGCCCCGGGCTCAGGGCGGGAGCCCAGAGGTTGCCGACAACCGAAGGAGGATCTGTGAAGGGAAAATCCGTGAGCTCCAACAATTTCAGCACTAAACGGTTTAATGAGATTATTGGCAGCTTTATATTTTTATATTTTGTTTCTCTACTAACCCCATAGACAAATATAAAATCTTAATCATTTAACCACACATTGTGTACTGCTGGTTATTTCGGGGTACTGATATTACACAGGGGGACACTACAGGCAGCATGCACCCAAACGAGAGTGCTAAAGTTTGGCTGGGTAGGGGGTCGTTACCCCTAAGATCATGCCACTAGACCAATCAAGTGTTACACTATAAACATATGTATGTTACCATAAACTACCCTGAGATGCATTTTCTTGTGAGCATTCACAGTAAAACAAAGAAATACAATAGAATCAATGGAAAATTACACACAAATACTAACAACTAACTAATGTGCCAAGACAAACTGCAAATACAAAAAACCTAATAAATAAGTCAGTGGATAAAAAATATTGAGAATATGAGTTGTGTCCTTGGAGAGTCTGAAGGCTGTTCAACTAGTTCAGTGTTGAGATGAATGAAGTTACCCACACTATTTCAGGAGTCTGATGGTTGAAAAGCAATAACTGTTCCTAACCAAGATGGTGTGGTAGCTAAGGCTTGCGTACCTCCTTCCCAATCTCATGAGAGAAAAAAATGTCAGGTTGCAGCAGAAGAGAAGGGATAGATAAATCAAAGGGGACTTTTTCTGATGTGTTTACATAGGTTGCAGGAGGTGGTGACAGGCAGAGTATAATCAACCAGCTGTCTGAGATCGACATTACACATTCTGGACACATGCTTTTGTTAGTTCTCTCATTCTATTCTTTCTCATGTTAGTGCATACATATAAACATTCAGATGCAAATATACCTTTTGAACACAATCTCCATTAATTCTTTCCCCTCAAATACTCTTAAATTAGAGATACAGTAATTGCTTAGCTGTTAAATTGCCAGATTCACAATCCAGAGTTCAATCGGTAATCTGCAAGTATAAAATAAAATAGCTATCAGTAACAATTAGAAATGACTCATTATTATGAAAACCTATCTTTTAAATTATATTATTTGTGCTGATATTGAGCACGCCAATTCCAGAATCTTAAATTGCTCTATATCTTGTCTTACCATAAGTGCCTACTAGTACCCTCAATTCAGGGAAATACGAGGGGTGATTGATAAGTTTGTGGCCTAAGGTAGAAGGAGGCCATTTTAGAAAACCTAGCACATTTATTTTTCGACATAGTCCCCTCCTACCTTTATACACGTAGTTCAGCGGTCGTGGAGCATATGGATCTTGGACCTCCAGAAAGTGTCCACAGCAGGGGTGATTGACAAGTTCATGGTTGAGGTAGAATGAGATGAGTTATACAGCTCTAGTTACATGCACATGCAGTTCAACTCTGAGTGATTATGCAGAAAGTTTGAAGTTAATAACTCATCGGAGTGATTGATAAGTTTGTGGCCTAAGGTAGAAGGTGATGAGTTATTAACTTCAAACTTTCTGCATAATCACTCAAAGAGTTGACCTGCATGTGCATGTAACGAGAGCTGTATAACTCATCTCCTTCTACCTTAGGCCATGAACGTATCAATCGCTCATCATATTTTAAAGACTAATTTACTTAAGTACTTTACTCTCTTTTCTGAAGGGGTTTAGCTATCAATGATCATTAATTTGAGCAATGGATGTCCCCCCTGACCAAAGGAGTGATATTTTCAGCTAATGAAGCTGATTAAGCACAGTTATATCATTGCAAATGAAGCACATTTTATTTTAAGTAAACACCAACAGAAATTATTATGTTTCCAAAATCCAAGTACATTTGGTACATTAGTTTGATGACACAACCATGGCTGACAAGTGAAGTCAAATCCAACATAAAAGCCAAAGAGAGGCCATAGTGGAACAAAATTTAGTGGGAAGTTAGAAGATTGGAAAGCTTCTAACAAGCAACAGAAGGTGACTAAAGAAGTCATTGAGAAGGTAAAGATGGAATAGGAAAGTAAGCAAGCAGTAATATTAAAGAGGATACCAAAAGTATCTTCAGATACATAAAGTGTAAAAAAAGAGGTTAGAATGGATATCGGACCTCTGGAAAATTGCTGGAGAGGAAACTATGGGGTACAAAGGAATAGCTGGCGACCTGAATAAGTATTTTGTTTCGGTCTTCACTGTGAAAGACATGAGCAGTATGGTGTAAACTCTGGGTGCCAGGGATCATGAATTGTGTGAAGTTACCATTACCAGAGAGAGGGTTCTTGGGAAATTGAAAGGTCTGAATGTAGACAAGTCAGCTGGACTAGATGGTACACCCCAGTATTCTGAAAGAGGTGGCTAAAGAGATTCTGGGGTTAT
Source organism: Hemitrygon akajei (assembly GCF_048418815.1). Lineage (NCBI taxonomy): Eukaryota > Metazoa > Chordata > Chondrichthyes > Myliobatiformes > Dasyatidae > Hemitrygon > Hemitrygon akajei. Next base: position 24,671,239 of record NC_133138.1, on the reverse strand, counting down.
TAGTAATAATCTCCCAATAATCACTAGATTCTGGAATGGTTCTGGAAGACTGGAAAGTTGCAAATGTCACTCCACATTTCAAGAAGGGAGAGTGGAAGAAGACAAACATACTTTATTGATCCTGAGGGTCAGGAAAGGAAGCTATAGGCCAGTTAGTCTGACCTCAGTGGTTGGGAAAAAAATTGGAGCCAATTATTAAGGATGATGTCTCAGGATGCTTGGAGGCACGTGATAACACAGGCTGTAGGCAGCACAATTTCCTCAAGGGAAAGTCTTGCCCAACAAATCTGCTGGAATTCTTTGAAGAAATAACTAGCAGAGTAGACAAAAGAGGATCAGTTAATGTTGTGTACTTGAATTTTCAGAAGGCCTTTGACAAGGTACCACAAATGAGGCTGCTCAACAAGCTATGAGCCCATGGTATTACAAGAAAGATTCTAACATGGACAAAGCAGTGGCTGATTGGAAGTAGGTAAAGAATGGGAATAAAGGGAGCCCTTTCTGGTTGGCTGTTGGTGCCTAGTGGTGTTCTGCAGGGGTCTGTGTTGGTACTGATTCTTTTTACATTATGTATCAATGATTTGAATGCTGGAATTGATGGCTTTGATGCAAAGTTTGCAGATGATATGAAGATAGGTGGAGGAGGGAGTAGTTTTGAGGACATAGAGGTGCTACAGAGGGGCTTAGACAGATTGGGAGAATGGGCAATGAAATACAGTGTCGGGAAGTGTATGGTCATGTAATTTGGTAGAAGAAATAAAGGGGTTGGTTATTTACTAAATGGAGGGAGAATACAAAAAACTGACATGCAAAGGGACTTGGGAATGCTTATACAGGATTCCCTAAAGGTTAATTTGCAGGTTAATTCTGTGGTGAAAAAGCAAATGTGATGTTAGCATTCTTTTCAAGAGGACTGGAATATAAAAGCAAGTATATAATGTTGAGTCTTTATAAAGCATTGGTGAGCCCTCAATTAAAGTATTGTGAGCAGTTTTGGGCCCATTATCATAGAAAGAATGTGCAGAAACTAGAGACGGTGCAAAAGGGATTCACAAAAATGATTCCAGGGTTGAATGGCTTGTCATATGAAGAGCGTTTGATGGTTCTGGGCCTGTATTTACTGAAAATAAGAATAAAAGGTAACCTCATTGAAATCTATTGAATGGTGAAAGGCCTTGATAGTGTGGATGTGGAGAGTATGTTTCCTATGATGGGAGAGTCTCAGGCCAGAGGACACAATCTCAAAATAGAGGAGGGTTCTTTTAGAATGGAGTTGAGGTGGCATTTCTTTAGTCAGAGAGTAGTGAATCTGTGGAATTCTTTGCCATAGGTAGCTGTGGAGGCCGAGTCTTTATGTATATTTAAGGCAGAAGTTGATAGATTCTAGACTGGTCATGGCATGAAAGGATGTGGGAAGGCAGCCAGAGATTAGGGTTGAGAGGAAAATTAGATCAGCCATGATGAAACGATGGCATAAACTCAATGAGCCTTATTCTGCTCCCATATGGTCTTATTGTCTTATTTCTTACAAACCAGATAAAACCCTACCACAAGATATCAATAAATTAGAGAGAGTGCAGAGACAATTTACTAGGATGTTACCTGGGTTTCAGCACTTAAGTTACAGAGAAAGGTTGAACAAGTTAGGTCTCTATTCATTGGAGCATAGAAGGTTGAGGGGGGATTTGATCGAGGTATTTAAAATGTTGAGAGGGATAGATAGAGTTGATGTGAATAGGCTGTTTCCATTGAGAGTAGGGGAGATTCAAACGAGAGGACATGATTTGAGAGTTAGGGGGCAAAAGTTTAAGGGGAACACGAGGGGGTATTTCTTTACTCAGAGAGTGATAGCTGTGTGGAATGAGCTTCCTGTAGAAATAGTAGAGGCCAGTTCAGTTGTGTCATTTAAGGTAAAATTGGATAGGTATATGGACAGGAAAGGAGTGGAGGGTTATGGGCTGAGTGCGGGTAGGTGGGACTAGGTGAGATTAAGAGTTCGGCATGGACGAGGAGGGCCGGAATGGCCTGTTTCCATGCTGTGATTGTTATATGGTTATAAGATACAGGTGAACAAGTCATCACTTGTATCACCTGTTACAGGAAGCAATCCTGATTGGATAAAGACTAAGAAGTGGATTCTCTTTTTCTTCCTCTTGGTAATCCCTGACATCCCTTACTATCTTCTAATTTTTAGATTTTTTTCTTTTTGATTTTACTTGTCATCATTTGTATGCTTTGTTTTGCAACTGCTGTTGTGTTTCATGGTATCATTAGTTGTGAACAGGTCAAGGGAATAGCATATCAGTCTTAAACAGGGGAACATGAACAGTGTTGCTGCTCTTTATTTTAACATAGATGAACAAAGGATACTCCCTGAAAGTTTAAATTGTGTTGGGCAGCCTTTCTTGATGTACTAAAAAAGCTGAGTTTATCAATATGCATCTTGAACCTTGGATAGATTTCTTGCCCTGCTGAAAAGCTGAGGTCAGCAAAAAAGTTCTTGGGCCTGGAAAATCCACCACATTCGTAAAGGAGGGAAAACATCTCCCCTGTGTGTTACTCCAAACTCTGTAACTTGGTGCCTTACTCTCAAGTGGCCTAGTTTATTCAAGGGCAACAAGAGATGGGCAATAAACTTGCTAGCAATGGCCAGATCCTGAAAAAATGAATAACTTTAAAATATCCTTTCAATCAATTTCTGCTGTCTCTTTCAATGAACTTTCTCTGTTATCTTAATTCAGAACTATATTAAACATTGAATGAAGTCGTTCTCCTTGACTTCCTTGCCGTATTTCCTAATTTTTTATTTGAATCTGGTAACATATGTAACCTACATCATCCTGCTATTGATCAACATTCATCATTCCCCTTCATGATGGTGGAAATTTCAAAAGAAGCAGATCAAAGTCTTGTCTTTTGCCAGGCGTACAAGAATAAAATTAACTGATTAATATTTTAATATTAATATTAATGATATCAACATTAATTTTCCTACGGGCTCTGTGATACTCTACATCCTCCTAACTCTTGCATAAGTACCACAGTTTGGGTTTAGAGGAAAAACTCTTTTCTACAAACAGCACAGTATAACTATTAATGACTCCTGAAAAGACAATTAACAACCTGTACCTGTCATGGCAAGCAATTTAAACATAATTTTTCACTGTAGAAGAGGAACAGTGTTGTATACATTTGCTGAATTTGAATGTTATAAATCATATAAACTTTGCAGCTGATGACTTTATAAAATTTCTGACGTGATTTGAAACTTACGGCTGTATTACAATCTGATGTAGTGAACATAATACCATAAGACATGGGAGCAGAGTTAGACCATTCAGCCCAATGAATCTGCTCTGCAATAATGGTCTGAATTAATTTTACCATTCATGTTATTTGAAAGAGAAAGGTACTGGGTAATGTAATAACTTTGCAGAAGATTTTTACTCAAAGTACCTGCATTTATTGCATTTGGCTTCCAGACTTCTTTCGACCTTTGGGCTTCATTTATCGATATTGATCCCAAGACTCGCCAATGGTGATGACTGAGAATCCCGGATGAGAACCTGCAACTCCAGATTCACCAATAATGTGACCCTGAAAAATGAGTAAAGAACAATCAAAAAATTGAGTAACAAAGGGGAAAAATAGATGGACAAGAAAACCAGCAAGAGATACAAAAACAGACATTAAGAGAGCAGCCAAGGTAACATCGGTCAATGAGGTTATGACTGGCATTAATAATGCAAGCATGCAGATGGCCAAGAACTTAAACAAATATTTTGAATCAACGCATGTTTACAGCAGAAGTTAAGAGGGTCTCAACAACTGCAGAAAATCAGAGGTCAAAGGGAGAGGCGAACTTTAAGTGATTATTATCTTCGAGAAATAGAATTAATCAGTCCAGTAAGACTAAAGACAGAAAGGTCTGTAATGAATCCGATCCTAGAATCTTGAGGAAGAAGCCTGAAATGATTGTGAATGTGTTGATTGTGACATTGCAGATTTTCTTAGATTGTGGAAAGAACCCAAAGGATTGAAATTCAAAATGCACCCTTCTCCAGGAAAAGAGGGAGATGGCGAGCAAGAAACTACAGTCCACATTTGCTATAATTGAAAGATAGGTGGGAAGAAAACAAATGAATAGGCAAAGGAACAGATTAAGGAATCTGCTATGGAATAGGTTAAACTTGGCAGAGGGATGTGAGGTAATCTACATTAGAAGAAATGAAAAGGAGATTGGTACTTAAATGGAGAGAGACAACTAAATGCTGATGCACAGAGTGATCTGGAGATCCTCATAGCTGAAACATAGGAAGTCAGCATACAGGTAAATAGACAGCTCTATTTGTCACACATACATCAAAACCTAGTGAAATGCACTGGTTTGCGACGGCAAACAAGATAATCGGAGTATTGTGCTGGACACATTCCCCAAGTCTCACCGTGATTCTGGCGCCAACATAGCATGCCCACAACTCACTAACCCTAATCGTTTGGGTAGTCAGAGGCTTTTCCCAGGGCTGAAATGGCTAACACAAGAGGACACAGTTTTAATGAGTTTGGAAATAGGTATAGAGGAGATGTCAGGGGTAAGTTTTTTTTTTGTTTTTTTTTTATACACAGAGTGGTGAGTACGTGGAACGGGCTACCAGCAGTGGTGGTGGAGGCAGATATGATGGGGTCTTTTAAGAGACTTTTGGATAGGTACGTGGAGCTTAGAAAAATAGAAGGCTATGTGTAACCTAAGGTATTTTCTAGGGTAAGGACATGTTTGGCACAGTGTTGTGGGCCAAATGGCCTGTATCATGCTGTAGGTTTTCTATGTTTCTATAATCATATGTCTTTGGAATGTAGGAGGAAATTAGAGCACCTAGGAGGAACTCACTCAGTCAAGAGAACGTTCCAACTCCTTGCAAACAGCAGTGGAATTGAACTATGATCAATGATCGCTGGTGCTGTACAGTAGTTGCACTAATGACAATGCTACCATACATTAATCAACAGGAAAGTAAATACATTGTTGTTCTCCAGTGGAGTATAAAAGTAGGAAGTCCTGCTACACCTAGAGTGCTATGTACAGTTTTAATCTCATACTTGCATTTGAAACAGTTCAAGATCAGATTCAATAGGTTGATTCCTGGAGGATTGAGATAGTTGGGCCTATATTCTTTGGAATTTAGCAAAAAACGGAATTGTTCCAGTTGAAACATTGTCTGAGCACATAAATAGTTAAAGGATATTTCCCATGAAGAAATCTTGAACTAAGGGACTTTTAGTCCAGACCTTAACAGAAATTTCCCCTCACAGCCCTGTGAATCATTGGAATTCTCTGACCAGAAGAGATGTGGAGTTTGAATCATTTAATTTATTCAAGGTTGAGATGGTTTTTTTGGACTGTAAGGGAATCAAGAGTGTTGAGAAACAAGTAGGAAAATAAAGTTGAGACCAAGTTCAAATCATCAATGATGTAAATGGGAACCTTGAGTGCAACAAGTGTGTCCCCCAGAAAATAATTCAGTTTTCCCCAACCAGAAGCCCTGGATGAACTATGAGATCCGCAACTGCTGAGGGCCAGATCAGAGGCATTCTAGTCTGGGGATCAAGAAAGTTACAAGTGGTTCAGGTACGACCTTAGGAAGGCCATTTCATGATTGAAGTGGCAGTTCCAGATTAAACTTGAATCAATGAAGGCTGCTTGACAGTTGTGGCAGAGCTTGAATACTGTCACCTCTTATAAAGAGAAATCATGTGACGCTGGCAGCAGCAGGGCTTTGCTTCCAAATAAGGTCAACGTGGTCTATGCTCGTTTAACCACAAAAAAACATGGAGGAACCATCACAAACTCCCACAGCACCAATGATCCTGTGATTTCAGGCTCTGAGGCTGACATGCAAGCAGCCCTCAGGAGGGTGAACCCATGGAAAACATCCAGCTCAGATGGGGTACCAGGTCAAGTACTAAAGACCTGGGCTGATCAACTGGCTGGTGTGTTCACTAAGATCTTTAACCCCTCGCTTAGGAAGCCTAAGATGCCCACCTGCTTCAAGCAGCCTTCAAATATACCGGTGCTTAAGAAGAACATGCTGACCTCCCTCAATGACTATCACCCAGTAGCACTTATATCCACTGTGATGAAGTGTTTAGAGACATTGGTGATGGAAACATATCAATTCCTACCTGAGAAGTGACTTGGATCTGCTCCAATTTGCCTACCGGAGCAATAGGTCCACAGCAGATGCAATCTTATTGGCTCTTCACTCAATCCTGGAACACCTGGACAGCAAAGATGCATAGATCAGGATGCTCTTTATCAACTACAGCCCAGATTTCAATACCATCATCCCTTCAAAACTAACAAATAAACTTCAGAATCTTGGCCTCAATAACTCCTTGTGCAACTCAATCCTCAGTTTCCTCACTTACAGACCCCAGTCAGTCCAGATTGGCAATACTGTCTTTTCCACAATCTCCATCAACACAGGTACACCACAAGGCTGTGTGCTTAGCCCCTACTCTACTCACTTTTTACTTATGACTGTGTGGCTAAGCACAACTCCAATGCCATATTCAAGTTTGCTGATGACATAACTGTTGTAGGCCATATCCAAACCAACATGTAGGAGGGAGATTGAACATTTGGCTGAGTGGTGCCACACAATAACCTCTTATTCAATGACAGCATGACCAAGAAGCTGAATATTTGCTTCTTGAGGAGGAAACAAGAGGTCCGTGAGCCAGTCCCCCTCAGCGGATCAGAGGTGGAGAGGGTCAACAACTTTAAATTCCTCGGTGTTATTATTTCAGAGGACCTGTCCTGGGCCCAGCACACAAGTGCAATTACAAAGAAAGAACAGCAGCACTTCTACTTCCTTAGCAGTTTGCAAAGATTTTGCATGATGTCTAAAACTTTGGCAAACTTCTATAGTTGCGTATGGAGAGTATATCGACTGGCAGCATCACAGCCTAGTCTGCAAACACCAGTGCCCTTGAATGGAAAACCCTACAAAAAGTAGTGGATATGGCCCAGTCCATCATTGGTAAAGCCCTCCCAACCATTGGGCGCATCTACATGAAACACTGTCACAGGAAAGTAGCGTTCATCATCAGGGAAACCCACCGCCCAGGAAAGCTCTCCTCTTGCTATTGCCATCAGGAAGAAGGTACACGAGCCTTAGGAGTCACACCACCAGGTTCAGAAACAGTTATTATCCCTCAACCATCAGGCTCTTGAACCAAAGGGGATAGCTTCATTTAACTTCTCTTGCCCCATCATTGAACTGTTCCCACAAGCTATGTACAGACTTTCATGGACTCTTCATCTCACGTTCCTAATATTTATTTTTTCTTATTGTTAATTCTTTTTTTATTTGCACAGTTTGCTGTCTTTTGCACACTGATCGAATGCCCAAGAAGGTGCAGTCTTTCACTGGTTCTATTATGGTTATATTCTGTTTTGGATTTATTGAGCATACTGCAAGAAAATGTATCTCAGGGTTGTATATGGTAACTTAAATCTACTTTAATAATAAATTTCCTCTGAACTTTGAAATTTGTGAATGTTAAATGGTTTAATTTTGCTCAATGTGCACTTTCATTTGAGGATATAGCTCAGATCTGTGCAAAACTATTTTGCTTTTTAGAATAAAATAATTAATTTAAAATAAGTTTGATTCACTATTATGGTGAATTTTTTGTTGTCATAGTGAATATTTTTCACTACTTGTAAGCAGGAAGTGTCATAGTTACAGTAAATCAGGTTTGTTTAATAATTTTCAGTGGCTTACAAGCCACAATCGAGTGAGAAGGCTGAGGGTTCAAGTCCCAATACAAATAACTGAGCTCATAACTTAGTATGATATTTCTGTGCATTCCTGGGGGAATGCTGTCCTCTCATGGATGTTGTCTTTTATCTGAGATACTATAACAGAATTATAGCTGTCCTCTCATTTGAGTATAAAATAATCTCAGGCATGATTTGAGCAAGAACTCCGTCTCCTCCTGCTGGCCTAATGCAGCACTATCTCTCAATCAAAGATAGATTTGTTATACAGCTGGAAACAGGTCCCTCAGCCCATCAAAGTCATGCTGACCATCAAGCACCCATTTACAATTATTCTATTTTAACTTCCCCCTCATCCCATCAACTTGCCCCAAATTCTACCACTCACTTACATCATCATATTAGAGACAATTTATACTGGGAAAATAACTTAATGTCAATGGTATGCGGGAGGAAGTCAGTGCACCCAGGGAAACCCTGCACCGTGACAGAGAGAAGGGTACAAATTCTGCACGGAACTGCCAGAGTTCAGGCTTCAGCATGGGTCACTGGAGCTGTCAGACAACTGGACTACTAACTGCACCACTGTGTCACCCATTATCTGGTGATTCGTATCCCTGTTGTTAATGCGAAGCTGCTGTACTGAAACTGTGTACGTTTTCCCAATGTGTTTTGGGAACTGCTTTATGGTATTATAGTAACATGTAAAATATTATACATGTACAAGTTTTGATGAAGGTGTTGCCCAGAAATTGATTTTGGATAGCATTGTTTTGGAAAATAGAACAGAACAGTACCAGCCCTTACTGTCATTTTAACCTACTCCAAAATCTATCTAACCCTTTCCTACTATGTAGCCCTCCATTTTCCTTTCATCCATGTGTGGATTGAGGGTCTCATAAATCTCCCTTAGCCATTACCCCTGCAGTGTGTTCCACACACCACTGTGTAAAAGACCTACATAACCTAACTACTACGTCCATTGAAGAGAAAATTATAATTTCAAGAAACAAAGCTACTCTAAAAGTGAAACTCAGGAAGCTTTTTTTTTTTAAAAAGCTATTTTCTACTCATTAGCACTTTAGAAAAGAGAAACTGAATAAAAACTTGCATCTCAAAATCAACTTTAGTGAACTTTCAGGCATCTGGTCCTAGCACAGCCCTTCATTTACAAAACCAAACGGAATTGTGTTGAGGGAAAGTTGAGCAGATTAGATGCATTGATCGTGTGGATAGTCGGAGGCTTTTTCCCAGGGCTGAAATGGTTGCCACAAGAGGACACAGGTTTAAGGTGCTGGGGAGTAGGTACAGAGATGTCGGGTAAGTTTTTTTTTTTAAATGCAGAGAGTGGTGAGTGCGTGGAATGGGCTGCCGGCAACAGTGGAGGAGCTGGATACAATAGGGTCTTAAGAGACCTTTGGATAGGTACATGAGCTTAGAAAACTAGAGGGCTATGTGTAACTGATACACCATCAATAACTCTGAGTTGGGAGGTGAAAGATAAGCTTTTATTAGCTGCAAGAGACCACACAACATCCTGGAGACTGAGGGAGGAGCAGTGCCTCCAATCGCCTTTATACAGGGGTCTGTGGGAGGAGCCACAGAAGCAGTCAGCAGAGGGGCATGTCCAGACAGGTATACACATAGTTTACCACAGTAACCCTAGTAATTTCTAAGGTAGGAAAATGTTTGGCACAACTTTGTGGGCCAAAGGGCCTGTATTGTGCTGTAGGTTTTCTACGTTTCTATGATTCATTAATACTGCACTGCAGAAATCAAACTGCCTCCATCTGAAGAAAGACTTAACTTCCTTTGACACTTACTGAAATGTTTTTGCACAATGATTCTTATCAGGGTGAAACAGCGCTAATGAAATTGCACTGGGTTAGTTAATATGTGAGGTTAGTGCTGGGATTTGGTCTGACCTTTTATGCATCCATGGCTAAATGGTATCACAGAATTTTTCAGAATTGCTCGAGTTATGGAAATTATATTGCACAAAAATAAGTTCAATTGGCTTAGTAGGTTTGCTCTTAAGATGGCTATTTTAAGCTAATAAAGTTCTGAACCCAGTTTGTTGCTGCATGTAATTGACAGGTCCTCTTTGATTACTATCCAATCATGTGTTGATTAGTCCACGTTATTTGCTTTAGCAGTTCCAAACTGACATGGTAAACCTTCTACCACTGGGATTTGAAGATTATTCAGAGATTAAAGTTCACTTACTGGTCCTTAGTTTCAAATAAACTGGGTTCAAAAAAATCAGATGAATAAAAGCCAGTCCTCTCCTATCAGATTGTTACTTCTTTAGACCTTCAACTCTTTCACCTATCGCCTCCCAGCTTCTTACTTCATCACCCCTCCTCCCCATCCACCCATCTATCCCCTCACTTATCACCTGCTAGCTTGTACTCCTTCCCTTCGAAGGGCTTTCTTATTCTGGCTTCTGTTGCCTTCTTTACCATTCCTGATGAAGGGCCTCAGCCCAAAATATTGACTGTTTATTCCCGCCCATAAACTCTGCCTGACTTGCTGAATTCCTCCAGCCTTCTGTGTGTGCTGCTCGAGATTTCCAGCACCAGCAGAACCTCTTGTACTTAAATGTCAAGATGCAATCTCAACCACCTTTTCCATTTGAGAAGTGACATCGTAGGTGATGCATCCTCTTAACCTTACACAACACCTACTTAATACTGAAGAGCTGGTATTAAAGAATGCATGAGAGCATCAGAACATCGCTTATAATTAATGCTTTCAGCATTCACTTAATTAGTTTTACAATATGTGTTCAAATTCTACCAGAAGCAATCAGCCAGAGATTTCAAGCAGGTCAGCAAGTCAACTAAGTTACTAGTTTATGAACTCCTGATGAAGAGCCTTGGCCTGAGACATTGACTGTACTCCTTTCCATAGATGCTGTCTGACCTGCTGAGTTCCTCCAGCATTTTGCGTGCGTTGCTTGGATTACCAGCATCTGTAGATTTTCTTTTGTATGTTACTAGCTTGACCATTTTGATGGCTAGTTTACCAAAGTTGATACTTTAAAACTATTGGATGAGTCTGATGACACATTTGTCTACAAGGAAGAAAAGTTAGCCCTGAGAACTATAGCTGCCGAGGCTAAGAACTTCACAGCTTAGAGAGGAACATGTGTAATGAGGGAAACTGATGGCACATCATTGGTCTGAAATGGTAAGCCAGATCTGACTGGAGCCTTTGCCCCTGGTTCACTTCTAGCTGATTACCCATATTTGAGTCTGTTCCCTGTGGTTCCTGATGCCCTGTTGGTGTCATACTGTGAATTTGTGTGGAAAACTAAGCCATAGGTGTTGAAATAAATGCCCTGCCCCCAGAAATCTGTGATAGCATTCTGACAACTCAAATGGTCAAAAGCCTTCTCCTCTACAATGAGCAACACATACAAAATGCTGGAGGAACACAGCAAGTCAGGCATCATCTGTGGAGGGGAATAAACAGTTGATGATTCAGTGACCTTCAGCCTACAACCTCGATTGTTTATTCCATTCCGTAGATGCTGCCTGACTTGAATTCCTCCAGCATTTTGTGGGTATTGCTCAAGATTCCCAACATCTGCAGAATCTCTAGTGTTTATCCTCTATGACAAGGCAATGTTAGACCTTGACAAGCACTCACACAGATACTTCAAAATAAAGTTAAAAAGAAAAATGTTAATTTAAAACCACGTACATAATTTATTTAACTTAATTAAGCCAAAAAAATTGGGAAATAAAAATCACACCATTTTCCTTTTATGAAAAGTTTGGTGGCCCTGTTCAGGTGAATGGGCATGCTAGATGTATCAGCTATGGGTATTAGGAAGCCGAGGGGGGGGCAGATTAGAAGTGTACCCAAACCTTCCTCAGTCCAGGGGATGCTGGAAACACACCCAGTTAACTAGCACTTCTCTGCAGAACCATGAGCTACAGCAGAACATGATCCAGCTGTTACTCTTTCCAAACATGCTGCTTAACCAGCTGAGCGTTTACAACATTCTTTGCTATCATTTCAGATTTCCAGCATCTGCCTTATTTTGCTTTTGCAGTGGGCAGAACAGCCTCATCTGGGCCTCAAAATCACTAGGACACTAAAATGTTAGGCCTTGGGCTAATTCCTGCTGTGCATCGGCTGGGAAAGCTTGAATCAACCTTGTGATGGATCTACAATTTGACAGGGACCTATTGCCTTGCATTCTCAAAAATAGCACTATAAGACATAGGAGAAATTCCATCATAGATGATTTATTATCCCTCTCAACCCCATTCTTCTGCCTTCTCCCTGTAACCTTTGATGCCCTGACTAATCAAGAGCCTATCAAACTCCACTTTCAATATACCTCAATGACATGGCCTCCACAGCAACCTGTGACAATGAATTCTACAGAATCGTTATCTTCTGGCTAAATATACTCCTCTTCTCTGTTCTAAATGGAAGTCCTTCTATTCTGAGACTGTGGCTACTTGTCCTAGACTCATCTACTATAAGAAACATACTCCCCACATCCATTCTCTCCAGGCCTTTCAATGAGATCTCACCTCATTCTTCTAAACTCCAGTGAGTGCAGGCACAGAGCCATCGAATGATCCTCATATGTTAACCCTTTCATTTCTAGAATAATTCTTGTAAAACTCCTGAGACAGCACACATTTTCTTAGATAAAATGAGGTTATGGGGTACTTGGTGACACAGGACAACATAGGACAAAGTCTGCATGGTTTCCTTAAAGGAAAATCTTGTCTGATGAACCTGTTGGAATTCTTAGAGATTACAAGTAAGATTGTTAAAGGAGATGTGGTGGATGTTGTATATTTAGACTTTCAGAAGGCCGTTGACAAGACGCTACACATGAGGCTGCTTACCAAGTTAACAGCCCATGGTATTACAGGAGAGTTATTGGCATGGTTAGAGCATTGGCTGATTGGTAGCAGTCAGCGAGTGGGAATAAAAGAATCCTTTTCTGATTGGCTGCCAGTGACTAGATATTCCACAAGGGTCAGCATTGCCACTTCTTTTTATGCTGTATATAAATGATTTAGATGATGGAATAGATGGCTTTGTTGCCAAGTTTACAGATGATACAAAGATTGGTGGAGGGGCAGGTAGTGTTGAGGAAACAGGTAGGCTGCAGAAGGACTTTCACAGTTTAGGAGAATGGGCAAGAGAGTGGCAAATGAAATACAATGTTGGAAAGTGTATGGTCATGCACTTTGGTAGAAGAGATAAATGTGCAAACTATTTTCTAAATGGGGAAAAATCTCAAAATTTGAGATGCAAAGGGACTTGGGAGTCCTTGTGCAGAACAACCTAAAAGTCAACTTGCAGGTAGAGTTGGTGGTGAGGAAAACAAAAGCAATGTTAGCATTCAATTCAAATGTTTAGAGTACAAGAGCAGGGATGTGATGCTGAGGCTTTATAAGGCCCTGGTGAGGCCTCACCTTGAATTTTGTGAACAGTTTTGAGCCCCTCATCATAGAAAAGCTATGCTGGCATTGGAGAGGGTCCAGAGAAAGTTCACAAGGATGATTCTGGGAATGAAAGGGTTATCATGTGAGGAATGTTTGATATCTTTGTCTGTGCTCACCAACTCAGAAGGAATGGGGAGGGGGATCTCACTGAAACCTTTTGAATGTCAAAAAGCCTAGACAGAGTAGATGTGGAAAGGATGTTTCTCATGTTGGGAGAGCCCAGGACAAGAGGGCACAGCCTCAGGATGGAGAGGTGTCCATTTCAAACAGGTGCAGAGAAATTTCTTTAGCTAGAGGGTGATAAATTTCTAGAATTTATTACCATAGACAGTGAAAAAGCCAGGCCGTTGGATATATTTAAGGCAGAGCTTGATAGGTTCTTGATTGGACATGGCATCAAAGGTTACAGTGAGAAGGCCAGGGAGCAGGGCTGTGGAGAAAACATTATCAGCAGCTGAGCAGACTCAATGGGCCAAATGGCCTTATTCTGCTCCTAAATCTTATGGAAAATGGTCTTAAGGGGCCCGAAACTGCTCTAAATACTCCAAATGTAGTTTGACCAATGCCTTATAAAACATTAGCCTTACATCCATGTTCTTATACTCTAGTCCTCTCAAAATGAACACTAATATTGCATTTGTCTTCCTTACCACCAACTCAACCTGCAAGCTAAACTTTAGGGGATCGTGCACAAGGGCTTCCAAGTCCCTTTGCACATCTGATTTCTGAATTTTATCTCTGTTTAGAAAACAGTCTACACCTTGATTTCTTCTACCAAAGTGCATAACCATACACTTCACTCCATTATAATTCATCTGCCTCTTCTTTGTCCCCTCACAATCTGCAGACTCACTACTCCCTCAATACCACCTATCCCTTCACCTGTCTTCATATTGTCCACAAACTTAACCACAAAGCAGTCAATTCCATCATCCAAATCATTGATATACACTGTAACTTGAAAAGAAGCTGTCATAGCACAGACCCCTGTGGAATGCCACTAGTCACTAGCAGCTCACCAGAAAAGGGTTCTCTATTCCCATTCTTTGCCTCCTCCCAGTCAGCCAATGTTCTATCCATGCTAGTATTTTTCGTGTAGTAGCATATACTTTTACCTTTCAGGAGTGCTGCTTGTGCCACGTGCTAACGAACATAAGAATAGCATGGTCAGTCATATTAATGTGTGGCTGAGAGACAGGCGTAGAGGGCAGGGCTTCAGGTTCCGGGATCACTGGAGCATCTTCTGGAGGAGGTACAACCTGTACAAAAGTGACAGGTTACACCTGAACCCAAAGGGATCCAATATCCTAGCAGGCACATTTAATAGAGCTGTTAGGGAGGGGTTAAACTGATTTGGCAGGGGGGGATGGGAACCAGAGTGATAGGGCTGAGGAAGGGGAAAATGGAAATAAATCAGAGATGGTGTGCAACAGAGATGATAGAAAGGACAGGCAGGAGATGAGGCATAATCACAGCCAGTGGGATGAGTTACGGAGCAATAGTGGCATTGTGCAGTTAAAACAGAACTCAGTTAAAACAGAAAGCAATAAATACTGGACTGTAAGTGTTGTATTCGAATGCACTCAGCCACAAGAAATAAAATGAACGATCTTGAAATTCGGCTACAGATTGGCAAGTATGATGTCATGGCCATCTCTGAAACTTGGCTAAAGGATAGCTGCCATTGGAAATGAACGTCCAGGGATATATGGTGTGTCAGAAAGATAGGTTAGTAGGCAGAGGGGGTGGTGTGGCCCTGTGTACAAGAAATCATGTTAAATCATTTGAAAGGGATGACATAGGATCAGAAGGTGTAGAATCTCTATGGGTTGAGTTAAGAAATGGCAAGGGTAAAAGGACCCTAATGGCAGTTGTATACAGGCCTCCAAACAGCAGCCAGGATGTGGATTACAAATTACAGCAGGAGGTAGAAAAGGTGTGTCAGAAGAACAATGTCATGATAATCGTTGGGGATTTTAACATGAAAGTGGATTGGGAAAACCAGGCCAGTACTGGACCTCAAAAGAGTAGTTGTAGAATGTCTAAGGGATGGCTTTTCAGAAGTTTGTTGTTGAGCTCAGAAGGGTATCGGCTGTGGTGGATTGGGTGTGCGCAATGATCTGGAGGTGATAAAAGAGCTCAAGGTTAAGGAACCCTTAGGGAACAGTAATCACAATATGATCAAGTTCACTGAAATTTGAGAAACTAAATTCCACTGTGTCAGTATTTCAGTGGAATAAAAGAAATGACAATGGCATGAGAGAGGAACTGGCCAAGGTTGACTGAAAAGGGACACTAGCAGGAAGGACAGCAGAGCAGCAATGGCTGGAGTTACTGTGAAAAATGAAGGAAGTGCAAGACAGATATATTCCAAATAAGAAGAAATTTTCAAATGGAAGGAGGACACCGCCATGGCTGACAAGTGAAGTCAGAGCCAAAGTAAAAGCAAAAGAGAGGAAATATAAGGAAGCCAAAGCTAGTGGGAAGATAGAGGATTGGGAAGCTTTAAAAAACTTGAAGGAAACCAAGAAGGTCATTAAGGAAAAGATGAATTACAAATTACCAGCAGGTAGTGCTGGTGACTAATATCAAAGAAGATACTAAAAGCTATTTTAAGTATTATACAGGGTAAAAGAGAGTTGAAGGTAGAGGACCAATAGAAAATGATGCTGGAGATATTATAATGGGAGATGGCAGAGGAACCAAATGTGTATTTTGCATCAGTCTTCAGTGGAAGACATCTGCAGTTTACTAGACATTCAAGTGTGTCAGGAAAATGAAGTATGTGCAGTGAAAATTATGACTGAGAAGGTGCTCAGGAAGCTTAATGATCTGAGGGTGGATAAATCTCCTGGACCTAATAGAATGCAGCCTTGGGTTTTGAAGGAAGTAGCTGGGGAGATTACGGAGGCATTAACAATGGCCTTTCAAGAAACGATAGATTCAGGCATTGTACCAGATGACTGTTACTCCGCTATTTAAGAAGGGTGGGAGGCAGGAGAAAGGAAACTATAGACCTGTTAGCCTGACATCAGTGGTTGGGAAGTTGTTGGAATCTATTATTATGGAATAGATTACAGAGTACCTGGAGGCACATGACAAGATAGGCCAAAGTCAACATGGTTTTCTGAAAGGAAAATCCTGCCTGATTAAACTACTGCAGTTTTTTGAGGAAATTACAAGCAGGGTAGACAAAAGAGATGTAGTAGATGTGGTGTACTTGGATTTTCAGAAGGCCTTTGACAATGTGCCACACACGAGTCTGCTTAGCAAATAAGAGCCCATGGAATTACAGGGGGGGTTACTAGCATGGGTGGAGCATTGGCTGAGTGGCAGAAAACAGAAAGGGAATAAAGGGATCCAATTCTGGCTGGCTGCAAGTTACCAGTGGAGTTCCACAGGGGTCAGTGTTGGGACTGCTGCTTTTTATGATGTATGTCAATGCTTTGGACTATGGGATTAATGGATTTGTGGCTAAATTTACCGATGATACAAAGATAGGCAGAGGAGCGGGTAGTGTTGAGAAAGCAGAGCCTGCAGAGAGACTTAAATAGTTTAGGGGAATGGGCAAAGAAGTGGCAAATGAAATACAATGTTGGAAATTGTATGGTCATGCACTTTGGCGGAAGAAATAAATGGGCAGACTATTATTTAGATGGGCAAATATGAAGGGACTTGGGAGTCCTTGTGCAGGATACCCAAAGGTTAACCTCCAGGTTGAGATGGTGGTGAAGAAGGCAAATGCAATGTTGGCATTGATTGCTAGAGGTATAGAATACAAGAGCAAGGATGTGATGCTGAGGCTCGATAAGGCACTCATCAGACCACACATGGAGTAATGTGCATGGTTTTGGGCTCCTTATTTTAGGAAGGATATACTAACACTGTAGAGGATTCAGAGAAGATTCACAATTACTCCAGGAATGAAAGGGTTACCTTATGAGGAACATCTGGCAGCTCTTGGGCTGTATTCCCTGGAGTTCAGGAGAATGAGGGGATCTCATAGAAAGGGTCCGAATGTTATAAGGACTGAACAGATTAGATATGCCAAAGTTATTTCCCGTGGTAGGGGAGTCTAGGACAAGAGGGCACAACTTCAGGATTGAAGGATGCAGAGAAATTACTTTCATCAGAGGGTGGTAAATCTGTGGAATTTGTTGCCATGACAGCTGTGGAGGCCAAGTCATTGGGTGCATTTAAGGCAGAGATGGAAAGGTTCTTGATTAGCTAGGGCATCAAAGGGCATGTGGACATGGCAGGGGAGTGGGGATGACTAGAAGAATTGAATCAGCCCATGATTGAATGGCAGAGCAGACTCGAAGGGCTGAATGGCCTACTTCTGCTTCTATATCCTATGGCTTTATGGTATTATTTTATTCTTTGTTCTATATTATGTATTGCATTGAACTGCTGCTACTAAGTTACCATAATTTGCATCATATGCCAGTGATAATAAACCCGATTCTGATGCACCTCCAAGTACCCTGAAACTTCATCCTTAATAATAGACTCCAACATCTTCCCAACCACTAAAGTCAAGCTAACTGACCTATGATTTTATTTCTTCAGTTTCCCTCTCTTCTTAAAGAGTGAAGTGACATTTGCAGTTTTCCAGTCCTCTAGAACCATTCCAGAATCTAGTGATTCTTGAAAAATCATTACTCATACCTCCACAATTTTTTCAGCTACCTCGTTTAGAACTCTAGGTTGTAGTCCATCTGGTCCAGGTGACTCATCTTCCTTCCAACCTTTCAGCTTCCCAAGCACCTTCATCTTAATAGCAACAACACTCACTTATGCCCCTTGACACTTCTAAATTGCTGGCATATTGCCAATGTAATTCCACTGTGAAAAGTAATGCAAAATACATGTTCATCTGCCATTTCTTTGTTCCCCATTATTACCTCTCTAACATCATTTTTCAGTGGTCCAATATCCATTCTCGCTTTTTTATATATATGAAAACTTCTGGTATTTTCTTTTATATTATTGGCTTGCTTGCCTTCAGATTTCATCTTTTCTCTTTGTGGCCTTTTAGTTGAATCTGTTAGATTTTTGAAAATTCCCATTCCTCTATTAGAAACAAAGAAAATAGGTGCAGGAGTAGGCCATTCGGCCCCTCGAGCCTGCACCACCATTCAGTATGATCAAGGCTGATCATCCAATTCAGAACCCTGTACCTGCTTTCTCTCCATACCCCTGATCCCTTTAGCCACAAGGGCCATATATAATTTCCTCTTAAATATAGCCAATGAACCAGCCTCAACTGTTTCTTGTGGCAGAGAATTCCACAGATTCACCACTCTGTGTGAAGAAGTTTTTCCTTCTCAGTCCTAAAAGGCTTCCCCTTTATCCTTAAACTGTGACCCCTCGTTCTGGACTTCCCCAACATCGGAAACAATCTTCCTGCATCTAGCCTGTCCAATCCCTTTAGAATTTTATACGTTTCAATAAGAAACCCCCTCAATCTTCTAAATTCCAGTGAGTACAAGCCTAGTCGATCCAGTCTTTCTTCATATGAAAGTCCTGCCATCCCAGGAATCAATCTGGTGAACCTTCTCTGCACTCCCTCTATGGCAAGAATGTCTTTCCTCAGATTAGGGGACCAAAACGGCACACAATACTCATTAATTTCCCATTAATTATATTATCAGTCCTCTTGCTTTTATGCTGTCTATGACTTTTCTGGTCAACTAGTTGCCTCAACCCTTTAGAATATTTCCTCATCTTTGGTATGCATCGATCCTGCACCTTCCAAATTGCCCCCAGAAACTCCAGCCATTGTTGTTCTGCTATCATCGCTGCTACTGGGCCCTTCCAATCATCTTTGGCCATCTCCTCTCTCATGCCTCTGTACTTCCCTTTATTCCACTGTAATACTGATACTTCTGACTTTATCTTCTCCCTCTCAAGCTGCAGGGCGAATTCCATCAAATCATAATCACTGCCACCTTAAGGATTCCTTTACCCCAAGCTTCCTAATCAAATCTAGTTCATTACATAACACCCATTCCAGAATTGCCTTTTCCTAGTGGTCTTAACCACAAACTGCTCATTTTATCGGTACTCTACAAATTCCCTCTTGGAAACCAGCACTTGATTTCCCCAGTCTACCTGCAAATTGAAATCTCCCATCACTTTTGTAACATTGCCCTTTTTGCATGCATTTCTTATCTCCCTTTGTAATTTGTAGCCCATATTCCAACTATTGTTTGGAAGCCTGTACATAATTCCTATTGGGGACTTTTCAAATCCTTGCAGTTCCTTAACTCTACCCACAATCATTTAAAATCTTCAGCTCCCATGTCCTGTATTCATCACCCTTTTTGATTTTGCCCTCATGTTACACTTCATCTCTTCCCACTACCTGCAGGTTTGCCCCATCAGCTGCCTGTCCTTCCACAATCTCACTGCACACAGCATCTACTTGTATACTAACTGCCCCATCCTCAGCCCTACCACTCCAGTTTTCAATTCCCTGCCAAATTATTTTAAACCCTCCCCAACAGCTCTAGCAAACTTGTCTGCAAGAATATTGGTACCCCTCAGGTTCAGGTGTAAACTGTCCTTATTGAACAGATCATGTCTTCTCCAGGAGAGATCCCAATGATCTAGATCTCATCCCTACACCTGCACCAATTCCTCAGCAATGCATTCATATGATAAACCACCCCATTCTTATCCTCACAGGTGCATGTCTCAGGCAGCAATCCAGAGATTACTAAGCTGGAGGTCCTGCTTTTTAGCCTTCCAATTCCTTATATTCTCTTTCCAAGTCCTCCTCCCATTTGCTACCTATACTGTTGGTTCCAATATGTACCACAACTTCTGTCTGCTACCCCTACCCCTTCTGTGGGCCCAATATGAGCATCCTTGACCTGGGTACCTGGAGGCAAAATGCCATTCAGGTTTCTTTTTCACATCTACAGAATCTTCCATCTGCTCTTCTTATTATGGAATCCCCTGTCTCTACTGCATTCCTCTTCTCCCCACTTCCCTTCTGAGCCACGAAGGGAGACTCCGTGCCAGAGACCTACTCACTGAGTCCTTCCCCGGTAGGTGGCACCCCTCCCCATACAATATACGGTATACAGTTATAGTATTGTGGGGAACAACTACGGAGGTACTCTGTACTGGCTGCCTATTTCCTTTCTCACTCCTTACTGTCACCCAGGTACCTACCTCCTGCAACTTAAATGACTACCCTCCCTATAGCTCCTATCTGTCACTTCTTCATCCTCTCATACAAGTCAAAATTCACCCAGCTACAGCTCCAGATCCTTAACACCATCCCCAAGGAGCTGCAGGTCAATGCATTTCATGCAGATGTAGTTATCAAAGAAACTAGAGATCTCTCAAGTTTCCACATCTAGCTCTGGATCCATTCTTGGCATACTACCTACATATTAATAGACAGGAAAAAGTACTAGAAACTTGCTTAGAACCTCAGCCTATGCTTGCCCAAGCCTGTTCTCACCAATGCCCATTGAGCCAAAACCAGCAAATTCTAACACTGGCCCACTCCAACAATGGCTGCTCCACTTACACCTCTTTTCATTGGCTCAGATAAAACTCACTCCTAATGAGTCACATGGCTCCTGCCCTGCAAGATGCAGTACTCTCACTTGCTACTTCAATGACTCAACCCCAACAAAACTTGTCATTTTCAAATGGCTTCCACTCTGCATTCACTCTCCCAATTAGTACTTCAAAAAAAAAAATGAAGCCTCTTTCTCCTGTGCCAACTCATCCACATCATTGTATTAAAGATTCCAGTACAGAGATATCAGTTGTTTTCAGCCCCCAGGAGATTCCAGCCTGGTTTTTCAATACTGGAATCAAAAGTCAGACAGGTTCCATGGGAGACAGTCAGGTTTAAGATTATTTTGTTTTGGCCTACAGTTCAAATGGATCCAGAACAATGGATTTTTGCAATCAATACTCAAGTTCCAAGCTGAGAAAATATTGGCAATATTTTATTGCTCAGAATTTTTCACAGGTTAATACTTTGGGTCTCCTTGTTTGAACAGTAAATCACAAATACATATTCTTCTTGCGTCTTTCTCCATCAGACCATTGGAAAGCCAAGGAGGCATATCGGTCAGTGCTGTGCTATTGTAGCTCGGAGTGTCCCAGACCTCAGAGTTCATTTCCAGTGCCGTCTGTAAAGAATCTGCACAGCCTCCCCCAGAATGTGTGGGTTTTCCCCAAGGTGCTCCAGTTTCCTTCCACAGTCCAAAGATGTACAGGGTAAATGAATTGCTCATTGTAAATTGTCCTGTAATTAGGTTGGGGTTAATTGGGTTTGTTGTAGGTTGCTGGGGCAGCAGCTAGAAGGTCTGGGAAGACCTAGTCTACACTATCACTTAACAAAATAAGTAAATAAAAATAATTCAAAACAGCAAACCGTGAGTTGACCTTCTTCCAGGGCTGTGAGATACCCGACACATTGTGTTCAGTTCTGATCACCTTATTATAGGAAGGATGTGGAAGCTTTAGAGAGTGTGCGGAAGAGGTTTACCAGGATGCCTCTTGGATTAGAGGGGATAGTGTGAGTGAGCAAAGGAAGAAAAGAGGAGGCTTGACAGAAGAGTACAAGATAATAAGAGGCATAGGTAGGGGCAGCACTGCAGCATATCAGTTAGCAAAATGCTATTACAGCTTGGGGTTCAGCCCTGGCACCTCTGAAAGGAGTCTGTACATCCTCCCAATGGAATGCATGGGGTTTCTCCAGGTCCTCTGATTTCTTCCTGCAGTTCAAAGACATACTGGGCAGGTTAATTGGTCATTGTAAAGTCCAATGATTAGATTAGGATTAAATCAGGGTTGTCAAGGGTTGCTAGGCAGTGCACAAAGGGCTGGAAGGCCCTATTCTACACTATCCCCAAATCTTTTGGTCCCCTAATCTGAGGAAAGGTATTCTTGCCATAGAGGGAGTACAAAAGTTCACCAGATTGATTCCTGGGATGGCAGTGTCACAAGGGGATATGGAATAGACCCAAATGCAGGACACAGGCACTGAAGTACTAGGGCCAGGACAGGAACAACTAGAGGATAGAATAAGATGGGGAGACCATGGCATGCAAGGGGAAAATGACTTGCAGGGGTAACACTGGGGTTCAGGCTAGCAAGGCAGGGTCCCAAAGTTCATGCCAAGGTGGGGTCCTCCACCAGGTAACAGCAATCTGGCCTGACCTACCTGACAGAAGCAAGGGGCAGGAAAAGGGGCAGAGTCCCCCACCAGATAACAGCAATCTGGCCTGACCAACAGGGGCAAGTGGTAGAAAAAGGATTAGGTCCAGGGTGACTACAAGACTGCCTCACAGAACTCATTGATTAGCAGCATGCACTCTAAGCCAGGGCAAACAGGAACAAAGACCAGGCAAACAGGACACACAGATCAGGGAAGACAGGGCAACCAGCACAACACAGAACAACAAAGTCAAAACAAGATCAGCCAGCACAAAGAAGGCAGACCAACACCTACCAGTTCAGAGCAGGACAATCCCCAACTAGGCTCAGTCCCAGGACCCCTTATAAACACCTGCCAGCTGAATAAGCAACAGGTGTGCCTCCTTAAGCCAAAAGGATCCTAATTGGCTTAAGGGTGATGGGAGGGATGGCTACAAAACCCGGAATCCAGAGTCTGCGGACCGGATCAAGACCTGGAATGCGGCCTTCGGATCGGACCATGACAGGCAGAACTTTCATATGAAGAAAGACTGGATCGACTAGGCTTATACTTGCTGGAATTTAGAAGATTGAGGGGGGATCTTATTGAAACGTATAAAATTCTAAAGGGATTGGACAGGCTAGATGCAGGAAGATTGTTTCCGATGTTGGGGAAGTCCAGAACGAGGGGTCACAGTTTAAGGATAAGGGGAAGCCTTTTAGGACCGAGATGAGGAAAAACTTCTTCACACAGAGTGGTGAATCTGTGGAATTCTCTGCCACAGGAAACAGTTGAGGCCAGTTCATTGGCTATATTTAAGAGGAAGTTAGATATGGCCCTTGTGGCTGAAGGGATCGGGGTTATGGAGAGAAAGCAGGTACAGGGTTCTGATTTGGATGATCAGCCATGATCATACTGAATGGCGGTGCAGGCTCAAAGGGCCGAATGGCCTACTCCTGCACCTATTTTCTATGTTTCTATGTTTCTCTAAATAAGTAGATATAGTGAACAGCCAGAGACATTTTCCCAGGCTAGAAATAGCTAATACAAGGGACATAATTGTAAACAACTGGAGAGGTAATGTCAGAGCTAGTATTTATACAGAGTGTGGTAAGTGGAAGGAATGCATTGCCGGGTATTAGTAGGCGCAGGTACATTAGGGACATTAAAGAGATTTTTGGTTAGCACATCTATGAAAGAAAAATAAACAGCTGTGTGGGAGAAAAGGGTTAAGTTAATCTTAGAGTAAGTTAAAGGGTTGGCACAACATTGTGGGCCAAAGGAACTGTTATGTTCTACGTTCTACAGTCTTAGTCTGGCACGTATATATAGCTAGGTGCCTTCGACTTTTGCAAGTACTGCAGTAATTTAATGTATTGCACTGTACTGCTGTTGCAAAAAAAAAACAACAAAATTCATGACATTTGAAATTTGATTCTGATATGGGTCTCTATTGTAGACTGAGAGTGGGAAAGGGACAGTAAGAGGGGAATCATGGTTGGCGACAGCGGAAGGGAGAGAGAGGGAATGGGAAGTACCAGTGAGACATTCTGTAATGATCAAATGACTTTGCCTGGTGTCTCAGGGCTGGGTGTATCTAAACCCATGCCACCACTCCTGGCACTCCTTCTTTACCACCTGCCCCGCATCCCTCCTATAGTGCTCCATCCTCACCATTCCCAACATCCTTTGCTCCTGCCAGATTTACAAACTCGCTCCCTGCTCAACTTTAACAAATACAGTACTGTGCAAAAGTCTTCGGCTCCCTATCTGTAAATATGTGCCTATGGCTTGTGCACAGTACTATATGTTCAACAATGTACACATATCAAACATGGTGTCAAAATTAGTAACCATTCAGTGCCTCCCCATCTCCCATACTCACTGGGATCTGATCTTTAAAGAACTGGATATAATTGTGATTTAAGTGATGTAGAGCAGCTTATTACCTAAAGCTGGAGGAACTCAGCGGGTCAGGTATTTATGGAAAGGAATAAACAATCAACATTTTGAGCTGAGACCCTGCTGAGTTCCTCCAGCATTTAGTGTGTGTTTCTCTGGATTTCCAGCATCTGCAGAATCTTTTGTGTTTATTGCCAAAATCTAAGAGGTTGGTATCTGGGCCAGTAGCCAAGGGAATGAAAGAGCTTGAGGGTTCTTAAGAAAGGTGAGTATCTAACAGGAGAGCATAACATAATAGTTCAAAGGTCAGGATTAAAAGGTAAGGCCTGGAACTAAGGCTCAAACAGTCCTTGTGGGTACCTTGATGAGGCTGGATGATGGGTGGGGTGTGCACACTTGGTCCATAAGAATTTTAAGCAAAACATTTTTAGGAGGCACATAATTGGTATCACTGGGATCCATTGTTGAATTCACTATTGAACAGGGACCCCTGGACTATTCGAATATAAATGAAGCCTCACTTTTATGCATTTGAGGCCTTATTTCCCATCAAGTTATGACATCGGGAGTTGTGGCATAATTTTTATGCTAATAAGTGGTCACAATATCTCTGGTTTACCGATGCTATTTAAAGTTCAAAGTAAATATATTATCAAAATACATATACGTCACCCTATACAACCCAGAGAGTCATTTTCTTGAGGGCATACTCAATAAATCCAATAGCCATAATAGAGTCAGTGAAAGACTGCACCAACAAAGCAGATAACCAGCATGCAAAAGAAAACAAACTGCAAATACAGGACCAATTGGTTAACACAAAAAAGTATCAAAAATAAATAATACAAAACAACAAATTCAAGACGGCAAATGCAGAACATTCCAAGAGAAAGCAGAAACAATCCAACACATTACAGGATCCTACAGCAGTTTAACTCAATCTGATTGCTTACACAGGCACAATCAAATGGTAAATATCATTCACCAAAATCTTGCTTTAAAATACAAAACTTATAAAAGCCACCATACCTTACTATAAATACAAGTCTGATCCAGTTTTAGAGTCAGAATCCCACAAATTATATTATGACTGACACATTATTACCAGATAGGACAATCCGTAATAACTGCCCAGATATAATAATACAGGATAAACAAGCAAGAACAACTGACTTATAGATATCGCCATTCCAAACACACACAACATACAAAAATCACTAAGTGAAAAACACCAGAAATAAGCTGAGTTAAAAGAGGAAATTTAAAATCTGTGTAACATGAACAGGGTTTATACATTGCCCTGATAGTAATATCTATGACTGCTATCATCCCAACGTCACTACGTAATAATATCAAACAATTTGGCCTACACAACTATATTTATGTAAACCTCCAGAAAGCCTTAATATCAAACACCACTAGAATAGTCCAGAAGTTCCTAACAATTGAGCAGTGCGAGTGCTTAGCTATGCCTGTACCTCAGGTTTTACCAGCTTGAGATGAGAAAAAATAAAAATAATAATAAATATGCAATAAATATTGAGAAGATGAGATAAAGAATCCTTGAAAGTGAAGCCATACCATAGGTTGTCCAGTATTCCCATTCTGTAATGACTCACCAGAGTAACATTAAGAATACTGAGGAAGTAATGCTGTTAATTCTCAAAGGATTTAAATTCTCAGTGACCCCTGCACCGCAATATATTTCCAATGACATAATCCTCTATGAAAGACCCTCATTATGCAACCATTTCTGTCTTACAAATGACACAATGTTAGATATGAGAAATATAAAACATGTTAAGTAATACCTTTTTGCAGATTAAAAACCTGTTAAGGTGACAAGGAGTCGATAATTCCAATTATAAGATACATTTCCTAATCTATAAACATGAATACTGCAATATGTTAGTCATGTTCTTTTATATATCAGAAACAGGGGAGAATTACAAAGGGAACTTTTTCACTTAAACTCTCCTGGTACCTGGTAGAAGTCCAGTTACCAAGAAAATGTTCAAAGTTCAAAGTAAATTTATTATCAAAGTACATATTATATGTCACCATATACAACACTGAGATACATTTTCTTGTGGGCATTCACAGCAAATACAAAGAAATACAATAGATTTAATGAAAGACTGCACCCAACAAGATGTTCAAACAACCAATGTGGAAAAGGCAACAAACTGTACAATTACAAAAAGAAAGAGAAAAATAATAAATCGATAAATAGACAAATAAATAAATAAATAAATAAATAAATAAGTTGATAAGTAGATAGATAGATGGATGGATAGATAGATAGATAGATAAATAAATACCAAGAGCATGAGATGAAGAGTACTTGAAAGTGTGTCTTTAGGTTGTGGGAACATTTCAGTAATGGACAAGTTGATTAAAGTTACCCCTTTGGTTCAAGAGCCTGATGGTTGAGGGTTGAAATGTTCCTGAACCTGGTAGTGTGGGTCCTGAGGCTCTTGTACCTCCTTCCTGATGACAGCAGTGTAAAGAGAGCATAGTCTGGGTGGTGGGGGTCCTTGATGGTGGGTGCTGCTTTGTTGTGACGGCACTCCATGTAGATGAATTCCAGTCCTAGAATTTTCCATCCACTGGTATGATGATTGTGATACTTGATCCGAACAAGAAAAATTCAAAGTAAACTTATTTAGCAAAGTACATGCATATCACTGTATGCCACCCTGATATCCATTTTCTTGCAGGCATTCACAAAAGAACAAAGAAATGCAGTAGAATGAATGAAAAACTGCACACAAAAAGCTACTGACAAATGAACAATGTGTAAAAGAAGGCTAACTGTGCAAATACAAAAAATAGATAAATAAATAAACAGGCAAATAGATAGATAAAGCATAAAATATCAAGTTCAGCTAGAGCCAACTGCAGATCAGTTTTGTTCATTTTAATGATACATGTTCATCCAATTGTACTTGTTAATCTACATAGATATATAAGTGGCCCTATTCTGAGAAGGGAGTTGTATATTACTTACTCCATTTTACCACTGGAGGTGTCTTGAACTAAATTATCAGATGCTATAGATTCAAAACCATGTTAATTGTAAATTGCGGCACTAACAGTATCATTAATAAAGGACTCAGTGTTTACTGCAATGGGCTGTGGTCATTCACTCATTCAGTTTCCGCTGCTGTGGCTAGTGTGCATGCCTTCCCTAAGACACACTGCAGCAACGTGTCAATGCTTCCTTAATAGCATGCAATCTATCTCCTATAACAATTTTCGCCTTTAAAATACAAGAAATAAAACTGAAATGTGTGTAATAGTTGTGAAATAAGCCAAGTACTTGTACTGTAACCTGAGTATTTACTGCATGACCCAGGCTAACAGCTTGCTTTAACTTACAAATAATGATAATGTAGTGGATATACTTAAAATCATTCATGTTTGTAAAAAAAGTGTAGTTTCTCATACCATCAAAACAAGAGCCATGAATAACATACAAATTATACCAGAAATAATTAGTAAGATTACTACTCAGATACTTTTCAGTCTGTCATACAAATATGTTAATAAAATGAATAATGAAAATAGAGCTTGTGCTACAGATCTAAAATTGCAGGTACTTAATTGCAAGATCTTGCATAGCATGTTCAATATTGCAGGCATTCAATCTACAAATCTTCCATGTTGGAAAATGCATTGTCGTGCACTTTGGTAGCAGAAATAAATGTGGGGAATATTTTTTAAATGGGGAGAAAATCCAAAAATCTGAGATGCAAATGGATTTGGGAGTCCTTGTGCAGAACACCCTAAAGGTTAACCTCCAGGTTGAGACAGTGGTGAGGAAGACAAATGCCATGTTAGCATTCATTTCAAGAGGTCTAGAATACAAGAGCAAGGATGTGATGCCAAGGCTTTATAAGGTACTGGTAAGCCCTCACCTTGAATATTGTGAACAGTTTTGGGCCCCTCATCTTAGAAAAGATGTGCTGGCTTTGGAGAGGGTCCAGAGGAGGTTTACAAGGATGATTCCAGGAATGAAAGGGTTATCATATGAGGAAAGTTTGATGGCTCTGAGTCTGTACTTGCTGGAATTCAGAAGGATGAGGGGGGCCCTCATTGAAATCTTTCAAAGTATGAAAGGCCTAGACAGAGTAGATGTGGAAAGGATGTTTCCCATGGTGGGAGAATCTAGGACAAGAGGGCACAGCCTCAGGATAGAGGGGCATCCTTTCAAAACAGAGATACGGAGAAATTTCTTTAGCCAAAGGGTGGTAAATTTGTGGAATTTGTTGCCACATGCAGCTGTGGAGGCCAGGTCATTGGGTATATTTAAGGCAGAGATTGATAGGTTCTTGATTGGACATGGCATCAAAGGTTATGGGGAGAAGGCCAGGAATTGGGGTTGAGGAGGAGAAGAAAAAGGATCAGTTATGATTGAATGGCAGAGCAGACTCAATGGGCCAGATGGCCTTATTCTTATGGTCTTATGGTCTAAGTCACTCATATTGTGAAAGTTCCACTGTACCAGACAATTCATAGAAAAGTTCTGACCATTCTCACTCCAAACCTTCATCAGTGATGAAGTATATACGCTCAGTAGCCACTTTATTAACCATTTTTTGTACCTAGTAATTGGCCACTTATTATATGTTTGTGGTCTTCTGTGCTGTAGCTAATCTACTTCAAGGTTCAACAGGTTGTGCTTTCAAAGATGCTCTTCTGCACACCACTGTTGTAATGCATGGTTATTTGAGTTACTGTTGCTTACCTGTCAGCTTGAAGCAGTCTGCCTATTCTTCTCTGACCTCTCTAACAAGGCACTTCTTCCCACAGAACTGTTCACTAGATGTTTTTGTATTTTGCACCATTCTCTGCAAGCACAAGAGACTGTTGTGCATGAAAGTCCCAGCAGATCAGCAGCTTCTGAGGTACTCAAACCACCCATTCTGGCACCAACAATATTCTACAGTCGAAGTCACTTAGATCACATTTCATCCTCATTCTAATGTTTGATCTAATCGGCAACTGAAGCTTTTGACCATGCCTGTATGCTTTCATGCAATGAGTAGCTGTCACATGATTGGCTGATTAGATATTTGCATTAACAAGCAAGTGCACAGGTTTGCCTAACAAAGTGGCCACTGAGTGTATGTCTTGATCTCTTTACCATTGGAACAAGATATCAACCTGTCAGGATTGTATTGTAGCTGATAGTGCAATTGCCATCCCACATAAAAAATAACATGCACACTCATCTTCAGCTCCTCAGGATTGGAATGGAATCAAGTTATTTTTGAGGAACTGCCGAAGAAAAGGAAATACAGTGCCTATAAAAAGTATTCACACCCCCCCCCCCCCCACCTCACCCCGGAAGCTTTTGTGTTTTAATATTTTACAACACTGAATCACTGTGGGTTTAATTTGGCTTTTTTTTTGACACTGATCAATGGAAAATTATTCATGTCAAAGTGAAAACAGTTCTCTACAAAGTGATCTAAATTAATCACAAACATAAAACACAAAATAATTGATTGCTTAAGTATTTACCCCTTTCAATATGACACACCGAATCATCACTGGTTCAGCTAATTGGTTTTAGAAGTCACATAACTGGTTAAATAGAGATCACCATATGCATCCAAGGTGTTTCAACTGATTGTAGTAAAAATACACCTGTATCTGGAAGGTCCAACTGCTGGTGAGTTAGTATCCTGGTAAAAACTACACCATGACGGCAAAAGAACACTCCAAGCAACTCCATTAAAAGATTATGAAAAAGCATAAGTAAGGAGATGGATACTAGAAAATTTACAAGTCACTGAATATCCCTCGGAGTACAGTTAAGTTAATCATCAAGAAATGAAAAGAATATGGCAGAGCTGTAAATCTGCCTAGAGCAGGCCATCCTCAAAAACTGAGAGACCGTGCGAGAAGGGGACTAGTGAGGGAATCCACCAAGAGACCTATGACATCTCCGGAGGAGATACAAGCTTCAGTGGCTGAGATGGGAGAAACTGTATATACAACAACTGTTGCCCGGGTGCTTCACCAGTCGCAGCTTTATGGAAGAGTGGCAAAGAGAAGCCACTATTGAAAAAAACTCACATGAGTTTGCTAGAAGGCATGTGAGAGACTCTGAAGTCAGGTGGAAGAAGGTTCTGTGGTCTGATGAAACCTAAATTGAGCTTTTTGGGCATCAGACTAAACACTATAGTTGGCATAAGCCAAATATCATATATCATCAAAAACACACCATCTCTACCATGAAGCTTGGTGGTGGCTACATCATGCTGTGGCAATGCTTCACTGCAGTAGGCCCTGGAAGGCTTGTGAAGGTAGAAAGTAAAATAAATACAGCAAATTGAGGCTATCAGGTAGGAAGTTAGAAGCGTAAATTGGAAACAGATGTTCTCAGGGAAATGTATGGAAGAAATGTGTCAAATGTTCAGGGTATATTTGCGTGGAGTTCTGCATAGGTACGCTCCAAAGAGACAGGGAAATGCTGGTAGGGTACAGGAACCGTGGAGTAAAAAGGCTGTTGTAGATCTAGTCAAGAAGAAAAGAAGAGCTTACGAAAGGTTCAAAAAGCTAGGTAATGATAGAGAGCGAGAAGATTATAAGGCTAGCAGGAAGGAGCTCAAGAAAGAAATTAGGTGAGCAAGAAGGGACCATGAGAAGGCCTTGGCGGACAGGATTAAGGAAAACCCCAAGGCATTCTACAAGTATGTGAGTAGCAAGAGGATAAGACATGAGAGAATAGGACCAATCAAGTGTGACAGTGGAAAAGTGTGTATGGAACCGGAGAAGATAGCAGAGGTACTTAATGAATACTTTGCTTCAGTATTCACTATGGAAAAGGATCTTGGTGAAAAGCTTGAGCATGTAGATATTAAGGAAGAGGATGTGCAGGAGCTTTTGGAAAGCATCAAGTTGGATACGTCACCGGGACCAGAAGAGATGTACCCAAGGCTACTGTGGGAGGCGAGGCAAGAGAATGCTGAGCCTCTGGTGATGATCTTTGTATCATCAATGAGGACAGGAGAGGTTCCAGAGGATTGGAGGGTTGAGAATGTTGTTCCCTTATTCAAGAAAGGGAGTAGCGATAGCCCAGGAAATTATAGACCAGTGAGTCTTACCTCAGTGGTTGGTAAGTTGATGGAGAAAATCCTGAGAGGAAGGATTTGTGAACATTTATAGAGGCATAAAATGATTACAAGTAGTCAGCATGGCTTTGTCAAAGGCAGGTCATGCCTTACGAGCCTGATTGAATTTTTTGAGGATGTGACTAAACATATTGATGATGGGAGAGCAGTAAATGTAGTGTATATGGATTTCAGCAAGGCATTTGAAAAGGTACCCCATGCAAGGCTTATTGAGAAAGTAAGGAGGAATAGGATCCAAGGGGAAATTTCTTTGTGGATCCAGAACTGGCTTGCCCACAGAAGGGTGGTGTAGACACGTCATATTCTGCTCTGTTCTGTTCTGCTACCCCTACTCTTCGTGATTTTTATAAATGACCTGGGTGAAGAAATGGAGGGATAGGTTAGTAAATTTGCTGATGACACAAAGGTTGGAGGTACTGTGGATAGTGTGGAGGCCTATCACAGGTTACAGCGAGACATTGATAGGATGCAAGAATGGGCTGAGAACTAGCAGATGAGTTCAACTCAGGTAAGTGCGAAGTGGTTCATTTTGGTAGGTGAAATATGATGACAAAATATAGTATTAATGGTAAGACTCTTGACAATGTGGAGGATCAGAGGGACCTTGGGGTCTGAGTCCATAGGACACTCAAAGCAGCTGCACAGGTTGACTCTGTGGTTAGGAAGGCATACGGTGTATTGGCTTCATCAACCGTGAAATTGAATTTAGGAGCCGAGAGGTAATGTTGCAGCTATATAGGACCCTGGTCAGACCCCACTTGGAGTACTGTGCTCAGTCCTGGTCACCTCACTACAGGAAGGATGTGGAAACCATAGAAAGGGTGCAGAGGAGAATTACAAGGACTTTGCCTGGATTGAGAAGCATGCCTTATGCGAATAAGTTGAGTGAACTCGGCCCTTTTTCCTTGGAGTGACGGAGGATGAGAGGTGACCTGATAGAGGTGTATAAGATGATGAGAGGCATTGATCATGTGGATAGTCAAAGACTTTTTCTCAGGGTTGAAATGGCTAGCATGAGAGGGCACAGTTTTAAGGTACTTGGAAGTAGGTACAGAGGAGATTTCAGGAGTAAGTTCTTTATGCAGAGAGTGGTGAGTATATGGAATGGGCCTCCAGTGATGGTGGTGGAGGTGGATACGATACAGTCTTTTAAGAGACTCCTGGATAGGTGCATGGAACTTAGAAAAATAGAAGGCTACGGGTAAACCTAGGTAATTTCTCAGGTAAGGTCATGTTTGGCACAGCTTTGTGGGCCAAAGGGCCTGTATTGTGCTGTAGGTTTTCTATGTTTCTATGTTTCTAAAATACAGGGAAGTCCTGGAGGAAAACCTGATGCAGTATTCAAGAGAACTGCAACTTCTGAGAAGATTCGTTTTCCAGCAACATAATGACCACAAGCATAAAGCCAGAGCTACACAGGAATGGCTTAAAAACGACAAAGTTAATGTCCTGGAGTTTCCAAATGAGAAGCCAAACCTTAAATCAATTGAGAATTTGTGGGTGGACTTGAAAAGAGCTGTTCACTCGTGATACCCATGCAATCTATCAGAGCTTGAGCAGTTTTATAAATAAGAATAGGGAAAAATTGCAGAGTCCAGATGTGCAAAGCTGAAAGAGACATCTCCACACAGTCTCAAGGCTGTAATTGCTGCCTAAGGTGCATCTACTAAATACTGACCTGAACGGGGTGAATACTTATGTAACCAATTACTTAGAGTATTGTATCTGTAATTAATTTAGATATCTTTGTAGAGATCTGATTTCACTTTAACATGAAAGAGTCATTTTATGTTGATCAGTGTCAAAAAGAACATTGTGATTCAATGTTGTAAAACAATAAAACATGAAAACTCCTAGGTGGGGGATGAATACTTTTCATCGGCACTGAGGCTTGTTATCATTCCAGCAACATCAGCTGATTTGAATGCTATTTATTTTCCTCATTTACTATCCATATACTCAGCTTGTTTGCGTGCTGTGGTTTCAGGCTCACACGTAGGACTGCAAATGCTGTGGAGCAGTTTACATAAAGGGCCATCTATCTGCTAGAAAGAGTTCAGTGCAAGTATATTTATTTACGTTGACTGATCTTTTATCTGCTCTACAGGTTTATTTTCAGCTACCAAACCCATCAGAGTAAACATTTAAGGTTAGTCTTTATTGAACCAAGTTCACCAAGTTTAAACTTTATTCTACAAAGCAGCTGATAAATCCATTGTATCAAGAGAAGTTCAACACAAAAAGTGTAGAATGCTCAGTATTTTAGATTCAAGGTAGCTTTTTAGATTTAAAATCTGCCTCAGGCTTATCATATCTTACTCCTAAACCATTAGTGATTAATTAAGGAAGCCAACTTTGTCATTCCCTGCCAGAGTTATCATCCATCAGTGGCTGTACCTTCCACTCCTTGGGTTCTGAACTCTAAAATATGCCCCTTCTCATGCCTTTGAACTCTCCACACGCAGTGGCCACATATTCCCTGTGCCTAATAAAGTGGTCTCTGCGTGTACGTTAATTGTCTTCAGTTGCTGTAGCCTATCCGCTTCAGGCTTCGACATGTTATGCTTTCAGAGATGCTCTTCTGCACACTACTGTTCTAATGCGTGGTTATTTGAGTCACCATCACCTGCCTGCCAGCTTGAACCAGTCTGTCCATTCCCCTCGGACCTCTTTCATTAATGAGACGTTTTTGCCCACAGAACTGCTGCTCACTGTACATTTTCTTTTTTGTTTTTCACAGCATGCTTTGTAAACTCCTAAGACTGTTATAAATGAAAATCCCAGTAAATCAGCAGTTTCTGACATACTCAAACCACCCAATCTGGCTCCAACAATCAGTCCACGTTCAATGTCACTTAGATCACATTTCTTCCTCATTCTGATATTCGATCTGAACAACAACTCAACCTCTTGACCATGTCTGCATGCATTTATGCATTGAGTTGCTGCCACGTTAGTAATTTGTATCAAGGGCACTGTGAATCTCTCTCTTTTCTTCATTAAATCTCTCTCATTGATTTATTTCATGATTACTTGTCTTATCGGTTCCTTATTGTTGTAATAGCCAGGGATGGTAATGGGGGCAAGCTCCCACTACCTATTGAATGCTCCCAATGGCGTGCACCTCAAATAGCATTTGACAACTCAGTCCAGCACCCGGCCTTCATCTGTGGCTTAGTTACAAGGCCCGGTGGAACCATTTCTACTGACAGGAGAAGAGGCAAAGGCAGGTTAATGGTTAAAGCCAGTCGTTTCAGGCAGGGGGCTCATCGGCCGTGGCTAGCAGCTCATCTCAAACCTCCGCTGCCTTGTGGCTATACCCACTTACGAGGAAGGCTTCGGAAGTAAACCTTGAGGGAAAAATCGGGAGCTGCAGTCCGTGAAGCAGTCCTACATTGAGCTCAATGCTGACTGGCAACTCCTGCAATGCTTCTGGTACCGAACTGCATCGGTCTCCTCCGTTCCTTTGGGTTCATCAGTTAAATGGAGAGGGGGAGCTTGCGACATGGCCAACCGCTTGCTCTCTATATCGTACTGCCCAGGATTACTTATCTAGACAACCAGGACACAACATCCATGGTCAACTCTGACCGACAGAGACCAACACACAACACAGACACACCTGTCCTATTATTGCCTTCAGTTTGTCGGTGGCAAGGCTTGTTTAATAATCGTTTCAGGGGCAATCAAGGGTCGACGTAAATGCCAGCAGTGCCAACATCCCACATGCCCACATCCCCATGGGGTGGCATGGTAGCGTAACAGTTAGCATAATGCTATTACAGTACCAGCCAGCCAGATTCAATTCTCCCTGTTACCTGTAAAGAATTTGTACATTGTCTCTCCACACCACACAGGTTGCCCACAGATACTCTAGCTTCCTCCCACAGTTAGTAGATTAATTGGGCAGCTCAGGCTCACTGGGATGGTAGGACCTGTTACTATGCTGCTTCTCTAAATAAATAAAATATTTTTTTTTAAATTAGGTGTCAGAGTTAGGAGAGCTACCTCAAGAATTATGAAGTCAAAATTTTATTTTAAGCATAAATCATATCGTTTTACTGCTTCATTTATGGGATGTTGGTATTGAGAGAAAATGGGGATTTATTGTCCACCCTTGATTGGCTCTGTTCAGAATGGTTTGTTAAGTCTTTTCAGCCAGGAGGTAAGCAGATGGTGGATGGTCATATGAGCAGCTGGTGCATATCACAAATCCTGGTTATGTGATCACTGGCACCAGGCAGACAATCTCTGAAGAGTATTGATACTGGCTGGGGTCACCAATCTTGTAAAGAAACTGCCTAGAAGAAGTCAATGACAAATCACTTCTGTAGTGAAGTTTGCCAAGAACAATCATGGTCATGAGACCATGATCACCCATGTCATATGACACGGCACATAATGCTGCTGATGATTATGAGACAAGTCTAGTTGTATTTCTATGGATCTGGGAGTCATGTATAGATCAGATCAGATACAAGCAGGAAGCTACCTTTAAAATAGTATTAAACCAGGTGCACTTTCAGTGCAATCCAGACTTTACAATATATATTTTTCTCATTCCAAAGTTACAGTATTTATTAACTTGAATGTAAAGATCTACAGTTGCTTTGTTAAGATTTGAAGAGTATCAAGTTCCCAAGGCTGTAGTCATTAGTTGAAGAACTTAACTATTGAGTTCTGCAGCTTAACCGTTCCACTGTACGTTAATCCCTGTTGATATTTGTGCAGAAGTGGGAACTCAGGAAACAAACTTCCGTTCTCACTCTGCTGTCAAATGGGAAGAGCTACTTGTCAGTAAGTTGACATTAAGTCAGACGGAAGGAATGTCATTATTGATTAGCTGTGGAAAGCGGCCAGTGAGTGAGTGGGCCAGTGAAGGAGTGGAGATTTGAGGCTTTGACTCGAGAGATTCTGGCAGTTTTGGCAGTTGGACTGTGCAACCAAGTCAATCAAGATTTAAATAGTCAGCAGAAAGCCGTTGATTAGACAATCAAGGTCAGGTGACCAAGCAGTTTGAAAAGCTCAAACAAATAAATAGAGGGGTAGCTCAAGTGGAGCGGCCTGTGGAAAGCAGCCAGTGAAGGAGTGGAGATTTGAGGCTTTGATGAGAAGAGGCTGAGGACGAGCTTCACTCCAAGTGAGGTAAGGCCGGGTAAGTTCCTTTCAAAGGAGAAAGTTTCAAAAGTTGAGGCAAGTATTGGGTAGGTCATGGCAGCTGAGGTTGTGGTTTGTTCATCCTGCAGCATGTGGGAACTCAGGGATACTTCCAGTGTCCCTGATGACTATGTGTGCAGGAAGTGTGTCCAACTGCAGCTTCTGGCAGACCACATTGAGCATCTGGAGCTGCGATTGGATTCATACTGGAGCATCCGCGATGCTGAGAAAGTCGTGAATAGCACGTTCAGTGAGTTGGCCACACCGCATGTAAAGGCTACACAGGCAGAAAGGGAAGGGGTGGCCACTAGACAGCGTAGCAGTAGGCAGGTAGTGCAGGAGTCCCCTGGGGTCATCTTCCTCCTAAACAGATATACTGTTTTGGATACTGTTGGGGGAGATGTCTCATCAGGGGAAGGCAGCAGCAGCCGAGTTCATTGCACCATGGGTGGCTCTGCAGCACAGGAGGGAAGGAAAAGGAGTGGGAGAGCTATAGTGATGGGGGATTCAATTGTAAAGGGAATAGATAAGCGTTTCTGCAGCTGCAAATGAGACTCCAGGATGGTATGTTGCCTCCCTGGTTCAAGGGTCAAGGATGTCTCTGAGTGGCTGCAGGACATTCTGGAATGGGAGGGTGAACAGCCAGTGGTCGTGGTGCACATAGGTACCAACGATATAGGTAAAAAATGGGATGAGGTCCTACAAGGTGAATTTAGGGAGTTAGGAGATAAACTAAAAAGTAGGACCACAAAGGTAATAATCTCTGGATTACTACCAGTGCCACGTGCTAGTCAGAGTAGAAATAGGAGGATATTTCAGTTGAAGATGTGGCTTGAGAAATGGTGCAAGGGGGAGGGATTCAAATTTCTGGGGCATTGGAACCAGTTCTGGGGGAGGTGGGACCGGTATAAACAGGACGGTCTGCAACTGGGCTGGACTGGAACCAATGTCCTAGGGGGAGCGTTTGCTACTGCTGTTCAGGAGGCTTTAAACTAATGTGGCAGGGGGATGGGAACAAGTGCAGAGAGACGGAGAGGTGTAAAATGAGGGTAGAAACAAAAAGTAGTAAGGTGAAAAGTAAAAGTGGCAGGCAGGCAAATCCAGGGCAAAAAGCAAAAAGAGCCACTTTTCAACATAATTGTATAAGGGCTAAGAGTGTTGTAAAATCAAGCCTGAAGGCTTTATGTGTCAATGCGAGGAGCATTCGTAACAAGGTGGATGAATTGAATGTGCAGATAGTTATTAATGAATATGATATAGTT
The DNA here is from genome assembly GCF_048418815.1 of Hemitrygon akajei. Lineage (NCBI taxonomy): Eukaryota > Metazoa > Chordata > Chondrichthyes > Myliobatiformes > Dasyatidae > Hemitrygon > Hemitrygon akajei. The sequence continues at coordinate 24,633,335 of NC_133138.1, read as the reverse complement.
GGGATCACAGAGACATGGCTCCAGGGTGACCAAGGATGGGAGCTCAACATCCAGGGATATTCAATATTCAGGAGGGATAGACAGGAAAGAAAAGGAGGTGGGGTAGCATTGCTGGTTAGAGAGGAGATTAATGCAATAGAAAGGAAGGACATTAGCCTGAAGGATGTGGAATCAATATGGGTAGAGCTGCATAACACTGAGGGGCAGAAGATGCTGGTGGGAGTTGTGTACAGGCCACCTAACAGTAGTAGTGAGGTTGGGGATGGCATTAAACAAGAAATTAGAAATGCGTGCAAAAAAGGAACAGTAGTTATAATGGGTGACTTCAATCTACATATAGATTGGGTGAACCAAATTGGTAAGGGTGCTGGGGAAGAGGATTTCTTGGAATGTATGCGGGATGGTTTTCTGAACCAACATGTTGAGGAACCAGCTATAGAGCAGGCCATTCTAGATTGGGTATTGAGCAATGAGGGAAGGTTAGTTAGCAATCTTGTCGTGCGAGGTCCCTTGGGTAAGAGTGACCATAATATGGTGGAATTCTTCATTAAGATGGAGAGTGACATAGTTAATTCAGAAACAAAGGTTCTGAACATAAAGAAGGATAACTTTGAAGGTATGAGATGTGAATTAGCTAAGATAGACTGGCAAATGACACTTAAAGGGTTGACAGTGGATATGCAATGGCAAGCATTTAAAGATCGCATGGATGAACTACAACAATTGTTCATCCCAGTTTGGCAAAGGAATAAACCAGGGAAGGTAGTGCACCCCTGGCTGTCAAGGGAAATTAGGGATAGTATCAAGTCCAAAGAAGAAACATATAAATTAGCAAAAAAAAGCGGCACACCTGAGGACTGGGAGAAATTCAGAGACCAGCAAAGGAGGACAAAGGGCATAATTAGGAAAGGGAAAAAAGATTATGAGAGAAAGCTGGCAGGGAACATAAAAACTGACTGTAAAAGCTTTTATAGATACGTGAAAAGAAAAAGATTGGTCAAGACAAATGTAGGTCCTTTACAGTCAGAAACAGGTGAATTGATCATAGGGAACAAAGACATGGCAGACCAATTGAATAACTTCTTTGGTTCTGTCTTCACTAAGGAGGACATAAATAATCTTCTGGAAATAGTGAGGGACCGAGGGTCTAGTGAGATGAAGGAACTGAGTGAAATGCATGTTAGTAGGGAAGTGGTGTTAGGTAAATTGAAGGGATTAAAGACAGATAAATCCCCAGGGCCAGATGGTCTGCATCCCAGAGTGCTTAAGGAAGTAGCCCAAGAAATAGTGGATGCATTAGTGATAATTTTTCAAAACTCCTTAGATTCTGGATTAGTTCCTGAGGATTGGAGGGTGGCTAATGTAACCCCACTTTTTAAAAAAGGAGGGAGAGAGAAACCAGGGAATTATAGACCGGTAAGTCTGACATCGGTGGTGGGGAAAATGCTAGAGTCGGTTCTCAAGGATGTGATAACAGCACATTTGGAAAGAGGGTGAAATCATCGGACAAAGTCAGCATGGATTTGTGAAAGGAAAATCATGTCTGACGAATCTTATAGAATTTTCTGAAGATGTAACTAGTAGAGTGGATAGGGGAGAGCCAGTGGATGTGGTATATTTAGATTTTCAAAAGGCTTTTGACAAGGTCCCACACAGGAGATTAGTGTGCAAACTTGAAGCACACGGTATTGGGGGTATGGTATTGATGTGGATAGAGAATTGGTTGGCAGACAGGAAGCAAAGAGTGGCAGTAAACGGGACCTTTTCAGAATGGCAGGCAGTGACTAGTGGGGTACCGCAAGGCTCAGTGCTGGGACCCCAGTTGTTTACAATATATATTAATGATTTAGACGAGGGAATTAAATGCAGCATCTCCAAGTTTGCGGATGACACGAAGCTGGGCGGCAGTGTTAGCAGTGAGGAGGATGCTAAGAGGATGCAGGGTGACTTGGATAGTTAGGTGAGTGGGCAAATTCATGGCAGATGCAATTTAATGTGGATAAATGTGAGGTTATCCACTTTGGTTGCAAGGACAGGAAAACAGATTATTATATGAACGGTGGCCGATTAGGAAAAGGGGAGATGCAACGAGACCTGGGTATCATGGTACAACAGTCATTGCAGGTACAGCAGGCGGTGAAAAAGGCAAATGGTATGTTGGCATTCATAGCAAAAGGATTGAGTACAGGAGCAGGGAGGTTCTACTGCAGTTGTACAAGGCCTTGGTGAGACCGCACCTAGAATATTGTGTGCAGTTTTGGTCCCCTAATCTGAGGAAAGACATTCTTGCCATAGAGGGAGTACAGAGAAGGTTCACCAGATTGATTCCTGGGATGGCAGGACTTTCACATGAAGAAAGACTGGATCGACTAGGCTTATACTCACTGGAATTTAGAAGATTGAGGGGGGATCTTATTGAAACGTATAAAATTCTAAAAGGATTGGACAGGCTAGATGCAGGAAGATTGTTTCCAATGTTGGGGAAGTCCAGAACGAGGAGTCACAGTTTAAGGATAAAGGGGAAGCCTTTTAGGACCGAGATGAGGAAAAACTTCTTCACACAGAGTGGTGAATCTGTGGAATTCTCTACCACAGGAAACAGTTGAGGCCAGTTCATTGGCTATATTTAAGAGGAAGTTAGATATGGCCCTTGTGGCTAAAGGGATCGGGGGTATGGAGAGAAAGCAGGTATAGGGTTCTGAGTTGGATGATCAGCCATGATCATACTGAATGGCGGTGCAGGCTCGAAGGGCCAAATGGCCTACTCCTGCACCTATTTTCTATGTTTCTAATGCCATGGAAATGGAACAGCCTAAGGGTACAAAAACACAATGTACATCACTGTAAACAGGTTATCATCGCAAGCCTGCAGATCTACTGTACAGTCATAAAAGTAATCATTTATTCATCAGACCATCCCAAATTAGGATGTTCACCCCTGTTAACCTGCTTCTATGAAGTATGAAGTGCCACAGCCAGTGTATGAACAGCAATCTGTTACAACAACAGTGTGATTAAAACAGTGCCCACATCCCATAAACTGCTCTGTTGTGTTCTGTGTTGTTCTGATGGTAAATGTGGGCATGCTATTTTGGTGCCAGAGTTTGTGGCGACCCTTGTGGGCTGCCCCCAGTTCATCTTCAGGTGTGTTTGTTGTTGACACCAATGATGCATTTCACTAAGTTTTGACATACATGGGATAAATAAATGAATCCAAATCTGATTTCAAGAAAACAAAATTGTTTGTTCTTGATGTTAAATTACGACTCCCTAATTTTTGATGTTGCTCTATAAATTGTGTTAGGTTTAATGAGAGAGAAAGATAGAGAGCTTCCTAGTGATGTTGATTAGAGGATAAGCATTGCTGCCTAGATTGTTTTTTTTGGCTAATATTGATCCAGGACATGCCATGTTCATAGAAAACCCTTGGCTAGCTGCAGTGTATGAAAGAATGTCTTACAGACGTTCATGCCTGCAGACACACAGACACACTGGAGGTCAGATCTGTTGGGAATATCCTTGATGCCCACAAGATCACAGAATCAGGAAGATCTCCGAACTTAGCGGGTTGAGTGGCCGCATACGCTTTGCATTTTGGCCCCTCAGCTTTATGCTAGCCATAGATGACACATCTAACACTGCCCTTCAGATGATGATGGGCTTTGCCCCAAAATGTTGACTATTTATTGACCTCCATAGATGTTACCTGAGCTGCAGAGTTCTTCCAGCATTTTGTCTGTGTTGTTCAGGGTTTCCAGCATTCGCAGACTCTCTTGCATTTCTGTGTTTCTTGATCTGCCTAGGCCATGTAATCCTTTCCTAAGTATTAAATTATTGAAGAGGCGAGACATGGTTGAAAACTGTTTCACTTGCACTGAAATTTTGATGCAATAGGTGAACTTCCAGGTCTGGCTTCATTGGGAAATACAACAGGTTCATTGGTTTGTAACTTACCTTCCTTTGTTCTCCATTAAAGCCAGTTTTGAGCAATTTTGGATGGAGCATAAAGCTAAAAGATTATTCCAGTTAATGATAAGCTAGTCCAGCCTGTTTCCCCACACACCAGATTTCATTAAAAATAGATCCAAACAAATACCTTTTGCACGAAAATAAGTTCTTGGGTCAAATAAATGAAGGAAACTAAAATGTCAAAATAGCTTAACCCACTTATCTCTACATCTTCTGTTCCAAGTACTCAAAATTGAATCTCTTCAAACTTGGAACTCTGTTAAGGAGGAAAGAATTAAAAGCTCGAAGTGGAATTCAGCTTTATAGCATCTGAGTTTTTTATTCTTACAATTTCTCTTGTATGGAATCACTTTCTTTCCCTGTGCCTCTGATCACAATTTGGAAGCAATTTTCTTGTGTGATTCCTTTAATCTAACTAATAGACATTAACTGTAATAATCTTTTTTCCTACTGGGTGAAGATTCTTCTCACAGTCCGATGTTCAGCAGAGCTTAAAGATGATTAAAACTGAGATGAGGCTGTGCCAAAACCCAATGCTTTTAATTTTTAATTAACCTGTCTACACACAGCAGATGGATTGCCAGTTCATCTCACAGAACTGGAGGCGGCAAGCATTACTTTCAAATGCCAATGTTCCAATTCTGTCTTGGGAAGAAATAAAATGAACAGTAATCTAGTTTGGGGTTGCTATTTTCTCTTGGTGTGCCTTGATAGTGAAAAATAAAACTAACGGCTCGGAATGGCGGGGTGGGGAGGGGGAGTGGTGTGGCACCATTACAGCTCAAGGGGTCGGAATTCAGAGTTCAACTATGGCGCTGTCTGCAAGGAGTTAGTACATTCTCCCTGTCACCACATGGGTTGGCTCCGGGTGCTCAGTTTTCCTCCCACCGTCCAAAGCCGTACAGGCTAATTGGTCACTGGAAGTTGCCCTGTGATTAGGCTAGTGTTAAATTGATAAGACTGGCTGGGTGGTGCACCTCATTGGGCCAGAGGGGCCAGTTCAACACTGTATCTCTAAATAGATAGATAGATAAATGGCATTTTAAATAAGTAAATAAATAGATTAGATAGATAGATAGGAGAGCATCCTAGCCTTTGCAATTGAATCACAAAACGCTTGATTTGACATATCCTCTGCATTCATCAGAGTCAGAATCAGAATTAGACTTATTACTCTTAACTTAAATGAGCTGAAATTTGCTATTTGCACCAGCAATACTTTGCAAGGGCATAAAATTATCATAAATTGTAAAAATAAATAAATGAGTTTGTAGACTATTCATAATTCTGTTGGCAGAAGAAATAAGCTGTTTCTGAATCTTTGAGAATGGGCCTCATCTCCTGTACCTTCTTCCCAATGGTAATAATGGTACAAGAGCATATCCCAGATGGCAATATTGTCATCATTAGCATAGAAGTGGTCCTTTCAGCCCATCTACACTACTGTATCCTTCTATTTCTTAGCTATTGAGGTACCTATGTAGATGACTCTTGAACATAAGGTTGTATCTGACTCCACCACCTGCTGTCAATATGTTCTGGATAATAACTTTCTGCTCAAGTCTTTTCCAATATCCCTTTTGCTCATTAAACTATGTCTCCTCTTTTTTGTACCGCTTCTGTGGCAGAAAGATTCAAGCCATCAGCTCAATCTATGCCCCATGCGATAAGTGGCCACTTTATTAGGTATACCTGTAAACCTGCTTGTTAAATACAAATATTAAATCATGTGGCAGCAATTCAATGCATAAAAACATGTAGACATGGACAAAAGGTTCAGTTGTTTTTCTGACCAAACATCAGAATGGGGAAAAGATCAGATCTACTTTGACCATGGAAAGATTGTTGGTACCAGACGGAGTGGGTGGTTTGAGTAACTCAGAAACTGCTGATTTTTACAAAGAACAGCCTCCAGAGTTTACAGAATATGGTGTAAAAGACCCAAACAATCCAGTGAGTGGCAGTTCTGTAGGTGAAAACACCTTGTTGATGAGAGAGGTCAGAGGAGAATGGCCAGACTGGTTCAAGCTGACAGGAAGGTGACCGTAACACAAATAACCATTTGTTACAACAGTGGTGTGCAGAAGAGCATCTCTGTATGCACAACACATCAAATCTCGAAGCCAATAGGCTACGGCAACAGAAGACCACAAACATACACTCAGTGGCCACTTTATTAGCTACAGGAGATACCGAATAAAGTGGTTACGAAGTGTAATTTTGTATAACTCTTTCATGTCACCCTCAGCCTCCTACACTCCAGGAAAGACAAAGTCTACTTATCCAGTTTCTCACCGTAACCTAAAGTCCTTCAAACAAGTACAACATCATAGTGACTCTTGTCTGTATGCTGTCCAATGCAATCAGCAAGATAATATGTAGCTTCAACAGCAGAATTGGGAATCCTGTTACTACAAAAACAAAAGCTTGCATTTAAATAGCATTTTAGATTAAGAAAATTTGTCCACATTTGTTTGGAAACAATCTTAGAGTGCATGGCATGGATGATAACACTTCGACAAACTAGCAGCTAGCAATTTTAACTGCATACATCATATTTCTACTAAGTATTACAGATGTTTCTTATTATTCTTCTCTTCCTCATCCTCTTCCTCCTCTTCCCCCTTCTCTTCCTTGACTTCCTCCTCTTCCTTTTCTTCTATTTTTTCATTGACACATGCACACCAACACACTGGAGTTGTCCTCTGTGCACTGCACTTTGGCCAGTCTTCAACCAGAGAAATTCAGCAAGGAGCAGCGTGATCACACCACACCTTGCCAGCCATTGCGCCACGTGTATACTCACAGGGTTAGTACTGGATACCTTGCTACTGATGATCAAAGCAACTGCAGAGATTGTAAATCAGAATTTGAAGCAGAAAACGTGACCTAACTAAAGATCTTTGACTGAATCGTTTACACACTTTCTCTTTTGGTTTAAGATGGTGTTACCAGAGACGTGCAACAGTTTACTGGTATTTTGAAAGAAAAGGAATTCAATTAAAAGCATTATTAATAACACTTTTTTTAAGTAAATTGTGGTAAACTATCACCGCACACAATGAAGGAACAAGTGAAGGTAAAGTGGGACAGGAGGTACTGCTTTATTAGGCACCTCCTGTAACTAATAAAGTGGCCACTGAGTGTGCCCTGCTGGTGTGCTGCAAAATCGGCGCACTTGGAGTTGGAGCTGTGCTGGTTGGGGTGAATGATTCATTGGGAAGACAGGACAGAGGAGTTCCGATGCCCGTCTAATCTGCGTATGAGGGAGGATCACACTAAACGCCGAGCCGAATTGGAGAGGTTGAGAACGGTTTCTTCAGCCACAAAATCCAGGTCAAAAGCAAACCTTGGTCTGGAGTAATTTGCTGTGGCAAGGCCCTGGCCGTAATGTGAGGTACAAAATGTTGTTCCGGCAATCTAAATGCCAGCCCATATAGACTGGGAAGGCAGGGGTGACAAGAGTTGGATGAAGTTGGATCATTCTGGGTGTTGAGCTGCTTGTAGAGGTTGAGAACAGCTCCTTCGGCAGCGAAGCCTAGGCCCAGAGCAATTCACCAGCAGTGGGGCCAGAACCTAGTGCGAGATTTGGATAATTTAACACTAGCCCAGATAGGCTGGGGGTTTCTCTCTCTGCGATTCTAAGGGTGTGAGACTGCCCCCGGCTGCTGGGTTTCACATTTGCCAACTCTTCAGCAATTTGCCCTGCTAACATGATGAACTGAATACTGAGGCTTTGGGCCTACCACTGGCTGCTCCACAGATTTGGATCCAGGGACTCAATTTGGTTCAGAATGCTGTTGTGCTCACTTCCATTTATTTGATTTGCTTTGTGTTTTTTTTTCTTTCTCTGTGGGCAATGGGGGGTTGGTCTTTTTTTAATTGGGTTCTTTTGATTTCCTGCTTTGCAACTGACTGTAAGCAAACAAATCTCAAGGTTGTATAATTTAAACATTCTTTGATAATAAATGCACTTTGAAACTTTCCATAGATGCTGCCTGAGCTGTTGAGTACTTCCTATATTTTCTGTTTGTATACCAGTATTATGTATTCACATGCCATCTATTAAATATCATGTGGGGAAAAAAAGTTGTCTTATTATTGATTATAGGTTGGTTTCCAAAATGAGAAGCCTGCTGTTAAGTAGCTAAATGGGTGAAAGCTCTTTGATTGCTACAGGCTGACATCAGCACATGCTGCATAAAGTCAAGGCATGTGAACAAACTTCACCCCTCAAGAAAATCAACAAGCTTGAGGATTAAGAATTACCATTAGATGTTACAAATGCTAATAACTTCCCAGTGGGTTTATCCCACTGGCTGTTTTGCACGCAGGAGGCTTCAAAGCTAATGCACTTTCAGATCACTCAACCATGGGTGGCTCACAAATGCCCATATATCTGCATATTGGTGCTTCAAGGAAAGATCGAAGTGAGCAATGCAGGATTTCTTTGTTTTACCATGAAGTAACGATTATACAATTGTTATACTTAAAATAATAACTCAGCAGAGAAAATTAAGATTTCTGATCATAGAGGGTGTGCTGCCAGCTGTTAGGGATTCAGGAGCTGCGGAATTCTGTGATGTAGAAGGCATTAATTCAAAGGAGAACCAGCCTTCAGGACACCAGTTGTAATGTAAATTGTAAGCCACAGTTAGAAATTAAAAGGACTATGTTCTTCAGCAAACATTACTATCTACAGATTACAAATCACTCGGAGAGATGGTCCACAAACTTCCATGATCATGAGATGTTTGTGCGTGTATCTGACAAATATAAAACAATATGTTAATTGGCCAACAGAAACTAGTTGAGTTGTTTTGTACTATTATGACTGAGTTCAAGGAAGCTTCCACAAGGATCTTGGCCTGAAATGCCGACTGTACTCTTTTCCATAGAAGCTGCCTGGCCTGCTGAGTTCCTCCGATATTTCGTGTGTGTGTGTTGCTTAGATTTCCAGCATCTGCAGATTTCTCTTGTCCGTTATCTAGTCACTTAGCACATAAGAAGTGGTCAGAGGCGTATTTGCTCTGCTATCAATAATTGGGATTCTTGTATACTTGGATAGTCAGCCCTCACAACAATAATCTTGGGGGGCTGGATTCTTGATCTTCAGAAGATTTTAGACCATCCATCTGATAATTTAGTCTCATCTGAAGTGTTTGAACATTCAGAGGTATGTTGTCAGTTACAGAAAACTCATGTTCTGAAAATGTCATTTGTCAGACACAAAATTTTGAAGTAAGCACTGTCATTATAATGATAGAAATTGTATTAAATCACATGCTGTTACCTTTGCTCTTAGCAGTACAAAAACCTGATGCGGTTTGTGCTTGGGATTTCTAAGAAAACGCCTGATCGTCATGATGAATAAAGGCCTTTAATATCGACTGCAGACTGCTGGAACATTCATGAACTCAGGGACTTGGACTCTATTCTTTATGTGACTGTATCTTACTGCTGTCTTAAATATGTACTTGCTCTCTTATATGTGCTAGATGAGTCTTGTGCTGTGTATGACTGTTGGTATTGTGTTTTCCTCCAGAGGAGCACTGTTTTGATTGGCTGCATTCATGGGTGTTCATGCATGGTTGAACGACACTTAAACTTGAACTTGAATGACTCAGATCAGCGTTCACAAAACAAACCAACAGAAGACTTCAGTAAAACTTTTTAATAAATTCTAAAAGTGCACAGGAGTAAGAAAATAAGTTATTTTTTAATTCATCTGTGGGACATGAATGTCAGTTGACAATGCTGGTATTTATTGTTTCATGCTACTGATACTAAAACAGGAGACTTTTAAGAGCTGACTATACTGGTGGGTCTGGAATCAAAAGAACAGATTTCCTTTCCTCAGGGATATTATTGAACCAGAGATATATTTATAACAAATCAATAGCTTCATGTGTATAGTGACTAAGACTTTTTTATTTTGTAATGCCCTGCTTCACATCTTCACTGTTGTGCCGTAGGTATTTCATTTAACAGCTCTGTAGGTGCAGTCTGTTCTGCTTTCACCCTGTTTGGGTTATTGTTGAAGATGAGGGATGATGTGGAATGTGTGCCATCCAATTAGGGGAAGGTTTTGTTGACAAGTACGGTTGGTCTTGGGTCTTTTTTGTTTGGCAGGAGATGAAGAGAGAAAATGCTGGGAAGAACCGGTTGTAGGATCCAATCCGGTGGGAGACCCATTTGTTCGAGATGGATTGCAATAGAAGGTGGCATGTGCTTTCACGCAGACCGAGGACCCAGTGTGTGAGTGACAGAGAAGTTCAAGATGAGCTCCAACCTGTGCACATTTGACTGTTTAATTAGAATGGGCCCTTTTCTTTTTCTTTACTAACCCTTTAGTTAAGATTCATAAATATAATTTGTTTAATCGTAAGCAAACAGTAAGAAATAACTTTGTTATTTTGTGGCTCTACTTTGTAACAGAGAAGCAAATTACACAGCATCCACACAAACCAGGGCTTGGAATGGGAGAACCATCTGAGTCTCAGGAGTTTGGTGGGACCAGTGTTTTCCCTGGACTTACACAGCCAAGGAAACCAGAGGGTTTCAATTTCTAAGTAAATTCCTGAATGAGCATTCTCAACTGAATGTTTTGATTTGAACTCTAGTCATTCATCGATGTTCCAAAATTTTGGTTGCTAGTCCAGGAACTTGGCACTTATCACATTGATAGAAACTGTTGGTAATAATTCTGTTTTTTAAAAAAAAACTGCATCTGTGGAGACAAATAAAAGTGAGAGTCAAACTATCAGTTGAAGATCCCAAGTCCTCTGCAGATGGTGCTTAAACACCTACTTCCTAAGAGCTTACTAAATGGCAGAGGCTAATTTGTCTATACCTGCTTCTCCTGATAATAGCCTTTTCTAATAGAGCAGTACCGTTTTATGCTCTAATGATCACTAGCTCGTTATTTAAATCAGCTGTGGCATATTGCTTTAAATATGCAATTGGTGCAGGGCTTTGGCATCTCAAAATGGTGCCACAGATAGATGAATGTGAATACGTACACCAATATTGCCCCTCTCACTCAAATTCAAAATCATAATGGGGAAAAATTGCACAATTTACAAGGAAATTGTGAAGTAACTCACTACAAGCTGTTCTAACCCACAGCTTAGCTGCTGATTTTATAGTTATAAATGGCTGGAAACTGTCCATACATTTATCTATTTACAGCAGACTAGGATTGAAAGCAAACATTTAAAATGGAGTAAATACAGCAGGTTGATTAAAGGAAACATTTGCAATATTTAAGTTTTTTATATGTGCTTAATGTCGCTGCTCTACTGGAATTTCAGCAGAAGATGCTTACCATCTGTTTGCTGTAATTTTGTTGGAAGTTCAGTACAAGTCCTGGAATTGCTGGCCTTCGGTAACATTTTCACAAGCATTCCACCATTTTCCTGCTTTGAGATTGGGGGATAGGGCAATGTGCTTTGAGGAGAAACACATTTCCTCTGGAAGTCTGAAAAGCAAAATTAATGTTTGAAATCATTCCTACACTTGCATCTCATCCTTTGAAGTGAAAGAAGTCATGTTACTACTTCAGTAAAAGTGACTTAAGGACAGAGGGCATGCCTTTTAGGAAAGAGACGAAGAGGAATTTATTTCGCAAGATGGTGGTGAATCTATGGAATTCAGTGCCATATACTCACCTGTGGAGGCCAAGTCATTAAAGAGAGAGATAATAAATCAGTCATGATGGAATGACAGAGGGATTTGAGGAGCTGAATGGCCTAATTCTGTTTCTATCTTATGGAATAAGCCATAAGATTCTCTTAGTACTGGACAGAAAATCCAGTCAGATTCCATAGTTATCTTCATTTATCTCTAATGTACTCGATGTTCACTACTTTCTCAGTAGAAAGCCTACTGCTTTCTCAGTACATTTTGTTCTCTTAATGATTATTTCTTTCAGCTCCTCCTTCACTCTGGACTTGTTCTCTGCTGCTTCTCGGAGGTTTCCTGCATCTTTTGGAAAGGCAAGCACAAAACACCTGTTCAGTTTCTCTGCAGTTTTAGCAGCAGTCTCAAGTGCGGGAAATATTCCAACTGAAATATTACTGTCATAAAGAAAAAGACAAAGTTTTTGGAAAATTCAGATAGTTGTTATAACTTGCAATCTTTATCAAGCATTTTAAGGTTTTGAAATTTAGTGACATACCTGAACAAGAAATATTGCTATGATGTTGAAAATTATATCTTAATCCAGAGAAGAGCAATTTTGGGCAGATTCAGGGTATCTTAGTAACAATTTGTCTTCCAACCACTTTTGTTCCAGTGCAGTGCTCTGCTAGATTATATCAACAACATGCCAAATTCAACCGCAGTGAGATTTTCAACATCAATGGTCAGAAAAAACAACTTTCCTACACACCACAGAATGTTGCTCGCTGCTGTATTAAGAACACAACAGATAGAAGCAGATTAAGCTGTTCAGCCCATCGAGTCTGCTCCCCCATTCTATCATGGTTGACTTACTATCCCTCTCAACTTCATTGTCCTATCTTCTTTCTGTAACCTTTATTAAGGGAATCAATCAAGAACACATCAACCTCCACTTTAAATATATCAAATGACTTGGCCTACATATCTATCCATGGTAACGCACTCAAAGATTCATCACCCTCTGACTAAAGAAATTCCTTCTCATTTCTGTTCTAAAAAGACATCTAAAGGAAGTCATCCAAGCTCCATACTTAAGGCTAGGAGATTTAATTTTATTTTCCTTCTGTCACTGAAGTACATAGATGTTTTGGGCAGAGATGTGGCAAGCTTCATAAATTTTACTCCTGTTCTTTCAGGTACTTCCCCGACCATCTCTTTTCAGGAGTGACTGACTGTAGTCCTGGAGGATCTCCATAGCATCCATGCTCAAAGGTCATCTATAAATTTGCCAATGACACAACTATTGTTGGCAGAATTTCAGATGATGATGAGGAGGTGTACAGGAGTGATATAGGTCAGCTGGTTGAGTGATGTCACAACAACCTTGGATTCTACATCAGTAAGACCAAGAGATTGATTGTGTACTTCAAAAAGGGGAAGTTTCAAGTTCCTTGGTGTCAACATCTGTGTTTGGGCAACTTTATTCTGGATATGAGATGCCCACAGTTCAGAGGGAATTGGGCTTTTGGGGCGCAATTCTAGTAGTTCTGCTGTTTTTGTGTTTGTAAATATTCAGTGACTAATCAGGAGCGAGTGCATTTGTATCTCCCTGCATTACAAAATGGCAAAGTGATGGATGCTGACTGGTGGTGAGAGATCCTGAGATACATTCCTGGGGATGGCATTTGAGTTCGTACACTGGACCAATGGGTCAGATGGCTGAATTTGTATGAGGATTGCTTATTACGTTGCAGAAGGTATGTCACTGATGTCAATCCCTTTGATGACAAAGAAAAGATAGTTGGGGGAAATAATCTGCCTGCTTGGGTTTTGGCACTCTGATTTGGGGGGAGCTGGAGGGGGTAGTCTATTCCAGCCAAACTCAACCCAGAGTATGGTAACATCCTTAAGGGACTTGAGCCTTAATAGTCCTGGTGGAGTAAGTGCTTTGAGGGTTTTATTTCCCTACATACCATTTGTTTAATTAGAAGGTCCCGCCTGACTCTAGAAGTGAGTTGCCCTCCTGACAGTGTTGGTGTAGGTGGTATGTTGAGTACTGGTACAAGGTGGATGGCAATTATGAGCAGGAACAGTATCCTGAGATGGCTGTCTATACCAATTGGTGCCATGAAGGTGGGCACTTATTGGGCATCGAATGGCACTCACTGGATATGCAGTTCATAGGCCTACACGTGGTTCCCACAGGGTGGACGAATTGACATGTGGCGCTGTATGTATGCCACCCCAGTGAGCTGGATGGGCACCTTGCCCACGCTGGTCAGTAGGAGGGCTATTACAAAGGAAGGTTGTTTTGAGTGATAGTCTTTCTCAATATGGTGCAGCCAGACTGTCCTGAGAAATGATTTTAATGGCCTTAGATTCACAAAGGAAGGTGGCACATGTACCAATATTGGTCATTCCTGATGGCTCGGATAATATAATTCACTTGGCTGATCATATCCGAGTGCTCATTAGCTGTTGTACCCCAGAGTGGGGCTGGTTGCCTTTTGGGGTGCAGGAAGGCTGGTGACCTACTGTAGCACAGAGGGAGATAACCATTGGGTTCACAGTACTGAGTATTGTGTTCTTGTATTTTATATGTAACTTAGGGAGTTCACGAGAGTTATAATAGTCTGAGGCTTGGATCATTACATTCGCAGCTTTTGAGTGGAGTGTCCTGAGGGGAGGGTGGCTTATTCTGATTGTTGAAAGTTGCTTTGTTGTGATTGGTTAGTTTAAAAACCACAGCTGCTTTCCCCATTGGTTATTTGCCTGATGTCCAGTTTCAAATATTCTAGATGTATAGTGATCACTTGTGGGAGGTTCTTTCTGTCTCCCTCACTTTGTTTAGGGCAAGCTGTGCTTTCATGAGCTTTTCACTAAGCATGCTTGGTGAACCTATGTTTGTTGAATATTCAGCTTTGTAGTTCCTGTAGTTTCATTGGGAACATGAATGCTTGCTTGAATTTTTACTGTTTGTAAATAAATGATTAATATACCTATTCACAGTCAGTGTTTTCCTAATCTCACTTCTCAGACCTACGAACCTGATTCAATGTTACAAAAAGATAGTTAATTCTTGCACGCAGGCATGCCATGCAATATGTGGTCCAATCAGATATATCCTTTCTCAGGCTGTGCCAAACAAACGTTGGTGCAACCAGTTTTTGTGAGGCCTTCGGGCCCAGATGCGAGAGGCCATATGTGGAGACTAACAGTCCTTGGGCACACAGGAAATTGCACCGAGCAAAGGTCTAGCCAATTTAGCCAGGATGAAGTCCCATGTGTAATGTCGCCTACTGAAGCAGAGTGTCACCCGTTGTGTCCCGAAGGTCTGTATCTTGCTGCCATTGGTGACCTCAGAGGTTTTGTTGTTCTTTGCCTTCTCATCAATAGGCGATTCACAGTCGCCTGAGCACCTCAGTCACACAGGGAGTGACACCCTGAAAGGGTGTCTATAATGAACTGTAGATGACCCTGGAAGCTGAAACCCACAGTGTTCACAGACCTCCGATGTCCGGGTGGGCTGGCGCTATCCAAGCTGCAAGGCAGTCAGTACTTCCTAGAGTTTGCACCAAAGCACGCATGATAAAAGTATGGGTCTGCTGTCGTCTGTTTCGCAGCTGTGGGCGTCCTTACGCTGCGCCCTTGCTGACTGGCCCAATTGAGGTAGAGAAAGAACAAGGAATGATGCACCGCTGCCCATTATCAGCCATTCTAGCAAACTCCCTGTAGTCCAGCGGGGTGCATTAGCAAGGGCTATGTGAACTTGATCAAGCAATTGTTTGCTGAAGAGTTTTTTTTTAAAAAACAATGATGGTGATATCCCAGGTGAAACAGTAAGTGGTCCATTAGCTCCAAAGGTTTACCATCACGGATCTCAGGCAAGGAGAGCGACGGTTCGGCACGCTCGGACTCCGATAGTCCAAAAGTCTGTAAGAGGTGAGTTTTTACCAGTCAGTATTTATCGAGTCCATCGATACATCTGGACATTCTGTTATCCATAAGCCTCACTCATTCATTCTTTCAGTTAGTGGTAACACTTCCAGAAAGTGAAAATAAAAAGTTGTTTTCATTGCGGAGCGGCCCTTTAAGCATTCGCTGCAAAGAGCACACCTGGTGGACAAAACGCTGCCAAGCGCAGTAACTTGCAACAGATTAATAGGCAGTGATAGTGCCTGCTTCTGTACCACGATACACAATGGATCCCAACGATACTGTTCCATTAACCTCACAACAGAAGTTGTTGTTCTCCAAATGACTTTGACCTACAGTGTCAGGCTAATTTACAGCATTGTTTTAATGCCAAAATAATAGCATTGACTAATATTCAGCTCATTTCATCGGAGATACATTTCCCTTTAGGGCTTGTGTTTCATCTGATTACAACTGCAGACCTGGCAGCTAAGGAAGCTGGTTTGGAGGACAATTATCTACCCTGTGGAGGTAGGGTGCTGGAGATCCGTCGGCACTTCGACAACAAGGATACTCCTTAATATGGCCGTGACTGGATCAAGGCTCATGAGTACCACCAGGGTGTTGGCAGAAGAGGCAGAGAAGGGCTGTGCCTAAGGAGGAAGGACAGAAATTGGGAGGGGGGGTGGGGAACCGACAAATCCCATTGACGAGTCCCTGCCACTGCTCCACCACCAGGAGATGTACCAGGACTGGGGGAGCGAAACATCAAGGAGTGGTAGTCCCAGGCTGCTGACCCAAGGGCATTGTTGGAGGTGTGGCCGGCAGCAATGCCAAGCAGGAATCAACACCGTCCTGTAAATCTCAAGGCAAAAATAAATGCCCACATCCAAATTTCCCTGGACTGTTTGGCTGCATATTGTGGATATAAATAAGAGTTGGTGTAAAATCTTCAGGACCCTTCTTGACAGCAAAGTCCGCTAGTCAGAATCAGATCCAGGTTTATTATCACTGACTTGCGACACGTCATGTTTTGTGACAGCAGTACAGTGCATGGCGTACAAGTACAATAAGTTACAAAAATAAGTAAATACTGCAGAAGACAAGTAGTGAGGTAGTGTTCACAGGTTCGTGACTCATCTGTTCTTTAATGAAGGAAGCTGCCTTCTTGCAGGGAGGGTTGTATCTGTGATGAAACTTCGTTCTTCTTCAGATCAGCTTGAAACGTCGTATAGATTTGTTTTGCAATGTGCAGTCAAGTCAGTGTTAACAGCTCACCATCTCCCCCACAGCATAATTACATGTTGTTGTCATGCCCACAGACTCTGCTGGTGCCTCAAGTTTCATTGTGGTATGTGTATGCACAACTACCTGGAGAGCAAGGTGCTCAATTTCAAATGTGGCCTGTGTTAATTGCTTCAGTGCATGTAATGCCACTAACAAGCTAATCGAATGCACTAGATAGAACTCCAGTCTAAACAGCCCAATGTATCAATACTTTGATTAATTAGTTAGTGTGGAGCTGAATTGGATTGGACAGGCTAGATGCAGGAAGATTGCTTCCGATGTTGGGGAAGTCCAGAATGAGGGGTCACAGTTTAAGGATAAAGGGGAAGCCTTTTAGGACCGAGATAAGGAAAAACTTCTTCACACAGAGTGGTGAATCTGTGGAATTCTCTGCCACAGGAAACAGTTGAGGTCGGTCCATTGGCTATATTTAAGAAGAAGTTAGATATGGCCCTTGCGGCTAAAGGGATCAGGGGGTATGGAGAGAAAGCAGGTACAAGGTTCTGAGTTGGATGATCAGCCATGATCATACTGAATGGCGGTGCAGGCTCGAAGGGCCGAATGGCCTACTCCTGCACCTATTTTCTATGTTTCTATGAACTAATAGCGTACTATGTCAAATATCTTGGGTAGTATCTAGTTTTTGTCTTAGTATATCTGGTCATGTTTCATAGGTCATCACTATAGATATTTCCTTCCTGTACTATCCCTATAGAGGGTGAGTTTCAGGCTTCTAATACCTTTGGGTACAAAAAGTTTATCCTTTTCTCTTCTCTTGTAAAGCTTTCTCTTCACCTGACCTTAATTCTATGGCCTTTAGTTATTGGCTTCTCTGCTAAGAAAAATATTCTTCCTATTCATCTAATCTGAAGGTCTAACAATTTTATTCACCCAAATTTAATCAGTATAATAACATAAATTGAGAAAATTTTGGATGGCAATTCATCTTTTTCCTCCTAAACTCCAATGTATAGAACACGCAACATTACAGCACAATGCAGTACAGACATTTCAGACTCACTATGTTGTGCTGACTTTTACCTACTCTAAGATAAGTCTAACCTCATCCCTCCTACATAGCTGTCCATTTTTTTCTATCATCCATGTACCTATTTAAAAACTTATTAAATGTCCCTAAATTATCTGCCTCTGCCACCATCCCTGGCAGAGTGTTCCACATCAATCACTCTCTGTGTAAATTACATCCTCCCTGTACTTTCCTCCAATCACCTTGGATTTATGCCCCTTGGTATTAGTTATTTGCACCCTGGGAAGAATTCTCTGTCTGTCCACTTGATCTATGCTCCTTATTATCTTGTACACCTCTATCAAGTCTCCACTGATCCTTCTCTCCAGTGAGAAAAGTAGAAGCTCACTCAACCTATCCTCATAAGTATGTGAAAGCTTTTGATAGATAGATAGATAGATACTTTATTCATCCCCATGGGGAAATTCAACTTTTTTTCCAATGTCCCATACACTTGCTGTAGCAAAACTAATTACATACTTATCTGGGCAGATGGTACAAAAATGAAGGGACATATAAAAGGGAAAGATATGATTGTTCTTAGAGTGGATTAAAAGGCACTGTGTTGTAATATTCTATGTTCTAAGTGAAACCCCCTTTTACTGAGCATCTCTAGAAATGCAGCTCGTTAGCCCCTCACCAGCAGGCACTGAATTCTGTAGCGAGAAAGCCACCTTTCTCAGGCTTCGTACGTCTAGGGTGTATACGACTTTGGTGGGACCAAACCCCTGAGATTGGGATATCTCGCCACCCCCAAACCCCAGTTTCTGTGTGATTTACTGGCCCCAGCAATTGCCCTTTGGCAAGAAGTAACAGATCGTACACTGCATACAATTAATCAGAAGTATATTTAAGAATGTTAACTTAAGCAAACATTTACTAAGGGAAAGAAAGAATAAAACAAAAAAAGCAATTTTACCTAAACTGTCGCATGTGCATGGTGGAGCTCAAATCACGACCTTGTTTGTAACTCACACCCTAGACTCCCAGTCTGCATGAAAGCACAGACCGCCTTCCATCTTGAACAAACAGGCTCTCCCACAGGAGTATCGTCCCTTCCTCCTCGAAGCCATTCATCTGCACAAAGCACTTCGTGCAACAGGGACAGCATCTTCCAAAATCTTCCCTCCTGTCTTCTCCTAGCTCCCACCAACAAACCTCTCTGCCCAGCATCTCTAGAACTTTCTCCCAGCTCTACCATCCTGATTGACTGACACCCATTCCTAAGCTGAACAACAGAGCCCCTTATCTCTGCTCAAACCCAAACAAACTGAAAGCAGAATAGACTGCTCTCACAGAACTGCTAAAATAAAATACCTACAGCACTGCAGTAAAATCTTAGGGCATTAAATAAGAGCAAGTGACCTCATCCTGATGTCCGAGTTAATACTTGACCTTCAATCACATTAACTAAAGCATCTGACCTCACCAAATATGGGAATTACTTATTGTGGGATCTTACTGTGCACAAATTAACCACCACCTTTTGCCCACATTACAAAGATAGCTGCATTCAGACACGATTCATTAGCTGTGCAGTGCTCAGAATGTTGTCATAGACGGGGGTGATAGTGGAGTTAAGCTCCCACAACCTATTCAGTGCTCCAAACGGCGTGCGACTCTAACAGCCTCTGACAACCAAGTTCAACTCTTGGCCTTCACATGTGGCTTAGCTACTAGGCCCGGCAGAACTGTTTCTACTGACGAGAGGGGCAAAGGCAGACCACGGACGCCTCAAAACCAATTACTTCAGGCAGGTGGGGCTCATCAGCCTTGGATGGCAGACTGCCTAGGAGAAGGAAAACTCTCATTTTAAACCTCCGCTGCCTTGCAATCATACCCACCCATGGGAAGGGCTTCAGGAGTAAACCCCTGAGGAAGAAATCCAGAGCTGGGGTCCCTAAGACTGATGCTGTTTACTACTTCACTCTGGCAACCACTGTGACGACTCTGGTGCCAAGCTGTGTCAGCGCTTACCCTTCCCTTGGACTACATCAGTGATGTGGAGAGGGGGAACCCACTGCATGGGCAACAGCAAGTTCTTCAAATCTACCCACCCAGACTTGCACCCTGCAGAGGACACAGTCCACCGGAGGCGCAAACCCATGATCCCCTACGACAGCTCAGAACATAAGAGAGCTCTACATTAACATGAATTCTTTACTTTGCTTTACAATTGACTATACAATAGTCTTTGAATAAGAAGTAGAGAAGATTTACTCCCGCAATCATTGGAAAACTATCAGAAATTAAAGAAAGATTTGCAGATAGCAAGCAGTATGTGGTTTTCTAATGCCATGGGATCAGAATGCATTTGCAGTCTGAAGTGTCTTTATTGTTCATTAAGCAGTGAAAGTTGGAAATTGATTTGCCCCTTCCACCATTCCACTGCAGATATTTCCAATTTCAGCTGAAAGTAATGAGAAGACCATGGCTTGAGTATGCTTCGACTGTTATGCAATCTTAAAGTTATCCCAGTGGGTAACTGTTAATTTCATTCTGAACAGATGTGATAATGGTTATAGGCATTCATTAAAGAGAGAGTTCTGCTTCATTTACCTATCCTAGTGATCTAATATCGTGAAATGAGTGCAAGTTTGGCACCTTGTTCTCCAGAGCCCTGAAAACTATCTTGTAAAATATGTGGTTCACTTAGTCCCACAGTTTACTTACATGAGATTGGTAGTTGAAGCAGCACGTGGAGCGTAGTCATTGTGGTTTTAGTGAAGGTTTTCTGCAATATGGGTATTCCAAAGGCTTTTCTGATCATGTAAATCCTTCTTAGTGAAATAATTTAATTCAAGAGCTCTTCATTTTACAGAAAGAAATGGAGCTTCCTGGATGTGTGGTACGATCAGTTGTACATAGCTAAAGAATCTTTACTGAATCATTTCCTTTTATTTTTTATTTATTGATATACAGCATGGAATAGGCCCATCCAGTCGTGCTTCCCAGCAACCCTTGATTTAACTCTTCATGGGACAATTCACAATGATCAATTAACCTACCAACTGGTACATCTTCAGGCTGTGGGAGGAAACTGGAGCACCTGGAGGAAACCCACAGGAAGAGCGTACAAACTCCTTACAGACAGTGGCCGGAACTGAACCCAATTCGCCAGTACTGTAAAGCGGTGTGCTAACTACAGTGCTACCGTGCAACCCCAAATGATACAGATGTGCCATGAGTTTCAACTTTCAAGGATACAACCAAGTATATCCTCAGAATGAGCAAGCTTTATAGATCTTAAATCACAAGTCAAGATTACTCTTTGATACATAAATATACAAATAATCCACCCAATATGAGCCAAATAGTTGTGAAATCTTGTGCATTATAGTGCATATCTCTCTTGTTTTATCTGAAAGCCATGTGATATCCAGACAATGGTTACAGGAACACAAGAGGCTGTAGAGATTTATGGACAGAGTCTGGCCTGTGACGGGCACAGCGTTCCCCACCATTGAAAGCATCTATAGGAGGTGCCATCTAAGAAGAAGGCACTTATCATCAATAATCTCTATAATCCAGGTCATTACTTTTTCTCACTTTTACCATCCGGCAGGAGGTATGAGAACCTTAAATCCCACACCAGCAGGTTCAGGTACAACTAACTATTTTCCTGTAACTGTCAGATTGTTGAACCTGCCTGCCTAAAGCTAACCTTACATCAGCATCAGAACACTATGGGCCATCTCTTACACCACCATGAACTTGTCTTTCTTTATGTGTTTGCTTTCATCTGCACTAAGGTTTTGCCTGTGCATTTTATTTTCTGCTGGATGATATAATGTTTATACAGTTTATGTATAATCTGTACACTATACCTTGCCTGCACTTATGTCCCTGTGGTGCTGCAACTTGCTGCAAGGTTTTTATTCTACGTACATGCAAATGACAATAAACTTGACTTAACTTGGATATAGATCCCGGAGATTTCCACAGGCACTTAAATGATTAGACCTAGTCCAGGAAAGCATTCTAACGCTGACTTTTACCTGTCTTTCACAGCTTTGATGAAGAGTGCAATCTCTCAGGGGATGGGACGACGGTGGCAGTGTGGCACAACGGGCATCTGTGGTGGGTTAGGGATCTAGCCCCTCCCTTCAGTACTGCACTCCAGTGTTCACTCGGTGGAAAACAAGCCGGATTGTCTGTGGGTGCACTAGCACATGCTGGAGACTGTTGTGCACTTGTTCTTGCAGAAATATGGTTCCTGGACAATACTCCATGCACAATCAATTTACGGACCGTGACACTCAGGGAATTGGGCTATATTATTATTTAGTGTCTCAGTTCGAAATGTCGACTGTACTTTTTTCCATAGATACCGCCAGACCTGCTGAGTTCATCCAGCATTTTGTATATGTTGCTTGGATTTCCAGCATCTGCAGATTTTCTCTTCTATATATATATATATTTTTTTTTTTTTTGTTTGTGACTGTAGATTTTACTGCTATCATAATTATTTGTGCCATATGTGCCTTGTGCTGTGTGTGACTGTTAATACCATGTTTTGCTCCGTGGTCCCAGAGGAATGCTGCTTCATTTGGCATGTGAATGGTTAAAGGACAATTAAACTTGAACTTGACCTGAAAAAATAAAATACTAATATATGGTAGACATATACTGCAGTAAGGTAGCATCCGTAGAAAAAGAAACTAAGTTATAATTGAATGTTATGAACTCTTCAAAAGAAGCAGAGAAAAATAGGATGAACATTTCATGTTAATGACCTTTCATTTCTTTACTGATGCTGCTTGACCTGCTGAGTATTTTCAAAGTTTTAATATTTTATTTCAAACTTGCTAACATCCATATTAGTTTGTTTCTGTGTTAAAAGCAAAGACATTGCCAAAGAACTGAACCGCAGAGGCATTTTTATTTACTCAGCAATTCAATCTAAAGAGCACAACAGAAACACATAAAATATATTTTGCACAAAACTGGAAGTCCCTAAAATGTTTTGTCATCTTTTTGCTATCAGGCAAGTCATAGCTTCTGTACACAGAAGATTACATAGAAAAAAGGGAAAGAGCTTCACAAGTGGTTTAGTATTTCATCAAAATCATTACATTCATAACAAACTACCTACATGATTGATTAAATTGGAAGTAGAGAATGATATATTAAAATACGCTACAAGTTTAAAGGGAATGATAAAAATGTCTGAAACTGGATTATTTTGGAAGAGATTCTGGTTTTAGAAATTATTCTTTTGAGATTAGATCAAAAGGAGTCTGGATATTGAAATGTAATAAGATTGGGTGCCAGTATTCACCATAACACCTGATATGGTTGAATAATTATCCTATTGGGGATGGTTATAGATGTGATAATATAATGTCATACAGTTGTGTGTATCAAAAGAGGTTTCAAACTTCATAATATCAATTAGATTTGAATGGAAAAGGACAGATGATATATACAGTACATACAACCTGTACTTCAAGGTTCAACATGTTGTGCATTCAGAGTTGCTCCTCTGTACACCACTATTGTAACAAGTGCTTATTTGTGTTACTGTCTCTTTCCTCTCAGCTTGAACCAGTCTGGCCATTCTCCTCTGACCTCTCTTATTAACAAAGATGTCCACTGTTTTTCGCACCATACTCTGTAAACTCTGGAAACTGCTCTGGATGAAAGTCCCAGGAAGTCAGCAGTTTCTAATATATTCAAACTTGCCGTCTGGCAGCCAGAGTCATTCCAGGATCAAAGCCATTTGGATCACATTTCTTCCCCATTCTGATGTTTGGTCTCAACAGCTGAACCTCTTGACCATGTCTGCATGCTTTTATGCATTGAGCTGCTGTCACATAATTGGCTGATTAGATATTTGCATTAACGAGGAGGTGTACAGGTATACCTAATAAAGTGGCCACTGAGTGTAATGTATGTGTGCCTATGAGTATGTGTAATACCTATATATATATATAGATATAATATACATAAACTCACACACACATATAGTATATTATACATACACTGATAAGCTATATATACAACATATATATTCAACCTCACTGTATATTCTGTGTGCCAGTATTCACTAGGAGACCAGTGACTGTACAGAATAGCTCCAGGCGTAGGACATTATGGCTGGTGCATTATTTTTCCTGATCACCTTGCAGCTTCCAGCTGACGCAGCTTTCTTCAGTGATTAATGGTCCAGCACACTGTGAACTCCAGGGTGGCATAAATCTCAGTGATCACTTGCAAAACAAAAACACACACACAGACACACACTTTAAATTTACAGGAGGTGAAAAATAAAAGAATCTTTCATGGGAATAAGCAGTTATTCTGTCGAAAACAACCATTAATGGATGCTGCTTAGCTGTTGAATACAAATCAGTCAGATTAGCAGGCAATATTACACAGTTTATCAGTAACAGCCTTCATAGAGCACAATAATTAAAATTATTCCTCCTTCAACCAAAAGAAGCAGATTTGAGCCACATGATCTCAATGTTTTCCAATCACAATCCAAGAGGAATGCCTTCCCTTCATTTGTAGCAACTTATACATTTGGGATTGTAACAGCTACAGACTAATTTCTAGAGAGCCAGGTTGTAACAAGCTCCATGTCTGCATTTGTCCTCCTCCCAGCTAGATGCTGAGCAACATAAATAATAATTGAACCCTCGCCGCATCCCAACCCCATTCTGTCATTTCATGCCTGCAGCTTTCTGACACGCACAGGGAGACTGGGCAATTTTCCTCTGGCAGCTAACTGTAGCATTAAGAAAATGTACAGAATTTGGCTCTGGATAGAAGTATTTCCTGATGGGTGAGAAGTAATTGTCCTAACAGAGCTGGAAGCCCAATCACTTGAGTCAATATCACATTTAAAGAAAAAAAAATCAGATAAGTAAAAGTAGGGCCAGATTCTTCTTCGGCTGTCTGTCGATTTTGATGTTGACCATGCTGAGAGTTTAGTCTCTGCAGGCACGTTTATGGACCACAGGACCAGCACTGGATCAGCACCGTCTCCCACATCGGTTGCATTTGTGATTTGACCGGTGCAGCACCAAACGTCTGCGTTCATGACCTGCTTCATATTTCTTCTGCATTTTCTCCTCGATAGCTGGGATTGACTTCTCGACAATGCAGCACCAACTTCTTCTGTCCAAAGCATCTTTCTCCCGGGTGTTGACATTCATGTCAGTGTTCTTCATATGATGCTTGAGCACATCTTTGTAGCGCAGCTTCTGACCACCATGCTTCCTCTTTCCTTCAGGTAGCTCGCCATAGAAAACGGATTTGGGTAAGAATCTTCTGAAACTTCTTACCGCAGTGGTGAAGATCCGCTGGCCGCGGTGAGCCAGCCAGGTGAAATCTGAGCAAGCTTTCTTTACTCCACCTTTTCTAGGGCCTTCCCCTTCCAGGGTGGGCAATGCGATCCCTAAAAAGGGCTGCCCGGATACTCACATAGCCGCCTCAACCCTATTGTTGCTCAGAAAACTCAACAAGGTAGCGACCATCTTATGTGAGCTGCCTATGTGCAGAGTTCACGCTATCAGCTTCCAGTTCCTCACGCCTGCTGCCGTCACATGACCTCCATCGCCACAGGGCTTCCCACACCTTCCAGAAACTCTGCTCCAACACGCCTTGCGCAGTAATAAGACGGACGGTGTCGTGCCCCCACCATGCAGTCTCTCTGGGCTTCTAGATCTGATGCTAAGTGGTACACAGGAGTGTGACAGACATAGAGCATAAGGAAGCTACCCCGCAGTAACAACTAACTAGTCTAGCGATGCCATCCTTTAACCAGCACTCTGGTTCCTCCGCATGGCACCAAGGTGGCTGTACCATTGACCCTTTTGGATTCATCTGCCACAGACACCAGCAGACGCCCTGCTGCCGGCATCCTCATTGGGAGGCATAACCTACAAAGTAACAAAGACATGCTTACCTACTAGGGCCAGATTAAGGTAAATACAGAGATAGGTTAAAGTAGGCCTAGATCAGATAAAACATATATACACTTATTGGATAGTTTATTAATTACCTCCTGTACCTTATAAAGTGGCCACAGGATATATGTCCGTGGTCTTCTGCTGCTGTAGCCCATCCACTTCAAGGTTTGACGTGTTGTGCGTTCACAAAGGCTTTTCTGCACATGAATGGGAGGGGAATGGAGTTAAGGGTATGGTCCAAGTGCAGGTCAAAAGCACTAGGCAGATTAATCATTTAGCACAGACTAGATAGACTGAAGGGCTTATTTCTGTGCAGTAATGTTCTACGAAGGCTGGCTTATACTTCTGCGTAGGCTCTACGCCATACCCTATGCAAGTGGCCTACGCCGTTGTGAGCATTTATATTTGTGCGTTGGTGTGTCTGCGTCGCTCTGCAATTCATCGCCAAAACGCTAGTTGGCGGTGGGGTTTCTATGCTACTGTTGAGTTTCTTCGTGTTCGTATGTACATATTTTCGGACTTCCTCAATTAACCTCTCCTCGATTTGGTCCATTTTCCAACTCACGTTCAACTCACGTTCTTCTTCTCTCTTCTCTCTCAATTCAAAATGGCAGAGAAGAAGCAGCAACTGGAAATGCGTAGGAGGGAATGCGATGCTACCAAGCGGACCAATCACAGTTGTTACGGTCTGCGTCACCACGACGCATGAGTTACATTTTTGGAGAGGTGCGCGTCAGGCTACGGTGTAGGGTACGGAGTAGGGTATGCAGCTACGCCATACCTGCGGTGTAGATTCAACGCAGAAGTATAAATTGGCCTTGACTCTATGATCATATCCTTCCATTCGCTGGATATGCATTCGCATATTAGCCTCTTAAATTCCTTTATCAAATCTGCTTCCACAACCACCCCTTGCAGCCCAATCCAGTCACCCACCACTCCCCTTTGACCCTTCACCCTTTAAATTCATGCCCAATATTATTAGATATTTTGACACTGAGAAAAAAAAGTTACTGGCTGTCTATTACATCTATACTTCTCTCATCTTTATAAACTCCTATTAATTCTCATCTCAGCATCAGCCACTTCAGAGAAAATAATCCTCATTAGTCCATCCTCTCTTTATAGTAGATGCACTCTAATCCTTGTAAAACTCTTCTACACTTTCTCCAAAGTTTCCACATCCTTTATACGATTCCTTCAATCCTTCAGATGCAGTCTAATTAGAGCTGCACAAATCTGCAACATAACTTCCTGACTCTTGAATTCAAAACCCCAACCAATAAAGGGAAACATACCACGTGCCCCCTTTACCCCCCTTTTGACTTGTACGGCATCTTGCAAGGAGCTATGGACTTGGATGCCAAGATCCCTCTACACATTCACACTTTACACTTCATCTCCCAAGTGGGTGACTCTAATCAACTTTATCTTCAATCACTAGTATGCATTCAGATAATAATAATCAAGGCAAGATGAGTTTACTGTTTTGTGCACAAGTACGGTGAGGTACAGATATAATAAAAAATTTGCCTTCATTAGCTCAGACTTTGAATTTAAAGATGACAAGGCATGCTGCAATTGTGTAAAACTTCAGTCGGTAAACATTTAAAGTAGTAAATGTAGTTCTGGTCACCCCTCTACAGGAAGGATGTGAAGGCATTAGAGAGATGCAGAAGAGGTTCACCTGGTTGTTGTCTAGATTGGAGAGTATTAGTTAGAAAAAGAGACATTGGACAAAGTTAGATTGTTTACTTGGGAGCTTTGGAGGCTGAGGGGTGACCTTATAAACAATTAAAAGAGGAATAGATAGGATAAATAGTTAGAGTCCTTTTCCCAGAGTAGAAATGTCAGATATGAATGGGAATATGTTTAAGGTGACAGGGGATACGTTTAAAGGAGATTTTGAGGCAATTTGTTTTTTAAACTGAGAGTGGTAGGTAGTTGGAACAAGTTGTCAGAGGAGGTAGTGGAAGCAGATATGATAACAATATTTAAAAAGCCTTTAGACAGATACATGAAGAACCAGTAATGGAGGAATATGGACCATACGGGTTTAGTTGAATCGCTGTACTTTTCTATATGCTATGTGATAGTGTGATAATTCATGCTGCTTTAGCAGCAGATTCAATATGTGTTACAATATTAAAACCATAGAACTGCTGTTTTGTAAAACTTAGAAGAAAATATAATATTTGAATCGTAGCAGTATACAATCAAATACCTAAAAGTGATTCACATAAGAATCATCTTTATAGCACATGAATAAAAATGGATGACATTTTTATGTAACGATGAGATGAATAAAAGACAGTCACATAATTTTAACCAGCTCATTAATTTCCACTGTCTGGCTAACCCTGTACATCTTTGCCCAGAATCAAAAGGAAGGGGAGTCCACTTCAGCGTAAATTGCTGAATTAAAGAGATTGTCTAATTTTTGTCAGTTCAATGCTGGGCTTAATGATGCACTCAGAGATCACTTAGTTTGTAAAATCTTACAAAAAAACATTCAAAAACAGCTCCTAAGTGAAGCACAGATTATCTTTAAAAGAGCAGTGAAACTGGAAAAGGCAGGCAAGTGAGTTGCAGTCAGAAATGAAAGTGAGTGTGAACAAAATTACAACGTTTAAACAGAAACCAGCCTGGCTGAACACATTGTGTTACCAGTGTGGCAGGGGCTCACGTACACCAGACCAACGCAGGTTTAAAGGTGAAACTGCAGAAAATGTAACAAAATAGGACACTTACAAAGTGCATGTCAAGCAGACAAAGATAAATAGACTGCACAGGGCAGAGAAAAAGTGCTAAAAAGTCAACTTGCAGTTTAAAAAAAAAGCACTAATCTGCATGCTGCTGATGAAAAATCTGATAATGATGAGAGAGACATAGGACTGATTAGCCTTAAGATCTACAATGTGAAAATTAATGATAGACAAGAAATATGACTTATGCCAGCAGTGAATGGTAAATTAATTGGAGAGACATCTACAATTTGCATGCCACATTCTTTGTAATTGAGTCAAATGAAAACAAATCAAGGCAGGTACCAGATGATGCCACAGCAGTGTTCAAGGGGGGCCTTGCAAAATACAAACATATCAAGAGTGAAAGTGTTAAAAAAATGCCACACCCAAGTTTTTCAAAGCCTGCCTGGTTCCTTATACCATCCAGGATAAAGCAGCCAGTGAGCTAGATCACATGGAGCTGAAGAAATCCTTTCCAAGGTTGAGTGGAGCCCATGGGCAACACCAGTGGAATAATTCATTATGGGTTATATGTAAAAGTATATAAATGGCATCTCTTATCACACCACTATGTCATATGTGCACAGCTTGCTTAGAGTAAAAATGAAACATACAGTTTCTCCTGCCTGCACATTTTTGCTTTCAATTAGTTCTTATGCTTTGGATTTACAAAACATAACACCAGCTATTTTAAATGAATTGCTTTAACCAAAACACACAAAGCTTTGTCTTAATTTTTGGATGTGTTAATTTGTCTTAATTTTCTTCTTTATTCACATTGTTCCTGGGTTTCACCTGGTGTCACTGCCTTCCGCACCTTTTGTGTAACGTTACAAATATAATGATTAGCTTTTTTGTCAAAGGTACAGCAAACCAGACCATGAAATGCGTTATTTGTGTCAAATCAAATCAGCGAGGATTGTGCTAGGCAGCCCACAAATGCCGCCACACTTCCAGCGGCAATATTGCATGCCCGGAACTCACTAACCACACCATATAGTATGTCTTTGGAATGTTGGAGGAAACCAGATCACCTAGAGGAAATCTGGGAGAATGTGCAAATTCCTTACAGCATGAATTGAAACCCAGTCTTACACGTGGAACTGCAATGTGGTATGTTAGTCGCTACAGTACCGTGCCACCCCATTAATTGAGCATATATTTGCAAAATGCACCAGCTCCATATTGTTGTTTAGTTAAACATTTCTCGTAATGTTGTTGCAAAGCCTGAAACTGAAGGCAACTGAAATGCTTACTTTTAATAGCAGCTATGTATCAGTCTGAAGAACAGAGATTGTGTTTCAAGTCTTGATCCCTAGTATTTGTGCAAAAATCTAAGCTGACCTGTACAGAAAAGATGGATGTACTTATGGGTCTTTCATTTCTCAAGGGTTCGTCTCTATCATTTCCAGTGTACATTGGTAGACACAAATGGATTTCACAAGCACACATCTCAGGAGTTTTGGTTCTTAACTAGATCATTCCTCACCCTTTTAAACTCAAGAAATGCAAACTGGGCTTGCCAACCTGTTCTCTTTCTATTGTTGTATCTCTCAGTATGATCAACATTGGTTTTGGATGGTGAGTTCTTCCTTTTCTTCTTGGGCCATTGGCTCCCAGTGGAGCATAGGCCATTGATGACCTCCCATCTCTATAGTCCAAAGTTGATGGTATGGTTGGAGTTCATCAATGTTTCCATAATCCATTGTATCCACTGTACAGGAGATTGGTCTATACGGCTTCACCAGAGCGCTGTTGGCCAGCCTTACCCATTTCCACCTCTCACGATAGGGACGTAGAGTTGAACTTTGAGAGCCTTTGGATGGTGAGTATTGAAGACAAGTGCAAATATGCAACTGTGAATGTGATTCTGATACTGTTTTCAGAATGTCCTGGTCCACACTATTACATTTGGGAAACCCCTGACTTGAGACCACTGTACAGCGATGTCTTGTGCCAAAACTTCCAAGCTGACTGGAATGAACATAAAATGTGCACCATATTATGGACCAACAGATCAGAATCAGAGTCCAGTTTATCATCACAGACGTACAGTATGTCGTGAAATCTGCTGCTTTGCAGCAGTGGGCCAGGGTAATCACACACGGCTGTGGGCCCACAGCTGAAGTATCTATCATGCATGAGGACCAAAGCATCACGTGCAATAGAGGAGAAGTAATAGTATTAGTAATAGTGGAATCACTCAAGAGGAGTATGATGTTCTCCTAAGGGGTTGTCTATTGGTGGGTCCTCAGATGGCTGTAAAGGCTAATCCTGTATTCTGATGAAGTGTGGGCAGAAGTAAGGGGTGGCTCTGGTTAGTGGTTGGGTCTTTTTGTTGCTCCATCTCTCCTTTCAATTGTTCTCTGCAGTACAGCGAAGGTCGCTCTCATGTAGCACAGCTCTCTCTTGAACAGATTTCCTCCAGTTGTAACTATTGACTGCAATGTTTTCACAGCTTTCAGATGTAATGTTAAGTTTCTTCTCACAACACATACAAAATGCTGGTGGAACACAGCAGGCCAGGCAGCATCTATAGGAGAAGCACTGTCGATGTTTCGGGCCGAGACTCTTCGTCAGGACTAACTTTCTGGCTGGCTTTGATGTTTTCTTTGAAGTGTTTCCTTTGCCCTCTAGTGGCTTGCTGGCCTTCCTTTAAATGGAAGTAAAAGATCTTCCTGGAGAGATCTGCTTGCCCCATCATTGAAATGTTCCCACAACCTATGGAGTCGCTTTCAAAGATTCTTCATCCCATGTTCTTGATATTTATTGTTTATTTATTTATTATTTACGCAGTTTGTTGTCTTTTGCACATTGGTTGAACACCCATGTTAGTGCAGTGTTTCATTGATTTTATTATAGTTGTTATTTTATTATGGATTTATTGAGTATGCCTGCAAGAAAATAAATCTCAGAGTTATATATGGTGACAGATATATACTATGATAATAAATTTGCTTTGAACTTTGTTCTAATTGTGTTGTTATCTTCTTCAAATGTTCAAAACTTAAGCAAAACTTAACCCTTATTGGGACAAGGTAGGAAAGAGTATTGTGGCTATTTTTTTTCTGCCTGTAGCAAAGATAAAGAAAGGTTAGATTAAAGATTAACTTTATTTGTCACTTGTACATCAAAATATTGAAACATACAGCAAAATACATAATTTGCTTAAAGGACCAACACAATTCAAGGATGTGCTGGGGACAGCCTGCAAGTGTCACCATGCTCCTGATGCCGACATACAATGCCCATAACTTATTTGCCCCAATCTGTACATCGTTGGAATGTGGGAGGAAACCATAATCCCTGGAGGAAACCCAGGGAGAACATAAAATTCCTTACAGACAGCGGTGGGAATCGCTAGCGCAGTAATAGTGTTATGCTAACTGCTACACTACCATTCCACCCTACTCACTTGTTGACGTCCCTTTACACACCTTGTGGTGCATTCGGCAGCATTTTTGCTGTTTTTGTACCATTTTTACAAGGATGAGTTGCTAGCTCAATGCTCAACCCACCGCTGATGGAAGGTGTACCAGATTCGAACCCGGGACCATTTGCCTCGAAGTCCGGTGCTGATGCCACTACACCACCAGCTGTTCCTGTGTACTCAGGTGAAGTAGAACTGGTGGAGTCTCATTGCACTGAATTTCCACCCTCTTTTATTTTACTGTGGAACTTATTTTTCCAAGTAGCAGTCTGGTGAAACATTATAATTAGCAGTACAATTCCACTGTGGTATTTACTGAATACAATTTACTCACTTGTCTACTAAATTAAATAACATCAACTGTTAGAAAAAGGGAAACAAAAGTGTTTACATAGAGGACATGATCCAAAGATATGAGATCTATCAATGGAATGAACGTAGAAGATAATCATCTGCAGGCATTAATGAGGGATATTATGTCAACCCTTTGTAAGATATTGAAGAAAGTGTGCCACAGATTATTAACAAATGAAATATCTAATGGTCTGCTCTCTATTGAATTTGGTCTCCATTGATGAATGTCAGATTTAAATACTCTCTGCAATCTAATCATCTCTATTAACCTGTCACAAAGCTTGGCCTGAGGAAATAGTGATCTTTTTAGAGGTCTTATCTAATTTGGCAAACCAGCATACTGAGGGAGAATCGTTGAGACAGTGAACTAAAGATCTATCAGCTTTTTAAGGTGGATGCCAAACAGCCTGTGGCATCCCTTCCTAAATAGTGGAAGTAGCCAGGAGAAAATAAAGATTTATTCAACCATTTGCTTCTTACAGTTCTTGGGAATGTGTTATGATCAAACTGCCTCATGAATGTGTTACATTGCCACAGAAACCAGACATCAAAAGTATGTCATTGGCTGTGGAAGATTTTGGAATGAACTGACAAAATGTAAGACCCCATCCAAATCTCTTCATCATTCTTA
Organism: Hemitrygon akajei; assembly: GCF_048418815.1. Taxonomy (NCBI): domain Eukaryota; kingdom Metazoa; phylum Chordata; class Chondrichthyes; order Myliobatiformes; family Dasyatidae; genus Hemitrygon; species Hemitrygon akajei. Next base: position 24,600,433 of record NC_133138.1, on the reverse strand, counting down.
TACACTGACTAAGAGCTGATTAATCAGTCCAGTGCTCTTGAACAGACTATCACACTGTTTAATCATCAAATCTGCACCGAGGGCAGTGCTGTTAAATGGCCCATGGTTTGAAAAAAGATGTCACCTTCAGCAGAACTCCTTAAAAGCCGTTTGCAATGAAGTGACAGCCCTGGCAGTGCCACGTACATGACTAAAAACTCACATATTTCAAATGACAGGTCGGAGGTTACCTGTTTGCTTCAGCTGGGGATTTCATTTCAAGACTTCCTCCAAACTGCTGCACTGTCAAGCCCAACACGGATTTTGACATCCACAAAAGCTTTCGGGAGACTGAAGGGTAAATGTGGGTATTTGTTAAGTCCTTATAGATGGGGATACCTGGACAGTCATTCACATGAACAGCTTGTCTATTTTCAGTATCTTCCCCAGATAAGTGGTGCATTTGGCCCTTGACTCGAGAAGCATACAATATTCATTCCTGGGTGTAATCTATTGAAAAAAAGAATGCTGTTTGATTTGCTATTCAAGTTATTTGTCACGAATTGCTTTTCAATTAGCCAGAAATGTTGGAGACTGCAGATCTTGAAATCTGCGGCAAAGATCAAAGTCTGGAGGAACTCAAGCAGTCGAGCAGCATCGTTGTGAGGAAAGGATGCTAGATCTCCACCTGGAATACTGACTATCCCTTTTACCCCTACGGATACTGATAGACCCATCAAGGTTCACCCAGCAGTTTGTTTATTTGTGTTCTTGGCCTTGATGTTTTTGCTGTACAAATATAAGTCTTACTCTTATAAGTGATTAAAACTCTTAACCAAATGAAGAGTTGTTTTAACGACATTTCAATGCCTTGATAAAATGTATTTCCACCGATTTTACCTGTTGTCCCCCAGCACAGGATATTAAATTTTACTCTGGAGAAATTGTACATTGAATAATAAGTAAAATATTTTTTGACTGTGTGTATAAAGTGATAAAGTAATGTGTACACTGTTGATGGCCTGGTTTTGTTTCTGTTTTGATTGTATTTCTCTCCCTATTTCAGTTTTTCTATCAAATTATGCTGGCTGCATAGTGAACACCACAGAAAAGGAGAATGAATATTAGAGTTAAAGCAGTTTCAGTGAAGGAGCCCAGACTCAGCTACCTTCCTGCAACAGCACTGAGTTGAGAGGAAATTAATCCCCATCACAAAACTCTTTTGCAATAGATATCCAAACATGTTATTGACACATAACCTGTTTTGCAAAAAGGATTTTCATGCAAAAACTCTTTAATTGCTAAATTATAGGACAGAAAATTAACAATGATATAAAGAAATTGTTCAGTTAGAGCGAGAAGACCTTGCCGACTATAATGTAAGAATATCATCATGGTGAACTTGTAATATAATATTCCTCAACTCCTTCCTCAGAGATGATCTGGATCCACTTCGGTTTGCCTACTGCCACAACAGGTCAACAACAGATGCAATTTCTTTGGCTCTTCTCCTTGCTCTGGTCCTCATACATCAGACTGCAGTTGGTCAACTATATTTCAGTGTTCAACACAATAATCCAATCCAAACTAGTCACCAAGTTTCAAAAGCTGGGGCTCAGCACTGCCCTCTGCTGAACATCCTCTTTGTCAGACTTCAGTCAGCAACGACATCTCATTGACCATCAACACTGATGCACTTCAAGGCTGCATTTTTAGCCCCTATTTGTTTATACATGACTGTGTGGCTAAGCACAGCTCAAATACCATTTACACCACAACTGTTTTGGCTAAGTAGAATTAAATACAGACCCTAGCTTTGAAGTTCCTGGTATTTCATAGATAATATTGTAGTTACATCTACTACACTACCAGCATGATGCTCCAAAGGTACTTTACATGATATGAGCATAAATTGTGTCTTCTAATGTGCTCTGCTAAAAAAAATTGGATCTCAAAGCAAATAACATTTATCTACTTACCCTCTCATCAAAATAAATCACCTTTCCATAGCTAGTCTATTCATTCTTAGCGTGTTAAGCAGTGTCAGCCTTCCATGTTCAGCAAAATACATGAAAGGCAAAATGGTGGTGACTTATCTGGAGAAGACCAAACTAATGCTCTGAAGCCATGAGCTGATAAGCCACAGCATTAGCTGGAAATAATTTAATTACAGATAAATAAAGAAATCTAGAATATGTAAAAAAAAAATGTTTTTTTTTAATAAACTTATCTGCTTAGCTAATGTCCATCAGGGAGGAAAATCTGCCATGGTTAACTAAATTGGCATATACAGTCAGTGGCCACTTTATTAGGTACACCTGTACACCTGCTCATTAATGCAAATATGTAATTAGCTAAGCATGTAATGGCAACTCAATGCATAAAAGTGTGCAGCTATGATCAAGAGGTTTAGTTGTTGCTCAGAACGAACATCAGAAAGGAGAAGAAATTTAATCTGAATAACTTTGACTATGGAATAATTGTTGTTACCAGATGGAGTGGTTTGCCAATCTCAGAATTTGCTGACCTCCTGGAATTTTCATGTACAATAGGCTCCAGAGCTAACAGAAAATGGTGCAAAAATTCGGTGAACAGCAGTTCTTGTTAATGAGAGTGGTCAAAGCAGAACGCCAGACTGGTTCAAGCTGACAGGAAGGCAACAATAACTGAAATAACCACGTGTTACAGCAGTGGTGTGCAGAAGTGCATTGCTGTATGCACAACACATTGAACCTTGAAGTGGATGGGCTACACTGGGTCCATTTCTATACATAAGAAAATGGCCACTGAGTGAGTGCAATTTCAAACCTAACAATGAGGTCTAACGTGCATGCAGCATGTACCATTGCTAGCAGAGCGATTCGTGTGTCTGATACCACATCTGTACGCATTAGAATGGAGGCTGACTTAGCTGAGTGACATGCAAGACTAAAGGCGCAGAGTCATAAAAACGCAGTGGAAGAACAGGAAGAGCAACTTCAGAAAAAAATGGAATACCTTCAGAGAAACCAGGAAGGACTTGGGAGAAAGATGGAGCAGCTTAAGTTGCAGGAAGACATTGCAGCCAAGATGACCAGTGTTAAATTGCTAAGGGCTTCAAGTGCCATGAATGATATTTGTGCTCCAGCAGGGCAGTTCTCTGACGAGAGTTCCTATGATGACATGGAACAGAGAAAATCCAGCATACTCAATGTCAATGTGGACACATTTGAGGAACAAGTGTTTGTGAGCCATAAGTTTGAACCCCAAGGAGTAGTTCAGGGTGTTCACACTTAGCCTGTACCAAGGGGACACCCTGAACTTCTGAGGACTTTAATTTACGGTATGATGACTCTCATATTTCAGATGATAAGATTATAACATTCAAGGATATAGGAGCAGAATCAGGCCATTTGGCCCATTGAGTCTCCTCTGCCATTTCATTATGGCAGATCTATTTCCCTCTCAGCCCCAATCTCCTGCCTTCTCCCCATATCCCTTCATGCCCTGAATAATCAAGAATCTATCAAGCTGTGCCTTAAGTATACACAATGACTTGGTCTCCACAGCAACCTGTGGCAATGAATTCCACAGATTCATCAGACTTTGGTTATAATAAATTGCTCCTCAACACCATTCTAAATGGATGTCCCTCTATTCTGAGGTTGTGTCCTCTGGTCTTATACTCACCCATCATAGGAAACATTCTCTCTAAAACTACTCTTCAAGGCCTTTGAAGATTCAATAGTTTTCAATGTGATTCCCTCTCATTCTTTTGAATTCCAGTGAGTACAGGCCCAGAACCATCAAACACTCCTCATATGATAAGCTTTTCAATCCTGGAATCATTTTCATGAACCTCCTTTGAACCCTGTCCAATGTCAGCACATCCTTTCTTAGGTAAGTGGCCTAAAACTGCTCACAATACTCCAAGTGAGGCCTCACCAACACCTTATAAGGACATAACATTACATTTTTGCTTTATATCCTAGTCCTCTTGAAATGAATGCTAACATTGCATTTGCATTCCTCACTACTGACTCAACCTGCAAATTAATTTTTAGGGAATCCTACACAAGGACTCACAAGTCCATTTGCGCCTCTGACTTTTGAATTTTCTCTCCACTCAGAAGAGTCTACGCTTTTATTTCTTTTACCAAAGTGCATGGCCCTACACTTCCCGACACTGCATTCCATCTGTCACTTTTTTGTCCGTTCTCTTAATCTGTTTCAGTCCTTTGTCGCCTCCCTGCTCCCTTAACAATACCTGCCACACCAGCTATCTTTGTATCATCCACAAACTTGGCTATAAAGTCATCAATTCCTTCATCCAAATCATTGACATATTTTTTTTTTGAAAGAAGCGGTTCTAACACAGACCCCACTAGTCTCTGGCTGCCAACCAGAAAAGGCTCCCTTTATTCCCACTCTTTGCCTCCTGCCAATCTCCCATTTCTCTTTCCACGCCTGTATCTCTCCTGTAATACATGGCCTCTTACCTTGTTAAGCAGTCTCTTGTATGGCACCTTGTTGAAGGTCTAAATACCACACTGGAGGCCACAAGGACTCAAAAGGAAATAACATGGATAGTGGTACAACAACAATGCATTGCATCTTTGCCTAAAAGTGAGATTCAAATCTTTGATGGTGATCTTTCGCAGTATCAATCATCTATGAGTGTTTTCCAGATTAGCATTGAAGGCAAAACTGATAATTATGGTGACCAACTTTATTTTCTAAAATAGTTTGCAATTCACAGGAGGATACCTCTGCACAATGTTCTCTTGACCCATGGTGCATAAGAGAAAGCGTGTTCCTTTTCCTGTCAGGTTATTCAGGAGCCTCACTCTGCTGAACTTCCTTGATCTAGGGAAGCACAAGTAACCAATGTCTTGTTGCTCTTCCTAGACTTCACCTGAACTGAAATTATAGGAACTTTACAATCATGATCACCATTGGATACCAAGGCAGTAGTCACTTCTGTGTTTGCTTCATTCACGGGTTGTTTTGAACCTGCACCCTTTTCATCAGCTCCGGGCTCAGTTTCAGCTTCACTTTCCATAATAGCCACAGTAGTGGCAAAGCTTCTTCATTTAACTTGAGAACAAGTTTGTGATCCTGGTATGTTCACACCTTTACTTACTGCCAGTCCACAACGGTAACATTCCTTCCCAGAGAGATCTTTAAGAATGGTCTCACCTGAAGAACATTCATTTGCCAGAAATTGAGCTGCTGGCAGGGAGGAGTGTGCCTGAAGAATTGGAGCCATTGCATGTGATTTGCAGAGTTCATGATGGACTCTATGCAATCAGAACCATTGCTGGGTTGGACTGTTAATGGACCATTGAAAGGAGACCGCTGTGGTGGAAGAGACTACGCTCAGCCAGAGCTGCCAGTTAATGGGACTTCAGTTTTGTGCTTGGCTGAGCTTTGGCAGCAGTGATTCAAGACTGTCAAGAGGGACAACCTGGTTTGACGGGAGAAGATCCCATTCCAGAATAGATTGCTTACCAAAAGAGGATATGAGTGCACATGTTGAGGTCACACTTCTCCTGTGTTGGTAACATGTAGTTGTAATTGTTATAGCATAATAATTAGGAGGCTGGAATGTAAGAGCCATGCATACATTTTCTATCTGCATTGTATTTTGAGTAGCGCATTTATTATGCTTGTTATGGAAACTAGTCTCATTAATGGGGCACGGTAAGAGTGACGGGAATAAGCAATATATTCTTGCTTATTTCAGGGCAGTTTGTAACTTGGAATTGGCAAAGGTCATATCTTTGCTGACTGCTGAAATATCACTGGACAGTGCTTCGCTTACACTTGGGTACACTTAAGTCAGAATCAGAATCAGGTTTATTATCACCAGCATGTGACGTGAAATTTGTTGACTTAGCAGCAGCAGCTCAATGCAATTCATAATCTAGGAGAGAGAGAGAATAATAATAATAAATAAAATAAAACATAATAATAAATTAAAAAGTAAATCAATTATGTGTATTGGATAGATTTTTTTTAATGTACAAAAACAGAAATATTGTATATTTAAAAAAAAAGTGAGGTAGTGTTCATGGGTTCCATGTCCATTTAGGAATCGGATGGCAGAGGGGAAGAAGCTGTTCGTGAATCGCTGAGTGTGCCCCTTCAGGTTTCTGTACCTAGTACCTGATGGTAACAGTGAGAATAACATCAAGTTATTGCATCAAGATTAGATGTTTGCTAATTGCCAATAAAGGATTCGACCTTTGGAGCAAACAGCTCCATAGTGGTTGCAGGCTGGCATCAATTGCTTTGTTTTGTTTTTGCTTTGGTTTCACCACTACTGACAGGTTTGGGTAAAGTTACAGGCCAGGGATGTTGATATGTTCCCACTGAGGGAAAATCTCACAGAAGTTTACATAATTACAAGAGAAGTTTACAAAAGCAGCTTACATAATTACAGAATTAAGGGATGGTTCATGAAATTGAAGTGTGTATGAGCTTTTTCTCTCAGAGGGTGGTGAATCTCTGGAATTCATGGAGGATTGTAGAAGTTTCCTCAATGGAGTCTCTTCCACCAATGGGGGTGATGCACCATCAATAACTCGGAGATGGGAGGTGAACGATAGGCTTTTATTAGCTGCAAGAGACCACGATTAGCAGCAAGAGACCAGCACACAACATCCTGGAGACTGAGGGAGGAGCAGTGCCTCCAATCGCCTTTATACAGGGGTCTGTGGGAGGAGCCACAGGAGCAGTCAGCAGAGAGGCATGTCCAGACAGGTATACATAGTTCACTACATTCACCCCCCCCCCCTTTGTTTTAAAAGAGGGTCCCCATGGGGTGAAGTTTCTTACAAGTATATTTACAGGTTAAGTCTATCAGGCGGTCGAATCTGTCGCTGCGATCTACGTAGCACCGGTGGTGATTGCACCGGTGACGGTGGTTGTGCTGGCTCCAGCCTGACTTGAGGTGCCAGCCCGTTAGGCATCAGTAATCCCTCATGTGTGTGCGAGGCGCCTGGTATGGGAGTGTCGTGAGGAGTCTGTGTAGGACTTGGTGTGCGCGGTGTCCCATGGGTATATACATCGGTGGGTACGGGGTTCATAGTCACCATGGAGTGTTCGGGGTAGGGGTCTGGTGCTCCTGCGGGTGCCAGGTCGCGGACAGAGACCGTGTCCTCCCGCCCATCAGGTAAGACCACGTAGGCATACTGGGGGTTCGCATGAAGTAGGTGAACCCTCTCAACCAGCGGGGAGTATTTATTGCTCCGCGCATGTTTCTGGAGCAGCTCTGGCCCTGGGGACGTCAGCCAAACCGGTAGGGTGGTCCCAGTGGCAGACTTCCTGGGAAAAGAAAAGAGTTGCTCATGAGGGGTGGCATTGGTGGACGTGCATAACAGGGAGCGGATGGAGTGGAACGCCTCAGGGAGGACCTCCGCCAGCGAGAGACCGGGGTGGAGGTGCTCACATCCCATGATGCAGGGGAGAACTTTTTATTGTTGCCTTTTAAATGATGTTAAAGCCATCTGTTGGATATTTAAAACTTTTGTAAAGGTTCCTTTCCTTGTAGGTGGTTGAAATGGTTGACAAAGATGCTGCAGAGCGATTACAGGTTCAGCCAGCTCCACTATGGCCATGAGCCTCCCCATCATCAAGAATCTCTTCCAAACGCGGTGCCTCAAGTAGGTGACAACCATCATTAAGGACCCTCACCACCCAGGACATATCCTTTTCTTATTATTACCATTGGGGAGGAAGTGCAGGAGCCTGAAGACCCACACTCAATGTACTAGGATGTCTTTCTTTCCCTCCGCCAGCAGATTTCTAAATGGTCCGTGAACACTAGCTCACCTATTCCTCTTTTGTACCGTTTATTTATTTATTTTTAATTGTAGTTTATAGTAATTTTTATGATTTGCACTGTACTGCCGCAAAAAAAAAACAAATTTCACAACATGTGTCAGTGATAATAAACCTGATTCTGATTCTGATTTTGAAAACCTTGAGCTCTTATGTGGATAGGAATGGATATCCATCCCAAAGTAGAGCACAGTGGAGAAGCATCTTCAAGGGGTTCCCTGACAAATACTGGGGAATATCAAGCATTACACATCATCAGCACACACAGAGCAGTTTGTCACCTCCCCATGCATCGACAATAAACAAGTCAGTAAGCAGTTGACTAGAGACCATGCCTGCTGAGCTCCATTGGAAACTTGGCAGGCCTTTACAGGCTGTGAGAGATGCACGTTTGGTAGCAAATTATGGGTGAGTTGTCAGCAAGCATTCAATTAGATCGCTGTGTGGGCAATGGTGATGAAACGAATAAAACTGTTCAAGACACCAGCAATGATTCTTTCCTTCTTTCCTAAAACAATTTTACATCACCCAGTAAAACAGATGGGCTGTTTGTCAGTCTCACCTAAAAACTATAGGTTTTCATCTCGCAGCATTTCCTTATTACTTCATTGGTGCCTCAGCCAAGGTTCAAGATTTTTTCCCTGCCTTTGCCAAAGCATATTTCACCAAATATCCTCAAAATAAATCACAGAACAGAAAGAAAAAGGACTGACAATTTTCTTTACCGTAAGTACCTTTGTGGCGCAGGCTTTAACAAGTGATTTAGTGTAAAAAAAAATTCCCTTTATGCAATATGCAAAATAACGCAAATTACACCATACCCTCAAACTGTATCCTATAAATCAGATGTTAACAATATGAAACCCCTCATTGAAATTCAGATTGGATGATATTTGTTACATGCTTGTATAAAATAAATTCTTGGGATGATATGTCAGAAAAACAATGCAAAAAAATCAAAAACAATTATTATAGTATAAACATACATCAATCATCAGAACAACAATTTGTAAAATATTGTGACTTGCTATTCTTCCTTCAAAGTAGCAGCAATGTATTCAAAGAGAGAGATTGTTTTTTAACTCTTCTAGTTATTTACGCAATGACACGCTGACTGTGATTGTAGCCAACAGGTCAGAGATACCATCCAGGTACAGACCGGGCTTTAACACTGGCAGCCTCTTCACAATTTCATTCACTGCAATACAACATCTAATATCCAATAAACTTCTTGTTCTAGTGAATCTAAAGGACAAATCCCTAAGTGTTCATCACTTGCTGCCTGTGTTTCATGGATCAAAGGCTCATTAATCAAGCGACTTTATGTAAACCGCACTTGCACACTTGAAGGTTAAACACCAAAATATTATTAATGCCTTCACTGAAGCATTCAAGAAAATATGAGCTTTACACAAAATATCTGAAAGATAAAGGTCTTCTATAAAGCTGCTGCTGCTGCTGTATAACTCCCTCCCCAACAATCAGCACCAATGAAATGGCTCTGGGAAACATGGATTTAAGTCTATTGTGGTTAGCACTTCTCAATAGAGGATGACATTGAGGACCATATTCATCCATGCCTCCTGATTCTCCATCATCCTGGATGTATCGGAAGCATAGGTTAGGTTAGATTCTTGTCCCATAGAGCAAGGTGCAATGAAGTTCCTTGCTTGCATGGTCCTCTCAGAGTAGTCAGTTTACATAGCAAGACTAATACAAGAACAAGCACAAAACAGCAGAATAGTGCAAAGGTCATAATGCAGTCCAAAATGGTGCAAACAAGTAAAGTGACAGTAACCAAGGCAGTAAATTTAAGATAATAAGAACATGGCAACAACACCTGGAACGGGTTGTGAAAGAGGAAATTGGTTCAGGAGTCAAATAGTAATGGGCTGGAAGCTCTTTTTGCATGTGGTCATCCAGGCTTTCAGTTCAACCCAGATAAGTGTGAGGTGATTCATTTTGGTAGGTCAACTATGATGGCAGAATATAGTATTAATGGTAAGACTCTTGGCAGTGTGGAGGATCAGAGGGATCTTGGGGTCGGAGTCCATCGGACACTCAAAACAGCTGCGCAGGTTGACTCTTTGGTTAAGAAGGCATACAGTTCATTGGCCTTCATCAATCATGGGATTGAGTATAAGAGCCGAAAGATAATGTTGCAGCTATATAGGACCCTGGTCAGACCCCATTTGGAGTACTATACTCAATTCCGATCACCTCACTACAAGAAGGATGTGGAAACTATAGAAATGGTACAGAGGAGATTTACAAGGATCTTGCCTGGATTGGGGAGCATGCCTTATGAGAATAGGTTGAGTGAACTCAGCCTTTTCTCCTTGGAATGACAGAGGGTGAGAGGTGACCTGATAGAGGTATGCAAGATAACGAGAGGCATTGATCGTGTGGATAGTCAGAGGCTTTTTCCCAGAGCTGAAATGGCTAGCATGACAGGGCATAGTTCTAAGGTGCTTGGAAGTAGGTACAGAGGAGATGTCAGGGGTAAGTATTTCACACAGAGAGTGATGAGTGCGTGGAATGGGCTGCTGGCGGCAGTGGTGGAGACGGAAATGATAGGGTCTTTGAAGAGACTCCTGGATGGCTACACGGAGCTTAGAAAAATAGAGGGCTATGGGTAAAGCCTAGGTAGTTCTAAGGTAGGGACATGTTCAGCACAGATTTGTGGGCTGAAGGGCCTGTATTGTGCTGTAGGTTTTCTATGTTCCAATGTAAGTGCACCATCATCAGTGTCCTCTCCTAGGTCCACATCTCCTGCATCAATGCTCAATTAGCTCCTGTAAGCTGGCCACTTCTTCTATATGCCCAACATCAGGCTCCAGGAACAAAGACCCCAGGCTTCATCATGACAGGAGAACAGAGAAAAAATTGCAAGAATACTCTTTGAACATCTCCAAGTGGACTCTCTGACTCTTGAATTGACCTCTAATGTGATAAATGGACTCCTGACATTTTTTGGTAGCTTCTACATTTTATCCTGCATTGCTATTGTTTTACCTTAATCTAAATTGTTACATCATGATCAGGGATGCACAAAGAGAATCTGTAATTACTGACAAGTACCTTTATTGTCTCAACTGAAGAACATGTGAACTTACACTACCGAATACCTGTGTGCATACTTACTAAGTTTTCCTGACCTTCCATGAACAGTCGAAGAACAGAAAAAATAATACCAGTTAAAAAGGAGTTTCAGCTGCTGTCCGCTTGTTCTTCATTGTCCCGTCTTGAATCTCTATGCCCTCTATGCACCTCGCATCCACATGGTAAATCTCCCATTCATCTCCCGGTCTGCCTTTATACACATTCCTTACCAATTCAAATGTTACATTCTAATGCCATTGGCTAGGTCACCTGACTGACCTTTAACACCTCCTTATTCGCTTTGATCCAGAAGTGACAACTGGTAGCTTGTGGCTCAATCAGCAACCAGTTCGTTTCACACAGGACAGATACAGACCCCAGCAGTCACAAACCTGCATGTTATATCCAACCAAAGAATATCTCACAAGTAACTTCCTATTTGGAAATGATCCCTAGTCCAGCAGATTACCTGGAACAACATTGTATCTACTTTCAAACACTCATAGGACTGCCATGAACTTCCAGCAGGTGTGCACCACGTACATTATACTGTACAAAGATAAAGGTATCATTCACTTACTGAATTCATACATTCTGTATACAGGCAATCGTCTTCTCTGTATTACAAAACCATCATCTTCTTCCTTTTGCACAACTTCAGCCTTCCACATTCTAAGGAGGTACACATTAAACAATACAAATATCAGCATACATAAAATTGATATTGCAGCAGCATACGATACTATCCTCACCCATGGATGTGTTTTAACGTTTGATCCGCCAATGCAAAACTTATCCCAAGAGTCTGAGCTGTGCAGTATCTCATTTCCTTTGTCAGCATGTGTCTTATCATCTTCTGCACGTTTAGTTAATTGATGGATTATCTCCTTTGCCTCTCCACATCTCGTGTCCAGTCTGCAGTCAAATGAGGAATTGGCGGCAACTCGATAACAACATATTCCCACAAATATTCATCCATATTAACTTGTTGGATTGTGAGGTGCTCCTTCGTTACCTGATCTACTACTGACTGAGGCAAAGTTCATCACACTCCCAATTTCCAAAAGCACCCTTACAATTGTAACATTATGACTTTCCAAAGGACACTGTTTCCATCCCTTGGTATAACTTGTGGTTGGTGTTGCTAGATAATATGTTCGTCCACCAATGCATACTGCAAAAAAGACTCATAATTCACTTACAGAATAGAAAATGAACAACTCTGATAAGTTCTGAAACAGGACAGACAGACATACTTTATTGATCCCGAGGGAAATTAGGTTTTGTTACAGTCGCACCAACCAAGAACAGTATAGAAATATAACAATATAAAACCATAAATGATTAAATCCTGAAGGTCCAGTCTTGTCAACTCTTCTGGACAAACACAACGGATTCTCCTTCAATGACAATTTATCCCTTTCCCAGTACCATTCATAACAATAGCATGTGTTGGTGGATTAATTAAGGATATCCAAGTATTCTCCTGGTATTTGCCCACATTATGAATGCTTTTCAAAGAGTAAATTAGATTATTTCCATGTCAGGGAATATGAAATACTGCGCCAACATAAAACCTCCCTTTACCATCATCACGGGTACCAAGTACTCTATTAGCTAGTGTAAAACATCTACTGTAACACACGAATCCCTTTTCCCAACCCTTTGTTTTAGTTGTTTATCTAATACCTAATTTGGTACTTGATGTGCATCAAGTTGTAATAAATTCACACCAATCATGACAAGCAACCAACCAACAAATGTAGCACTGATCTCAGTTATTGCTACACGTTTCCTTAGACGTGAGGTCTATGTGATCAGTAATCAAATTTGTGGTATCTTGAAGGTGCTTCAGAAATTTAAGTGAATCCAGAGTTACTTGTGACCCACTCCAACCAATCTGATTAACCTGTATCTGATGCCAATAATTTCTTCCGGTAATATCATGTATTTTCTACTGAAGGAACTGTATTTGGCTTTCTAATTCTGCTGTATCTAAAATATTGACCATTGCTACCCCAATGAATAGCACTAATTCGAATAGTCCTCTCTTCTTTGTATTTTTGAGAAACTTAAACTCATTCCTGCTTAGTTGCCTCCCAAGATGATGGATAGGTAACTGTCCCATTGTAGATGATCACCATTCAGGCACCATGATTTCAGTTAGATTTTAAATTACCTGCACTTGCTGCTACCCTGGTACCAAAGTGACAAATTCCCCAGTACCTTCTAAAATTAATCCTACCTCGTTTGTATTACACTGAGTCTCGCTACATTTAGGCTCTGGCGTAGTTCCAGCTACTTGAGGTTGTTGGGTAGTTGATTTTACATCATTCTCATCATAATGAATTAAACCTGTAACGCACAGGTCTAATTTCTGCTCTGATTTCCAGTTGCAATTGTAAACCATATTTTCTATCTGTTTTCTAGCCCATACAATTGCAGGCTCCCACTTATATTTGGACTCAAACTATCCAGCTCTTTTCCACCCAATTTTGTTTCGGGATAGGGGAGTCAGAAACCAACATGATTTCTTTTTCTTTATTTTCTTAGCAAAACTTCCCTGACTCTCAGATTGAGAAAACAGAAAAATTACTCCTTGATCAAATCTGTCACCATTTACTTGGAACAGCTATTCCAACCCCAGATCTTCCAAATTAGGATTAGCAGGTACATCGATTGACAACTCTCTAAAATTGGGACCATCGTGTACAACGATTGTTACATATCGATGGTGATAACTTGCCTGTTTCTCCCCACTAGTTTCAATTGGTCGATCTGGTGCCATTCAATTTTATGTGGAGAAATCAGTACCCTGCGTACTGATGAACTTGCTTTGTCCATAATTTCACAGTGTCCTGCAAACACTGAATTTTAAAATTATATGAGTTGTACCCCACTAGTCACTGCCTGCCATTCTGAAAAGGACCCGTTAATCCTTATTCTTCGTTTCCTGCCTGCCAACCAATTTTCTATCCATGTCAGTACCCTACCCCCAATACCATGTGCTCTAATTTTGCCCACTAATCTCCTATGTGGAACCTTATCAAAGGCTTTCTGAAAGTCCAGGTACACTACATCCACTGGCTCTCCCTTGTCCATTTTCCCTGTGCAAATCCATGCTGACTCGGATTGATCCTGTTACTGCTATTCAAATGTGCTGCTATTTCATCTTTTATAATTGACCCCAGCATCTTCCCCACCACTGATGTCAGGCTAACTGGTCTATAATTCCCTGTTTTCTTTCTCTCTTAAAAAGTGGGATAACATTAGCTACCCTCCAATCCTCAGGAACTAATGCTGAATCTATAGAACATTGGAAAATGATTACCAATGCATCCACGATTTCTAGAGCCACCTCCTTAAGTACCCTGGGATGCAGACCATCAGGCCCTGGAGATTTATCAGCCTTCAGTTCCATCAGTCTATCCAACACCATTTTCTGCCTAATGTGAATTTCCTTCAGTTCTTCCGTTACCTTAGGTCCTCTGGCTACTATTACATCTGGGAGATTGTCTGCGTCTTCCCTAGTGAAGACAGATCCAAAGTACCTGTTCAACTCATCTGCCATTTCCTTGTTCCCATAATAAGTTCACCTGTTTCTTCCTTCAAGGGCCCAACTCTGGTCTTAACTAATTTTTTCCTCTTCACATACCTAAAGAAGATTTTACTATCATCCTTTATATTCTTGGCTAGCTTACTTTCGTACCTCATCTTTTCTCCCCGTATTGCCTTTTTAGTTATCTTTTGTTGCTCTTTAAAAGTCTCCCAATCTTCTGGCTTCCTGCTCATCTTTGTTATGTTATACTTCTTCTCTTTTATTTTTATACTGTCCTTGACTTCCCTTGTCAGCCATGGTCACCCCCTACTTCCCTTAGAATCTTTCTTCCACTTTGGAATGAACTGACCATGGAAGACCGTAAGTCATAGGAGAATAATTAGGCCATTTGACACATTGAGTCTGCTTTGCCATTCTATCATGGGTGATTTATAATTCCTCTCAACCCCATTCTTTTCCTGCCTTCTCCCCTTAACATTTCTCATCCTTACTAAATGAGAAACTATCAACCTCCACTTTGATAACTTGGCCTCCACAGCCCTATGTGGCAACGAATTCCACAGATTCACCATCCTCAGGCTAAAGAAATTTCTCCGCATCTTTGTTCTAAAGGTACATCCTTCTATTCAGAGACTGTCTTCTAGTCCAAGACACCCCACAATAGAAAACAAACACTCCATGTGTACTCTCTAGTCGTTTCAATATATTTCAATGACAGCCCTGGACTGGAACATATGCAGTTTCCTTTGAACATAAGCAATTATTTAAGAAGAAGAAAAGGAGGTACTATGACACAGCACATACAAGCTAATTCTTGTATTGTTTTACCATCACAATTCCAATCTTGGCCTACATATAAGAAGCTAATATTCATTAATTCATTGTGTGCCATGTCATATGATGTGGGCATTATGGTCTTGACTATGATGTTTCTTGGTAAATTTTTCTACAGAAGTGGTTTTCCGTTGCCTTCTTCTGGGCAGTCTCTTAACAAGACGGGTGACTCCACCCATTATCAATATAATGAGATCTAGGTGTTCTTGTACATCGGTCAATGAAAGCAAGCATGCAGGTACAGCAGGCAGTGAAGAAAGCTAATGGCATGCTGGCTTTTATAACAAGAGGAATTGAGTATAGGAGTAAAGAGGTCCTTCTGCAGCTGTACAGGGCCCTGGTGAGACCCCACCTGGAGTATTGTGTGCAGTTTTGGTCTCCAAATTTGAGGAAGGACATTCTTGCTATTGAGGGAGTGCAGCGTAGGTTCACAAGGTTAATTCCCAGAATGGCAGGACTGTCATATGTTGAAAGATTGGAGCGACTGGGCTTGTATACACTGGAATTTAGAAGGATGAGAGGGGATCTGATTAAAACATATAAGATTATTAAGGGATTGGACACGCTGGAGGCAGGAAGCATGTTCCCGCTGGTGGGTGAGTCCAGAACTAGAGGTCACAGTTTAAGAATAAGGGGTAGGCCATTTAGAACAGAGATGCGGAAAAACCTTTTCACCCAGAGAGTGGTGGATATGTGTAATGCTCTGCCCCAGAAGGCAGTGGAGGCCAAGTCTCTGGATGCACTCAAGAGAGAGTTAGATAGAGCTCTTATAGATAGCGGGGTCAAGGGATATGGGGAGAAGGCAGGAACGGGGTACTGATTGTGTATGATCAGCCATGATCACAGTGAATGGTGGTGCTGGCTAGAAGGGCTGAATGGCCTACTCCTGCACTTACTGTCTATTGTCTCTTCAAAGATTGTCTGCCTGGTGTCAGTGATGATATAACCAGCACCTGTAATATATACCAGCTGTTCATACAGCCATCCACCACCTGCTCCTATGGCTTTACACAATCCTGTTCAGGGGACTAAGCAGGTGCTACACCTTGTCCACTGGTAACTTGCAGGCAAGCAGAGGGACAGAGCACTTTACAGCCCTTTTGGTGATGACGTATCTCCACCCTACCACCTAACCAATATATAAAGCCCAATTCAGTTACAATCTCAAAACCAGCAAAGCCTTCGAGTGTCATAGTGAGCAACACACATAAAATGCTGGAGGGTCTCAGCAAGTCAGGCAGCATCTATGGAGAGGAACAAACAGACAGTGCTTCAGGCTGAGACCCTTCATCAGGACTTGAAAGGAAGTGGGAAGAAGCCAGAATAAGAAGATGGACTAGGGTGGAAGAAAAGGAGCACAAGCTGGGAACAGGTGAGGGGGAAGGGAGATGGGTGGGGGAAGGGAATAGAGAGAAGCTGGGAAGTGATAGGTGGAAGAGGTAAAGGGCTGAAGAAAAGGAAGCAGATGGCAGAGGAGAGTGGACCTTGAGAGAAAGGGAAGGAAGAGGAGCTCCAGAAGCAGCTCAGGTTTCCTCCTACAATATAAAGACGTAAAGGTTAGTTGGCTAATTGGTCATTGTAAACTATCCTGTGATTAGGCAGGCATTAAGTAAGGTTGCTGGGCCATGAGGCTTGTTGGGCCCAAAGGGCCTGTTCCACATTGTATCTCTAAATTAATAAATAAGTAAATAGGATGGAGTGGGCAGCTGTGGAGAAGAGGACAGTTAAGATTGGAGCTGGTATGTGGAATGGGAAAAAGGAGAAGGGGAGGTGAGGGAGAAACCATCGGAAGTTAAAGAAATTAAAGTTCACTTCATCAGGCTGGAGACAACTCAGTTGGAATATGAGGTGCTACAGATGTTACTCTTCACTCCAAAGTCATTGGCATTTAAAGGAAATGTATTGGTCCTGTTCAGTTTACAGTTACTAGCATTCAATTGCTTCTTGTTTGGACAGATAGCCAAATATGCTCATTGGCATACTAAAAGGCCAGCAAATGGATTTCTCTCAAGCAAAAGCATATTGTCTACACCACTAAGAGGTGACTGAATAGCTTGTCTTTGTGGGAGCACTGTTGGTACTTCCTTTATTTGTTTGGAAATCTTTTTAAGAACCAGGATCAGCACACAGTGCAGTCAAGTACTTGATGCCTCAAAGCTGCAGCACCAATACTGTTCGGAAGACTGCAATGTTGCTCTGCAAGACGTAGTTTTGGGCCGAAGTGTAAACACATTTATAGACACTGGATATCACATGCATGGTTAGAGATGTAGCAAATACAGAGGACTAAGCCAAAACCATATTAACTTAGATGTTGACACAATCTGGCACATTATAACAACTAGAATTCTGTGAACCTAATTAGATTCAGTCTCACACTTGTATAACCACTGAGTCATGTCTATAGAGAGTTAATCTAATGTATCTATATGGAGCTGACCGAGGAGTTTAGAGGTGATGAATCCTAAAACATATAGATTATGCATTCCATGGAACTATAGATTTTACTGATTTGTTACAGCGGATCAACAGATTATATCTTTCACAGAGTGATAAATCATGGTAGCACAGTGTTTTCTATCAATAATCATTTTGTAGTCGTGAAAAATAAATAACATATTAATAGAGCAGAATATCATCTTTGATCAATGGCGCACAGATCGCTGAAGATGATTGAATTGTGCGGGCACAATCAGCATTTGATATATTGGTAGAGACACAAGAGACCGCAGGTGCTGAAATCTGGAGCAAAAAGGGAAAACAAGCTGCTGCAAAAAAGTGGACAGTCTACATTTCAGGTCAAGGTCCTTCATCTGCTATTTTTCTGCATATTTGACACAAGTCACCACAGACATAGTATTTCTAAATTCTAAATTTAAACATGTCTTACTGCTTTAACGATAGTTTTATTCTGTAAAATTGTTTTAAAGGTGGATGTGGATGATGAATAGAATAGTCGTCACTTGCTGCAGCTATTAATAGTCCAGCATGCATAATTGGCTGAAATGGAAAATACTCTGAGCATTTAACAGATCAAACCAACATTTTGGATTAATCTGTACATTGTGAATTCGAGGATAATCGTTACAATTTACTCCCAGTCTTGTGAATTAATTGCATTTGGTATCTAGCTTTCCAAGAGAACCACATTATTTCATGGGCTTGCTGAAATTCTAATGCTCCCTGTTCAGCCTGAGTACCTTCATATAGCTTCCATCAGCAGCATTTTAGATATATATATATATATCCCCGCAGAGCTAAAAGAACTGACAAGAAAAATCTGGTAAGATATGAAGTAATTTGTCTTCTTCCTGTGAGTGTGAAGGGGCAGAAGATACTGGCAGAGACAGATGGACTCCAGATCGTACAAGCATTTGCATTACTATGTTGGTTTTCAAATTTACAACGCCCTATCCGAACACAACACCTGCTTCCCTCACTCATCAGATTAATTATCTGGGTCATGGAAATACTGAAACGTTCATTCACTTCTAAAGAATATTGGCTAGCAATTATATAACCATATAACAATTACAGCATGGAAACAGGCCATCTCGGCCCTTCTAGTCCGTGCCGAATGCTTACTCTCACCTAGTCCCACCGACCTGCACTCAGCCTATAACCCTCCATTCCTTTCCTGTCCATATACCTATCCAATGTTTTTTTAAATGACAAAATCGAACCTGCCTCTACCACTTCTACTGGAAGCTCGTTCCACACAGCTCTGAGTAAAGAAGCTCCCCCTCGTGTTACCCCTAAACTTTTGCCCCTTAACTCTCAACTCATGTCCTCTTGTTCGAATCTCCCCTACTCTCAATGGAAAAAGCCTATCCACGTCAACTCTATCTATCCCCCTCATAATTTTAAATACCTCTATCAAGTCCCCCCTCAACCTTCTACGCTCCAAAGAATAAAGACCTAACTTGTTCAACCTTTCTCTGTAACTTAGGTGCTGAAACCCAGGTAACATTCTAGTAAATCTCCTCTGTACGCTCTCTATTTTGTTGACACCTTTCTTATAATTCGGTGACCAGAACTGTACACAATACTCCAAATTTGGCCTCACCAATGCCTTGTACAATTAATTAGCTCATAAAAGGTTATGCAATGCAATGGATGTGTGTCAGTTTGTCTGAGGCACAATAACATGGTATTCATGCCCACACCTTGTAGAAACGTTATAAGCATGATTTCTGGTGTTTTTCTCAATTATTTGGGGCATAGATCAAATGGACAGCCAGAGATGTTTTACCAGATAGAGATGACTAATACAAGGGGGTATAATTTTAAAGTATTGGGAGGAAATTTTAGTGGGGGATTTCAGAGATCAGTTTTTTTTTACACGGAGAGTGGTGGGTGCATGAAACACACTACCAGAGGTGGTGATTGAGGTAGAATCATTAGGGACATTTAAGAGACTCTTAGATAGGCACAATAGATGGTAGAACAATGGAGGCTATGGGAACGGGAAGGGTTAGATTGATCTTAGAGTAGATTAAAAGGTCAGCACAACATTATGGGCTGAAGGGCCTCTAGTGTGCTGTAATGTTCTATGTAATTCTCAACGCCAACTGAATCTGACCAGTACAGGCTGACATTCCCTGGAGCACAGCTGAATGAGGGGTGATCTTATAGAGGTGTACAAAGTTATGGGGGATATAATGAGGTAAATACATACAGTCTTTTCCCCTGAGGCTGGGTGAGATTAGAACGAGAGGTCATAGGTTTAGGGTGGAAGGTGGTGTAACAGTTACTGCAACACTTTCCGGTGCCGGCGATCAGTAATTTCCCGTGCTGTCTGTAAGCAGTTTGTATGTTTTCCTCATGGCCATTTGTTTCCTCTGGGTGCTCCACTTTCCTCCCACATTTCAAAGACGTTCTGGTTAGGGTTAGGGTGAGAAAGCTGTGGGCATGCGATGTTGGCATGGAAGCATGGTGACAGCATGCGGGCTGTCCCCAGCACGTCCTCAGACTACACTAGTCGTTTCTTGGGTTCTATTGGGTTTCTTTGTTTTGCTGCTGGATTTCAGGAGATGAATTTCAAGGTTGTATATAGTATACACTGTTTGATAATAAATGTACTTTAACAATGGGTTTGAATCCTGGAACTCGCTTGAAACAGTGCTGCATTCATGCAGGCAGGTGAAGGATATTTCAAGACTATTGCCTTGCATCTTAATGGATGGTGAAAAGGTTTTGGAGTCATTCACTGCGGAAAAACTGGCACAACCTTTTCTTGTGGCCATGTCATTTGTATGCCTAGACAATTGAATTTCTTATCAATTGGCAACACTTGCAGGCTGCCAATAAAACGGTCCTCAGATTGTGTTGGTCATAAATGCAGAATTGTACACTTCAATGTTTTGATGAATGTGCGAGTGACAAATAAAGCTAACAAAAAAGATGAATATTGGAAAACTCTTTGACCATCAAATAGGATCACATGAGCCTGAAACTATACTTACAGAATGTAGAACATCAAACATCACAGCACCATCCAAACCCTTCAGCCCACAATGTTGCACCAACCTTTTAATTTACTCTGAGATTAATCTAACACCCCCCCCCCCCCACATAGCCCTTCATCTTTCTATCCACATACCTATCTGAAAGTCTCTAATGTATCTACCTCTACCACCAACCTTGGCAGGGCATTCAACGCACTCACCGATCTGTGTATAAAAACACATAACACTGATTTCCACCCTCTCCCCCTCAGCCCCCGTTATATTTTCCTCCAATCACCTAAAAGTTATATGCCCCGATATCATCTTATTTGAAAGGTGCTTTATTTTACTGCCTAGTAGAAGTTGGTGAGGTCAGCAAGATTTCCTCTGCCTTTCATCATAAGGACAGCCAACTCGGTTCAGCTAATATAGACTCACATTGTGACTCTTATGAACTGTTGATTCGATGCCATACTGCTTGGTCTACTTACCAATTAAAGTGCTAATTCCACTTAAACTTAATAACACTGATTAGTCTAGGTAATTAAATATCTTAGGTCTGCAAGGCTACATATATTTGCGGATTATGATGTTATAGTCAACCTACAATAATGAGCAAGGCATACAGTATATACATATAGAACTAGAAGAAAATCTAGATTCTTGGAACATCTTGATAGCCCATTGTTCATTCTCAATTGTCATGTCACCTGTTGAGACAATATAAAGCCTGAGAATTCAAGTGTGTAATACACATTTTATGTGTTACAAAATTACATCTCACCATAGCATTGATCACTGAACATGATTAGAATGTTGTAACAAATGTGGAGTTTTCTGTGGAGTTTGCAAGATGCTTATCACATTATAGTCATCATGTTGGACAAACGGATGGATCTTGAAGAACAAGAATATCATCATATCGCCATTGGTGATGCTGGAGATCACCTTAATAATCATAGCACAGCAATAACTTTCATGCCAAAATCCTTCATTATCCCTCTGTCTGCCTGCGACTCCACTTTCAGTCCACCTGTTCTCCAAAGTCCCACTGACCTACAAAATTGCTCAAGACCCTAGTGTGACAGTCTTACCTTGATTTAACTTACAAGCAACAACATATCAAACTTTGTAGAATTAAACTCCATTTGTCATTCCTTAGCCCACTGGCCCAGCTCATCAAGATCCCCCTGAAAAATTTAATAACATTTTTCACTATCAACTCTACTACCTATTGTAGGGTCAACTGCAAATTTACTAACCATGATGTGTATATTTTCATGCAAATTGTTGATAGAGATGAAAAACTACAATGGATTCAGCACTAGTCATGGGACCCCAGTCCAAGAAAGAAACTTTCAACAGCAACGTCTGCTTCCTACCATCAAGCCAATTGTGTATCCATTTATTCAGGTCTCTCTGGATACTAAGCAACCAAACCTTTATGAACAGCCTACTTGTTTAAGGATACATGAAGGGAAATTTCTTCACTTGGAGAGTGGTTGAGAGTGTGGAACGAGCTGCCAGTGCAAGTAATGGATGCAATTTAATGTTTAAGAGAAGTTTGGATAAGTACATGGATGTACTTATGGTACTTATGGATGTACTTAAGCTATGGTCTGGGTGCAGGTTTATGGGATTAGGCAGTTAAAGTGGTTTGGCACAGACTAAATGGGCCAAAGGGCTTATTTCTGTGCAGTATTTGTCTGTAACTCTCTGATTCTATAAGGAAACTTTACTGAAGTCCATATACACCACCTCTACTACACTGCCCTCATTTACCCTCTTGTTTAGTTCATCAAAAGACTTAATCGAATTTGGAAGACATGATCTCCCATGCACAAAGCCTTGATGACCATTATTAATCAACCCGTCTTTCTAGATGCATGCATACCTAATCCCTCAAAATTCTTTGTAATAACATACCTGCCATAGATGTTGGAGAGTGGCAGGAGGATCAGGGTGGAGTTGAAGGTCACGTGAGTGTTCACTTTATTAGGTACCCCTGTACATCAGTTCATTAATACAAATATCTCATCAGCAAATCATGCGGCAGCAGCTCAATGCATAAAAGCATGCAGACATGGTCAAGAAGTTCAGTTGTTCAGACCAAACATCAGAATGATGAAGATTCAATCCAAGAGACTTTAACGGTAGAATGATTGCTGGTGACAGGCGAGGTGGCTTGCATATCTTAGAAACTGCTGATCTCCTCCAATTTTCAAACACAACATCCTCTAGAGTTTATAGAGAAAAAAAACAGTGACAGCTCTGTGGGTGAAAATGCCTGAGGGAGGTCGGAGGAGAATGACAAGACTGGTTCAAATTGACAGGAAGGTGACAGTAACTCAAATGGCAACCTAATCCAACAGTGCTGTGCAGAAGAGTATCTCTGAATGCACAATACTTCAAACCTTGCAGTGGATGGGCTAGAGTAGCAAAAGACCATGAACATACGCTCAGTGGACACTTTACTAGTAAAGTGGTCACTGAGTGTGGATTACAGCAATCGACGAGATTGTTCTGAGAGCATGCATAGACTCAATGCATAAGTGACCTTTCATGTCATGAAAAAATGTAAAAATATGCACAACATCTGCAGAATGAAACATTGCAAAAGGATTTGCCACAAAACCAAAAATGATGCTAACGGCATTGGATCCCAAAGCTCAGAACTAAATCTATATTTCTCAATGCTGTCAATCAATGTGGAAGAAATCCTATGTAAATTATATTTTGCCTTGAAAATCCTATGCACTTTGTGTTTTGCATTGAAATGCCAACTAATACATATGTGATTTACTCTCCTCTTGACATCTCGATCGAATATCTTCATCCTCTGTTTGCCGTATACTGAAATGGTCTGGAGCTAACATTGTACATTGGTGCAACTGACTCAGCAGCAGTCCAGACCCATGAATGAATAAATATTCAAACGCCCCAAGATAAAACAAAAGCCTGAACATTACAGATTGCAGTAAAATTTTCAACTTCTATCCTTTATCAACAATATTACTGTTCTATATAAAAAAATAAATCAAATCTGTTTTCAATGTTGGTGGATATGATGGAACCAAATATGACACAACCTAATTTGTGCAAGAATATGAGCGTCAGATGTGATTTTATTATGACTGTTTTTCCAGAGTTAGAAGTTACATTCCAGACACGGGCACATAAAGTCCTGCCTGAACTTCTGGAGCAGTACTGAAGAGCTGCACTATCAAAAGTGCTGGTTTTTAGCCGAGTTGTCAGTCTAGGCTTAGATCTGCTGGGGGTAGAAGATGCAAAAACATTATTCTTAAACAGAATAAGGCTGCTTTCACCGATGAAATCTCTCATTCTTGTTCCTCAGCTAACATCACCAAAAAAAATAGACTGTGTGGTCATTATTAAATTGTTGATCTGGGAGCTTGTTGTGCACATATTAAATGCTGGGGGATCTCAGCAAGTCAGGCAGCATCTATGGAGGGCAATAAACAGTTGTTGTTTCAGGCTGAGATCCTCATCAGGACTGTTGATTCTGCTCATAGATACTGACTGACTTGCTGAGCTCATCCAGTACTTCATGTTCATTGCTCAGGATTTCCTGCATCTGCAGAATTTCTTGTATTTATGCAAATACTATATTGGCTGCCACACTCGCTCCATTACAAGGATATCAGCTGTAAAGTACCACTACAATTTAGCAACACTATGACCACTCTGATCACTTTACACTAAAAGATACTTCCTTGCTGTTCTAATTGCATTTTTCTTATAAAAATTATGTTTAATTTATGCTTTTCTTGTGAATGTTGCTTATATGATGCCATGGGCGTTTGATGCTACTACGCTGTACAAATAAGTTTTTAATTGCACCATGTGAATATTTACCAATGTATATGACAATAAACTTGATTTCATTTTTGTTTTTTGAGTACTTCAGAATATTCTGAAAGAAACATGAAAGGTGATATATATTTAATGCAAAGGTCTTCTCTAGTTTTGAAGCTAGCAATGTTACCTCCCTCACCAGATGGAAACTGAGTGGGAGTTAAGATGCAATTTCTATCCCATGCCCACCCTAGACAATTTCAAATCAGCTTATTTTTTTTAATGTGTGAGGAGGTGTTCATAAAATAACTCAGTATCTGTGATCAGCTCTTTTATATTCATGCATTGACATCTGTTTTTGAGAGACGTAGATAAGATAGTCATATCATATCTGAGTACAAACATCAAATTCTAGAGGATATTATTTTATGATGGAAGAGGGAAAGCTTAAAGGAGATGTGCGAGACACATTTGGCATCATCAATGGCATTAACAAATCTAAAGATAAAGATTAGCTTTATTTATCACGTGTACATAGAAACACACAGTGATATGTGTTGTTTGCATCAAATCAAATCAGCAAGGATTATGGAAGTGTTGCCACACTTCCAGTTCCAACATAGCATGCCTACCATTTACTAATCCAAGCCCTAACTGTATGCTTTGTAATGTGAGAGGAAACCCACACTGTCATGGGGAGAACATACAAACTTTTTACAGATCATGGGGGGAGTTGATCCCCAATCTTACTGCGTGTACTGTAATGAAGTTAAGCTAACTGTCCTACCAACCACTATGCATCCTGCCCACCTTCTCACCCCCATCCACTTCATCTCCAGAAAACTAAGTGGAACTAGAAATGACATCAATCACTTCTCACTGTATTTGTCACTTTTCTCTGAGAATGCAACAGTGCAGTACCAACCATTTTCTATATCCTTAAAGCAGCTCCTCACTCCATCCAAATCAAACCCATGTAGCAAGATCACGCAACAGCACAATGCAGGAACAGGTCCCCCAGTCAATGATATCTACTTCAAAGATGATGCCATTTTAACTAAATCTCTTCTGCCTGTACACGATCCAGATCTGTCCATTCCCTGTATAATCACATGTCTATCTAACAGCCTCTTACACATTACAATTATATCTGCCTCCACCATCACTTCTCATAGCACATTCCAGGCTCTCTGCGTACACATCTCCTTTAAACTTTCCCAATTTCACCTTAAATGCATATCTTCCAATATGTGATATTTCTACCCTCAGAAAAATATCATGACTGTTTATGAATTCATGATTTTAGTTACTTCCTCATCTTCTGACATTCCAAATAATCAGTTTGAAAGTTGAACTTATGTCTCTCCTAACTGGGGGTGAATTAAATGTTATTTATTGAGCTAAAGATCATTCTCCAATTATTATATGGTAAGTTGCCCATAGCAGAATCCAGTGACATTACTGTAAATGGAGAAGGCTGTGGACATTCTCTAAATACAGAGGTGATAACAGAGATATGACATATGACATATCAGTGCTTTGTAACAACAAACTGATATCCGTGCATCTACATCTGCAAAACAAAAATGTAGAAATTCCCTCTTTCCCAAGGAAGCTGGGAGCACACAAGTAAGAACTGGACACCTCTCAGCCTTGGAAATAAACCAATACATCATACTTTCAGTTACTGTTTGCCTCAACTGGCTGTGATGCCACCAATCATTTCTTCATGTTCATTCAGATATCAGAGGTGAAGAGGGCCAGTAACTTTAAATTCCTCAGTGTTATCATATCAGAGGATCCAACTTGGATCTAGGACACAAGTTCCATCACAAAGAAGGCCCAACAGCATCTCTACTCTTTCAGAAGTTTGCATAGATTCACCGTGTCACCAAAAACATTGACAAACTTCTATAGAAGCAGCATAGAGACCATTCTAACTGGTTGTATCAAGGCCTGGTACGGAAACACCAAAGCCTGAGAACGTAAAAGTGGTTGATGCAGCCCAATCCATCACAAGCAAAGCTCTCTCCACCACTGGCACATTTACACGGAGCTCTGCCATGAAAAAGCAGCACCCAACATCAAAGACATCCACCATCCAGGCAATGCTGTGTTCTCACTATTGTCATCAGGCAGGGGGTACAGGAGTCTTAAGTCCCACACCACCAGGATTGGAAATAGCTATTACCTACTACAATCAGGCTCCTGAACCAACATGGATAACTTCACTCATCACAATTCTGAACTTAATATAAAACCTCAAGACTCATTTTCAAGGACTCTACAACTCATCTTCTCAGCATCATTTTTCTTCTGTAATTTGCACAATTTGTCTTCTTTTGCACATTAGCCATTTGTCAGTCTTTGTTTATATATAGCTTTTCGTAAAATGTATTTTTAAAAAGCTTTAGGATTTAGGAACCAACTATATTAATGTCCTCTTACCTTGTTTGATCTTCTCAGGTTCCTTGAATGTAATTCTTTATTTTCTTGTAAATATCTAAAAAAGATGAATCCCAAGGAAGTATGAAGTGATATATAGATACCTTGATGATAACTATACTCAGAGATGAATTGTATTGTATTACAGCACCAGGGTCAGTAAGCAGTCCTGGCAAAGCTGTGTCTCCCCTGCTACTGCTGTATTGCTGTATTTAGTCACAGCAGCAGCAAGTTCAGACTGCTCTTTCAATCATCACGACTGTTGAGAGAACTCTAGGGTTACCAAAAATTGCACTCCATGACTAGTGTTGACAGAAGTAGGAATAATTTGAGATGATGGCAATTAGATTAAGCAGCATACCTTTTCAGGTCAGTTTGGAAACCAAATATGACAAAGTTGGCCACTTATAGCGCAGCTACAAATACTGGGCACTGGGGTTAAATAAAGAATAAAGCACACATTCAAGAGACCTGAGAATATCAAACAAGGTAAAAGGACTTCATATGATTGGTTCCAAAATCCAAGTGCTTTGTTTGTAGTATCCATTTGTAAATTTATCATCATCAATAGTAAAGAAATCTGAACAAAACTGGAACTGCTTCTGGACCTAGAATTAATGCAATACCCAGCTCGGAATAGGTACTGTATATTGTTCCAGGCATCATTTCCCGGACTCAGTGTTGTGCCTTCCAAACGAGGGTACACAAGGCTCATAATACACAACCCCTCTTTGTCAACAAGCCCAGACCACCTACTGAATGTTTGTTTGTTCACAATTGCAAAGTTAACAGAAAATATTATTTGTGTACTTTTATTGTTTGAACGATCTGGGTTTTATTGTGCACATTGAGTGTTTGACGGTCTTTTCTAAATGGGTTCTATTGGGTTTCTTTGTTTTGTGGCTGTCTGTGAGGAGACAAATCTCAAGGTTGTTTATAGAATACATTCTTTGATAATAAATGTACTTCCAACGTTGAAAATAGGAGGAACTGATTCTAGTCTGCAGGATATGTTGAGGAAATAGCCAAAAATGCAAAATTTTAATTCAAATGTTTATTTAACAGTATTAGCTGTAGGATCTGTGGATTCGCCATCATTAGTTGGCTAAAAATGACAGGATTTGACCGTCTATACTATGTACTGTTGATTTTAGTGTAGAACTTGCCTCAAGTTACTGTCTGACGAGAGAGCAATGAAGAACTTCTGTTCATCCCTTTAATTAAGTGACACCGAGACAGGAGCTGTTAGCTCATCAGTTGGTATCATTGTGGCAAAAGCCAAAATATGTCAGACCCGATGCAAAATGGATGATAAAGGCTCTTAAGTATCTACTGAAAATATGAGAAAAGATGCTGAACAGTCCAGATGCAAAAGTTCCCCTCTGCGTTTACTGCTCTTTGACTATGAGCTCACACAGGCTGACCGCCACAGCTATATGTCGTTCATGGGCATTTTTCTCCACTACAGTCTTGTCCCACATGGCATCTAACTCAGTTTCCATGCTTCCCAGATTGGCCCCAGCAAGGATCGAACACATATCCTTCCCTCCATCTTATAAGCTAACTATATACACTCTTTTTTTTTATTCCAGATGGTCTCAACTCAAAATGTCCATTGTCCATTTCCCTCCATTGGAGCAGCGTGACCCTCTGAGTTCCTCCAGCTGTTCGTGCAGTGCTCCAGAACCAAGCATCTGCAATCTCTTGTATCTGCTATATACACCTGCTACCCTAGCATAGTGACCTTCATGTGAATGGTCACTGACAACCTAATAATTAAATTTGGCCCAGAATAGTGATCGATGGAAATGTGCTATGAAAGGTGATGAAGGGTCAGTCTCCTGGAAAACTCCTCACCCAGCATCATCTCCGCCTCAGCTGCTTTCCAATATCAGATCAAGTATTGGGCTACTTCACAACTTGTCCGCAAGTGTTTCTTTCCTTGGCCCTGTGGTTAGAAACAAACACTGAACCCAGCATTCAAAGGGAACATTGTTGGTACAATTGGGAATCATGTACCACATCTCAATAATTTAGTAAAAGTTGGCCATGACACACCAAGAGTTAAAATAGTATCATATGCTGTATTTGGATTACAGTCAAAAGCTCTGAAAGCTCCTCCTAATTCATACCTAATCTCACTTTCTTTCTCAGGTACTCCTTAAAATCCCTGATTAATCAAGTTTATATCACTTTCCATAATATTTCTTTATGCAATCCTATCAAATATCATTTGATAAAATGTTTGTAAAGTAGTGTGTGACTTCACTATTCCAAAGATGTTATATACATTAAGTGGCTACTTTATTATGTACATCACTACACCTAATCAGCCAATCATGTGACAACACCTCAATACATAAAAGTATGCAGACATCATCAAGAGGTTCAGTTGTTGTTCAGACCAAACATCAGAATGGGGAATAAATGTTAGCTAAGGGTCTTTGACCATGGAATAATTGTTGGTGCCTGACAGGGTGGTTTGAGTATTTCAGAAACTGCTGATCTCCTGGGATTTCAATACATAAAAGTCTCTAGAGTTTACAGAGAATAGTGCAAAAAAAAACAAAAAACATTCAGTGGGTGGCAGCTCTGTGGGCAAACACACCTTGTTGATGAGAGTCAGAGGATAATGAGCAGACTGATTCAAGCTGACAGAAAGGCAACAGTACACAAACAACCACTCATTTCATCAGTGGTGTGCAGAAGAGCATCTCTGAATGCACAACATGTTGAACCTCAAAGTGAAAGACTATAACAACAGAAGACCACGAACATACACTCTGAAAATACTTTTATTATTGGCACTTTAGAATTAAACAGCAACAAGGGAAGTCATTCAACCAATTGTGCCTGCATCATTGGTACCCAAGAGGAACATCTTCCCATAAAAGATCTTCACATGATCCTTTTCTATTTCAGCTTCTTGTTATTTTTTACTATTGGCATAGAGTTCAGATGATGAGCAGGACACAATAGTTCATGCAACTGATGACAAAATTAACTTAATTAACTGATCTTCTTCAACACTCAGGGGAGCACATTTCAACAGTGAACAAAGATTATTCATACCTTTGAATCTCATTTACTTGGACCTACTCAAAATCCTCACATCGTCATATCACAAATGAAATACGATTGATTTGAACACTGAGATGCATTAACTTGAAGATTGTTTCATCAGATAAATATGCTAATAAGGGATATTAATTTCAAAACAAAAGTAAATTAGGGGAGGTAATTTTGTCTTAAGTCATTACATAACTTAAGCAAAATTCAGAGAAGAAAATAAACCAGCAGGAAGGACGATACATCCGTAACAGAGCTGCTCAGTACCTGATCCACATGAATTAGGTCCTCTCTATCGGAGTTTCTTCCACATTCATTAGATGGAAACCAGCTTACAATGATTGATGTCCCTTTTGCTTCCTTGACAAGATCACCTGTATTATCTGGGCAACATAATTACGGAGCCAAAGTTTTAAGACCATGGCCTTGTTTAGGTCCTGAGAAAACATAAGAACATGGGATCAGACATTTTATTATGACTATGATGTTGTAGATGGGCTTTACGAATTCCTTTGCCTATTTATAATTGCTATAGAATCTTTGATTACAATCAAGGCAGTGATGTGATTATTAAGGACAAAGGGAACATTCTATAACTCTAACACTTGCCACTACATTTCAGCAGAGGAAGACAATAACTGGTCAAAGGAGTGGTGATGCCTAAAGTATGACACCTAATAACCTGGGCAAGCTCTTTGTATTCATATTAGCCCCTTGTCACCATAATTGTCAAATGTTGCATGTTTTTATTAAGTATAGGGTTTGTCATCCATTATGCCAATGTCTTTTTACGTCTAAGTGCTCAAGGTAACTAAAATCTATAACAGTTGCATCAATATGTACATTCATACAAACATGTTCTTGTTTAATAAAGGAAAAGGAAAATAGCTGCAAACAGAATCTAAATGAAAACAAAATTACATTTTAATAGACAGGATAAATATGCTTGTATTTTGTGCCTTACATGCATAAAATTATTACTTATAACCTGAAGTAAAAGGGTTTATGCCTGCCACTTCTCTGTCAATATGTCAGTGTGTTAGCCGACTCACATGGAGAAGGGAAGCCACAATATCAAAATGGCAACTGTGCAGCAGAAAGGCAAAAAAAAATGCATTTTGATGACTTTGGCCTATACTGTCTGCAGGAGTAAAACAAAAGCATTGGTTACCGTACCCTTGTTAAACCTAAAGACAGTGCACCTTAAACATGTTCAGATTCAGCGTCACGAGTACCTTCCATAGAATGATCCCTGGAACTCGTCAATCATGTAATTATCACTGAAGAAAATAAGTAACACTGTAAATGCTAGAATCAGAAACAAGAAACAGAAATTCTGGGGGGAGAAAAGCTGGTCAAGCAACGTCCGAGAAAGAGGAAACCAGTTAATGCTTCAGCTCAGTGAACGGTGAAAGTTTTGCAGTTTTCAAAGCAGAGCTCGGGGGAAGTGTGAAATGTAAGGAAAAAACCATATGGAGACTGGTCAAGACAGATCGGATAATAAGGAGCACAAGTTCTGACCAAGACATTTCAAAGAAATGGGGTGAGAGAAGACATAGGTACAATAATGGGATATAATGAGAAAACTGTTTGGCTGAAGTTGGAAACAAAAGACAATTTTTCTCATTCCAGAAGTTTGTAAAGTGCCAGGAATGTGGGTAAAATTTTGTACATAGAGTTTATATTGGGCTTCACTATGGCTGTGAAAGGTGCCGCATGTC
Organism: Hemitrygon akajei; assembly: GCF_048418815.1. Taxonomy (NCBI): domain Eukaryota; kingdom Metazoa; phylum Chordata; class Chondrichthyes; order Myliobatiformes; family Dasyatidae; genus Hemitrygon; species Hemitrygon akajei. The sequence goes on along the minus strand of NC_133138.1, from coordinate 24,568,637 downwards.
AGAAGAAGAGTGGAATTGAAAATTAAAGATGAAAGGAACAGGAAGCTCAGGAACATTCCTGCCAACTGTGCACAGGTTATCTACAAAATAATCTCCCAATGCATGTCTAAATCATGGAGTCCCGTGCACAGAAGTGGGCCCTACAGCCCAGCAAATCCCTGTGAACCTTTCTGCCCATCTACCCGGATCGCAATGTCCAATTTCTTCCTGTACCAGACTACTCATGTTCCGGATAGATGAGACTCAGTACTTGCATCTGACCCAGCTATAATCCAGTAATTGGACATTTGTGTTGCCCTTCAAACACTTCATAGATATGCATTCCTGTCAGCTTAATTTACCACCATAACACAAGGACATGCAATCAAAAGTTGACTCTCATGATGTTAGAATACCCAGAGTAGTGTACAACTAATCAGACTCCTTCTATGCCATGTAATGATGCAAAGCTAGAATAGGAAGTTGTACTGATTGAACAAACTGGGACTCCTATGAATAAAACTATTCAGACATAAATGTGAATTGTTGCTGGCATGCCTTACGACAACCCCAGTAATTGCAACCAAGATTACAATAGAGACCTTACTTCAAAATAAATCTCATTAGTTGTAAAGTATCATGAGACAACCTGAAGCCATAAAGGATATTATATAAATGCAGAATTCATACATTTTATCAAAGCAAGGTGAAAGTTGGAAATCTGAAATAAGATTGAAATGCTGAAAGCATTTTGATAATCAGTAATTGCTGTTTTCGTTTTCAGTGGCTGGTCTGACCTGTTGTGATACTCTGAGTATTCTCTCTTTATTTTCTTTCATTTGTTGTGTAATGTTATTACAACTAGTTCATCTGGATCTAATTGCAAATGTATTGAATTTCCTTTCATGACAACTTCTGCATGCAGAATACCCAAAATGTATTGGCATGACTATTAATTTGTTAGGTCATGTGAGTATGGAGACTGTGGGGAGCAACGGACACTTCTGGCTTGCTGAATGCTGAAGAAAAGATGGTTCTGCGGAATCCTTAATTTCTAACACATGCTGCAATTACAAGGTGACCCAGAAACAGACAGACAGACAGACATACTTTATTGATCCCGAGGGAAACTGGGTTTCGTTACAGCCGCACCAACCAAGAATAGTGTAGAAATATAGCAATATAAAACCACAAATAATTAAATAATAGTAAGTTAATCATGCCAAGTGGAAATAAGTCCAGGACCAGCCTATTGGCTCAGGGTGTCTGACACTCCGAGGGAGGAGTTGTAAAGTTTGATGGCCACAGGCAGGAATGACTTCCTATGACACTCAGTGTTACATCTCGGTGGAATGAGTCTCTGGCTGAATGTACTCCTGTGCCTAACCAGTGCATTATGGAGTGGATGGGAGTCATTGTCCAAGATGGCATGCAACTTGGACAGCATCCTCTTTTCAGACACCACCATCAGAGAGGCCAGTTCCACCCCCACAACATCACTGGCCTTATGAATGATTTTGTTGATTCTGTTGGTGTCTGCTACCCTCAGCCTGCTGCCCCAGCACACAACAGCAAACATGATAGCACTGGCCACCACAACCTCGTAGAACATCCTCAGCATCGTCCAGCAGATGTTAAAGGATCTCAGTCTCCTCAGAAAATAGAGATGGCTCTGACCCTTCTTGTAGACAACCTCAGTGTTCTTTGACCAGTCCAGTTTATTGTCCGTTCGTATCCCCAGGTATTTGTAATCCTCCACTGTGTCCACACTGAACCCTTGGATGGAATCAGGGGTCACCAGTGCCTTAGCCCAGTAGTTACAGTGAGGAAGAGTGGCTTTCTTTCACTCTTAACATTTTTCCCCATTTCTATTCAAAACTCAGCTTCCAAGTATGTTTTGCCATTCAGGTACCATACCTTTGGTGCATAGGCATTGCGCCTGTGTACGGGTGTCAAGGGAGACATAGCACCTCTGGTGAAGGGACTTGTTATGTCCATTCTGGGGCAGTTCACTCACCTTTGGTCCCCACTGGACCCTTAGCTCTAAGACAGTGGCCACAGCTCAGTACACAGCTTTGACAGGCAGGCTAAACCAGGTGGCGGTAGCCAATGGGCCTCATACTCCAGTGAAAGGGAAAATCGCCTGTTCTAGCATGTGAAGTCAACTCTGGCAGAATGGATGGATGAGATCCAACGGTGAGATCCAAAAGGTGAAGAAGGTGGTTCTGCAACACTTCATGGAAAGCGAAGGGCATGACATGGCACAGAAGTAGTCATGAACATCTACTGCCACCAAGGAGGTCCCCGGTTTCTGATGACCACTTGTACGATGGACCCTGACTGGAACTGCCCCAGTGCAATGGCTTATCCACTTAAAAACTTTCCCACACAGGTCTCTTGTCATTGTTGGATACGACTGACAGCCAGCATTGTGCCTGTGTTTTTTAAATATTTGTTCAATATAAAAAATGTAACATTTATGTGATTGAATTGAAAATCCAAAAAGGCTGATTTTGTAAGAGTGAAAAGCTGAGGATTATCCTGATTGAAGTCATTGTGAACACGTAAGTATTTGCTCGTGGGTACGGAGTCACAAATCTCTGGAATTCTCTGTTCCGGAGCATTAAATCATTACAAGATCGATTTTTTTAGAGATCAGTGAATTGGTTGCTATGAAGAGCTGGCACAGAAAAGGAGTTAATGCCTAAAGTAGATCAGCAATGATTAGAATAAATGGAGAGAAAGGCTTAAGAAAGGCTTCTTAAGATAGAGCATAGAAAGCACAGTACAGGCCCTTTGGCCCACAATATTGTGCTAACCCTTTAACCTACTCCAATATCAACCTAACACTTCCTTCACACATGGCTCTCCATTTTTCTTTCATCCAGGATGTCCTACACCTGCTACAGTTTTCCAATGTTATTGTGTCTGTGTCATCTTTTTTTCCTCTATTTGTGAGGCAAGTCAAATCTAGAGGCATTATATATAAAACAGTTTAGAAATTCAAATGGTAATTCAGAAGAAACTTCTGTGACCAGAAAGTACATGGAGAATGGAACTTCCTATCACAGATATTAAAAGTGAAAATCATAGGAATACTGTGGAGAGAGAAACAAAGTTAATATTTCAGTACAATTAATTTTTATCAGAATTAGACTGTTAGTGATCCTCTCACTTGACAGCTCGAATCAAATGTTATTGACATGAAACTTTTTTTTCTTTCCACAGATGCTGCCTGACAGCTGAGTGTTTCCAGGTCTTTCTCTTTTTTATATATATATCACAGAGACAAATTGAGTTAAGGATAGAGATGGTTTAAAGACAAAGCCAAATAATCATAAGACAGAGAGAAAAAAATCAAAATTTCTTCTGACAGGGAGACAAGAAACTGCAGCTAGAACATAGAAAGTAGAACAGTACAACACAGAGTAGGCCCTTTGGCCCACAATATTATGCTAACCCTACTTCAAGATCAACCTAACCCTTTCCTCACACGTAGCCCTCCATTTTTCTTTCATCCATGTGCTAAATAAAGAGGCTCTTAAATGTCCCTACTGTATCTGGCAGCTCTTTCCACAATACCTACCACCCACCACTCTCTGTGTGAGAAACCTACCTCTGACAGCCCTCCCTCACATTAGGGTTACTTTCCTGAAGTTACGCCCTCTCGTATTACCCATTTTCACCCTGGGAAGAAGTCTCTGGCTCTCCACTCAATCTATACCACGTAACAACGTACACCTCTATCAAGTAATCGCTCATCCTCCCTCTCTCCTAAGAGAAAAGTCCTAGCTCTTTTAGACTATCATTATACAACAATTCAGGCAGCATCCTGGAGGAACCCATTGAATCTGCCAGCAAATGTGGAGGGAAATGGACAGTCCCTTTGTTGTTGCTCTTTCTGATGTTGGATGAAGTAGTTGGAAGGAAGTACACCTGGACCATACATATTCTCATAAACCTATTGAGCTTAATGACTGGTCTCTGCACTGTATAATCGATATGACACTCTATAAAAGTTATGCACTCAATGGCCACTATACTAGATACACCAGCTGATTAATGCAAATATCTAATCATCCAATCATGTGCCAGCTACTCAGTGCATAAAAGCAGGCAGTCGTGGTCAAGAGGTTCAGTTGCTGTGCACACCAAACATAAGGATGGGGAAGAACTGTAATCTAGTGACATTGACCATGGAATGACTGTCTGTAACAGGCAGGGTGATTTGAGTATCTCATAACCTGCAGTTCTCCTGGGATTTTCAGACACAACAGTCTTTGGAGTTTACAGAGAATAGTGCAAAAAATAATCCAGTGAGCGGCCGTTCCGTGGATAAAAATGTCTTGTTATTGAGAGAGGTCAGAGGAGAATGGCCAGACTAGTTCAAGCTGACAGGAAGGCATCAGTAACTCAAATAACCACACATTACAACAGTGGTGTACAGAACAGCATCCCTGAATGCACAACACGTTGAGTCTTGAAGTGAATGGGCTTCAGCAGCAGAAGACCACAAACATACACTCAGTAGGCTGCTATATTAGGTACAGGAGGTACCTAATTAAGTGGCCACTGAGCGTATTTTACAGAATTTAATCTTGTAAACCAAGATATCCAATGTGGTATGCTTGTGAAGAAAACATTGGCAATAGGCTGCTTCAGAAGATGTTTGGGGCCTAAGTTCCATTCCTGGAATGAGAACATTGGTTTTAAAATGTTTCAGTTCATGAATTTTATTTTATCTGTTGTTTCTTTGGACTTCACACAAACCTAAATGAACAATTTATGATCATGTAGATGCCAAATAATATCTCTCACCAATGCATAAAAAGTCTTCGAGCATCTCCCTTGAGTTTCAAATGAATTAATTTTTACATTAATATAGCTTAAGTCAGACTTTGTCACAGGAAGCATTGTTGTCAGAATTGAATTAAATTGACTTTATTACTTACATCCTTCATTGACATGAGGAGTAAAAATATTTACATTACGTCTCCGTCTAAATGTGCAATGTGCAATTATAGTAATTTATAATATGTACAACAGGACAGTCAATATAACATAAAAATACAGTTGCATCAGCATAAATTAATTAGTCTGATGGCCTGTTGGAAGAAGCCATCCTGGAGCCTTTTGGTCCAGGCTTTTATTCTGTGGTACCATTTTCCGGATGGTAGCAGCTGGAACAATTTGTGGTTGGGATGACTCGGGTCTCCAATGATCCTTTGGGCCCTTTTTACACACCTGCCTTTGTAAATACCCTGAATAGTGGGAAGTTCACGTCTACAGATGCACTGGGCTGTCTGCACCACTCTCTTGCAGTGTCCTGCAATTGAGGGAAGTAGAGTTCTCATACCAGGCTGTGATGCAGCCAGTCAGGATGCTGTCGATTGTGCACCTACAGAAAGTTCTTAGAATTTGGGGGCCTATACCAAACTTCTTCAACTTTCTGAGATGAAAGAGGCGCTGTTGAGTATTTTTCACCACACAGCCATTATGTACAGACCATGTGGGATCCTCGGTGATGTTTATGCTGAGGAACTTAAAGCTGTTCACCCTCTCAACCTCAGATCCATTGATGTCAATAGGGGTTAGCCTGTCTCCATTCCTCCTGTAGTCCACAACTAGCTCAGAAGTAATAGCAAAAGAAGGATTGTGTCAGAGAGAAAAGTGCAAGATGAAGTGCTATTTTTATGCCGCACAGTGTTTAGTAATAAGCAATATAAACAACTTGAATGGCCTCTCATCAAAATGGGGCTCAGCTGTTATTATACACTTTCACTACAATATGAACACAAGACACACTTTATTACACTGCCATTATTAACAAACTTGTGGTGCATCAAAAAAAGCATCATTATACTTAACAGAAGAATGAAGCAATCTCTCATTTTATATTTTTTTGCTGATTTAATGCTATCACCAGACACAACTGGGAAATTATGCAAATGCTTCACAAAGTAAGGCTCTAGGCAATCTGAAAGCTGAGCTCAAATTAGCTTCGTGTTATCTTTCTGTGGGAGCTGGTTTCAGTGGACAGCGCACACATTTCATAACATCTGCAGTAGATTCGGGAAGCTTGCTTATTTTTATATCTATGAAACCTTTCCCTCCGTGCAATTTAATGACAGTCCCTTAGGAGGTTTCAATTTGTTCCCAGGCACTGTCACACGTCAATAGGAAACTACGGGAGTTTCTGGAAGGGACAAGCTTTAAAATTGAGTTTCATTCAAATTTAATAGGATGCAATTTTTCAATGCACTGAATATTTTAAAATATATTTGCATATATCTTAGGTAGTGCACATTGTTGTTCCTTCATTACGATCTGATTCCATCGCAGAGGCCTCTGCCAGTAGGCCATTCTAAATGCAAATTATGCATCGCCACTTACTAATGGAAGTCTTGCTATAACTCAGAAAGAAATCCACAATGAGGGTGAAGACTATAAAAAGAATTCCTTCATTGGTATTTTGAATGCATATCACACAATGGTTGTACTAAAAGTTGGATTTTGTATTTAGTAGAAAATACAAATTCTTGTACTAATTTTGCATTATTAGTACACTACCAGCACCAAATTCAACAGTTTAGATACTGTGACACAAAAGGAGGCTATTCAGCCCATTTAAGTACATGCAGTTTGTAATGCAAGCCATTGAGATCAATTCTTCCACATAGCTCCGGTGACCTGCAATTTATTTCCCTTTTGAAAGCCCTAACTCTCTTATCTTCCACCACTTAAACTGACAATTAGCTCCAGGTCAAATGACTCACTCACTGAAGAAAACCTGTCCACTCACTCTCCTGTGTCTTTTGCCCACCATCTTTGATCGCTGGTCTTTGAGTCATCTACTAATGCAACCAGCAACCAAGTAGGATCTCCCACTGGCCAACGATTTTAATTCCACTTCACCTACCCATTCCAATATGTCTACCCACGGCCTCCTCTACTGTCGCGATGAAGCCATAGTTGTGATGTAGCTGCACTTTAGGTTGGAGGACCAACACCTCATATTCCCTCTGGGTAGCCTCAAACCTGATGGCATGAACATCAACTTCTCGAACTTCCAGTAAGCTCCCCCCACCCTTCATCATTCTCCATCCCCCTTTTCCATCTCTCACATTATCCCCTTGTCCACACATTGCCTTCTATCCTCTCCCCAATGGATAGATACACTGTCAGGATAGATCTATAGAGTCTCTCAAAAGCAGAGAATACAACTACAGCTGTGAAGATCCCTGCTGCACCTGATGACCCTGTCATCTCCGTCTCAGAGGCTGATGACAGTGAACCCTCACAAAGTGGAAGGTCCCGATGGAGTACCTGGTAAGGCTCTGAAAACCTGTGCCAACTAACTGGGAGGAGTATTCAAGGATATTTTCACCCTCTCAGTGCTACGGGTGGAAGTTCCCACTTGCTTCAAAAAGGCAACAATTATACCAGTGCCTAAGAGGAATAATGTGAGCTGCCTTAATGACTGTCACCCGGTAGCACTCAAATCGACAGTGATGAAATGCTTTGAGAGGTTGGTCGTGACTAGACTGAACTCCTGCCTCAGCAAGGACCTGGACCCATTGCAATTTTCTTATCGCCACAATAGGTCAACAGTAGACACAATCTCAATGGCTCTCCACATGGCTTTAGACCACCTAGAAAACACAAACACCTATGTCAGGATACTGTTCATCGACTAAAGCTCAGCATTTAATACCATCATTCCCACAATCCTGATTGAGAAGTTGCAGAACCTGGGCCTCTGTATCTCCCTCTGCAATTGGATCCACAACTTCTTAACCAAAAGACCACAATCTGTATGAATTAGTGATAACATGTCCTCCTCGCTGACGATCAACACTGACGCACCTCAGGGGTGTGTGCTTAGCCTAATGCACTGCTCTCTATATACACATGACTGTGTGGCTAGGCATAGCTCAAATGCCATCTATAAATTTGCTGATGATACAACCATTGTTGATAGACTCTCAGATGGTGATGAGAGGGAGTACAGGAGTGAGATATGCCAACTAGTGAAGTGGTGCCACAGCAACAACCTGATAATCAACTACACTGAGACAAAAGAGCTGATTCTGGACTTCAGGAAGGGTAAGACAAAGGAACACATACCAATCCTCATAGAGGGATCAGAAGTGGAGAGTGTGAGCAGTTTCAAGTTCTTGGGTGTCAAGATCTTTGAGGATTTAACCTGATCCCAACATACTGATGCAGTTATAAAGGCAAGACAGCAGCTATAATTTATTAGGAGTTTGAAGAGAATTGGTATGTCAACAAATACACTCAAAAACTTACATAGATGTACTGTGGAGAGCATTCTGACAGGCTGCATCACTGTCTGGTATGGAGCGGGATGGGGGGGGGGGCGGTGTTACTGCACAGGACCAAAAGAAGCTGCAGAAGGTTGTAACTTTAGCCAGCTCCAAATTGGGTACTAGCCTACAAAGTACCCAGGACATCTTTAGGGAGCGGTGTCTCAGAAAGGCAGCGTCCATTATTAAGAACCTCCAGCACCCAGGGCATGCCCTTTTCTCACTGTTACCATCAGGTAGGAGGTACAGAAGCCTGAAGGCACACACTCAGTGATTCAGGAACAGCTTCTTCCCCTCTGCCATTCGATTCCTAAATGGACATTGAATCCTTGGACACTACCTCACTTTTATTTAATATAGAGTATTTCTGTTTTTTGCTCAATTTTTAATCTATTCAATATACATATATTGTAAGATTTATTTATTTATTTCATTTTTTTCTCTCTTCTATATTATGTATTGAATTGAACTGCTGCTACTAAGTTAACAATATTCACATCACATGCCAAATGATAATAAACCTGATTCTGATTCTGATCCTGTCAGATTCCCGGTTCTCCAACCCTGTATCTCTTTCACCAACCAACTTCCCAGCTCTTTACTTCACCCTTCCCCCTTCAGCTCACCCATCACCCTGTGTTTCTCTCTACCCTCCCCCCACCTTCTAACTCATATATGTCAAACTCAAGGCCCATGGGCCAAATCCGGCCCGCGGTGGAATTATCTTTGGCCCGCGAGATAATATCTAATTACTATTAAAGCTGGCCCCAGTAATCGAAGCGCCTATGGCGTATGATATGGCTAATGCTGAGTTTATTCAGGTACCAGGTTTTCAGGGTTTTTAGTGTTTATTCGGCTGTCTTGCTTGGCAGTCTTCTTCATAAGAAACGAAATTTGTAAAATGAAACACTTTGTAGTTATAGCAGAGACTGAGACACATGAGAGCAGGCTGAAAAAACGGAGGCAACGAAAGCTGCGTTCACACGCGTCCGACTGATCCGGCCCGCATGAAGCTGCATTTTGCTCAATCCGGCCCGTGACCTAAAATGAGTTTGACACCCCTGCACTCTTCTCCTCAGCTTTTTCCCCCAGTCCTGCCAAAATGTCTCAGCTCGAAATGTTGACTGTACTCTTTTCCAGAGATGCTACCTGGCTTGCTGAGTTCCTCCAGCATTTTGTGTGTGCTTCTCTTTTGTATTAATATTTTTAATGCCAAATAATTAAAATATTGTTTTTATAAAAAGAGTTCATTCCAATTGCTTTCATTAACCATAAAGACAGAAATAAACCAATAAGGACTTGTCAGTACTAATAGTCATTTTACAAATAACTTAATAGCCACTTAACAAGCCAAATAACAGCTAAGGACATTAATTCAGCTCAAGAGACTGCAAAAACAGTAAATTAGTTTTTGTACAACCTGATTCAGAAATCCATTTCAGCAGCTTTTTATAAATTCCATTACTATCATGCTTCAGACGCTTGTACTACTCTAGAAATTTGAGCAGGAACAAAATTAAGCACTGAAGGATTCGTTTTGGTAATTGGCATGTTTGCCAGTGTGCATGTTTATTCCTGTGGAGAAGATAACTTACATTCGCTAATTCTCTGGAAGTACTTATATGCCATTCCCTGTGCGTAATGTGAGTCGGTCCAAGGTGCAAATAAAGGTGGGCCTCAGTGCTCAGGCCTCACTTACATTGATCTAACAAGCTGGAGTCAACTGTTCTTCAGCCTCAACCATTTTGCCATGCATTGATATGCTGCCGACATCTCTGAATGTGAAGCAGATCAAATGAGAAAAGTGGCAAAGAAAAGGGAGTACGTCACTACTTCTGAAGTTCATATGCGACTGTAAGGAGAGATAAGGATGAAGATGAGCCTTATTTGTCACAAACAGAGAAATGTGTTGTTGCGTCAACGGCCAACAGAGTCCAAGAATGTGCTGGAGGCAGCTCACATGTTGACATGCTTCCACTGCTAATGTAGTGTGCCCACAACATACAAACATGTACATCTTTGGAATGCAGGGTGAAACCTGAGCTCCCTGCGCAAAGGCACACAGTCACGGGGAGAAGGGCAGCATGGTAGCATTGTGGTTAGCGCAATGCTTTAGTACAGGCAACTCAGGTTCAATTCCCACCACTGCCTGTAAGGAGTTCATACGTTCTCCCCGTGACTGCATGGGTTTCCTTCAGGTGTTCCAGTTTCCTCCCACAGTCCAATGATGTACCGGCTGGTAGGTTAATTGTTCATTGTAAATTGTCCTGTGATAAGGCTAGAATTAAATTGGAGAAGGGCCTATACCACGCGGTATCTAAATAAATAAATAAATAAATAAATAGAAAGATACAAACTCCCTACAGACAGAGGAATTGAACTTGATTATTAGCATGGTAAAGTGTTACACAACCGCCATCCTACCACCACACCACACATTGACCTGATTACTCACTATTTCAGAGAGAACAAGCCAAAATTATACATTTGAAAATGGAAAGGAATCCTTCCATGGTTCAATTTTATATTTAGAGATACAGCACAGAAAATGTCCCTCCAGCACAATAAACCATATAATCCACCTGTTTAACACTAGCCTAACTGTAAGACAATTTACAATGTCCAATTAACCTACTAACCAGTATGTCTTTGGACTGTGGGAGGAAACTGGAGCACCAAAAGGAAAGCCATGCGGTCACAGAAGAACATACAAACTTCTGACAGACTGCACTGGAATTGAACTACAAATGCTGTAACAGCATCATGGTAATTGCTATGCTACTGCGAAGGGGTGTTTAATAATTTTGTTCAGTGAACATGCAAACAAATCCAACCTGCCCTGCTCTGGCACTTCATAGTGAAACATCTCATGTAGGGAATGGACCAGCTGGCAGGATAGTAATTGATTTACATGGTGGAATTGTTGGCACAAATGGTAAACAATCGAAAACTGGAGTATGGGGGATGAAACCCAATAATATTTGACATTTTGCTGCAAATGAATAGAGGCAGAGTGTCATCAACTGTAATAGTTAATATGATAATACCTGAAATAGATGGTGAACTTATTAACAATGCAATTTTTATATACAGTAATACAGCTGCCACAATAATTGTTGAAATAAAGACAACAACTTGGTACAGTTTTAGCTTGGGGTGGCACAGTAGTGCTGTGGTTAATGCATTTGCTCTACAGTACCAGCAATCACTGATCAGAGTTCGATTCCCATTACTGTCTGTAAAGTGTTTGGACGTTCTCCCTGTGACCACATGGGCTTTCTCCAGGTGGCCCGGTTTCCTGCGACATTCCAAAGGCATATGGTTAGGGTTAGTGTTGGCAGTAGAAGTGTGGCGACACTGCGGGCTGTCCCCAGCACAATCTTTGCACTGTGTTGATTGTCGATGGCAAACAACACATCTCACTGTATGTTTTGATGTTTCGATGTATATAAATAAAGCTAATCTTTATAATCTGTCATAATCATAGAAGGTACAATGATTGATTAAATTAAAAATTCATCATTAAGTCTCTGCCTAAAGTGTGGGATCAAATTCAACTACTGCAGCTCAATTGTTGTTAAGGGAAAAATACAGTTTTGTAATATTTGCTCCATTAATTGTAATATGCATAGTTCAGTAGGCATGTTCATATTTTTGAGAGGTTTACCTCATTAAATTATGTCTGAGGAGGGTTTGATCTGAGCAACTGTTGTTTTCTTTTTCAGTACAGATTCCCTGTTGAATTACAGATCATTACTCCAGGGATTGTTTAAACTGCAAGTTCTGCCACAGAAGCAGGCAAGTCCAGGTCAGGGAACTTGTGGGCAGGTGACAGGCCTCAGAGGACTGCGCAGCGTGATGCCGGAGTTTCAGGAACAGCCAAAAGACTGCCTGGGGCGAGCATCAGAGGTGGCAAGTGGTCAGATACCCCAGGAAGTGACTGAAACAGAGGCCAGACAAGTTGGGAGTGGCTGTGCCAAAGGTCAGCGATCCTGACCTTTGACACAAGATGGATAAGCAACCAAGATGGATATTACTTACCCCAGGAGCAACCAAGACAGAAGCCGCATGACTTCATCCTCTAAATGAAATTATTTTTGTTCCACCCACATTTCACAGCTATTTCACTATGTCTCGGGTCTGATAAAATGGTAATTGCTTCTCTGAAATGCTAACAGTTTCTCTTTCTAGGAGTTCTGTCTAACCTGCTGAGCTTCCCAGCATTTTTCATTTTCTGTATTTATATCCTATTGGCTTGATTTTTCAGGTTCCCCCACCCTTATTATTAACAGCTCATTTACGCAGATTTATTTTATTTTATTTAGAGGTACAGTACAGAAAAGGCCCTTCCAACCGAGCTCCCCAGCAACCCATCTATTTAACACTCGCCTAATCACAGGACGATTTACAATGACCAACTTACCTACTAACCGGTATGTCTTTGCATTCTGGGAGGAAACCAGAGTATCCAAACGAAACCCACAAGGTCACAGGGAGAACATGTAAAATCCTTGCAGGCCTCGCCAGAACTGAACTCCGAACTCAATGCTTTAAGCTGCAATCACATTGTGCTAACCGCTAAACTACCATGGTGCCCCCAAGATCCAGAAGATCTGTGTGCTAGGAACTACTTGTATGAAACAATTTGAATTCATCCTATCACAGGCATTCCATTTGTTCTACACATCCCTCCCCCCACTTCCTGTCCCAGTTCTGATGAATGTTCACAGACCCAAAACATTGGTCATTTCTCTTTCTGCAGATGCTGCCTGACATATTGGGTTTATTCAACATTACTTATTTGTTTGACATGTTTCAGCCCATTGCCTGATATTAAAGCATTTGCAATTTCAGTAATGTTGTCCCTCATGAAGCCCTTTATTGATCATTCGCGATTATAATTGACTAAGGCAGTGGTACTTCTGCAGTGGTTGATGTGCAGAAGCTGACATAGTGATAAGTGATGCAGACAATAGATATTGGGTGTTGAACAGGCTTTCTAAATAACTTCCATAATCATTGTTGATACAGATAATGGCAGTCATTACCAAATTAATATTTGTCACAAACTACATGGGATTCCTCCAGATGCTCCAGTTTCCTCCCACATTCCAAAGACATACAGTACATTTAGAGTTAATAAGTTGTGAGCATGTGATGTTAGCACCAGAAGCATGGTGCTACATGTGGGCTACCCCCAGTGCATCTTGAATTGTGTTGAACGTTGACACAATCAACACATTTCAATTGATGTTTTGATGTTTCTTTGTACAAATAGCAAATAAAGCTAATTATATCTGTAACCTTCAATAGCATTACCTTTGCTAGACCTCCCAACATCTGGTTCACCATTGAGCAGAAACTCAGCTAGTCCACCCACATAAACATCATACCAAGTCGGATGCTGGGTACCTTAAGGCAGATAGTTTACCTCTTAACATCTTAAGGCCTCTGCATCATCTTCAAGCAGTATGAGTATGAGGCCTCTGTCCGTCAGGGTCAACCATGGATGTTGTGTACTAGCTGTCCAAATATACGAGCCAGGGCACAATGATATGGAGAGCAAGCTCTTGCCCATTTAGCAAGCACCCCCTCTCCATGCATCTGATGAGCCCAAAGGAACGACAGAGTCTGATACATTTTGGCACCGACAGCATCACAGGAGCTGCCAGTCAGCGTTGAACTCAATGTAGGGCTGCCTTGGGGTTTTCAGCTCCGGACTTCCCCTCAAGGTTACCCCCAAAGCCTTCCCTATGTGGGGGGATAGCAGCAGAGGTGTGAGATTAGAGTTTTCCTTCTCTTAGATGAGATGCCAACCATGGCTGACAAGCCCCATCTACCGGATGTAGTAGTCAACAGCATTAAAAAAAGATCTCTCAATTAACTGGATAAGTGTAGTGCCAACAATTCTTAAAGAGCTCCAACAATATCTAGGACACAGCATCCCACTTAACTGATAGGTTCAAGATTCAAGATCGTTTAATATCAGTTCCAGTATACACGTGCAAAGGAGACAAGATGATTGTTACGCCGGATCCGATGCAGCACCAAAAAACCTCAGTAAGATAAAGAATGAAATAATAATTTTAAAAACTTAATAATTATTCATAAATAAGTCAGCTTGTATAACTATATATAGACTGATTGTATGTCCATAAAGTGACACGAGGCACAGGAGTGTCTGTACATAAGGCGACTGACAGGAAATGAGAAAGAAGTTGTGGTTGGGGGTGTGGTGGGTTGGGTTAGTGAGTGGAGATGTTGATCAGCCTTACTGCTTGGGTAAAGTAATGGTTTTTGAGTCTGGTGATCCTGGTAGACAATTGATCGATATTTTTTTTCCCCTCTTACCAGAGAATCACACATCACAGAACCATACAACATAAAATTCGACCCTCTGACTCATTGTGTTTGTGTTGACCATTTATTACCAACCTTTCATTAATCTCAGTTTATTTTTCTCCTGTTCCAAATAACTCACCCCATAGCTCACAAGTTACATACACACTATGGAGAGTTTACAGTGCCCAATTCATATACCAACCTGCACACCTTTGGATATGAGAGGAAAGCAGCAAAGGATGGGAGGGATGAACAAACTCCTCAAAGACAGGTTTAGGCTTGAACTTGGATTGTTGGAGCTGTAAAGCATCAGCTCTGCCAGTTTCATTCTGCAAAATGTCCTGTTGTTACTTTACCACACTGTTCTAACTGCTCCACCCAAGCTCTCAGATTCTACCATCAGAAAGGTGAAAGGAAGGCTGCAGGTTGCGATCCAAATCAAACACCATCTTGACATTATCATTACTGGCTCTAAATCCTGGGAATCTCTATCCAGCATCACCACAGGAAAGGATTCAAAGTTCAAAGAACATTTATTGTCCAAGTATGTCTAGATTATATTATAAAATCTTGAGATCCATCTCCTTACGAGCAGCCACAAAGAAACCCAAAAGAGCCCATTTAAAGGACAGAGAGAAAAAAAATCACACAAACAACAAAAGCAAGCAAACAGCACCCAGAACAAAAGTGAGTCTACAGACACAAAGCCAGGCATCACTGTGGCCAGAACAGGCCTCAGCATCAGTTCAGCGCAGAGCTGCGTTAATGGCACAGATCAGTGAGCAGAACCAGCCCAAGCCTTGCCTTTTCAACTTGGCCCAGCGTTTAAATCGTCCAAACATCAGCTTGTTGCTTACCCTTGGACCTGGACCCTGTCGACTTGATACACTCTGGGCCTGGACCTCGCTGCCACATTTCGGCCCATACCTGACCTTTCTAAATCAGCCTGGTTCTTAGATTGATCAAACCTCAGGGCTTTCCTCACTCTCTCTTTTGGTGGGCGTGCCTTGCCTCAATATGTGTCGACTCTGCTTTGACTTCACCTCAGTTCTGCTTCACACTTGCTCACCTGCTTCTGCCTTCCCTCCATTCACCTCAGCTCTGCCTCACCTCCATTGTCTACAGTGATGGGTTAGCAGAAATTTTCCCGGAAAAAGTGTTACTTCATAAAGAACCTAGTAGTATTCTTTGTTTTGTTTGCTTCAGCAGCACCATCTTAAACTGGAGTCACAGGAAGGACAGCAACACCCGAAACAAAAAATACAGAATAGTGACTTCAATAATAATCATTGGGACATAAAATACATTGGGGTATCTTATGGATAAGCGCAAGAATGTGTTTGCTATTAGATGTCATTGTGCAAAATTACCAGGTGTTTAATTATTAATAATGAGCTAAGATGAAATGTTTGCAGATAATGCTGGAAGAAATTGTGATCTAACTCCTGATCACTGTCAGCATCATTTTGTGCCATGTTCTATGGCATAGGCAATAATGATCTTTGACCATGATTGTTGTTGGCAAACTTTTCTACAGAAGTGGCTTGCCATTGTCTTCTTCTGAGCAGTGTCCCCAAGATGCGTGACCCCAACCATTATCAATGCTCTTCAGAGATTGTCTGCCTGGTATCAGTGATCACATAACCAGGACTTGTGATCTGCACCAGCTGCTCATACGACCATCCACCATCTGCTCCCGTGGCTTCATGTGACCCTGATTCAGGGGGTGGGGGGAGGGGTCTAAGCAGGTGCTACACCTTGCCCAAGGGTGATCTGCGGGCTAACGGAGGGAAGGAGTAACTTACACCTTTGGTAGAGATGTATCTCTGCACCCCCCACCCAGCCCAACTCCTGGTACTAGGTGAAAACAGAATACTGGAAATACTCAGAAGATGAGTTAGTACCTGAAGAGAGAGAGAAATAACTTTCCCTAAGCACGCAGCTACAAGGCGAAATCGGGGTGAGGTCAAGGCAAAGTCGAGGCAAGCAGAATGGAGCAAAGTTGGAGTGGAGGAGAGGCAGATTTGAGGACATCCACCTAAACTGAGGGCAGGATTTAATTGCCCAAAGTGCAAGGCCGATTTGGAAAGGTCAGGTACAGGCCAAAATATGGTGGCCGGGTCCAGGCCTGGAGCGTAGCGATGCAACAGGGCCCAGTTGTCAGAGCGAGAAATGGCCTAACATTTGGAAAATTTAAGCACCAAGCCAGATGGATTGACAAGATAGGATGTCCAGACAAAAGGCGAGGGTTGGCTGGTTCTGCTCATTACTCTGAGATGTTTACTCTTTTCTGTGCTGCACTGAGGCTAGGGCTGTGGGTCTGCTCCAGCTGCTCCAGGCCTCATGCCTGTGGACTCCATGACACTTACTCTGCTATACACTAAGCTGAGGCTGAGACCATGGCCTGCTCCAGCTGCTCCAGGCCTCATGCCTGTGGACTCCATGACACTTACTCTGCTATACACTAAGCTGAGGCTGAGACCATGGCCTGCTCCAGCTGCTCTGGGCATCATGTCTCACTTTCATTCTAAATGCGATTTGCTTACTTTTATTGTTTGCACAAGTTGTTGTTTTTTTTTGTCTCCCTCTGCACAATGGATGTTTGTCGGTCCCTTTTTATATGTTTTTTGGGTTTCTTTGTTTTGTGCTGCTTGTAAGGAGATGAATCTCAAGGTTGTATAATGTCCACATATTTTGATAATAAACGTACTTTGAACCATTGAGCACATCTACATGGAGCACTGACACAAAAATGCAGCATCCATCATCAAGAACTCCCACCATCCAGGACGCTCTCTTCTCACTACTGCCATAGGAAAGGAGATACAGGAAGCTTAGGTACCACACTACCAGGTTCAGGAACAGTCATCTTCAACCACCTGGCTTCTGTGGATAACTTCACATACCTCAACACTGAACTGATTCCACAAACCTATGGAATGAACTTCAAGGACTCTGCAACTCATAACCTCAATATTATTTAATTACTTACTTTAATTACTTTTTTGTATTTGCACAGTCTGTCTTCTTTTGCACATTGATTGTCAGTTTTTGTGTTATTTTATTTCCATTGATTCTACTGTGACTGCTTGCAAGAAAATGAATCTCAGGATAGTATATGCTGAGAAATCTGTACTTCGATAAAAAATTTACTTTGGACTTTGAATGAAAAACCCTTGCCCTTCATAAATCCACACCCTAACTCCTACCTGGTGCTGTTTGGCAAAGGAACAGATGCTTAAAAGGGAAGTCTCAATTACTGAATTAACGTGTACAAGATCCAAAGCATTAATAATGACCCAGAAGTTCTGAATGCAGAGGCTATTAATCACAAAAGAGGTTATAGCGTTCAGTAGGGCTTGTCAAGCACAACTTAAAACTACTCCTGATGAGAAAGGCCTGGTACTAATTGTGTGGCTGGCAAAATTTCCATTGTCCTGTCTTCCACTCCTGCTGATGTTTCAGTCTTGAAAATAAATGAAATACTCATCTCCAATGATTAGATTACCTTAACTTAGATGATTAAATGTATCCAATGGCATCCAGGAACTGAACAATTTTAAGAGCTGCAGCTCAGTCTCATTGTCTATTTTTGGGATCAGCTGTGGCTCATTTGATTGCACTCATGCCTTGTGTTCAAATCCAGCTGCAGGATCTGGAATACAAATTCTCCACTGGCAACTCAGTATAGAACAAAGCAAATATCAAAGGGAACATTTCAAGAAAGAGAAATTAGACCAAAGTCATGTCTGCTCTATTGCCTGGCACGACTTGAATGATGTTAAAGAACGCCTCCTTAGTGAAGGACATCTTCAAAATCAGATGCGTCAAAAAGACAGCATCTATTATTAAGGACCCCGTTACCGAGGGCATTCTTTCTTCTACTTACCACATCAGCAAGGGATACAGGACTCAGAGAAACATGCTCAGTGTTTTAGGGTCAAGTTCTTTCCCTCTGCCATCAGATTTCTAAGTGGACTGAACCAACCCTTGAACACCACCTCACTACTTTTGCTCACTTTTTGCACTACTTAATTAATGAATTTTTTTTTTACTATCTAGCTCTTACTATAATGTATAGTATTTTGATGTAGAGCACAAAATCAAGTTTAATACCACCGACATAAGTTGTGTAATTTGTTATGCCGCTGTCGTTGAACTGAGTTACTGCTGCTATACAACAAATTCCACGACATATGTCAGTGATATCAATCCAGATTCTGCCTCTGAAGAACAGATGGCTTCCAAACAGCCTTCTAGTGAACGTCAAATTTCAACCAGCAAAGAGAAGATAGCTCATTTTGTGAAATTGCACTGTATGGTATTTTGATTTGTACATATCGGAAGTGGTGATACCTGCGTTGTAGCTATTACATGCTACAGGTAAATTTCAATGTCGACAATAGATCAGTTGCTCACAGTAGTACTCCATTTTTGATCCGTAGACAGCACAGAAAGAGACAGAATGGTTAAGAATCAATGTCGATAGAATGAACTTGACTGTCAAAGACAGAAGTGGTAAATGACTTCTTTACATTTTGGGTGGTTGGGATCTGCCACTTTTTAAAATGTCTCCTTTGAAATCATTGGGGAAACAAGAGGTTAACATAGTTCTTTATTCTGATCAACACATATCCATCTTTTATTTCTGCTTTAAATCCTGGACAAATGAGCATCCAGCACTTTCCAACTTATTTTGATGTAGCCCATGTAAAGTGTAACATGCCACAGTTTGATTTGTGCATGCACTGGGTATATTAAACATTTCCATTAATTTTCTATACAATGGTTTGTTACTTTGATTTGGATTGTAATAACACATAATCTCACAAATAAAAATAGTATAGCATAAATATTTTATATCATTAGTTATGAATAATTCAACATTACATGCATAAATTACATTAGCCATGAGACTTTTGCTACAAACCTTTAAAATGAAAGGAAGAACATCATATAATTTACTGAGCAATAATTTAATTACCTCTCCTTTTGCAGCACGTTCTTAATACCAAATCACACACCACTGTGCAGAAGGCAATATTTTTTGATTTAATAAAGGCTTCAGATGTGAAAAATTACTTTTCTTTCTTGCTTGCCTTTGTTGGCAGAGACTCCTTTGTGTTTTATAATTCAGTTGCCTGTCATTAGCACTTAAGAGGGAATTGGGGGGGAGAGAGGAGAAAAATTATTTAATCATATTGAGAAGAAGAAAAAAAAACACAAAATAAAAGAGCAGAAGTGAATTGGTTCCAAAGAGTGCTTCTTGTGACCTTGGGACATCCTAGAGCACCACATGTGGATTCACTGTTGGAATAGGCAGTGTATATTGGCACAGCAAGATCCCTCAGACTGCACAACACAGTTCAAGCCCTTCTGCCTACAGCTTTAGACCTACTCTAAGCTCCTCTCACATGCCTCTCACATAGCCCTCCATTTTCCTTTTATCAATCTGTGAGTCTCTCAAATGTCCGTACTGCACCTGGCTCAACTGCCACCCCTGGAAGAGTGTTTGATGCACCTACCACTTACTGTATATAAAAAAATCTTTGAAGAATGTCATGGGAACTTTTCCTCAATATCAGCTAGAGCACTACTTTAAAAGAAACTGCCTCTGAAAGTGCAACAGTCCCTTCATTGATAGAAACATAGAAAACTTCCAGCACAATACAGGCCCTTCGGCCCACAAATCTGTGCCAAACATGTCCTTACCTTAGAACTACCAAGGCTTACCTATAGCCCTCTATTTTTCTAAGCTCCATGTGGCCATCCAGGAGTCTCTTAAAAGACCCTATCGTTTCTGCCTCCCCCACCACCAGCAACTCATTCCACGCACTCACCACTGACAAAAAACTTACCCCTGACATCTCTTCTGTACCTACTTCCAAGCACCTTAAAACTATGCCCTCTCGTGCTAGCCATTTCAGCCCTGGGAAAAAGCTTCTGACTATCCACATGATCAATGCCTTTCATTATCTTGTACACCTCTATCAGGTCACCTCTCATACTCCGTTGCTCCAAGGAGAAAAGGCCAAGTTCACTCAACCTATTCTCATAAGGCATGCTCCTCAATCCAGGCAGCATCCTTGTAAATCTCTTCTGCACCATTTCTATGGTTTCCACGTCCTTCCTGTAGTGAGGCGACCAGAACTGAGCACAGTACTCCAAGTGGGGTCTGACCAGAGTCCCATATAGCTGCAACATTACCTCTCGACTCTTAAACTCAATCCCACTATTGATGAAGGCCAATGCACTGTATGCCTTCTTAACCACAGAATCAACCTGGTTAGTAGCTTTGAGTGTCCTAAGGACTCCGACCCCAAGATCTCTCTGATCCTCCACATTGCCAAGAGTCTTACCATTAATACTATATTCTACCATCATATTTGACCTACCAAAATGAACCATCTCACACTTATCTAGGTTGAACTCCATCTGCCACTTCTCAGCCCAGTTTTTCATCCTATCAATGTCTTGCTGTAACTTTCGACAGCCCTCCACACTATCCACAATACCCCCAATCTTTGTGTCATCAGCAAATTTACTAACCCATCCAGGTCATTTATAAAAATCACAAAGAGTAGGGTCCCAGAACAGATCCCTGAGGCACTCCACTGGTGACCGACCTCCATGCAGAATATGACTCATCTACAACCACTCTTTGCCTTCTGTGGGCAAGCCATTTCTGGATCCACAAAGCAATATCCCCTTGGATCCCATGCCTCCTTACTTTCTCAATAAGCCTTTTATGGGGTACCTTATCAAATGCCTTGCTAAAATCCATCTATGGCTCCATCTTCATCAACTTGTTTAGTCACATCCTCAAAAAATTCAATCAGGCTCATAAGGCACGACCTGCCTTTGACGAAGCCATGCTGACTATTCCTAATCATATTATGCCTCTCTAAACATTCATAAATCCTGCCTCTCAGGATGTTCTCCATCAAATTACCAATCACTGAAGTAAGACTCACTGGTCTATAATTTCCTGGGCTATCACTACTCCCTTTCTTGAATAAGGGAACAACATCCGCAACCCTCCAATCCTCTGGAGCCTCTCCCATCCCCAGTGATGATGCAAAGATCATTGCCAGAGGCTCAGCAATCTCCTCCCTTGCCTCCCACAGTAGCTTGGGGTACATCTCATCCGGTCCTGGAGACTTATCCAACTTGATGCTTTCTGAAAGTTCCTGCACACCCTCTTCCTTAATATCTACATGTTCAAGCTTTTCAGTCCACTGCAAGTCATCCCTACAATCGCCAAGATCCTTTTCCTTAGTGAATACTGAAGCAAAGTATTCATTAAGTACCTCTGCCAACTCCTCCGGTTCCATACACACTTTTCCACTGTCACACTAGATTGGTCCTATTCTTTCACATCTTATCCTCTTGCTCTTCACAGACTTGTAGAATGCCTTGGGGTCTTCCTTAATCCTGTCTGCCAAGGCCTTCTCATGGCCCCTTCTGGCTCTCCTAATTTCATTCTTAAGCTCAAACTGCTTGGAATAGCAGTCAAGATGTAGTTTGACCCTATATAGAAGTCTACAATGAAATGTAAGCACGGAAGGACCTGCATTTGGTTAACTTTTTAATATTCAAGATTGTGAACATACATTGCTGAAATTCATTTTCATAAGTAGTATGAGGTTTCAGTCACACCTGCAGAGGTGTCAGAAGCACATTAATTAGGGACTTTTGAGAGATGTTTGGAAAGGCACATGAATGTAAGGGAAATGGAACGATATGGACCTTGTGTAGACAGAAAGGATTAATGTAGTTGGCCATTTGATAGCTAATTTAATTGGATTGACACACCATTTGTGGTCTGAAGGGCCTGCTCCTATGCTGTACTGTTCTATAATCTATGTTCAGCATTCATTTACACCCTCAAATGAGGTATAGAATAAATTAAATGAAGTGAAACATGTCCACATCCCAATCTGCTTTGGATCAGTGCATATTTCTGATTTCATTTCTCATTTCAGTGAGCCTGGCAATTTTTTTTTTAAATGGATGAGAAATTCTTTATGAGCTTTGTGCCAGGTTTGAATAGATTCTTTCCAACCAGTAAATAGTTTGCGCTAAATTCTTGGCCAATTTTCTACTAAACACTTGTTTTGCGCTCTTGAGTCACAGTGGGAATCGGCTTGTGACTGTGTCAAATTAATTTCACAGAGGATTCTTGGCAGAAAATGATTTTTTTTTGTAAATTCTACCAACAATTCCAGACAATAAGATGAAAGAATTGTCTTCCAGCTGATTAAAAAAACCCTTGTTCTGAATGAAATTATACAAGTGTCCTGATGGTATCATAAAACAAGGAATAAGTTCAAACTAATTTTATTATCAAAGTATACATGTTGCCATATACTCAATATAGACCCCTGAAATTCATTTTCTTGCAGGCATTTACAATAGAACAATGAAACACAAAAGAATCAATGAAAAAGGACACACAATCAAAGACTGACAAACTACTAATGTGCAAAAGAAGACAAACTGTGCAAGTAATACTAAAGAAATAGATGAACAGATAAATCAATAAATACATACATACAGAGAGTATGAGTTGCAGAGTTGTTGAAAGATGGCTAAAGTTTAAAACTGCTGCTGAACCTGGTGGTATGGGACCTAAGTCTCCACATTCTCCTTCCCAATGGAAGCAGTGAGAAGAGAACATGACCTGGATGGTGGAGATCACCTTGTAGCTGTGCTCAATGGTGGGGAGAGTTTTGCTTGTGATGGACTCTGACATATACTGCATGCTCTTTAAGATCCTCTTAGATTCATGAGAAAGAGATAAAATTAAGTAGGCCTGTACTTTCTGTGGAACCATGTTAGAGGAATATAAAAGCAAAAAACAAAAACCTTTAGCTTCCCGAAAGCTTTACTTTACTTACTTTATTGTCACCAAACAATTGATACTAGAGCGTACAATCATCACGATATTTGTTTCTGCACTTCACGCTCCCTGAAGTAAAAATCAAAGTAAATATAATAAAAATTTAAATTATAAATCATAATTAGAAAATCGAAAAGGGAAAGTACGGTAGTGCAAGTCAGGTCCAGATATTTGGAAGGTATGGCCCAGATCCGGGTCAGGATCCGTTCAGCAGTCTTATCACAGTTGGAAAGAAGCTGTTCCCAAATCTGGCCGTACGAATCTTCATGCTCCTGAACCTTCTCCCGGAGGGAAGTGGGACAAAAAGTGTGTTGGCTGGGTGGGTCTTGGCCTTGATTATCCTGGCAGCACTGCTCCGACAGCGTGTGGTGTAAAGTGAGTCCAAGGATGGAAGATTGGTTTGTGTGATGTGCTGGGCTGTGTTCACAATCTTCTACAGCTTCTTCCGGTCTTGGACAGAACAACTTCCATACCAGGTTGTCATGCACCCAAGAAGAATGCTTTCTACGGTGCACCTATAAAAATTAGTGAGGGTTTTAGGGAACAGGCCAAATTTCTTCAGCTTTCTCAGGAAGTAAAGGCGCTGTTGGGCCTTCTTGGCAGTGGACTCTGCTTGGTTAGACCAAGTCAGCTGAATTAAAAGCAAAAATTGTCAAAAATACTCAGCAAGACATACAGCATCTATGAGGCAGAAATGACATATTCTAATGAGAGATCATTGGCCTGAAATACTAGATCATTAATCCCTCCACATTTGCTATCTGACCTGATGGTTATCTCATGTTTTCTGTTTTTACTTGAGGCAAATATCATAATTTGGCTTGTTTAATAATTTTTAGTTCTTTGGACTGGATAATAGTTATGCATTACTTAGCAGAATTACATTGCCACAGAAATAAGTTAATATCATAGCCCTGAAATTACTGAATATGCCTTCTTGTTGTAGCCTCTGTTTCTCACAGACCTTACCTTTGTGTATCAAATTGCAAACTGATGGATTCAGCAGACAGTGGTTCCTCCCAAATCCAAGGGCAAGAAGGCAATGGTCCAGAAAATGCAAAAAGGAAAAAAAAAGAAGTGAATAGGAGTCAAAGCAGAAAAAGATAAATAGAAAACACAAAACATTTTTTAAAAAAAGCAACTATATTCAAGGCTAAGATCAAAATAGAATTTGCGCTGTAAATGTTTCAAAGAATAGGCAGAAACTGAAGTTGAGGCCATGATCTTACTGAATGGAGAAACAGGTTCAAGAAAAAGGAAATGGTCTATTCCTGACCCATATATTCTTGAGAGAGAGCAAATAAAATGAGAAACCGAGAAATATACACTCCGTAGCCACTTTATTAAGTACATCCTCTACTGAGTGTATGTTCATGGTCTGCTCCTGTAGCCCATCCACTTCAAAGGTCGATGTGCTGTGCCTTCAGAGACGCTCTGCTGCACACCACTGTTGTATTGTGTGGTGATTTGAGTTACTGTCACCTTCCTGTCAGATTGATTCAGTCTGGCCATTCTCATTAAAATGGCAATTTTGCCCATAGAACTGTCACTCACTGGATTTTTTTTTTTGCTTTTCACTCCATTCTCTGTAAACTCTAGAGACTGTTGTGCATGAAAATTCCAGGAGATCTTTCTGAGAAACTTATTATCACCCTGCCTGGCACAAACAATCATTCTAGTCAAGTTACTAAGATCCCATTTCTTCCTCATTCTGACGCTTTCTCTGAACAACACCTGAACCTCTTGACCATGTCTGCATACATTGATGCATTGAGTTGCAGTCACATGATTGTAGATATTTGCATTAAATAGTGAGTGTACGTAATGAAATGGCCACAGAGTGTGTACTTAAATAGGACTCCCTACAGCACCATAATCTCAGAGTTTCTGTTGTTCTCTTTCTGGGTCCATATAGTTGAATACCTTATTGGAATCATTATTAAAAGCTATTATCAAAATGAAAATGCAGCTCCCTAATGCCACCTACAATCCATGGATCAACCCACCCACTGCTCACACCATCATCTTTGTATTCATTCCTTCGAGACTCATTTGGTTTATGCTAATCCTTGCTGTAGAGGTTCCTTTAGAGATTGAAATTGAGTTGTTGTCTCTTCCTGTAAACATGGAGAAAAATTCTGAAGTGCAGTCCTGTTATTAGTTAATCTTTGACAAGGTAAAGCAATATCAGTTGGGTATCACGGACACAATGTACAGAATGTACACATCAGATCAAGGCACTGCAGTCCTAACACACCTAGTTATGGATAATGAGGTCTGAAGACATCCCCTTCCTCAGGGATGGTCAGACCCACCATGTGAATGCCAAAGTAAAAGCTGAAGCCTTCATAGCTATGTTTAATCAGACATTCTGTATTCATCTCATCTTCCTCCTGAAATTGCTACCTTCAAAAACAGCAAAGGTCCATCACAGCTAACACTCCGCCCACCATTCAACACATTTACAAGGAAGCAGCATCCATCATCAAAGACCCCCACCACCCATGCCATGCCCTCTTCTCGTTACTAGCATCAGGCAGGACGTACAGGAGCCTTGGGTCCCACATCACCAGATTCAGGAACAGTTATTATCCTACAATCATCAGGCTCCGGAAATGGTGTGGATAACCTCACTCTTCACAACACTGAACACATCCTATAGACTGACTTTCAAGCATTCTTTACAATTAATGTTCTCAATATCTTTATATTTGCACAATGTGTCTTCTGTTGCATAATGGTCATTTGTCCATCTCTGTTTACGTACATTTTTTGTAAATTCTGTAGTATTTCTTTATTTTTTCTATAAATACCCACAAGAAAATTAATTTTGAAGTAGTATATGGTAACATATACATACTTTGATAATAAATTTACTTTGAACTTTTAGCAATATCCAACTAAGTCAATTCACTCCGTGTGATAGCAAGAGGAGTCTGAGACCTCTGGATGCATTAAAGACGATGGAACCAGAAAACACCCCAGCTGTAGTACAGAAGACCTGTGCTCCAGATCAAGTTGCACTCCTAATTTTGTAACTGTGCAGTTACAATATTAACTTGAGACCTAACAATGTAAAAACATGAAAATGAGAATCAGGTTTAATACCGCTGGTATATGTTGTTAAATGTGTTGTTCTGCAGCAGCAGTACAGTGCAATACATAATAATAAAAAGTATATGTTTCAAAATTAAGTTAAATAAATAGCGCAAAAAGAGAACAAAATTTTTTTTTAAAAATAATATTGTGCTTGTGTACATGGGTTCATTGTTCATTCAGAAATCTGATGGTGGAGGAGAAGAAGCTGTTCCTGAAACATTAAATGTGTGTCCTCAGACTCTTGTACCTCTTCCCTGATGGTAGCAATGAGAAGAGGGCATGTCCTGGGTGATGGGGGCCCTTAAGGATGGATGTCGCCTTTTCAAGGCATCACCTTTCAAAGATTTCCTTGATGCTGGGGAGGCTCATGCCTATGATGAAGTTGGCTGAGCTTGTAACTTTTTGCAGCTTTTTCTGATCCTGTGCAGTCACACCTCCACACCATGTGGTGATGCAACCAGGCAGAATTCTCTCCACAGTACTTCTTTAGAAATTTGCGAGAGTCTTTGGTGTTGTACCAAGTCTCCTCAAACTCCCTATGAAATATAGCCACTATTGTGCCTTCTTAGCAATTGCATCAATATGATAGGCATGGATAAATCTTCAGAGTTGTTGACAGCAGGAACTTGAAAGTACTCATCCTTTCCACTGCATATCCCTCGATGAGGACTGGTGTATGTTCCTTCATAACTAGGAATCCAAATTATGTTCTTTTCACAAATCCAATAGTCCAATAGTCTAAAGATTCAATATACATTTATTATCAATGTATGTATGCAAGATACAACTCTGAGATTCATCTTCCCACAGACAGCCACGAAACAAAGTAACATCATGGAACCTGTGCAAAGAAAACATTAAACACCCAACACACAAAAAAAACAGATCACGCAAATGGTCAAAAAATGAAAGGAAAAACACAGAATATACAACATCAAATCACAAAGTCCTTGAAACAGTCCAGGAATGTTCAATTTAGCACTATCTCATTCATTGACTGCAGGCTACCTTGATCAAAGTCACACAAAATGGCAATTTTTTTATAAAAGGAGCAACTGGAAAGAAGAAACTCTTACTGTATAATATGAACTGCAGATCCAATCCACAAGCCACATTGATTATGTCTTGCCCAAAACCAAAACTCCAGCACCATCCTGGCAGCAGCAAGCAGGAGGGACAGAGTGAGGCCAGTCAAATGTAGGCAGTTGGCATTGAACACCTGCTCACCTTCCACTCTCATCCTCGTTGATTTCCATCTTACTCAACAATTTAATCAGCAAAATCAGCAAGAAATGGAGTTGATCATGAGCTCACAGTCCATTACCAGACTTCTTGGTCTCCAGGTCACACACTCACTCCAAACTTCACCGAAATCTCTTGTACTCAGTGCATTGATTTATGAAGGCCAGTGTGCCAAAGGCTTTCTTTATGATCCTATCTACCTGTGATGACACTTTCAAGCAATTGTGGATCTGTGTTCCTAGATCCCTCTGTTCTACTGCATTCCTCAGTGCCCTACCATGCACCATGTAGGACTTACTCTGGGTGGTCCTCCCAAAGTGCAACACCTCACAATTATCTGTATTAAAAACCATCTGCTAATTTTCAGCCCATTTCACCAGGTGGTCCAGATCCTGCTACAAGCTTTGATAGTCTTATTCACTGACCACTACATCCCCAATGTCATCTGCAAATTTGCTGATCTGGTTTACCACTTTATCGTCCAGATCATTGATATGGATTAAAAAAACAATAACAGACCCAGCACTGATCCCTGCAACACACCACTAGTCTCAGGCCTCCAGTCAGAGAGACAACCATCTCCAACCATACTCTGGCTTCTTCTGCAAAGCCAATGCTTAATTCAATTTTCTACTCATCTTGAATGGCAAACGACTGAACCTTCACGGCCAACCTCTCACTTGGACCTTGTCAAAGGCCTTCCTAACATCCATGTAGACCACGATTACTGTCTTGCCTTGATCAACTTTCCTTGAAAGCACTATAAGATTGTGTGTGGTAAGTCATGTATAACCAAAGCCATGTTCACTATCCCTATTCAGTCCTTTTCTATCCAAATACTTACAGTATATATCGGGATCCTTAGAATACTGTACCATCCAATAACCTTCCTACTACTGATGTCAGGCTCTCCAGTTTCCTGGCTTAATAGAAACACAGAAACATAGAAAATAGGTGCAGGAGTAGACCATTCGACCCCTCGAGCCTGCACCGCCATTCAGTATAATCATGGCTGATCATCCAACTCAGAACCCTGTACCTGCTTTCTCTCCATACCCCCTGATCCCTTTAGCCACAAGGGCCATATCTAACTTCCTCTTAAATATAGCCAATGAACTGGCATCAACTGTTTCCTGTGGCAGAGAATTCCACAGATTCACCACTCTCTGTATGAAGAAGTTTTTCCTCATCTCGGTCCTAAAAGGCTTCCCCTTTATCCTTAAACTGTGACCCCTCGTTCTGGACTTCCCCAACATCAGAAACAATCTTCCTGCATCTAGCCTGTCCAATCTCTTCAGAATTTTATACGTTTCAATAAGATCCCCCCCTCAATCTTCTCAATTCCAGTGAGTATAAGCCTAGTCAATCCAGTCTTTCTTCATACGAAAGTCCTGATTTTCTTCATATGAAAATCTTAGAGCCAATCATAAACAACAGAACAACATTAACTATTCTCCAATTAACCGGCACCTCACCTGTGGCTAAGGATATTTTAAATATCTGTGTTAGGGTACATGCTTTTTTGCACTAACCTCCCACACTTTCAGACCCTTGGGAGCTATCTATCCTAATTGCCTTAAGGCAGTCAATACTTTGTAATCTACAGAGGGTCCTTGACCTCACTACTGCTTTGCCTCACTTCTATAGACTCTATGTCCATCTGCCAAGCAAATACAAATACAAAACATCTATTTAAAATCCCACCCCCCATCAATTTTGGCTCCATACATATATTGCCATTCTTATCTACCAGAGGACCAGTTTTGTCCCTTACTAAGAGATGCGGAAAAACTTTTTCACCCAGAGAGTGGTGGATATGTGGAATGCTCTGCCCCAGAAGGCAGTGGAGGCCAAGTCTCTGGATGCATTCAAGAGAGAGTTAGATAGAGCTCTTATAGATAGCGGGGTCAAGGGGTATGGGGAGAGGGCAGGAACGGGGTACTGATTGTGTATGATCAGCCATGATCACAGTGAATAGCGGTGCTGGCTAGAAGGGCCGAATAGCCTACTCCTGCACCTACTGTCTATTGTCTATCCTTTCACTCTTAATATATGTGTAGAACTCCTTAGGATTCTCTTTCACCTTATCTGCCTGAGCAACCTCTTGCTTTCTTTTAGCCCTCCTGATTTCCTTCTTAAATGTTCTCTTACATTTCTTAAGTACCTCATTTGTTCCTGCATGCTTATACCTGCTATGCACCTCCTTCTTTTCCTTAACCAGGGCCTCAATATCTCTCAATAACAAGACTCCTGAAACCTGTCATCTTTGCCTTTTATTCTGAGAGGAACATACAAACTCTATACTCTCAGGATTTCACTTTTGAAGGCCTCCCACTTACCACGGACCCCTTTGCCAGAAGATAACTGATCCCAATCCACACTTGTCAGTTCTGTTCTGATACCATCAGATTTGACCTTTCTCCAATTTAGAATATCAACCTGAGGACCAGACCTATCCTTTACCGGCATTACCTTAAAACTAATGCCATTATTATCAGCAGATGCAAAGTGTTCCCCTACACAAACTTCTGTCACCTGTCCTGTCTCATTCTCTAATGGGAGATTTAGTATCACACACTCTATAGATAGGACTGTTATGCACTGATTAAGGAAACTTTCTGAGAGCACATTTGAAAAACTTTTCCCCATTCAGCCCTTTTACAGTATGGGAGTCCCTGTCAATATGTGGAAAGATACAATCACCTTCTATAATAACCTTATGGTTCTTGCAACAGTCTGCGATTTCACCACCAATCATGCAGACTGTTGGGTGGTCTGTCATATAGCCCCATTAATGTGGCCATACCTTTCTTACTCCTCAGCTCTATCCATAAAGGCTCACTAGACAAGTTCTCCAGTCTGTCCTGATCAAGGATTGCCGTGACATTTTCCCTGATGAGTAATGCCACCCCTCCTGCTTTATCATGTCTAAAACAACAGCCCCCTGAGACACTGAGTTGCCAGTCTTGCCTATCCTGCAAGCAAGTCTCGCTAAAGGCTACAATGTGATAATTCCACCTGCTGATCCATGCCTGAAGCTCATCCACCTTTCCTGCAATACATCGAAATATATGCAGCTCAGAACATTAGTCCTATCAGGCTTGACCTTTTGAATCCTGATTTTGTATGGTTCCCATCCCACTGCAACTCTGGTTTAACACATCTCTCCCCCCTCCCCCCTCCCCCCACTCTCGTACAGTACTAGCAAACCTTCCATCTAGGATATTAGTCCCCTTCAGTTCAGGTACAAACTGTTCTTTCTGTACACATCCCACTTTCCCTGGAAGAGAGCCCAATGTTTGAAAAATATGAAACCATCCTTCCTGTACCAACTCCTTAGCAACATGTTAAACTGTATGATCTTCCTACTTCTGCCCTAACTAGCATGTGACATGGGTAGCAATCCTGAGATCACAAACCTGGAGGTTCTGTCCCTTAACTTAGCATCTAATTCATTGAACTCACTTCACTGAACCTCATCATTCATCTTACCCATCTCTTTGGTACCAACATGGACCACGACCTCTGGCTGCTCATCCACCCACATAGAAACGCTGTGGACTTCATCTGAGATGTCCCTCACCCTGGCACCTAGAAGCAACAAACCATCGCAGAATCTCATTCTCATCCACAGAACCTCCTTTCTGTTCCCATAACCAACAAATCCTCTACCACTACAGCTCCCCTCTTCTCCCCACTTCCCTTCTGAGCCACAGAGATCAATGTGCCAGAGATGTGTGTGCTGTGGCTTTCCTCTGCTAGGTCAATCCACACCCCCCCCCCCCCACCCTCCTCAACAGTATCCAAAACAGTATACCTTCTGTTGGAGGAAACATATATCATTGTGGTTGTTGGAAGTAGATCATCCCTGCCCAGGACGATGCTGGAGGAGTTTGTCAGGGCAGGTCTGGGCCCCACCATATTTAGCTGCTTCATTAATGACCTTTCCAAAAACAGGTCAAAATTAACAACTTCTCTGCAAACAATGCAGCTCATACCTGCATGCTGCAGGACCAAAACAACATTTGAATATGGGCTGATCAATGGCAAAGAACTTACACTCCAAGAAAGTGTTGTTTGCCGACAATCCCCAACAAGAGAGATTCTAATCATCTCTCCTTTATGTTAAGTGGTTTTATCATCACTAACTGCTCTGCGATCAACCTTACTGACCCTTCACGCTTACTAACTGCTCTGCGATCAACCTTACTGACATCAACATTGACCCAATTCTCAACTGGTTCAGCAACTTTAACACTGTGGCTACAAGAGAAGGTCAGACCTGTGGTGAATGACTCACCTTCTGACACCCAAGACATCTACATCTCTACTTTAAGTGTGATGTGATACAGTGCAGTGGCTTTAAAAATGAAATTGTGAAGCTTGCTTTTTAACCTCATATCATTTTATTGTTTGGAACTTTCTCTCCCAGAGATACTCACTTCCAGCTCCCTCAGAACTGCTACTGGCTTAATGAGTTCAATAGCCAAGTGAGTACAAAGAACATCAATTTAAAAGTATGAGCATCTGTGGGTAACCTGCCTAACATCACCATTGCAAAAGCTGTGAGCCTGTTTCTAAAATTCTGGCTAATAGCAGAAACAGGCATCCTCATTATAAACCTAACACTTCTTGAAGGGTCCACTGTGGAAATTTAACAGCTAACACATGGATTAAATGAGATGTACAACTAGAGCTGTCCTGCTGATTTCAAGTTCCAGATAAACCAACAATCACTAGATATTGTAATCTTTAGATGCCATTTCCCAATGGACCAGAACTACTCTGTCTGGGCCAACAGGAAGATAATTACCACAACCATAAGATATAGAATCAGAATTTATTTCTTCAGCCCACCAAGTCTGCTCTGCCTTTCAATTATGAATGATTTTTTTCTCAACCCCATCCACTCACCTCCCTGTAATCTTTAACCTCCCTGCCAATGAAAAACCTATCTCTGCCTTAAATACACTCAATGACTGGGCAAGAAATTCCACAAATTCACCACTTACCGGCTGATGAAATTCCTCCATATGTCTGTTCTAAAGAGACATCGTTAAAGGCTCACCATTTAACACCATAATTCCCACAGTCCTGAAGGACAAGCTACAGAACTGTATCTCCCTCTGCAATTGGATCCTCAATTTCCTAACCAGAAGTATGGATTGGTGATAATATCTCCTCCTCGCTGACGATCAACACTGGCGCACCTCAGGGGTGTGTGCTTAGCCCACTGCTCTACTCTCTGTATACACATGACTGTGTGGCTAGGCATAGCTCAAATCCCATCTATAAATTTTCTGATGATACAACCACTGTTGGTGGAATCTCAGATGGAGACGAGAGGGTGTACAGGAGTGAGATACGCCAACTAATGGACTGGCGTCGCAGCAACAACCTTGCACTCAACGTCAGTAAGACAAAAAAGCTGATTGTGGACTTCAGGAAAGGTAAGATAAGGGAACAAGAACCAATCCTCAAAGGGCTCAGAAGTGGATAGAGTGAGCAATTTCAAGTTCCTGGGTGTCAAGACCTCTGAGGATGTAACCTGGTCCCAACATATTGATGCAGTTATAAAGAAGGCAACACAGCAACTATATTTCATTAAGAGTTTGAAGAGATTTGGTTTGTCATCTAAAACACTTGAAAAATTCTATAGACGTACCATGTAGAGCATTTTGACAGGCTGCATTGCTGTCTGGGGTAGGCGATGCTACTATATAGGACCAAAAGATGCAGCAGAGAGTTGTGAAATTAGTTAGCTCCATCTTGGACACAAGACTTTGTCATATTCAAGCCATATACACAAAATGCTGGAAGAACTCAGCAGGCCATAAAGCATCTAAGGAAAAAGTGCAGTCAACATTTTGGGCCAAAACCCTTCAGCAGGACTGGAGAAATAAAGGTGAGGAGAAGATTTAAAAGGTGGGGTTAGGGAAGAGAGAACCACCAGGTGATAGGTGAAACCTGGAGGGGGAAGGATGAAGTAAAGAACTGGGAAGTTGACGTGTGAAAGCGATAGAAGGCTGTGGAGGAAAGAAAAAGGGGGAAGAAATACCAGAGGGAGGTGATAGGCAGGCAATGAGACGAGGTGAGAGAGGGAAAAGGGGATGGGAAATGGAGAAGGTGGGGGGGGGGGGGTTGGGGGGCATTATCAGAAGTTTGAAAAATTGATGTTCATGCCATCAGGTTGGAGGCTACCCAAGCAGAATATAAGGTGTTGTTCCTCCAACCTAAATGTGGCCTCATCACGACACTGGAGGAGGCTATTGATGGACATACTGAAATGGGAATGGCAAGTGGAATTAAAATAGGTGGCCACTGGGAAATCCCATTTGTTCTGGCAGACAGAGCGTAGATGCTCAGCGAAGCGGTCCCCCAATCTATGTCAGGTCTCACCAATATACAAAAGGCCACATCAGGAGCACCAAATACAGTAAATGACCCCAACAGACATTTAGGAGAAATGTCACCTCACCTGGAATGACTGTTGAGGGCCCTGTATGGTAGTGAGGGAGGAGGTGTTGGGGCAGGTATAGCACTTGTTCTGCTTGCAAGGATAAGGGCCAGGTGAGAGATCAGTGGGGGGGGGGGGGGGAGGGAAAGGTATACTTGGTGGTGGGATCTCGTTGGAGGTGTCTGAAGTTCCAGAGAATTATTTGCTGGACACGGAGGCTGGTGGGGTGGTAGGCGAGGACAAGAGGAACCCTATCCCTGGTAGGGTGGTGGGAGGATGGGGTAAGAGCAGATGTGCATGAAATGGAAGAGGTGCGGTTTTGATAGTAGTGGAAGGGAAGCCACTTGCTTTGAAAAAGGAGGACATCTCCTTCATTCTAGAATGAAAAGTCTCATCCTGAGAGCAGATGTGGCAGAGATGGAAGAATTGAGAAAAGGGGATGGAGTGTGATCTAGGTAGCTGTGAGAGTCCATGAATTTCCAATAGCTATCTCCAGAGAGATTATCTCTGGAGATAAGCTTTCTCCAGAGATAAATACAGTGAGATCAAGAAAGAGAAGGGAGGTGTCGGAAATGAATCTGGTGAATCTGAGAGCAGGTTGGAAGTTGGAGGCAAAGTGGTTGAAGTCAACGAGTTTAACATGGGTGCAGGAAGCAGCACCAATGCAGTCATCGATGTAGCGTAGGAAAAGTGCGGGACAGTCACCACTGTAGGCTTGGAACATAGACTGTTCCACATAGCTGACAAACAGGCAAGCATAGCTGGGTCCCATGCAAGTGCCCATGGTTACCCATTTTGTTTGAAGAAGTGGGAGGAGCCAAAGGAGAAATTATTTAGAGTAAGGACAAGTTCCACTAGGCGGAGGAGAGTGGTGGTGGAGGGGAGGTGGCTAGGTCTGTGTCCAGAAAAAAAAAACGGAGAACATTGAAGCCTTCCTAGTGGGGGATGGAAAATCACTACAGTACTGAGCAAAAGTCTTGGACTCCCTGGCTATATATTTGTGCCTAAGATGCTTGTACTACCACTACATACAGTGCATATCACTTTATTACCACTGTAGATACTATCAGTCTATCTATATAGCAGTTACTTGTACATTGTGTTTTAAAGGATTGTTTTTATATTTATTGTCAGTTATATTTGGGTTTTTTTCCAATACTCTTATTGTGTTTATTCATACTGCATCATTTCCAAGTAACAATCATCTACTTATCTTATACAGTTGTGCACTGAAGAATGACAATAATGGAGATGTGACTAATGATAGTAGATCCTTTCAACGGGGTATCCATCTAACTTCCTTTATTCTTCACACCTTGATACAGTCCCCCACTCTGCACCCAAGTCCAAGCCCAAAGGAAGTGAATGTGTATATCCTGGAATTCAAACACTGACTGTAACTATCATTCTGTTGTGGCACCAGTAAACATTTGGTGAAGGATGAAATAATCTTTGCTTTATAGTTTCAGTATGATTAAAATGTGTGGGGCCTTTCATTATGGGATTTCCATGGGCAACGTGTGATTAGACCAACAAGCATTGAATAGATTTAGTGTGGTGGAAAGGAAGTAGCTGGATTAAAACTATTGTCACATTTAATGAGTGCCTTAATTGCTCGCAGATGGAATTAGGGTAAAGAACAATAAATGATCGGGAAGGTTTGAAGAAGATCAATAATTCCAGTGTTCCCCCACTGTGCTGAGCACACAGAATGTTTTAGTTGATCACAACACTAGGGTTTGGAATAGAGCCTTATACTCCAAGACTGTAATTACTAAATGAACATCCTTGTTGCTTTGCCCAGAGTGCTGATTTATTTCATTCCCATTTCTCTCATTTTATTTTCAGTGTTTGCCTTGTGCAAAGTCATTTTCATTCAAGCTGGCAATGACACAGTGAACTTTTCAGCAGGGACATGCCTCCAGAAACTGGAGTTCAGAGAACCTCTCTGAAACTAAAAGATCTTTCAGGAATGAAAACAGCTCAGAAACAAACAGTTAGACCCTTTCTCACTATTGGAAAACTCAAATAAACACTAACAAATACGGGGAATTCTCAGCAGGATAGTTGGCAACCGCAGAATAGGTCAATATTTCAGGCTGAAGATACTTCATTTGCAGGAAGTGTTTGATGAAAGATTTTTTACCTGAAAATGGTAACTCTGTTTCTCTTTCCATCGATGTTGCCTGACCTGCCGAGTATTTCTATCATTATCAATTTTATTTTCTTATTTCCAACATCGGCATATTTTTTATTTATTTGCATTTACTGCGAGGAAACTTTGATGCAACGTCTTCTCTGACTACAAAATAATCCTCTACTTTCAGATGTCTTTTACACTCTCTTGGTGTTTCATAGTACATGAATTAATGATGACGCAATGACTGTTGTGATGCAGCAAATGCCGCAACCAACCTGCACCCAACAATTTCAACAAGCAGTAATCAGCCAGAATAAAAACGGAATGCTGAGAATGCTCAGCAGAACAGCATAAGCCACAACAACAGAACAAACAACCAAAAACAGCACACAACAAAGAACAAAACAACAAGAGCAAAACAAGTCCCCTTCCTCATTCCCACTCGCTCGCACACACAGACAGTCTACCAAGCCCAGGACAGGCCTTTGGGTCTCCAGCAGACTCGCAAGCAATGAGCCTCCAACTTTCCCAGTGGAAGTACATTCAGTTTGTGAATATAAATCAAGCAGAATGCATAATACAGATACATAAGCTTTAAAAGCGAGGTGAGGGTGGATATTGAACCGCTGGAAAAGTAGTAGTGGTGTACAACGAAACAGCAGATGAACTGATTAAGTATTTTGCATCCGTCTTCACTGTGGAAGATACTAGCAATATGGTGGAAGTTCCAGGTGTCAGGGATCATTAAGTGTGTGAAGTTACCATAACTAGAGAGAAGGGTCTTGGGAAACCGGAAAGTCTGAGGCAGATAAGTCCGCTCGCCCAGGTAGTATACACCATCGGATTCTGAAAGGGGTGGCTGAAGAAATCGTGGAGGCATTAGTAATAATCTTACAAGAATCACTAGATTGCTGAATGGTTCCGAAGGGCTGGAAAAGTGAAAATGTCTCTACTCTTCAAGAAAGGGGAGAAACAGAAGAAAGGAAGCTATAGGCCAGTTAGTCTGACCGCAGTGGTTGGGGAGATGTTGGAGTCAATTGTTAAAGATGAGCTCTCAGGGTACTTATAGGCATGTGATAAAATAGGCCGTGGTCAGCGTGGTTCCCTCAAAGGAAAATCTTGCCCGACAAATCTGTTGGAATTCTTTGAAGAAGCATCAAGCAGGATAGACAAAGGAGAATCGGTTGATGCTGTGTACTTGTATTTTCAGAAGGCCTTTGACAAAGTGCCACACATAAAGCTGCTTAACAAGCTACAAGGAAAGATTCTAGCATGGGTGAAGCAGAGGATAATTAGCAGGAGGCACAGAATGGGAATAAAGGGAACTTTCTGTGGCTGGCTGCCTGAGACAAGTGGTGTTCCACAGGGGTCTGTGTTGGGGCCAATTATTTTAATGTTATATGTCAATATTTTGGATGATGGAATTGATGGCTTTGTTGCAAAGTTTGTGGACAACATGAAGATAGGTGGGGGACAGGTAGTTTTGAGGAAGTAGAGAGTCTATAGAAGGACGTAGACAGATTAGGATACTAGGAAAAGAAATGGCAGATGAAATACAGTGTCAGGAAATGTATGGTCATGCATATAACCATATAACAATTACAGCACAGAAACAGGCCATCTCGGCCCTTATAGTTTGTGCTGAACGCTTACTCTCACCTAGTCCCACCAACTTGCACTCAGCCCATAACCCTCCATTCCTTTCCTGTCCATATACCTATCCATTTTTTTTTTAAATGACAATATCGAACCTGCCTCTACCAGTCTACTGGAAGCTCATTCCACACTGCTACCACTCTGAGTAAAGAAGTTCCCCCTCATGTTACCCCTAAACTTCTGCCCCCTAACTCTCAACTCATGTCCTCTTGTTTGAACCTCCACTACTCTCAATGGAAAAAGCCTATCCACCTCAACTCTATCTATCCCCCTCATAATTTTAAATACCTCTATCAAGTCCCCCCTCAACCTTCTACACTCCAAAGAATAAAGACCTAACTTGTTCAACCTTTCTCTGTAACTTAGGTGCTGAAACCCAGGTAACGTTCTAGTAAATCTTTTCTGTACTCTCTCTATTTTGTTGACATCTTTCCTATAATTCGGTGACCAGAACTGTACACAATACTCCAAATTCAGCCTTACCAATGTCTTGTACAATTTTAACATTACTTCCCAAATCCTATACTCAATGCTCTGATTTACCAAAAGCCAGCATACCAAAAGCTTTCTTCACCACCCTATCCACATGAGATCCCACACTTAGGGAACTATGCACCATTATTCCTAGATCACTCTGTTCTACTGCATTCCTCAACACCCTACCATTTACCATGTATGTCATATTTTGATTAGTCCTACCAAAATGTAGCACCTCACACTTATCAGCATTAAACTCCATTTGCCATCTTTCAGCCCACTCTTCTAACTGACCTAAATCTCTCCGCAAGCTTTGAAAACCTACTTCATTAACCACAACGCCACCTATCTTAGTATCATCTGCATACTTACTAATCCAATTTACCCAACATCGGGAACAATCTTCCTGCATCTAGCCTGTCCAATCCCTTTAGAATTTTATACATTTCAATAAGATCCCCCCTCAATCTTCTAAATTCCAGCGAGTATAAGCCTAGTCGATCCAGTCTTTCTTCATATGAAAGTCCTGCCATCCCAGGAATCAATCTGGTAAACCTTCTCTGTACTCCCTCTATGGCAAGAATGTCTTTCCTCAGATTAGGGGACCAAAACTGCACACAATATTCTAGGTGCGGTCTCACCAAGGCCTTGTACAACTGCAGTAGAACCTCCCTGCTCCTGTACTCAAATCCTTTTGCTATGAATGCCAACATACCATTTGCCTTTTTCACCGCCTGCTGTACCTGCATGCACACCTTCAATGACTGGTGTACAATGACACCCAGGTCTCGTTGCATCTCCCCTTTTCCTAATCGGCCACCGTTCAGATAATAATCTGTTTTCCTGTTCTTGCAACCAAAGTGGATAACCTCACATTTATCCACATTAAATTGCATCCGCCATGAATTTGCCCACTCACCTAACCCATCCAAGTCACCCTGCATCCTTTTAGAATCCTCCTCACAGCTAACACCACTGCCCAGCTTCGTGTCATCTGCAAACTTGGAGATGCTGCATTTAATTCCCTTGTCTAAATCATTAATATATATTGTAAACAACTGGGGTCCCAGCACTGAGCCTTGCGGTACCCCACTAGTCACTGCCTGCCATTCTGAAAAGGTCCCGTTTACTGCCACTCTTTGCTTCCTGTCTGCCAACCAATTCTCTATCCACATCAATACCATACCCCCAATACCATGTGCTTTAAGTTTGCACACTAATCTCCTGTGTGGGACCTTGTCAAAAGCCATTTGAAAATCTAAGTATACCACATCCACTGGCTCTCCCCTATCCACTCTACTAGTTACATCTTCAAAAAATTCTATAAGATTCGTCAGACATGATTTTCCTTTCACAAATCCATGCTGACTTTGTCCGATGATTTCACCTCTTTCCAAATGTGCTGTTATCACATCTTTGAGAACCAACTCTAACATTTTCCACACCACCAATGTCAGACTAACCGGTCTATAATTCCCCGGTTTCTCTCTCCCTCCTTTTTTAAAAAGTGGGGTTACATTAGCCATCCTCCAATCCTCAGGAACTAATCCAGAATCTAAGGAGTTTTGAAAAATTATCACTAATGCATCCACTATTTCTTGGGCTACTTCCTTAAGCACTCTGGGATGCAGACCATCTGGCCCTGGGGATTTATCTGCCTTTAATCCCTTCAATTTACTTAACACCACTTCCCTACTAACATGTATTTCCCACAGTTCCTCCATCTCACTAGACCCTTGGTCCCTTACTATTTCCGGAAGATTATTTATGTCCTCCTTAGTGAAGACAGAACCAAAGTAGTTATTCAATTGGTCTGCCATGTCTTTGTTCCCTATGATCAATACACCTGTTTCTGACTGTAAAGGACCTACATTTGTCTTGACCAATCTGTTTCTTTCCACGTAACTGTAAAAGCTTTTACAGTCAGTTTTTATGTTCCCTGCCAGATTTTCTCATAATCTTTTTTTTCTTTTCCTAATTAAGCCCTTTGTCCTCCTCTGCTGGTCTCTGAATTTCTCCCAGTCCTCAGGTGTGCCGCTTTTTTTTGCTAATTTATATGTTTCTTCTTTGGACTTGATACTATCCCTAATTTCCCTTGTCAGCCACGGGTGCACTACCTTCCCTGGTTTATTCTTTTGCCAAACTAGGATGAACAATTGTTGTAGTTCATCCATGTGATCTTTAAATGCTTGCCATTGCATATCCACCGTCAACCCTTTAAGTATCATTTGCCAGTCTATCTTACCTAATTCACATCTCATACCTTCAAAGTTACCCTTCTTTAAGTTCAGAATCTTTGTTTCTGAATTAACTATGTCACTCTCCATCTTAATGAATAATTCCAACATATTATGGTCACTCTTACCCAAGGGGCCTCGCACGACAAGATTGCTAACTAACCCTTCCTCATTGCTCAATACCCAATCTAGAATAGCCTGCTCTCTAGTTGGTTCCTCAACATGTTGGTTCAGAAAACCATCCCGCATACATTCCAAGAAATCCTCTTCCTCAGTACCCTTACCAATTTGGTTCACCCAATCTATATGTAGATTGAAGTCACCCATTATAACTACTGTTCCTTTATTTGCACACATTTCTAATTTCCTGTTTAATGCCATCCCCAACCTCACTACTACTGTTACGTGGCCTGTACACAACTCCCACCAGTGCTTTCTGCCCCTTAGTGTTATGCAGCTCTACCCATATCGATTCCACATCCTCCAGGCTAGATAGATAGATAGATAGATACTTTATTCATCCCCATGGGGAAATTCAACTTTTTTCCAATGTCCCATACACTTGTTGTAGCAAAACTAATTACATACAATACTTAACTCAGTAAAAAATATGATATGCATCTAAATCACTATCTCAAAAAGCATTAATAATAGCTTTTAAAAAGTTCTTAATTCCTGGCGGTAGAATTGTAAAGCCTAATGGCATTGGGGAGTATTGACCTCTTCATCCTGTCTGAGGAGCATTGCATCGATAGTAACCTGTCGCTGAAACTGCTTCTCTGTCTCTGGATGGTGCTATGTAGAGGATGTTCAGAGTTATCCATAATTGACCGTAGCCTACTCAGCGCCCTTCGCTCAGCTACCGATGTTAAACTCTCCAGTACTTTGCCCACGACAGAGCCCGCCTTCCTTACCAGCTTATTAAGACGTGAGGAGTCCCTCTTCCACCACAAAGAAGAGGGCTAATGTCCTTCCTTTCTATTGCATTAATCTCCTCTCTAACCAACAATGCTACCCCACCTCCTTTTCTTTCCTGTCTATCCCTCCTGAATATTGAATATCCCTGGATGTTGAGCTCCCATCCTTGGTCACCCTGGAGCCATGTCTCTGTGATCCCAACTATATCATATTCATTAACTACTATCTGCACATTCAATTCATCCACCTTGTTACGAATGCTCCTCGCATTGACACACAAAGCCTTCAGGCTTGTTTTTACAACACTCTTAGCCCTTATACAATTATGTTGAAAAGTGGCTCTTTTTGCTTTTTGCTCTGGATTTGCCTGCCTGCCACTTTTACTTTTCACCTTAGTACTTTTTGCTTCTACCCTCATTTTACACCCCTCTGTCTCTCTGCACTTGTTCCCATCCCCCTGCCACATTAGTTTAAAGCCTCCTGAACAGCAGTAGCAAACGCTCCCCCTAGGACATTGGTTCCAGTCCAGCCCAGGTACAGACCGTCCTGTTTATACCGGTCCCACCTCCCCCAGAACTGGTTCCAATGCCCCAGAAATTTGAATCCCTCCCCCTTACACCATTTTTCAAGCCACGTATTCATCTGAAATATCCTCCTATTTCTACTCTGACTAGCACGTGGCACTGGTAGTAATCCAGAGATTATTACCTTTGTGGTCCTACTTTTTAGTTTATCTCCTAACTCCCTAAATTCACCTTGTAGGACCTCATCCCATTTTTTACCTATATCGTTGGTACCTATGTGCACCACGACCACTAGCTGTTCACCCTCCCATTCCAGAATGTCCTGCAGCCGCTCAGAGACATCCTTGACCCTTGCATCAGGGAGGCAACATACCATCCTGGAGTCTCGTTTGCGGCTGCAGAAACACCTATCTATTCCCCTTACAATCGAATCCCCTATCACTATAGCTCTCCCACTCCTTTTCCTTCCCTCCTGTGCCGCAGAGCCACCCATGGTGCAATGAACTCGGCTGCTGCTGCCTTCCCCTGACGAGACATCTCCCCAATAGTATCCAAAACAGTATATCTGTTTAGGAGGGAGATGACCCCAGGGGACTCCTGCACTACCTGCCTACTGCTACGCTGTCTAGTGGCCACCCCTTCCCTTTCTGCCTGCGTAGCCTTTACCTGCTGTGTGGCCAACTCACTGAACGTGCTATTCATGACTTTCTCAGCATCGCGGATGCTCCAGTATGAATCCAATCGCAGCTCCAGATGCTCAATGCGGTCTGCCAGAAGCTGCAGTTGGACACACTTCCTGCACACATAGTCGTCAGGGACACTGGAAGTATCCCTGACTTCCCACATGCTGCAGGATGAAC
This sequence comes from Hemitrygon akajei, assembly GCF_048418815.1. Taxonomy (NCBI): domain Eukaryota; kingdom Metazoa; phylum Chordata; class Chondrichthyes; order Myliobatiformes; family Dasyatidae; genus Hemitrygon; species Hemitrygon akajei. Next base: position 24,525,477 of record NC_133138.1, on the reverse strand, counting down.
AAACCACAGGGCCGATTCAGCTGCCACGACCTACCCAATACTTGCCTCAACTTTTGAAACTTTCTCCTTTGAAAGGAACTTACCCGACCTTACCTCACTTGGAGTGAAGCTCGTCCTCCACCTCTTCTTGTCGAAACCTCTCGAGTCAAAGCTTCAAATTTCCACTCCTTCACTGGCCACTTTCCACAGGCCGCTCCGCTTGAGGTAACCCTCTATTTATTTGTTTGAGCTTTTCAAACTGCTTGGTCACCTGACCTTGATTGCCCAATCAGCTGCTTTCTGCTGAGTCTGAGCTATTCAAATCTTGAAGCCTCACTTGGAGTATTGTGAGCAGTTTTGGGACCCTTATCTTAGAACAGATGTGCTGAAACCGGAGAGTGTTCAAAGGAGGTTCATGAAAGTGATTCCGGAATTGAATGGCTTGTCACATGATGAGCTCTTGATGGCTCGGGGACTGTTTACACCAGAACTCTGAAGAATGAGGGGTAATCTCATTGAAATCTAGTGAATGGTGAATAGTCTTGATAGAGTGGATGTAGGGAGGATGTTTCCTATGGCGGGAGAGTCTAAGACCAGAAGACACAGCCTTAGAATAGAGGGGCATCCTTTTAGAATGGAGATGAGGAGGAATTCTTTCAGCCAGAGAGCGGTGAATCTATGGAATTAGTTGCCACAGACCGCTGTGGAGGCCAAGTCTTTATGTATATTCGAGGCTGAGTTGATAGATTCTTGATTGGTCAGGGCATGAAGGGATATGGGAACAGGAAAATAGGATCAGCCATGATGAGATGGCAGAGCAAATACAATGAGTCAAATGGACTAATTCTGCTCCTGTGGTCCAAGAACAATGGTACAAATAAGAGAACTCCTCTACTGCACAGCTCCCTCCATTTTGAGGAACAGCCTTTCTACCCTCTGCTCTCACCAGACTTTGATCTGTACTCCATTTAGTCCATGAGTTTTAACTTTGCTTAGCAGTGAGTAACACATTAATTCAGCTCAGTGTCAATAAACCCGTTACCTACAGAACAAAGTACTGATTAAAGAATGTAAATGGAAGCAGAATGGATCATGATTATCAGGTTCACATTGAAATTCATAAATATAACTGAATGAATTTACATTACATATATTATGTTCAATTATCTGTTATGAAGTATATCCAGTTACCCTGAATACCAAGTAGAAACAAACACAGCAATGATAGGCCATTGTATCAAACCCTATGGTAAGAAAGCTTTCAGAAACATTGATCTGAAACAGGATTAATAGTCACCTGGAGGAAATTGGATTAATTAAGGCAAATCAGTGCAGATTTGCAAGGAACAAATCATGTTAAATCAATTTATCTGAATACTTTGATGAGGTGGCATATTTGCTATGGTGCACATTGATTTCCAGAAGGCTTTTAATAAGTTGCCATACAACCTGGTTATCAACTAAAATGATGGAGGAACTCAGCAGGTCAGGCAGCATCTATGAGAATGAATAAACAGTCAATGTTTCAGGTCACGACCCTTCATCAGGATGGAAGAAAGGGGGAAAGAAGCTAAAATAATAAAGTGGGGAGAGGGGAGGAGGACAAGCTAGATGATAATAGGTGAAGCCAGGTGAATGAGTGAGGGAGGGGGTATGAAGTAAGAAGCTTGAGAGGTGGTAGGTGAAAAAAGTAAAGGGCTGGAGAAGAAAGGATTTGATGGGAAAGAAAAGTAGATCATGGGATAAAGAGAAGGAGGAAGGGCAGTAGGGAGAGGTGATAGGCAGGTGAGGAGAAGTGGTAAAAGGCCAAAGTGGGAATTTGAATAAGAGGGAAGTGGAAGGGGGAAAATGACTAGAAGTTGGAGAAATCAATTAATTGCATTCAGGTTAGAGGCTACTTTGATGGAATATGAAGTGCAGCTCTGCCAACCTGAGATTAGTTTCATCGTGGCAGAAGAGGAAGCCATGGACCAATATGTCTGGATGGGAATAGGGATAAGAATTAAAATAGTTGGACACAGGAAATCTTGCTTTTTACAGATGGAGCAGATAAAGCAGTTCTACAATCTACATCGGGTCTCGCCAATGTAGAGGGGGGTCACATCAGGAATACTAGATACAGTGAAAATCCCAGCAGATTCACGGGTGAATCTCACCTGGAAGGCTGTTTGGGACCTTGAATGGAGATGAGGGAGGAGGTGAATGGGCAGGTGTTGTGATGGTATTGGGTTTGCTAACTGCAAAGTTCTAAACTCAAATGAAGACCTTAAGCTCTGTTGAATATAAACAGCCACGAGTACTCTCACTTTCAGGAGATTATACTGTAACAATGCAATCTTCAAACACTGGTTTACTTCCCTGTTCATTCTCCATGGTGAGCTTAGCTGCCAACATTCATTATTCAAGCGGTGGGTCTCCTCTCCCTATCAAGGGGATGGTGCTTCCAGCTAATAAAGTGGTTTAAAACACAGTTCATTTATTTTCAGTTCCACGCATTTAAATCCAAGCAACATTCTTAAAACACATCTAAAACTCACAGAGGGTTTTGATCTTAAACATTTCCGAATTACAAACTATTTCTAAAACTCAAAGGAATAAGGATTTCCAAAACACAACTACAATTTCTGTAAACCAAAAAGACAAACTAAAGACGCAGACAAATTGTTTGTTGCAGAGATTGAAACACAAGAAATATATTCCAGTTCATCGCCTTTCTTCCATGTTTTTGATGTTCCTTATCCCATTCAAAATAAGCCTGAACAGGTTTACCCTTTTTCTTCCCCACTTGGGCAACTTCACACACATATGATATTTCCTCAAATACCCTTTTTACACAAACTATCTAAAAGCATCTTGGAGACATAGATTTCAGCATACCCATCACTGATGCTGTAAAGTTAAATTCCTTAGTGCATAAAAACTCCCAACATTACTTGATATGTTAAGTGTTTATTTCCATCTGCTCTGCAGACTTCCTTGAACTAAAACAACTTAGTCAGCTTTGTCTGTTTTGAAACAGCCCAAATTAAACAGCCCATTGTCTTACACTGCTTCTTGAGCGGCAGAGTGTCTTCAAAGCTGCTCTAGAGACAATACTTCATTTTAACTTCAAACAGATTACTGCTTTCCATTGACGTTTTAAGAACTGAGGACACACTCCTATTTATGACACAGAAACTAAACACTGATTAGTTGCAACACACACAAAATGCTGGTGGAATGCAGCAGGCCAGGCAGCATCTATAGGGAGAAGTACAGTCGATGTTCCGGGTCGAGACCCTTCATCAGGACTAATGGAAAAAAGAGTAAGAGATTTGAAATTGGGAGGGGGAGGGGGATAGATAGATAGATAGATAGATAGATACTTTATTCATCCCCAAGGGGAAATTCAATGTTCCTCCAGTATGATATCACATAAACACAAGACAGACCAAGACTAACTGACCAAAAAAAATCACATAATTATAACATACAGTTACAACAGTGCAAAGCAATACCATAATTTGATAAGAGCAGACCATGGGCACGGTAAAAAAAAGTCTCAAAGTCCCAGATAGCCCGTCATCTCACGCAGATGGCAGAAGGAAGAAACCTCCAACGTGGCAAAACTTCCCGATGCAGCCTCTGGAAGCACCCGAGCACAGCCAACTGTGAGTCCGTCCGAAAACTTCCGACAACTTCGTGCCTCCGACCAGCCCTCCGACACCGAGCACCGAGCACCATCTCTGCCGAGTGCTTCAACCCCGGCTCCGGCCACCAAGCAACAGGCAAAGCCGAGGATTCGGGGCCTTCCTCTCTGGAGATCTCTCCGATCGCTCAGTAGCAGCGTCAGCAGCACAGGCATGTCAGAAGTTTCGCCAGATGTTCCTCCGTGCTTCACACATCCGTCTCAATCAAATCAGGATTGTGCACGGCCCCTACTTACAGATAACGGATATTCCTTTATAACGGAGACCCGAAATGATAGAAGAAGACAGGAGGGGAGGGATGAAGCTAAGAGCTGGGAAGTTGATTGGCAAAAGGGATACAAGTTGGAGAAGGGAGAGTATCATAGGACGAAAGGCCTTGGAAGAAATAAAGGGGGGAGGGAAGCACCAGAGGAAGATGGAGAACAGGCAAGGAGTTATTGTGAGAGGGAAAAAGAGAGAAAAAAAGTTAAAAATTAGGGTTTAGAAATTAAGAAGGGGAGGGGGGCATTAACGGAAGTTAGAGAATTCAATGTTCATGCCATCAGGTTGGAGGCTACCCAGACGGAATATAAGGTGTTATTCCTCCAACCTGAGTGTGGCTTCATCTCAACAATAGAGAAGTCCATGGATAGACATATCAGAATGGGAATGGGACGTGGAATTAAAACGTGTGGCCACTGGGAGATCCTGCTTTTTCTGGCGGACCAAGCATAGGTGTTCAGTGAAACGGTCTCCCAGTCTGTGTCGGGTCTCACCAATATATAAAAGGCCACACCGGGAGCACCGGACGCAGTATACCACACCAGCCGACTCACAGGTGAAGTATCGCCGCACCTGGAAGGACTGTCAGGGGCCCTGAATGGTGGTGAGGGAGGAAGTGTAAGGGCAGGTGTAGCACTTGTTCCGTTTACAAGGATAAGTGCCAGGTGGGAGATCAGTGGGAAGGGATGGAGGGACGAGTGGACAAGGCAGTCACGTAGGGAGCGATCCCTGTGGAAAGCAGAAAGGGGGGTGGAGGGAATGATGTGCTTGGTAGTGGGATCCTGTTGGAGGTGGCGGAAGTTACTGAGAATTATATGTTGGAGCCGGAGGCTGGTGGGGTGGTAGGTGAGAACAAGGGGAACCTTATCCTGAGTGGGGTGGGGGGGGGAGCAGATGGGGTGAGAGCAGATGTGCGGGAAATGGGAGAGATGTGTTTGAGAGCAGAGTTGATGGTGGAGGCAGGGAAGCCCCTTTCTTTAAAAAAGAAAGATATCTCCTTCGTCCTGGAATGAAAAGCCTCATTCTGAGAGCAGATGCGGCAGAGACGGAGGAATTGAGAGAAGGGGATGGCATTCTTACAAGTAACAGGGTGGGAAGAGGAATATTCCAGGTAGCTGAGAGAGACCGTGGGCTTATAGTAGACATCAGCAGATATCAGTAGTAATTAGTTGGTGGTTTACTTACATCTGTTTGATCTTACAAGTGGTGTCTGCGGTGTTTAGAGAGCAAGCTTAGGAAACGTGAGCCAGGAGTCGAGCACCCATCACAGTGTAGCATTTCTAGCACATGCAGGGATAAATGCCAGGATGAAGATTTTTGGGAAAGGACAAATGGACAAGGGAATCCCAGAGGCAGCAATCACTGCAGAAAGCGGAGGTGCAAGGGGGAGAGGGGGAGATAAGGATGTGTTTAGTGGTAGAGACCTGTTGAAGATGGCAGAAGTTGCAGAAAATGATGTGTTGGATGCAGAGTCTCATGGAGGGGTAGGTGAGGATAAGAGGAAAGTGGTGGGAAGATGGGGTGAGCGCACATGTCCAGGAAATAAAGGAGATGCAGATGAGGACAGCATCAGTGTTGGAGGAAGGGGAACTCCATTCTTTGAAGGGGGCTTTCCCTGATGTGTGGGAAAGGAAATCCTCATTCTGAGAATAGGTGCAGTGGAGAGAAAGGAACTGAGAAAAGGGAACGGCATTTTTACAAGAAGCAGGTGGGACGAAGCAAAGTCAAGAGAGCCGTGCAGATCAGTAGGTTTATAAAAGATATCCTCAGACAGTTTGTCTCCACGGATGGATACAGAAAAATGGAGAAAATGGAGAGAGGTGTCAGAAATGGTCCAAGTGAATTTAAGGTCAGGACAAAAGTTGAAGGCAAAGTTGATGAAATGGACAAGGTCAGCATGGGTACATGAAGGAGCACTAATGCATTCATCAATGTGGTGCAGAAGAATTGTGGAGCATTCTCTGGAAGGCTTGGAACATGGACTGCTCCTGCAGCCAATGAAAAGGCAGGTGTACTGTAGCTGGGGCCCATGTGGGCTCCCAAGTCTACACATAGAGTTGGCGAAAGTGGGAGGAGCTGAGAGTGAAATTCTTCATGGTGAGGACCAGTTCCACCAGACAGAGGAGGGTGATGAGGGAGAGGAACTGGTTCCCGCCCACTGAGCTTCATCTTTCACCTCCTAGCTTGATCTCCTTTTCATTCACCCCCCCTTTGTACACTGAGCACCTTCACCCTTTCTTTCCAGTCCTGATGAATGGTCTCAACCCAAAATATTGACTGTTGATTCATTTCCATAGATGCTGCCTGACTTGTTGAGTTCCTCCAGCATTTTGTGTGCGTTGTTCTGACTCCCTCCCCATCCGTGCCTCTCATGATTTTATAACCTCTAATAAGTCTCTCCTCAACCTCCAACACTGCAGAAAAAAACAACCCAAGTTTGTCCAATCTCTCTTTATTGTGCATACCCTCTAATCCATGTGATCCAGAATGAAAATTGCTTATCTGCAGTATATTGCTTAGCGGCAATGGCTAATGTGAGAGAGCATAATTTTGTGGTGAGAGGAAAGATTTTTAAACAGAAGGTGGTAAGTTCATGGAGCACACCGCAGGGGATGGCGGAAGAGGCAGATACATTAGGGACATCTAGGAGATTTTTAGATAGGCGCATAGATAAAGGAAAAATGGAGGACTATGTGGGAGAAGGGTCAGATTGATCTTAGAGTAGGTAAAAGCTTAGCACAATGTCATGGCTGAAGGATCAGTTCTATACTGTACTGTTCCATGTTCGAAATTCTACAGTATCTCAATGGAGACGAGAGGGCACAGGAGAAAGATAGTGGAGTGGTGTCGCAGCAAAAACCGATGAAAGAGCTGATTGTGGACTTCAGGAAGGGTATGACGAAGGAACAAATACCAATCCTCATAGAGGGATCAGAAGTGGAGAGAGTGAGCAGTTCAAAGTTCCTGGGTGTCAAGATCTCTGAGGACCTAATCTGTCCCAACATATCAAAGAAGTCATAAAGAAGGCAAGACAACATCTATATTTTATTAGGACTTAGAAGAGATTTGGCATGTCAACAAATACACTCAAAAACTTCCATTGATATTCCATGGAGAGCTTGGTATGGTATGGAATGGGAGGGGTGGGGGGTGGCGACTGCACAGGACCAAAAGAAACTGACGAGGGTTCTAAATTTAGTCAGCTCTATCTTGGATACTAGCCTACAAAATACCCAGGACATCTTCAAGGAGCGGTGTCTCAGAAAGGCAGAGTCCATTAATAAGGACCCTTTTCTCACTGTTACCATCAGGTAGGAGGTACAGAAGCCTTAAGGCATGCACTCAGCAATTCAGGAACAGCTTCCTAACTGCCATCTGATTCCCAAATGGACATTGAACCCACGAACAGTACCTCACTTTTTCATATATATTATTTCTGCATTTTGCACGATCTTTAATCTATTCAATATACATATTCTGTAATTTGTGGTGATATCACAGGTCATGTGTCAGAACATGATTATACAGAGTTCAGAACATGCGCAGAAATGACAGAATGATCGAGAAGCTTGTATGGTTAAAACGTGGTTGCTGGTTGTTGTTGTAAATAAAAGTTCTAGTTATGTTCTTCCAGAATATGGTTTGTTCTTAGTAACCCATGGTACGTATAAAGAACACAACATCGTGTCAGATGTCGGTTTGGAAGAATAATTTGTTCTGCTAACACGGGAGAAGCAAAGATAATCGGAAAAAAAGAGCACAAACTTTTTCGTTGTTTGCTAACATCTTTAAGAATGGAAGTTTTGCAACCTCCATCAACACTTCAGCTGACTGGAAATGTAGCTGAAAACTGGGAAAAATTTAAACAGCGTTTTGAAATTTATTTATCAGCAATCGTACCAGATAATAAAATGGAGAAAACGAAAGCTGCAAGTCTACTCCATGTGATTGGGGTTAGATAGATAGATAGATAGATAGATAGATAGATAGATAGATAGATAGATAGATAGATAGATAGATAGATAGATAGATAGATAGATACTTTATTCATCCGAATGGGGAAATTCAACTTTTTTTTCCAATGTCCCATACACTTGTTGTAGCAAAACTAATTACATACAATACTTAACTCAGTAAAAATATGATATGCATCTAAATCACTATCTCAAAAAGCATTAATAATAGCTTTTAAAAAGTTCTTAAGTCCTGGCGGTAGAATTGTAAAGCCTAATGGCATTGGGGTGTATTGACCTCTTCATCCTGTCTGAGGAGCATTGCATCGATAGTAACCTGTCGCTGAAACTGCTTCTCTGTCTCTGGATGACACGATTGAGGTATATAACCATTTTTACTTTTGAGAATGGAGATAACTTGAATCTAAAAACGATAATCGACAAGTTTGACGCATTTTGTATACAGAAGCACAATGTGACGTATGAATGGTACAAATTCTTTACATGCAAGCAGAAAACTGGTCAAACAATTGATCAATTTGTTACAGAATTGAGAAAACACAGTAAAACATGTGAGTTTGCGGAGTTTGCACACTGTCATTAAAGACAGAATTGTTTGCGGCATTCTGGATAATGGTCTGAGAGAAAGACTGTTAGAACAAGGTTTGAATTTGGAAAAAGCTGCGGCACTCTGCAAAGCTTCAGAGTCCATGATGTTGCAGGCTAAAGAGCTATTTATCGAGAACGGCAGCGTAGACGCTGTAAAGCACTAACATATTAGAAAAAATAATGAAGCGACAAAACCGACCGAGAGCAAGATGTCATCTGAAAGAAAAAAGCTTCATGATCGCTGTGGGCAGCCGCACCGACCTAAAATGTGCCCAGCGTATCAGAAAGTGTGCAACATCTCAGGTAAGAGTAATCATTTTTCACACTGATGCAGAAGTAGAGAGGAAATAAAACACGTAAATGCAGTGCTTGAAAGTGAACGTGAGGAATTTTATATCAATGTGCTTTGTGAAAACAAAGAAAGTAAGAACGACTGGACTGTTCCATTGCAAGTGAATCAAAACAATATTCTGTTTAAATTGGATACTAGAGCACAAGTAAATGTTCTTGCAGAATCTGAATTTAATGCATTAAAGCCAAGACCAAAGTTACATCAGACAAATATAAAAGTGACTGGGTATTCAGGTGCAGACATTCCAGTTAAAGGAACATGTGTGGCCAAAGTTTCACACAAAAATATGGTGCACACACTTTAATTTGTGGTCGTACCTAAGAATGTACAGTCAATACTGGGTTTATCTGCCTGAGAGAGACTGAATTTGTGAAAAGAATATTAGTCCTGGACAGTGACACAGAGTCAGAATACAGTGACTTGATGAAAGTGTATGAGGACTTGTTCAAAGGGCTTGGTTGTCTTCCAGGAGAGACACAGGATTAAAATTGACAACACAGTGCCACCCATAGTACATCCATGTAGAAAAGTACCTTGTGCATTACGTCATCAACTGCAAACAGAGCTTGACAGAATGGAATGGTTAGGAGTCATACAAAAAATTGATGAACCGACTGAATAGGTCAATTCGCTTGTTATTGCTGATAAGAAAAATAGAAAACTGAAGATTTGCTTAGATCCAAGAGCCTTGAATTGAGCCATTAAAAGAGAACATTTCAAATTGCGTACTCGTGAAGAAATTACGTTGCAGTTTGCTAATGCAAAGTACTTTAGTAAATGAGATGCATCCCCTGGATTCTGGCAACTTAAACTGGATGAACCGAGTTCAAAGTTGTGTACCTTTAACACTCCTTTTGCCACATACCTTTTTCTTAGGCTTCCATTTGCAATTGCATCAGCTCCTGAAGTGTACCATAAAACTACTCACATGCTATATGAGCACATTAAGGGCGTAGGTATTTCCACAGATGATATTATTGTTTGAAGATCATGTAAGTAAGAGCATGACGCCAGACTTAGACAAGTCTTAGAGGCAACACGCAAGGCAAACCTGAAGTTGAATAAATACAAATGTCAGCTAGGAGTGACTGAACTCCTAGTCGGTGATATCATCAGCAAAGAGGGTGCGCGTCCTAATCTATTGAAGGTTTCTGCTATTGCGAACATGCCAAGACCACAATGTAAAAAGTATGTTCAAAGGTTTATGGGCATGGTCACCTACATGGGAAAATACATACCCAATCTTTGGGAACAGCTTGCTCTGTTGAAGCAGCTAACAGAAAAGAAAAATGAATGGAGCTGGAATCATGAACAGGAGAAGGCATGGCAAAATCTCAAGAAAGTGCTTACCAAAGAACCTGTGTTGAAATTCTATGATGCTGAGAGACCCATCAAAATCTCATGTGATGCATCTCAAGCAGGCTTAGGGGCAGTATTACTCCAAAAACATGATCAGGAATGGCTACCAGTGACATATGCGTCTCCTACATTATCCGATCCAGAAACAAGGTATGTCCAAATTGGAAAAGAATTGCTCAGTATCCTGTTTGCTTGTGAGAGATTTCATCAGTTTGTGTCAGGACAATCTATTGATGTTGAAACCAATCATAAGTCTTTGACTGCATTGTTTAACAAACATTTAAGTGACTGTCCTTTGCAAATTCAGCGAATGATGATCAGATTGCAAAGGTATGCGTTGAATGTGTCATACACACTTGGAAAATTCATGTACACGACTGACACACTTTCCAGAGCTGTGGATCCAACAACAAAAGACAGTCACAGGAACGTTACTGATGTTCAGATGTTTATTGATATGGTCATAGAAACTGTACCTGTTGCTCCCAAAAAGATGGAACTGCTGCATCCTGAGACAGAGAAGGACAAAATTCTCAGCCAGGTAATACAAGTGGTGATGGATGGATGGCCAGATAATAAGCATGACTGTACCTCAGAAGTACAAGAATATTGGAACCACAGATCAGAACATTCTGTTGTGGATGGGATATTGTACAAAGATAGCAGAACTGTAATTCCTAAAAGTCTTCAAAAAGAAATGCTTGGGAAAATTTATGAAGGCCACCTAGGTATTGAAAAGTGTAAGAGAATATGCTTTAAATACCAGCCTAGCAACCCTAAGGAGCCACTGCACCCACATCCTAGACCTCAGAGACCTTATCAGAAGGTAAGTGTTGATCTGTTTGTAACTGACAACAAAGATTATCTATTAATAACAGATTACTACTCCTTGTATCCTGAAGTGTGTGGTTTGAGCTGAACAGTGAAGAATGTAATTACATGCGTGAAATCAGTTTTTTTCCAGACATGGTGTACCTGAAGTTTTCACAGACAATGGTCCACAATTCAATGGTAAGTGCATGAAATATTTTGCTCATGAATGGGGCTTTGTTCGTACAACATCTAGTCCATTTTTCCCTCAGTCCAATGAGTTAGTTGAGAAGTCGGTAGGAATTATCAAGAAAGTGATGCACAAAGCAACAGATAATAGAGGTGATTTTTATAAAGCTTTGTTAGCCTATCATAGTACTCCACTTGAATGTGGATTTTCACCTGCTGAGCTCTTGATGGGACGTCGTTTCAGATCCAATCTGCCAATAAATGAGCGCCTTCTGAGAACAGAGGGAGGTGAACAAGTGAAAAGATGGAAAGATGAACACAATGCAAAGCAGAAAACATACTTTGACAGATGTTCTCATCCATTACCTAAACTGCAACAAGGAGATGAAGTGAGGATACAAGACAAAATTAACACATGGACACAGAAAGCTACAGTACTTGAAGAAGTACAACCCAGATCATACATGGTCCAAACTGAAGAAGGAGCAGAGTTAAGAAGAAATCGCAAAGACCTCAAGAAAGAGCTAACTTCAGAGTTTCAGTTAACTGACGCAAACCAGACAAAACATGAAAATAACAACGAAACACGGGAACTGTATGAAGCACTTAGAAGGTCTACTCGTGTTCATAAACCCCCAGAGAGACTGATAGACACATGTTAAGTTATGCATTTCTTTTGATTAATGTTGCTAATTGTTTTTCTTTTTAAGGAAAGGAAGATGTGGTGATGACACGTGTCACATGTCAGAACGTGATTAGACAGAGTTTGGAGCATGTGCAGATATGACAGAATGATCGAGAAGCTTGTATGGTTAAAACGTAGTTGCTGGTTGCTGTTGTAAATAAAAGTTCTAGTTATGTTCTTCCAGAATATAGTTTGTTCTTAGTAACCCACAGGATGTATAAAGGACACAACATAATTGATTTACTTACTTATTTATTATTATTATTATTATTAATTTTTCTTTTTCTCTATATTATGCACTGCATTGAACTGCTGCTGCAAAATTAACAAATTTCACGACACATGCCAGTGATAATAAACCTGATTCTGATTCTGAAATAGAAAATGTTGTGTCACAACAACTGAGACCACCAAAGAAAGAAAAGGGTATTAGGAAAGTACAACACATATCCAATTCCTCTACCTACCGTACTAACCAGGAACTTGAACTTATATATTTTATTTCACCAAGATTTACAACTGTCTGACATGGGGCTACACTATCTGTTGAATTTAAGACAGGCAGTACCAAATCAAGTTATTGTATATTGTATGGAATCAGATGAGATTAAGTTCTTCTGAAGCAAGGCGCATTTATCTGAATGATGTTCCAGGAAAAGACATTAGTCTGTCAGATTTCAATTTTAGCTGAACATCGACTGACTATCATTTATTAGCATTTAAATGGAAGATGTATGCCTGTTGAAATAGAAATTAAAGATCTCTTACCACTGCTTGTAGAAATGCAGGTAAGCCAACATTTGTCCCTCCATCAATTCTATAAGATTGCTAACAGATCACTGCTATCACTGGTGGTTGAAGAGTCCTATTGCATCATAAATGAATGTTGTCTTTGCCTTGACAGCTGTAGAGTTTGCAAAGTGCAAAAGAATAATAAATAGCAGGGCATAAAAGAACAGAAGAACTAGAGGCAAGATTCAGTCACCATGCTGGTCAAGTCTCCTCTATCATTTCATGGCTGATCCTGTCTCAAATCCACTTTGCACCACAAAACCAGTGTCATTAGATCCCCCTAATGTCCAACAATACATTGATCCCAGCCTTGAATATATTCACTGTATCCATGGTCCCTGAGGTAGAGGATTCCAGCGACTTACTACCCATACTGTAAATAATGTTTTCCTCATTTCAGTCCAAAATGAGGCTGTCTGATGTGGCCTCATTTGTGCTAATCCCTCTCAGTCATTAATCCACTCTTCCAATTGGGGAGCTGAAGCCAACCTTGCTCAAACTCTCCTCTTGCAACAACCACTGATCTCTGGAAATCAAGCTAATGAAATTGACCTGTACAGGCTCTAAGGCAGCTATCAATTTCTTTCGGTCAAGAAATTGAACATGAACTCAATAGTCCAAACAAGCTCTCAGCAAAGTTCTGAAATATCTGAATATGGTCTATTTTTCAGCACTGTGGCAGTAACCTCCAACATGCCATCTGTCCTCCTCGATTTGTCATAAACTGGTCTTTCAGTCCATGATGACCAAGATGCCCCATTCAAGTTAGTCCCATTTGCCCACATTTGGCCATATCCTTCTATATCTATGTATCTGTCCAAATCTCTTTTAAAAACTGTTAAAGTATCTGATGCAGCGTGCACTGTATCTGCATGTTAACTCTCAGCTAAATTCGGAGATTCAAGATAAGCAGAAAATCTCTTATTTGATGAGTTGCTGTGTTTTTTCATTTTTAATTTTGTTTTAGAGATACAGCTTGGCAATAGGTCTTTCCAGCTCAATGAATTATGCCACCCAATTCACCCATCTGACCAATTAGCCAACTAACCCTACGTCTTTGGAATGTGTAAGGAAACTGGAGCACCCAGAGGAAACCCATAGGGTCACAAAAAGAACATATGAACTTTCTCAGGCAGCTGCAGAATTGAACCCAGGTCACTTGCGCAGTAATATAATGCTAACCACTACACTACTATGTTAGCCCATTAGAGCTCTGGAATGTTCTGGAAAGTGCTTCTTCAATGGACAGTGGAAGCAAAATCAATAATAACTTTCAAAGAGAATTATATGTATGCTTGAGAAATACCACCAACAGACAATCCCTTAGTGGAACATCATACTCAACTCAAGTAATTGCCCTGCCATGAATGGTGGATGCTACCTTTTTGAAGCATCGACTTTTCATCAAGTTGCTTGTGAATGGGCTTTGGCACAGTTATGCTCAATGTTCATAGTTTGAAACCATCAGGACCAATTACTGTCTTCTCCATACAACGTCTCATTAAGGGAGAAATGTGGATAAAATCCTAGAGGCTTCAAAGGTCCTCATATGAAGAGGAAATTTGTTGACAAAGGGTCTTCAACCTAAAACAGTAACTTTCTTTCTCTTCACACAGTTGTAGCCTGAAGAAGAAGAAATAAGGAAGCCCTTATCTCTGAGTGGAGTCACTGGGACGCCATGGCGACGGTATTTTTTTTTTAGCAGGCTTTCTTATTTTTACGAGGCTGAGTTGCTAGCTCAACACTCAACCCAGCGTGGATGGAAAGCGTACAAGGGGGCCGGCTAGCTTTGAACTCGGGATCCTTCACTCTGAAGTCCGGCACTGATGCCATTTCACCACCAGCCGGCTAGTTGTGGCCTGACCTGCTGAATATTTCCAGCATTTCCTGTTTCTATGCTGAAGATGGTTGGCAATACAGTCTCCACAGGTACAAAGCCCAAAGTGAGAAAAAAACACAAATACCCCGTACAATAGTAATGTTATATATAACACAATATTACACAAAATATTTTGCAAAAAGCTGCCTTGAATGTCTGTGAATTAAGAAAGCCCACAAACTTTGTATTTGACTCCACAGGTTGGGGAATGGGAAATTGTCGGTATAGGAGAGCATTGCGATCAACAGATGTAGCTGAGTGTGGTCAGAATGGAGGAACCGGAAGATGAGGGGCATTTGCACGGAGAAGTGAACCCAGATTGGTGAGCTTAGCTGATTTGGAAAAGGAGGAAGGTGAGGGAAGAAGGGGTAGAGAGGAGGTAAGACAGTGAGGAAAAGGGATTGAATGGAAAAGGGGGTGAATAAGCAAAGGAAGAGTGCAGAGAGAAGTGAGAAGGTGGATGACAAGAAGAATGCATGGATTAGGAGAAGAGATGATTAGGAGAGGTGAGGTTCAAGGAGCCAATCAGAAGCTTCAAAAGAGGGAGTGATCGTGTGATCCTGAACATTCTGTTCACAACAACATCACTGAGGAATGTGCAACAACGAATGTCCCTTTAAATTTTGAGCATCCTTTCTGATAGTGAGTAGCATGAGGAAATGTCAGAGGAGGCTCTTGGTTGAAGCATAAGGCCAAAAACTATAGTGAATCCTCTAATTAACATTTTCTATGATAAAGAACAGTTTATTGAGCCTTTCTAGTCCTAACACTGAGTTCAATATCAGGCTTGCACCTTTGTGTTTCAATGTGAGACTCTATTTGGCCTCTTAAACACCTGAATTTACCCAGAACATTCCTGATCCATGCTAAAGCTTCACACATCCTCCATACTTTAATTGAAGAAGAGGCTATTTTTAATATCTACTTTTTGTTTCATTTCAGCAGGCTGAGTGGATTAATTTTTGCAACTAGGTTATGCTTAGAGTAAACATTTTGAAACAGCAGGTTACTTGTTAACTCTCCAATTTTTTGTGAGCTGGCAATCCATGAGGCTTCCGAGTGCTAAAGTTGCAGCAGACAGCAAAATGCACCAAGCACAGCTAGCATAGAAATTTACAACCATGCCATGTCATACTGCACCAAAGCACTTGCCCTAATCATTATTCCCTCATAGTACAGTGAAGGGGTGGATCCACATATCTTTTATGTATTGACATGCTCCTGCATTGCCCTAATGTAAAGCAAGCTGATTTCCTAGATTTTCCTCAATAAGTACACAAAGAATGAGGCAAAACTCTAATTGCTCGGTGTTGAAATGTTATTTAATCTCTCTCTCTCTCTCTCTCTCTCTCTCTCTCTCTCATCCTCTCTCTCTCCCACTCTCTCTCTCTCTCACCTTCTCCCTCACTCTCTCCATCTCTCTTTCCTTCCTTTCTCTCTTCCTCTCATTCTCCCTCTCCCTCTCCTCTTCTCTCTTTCTCGCTCCCTCTCTCTCACACACACACACACGCGCGCATCTTATGCATTTTAATCTAACAACTTTTAATTCACAATAATTCTCCATGTAATGATAAATGGTTCTTTCATAAAATGACAACATTGTGACAGACACCTGAAACTTCAGCTGGAGGTAAATATGATTATTGTCCTCCAATTGCTCATAAATGCCCTCATGATTTCGAGGAGCTGGCGATTTATTTTGGCAGCTGTCATGTGTTTGCTAACAGATTTTGATGGCAATGTTGTCACGTGCAGGCAGAGCAGTTTGTCTGCCTTTAAGCAGAACCTTTGCCCCTCTATCACAGGCTGTTGTGGCTGCAGTCAATGTTTTCAGAAATCAAGAGGAAGGAAGCATACAGGGTTAATGCAGTGAAGTGGTGCATCAGACACAATCATTCTGAATGTTGGAGCAGGCAGGAGGGTGAAAGGAGTTAAATCGCTTCCCCCTCCCTCCTCTTATATTCTTATCACACACAGAACGATCACACCAATTCATCAGAGTTGTGAAACACGTTTCATTGTGACCTTTAGAGTCAGAGATTCATAGAATAGAGCAGTATAAAAATAAGCCACTTAGCACTTTTTGTTTATTTATTCCTTCCCTGGAGTGTAGGAGAATGAGGGGCGATTTGATAGAAGCGTACAAAACTATGAGGGGTATAGATAGGGAAATGCAAACAGGCTTTTTCCACACAAATTACTGGAGGAACTCAGCAGGTCAGGCTGCATCTATGGAAATGAATAAACAGTTGATGTTTTGGGCCGAGGCCCTTCTTCAGAACTGGAAAGGAAGGGGAAGACGCCAGAATTAAAAGGTGGAGGGAAGGGAAGGAGGATAGCTAGAAGGTGCTAGGTGAAGCCAGGAAGGGAGGAATGGAAAAGGTCTGGAAAGGAAGGAATCTGATAGGAGAGACGAGTGGACCACAGGAGAAAGGGAAGCAGGAGGGGAGCCAGTGGGTAGTAATAGGCAGGTGAGAAGAGGTGAAAGGTCAGAGAGGGGAATAGTGGGAGTGGGAGAGATTTTTTTTACTGAAAGGGGAAATCGATATTCATATCATCAAGTTGGAGCCTACCCAAACAGAATACTAAGTGTTGCTTCTCCACTCTGAGGCCAAGAGGAGGCCACAAACCGATGTGTCGGAGGAGGAATGGGAATCAGAATTAATGTGTTTGGCCACTGGGATGTTCTGCTTATGACAGATGGAGCAAAGGTGCTCAATGAAGCAGTCCCCAAATTTATGATGGGTCTCGCCAATGTTGATGGGGCTGCATCAGAAGCACTGGATTCTCAAGGTTCCACTGAGGTTGGTTTAGACCAGCACTAGAGGTCATAGGTTAAAGGTGAAAAGTGAAATAGTTAAGGGGAGGCTGAGGGAGAAGAGGGTCTTTGTCACCCAGAAGGAGCTGTGAGTGTGGAAAGAACTGCCAGAAGAAGAGCTGGACGTGGGTTCAATTTGAACATTTAAGAGAAATTTTGGTAAGCATATGGATGGATGAGAGGGGTATGGAAAAATATGGTCTAATTGCAGGTCGGTGGGACAATGCAGAATTACAGTTTGCTATTGATAAGATGAGTCAAAAAAGGCAATTTCTGTGGCTGTAGTGCTCTATGACTGGGACTTCTACAAGATTCTGAACACTGCTGACCAAACCAATCAATTTTTATTACATGACCCTAGTTGCCCTTGAGAAGGTGGTGGTGAGCCAACTTCCGGAACTAGTGCAGTCCTTCTGGTTAAGGAAATTCCAGAGAACCGTTGTGTCTGGAGTTCCAGAATTTAGACCTGAGGTTGACAGAGGATCGGCAATATATTTAAGTCTAGTCAAGTCGAGTTGACTGACATAGGCCAAGTGAAAACCTTACTTGTAGGAGTATCAGAGACACTTAGCATTAGAGAAGCAGCATTCACGAGAAAAACATAAATGAAACAAAAATAACATATAAGCGTATACAAGAAAAAACACAATTTTACCATAAAAAAGTAATTTCTATTCTATTTCCTTTTTTATATTTTAGAGACACCTCAAGGCAACAGGCTCCTCTGGCCCAGTAACACCCACGTGCACCTGAAGAAAGCTCATGCAGTCACAGGAAGAACATACAAATTCCTTATAGTCAGTGGCGGAATTAAACCCAGGTTACTGGCGCTGTAATAGCGTTGCACTACCGTACCCGTTAGCATGTTGCTATACTGTTGTGTGATTAGGTTTGTGCAGGTTGGTTCAATGGAAGCAGCCAGTTTTGAACCTGATGGTGTGACCCTTCAAGCTTGTGTGCCTCCTACCCAAGAGGAGCTTTGAGAAGGTGGCATGGCCCAGATGGTGGCGATCGTTAATGATAGACGCCATCTTCTTTGGGCAGTAGATACCTCTGATGGTAGAGCGGGATGTGCCTGTGGTGTATTGAGCTGAGTTCACTGCTCTCTGCAACCTCTTCCATTCCTGCTCATTCAAACTGCCAATGATGTGACCAGTCAGGATACTTTCAATCGTTCATCTGTGGAAGTTTGGTGGAGTGTTCAGTGCAATGTCAGACTTCTTTAAACTTCCAGGAGAAAGTAGAGACGTTGATGTTCCTTCCTTGTGATTGCATCTATATGCTGGGACCAGGATAGGTCATTCGATATGTTAACGCCCAGGAGTTTAATGCTTATGACCCTCTCCACATTCCACCAGTGTAGATTGTTGCAGGCACAGGGCAATGTGAATCTTGCACAGAAGCAAGCAAGATGATGGTGTTTGATGTTCTTATCCAGCTGGTGGTAGAGCTTGTCGGTTTAGGAGGTGGTATTGAACTAGTCTAGTTGAGGAACTCCAATGCATTTTGTAAATGATATATTGTACACTCTAGTAATTGTGCAGTGGTTGTGGAGAAGTTTGAATCAGTACGTAGGTGAGAGGGGTATGGACGGCTATGGTCTGTGTGCAGTTAATGGGACTAGAAAAAAAAGGTTGACATAGAGTAGATGGGCCAAAGGGCCTGTATATAAGCTGTAATAACTCAATGACAGTGGAGCTATCTGATTGATACCACTTCACTGTGGTATCACAGTTTGTTCTTATTCTGATATTCACCAAGTCCATTTTAATAGCCTCCATCAACAGAACGGCAATGAAAACTCTGCCAGGAGGTATCTTTAGAGAAATGAAAAAAATAGAATTAATATCATACATTGATAGCCCCTCATTTCATTTTGCCAATCATTTTAAATCAGCCCTTGAAAACAGCTTCTTTTAATCTTATCAAAACTGTTTTGGTTCTACATGTATTCAAACTCTTCTTAGTTTCGTCAGCTTTAAGAAGAGTCACCTTGCTTCTCCCATCATTCCATATAATTGTAATCATTCAGTCAAGAAACACCATGAAGGAGGGCTGTAGAAGCAAAAGAATGGAAGAGCCATGTAACCAGCTAAATGCTCCCTCATCATTACAAGATCAATATATGGCACAGTTGCAGGGGGTTGCAAACTAATCTAGCTCTGTCATGTGCACTAGCCTCCTCACCACTGAGGACATCTTCAAAAGGTGTTGCTTCAAAAAGACGGTGTCCATCATTAAGGATTCCCACCACCCACAACCCTCTTCTCATTGCAACCATCTGTGTGGAGATACAAGAACCTGAAGACAAACACTCAATGTTTTAAGACCAGCTTCTTTCCCTCTACCGTCAGATTTCTGAACAGACAATTGATCCATGAACACTACCCCACTATTTTTGTTCTCTTTTTACACTAGTTACTTAATTTTGTTTTTATATATATTGTAGATTCTGGTTAATTGGGTCATCAGTTAATAGGGGTAGATGCTTATTTGGGACAAGTTTTAAAGAACAAAGACTAATCGAGAAAATTGCCAGCACTTCCTTAGGTTATTTGGGACACGAGACCGCTTAACTGGGGCAGGAGACTGTTGCCAAACAGGTTCCTACTCGTATCGATCACATGCAATTGTGTTGCCATCAGATGCTACACTGTGCTTAGAGAAAACAGTTTTTAAAGAGCATCAACTGCAGGTATTTGTGATCAAAAAGCAGTGATTTTTGTCACTGATAATTGGCAAGAAATAAGCAGTAAAACAATTTAAAACTGCTTTGTTCACTGTGTTTTCAAGCATTCGGGCTTAGATGTATCAGAAGTGGTTGGGAGTGAAAATTAAACTATGTCACTATTTCAACAAGTTCTGAATAATGAAGACTTTGACAGTATTGGCAATTATCTAGAATGTTACAATGAAAATGAAGATATAGAGGGCGAAAACATAGATAGTATTATATGATGGCAGTCCAATATCTGCACTAGATAACACACACACACACAAAATGCTGGAGGAACTCAGCAGGCTAGGCAGCAGCTATGGAAAAAAATACAGTCGAAGTTTCAGGGCGAGAACCTGCCAAAGGGTTCCTCTGTTCCTGCCAAAGGGTTCCTCTGAATTCCTCTGTTGATAACTATTAGGAACTAACACACAGTTTTATAGTACTGTAGTTATACTGGTAATGTTCTAAACTGTGCTGTATTTCACTTAAATAAATAATTTGTTACTCACTTTGTATGTTTTATATTTTTTTAACTATTTCCATGAAACTTCAGTTAATTGGAGCAGCTGCTTAGTTGAGCCACAATGTACTGATCCCAATGTGTCCCAATTAACTGGAATCAACAATATTTCTTATTGTATTTTATATCTTGCACTGTACTGCTGCCACAAAACAACAAATTTCATGACATACAGTATGTCTGTGAGAATAAAACTGATTCTGATCCTGGACCTCACTGTGCTACCACATTAATGAAGAATCATCACCTGGATGATGATAGATAGCTATTCCAGTTTAATATGGTGCTGGTGAAACACAGTGACACCATACTGGCAGCAAATGAAACTACTAACTACTCTATTAATCACACTTTTTATCTGGAAAATAATCACTGCAATCAATAGCCTGTAGCTCCCCTTTCAGAAATGAGCATTTGAATCATTGGTACAACCTGGCATTTTTGTGGAGTGAACTGAAGTCACAAAGGTCTGGGATGGTTGTGGCATGGGCCAAATCGAAGAAGTGGGGCCAAGGCCCAAGTGCGAGGGACGAGCCAAAATTTGGCCATTGCTGGAGTGGACTTGTAGCCAATTCAAATCAGCGGATCCGAGTCGAGGCGGTGGGGCCTGGGCCTGAGAGTGAAGGGTGAGTCGAAGTTTGATCCATTTAAGCACTGGGCCAGATTGGAAAGGTCAGATATGGGCCAAATAAAGACAACAGGGCCCTGGCCAAAGAGCATATCGAAGCAGCAGGGCCTGGGTCCAACAGCAAGGAACGAGCTGAGGTTTGGTCAATTTAAGCGCCAGTCCAGATTAAAATAGGTCGAGATGTCGGGACCAGAAATGAAGGATGGGCCAGTGTTCAGCTGGCTGCTCAACGTGATTTACTCATCTCTGTGCTGAACTGAGGCTATGGCCCGCAACTAATGGACTCCTGGACCGTCTTGAGCAATGAACTGGCTATGAACTCACTTTCATGAGCTTTAGTTCTGAATGTTATTTACTTACTTTTTATCGTTTGCATGATCTGTTCTTCTTTTTGCACATTGGGTGTTTGATGGCTTGTGAACACTCATTGATAATAAATATACTTTGAACTTTACTATCGGGACCCGACCTGCCTACCAAACAATAAGACTTCTCCTTTCCTGAGAACAAATAATAAATATTTTGTTGTACATTAAAGCACTTATTGGCTGGAGTAAGAGAAAGGAAAGTCAGGAAGATTGAGGCAATAGGGACAACAATGTAATAATCATTAAGAGGGAACAGATTTAGAAATATAAAAAAGGATGCTAGTATTGACAAACAGCACAGCAAGTGGAAACACTTAAAGCTGTGTTTAACAGAGATGATGACTAACATATTTCATTAGTACACCATAAATGATTCAGACCATGAATGAATAAAGACATAAAGGGAATATAACAGAGAAGCTCTAACACTGAGAAAAGGCAAATCTGATAGTGGAGAGTACAGAGAAATCAGGAGAGCAGTCAGGAAAATGAGGAAACCCACACTAAATGATGGAAATGCTCAGCAGGCCAGTCAGCATCAGCAGCGAGGGAGAAAAACAGAATTAATGTGACAGATTGTTGGCCTTTAATTACAATGTTAAGCATAGAACAATAAGCACAGTGTGAGCCCTTCAGCCCACAATGTTGTGCCAACCCACTCCCACATTCAATCTTACATTTCTCTCCTACACAGTCGACAACCCTCCATTTTTCTTACATCATGTACTTATTTAAGAGTCCCTTAATTGTCCTTTTAGTGTTAGCATCTACTCTCAGAAGTATGCTCCAGGCAGTGTGTCAATAGACAATAGACAGTAGGTGCAGGAGTAGGCCATTCAGCCCTTCTAGCCAGCACCACCATTCACAGTGATCATGGCTGATCATACACAATCAGTACCCCGTTCCTGCCCTCTCCCCATATCCCTTGACCCCGCTATCTATATCTAACTCTCTCTTGAATGCATCCAGAGACTTGGCCTCCACTGCCTTCTGGGGCAGAGCATTCCACATATCCACCACTCTCTGGGTGAAAAAGTTTTTCCGCATCTCTGTTCTAAACGGCCTACCCCTTATTCTTAAACTGTGGCCTCTAGTTCTGGACTCACCCATCAGCGGGAACATGCTTCCTGCCTCCAATGTGTCCAATCCCTTAATAATCTCATATGTTTCAATCAGATCCCCTCTCATCCTTCTAAATTCCAGTGTATACAAGCCCAGTCGCTCCAATCTTTCAACATATGACAGTCCCGCCATTCTGGGAATTAACCTTGTGAACCTACGCTGCACTCCCTCAAGAGAGTGTCCCACACTCTCTTTGTAAAAAATCTACTTCTGACAACTCCTCCAAAATTTTTCCTCCACTCACCATAAACAGACGTTCTCTGGTATTGGTCATTGCTGTCCTGAGAACAATGTTGCTGGCTGTCCACTCTATCCATTTCACTCATCATCTCGTACATCTCTATCAAGTCATCTGTCACCTTTCTATGCTCCAAACCTCACTCTCCCTATCCTCATAAAGCGTGTTCTCTAATCCAAACAGCATCTGAGATTAAAATTCTGATCCGGACGGAAAGGTCTTGTTATCTGTCATTATTGAATTCGACAACGAGTCCTCAGGGTTGCACTACAATTAGTCTGAGCACAAAATGCAGTTCCTCATCTTTACACTCGGCTTCTTCAGAAGAGCATAAACATCCGAAGATAGAGAGATCAGAATGATAGTGGGAAGGAGCACTAAGAATAAGGGGTAGGCCATTTAGAATTTATTGAAATTTTAACAATTATTAATGTACAACGCTAACCCTCATTTCTTACTCCCTGTCTGATGACATTTCCAGCATTTCTATTGTTATATCAAATAATACTCGTCAGGGAAACTGGTCAGTTGGACATAAAATATGAAATGCTGTATAAGGAACTGTAGTTTAAGTTACTCCTTTGAATTAATTACTGCTGGTTGATAAAGACAGGTGGGCACAGTGGCCCTTGTGGCCCTGAATTGCTTCTGTGATACACCTACACGGGAAGTTTCAGCACAGTCTGCATGGTATTGGTATTAGTATGGGAGATGGTTTATTACTGTCACATGTACGAGATACAGTGAAAAGCTTGTCATGCATACCGTTCATACACAGTACATTGAGCTAGAGAAGGTTAAAACAATAACAAAGCGGAATAAAGTGGAAAAGCTACCAAAATAGTGCAGTGCAGGTGAATGATAAGGTGCAGGATCGTAACAAGGTAGGTTGTGAGGCTGTGATCCATTATCATACCAGAGGTTAATTAAAAAGTCTGATAACAGTGGGAAAAAAGCTGTTCTTGAGCCTGGTGACACATACTTACAGGCTTTTGTATCTCCTGCCTGATGGGAAGGTAGCAAAGGTATGGGGTGGGAGAGGTTACACTAGCTGCTTCACTGAGCCAGCAAGAGGTATAGACAGAGCCACAGAGGAGAGGCTGGTTCCTATGATGTGTGAGATGAGTCCAAGACTTCCCTGCAGTTTCTTGCAGTCATGTACAGAACAGTTGTTGAACCAAGCCATTATGCATCTAGACAGAATGCTTAGTATAGCACATTGATAAAAGTTGGTAAGAGTCAACGAGGTCGTGCCAAATTTATTTAGCCTCCATTGATATGGACAGGAACATTTGCAAAGTCCCCCTTTTGTAATGAGCTCTTCAAGCCTGTAGGGGGTGCCAGAGAGCATTGGGCGCCAAGGTTTTACCTGAATTGGGTCATTGTTGCTTAATAAGAGTTGTTAATCATTTAGAGCTCCCTCTCGAGTGACTCGCTCTTTATAATGTAGTTTCTGGTGCTTTCTGTTTAAGCTTGTTACGTTTATTTTGATCGGCTCAGTGATTCCACGGTGCTTGTATTAATTAATCAGATGCCCTGTTAGCGCCAATCATGGGGTGTCACTGATGTTCTTTGGGAATTTATATATTTATTTTTATCTACTTATTGAGATATAGTACTGAGTGGCCCCTGCACATGCAGCACGCAAGCCCATCAATGTGTGGACACGCCCTGGTGCTAGTCAACCAATCCTCAGTTATGGGTAAATAGCCCCACTGCCTTGTGAGCAGCCTCAGGAGAGATGAGGGTTCTGGGAGTAAACCCAGACAGCAAATCCAGAGTGGAGCCCCTAAGGCGGCTGGATATCATTGAACATTCTTCCGGCAGCTCCTGCAGCCAAGCTGGTGCCAGATGTATTGCCTCATAAGCTTTCCTTTGGACTACACTGCAGAGGCCGAGGGGATGATCTTGACAACTGGGCACCTCAGGATCTCTATACCTTCCGCCCAGGCTTGTGATGATGATAATCCAAGACTAATGGATGCCAAACACCAACCACCATGATATAATTTTAACAGATCTCAGATTGTTTGCTGACAGTAATTATTAACTCACTGACAAAGCTTTTTAAGAATTCATAAATTACTCAAAGTTCAAAGTAAATGTATTATCAAAGTATGTATATGTCACCATATACTATCCTGAGATTAATTTTCTTGCAGGAATTCACAGTACAATACAATAGAACCAAACAAAAACCACACACTGAGACTGTCAAACAACCCATGTGAAGAAGGCAATCTGTGCAAATACATAAAATAATAAATGAACACATATAAATAAATGGATAGATAAATAATACTGAGAATCTGAGTTGTAGAGTCCTTGAATCTGAGTCTATAGGTAATGGAATCGGTTCAGTCTTGAAGTGAATGAAGTCATCCATGTTGGTCAGGAGACTGATGCCTGAAGAGAAGTGATTGTTCCTGGACCTGGTGGTGTGGAACCTAAGGCTCCTGTACCTCCTCCTGGGTGGCAGCAGCAAGGAAAGGACATGGCCTACATTGTGGAGTTCTTTGATGCTGGATACTGCTTTCCTGCAACAGCGTTCCTTGTAGACGTGCTCAATGGAGGGAAGGTTTCTTTTCCTGTGATGGACTGGGTCATATCCACTACTTTTTGAAAGATTTCCGTCCTCAAGCATTGGTGTCTCCATACTAGGCTGTGATGTACAGTACTGTGCAAAAGTCTCAGCCACATATATATATTTCGGGTGCAGACACACCCAGCCCTGAGACACCAGGCAAGGTCGTTTGATTCCGAACAATTGGTTTGTTGATCATTACAGTATCTCTCTCTGGTGCTTTCCACTCCCTCTCCTCTCCCTTCCACTTTTCCAAACATGATTTCCTTCTCCCTGCCCCATTCCCACTCTCAGTCCACAATAGAGACCCATATTAGAATCAGGCTTATTATCACTCACATATGTCATGAAATTTGTTTGTTTTTTTTTGCAGCAGTCAGTGCAATACATAAAATCACTACTTTACTATGCAGAAGTAAAGCCTTAGACTCACTAATACTAACACTAATACTAATACACTAATACTCACTAATACTTTGGCACAGTACTGTAACCAGACAGGGTACACTCCGTAGTGCATCTATAGAAGTCTGTTAAAGTTTTAGATGACATGCCAAATCCACGCAAACTTCTAAGAACACAGAGTCATTATTATACCTTCTTTGTAATGGCAGAACCCAGGACAGATCATCTGATATAACACCGAGGAATTTAAAGCTACTGACCCTCTCTTCCTCTGAATTGCTAATGAGGGCTCCAGTTTGTTTCTCCTGTGGTCAATAATCAGCACTTTAATTTTGCTGATATTGAGTGAGAGGTTGTACTTATAGCACCATTCATCAAGATTTTCAATCTCCCTTCTATTTGTTACTGATAGAATTAATGTAATTAGAACCCCATGAACAACAGTAGATGGTAAAACATGCATCTTAATTAACCTCAGAGAATGATGTAAATTTTTTGTATTAAACATCTAAGGAACAAATGCTTAATTAATCCATTCTAACCATTCCGACTATATAATCCTCCTGTTCCACATTTGGAAAAAAACAGCTCTCTGCTGCCCCCTTGCAGAGATGGGATATATAATTAACCTCCAGTGACTGAATGTCATGTCTGAAATTAAGCTCTGCATTAATGTCAATAAATCTTCAAGATCTTTGTTTCAACTTCTTCCACTAATGTCAGTGTATCTTCTTTTTTGGGAAAAGAAATGGAATGCACTCTTTTCAAAAAGGATTGTTTCTTTTTAATTTTGCATGCCACAGTCATCATCAAACGAATCATCAGATTGCATAGAGGGAGAGAGAGTAAAGAAGTGAGCGGGGGCAGTCGGCATATTTTTGCATGTCACAGTCCCAAGGAGTCATTAGGTTGCGTAGAGAGAGAGAGAGCTTAAAGGAAGCGAGCAGGGGCAATCGGCACATTTTGCACGCCACACTTCCCTAGCAGACTGTGAATTGTGTATAATTAGGCATTTGGCAAGGTGCAATAAAAAGCAATTATGTTTAAGCAGCGTTGCCATTGTGGGAGTGGCTATTATGTGAGTGGGCCAATGTTAGAGCAGGAAGTTGAAGCTAGGGCTTCAGCGAGGAGAGGCGCAAGCCATGGGTAGGTTATTTTCATTGTTTACTCTTTCTTTCTACCTTTTTGCACATTTAGAGTAGTAGGGATGCCAGGCAGGATAGTGGAGTCCTCCTCTCGCAGGATATGGGAAAGCAGAGAGACCATTAGTTGCCCTGATGATATCACCTGCAAGAAGTGCATCCAGTCTCAGCTTCTACCAGTGTCAGGAGGGGCCGGATGGACCCAAACGCAGGACGCAGACACTGAAGTACTAGGGGGAGGACAGGATGGGGATGCCATGGCACTAAAGGGTAGAGCTGGGGTTCAGGTGGATAGAGTGTCAGGCAGGCAGAGCGGAGCGGTCTCCCGGAGTTCAAGCAGGCAGAGCGGAGTGGGATCCTGGAGTTCAGGCAGGCAGAGCGGAGCGGGATCCCGAAGTTCGAGATCAGGTAGACAGGCTCCCAGGGTTCAGGCAGGTAGACAGGTCCTTGAGGTTCAGACAGGCAGACAGGTCCTCATGGTTCAGGCAGGCAGGCTAGATAAGCTGGCAGAGAGCCCTCCCTGGGCAGGCCGCATATATCCCGGGTAGGGACGCCCTCCAGGCTGAAACACCGGAGGCCTGGGCAAGGCGCGAACCCCTAGGCAGGTGCGGGGCACTATCCCAAGGTTCGGGCGGAAGAGGAGGACGGGGCAGAACCACCGTCAGGCAGCGGCAGGTCAGCCGGACCTGCCCGACGGAGGCAAAGGGTGGGAACGGGCATAGGTTCAGGGTGACCAACACAACAGTCATGATAACAGGAAAATCAGGAAAATCCGGCAGACAGCGCGACCGCGTGAACAACACAAACGAGCGGAGAAGTGGGACCAGCGCATGGGAAGAAAGGTGGGGGAGCGGACCAACCTGGCATTACTGGTACAGGGCAGGGAAGCACGATGAGGAGTGGATCTGAGCCCGGGCAGGATAACAGAATGCAGAGAAGAGTTCGGAACCGGCGGAGAAACAGGGAACAGAACAAAAACGACCACCTGCCTGGTCCCAGTCCCAAGGCCCCTTATAAACACCTGCAGCCCAATGAGTTACAGGTGTGCCTCCTTGAACCAGGAGGGTCCTAACTAGATCACGGGTGACGGGAGGGACAACTGCAGGACCCGGAGTCCGGAGCCCCCGGACCGGATCAAAACCCGGAACGTGGTTCCGGTCCGGACCCTGACAACCAGACTGTGTTAAGGAGCTGGAGATGGAACTGGATGAACCCTGGATCATTTGGAGGCTGAGGGATTCATAGACAGGGTAAACAAGGAGGTAGTTACACCCAAGGCGCAGAGCGCAGGTAACTAGGTAACCGTCAGGAGGGGGAAAGGGAATAGGCAGCCAGTGCAGAGTACCCCTGTAGCCATTCTCCTCAACAACAGGTATACCACTTTGGATACAGCTGGGGGAATGACCTAGCAGAGGAAAGCCACAGCAATCAGGTCTCTGGCTCTGTGGCTCAGAAGTGAAAGAGGAGAAGAAGAAAGCTATAATGATAGGGGACTTGTTGGTTAGGGGATCAGGAAGGAGGTTCTGTGGACAAGAACAAGATTCCCAGATGGTCTGTTGCCTCCCAGGTGCCAGGGTCAGAGATATCTGGGATCGAGTCTGCAACATTCTTAAGTGGGAATGTGAGGAACCAGAGGTCATGGTCCATGTCAGTACCAATGACATGGCTAGGATGGGTG
The DNA here is from genome assembly GCF_048418815.1 of Hemitrygon akajei. Lineage (NCBI taxonomy): Eukaryota > Metazoa > Chordata > Chondrichthyes > Myliobatiformes > Dasyatidae > Hemitrygon > Hemitrygon akajei. The sequence continues at coordinate 24,496,698 of NC_133138.1, read as the reverse complement.
ACAAAGTCCTGCAAAGTGAGTTCAGGGAGTTAGGAGTTAAAGGACAGGTCCCTCCAGGGTGGTGATCTTAGGATTGCTACCCCTGCAATGTGCTAATGAGACCAGAAATAGGAAAAACATATAGTTTAACATGTGGCTAAGGAGATTATGCAGGCAGGAGGGCTTCAGATTGTAGGATCATTGGACTCTCTTCCAGGGAAGGTGTGATTTAGAAGGGATAGTTTGCAGCTGAACTGAAGGGAGTCTAATATGCTTGTAGGGAGGTTTGCTAGTGCTGTGCGGGGGATGGTTTAAACTGGAGCTGCAGAGGGACACAAACCAAAGCAGCAGAACAGATAATCGACTGGATGAGGAGAAAGATGTCGTTAAGTCTACATTCAAAGTCAGGAATCTAAAGGTTAAGCGTAGTAGGACTAACGTTCTAAGCTGCATATATTTCAATGCAAGGAGCATTGCAGAAGAGGCAGATGAGCTTAGGACATGGATCAGCACATGGAGTTATGACATTATAACTATTTATAAGACTTGGTTACAAGTCCAGCAGGACTGGGAGCTCAATGTTTCAAGGTTCCATGGTTTTAGACATGATAGAGTGGGAGGGATTAAACTGGGGGAGGGGTGGCATCAACAGTCAAGGAAAATGTAACAGCAGGTGCTTAGACAGGACAGACTGGAGAACTCATCGAGTGGACTTATATGAGTAGGAGTGAGGGATGAAAAAGGTATGACTATGTTAACGGGATTATATTAAATACCACCCAACAGTCCACAGGATTTAAAGAGAGTGCAGGCTGTTGCAAGAAACTTAAGGTTGTGACAGAAGACCATTTTAACTTTCTACATACTGATTGAGACTGTAAAAGGGCTGGAGGGAAAAAAATTGTCAAATGTGTCAGGAAAGTTTCCTTAATCAGTACATAGAAGTCCCAACTAGAGAGATTTGGGAAAGCATAAGTGTGGTTCTTGAGTTCAGATTCTAAATTAGAGAAAGGCCAATTTTTATGCTATCAAAAAGCAAGTGTGGATTGGGATAGGGTGCTTTCTGGCAAATGTACTTGGTAAGTGGGAAGCCTTCAAAAGTGAAATTTTGAGAGTACAGAATTCCTATGTTCCTGTCAGAATAAAAGGCAAGGATAATAGGTCTATGGAACCTTAGTTTTCAAGAGGTATTGAGGTCCTGGATAAGAAGAAAAAAGGATGTGCGTAGTAAGTATAGGCACCAGGAATGAATGAGATACTTGAGGAGTATAAGAAATGCAAAAGAATGGTTAAGAAGGACAAGGAAAGCTAAAAGAAGACATAAAGTTGCTCTAGCAGACAAGGTGAAGGAAAATCCTAAGGACTTCTACACATATATTAAGAACAAAAGAATAGCAACGGACAAAACTGGTTCTCTGGAAGATCAGATTGGTCATCTATGTATGGAGCTGAAGGAGATGGGTGAGATAAAAGGATTTTTTGCATCTGTATTTACTCAGAAGATGGACACAGAATCTATGGAGGTGCGGCAATATAGCAGCAAGGTCATGGACCCTATCCAGATTACAGAGGAGGAAGTGTTTGCTGTCTTGAGCACAAGTCAGGATGGTTGAATCCTCAGATCTTGACAAGTTGTTCCCTTGGACCCTATAGGAGGCAAGTGCAAAAATGGCTGGGGCCCAAGCAGAGATACATGTATTTAAAACATCCTTAGATACAAGTGCGATGCCGGGGGGGTGGAGGATAGCTAATGTTGTTCCATGTTTAAGAAAGGTTCTAAAATAAGCCATGAAATTATAGGCAAGTGAGCCTGATGCCAGTAGTGGGAAAGTTATTGGAAGGTAGTATTCTAGGGAACCAAGTATATAAATATTTGGATAAACAGGGACTGACTTGTGCTTAGACAGTCATGTCAAACCAATTTTATAGAGTATTTTGAGCAAGTTACCAAGAAAATTGATGAAGGCAAGGCAATGGATATTGTCTACATGAACTTTAGTAAGGCCTTTGACCAGGTCCCACATGGTAGGATGATCGAAAAGGTTCAGTCGCTTGGCATTCAGGAAGAGGTAGTAAATTGGATTAGACATTGGCTTTGTGGAAGAAGCCAGAGAGTGGTTGTAGATGATGGCCTATCTGACTGGAGACCAAGACTAGAGATGTACCACAGGGACTGGTGCTGTTTTCACTGTTGTTTGTCATCTATGTCAACCATTGGGATGATAATGTGGTAAATTGGATCAGCACATTTGTGGATGACACCAAGATTGGGGGTGCAGTGGACAGTGAGGAAGACTATCAAAACTTTCAGCGGGATCTGAACCACCTGGTGAAATGGGATGAAAACTGACAGAAGGAACTTAATGGTGGATGCGGAGTCGATTTCAACGTTCAAGAGAAATCTGTATAGGTACAGGGATGGGAGAGGTATGGATGGCTATGGTCTGAGTGCAGGTTGATGGGACTAGGCAGATTAATGGTTCAGAACATATTAGATGGGCCGAGAGGCCTGTTTCTGTGCTGTCGTGTTCTTTGACCCTGTGTCTCTATGACTCTATGCCTGTGGCTTAGCAATGGATCTTTGAGTCTCTGTGTGAGTTAATCACAAACTACTACTGAGGACCAAATGGGAATTAAAGATACAAAAATAATGCACATTACTTTTGATATTGTTGTTTTTGATACGCTATAATAGCAGGCCCTTCCAGCCCATAATCCCATGCCACCCAATTACACCCAAGGGAACAATTGGCCAACTAACCCTATGTCTTTAGAATGTGGAAGGAAATAGGAGGAAACCCACATGGTCACAGGGAGAACATATAAACTCCTTACAGGCAGCAGTGGGACTGAACCAGAGTCACTGGTGCTGTAATAGATTTACACTAACCTCTATGCTGTTGTAATACTCCTAATAAGTGCTAATGGCAAAACTGGGATTGAAACAGGAACCTTTAGATCTTCAGTTTAATGCTTCCCCCGAATGAGCTATCTCAGGTACCATTATAATAAGGATCTCCAATCGAATATAGATATTTCAGAGCAAATTTGTCTAGATACTTCACACAATAGATAAATAACATTAAACCAAAAACTAGGACCAGTAGTCAAGGAGCCATTTACAGACTTGTGCAAATAAAGGTAGAGAATGAATTAGCCCCTGAACCATGCTACTTATTTTACAAATAAATGCTCATGGTAGATATCTGCATGGTCATATTGATTGACAGGTAAACAGGTAATCTCATGTTGTACCACAGAATCATGCTAACCACAAGAATATAGTCAGGTCACTGACTTAGACCATATTTCATTTCTACTTATCAGGATTTGTTTGTGTGTTTACACGTCCTCAGTAGTAGTTAGTGACCATCTCACACAAAGATTCAAAGATTCATTGCTAAGCCACATGCATAGATTCATAAAGACATAGAATCAAAGAACACAACAGCACAGAAACAGGTCCTTTGGCCCATCTAGATGTGCCAAACCATTTATCTGTCTAGTCCCATTGACCTGCACCCTGACCATAGCTGTCCATACCCCTTCCATCCATGTACTTACACAGATTTCTCTTGAACATTGAAATTGACAATGCATCCACCACTTGTGCTGGCAGCTCGTTCCACACTCTCACCATCCTCTGAGTGAAGAAACTCCCCCTCATGTTGCCCTTAAACATTTCACCTTTCACCTTTAACCCTCCAGTTGTGGTCTCACCCAATCTCTGTGGAAAAAAATGCAAACACAAGGAAATCTGCAGATGCTGGAAATTCAAGCAACACACAGAAAATGCTGATGGAACACAGCAGGCCAGGCAGTATCTATAGGAAGAAGCAATGTCGACGTTTCAGGCCGAGATCCTTCGTCAGGACAAAGGGTCTCACCTGAAATGTCGACATTGCTTCTTCCTATAGATGCTGCCTGGTCTGTGGTGTTCCACCAGCATTTTGTGTGTGTTGCTCATTGGAAAAAAGCCTGCTTGCATTTACCCCTCATAAATCTGTATCGCACTATGTAATCTGCCCTTCATTTTCTATGTTCCAGGGAATAAAGTTCTAACCTATTCAACCTTCCCTATAACTCAGGTCCTCAAGACCCAGAAAGGTGTTTGTAAGTTTTCTCTACAATCTTTTAATCTTATTTACATCTTCCCTGTAAGTAGGAAACTACAAAAACTGCACACAATGCTCCAAAATAGGTTTCATCAATGCCATATACAATTTCAACATAACATCCCAACTCCTGTACTCAATACATTGACTTAGGAAGGCAAATGTGCCAAAAGCTTTCTTTTTGACTTCCCCCCGCTATGTCTCCCCTCACAGTCCTCAGCAGCCCTGTGTCCACTGTGGAGAACTTCAGGTTCCTGGGAACCACCAGCTCTCAGGATCCGAAGTGGGAGCAGAACATCAGCTCCATCCTGAAGAAGGCCCAGCAGCGGATGTATTTCCTGCGGCTCTTGAGGAAATACGGTCTGCCTCAGGAATTGCTGCTGCAGTTCTACACTGCAGTCATTGAGTCTGTCCTGTGCACCTCCATCATTGTGTGGTTTGGAGCCACCACCAAGCAGGATAGAACCAGACTACAGCGCACAGTGAGGACTGCTGAGCGCATCATTGGAGCCTCCCTGCCCTCTATTGTGGACCTATACTCTTCCAGGTTGAAGAAGAGGGCGGGGAACATCATAAAGGACTCCTCCCATCCTGCGCACGGACTGTTTGATCTGCTTCCGTCTGGTAGGCGCTTCAGATCCCTCCAGACTAAGACTAATAGGCATTGGAGAAGTTTTTTCCCTACTGCGGTCACTTTGCTGAACAGTTAACTGCTGGTTAACTGTCGGCTAACTATTACTTGGATTGCACTACCTGTATGTATAATCTATATTTTCATTTATATTTATCATTATTATTGTTATGAGCAGAGAGACAACATCTGCCGGAAGTAAATTCCTTGTATGTGCATAGGTACTTGGCGATTAAAGTCTGATTCTGATTCTGATTCTGATTCTGATCTACCTGCGATACCACTTTCATGGAATCATGGATTGGTAATCTCTAATCCCTCTGTTCTACCATGCTCCTAGGTGCCCTACAAAGACCTACCCTGGTAGGTCTTCCCAAAGTGCAACAACTCACACTTGTTGGCATTAAATTCCATCTGTCACTTTTCAGCCAATTTTTCCTGCTGGTTCAGATTCCGCTGCAAGGTTTGATAGTCTTCCTCACTGTCCACTATACCCCCAATCTTGGAGTCATCCGCAAATTTGCTGATCCACTTTACCACATTGTCATCCAGATCGTTGATATAGATAACAAACAGCAATGGACCCAGCACCAGTTCCTGGGATACACATCTAGTTATAGGTCTTCAGTCAGAGAGGCAATCATCTACAATCACTCTCTGGCTTTTTCCGAGAAGCCAACATCTAGTCCAATTTACCACCTCTTCCTGAATGCCAAGCGACTGAACCTTCTTGACCATCCTACCATGTGGGACCTTGTCAAAGGCCTTACTAAAATTCACGTAGACAACATCCACTGCCTTGCCTTCATCAATTTTCCTAACAACTTCCTCAAAAAAACTCTATAAAATTGTTAGACATATGTAACTTACTAAGCACAAGTCAGTCCCTGTCTATCGAAATACTTATATGCACGGTCCCTTAGAATACCTTCCAATAACTTTCCCACTGCTGATGTCAGGCTCACAAGCCTATAATTTCCTGGTTTATTCTTAGAACCTTTCTTAAACAATGGAACAACATTAGTTACCTTCCAGCACCTCACCATGTCTAAGGATGTTTTAAATACATGTAAAACAAAGTTGGATAGATTTTTGCATGGTAGGGGAATTCAGAGTTATGAGAAAAAGGCAGGTAGGTGGAGATACGTCCATGGCCAGATCAGCCATGATCTTATTGAATGGCGGAGAAGAGCCAGATGGCCTGCTCCTGCTCCTATTTCTTATGTATCTCTGCGAGGGCAATTTTTGCACTTACCTCCCACAGGGTCCTTGTCAGGACCTGATGACTTAACCACCCTGATTTGACTCAAGACAGCAAACACTTCCTCCTCTGTAATCTGTACAGGGTCCAGGATCTCGCTGCTGCTTTGCCTCTCTTCTATAGACTGTGTGTCCATCTCCCAAGTAAATACAGGTGCAAAACATCCATCTCCCTATGAATATGAACCACTTATAACCACCCTTTGCCTTCTGTGGGTAAGCCAATTCTAGATCCACAAAGCAAGGTCTCCTTGGGTCCCATGCCTTCTTACTTTCTGAAGGAGCCTCGCATGGGGAACCTTATCAAATGCCTTCCTGAAATCCATATACACTACATCCACTGCTCTACCTTCATCAATGTGTTTTGTTACATCCTCAAAGAATTCAATCGAATTCGTAAGGCATGACCTGCCCTTGACAAAGCCATGCTGATTATCCTTAATTAGATTATGTCTCTCCAAATGCTCATAGAACCTGCCTCTCAGGATCTTCAACAACTTGCCCACCACTGAAGTAAGACTCCCTGGTCTATAATGTCCTGGGTTATCACTACTCCCTTTCTTGAACAAGGGAACAACATTTGCAACCCTCCAATCCTCTGGTACTTCTCCCGTCCCTGTTGATGATGCAAAGATCATCGCCAGAGGCTCAGCAATCTCCTCCCTTGCTTCCCACTCATCCAGTCCTGGCGAGATTTATTACTTCAATAAATCATCAACTGCTGGCATTTAGGGCAGCGTTTTTGCTGTTTCTGTGACAATTGTTTTTGACCAGGCAGGATTGTTGGCTAAGCTGAACCTGGAGGACCTGTGGACCACTCTTAGCCTGGCCTCTACCCTTCCGCCCGTTTGCCGTGGGTGACCCTACCAAGAGTCAAAGCACAAGGTCCTGACTCTAGTCAATATAAGTCTGTGGGTCATTGAGGCACGGAAGCCTCCAAACCACAAGGTTGTGGTCCTCTTGGAGGAAATGACTTATGTAGCTGCTTTTAATGAATACATCCCTGTGAAGGATCCTGGGACATTTGACTACATTATAGTCACTGAATCAATGCAGTTATCTGACACTTATCTGATATCCCGATGACTGGTCAATTCATTGCATGCATATAATTTAATAATACATGTACATAAAATAAGTATATGCGTGTGTGTATATAATAATGTATCCAATATATCTCGATATATAAACGCAAATCAAAAATATCTTAGGTTCCTATGGTTATATTTACACAAAGTTTAACATGATTAAATGTGAAGATTAATATTTATGATTTGTTGTTAATAATCATGTATATATCTGAAAAAGTCAATGAAAGTAGATAAAAACAAAACGCTGGCAGAACTCAGCCGGCCAGACAGCATCTATGGGAGGAGGTAGTGACGACGTTTCAGGCCGAAACCCTTCATCAGGAGTATCAATGTAAGTAGAACTGCTTATATACGTATTTACACGCTGTAGCTGTGCTTGCATACAGTTGCGTCAATGGTGCGTATGTGTGTGTGTGTATATTCACGCGCCAGGATGCGTGCACAATCAATCACTCTGCAGTCATACCTCCCGGGTGCGTAATTTTCCCAGAAGCTTCGCAAGACTGTAACTAGCCTGCCACCAAGTGGTACTTGTCAGTAGTGCAGAAGCAGCAATATTCCCAGTGTCAGTCGTTTTAACAGAGGAAAATATATCACCATTACCAAATTTCTTTGAGAAATAGTTTATTTAGGTAAAAACAGTTGTGATTCATTTCAATTTATAATTTCAAATAAAAATTAGCTTTAAGATAATTGATAGAAAAATGCAATTGGGAAACTATTTTTGAGCTGTAATTCACTGACTGAGAAAGCGGCAAAATATTTTTTTTAACTGTGAAAGAGAATTGATTAAGTACTTTATGATGAGAAAGTATGGGTTATTTTGTGAGAGGAGGAGAATGGAATTAATTTGTAACTCATTTTTTCAAATTTTCCTAATGGCATATCAGGAGGCCATTCAAAGTTCAAAGTAAATGTATTTTGAAAGTACATCTATGTTAATATATACTACCTTAAGATTCATTTTCTTGCAGACATAAAATACAACAGAATTTATGAAAAACTGCCAGACTCTGATTTATTACCACTGACTGATCTGATGTGAGAGTTACTGTTCTGTGGAGTGTTACAGAATCAGAATCAGGATATTATCACTGTACCTACAGTACTGTGCAATGGTTTTAGGCACATACTGTATATATAGCTAGAATGCCTAAGACTTTTGCGCAGCACTGTATTTGTCAACGTGGAGTGGAGACTGAATTTGTAAAGCTGGCCGTAGCAGAGGATGGCTAGGGTGGAGCTCTGCCAGACTGTGAGACTGGTGCCAGAGAAGGAAGGCTGGGGTAGGGTGGTGGTGGAGTGTAGAATACCCACCCGTGAGTCACTAGACAAGGTCATTTGATTTCAAATAATTGGCTTATTGATCATTACAGAATGTCTCCCTGGTGCATCCCACTTCTTCCCTCTCCCTTCCCCTTTTCCCAACCATGATTCCCCTCTCCCTGCCCCCTTCCCACACTCAGTCCATAATAGAGATCCATATCAGACTCATGTATATCATTAAAATTTGTGTTTTTTATTGCAGCAGCAGTACAGTGTAATGCATTTTTAAAATGATAAATTACAACAAGAAATATGTATTAAACATTAAATTAAATAAGTTAGCAAAATGAGAGCAAAACTAGTGAGATAGTGTTCATGGATTGGTTCATGGTCTGTTCAGATGGTGGAGGGGAAGAAGCTGTTCCTAAAATGTTGAGTGTGTGTCTTCAGACTCCCGTATCACCTCCTTGAGAGTAGCAATGAGAAGAGAGCATGTCCTGGGTGATAGGGGTCTTTAGTGATGGAAAATCAAAAAAAAACTTCTGTCCCTTGAGTCTGTGTTGGCTCTGAGAAATTCCAATCAATCCTATTCTCCGCATTTTTCCCAGTAAATTATACCCTCCCACAAGTCCATTAACTCCCAATCTATCACCACCAGAGTTAGATGTAATTGACAGTGGCCAGCTAACATGTAATTGGGATATGGGAGGAAACTAGGGAGCCCCAGAGGAGAAACCCATCCTCTCGCATTGTAATGTAGCAGTTAGCATGGTGCTATCTCCGTGCCAGAGAGCCAGATGCAATTCCCACCACTGTCTGTGAGGAGTTTGTATGTTCTCCATTTGTCCACATGTCTGGTTTCCGCCCACATTCCAAAGACATACGGGTTGGTAGGCTGATTAGTCACGAGGGTGCAACTGGCTTATTGGGCCAGTGAGGTCCTGATCCTGTGCTATATCCCTAAAGAAAATTCACAACTTCACGTTGACAGTGGTGGAAGACAGAATCGAATGAGATTGCCAGAGCTGTGACACAGCAGCTTGAGGATTCTAGTGGATTTGAGCAACCAGCAAAGTTTAAATTGCCTTACTCTGAAGAATCAAGTGTAGTTTAGATTTAAAGCAAATTACCTCCCTGGAAGTGATGCAAGACTGATGTACAGCTAGAGACCAGAAACGTGAATCACAGCTCAGAAAGCATTGATTGGGGACGCAAAGTTCGGACAAGCTGCTGTCTTACATCCTGTGCGGCAACACCTAAAGCATTTAAATGCATGCAGACTTCTCCCCCTCAGATTGGGTAAGGCGAGAACTAGGGGCCATGTGTTTAGGGTGAAAGGTGAAATATTTAAAGGGAATTCTGGGGGGAAGCTTCTTCACTCAGCGGTTGGTTTGAATGTGGAATGAGCTGCCAGCGGAAGTGATAGATGTGGGTTCAATTGCAACATGTTTGGATAGGTAAATGGACGAGAGGGGTTTAGAGGTTTATGGTCCAAGTGCAGGTATGTGGCACTAGGCAGAAGACCAAGTTAGCATGGAGTAGATTGGCCAAAGGACCTGCATCAGTGCTGTAGTACTCTATGATCTCTGAATATTAATGACACTGGAGCTAACTGATTGATACCACTGTCCGGTGCGACAGTTGGCCCTTATTCTGATCATCACTGGGTCCATTTTAATGGCCTCCATCAACATAACAGGCAATGAAAATACTGACAGGATGGGACAGGTAGCATCTTTAAAGAAAGGGAAAAACAGAATTAATATTACACATTGATAACCCTCCATTACATTTTGCCAATCATTTTAAATCTGCCATTGAAAGCAGCAGCTTTTAATTTTATGGAAACCTATTTTGGTTTTACATGTATTCAAATCTCCTCCTAGCTTTCACAACTTTAAGGAGAACCACTTTGCTTCTCCTGTCCAGAATTCAATGATTGGACATAAGTATAATACCTCAACTAGGAAAACACGTTGAGGGAGGGCAGAAGAAGCAAAGGAATGGAAAAGCCATACAATAAGTTCTGGGAGATTGTTTGGTATCAGCAACAGAGAATTGGGAGAGAGTTCAATGTCAGTAACAGTGAACTGGGTGAGTTTTCATAGGCTATTATACCACCAGAAGTCACTGACTGGCGTTCGACTCCCACTGCTGTCTCTACGGAGTTTGTATGTTATCCCCATGATTGTGTGGGTTTCCTCCTGGTTTCAAGATTAGTATCTGAAACTGGTCAGCATGGACTAGATGGGCTGAAGGTCCTGTTTCTATGCTGCAGTCCCTTTAATTCAAGTTCAAGTTTAGTTGTCTTTCAACCATGCATGAATATCCTTGAATACAGCCAAATGAAATAGAGTTCCTCCGGGGTCAAGGTGCAAAACACAGTACCAACACAGCAGAAGGCACATATAGCACATATAAGATAGCAGTAAACATACTGTCATATTATATATGTGCATGCATCCACACAGTCCAGCTTGTCTTCCATTGAGCAAACACTGGAGGGCAGCACCAATGGGACGCCAGCCCCAATCCAACATGGATGACACGCTACCTCATCTCCAGCATCTTCCCTCCTGGACTGCTGCGATACGCAAGCACGCAGCATAAGTCCTAGTCCTTGCTACAACCGAGGGCATGCAGCTCCCTCGTCGTACGTCTCTCCAGTCAATCAGTGAATATTAAATTACCGATGTCCAACAGGGTTCTGCAAGCACAAGAAAAACATCCAAGGCAATTACTTGCTGTTCGACTGCACACTCACCTTCATACACTGACTACAACACCTTTCCATAGCAGACAGCAACAGGATTCACATCAACTCCAGACCCTGCTCTATCAAACAACTCCCTGGTGGGTAAACCTACAGTACTTAAAGTTCATAATGTCCAGCAGTATTTTTAATCGTAAAAATAAAGTTTCAGAAAGACAAAAATACCTTGGCTGGCCAAGAGGCAGCTGCATCTGAGTGTGCCACCACCTTAACAGAATTCTATGGCCATCAGTAACAGCAGAAGACAGTGACTAAGCAATTGTAGTTCATGGTGCTGTCAGGCACCACAGGGGCTCCAGCAAAACAGCAGGGGTGATTATTTCCGGGGCCAATGGGGAAGGACCAGAGAGTAAAACTAATTGATTCTCCTTTTCAAAGAGCTGTGGGGGACACATTCAATCAGAATTCATTCTCTCTGCCCATATCAGGTGAATAGCAGTAACATACATCACTAGACAGTGAATTTGCCATGCACTAAAGCAGGAGATAAGCAGCAAGGTTAAATGGGGACAGACACTCCTTCTAAAAGAGGGAGGCCCAGTAGGGTAGTGGTTAGCATAAGGCTACTACAGCACAAACAATCACTGACTGGCGTTCAATTCCCACCGCTGTATTTAAGGAGTTTGTATGTAATCCCCATGATTGTGTGGGTTTCCTCCTGATGCTCTAGTTTCCTCCCACATTCCAAAGACATACAGGTTAGGGTTGCAAAGTTGTAGGCATGCTATGTTAGCACCAGAAGCATAGCAATTCTTACGGGCTGTCTCCAGCACATCTTGGACAGTGTTGGTCATTGACGCAAAGGACGCATTTCACTGTATGTTTCGATGAACATGCGACAAATGAAGCTCATCTTTATCTTTCTAAAATGTTCCAGCATATGTCAGCCTCTAGAGAATGGTATAAGGATTCAAAGATTCTAGGATTCAAAGCACATTTCTTATCACAGTATATATAAATTATACAATCTTGAGATTTGTCTGCTTATAAGCAGCTGAAAAGCAAGAAACCTGAAAGAACCCAATTAAACAATAAAGACCAGCACCCAATGCACGGAGAAAGACAAAAAAACACAAATCTTGTAAACAATAAAAGCAAGCAACAGTATTCAGAACCAAATAGCCCAGAGCCCATAGCAACCGGAGTAGGCCCATAGCCTCAGTCTCAAGCTCACAAAGCTCACAGACAAAAAGCGCCTAGCAGCTGGAGCCGTGGAGAGCATCTTCGGGTGAACATGCAGAAGTGCACGCGGAGTCAGCCCAACCCTCGCCTCCGGTCCCGAGACTTTACCTTCCAGTCTATCTGGGCCGGCATTTAAATTGTCCAAACACTGGATCGTGCCTCGTTCTAGGACTCGGGCCCCACTGCAGCGATAAGCTCTGGGCTTAGACCTCACCACCCAGCCATAAGCCATTCTTGGCCTTTATCAGCTCAGTGCATAGAGCAATCCATCTTCACTCCTAGCTTTGCTAGTCAGGCATTGAAGCTCTTCTATGAAACGTTAGCTCCAACTCCGACTCCGAAACTACCTCAAACACGCTACGTACTGACTTAGCAACACACCAGCACAGCACATCCCTCAATTCTGCTTCATCTTCACTCGCCTCTTCATTGTTTGCAGTGATAGTTGACCCACAATTCACCTCAGAAAAGGTGTTATTAATAATATTTTAGTCAAATTTCTTGCCTTTTGAACTACCAGTAAGCTGACCCCATCTTCAGTAGCACCATCTTAAAACAGAAATATATCAAAGTACTATCAAGAGCAGAGCAGTCTGGTTAAATTTAGATTAGCTGTGATCTCTGCTGTTCCTGCCATCATTGTGGGTTCCAACGTTGTGATAGTTTCGCTCACTGTTTCTGCTGGTGTTTGAGATTTTGGTGAAGAACATAGGAACTAACAGACTTCCCACACAAGTGGAAAGTGCCAGGGGCACTTCGTTATATTCAGCTTACCTAGGATTTAGTCCTGTTTTCCCAATGGAAGATATGTATGGAAATGTTAAAATTAGGTGCAACGCACACAGAGTGCTAGAAGTACTCAGCCAGTCAGGCAGCATCCGTGGAGGGGAAAGAACAATTGATGTTCATGCCATTCTAATGAGGGGTCTCAGCCTGGAACATTAACTGTTTATTCCTCTGCATAAATTCTGCCTGACTAGCTGAGTTCCTCCGGCATTTTATGTGTATTGCTCAAGTATTTCAGCATCGCTTGTGGTTAGCCTGAGACCTTTGTACAGTACAGTATTTGACAACGTGGAGCAGAGAGTGAGTTTGTAAGAGCGGGAGCAAAGGATGTTGGGAATGGCAAAGTTGGAGTGCTGGTTGAGGAGTGTAGGACAGGTGGCAGAGGAGGAGTGCCAGGGGCTCAAGGTAAGATAATTTCATTCCAAATGATGCAGTTATTGATCGTTACAGAATGTCTCTCTGGTGCCTGCCACTCCTTCCCCTCTCCCTTCCCCTATTCCCAACCATAATTCCCCTCTCCCTGCCTCCTTTCCATTCCCAGTCCACAATAGAGACCCATCTCAGAATCAGGTTTATCATCACTCACAAATGTCACAAAATTTCCTTTTATCTTGCGGCAGCAGTACAATATTATACATAAAATCACTACAGTACTATGCAAATGTCAGGCACCCTAGATATCAATCTATCTTTACGTAAGAGTTTTGCACAGAACTGTATATTCATCCACACCTTAACCATTTTTAACCATTTTAATGTTCTGCACCATGGAAACAGACCCTTTGATCCAAATTCTCCATACCAAGCAGGCGCATATTGACACTCATCCTATTTCCCTGCATTTGGCCCAGATCTCACCAAACCTTCCCTATCCAAATTTCTTTTAAGCATTCTAATTGTACCTGCCTCAACTATTTCCTCTGGCAGCTTGTTTGATATACTCAATGTTCTCTGTGTGGAAAACTTGCTCCCTCAGCTCCCTTTCATTCCTCTCTTGTCTTAAATTTAGACCTCTAATTTTAAACTTCCCTACCCTGTAAAGATAGTGACTACCTATGCCTCAGGGTAGAACAGTAGCATGCCAGTTAGCATAACACTATTACAGTGTCAGTGACCTGGGTTCAATTCCTGCCGCCGTCTGTAAGATAGATAGATAGATAGATAGATAGATACTTTATTCATCCCCATGGGGAAATTCAACTTTTTTTCCAATGTCCCATACACTTGTTGTAGCAAAACTAATTACATACAATACTTAACTCAGTAAAAAATATGATATACATCTAAATCACTATCTCAAAAAGCATTAATAATAGCTTTTAAAAAGTTCTTAAGTCCTGGCGGTAGAATTGTAAAGCCTAATGGCATTGGGGAGTATTGACCTCTTCATCCTGTCTGAGGAGCATTGCATCGATAGTAACCTGTCGCTGAAACTGCTTCTCTGTCTCTGGATGGTGCTATGCAGAGGATGTTCAGAGTTATCCATAATTGACCGTAGCCTACTCAGCGCCCTTCGCTCAGCTACCGATGTTAAACCCTCCAGTACTTTGCCCACGACAGAGCCCGCCTTCCTTACCAGCTTATTAAGACGTGAGGCATCCCTCTTCTTAATACTTCCTCCCCAACACGCCACCACAAAGAAGAGGGCGCTCTCCACAACTGACCTATAGAACATCTTCAGCATCTCACTACAGACATTGAATGACGCCAACCTTCTTAGGAAGTACAGTCGACTCTGTGCCTTCCTGCACAAGGCATCTGTGTTGGCAGTCCAGTCTAGCTTCTCGTCTAACTGTACTCCCAGATACTTGTAGGTCTTAACCTGCTCCACACATTCTCCATTAATGATCACTGGCTCCATATGAGGCCTAGATCTCCTAAAGTCCACCACCATCTCCTTGGTCTTGGTGACATTGAGACGCAGGTAGTTTGAGTTGCACCATATCACAAAGTCCTGTATCAGTTTCCTATACTCCTCCTCCTGTCCATTCCTGACACACCCCACTATGGCCGTGTCATCAGCGAACTTCTGCACATGGCAGGACTCCAAGTTATATTGGAAGTCTGATGTGTACAGGGTGAACAGGACCGGAGAGAGTACGGTTCCCTGCGGCGCTCCTGTGCTGCTGACCACCGTGTCAGATCTACAGTCTCCCAACCGCACATACTGAGGTCTATCTGTCCTCAGTAAGGAGTTTGTACGTTCTCCCTGTGACTGCACGTGTTTCCTCCAAGTGTTCCAGTTTCCTCCCACAGTCCAAAGATGTGTGGGTCAGTAGGTTAATTGGTCACATGTGTGTAATTGGGCAGAGTAAGCTCATTGGGACAGAAGAGGCTGTTACCATGCTGCATGTCTAAGTATTAAAAACATTTTAAATATGCATTAAGTCTCTATCAGGTCACCCCTCAGTCTCCTCCTCTCCAGGGTAAGCAGCCTATCCAGTCTCTCTAAATACTCGTGCCCTCCAGACCAAGTAACACCCCTCTCCATCCATCACCCTCTCCAGCTTAACTTTCACGCAGAGGGTGGTGGGTGCGTGGAATGCACTGCCAGCAGAGATACAATAGGGTCCTTTAAGAGACTCTGAGATAGGTACATGGAGCTTAGAAAAATAGAGAGCTGTGTGGCAGGGAAATTCTAGGCAGTTTCTAGAGTAGGTTACATGGTCGGCACAACATTGTGGGCCGAAGGGCCTGTATTGTGCTGTCGTTTTTCTATGTTACTATGTTTAACCTCTAGGATTATTACTGCTTAGATGTCTCCCACTGATTTAAGATGTCAAATTTACATCTGGATGTGGGCAAAGGCACGTTGATGCATTGTAGCTTGGAAAGTAAACTTTGCTTTAGAGAGGAGTTAGCTCTCTCCATACATCTGATCTACAATTGTAATTTGCTGTTCTGATACTTCACAGGAAGATAAATCAAAGGCAGCCCATGGAGTATTAAGCCCCAAGTGAGATGCACCAGAAGGCAAGGCCTGAAGAAGCGTGTGATTCTCTTCTGGGGATTCTTTTGGATTTAATTTTAGTTCTCCCATGTTAGATAACATGAGCCCTACAGACTCACTTTCTGTTCATCTGGGCTCCTTCTGCCTTGCTGTGTCATTTAATCAACTGGGTTAACGTCGATTGGGAGATAATATGTATTTATGTATTTATTGAGAGACAACACGGAATAGGCCCTTCCGGCCCGTCGAGCCCTACCGCTCAGCAACCCGTGAATTTCACCCTCGCCTAATCACAGGACAATTTATAATGACCAATTAACCTACCTACCAGTTCACCTTTGGACTGTGGGAGGAAACCAGGGCACCCTGAAGAAACCCACGCAGTCATGAGGAGAATTTACAGACTCCTTACAAGCAGTGTCAGGAATTGAAACTGGGTCACCTGTACTGCAAAGCGTTGTGCTAACCACTATGCCACTTTGTCGCTCGAATATTGGCCTAGCACACACTGCCTGAGAAGGTAAGCACTTCCATAACAATTGAGAAGTATCTGGATGAGCGATTGAATCACCAATGCATAGTCCAAAACTGGGTACTTGATGGTCAGCGTGGAGACGGTGGGTGGAGGAGCTGACGGGCTTCGTCTGTTCGTTTCCCTTGGATAAAACTCCCAGAAGTGATGGCTTACCAGTGGAGTTGTACTCAGCACTGTGGGATGGGATGCGGGAAATCGATGCTTCTGGCAGGCAGCACGTCAGAGTCCATGAGGAAGGGCATCATCATTATGCTCATTAGCAAACAGAAGAGGAAGAGAGAAGACATCAGGAGCTGGAGACAAATCTCACTGTTAAATGTAGATGACAAGATCCCGTCCAAGGTCATTGCCAACTGGATCAGGTCTGTTCTGGAATAGGTGATTTACCCAGACCAAACCTGTGCCATACTTGGTAGAAAGATCTTTAGCAGACTCACACTACTCAAGGGTACCATTGCCTACATACAGGACAGAGGGATGGATGCCAGCCCGGACATCTTTGTCTATGGGAAGATCAGTAACAGGGTATCACAAATGAACATAACGGACATGCTCTACAAGATAAGTTTTGGGGATGGAATCAGGGATTTGATCCAACTGCTCTGCACAGATATGTAGTGTAAATCCAGTGGGTGTGAAGCAGATAGCTTTCCCATCAAGTATGGGGTCAGGCAGGGTTATCCACTCTCCCCTGTCTTGTTTGTGTGCTCTATAGACCCTTTGCCAACTTGAACAAGAAGGAGAAGATAGTGCCCGTGAAAAACATTACCAAAAGCGACAACATCCTCAAATCGGTTCATGAAGCAAATCCTTTCACTTATTTTACGTTGTCTTTTTTATTTCAGATGTGGTCCTGCTACTGTTGGAGCCTGTTATCTACATTCTGGCTGTGTGCTTATGGGCCAATCGGACTATCTCTGATAGGGTTCCATCAGGCTGCAAGCAAAGAGTGTGGCGTGGACACCAGGAAGCCAGGAGATGGGACGTGAGCCCATGATCAACTCCATCTCTTGCCAATGTCACTGATTAAAGCTTCGAGGAAGATTAAAATCATTGGGGCGAGTGCAGAGGGCAAACAGGTGTTCAGCACCATCTGCCAGCCTCTTTCTGCTCCTTCTGGAGGAAGGTGTCTGCCTGTGGACGTCACTCTCTCTCTCTCCTTTGTGCTCTTGAGGAAAGGTCCTTGCATTCAAGTGATCTCCCTCTGCCTCAAACAGTCGAGGATGGCACCAGAGCAAGTTCTAATCGCCATGGTTTGTAGATTTGGACTAAGTCAGCTTTATGATGTGTTCTAGTTCTCTGCTCCTTTTTTTTGTTGCTACTTCTGGGCGATTTTTGAATCGGGGTGACCAACAGATTGTGAACACTGAGCTGAACTGAAATATGCCTTTTGATTTTGTGTTTTATATTCTCTGTTATCGCTGGTTTTCTTTTATCGCTATTAGCATGATTTTTATTGAGCGTGGGGGAGGGGCTTTTCCGTTGAAAGGTTGTTTCCATGGTTCCTTGTCTCATGGCTATCTGTGGAAAGATGAATTTCCGGGTTGTATGCTGCATACATGCTTCGATACTAAATGTAACTTGAATCTCTGAATCCTTGAGGAGCATAGGAGGGCTAACATTGCCAGGCAGTGGAGGGAGCCAGGTGAGAAACACCCAGTATATGGATGATGTCGTTGCCTTCTGCTCAGATCTGAGGTCAGTTTGCAGATTGATCAGCATCTACGACCAGCTTGAATTGGCATCAGGGATCAGAGTTAACCGCATAAAGAGCAAGTAGCTCTTTGGCTACTAAACTGACTGATATAGTGATACCGAAGCTGCTGGGGATCTCTTTACACCCACAGCTGTGTGGCAAGGCACAATTCAAGTGGCATCTATAAATTTGCTGACGATACAGCCATTGTTGACAGAATCTCAGATGGTGACAAGCAGGCGTACCGGAGCGAGATATACTTGCTAGTTGAGTGGTGTTGCTGCAACAAGCTTGCACTCAATGTCAGTAAGACGGAAGAGCTGAGTGTGGACTTCAGGAAGTGTAAGACAAGGGAACACACATCAATCCTCATCAGAAGTAGAGAGAGTGAGCAATTTCAAATTCCTGGGTGTTAATATCTCTAAGGAGCTAACCTGGTCCTTAAAGAAGGCAAGACAGTGGTTATAAAAACAATAAAAACAAAAACAGACTTCTGGTAAGATGGCGACTGTTTAGCTGCTCCAAACTTTTGCTCCGTCATTCCCCCATCTTTGCACTATATGTCTCCATTCTTAAACCTTAGTTAGGTATTTTATTAGATTTCTTTTACTTGCCTGCGAACACATCTATCTTATAATGTCCTACCAAAAGTACTAAAACCAGGAAAAAAGAAATTTCTACGGCTTTGCCGGCTGACATTTTCGCTGCTTTGGAACAGCATCGACAGATTTTAGAACTTCTTTCAACCGGCTGGATGTCAAATTGAATCGGATCAACGCTAGAGTGGACGAACCTGCTGAACATTTATCTCGCATTGACTTAGCTTCTGAAGATTTAAAACGCCATGTCCAATATCTGGAAACCCTCTGCTCCAGCCTGGAGGAGAAGAATTGTAAACTTTTTTCCAAAATGGTGGATCTTGAAAACCGTAGCAGATGTTGCAATCTACGAATTCTTGGTTTGCCAGAGGCCACCGAACAGGGCTCTCCTGTGAAATTTTTTTCCGATTTTCTCTGTGAGATTTTTGGGAAAGAATTTCTCCCGACTCCACCTGAGCTTGAAAGGGCACACAGGATCTACGTTCCCCGTGCAATTCTGGGTTCCCGCCCACGGCCGTTAATTTTGTACTTTCATCAATACCAGGTGAAAAACCGTTTGATGATGGAGGCACGCCGCAGAGGTACTTTTGCCTTTCAAAATACAGTCATTCATTTTGTGGAGGATTTTGCCCCCCAGGTTCTGAAGATGCGTGCTGAGTTTAAAGGTGTAATGAAAGTGCTTTTTGATCGTGGTCTCAGACCCTCTCTTCGAAATCCAGCCGACCTTCGAATTACGCTTGCTACTGGAGAATATAAGTGGTTTAAATCAGTGAAGGAGGCTGAGGCATTTGTTGGAAGTCTTCCGGCCATTCCGTCTCCTTCGGAACCCGGTCTGACCTTCTAAAATGGTGAATAAGTACGTCTCATAGTAAAGCTATTTTTTCCGGACTCAGACTTTACTTGAATAATTCAGTCATTATCTATTGAAACTCTAAGGGCTGTAGACAATCTCTCCCTGGACTTGGTGCATTTTTTCTAAATAGATAATCCGAGTTTAATGTTTCCTTGCAGACGTTTAGACTGTACTTGTGTAATCTATTTTATTCTTGTATAACTTTATTTATAGAGATCTACAATTGACTCTAACTTGTTTTGGAGGTTTGGAGTTTTTATTGAAGGCCTCCCTGTTGGTTGATTCATGGTTTAAGTTTTGCCTTTTTATTTCTGTAAATGGTTGATAAGTACTCTCTTCGAATCTATAATTTCCCCCTTTTCTCCCTCTTTTTTTTTCTTTTAATCTTCTATAATCTTTCGCGGGTAGGTTAGTTTTGGTTTTCTTCTGATTTTCTTCGTATTAAGTTTTATACTTCTGTTGAAGTTGTTCCTATTTGTAATTATGTTTTCTAGTGCATAAACTAGTTACCATTTGCTATACTATTTATACGGAACTGTTGTAACGACACAGAACTGGAAGTCATACTTGGGTTAATTTTTTTGGTAGAGCTAGCTGCTCTTTTTGGTAGCCGTCTAGTTTTGGGTTGCGAGGCTGGGGTGGGTTCTCCAGTTCCAACACTACTCACTGTTTCTTTTGCTTTCCTTTGTTACTCAGGACATGTTTCTGTTTTGATTCTACAAATCTATGTTTACATTTTTGCTCCCAGACTGTTATTGTATTGCTTGACTTTTTATATGCCTGCTGCCTTCTACGCACTAACAATTGATAATGGTTAATACACTTAAATTTGTGAGCTGGAATGTAAAGGGATTGAATCACCCTGTTAAAAGAAGGAAGGTCTTCTCACATATTAAACAACTCAAAGCGGACATTGCTTTCCTTCAAGAAACTCATATTCGTTGTTTTGATAACTCCCGGCTTTTGTCAAAGTGGGTGGGTCAGCATTTTCATTCATCCTTTGCCGCCAAAGCTAGGGGGGTCTCCATCCTTATTAATTCAAATATTCCTTTTGAACTCCATAATAAGATATCTGATACAAATGGCCATTTTATTATTGTCTCTGGTAAACTATATAATACTAAAGTTGTACTAGCAAACCTGTATGCCCCCAATTTTGATGATGTTAATTTTTTTGAACGTTTTTTCTCCTCACTACCAGACTTAAACTCATACTCTCTTATACTGGGTGGTGATTTCAATTGTTGGTTAGATCCTAGTTTGGATCGATCGTCCTCTGTTACTAGACCACCTACTGACTCTGCCTTAGCTATTCAATCGTTTCTCTCTAATTATGGTATCTCTGATATATGGCGTTTCCTTCATCCTACTGAGAGAGATTATTCTTTTTTTCACATGTTTACCATACCTTTACTAGAATTGACTACTTCTTACTCGATAATCAACTCATTCCATTTGTCTATTCTTGTAATTATCAGAGTATACTGATTTCTGACCATGCCCCAATTACTCTGTCTTTAAATTTTCCAGGTCTCCCTCAGAGGAATAAACACTGGCGGTTTGATTCAACTTTATTATCGGATGAGGATTTTCTAAAATTTATCAAGGATCAGATAACCTTTTATTTTAACACCAATACATCACCTGAAGTGTCATCCCAGATTATCTGGGATGCCATGAAAGCATATTTGAGGGGTCAAATAATCTCCTATACAGCAAATCTTAATAGAAAGTCCTGTGCAGATCGATTAGTCCTCATTAATCAGATTAAAGAATTGGATCAACTGTATGCTCAAACTAAGAATCCTGAACTATACAAGAAACGTGTAGAGCTTCAAACTAAATTTAATCTTCTGTATACTCAACCTGTCGAACGCCAACTTCTTGAAAGTCAGAGTCGCTTTTATATTCATGGTGACAAATCTGGTAAATTTCTAGCCAATCAGCTGAGGCGTTCGAAAGCCAAACAACATATTACAAAGATCCAGAAGGAGAATGGAGACTTTACATCGGATCACTTAGAAATCAATGACGCATTTAAAAATTTCTATTCTCGACTTTATTCCTCTGAATCCTTGAATGACAATATCTCTATTGATCATTTTTTAAATAATCTGAATATTCCTTCGCTTTCATCTGATTATAAAGCCAAACTTAATGCGCCTATATCATCAGAAGAAATATCTTTTGCAATTTCTGCATGTTCCTCAGGGAAATCTCCTGGACCTGATGGGTTCCCCGTAGAATTTTATAAATCATTCTCTTCACTTCTTTCTCCTCAGTTACTCTCAGTATTATCTGACTCGTTTAACTACGGCAAATTGCCACCCTCTTTTAATGAGGCATCTATTATTCTTTTATTAAAAAAGGGTAAAGACCCAACAGAGTGTTCCTCGTATAGGCCGATTTCTTTGCTTAATGTTGATGTTAAAATCTTGGCCAAAGTTTTGGCCTATAGATTAGAAACTGTTATTCCCTCTATTATTTCTGATGATCAAACTGGTTTTATTAAAAACCATCTTCCTTTTTTTAACATTCGGCGTTTATTTAACATTTTATATTCACCTCCAACTGGGATTCCTGAATGTGTTATTTCCCTCGATGCGGAGAAAGCATTTGATCGTATAGAGTGGAACTACCTTTTTGCAGTTTTAGAAAAATTTGACTTCGGTCAGAGTTTTATCTCTTGGATCAAATTGCTGTATTTGTGTCCTACTGCCTCTGTTTTAACTACCGTAGATTCCGTACTACAGAGCGCACCTGATTAAAAGCCGCAGGCTCTAATTTTAGAAAGAAAATCAATTTTGTACTTGTACAAGCCGCACCGGATTTTAAGCCGCAGGTGTCCCACGTTGTAATATGAGATATTTACACAGAAAGACATTACACGTGAGGATTTTTTAACTTTTAATTAAATCCGTATGGTAACATAAACAAATACATATTGCAAATGCTTTTTTTCGAACCGTGCCTGTAACACGGCTACTTTTAAATATACATACATATCGGTAACACACAAATTACGTTGCGTATACTTTTTTACTGAACAGTGCACGAACAACATTCCAATATCTCCTAATGACTGGTAAAAAAATATATACTGCAGCCTACCAGGAAAAGTTATTGATCGCCTTTAACTTAAAAGCAGCGTTCTCGCGCGGGTCTAATGCGCTCGCCCCCACCTTTCTGTTTATCGCAAACCGGTATTTTCCCACAAGACGCGGCGAAACCGGATGTGACGTCATAGCATCCCGGGATGTAGTACAGAAAACAAATATACTTAAAACACTTCTAACTTTAACTAGAAAATACTAACAAATGAATTACTAAGCGAAAATATTATAAACTAAATAACTGCCATAAAGGCAGCACAATGCTTTTCTTCGAGTGTTTTCCATGTTGATGAGGGTGAGTACAAATGACTGATTTACAATAATTTAATTGTGAAAGTGCGCTTGATTTATCGTACAATTTCATTGGACCTCTGTGAACTACTCATCAATTTTATTGGTCTACTGTTACGAGGCAAAATGTTTTTGGCGGCATGAAAAAAAAACATGCATTAGCCGCACCGTAGTAAAGGCCGCAGTGTTCAAAGCTGTTCAAAATGTGGGAAAAAAGTAGCGGCTTATAATCCGGCATCTACGGTAATTTTCAGAAATCCCAGTTATTTAACCTCAAACGTGGCACCCGTCAGGGATGCTCTTTAAGTCCCTTTCTCTTTGATTTGGCTATAGAACCTTTGGCGATAGCTTTTCAAAATTGGAGAGGGGGTGTTGAGCATAAAGTTTTTCTCTATGCTGATGACTTATTACTTTTTCTTTCAAATCCGTCTACATCCTTACCTCCAATGTTTTCACTTCTTGACCAGTTTAGCCAGTTCTCTGGATATAAACTTAATTTACATAAGAACGAACTTTTCCCAATTAATAAAGAAGCACAAGAATTAACATTTCGTGATCTCCCTTTTAAAGTAGTCCACAATCAATTTACTTATCTTGGGATTACAGTCACAAGGAAGTTTAAAGATCTCTTTCGTGAAAATTTTGCCAATCTTTCATATACTATTAAACAGAGCCTGTTACAATGGTCACCTCTATCTATGTCTTTGGTAGGTCGTATTAATGTTGTTAAAATGTATGTTCTCCCTAAACTTTTATATTTATTTCAATCAATCCCAATTTTTATTCCTAAATCTTTTTTTGATTCCTTAGACTATTATTTTGTCATATCTGTGGAAGAATAAGCGCTCTAGAATTAATAAAGTTTATCTCCAAAAATCTAAAAAAGAGGGTGGCATGGCTTTACCTAACTTTCGTTTATATTATTGGGCAGCCAATATACGTTGTGCTACCTTTTGGTCTTTTTTCCATGGCCAACCCGAGTGCCCTAACTGGGTGACAATGGAGTTGAGCTCCACTAAAGAATTATCTATCTCTGCACTTCTCGGCTCTGTACTCCCCAGTAGTTTGTCCAGATTAATAGTTAATCCTCTTGCTAGACACACAGATTTGGGGGTTTGATTGTCCTGATTTATATTCTTTATATTGTGTTGTGGTTGGTCTGGAGTTTTTTTTTGTTGCAGGGCTTGGGGAGGATACTAATTTTACATGTCTTCAATTTGGGTGCTTTCTCAATTATCTTTCTTTGTATCATATTATTATTGTATGTTTATTTTTGCACTGTATCAATGTTCTTCATTTTGATCTGGGTTTTTTTTTATCTGTAGCTATGTAGAAAATGTATTAAAAAACTAATTAAAAAAAAAGAAAACAAAAACACAAAATGCTGGCAGAATTCAGCAGGCCAGACAGCATCTATGGGAGGAGGTAGTGACGATGTTTCGGGCAGAAACCCTTCATCAGGAGGGTTATATTTCATTAGGAGTTTGAAGCGATTTGGTTTGTCACCTAAAACACTTAAAAACTTCTACAGATGACATTCTACAGGGGCACAATTGAGAGCATCCAGACTGGCTGCATCACTGCCTGGTATGGGATCTGTACTTCCCTCAATCGCAGGACTGTGCAGAGAGTGGCCCAGACAGCCCAGTGCATCTGTAGATGTGAACTTCCCACTATTCAGGACATTCACAGAGACAGGTGCATAAAAAAGGCCAGAAGGATCATTGGGGACCTGGGTCACCGCAACCACAAACTGTTCCAGTTGCTACCATCCGGGAAATGGTACCACAGCATAAAATCCAGGACCAACAGGCTCCGGGACAGCTTCTTCCACCAGGCCATCAGACTAATTAATTCACACTGATACAATTGTATTTCTATGCTATATTGACTGTCCTGTTGTACATACTATTTATTATAAATTACTATAAATATCACATTGCACATTCAGACAAAGACGTAATATAAAGATTTTTGCTCTTAATGTATGTGAAGGATGTCATTAATAAAGTTCAATTCGACATGTGCCGATGATATTAAACCTGATTCTGATTCTGGTTCAGAGGAACCTGGGCATTTAACAGGATTTGGCAGGAGTAGATTTGGAAGGTTAAATGAAGATTGGGACTGTGGGAACTGTGCTTGCTCTGAATATCAGGAAGAACTTGGTCATTTAGTGTTATTAGAGCTGCACAGTCAAGACCTGTCTCCCATTCCTCCAGCCTGGAAACCACTACTGCTGTCTTCCGGTTTATCTGGGGATCAAGAGTGGAAGGAGTCAGATGGGTCGCAATGCATAAGTTACGGGACGACGGGGGAAAAGGTGTGTCAATGTCATCCTCATCCTTTGTGCGTGACTATACCAGGCTGTGTGTGCCCCCATGGTTGCAAAGGACGGGTGTGGCCTCATTGCCATGCAACATCACAGTCAGCTGGATGCTACTGAATTACCTGTCCAGATCAACCCCTGGGACCACAGGTCCATCAGGCAGTGGTCAGCATGGAACGTCCTGCAGATACTGCAGGAGAAGGACTCAGTGGCTACAGAGGGGAGGTTTCCTGAGCAGACTGTCCAAACCATCTGGCAGAATGTCTCATCACCAGATTTCACCAACAAGCACCAAAGCCTCACGTGGCTGTCAGATCTTGCCTGCGTGAACGTCATTGCCCTCAGGATGACTGCACTGAGGAGGAGACAGTCCCTCACCTTTTTGCAAGCTGTGGGTTCGCAAAGAGGGTGTGGAAAAAGAGGCAAGGGCCCTTGTCATAGTTCACCCTGTGAAGCTGAGTACCTGGGATTCTGGAAGAGCTAAAGAGGAGGTACTAAAGCCTGCAGTTGCAACTGCAGTGGCCAAATTAAATTGTCCAAATGGGAAGCATGCTGGAAAATGCAGAGAAGGATCACCAGGTTGATTCCTGGGATAAAAGGACAGAACAAATTGGACATATACTTATTGAAGTACAAAAAATGACAGATGATCTTGCTGGTTTATACAGTACATAAGTGATCCTTGAGGAGATTGACTAGATGAAAGATGTTTATCTTAGTGGAAGTATCCATGAGTAAAGATCATAGATAAAAGGTTTTGTTCTCACAGCCTACCTCATTATGATCTCGCACTTCATCATTCACCTGCACCACACTTTTTCAGTAGCTTTTTCATTTTATCCTCCATTGTTTTTGTCTTGCCTTGTTGAACCTCAATGCACCATGTAATAATTTCACTAACCAGCACCAAGGCCTCATTTGGCTGCCGGTGGTGATCAGATCTTTCCAGCATGCATCACTCCCAACATATGTTGCCCTCAGGATGCCAGCACTGAGAAGGAGATGTTACTCACCTTTTTGAGGACAAAGAGGGTATAGAGGGTATAAACAAAATGCAGGACAAGCGTTTCCCTGTATCTTAGTTATGTGACAAGAATAAACCAGATATTATATCAATTTCAGCTTCTCCTAGTGAAAATTAATGTGCATCTTTCCCTTTCCCAGTTTTGACAACAGGTTGAATTCATGAAATATTGACTGGTTCTCAAGTTCAAGTTTAATTGTCATTCAATCATACACGAATACCCATGAATATAGCAAAATGAAACAGCGTTACTCCAAAGCCAAGGTGTAAAACACAGTACCAACAGTCACACACGGTACAATAAACATTTAGCACATATAAGACAGCAGGAAAATACAGTCACACAAAATATATACAGTCCAAGTCCCTCAGTCCATGAATGTTGCAGCAGTCTACAGTTGAACTCAATACATCTTGTCTTCTGCTGAGTGAACACTACCGGGCAGCACCGACTCCTGTCTGCCTGTATGCCGCACCACACTGTTTCTCTTTCCCAGTTCTGACAACAGTTAGAAATCAAAACATTGAGTGGTTCTCTTTCCACAGACACTTTTGACCTGCCAATATTTTCTTATATTTCAGGTTTCAATCATCTAAGTCATTTCTGATTTTCACTATTTATCATCCTACCTCAGTTAATGTTTCATCAGAACTGGAGGATGAGTGGATGGTTTACAGTGGAGACAGAATGAGGTGTAAGACAATGGCCTACATGGTAGTATTGGAGAATATGAATATTATGGAGTATTGGAGAATATGAATATTATGGAGTATAAAACTTAATGCTAAAAACTATGGTGTGTTGGTATATGCTAGGGAGAGGTGGCTGAAAGCGGTTGCCAGCTGTGAAGTTGCTGTGTAACCAAAACTGTGTGAAATGCTAAAGGACAATGATGTGTCAATATATGCTAATCAGGTATCCAATTGAATGTAGAGACAATATGTGTTAATGAAAAGTAACTCAGGGATATTTTGCTTTGAACTTGTCGACTGCGTAATAAAGCAATGTAGAGACAATATGTAGGGATATTTTGCTTTGAACAGGTCTGCTGTGTAATTAAAACTATATAGTCGACTAGAACAAATAAGTCAATAGGTAAAAACAATAGTAACTGTGATATGCACCGCTTGGATATGTTAATGCAGCTAAACCAGGTTTGCTTTAAAAAGCGGCTGTATCCGAGAATCAGGAGGCAGTCAGCGACCAGCTCAATGACTGTCTCAGCTTTGATTTGCAAATTAAAGTTTAACCCTTCTTGAAGAATCTTCTGCGTCTCCTGGTCATTTGAAAAGCACGAAAAACCACGACAGTAGTAGCAGTAATGCAATCACTACAGTTAAGTATGATGTTTTCCCAAGGGATTATTCACTTATTGGAGAACGCCAGCGCATGATTTTGTTTAATGTGGGGAGGCTAATGCATAGGCAACCACCACACAGTCCTTGACAGACTGGAGTCAGGGTCTAGTGGCATGGTATTCAAGACAGCTGGGGACCCCTCACTGCTGCAGCCTTCCTCTGCCTTCACTGCCATTGCGATGTGTCATCATCTTCCACAAGCTCATTGAGGTCTTGGATCGCTGTTTGTCTGGAAACTCCCCCTTGATCTTACTGTCATGGGTGTCCTATCAGGAGCTAAGCTTCAGACAGCATTGTCCTCGGAATTTCAGCAACTCAGCAGCTTCTCCTCCAAGACAAAGTGACAATCATCGGGGAAGGGACTACATGGAAGGTAAGTTATGACAGAGCAGGTGAGAAGGAGCGCAAACATTATCTGTTAAAAAGGCATCTTATAGAAACAAGATGAGGAAGGACCATAGCACGACAATGGGAGATATGAGTCTACTTGAAACAGAAAACTCAGTGCTCATTCCAGAAGGTTGCAAAGTGCCCAGATAGAGGATAAAATGTTCTTCTGGTTTGCATTGGGCCTCATCATTTCAGTGGAAGAGGTTATGGATGAACAAGTTATAATGAGAGTGGGACTGAGAAGTAAAGTAGCATGCAACAGGTAGCTCAAGATCACCACCTTCAATATTTTCTGCTCCACAGATATCTTCAGGCATGACTTGCGTCGTCACTTCTTCAGAGATTAGTTTATAGCTGATTGCCCTCGCTTCCTTCTAATGCCTAGGTCATTACCTTGCAGTGAAGATGACAAATGGTACTTCATGTGCATGTGCTCAATGGAATCGACCATATCTCATATTATCCATGGAAACAAAATCTCTAGGCAAAATCCGTGTAAGTTTAGTGGTAAAGCTTATTAACTAGGATGTCCTGTAACAGTGGTGACTGCAGGGTGCAGCATATAACTCATCTGTCAAAGTGTATCTGATTGATTATTCAAATGATTTAAATCACTTGCATAGCAAGTGATCACTTAGTCACAAATGAGCAATACGATGTCTCATGTTGATAATTGTGAATGATCACAATGCTTCTGAATACTGGAGCTAGTCATTTGAAACTTCCTTCACACTGCCGGCTACACTGAATTCATCACAACAAGCCATTCAAAACATGTGGATCTCCAATCGAGGAAGAAATATGATGTGAAGTTCACCTACACTTTTAAAAACGGCAAGCCTACTAGTCATGAATCAACATAAAAGATGATTAACTTGGTTTGAATGTTTTCTATCCATGAGAATACTTCGATTTAAATTAATAATTTTTTTAATATTTTGTTATAGAATTTAACATCATCTATAGAAACACAAACTAGAAATTAGATTAGACAGTAGTCTTTTGTTTTTTTTAATGTGAACATTGTGCACAAGTCATGACCACTTCCTGTCTAAGTTCTACCTCAACGGATATGGATCTAACTGTTCCTGTTACAATTCACCCCAATGTTAACTCCATTACCTCATTATACTTTCCTTTATATGATCACATCAGGAACATTACTCTATTGTTCCTGAGTTAAAACATTTATTATTAATTCCCATTTCAACAAAGATATAACTCTAAAAGTAGTAAGAGCTACATCATTGAAAGAGATTCCCCAGTAAATTGTCCTAGTATGTTGAAAGTCATTCATCAAATTATAAAATATTGTTTCTAGTAGCCCTCAGTACAGAGCGAGATCTCTCTGAATTGATGAAGTGTTCACTGTTCCCTTGGGTTGGTAATAGAAGGCGACCATGGTCACACAGACTCAGCATCTACTCTGGTCCCCTTCATGATTAGAGAGTGATTCCT
This sequence comes from Hemitrygon akajei, assembly GCF_048418815.1. Lineage (NCBI taxonomy): Eukaryota > Metazoa > Chordata > Chondrichthyes > Myliobatiformes > Dasyatidae > Hemitrygon > Hemitrygon akajei. The sequence continues at coordinate 24,467,018 of NC_133138.1, read as the reverse complement.
GCAGGAGGTACATGTTCCATCAAACTCCCCCTCTCCACCCACATTTCTAACTCCCGCCCCTTAACACTTGCCTTCCCTTCATTTCCTCAGGTTGCTGTGGAGAAACTGAAAGGCCACATGGAACTGGTGTTTGAAATAATGGATGATTTATTCGAAAAGTGACATGCATCAGGAGACCAGTCAAAGCTGATCTACCAGAGCATGAATTTGGGACAGCTTTCACATTCTCAGCTGATGAGATTACCAGTAAAACTGCATTTTGATACAGAAAGATTAATTATTAGACTAGATTCTGATCACAGAATAAAATGATTGTCCTCAGGTCTAACAGGAAATCCATTTTTCTACTTCAACGATGCCCCTGCATTCCATGTCACTCTTTACAGCTTTGGCTGCGATTCTCAGTTACCAATTAGCACAACCTACGTCTCTGTTCGCTAGTTTATTTCCAGTTTAATTGTGCTGGTGAATCTCAGGGACTTCTGGCTGACGGCTAACAAAACAAGGAAAACAACTAAATGCTTTGTTAATCACACTTCTTCTGGGGAACAATTGTTGCGAGTAACTTCTCTTTGGACTTGAAGGCAAATCGACATGGAACAAGTGAGGCAAGGCCTGTTGCTGAGAGCAAGGTGAAACTGAGGTTCAATTGATTTAAGGCGGTCTAGTTCGAGCGCCAGAGCATACTGATTCGACTGAACTTGATATTTGGACAGAGACTTAAGCGCTGTGCCGATTTGAAAAGGTTAGTTACAGGCTGAATCAAGGCAGTACCGACCAGGCCCCAGAGTGTATTGAGGCGAATAAACCCAACGTTTGGACGTTGACTTAGGCGCCGAGCCAATAGAAAAGGTCAGGGTGTCGGAGCCCGAGGTGAGGGACACACTGGTTCAGATCGCTGCTCAGCTCAGGCGCTGAACTATGGGATTCTCTTGTGGACTTCAGTTCAGAACACTATTTGTGTGTTTTTTCTCTCCACTTTGGGTGTTTGACAGTCTTCTCATTTTTATACGGGTTCTTTCATTTCTTACAAGTTTTTTAATGGGCATGTAGTGGTTTGTTCTCTCTGCACGTTGGGTGTTCAACTGTTCTCTTTCTTATTTGGGTTCTTTGGGTTTCTATGTTTCGTTACTGCCTGCTGGGAGATGAATCTCAAGTTGTATACTTGGATAATAAAAAAAACTTTGAACTTTGAACTCAATTATTAAGTTATTAGCCCTCACTGTTCTTTCCCATACAACAGTCACTTTAACAGCGGTGACCCAGTTCCTCTGGATCTGCATGTAGATGACAACGCTTTTGCCTGTCTTTGAGGCTGTGAAACCTGCAGATCTGGTTTCAAAGCCTCCTGCTGTGGTGTGCGCGCGTGCGCACACACACACACACACACACACACACGTGTGCACACAATCCTTTCTCAAGTGAACAGAAACATGTTTGATTGATCGATCTTTGAACTCTGGAGGGAATCTGCTTACCTGACAAAGTCAAAGTCGAGTTTATTGCCATATGCACAAGTGCAGTGAAAACTTGCAACAGCTTCACAGGCACAATAACACATCTGACTCATGCAGCCCACATTCTCTCTCCCATTGTACAAAGCATGGAAACAATGTGCTTTTAAAACACCTTCATTGATGTATAGGTGTTCAGCTAAGACTTCTTAACCAATCCAAGCTGAGAAGCTGCATGATTCTTAGATCACTTTCCCTGTGAGATAATCTTGTGTCTGTAGAGCAATGCCTTTCGTAACAGTCAGACTGTTGCAGATATTAACCCTCAACATTAATGATCAATTAGGCACAGACAGAATCTGCGTTTACAGACAAATACCATTATTGGTTCAGTAAACAACAAGTATCTGAATTATACAAACCGCTGGGTTTCCCTGACCCTCCACAAACAGTCAAAGAATAGAAAAGGTAATACTCAGGAAAAGGAATCTACATTGTCCAGGCATTCCTCTTGATCCCAACATAATCTCGACGTTTCCAACGTGGGGTCATCCACCTCTACGATGGCTGGTCTCCAGAGCTGTCACAGCGTATATTCCCAAAATCCTCCCTTCTTATCATTTTCCTTATAAATCTAATCTGTTACGTTTTGATTTTGTTGGCTCAGGCTCATCTGACTGCCCTGTGTGAGCTTCCAATTGGATCTGGCTCAAAGCTACAAGCAGTGTTCTTGGACCTCAGGTAACTTCCTTTCTTCTTTCCAAATCAAACCTGTTTGGCCAGGTTAACCAAACACTGGGCTCCTACTACTTCATATCACAGGGTGTTCTTTCTACAAACTTGCTATTTTTACATAACTGAATAAACAGCTTCTCAGACGATAATCAGCAGGAAACTTATTGCATCCACTTTCAGTTGCTCTGATGGAGCCATGCTGATCAAGAGCCAGTTTACGAGACAGAATAGTGACTGCAAGAACAGTATCACAAAGTGGCAGCCTCCATTCCTTCCAGCACATGTCAGAAACAAAGATGTCAGCTTTCTATGCTTCTATTGCTGATTCACAGGTTTATTCTCTCTGGTCAACATGGGGGAAAGGGTCTCACACCTTTGTTAATTTCAAAGTTCAAAGTAAATTTATTGTCCAAGTACATACACTCAGTGGCCACTTTATTAGGTACACCTGCTCGTTAATGTAAACATCTAATCAACCAATCACGTGGCAGCAACTGGATGCATAAAAGCATAGAGACATGGTCAAGAGGTTCAGTTGTTGTTCAGACCAAACATCAGAGTGGGGAAGAAATGTGATCTAAGTGACCTTGACTGTGGAACAATTGTTAGTGCCTGATGGGGTGGTTTGAGTGTCTCAGAAACTTCTGATCAGCTGGGATGAAGAGTTTATAGGGAATTATGCAAAAAACAAAACAAAAGCATCCAGTGAGAGGCAGTTCTGTTGGCAAGAATGCCTTGTTAATGAGAGAGGCCAGAGGAAATCGGCCAGTCTGGTTCAAACTGACAGAAAGGTGACAGTAACTCAAACAACCACTCATTACAACAGTAGTGTGCAGATAAATATCTCTGAACATGCAAATCAAACCTTGAAGTGAATGGGCTGCAGCAGCAGAAGATCAGGAACATATACTTAGCGGCAACTTCATTAGGTACAGAATAACCAAATGTTACCATATGGTACCTCGAGATTCATTTTCTTGCCAAAAAAAGTATAATAGAATTTACAAAGACTATAACTAAAGACTGACGAACAACCAATGTGCAAAAGAAGACAAACTGTGCAAATAAAAATTAATACTGAGGACATGAATTGTTAAGCATCCTTAAAAGTGAGTTTGTAAGTCATAGAATCAGTTCAGACTCAGTGATTGAAGTTATCCATACTGATTCAGGAGCCTGATTCAGGAGTTGTAGGGTAATAACTGTTCTTGAACCTGGTTGTGTGCGACTAAAGCTTCCGTACCTCATACCTGATGGAGGAAGTGAGTGGAGGGTATGGCCTGGGTGGTGGGGTCTTTGATGATGGATGCTGTTTCATGCGGCAGTGTTCCATACAAATATATTCAATGGTGAGGAGGGCTTTACCTGTGTTGGACTGGGCTGCATCCACCATTTTCTGTAGCTTTTACCATTTCCGAGCATTGATGTTTCTTTACTAGACCACAATACGATCAGTTAGGATACTCCCCGCTGAGCATCAATAGAAGCTTGTCATAGTTTTTGGTGACATGCCGAATCTACACAAATTTCTAAGGAAGTAAAGGCACTGGTGTGCTTTCTTTGTGATAATACTTCTGTGCTGATCCTAGAATAAATCCTCTGATCTAAAAGTCTTAGTTACCATGGTGATGGTACTAGCAGGTTTGCTGCCTCCAGTTACCACATTTTTCACAGGGACATTTGATATTGTTTATCTCATACAAAGAACTGGTCTGCATTCTGCATTACTTTGTGACGTATAAATACATATTTGTCTTTCACTGTGTTTCATAACATAATATGTAAAAACCCACTCGGGTTATGTCCCTTCATCCAACCACATCACACTTATGGAGAAAAATACGATTAAAATATATTAAAGCAAGCATGTTCTACTTTTCTTTTTTTGTGATTTTTTGAGAATAAAGGCACATCTTAATATATTTGAATCTACCTTCATTGCTATCTTTGGTAGGGCAAACCAGCTCCTAACCAGACATTGTCAAAGAAAAAGAATTATTATGTGCTGGAGGAACTCAGGTAGCATCTATGGATGGAAATGAACAGTTGACATTTCGGGCTGAGACCCTTCATCAGGACTCGAAAGGAAGGGGGCAAGAAAGCAGAAGTAAGACAGGGAAGTGGACGAAGTACAAGCTGGCAAATGATAGATGAGGTCAGGTGAGGGAGAAAGAGGGTGGGTGGCAGAGGATGAAGTAAGAAGCTGGGAAGTGACAGGCTGAAGAAGAAGGAATCTGATAGGAGAGGATAGTGGACCACGGAACAAAGGGAAGGAAGAGGGGAACCAGAGGGAGGTGATTGCACTGTGAGAAGGGGTGAGAGGGGTACCAGAATGAGGAGTGCATAAGAGAGAAGGGGGAGGAATGTAGAAATTACCAGAAGTCTGAGAATTTCATGTTCATGCCAATAGGTTGGAGGCTACCCAGATGGAATATGAGGTGCCACTCCTCCAACCTGAACGTGGCCTCATCAGGGCAGTAGAGGAGTCCACGGTCCGAAATGTCAGGATGGGAATGGGAAGGACAGATTAGGCCATTGCAATTTATAACCATATAACATATAACAATTACTGCACGGAAACAGGTCATCTCGGCCCTTCTAGTCCATGCCGTATTCCCTAATGTACGTATGCCACAGGGCAAGACACCACAAGAATCCTCTTCCCAGTGATTAGAATGCACCTCTCAGAGCCTCTGGGTGGATTCAATGCATCAGGAAGTACAGTAAACATGATCCCCACTGTATGACCATCCACCTGCAGACAATCAAATGAAAACGATTATGGAAGACTCTTCTCAAAATTGGTAGTCTTGAATTTATGCCATTGACTCTCTGTTCTACAGAAACTTTGCAAGCCATGGTCCTTGCCCATCAAAACATCACCAGCACAACCCCCACGTAGACTAAGGTCAAGCAAGACTGTGACATTCTACCTAACCTCTACTCTACTTTCCCTTTGGAATACTGAAGTTATCAGTGAGTGAAGTTATCCCCTTTGGTTCAGGAGCCTGATGGTTGAGGGGTAATAACTGCTCTTGAATGTGGTGATATGGGTCCTGTACTCCTTCCTGATACCAGCAGCAAGAAGAGAGCATGGCAGGGTTGGTGGAATCCTTGATGATGGATACTGGTTTCCTGCAACAGTTCTCCTTGAAGATGTGCTCAGTGGTGGGGAGGGCTTTACCTTTGATGGATAGGACTGTATCCCTGCAAGTCAAAACATTAACCTATTCTAAATGTGTTCTAAATTGGAGAAAGGCCAACTTTATGATATCAGAAAGGATCTGGCAAGTGTGGATTGGGACAGACTGTTCTCTGGCAAAGGTGTGCTTGGTAAGTGGGAGGCCTTCAGAAGTGAAATTTTGAGGGTACAATGCTTGTATGCCAGTCAGAATAATAGGTAAAGATAACAAGTTTAGGGAACCTTGGTTTTCAGGAGGTCCTGGTTAAGAGAAAAAAGGAGGTGCATAGCAGGTACAGGCAGACAGAACCAAATAAGGAGCTTATGGAAAACAAGAAGTGCAAGAGAACACCTAAGAAGAAAATCAGGAAGACTTAAAGAAGGCATGAATTTGCTCAAGCAGACAAGATGATGGAGAATCCTAAGGGATTCTACAGATGTGTTAAGAGCAAAAGGATTACAAGGGGCAAAATAGGTCCTCCGGAGGATCAGAATGGTAATCCATGTGTGGAGCCAAATCAGATGGGGGAGATTTTAAATAAATTTTTGCAACTGTATTTACACAGGAGACGGACACAGTGTCTATAGAAGTGAGTCAAAGTAGCATCAACTTCATGAACCCGTTACAGATTGCAAAGGAGGAGGTGTTTGCTATCCTGAGGCAAATCAGGATGGATAAATCCCCAGGCCCTGACAAGCTGTTCCCTCAAACCCTGCAGGAGGCAAGTGTAGAAATTGCTGAGGCCCCAGTGGAGTACTTAAATCATCCTCAGCAATAGGAGAGGTACCAGAGGTTTGGAAGATAGCCAATGCTGTTCCACTGTTTTAAAAAGGTTCTAAATGTAAACCAGGAAATTATAGGCCAGTGAGTCTGACAGTATTTCTGGAAAAGTTACTGTAGGTATACTAAGGGACCTGATATCTAAGTATTTGGATAAAATGGACTGATTAAGGATAGTGAGCATGGCTTCATGTGTGGCAGGCCATGTTTAACGATTCTTATAGAGTTTTTTGAAGAATTTGCCAGGTAAATAGATAAAGGGATGTTGTCTGCATGGACATTAGCAAGGTCTTTGACAAGGTCACACATGGGGGGTTGGTCAAGAGGTTCAGTCGCTCCACATTCAAGATGAGGCAATAAATTGGATTGGACATTGGCTTTGTGGGAGAAGCCAGAGAGTGGTAGTAAATGTTTGCCTCTTTGACTGGAGGCCTGTGACTAGTGGTATGCCGTAGGGACTGGTGCTAGGTACTTTGTTGTTTGTCATCTAAATTAATGATCTGAATGATCAATGTGGTTAACTGAATCAGCAATTTTGCAGATGACATCAGGGTTGAGGGTGTAGTGGACTGCGAGGAAAACTATTGTGCCTTGTAGAGGGTTCTGCATCAGCTGAAAAAATGGGCTGAGAAATGGCAGATGAAATTTAATGCAGACAAGTGTGAGGTTTTACACTTGGGTAGGACCTACTAGATAGGTCTTACACAGTGAACAGTTGGGCACTGAGGAATGCTGTAAAACAAAGGGATCTGGGGACACAGTTCCATAATTCATTGAAAATGCTGTCACAAGTAGATAAGGTTGTAAAGAAAGCTTTTGGTACGTTGGCCTTCATAAATCAATGTATTGAGTACAGGAGATGAGATATTACGTTGAAGTTGTATAGTTGAAGTTGAAGGCACAGAGTCGACTGTACTTCCTAAGAAGGTTGGTGTCATTCAATGTCTGTAGTGAGACGCTGAAGATGTTCTATAGGTCAGTTGTGGAGAGCGCCCTCTTCTTTGTGGTGGCGTGTTGGGGAGGAAGCATTAAGAAGAGGGACGCCTCACGTCTTAATAAGCTGGTAAGGAAGGCGGGCTCTGTCGTGGGCAAAGTACTGGAGAGTTTAACATCGGTAGCTGAGCGAAGGGCGCTGAGTAGGCTACGGTCAATTATGGATAACTCTGAACATCCTCTACATAGCACCATCCAGAGACAGAGAAGCAGTTTCAGCGACAGGTTACTATCGATGCAATGCTCCTCAGACAGGATGAAGAGGTCAATACTCCCCAATGCCATTAGGCTTTACAATTCTACCGCCAGGACTTAAGAACTTTTTAAAAGCTATTATTAATGCTTTTTGAGATAGTGATTTAGATGCATATCATATTCTTTACTGAGTTAAGTATTGTATGTAATTAGTTTTGCTACAACAAGTGTATGGGACATTGGAAAAAAGTTGAATTTCCCCATGGGGATGAATAAAGTATCTATCTATCTATCGTATAAGACATTTGTGAGGACAGATTTGGAGTATTGTGTGCAGTTTTGGTCACCTACCTACAGGAAAGATGTAAACAAGGTTGAGAGTGTATGGAGAAAATTTACAAGGGTGTTGCTGGATTTGAAGAACCTGAGTTATAGGGAAAGATTGAAAAAGTTAAGACTGGATTCCTTAAAATGTAAAAGATTGAGAGGAGATTTGATAGGGGTAGCAGAATTATCAGGGGTTTAAATAGGGTAAATGCAAGCAGACTTTTTCCGCTGAGGTTGGGTTGGACTGCAACCAGAGGTCATATGTTAAGGGTGAAAGGTGAAATGTTTAAGGGGAGCTTAACAGGGAACTTCTTCATTCTGAAGGTCGTGAGAGTGTAGAATGATCTGCCAGAACAAGTGGTATTCCATAAGTTCCTCATTTGTTCCTATCTGCCTATGCCTGTTATGCACCTTCTTTTTTCTCTTAACCAGGACCTCTTGAAAACCAATGTTCCCCACACTTGTTACCTTTACCGATTATTCTGACAGGCATATATGAGCTTTGTACCCTCAAAATTTTACCTTTGAAGGCTTCCCACTTACCAAGTACACTGATTTCAATGTTTAAGCGAAGTTTGTCTAGGTACATGGATGGTAGGGGTACGGAGGGCTAAGGTCCCGGTGCAGGTCGATGGGAGTAGGCAGTTTAAGTGGTTTTGGCATGGACTAGATGGGCTGAAAGGACTGTTTCTGTGCTGTACTTCTCTATTAATCTTTGGCTCTATCAATCTAATGCTTCCCTTCTAATTAACTCTCCATTTTCAATCATCCATATATCTGACTAAGAGTTTCTTAAATGCCCCTAATGTTTCTGCCTCTACCACCACCCCTGGCAGTGCATTCCATGCACCTACCATTCTCCATGTATAAACCTTACCCCCAATATCCCTCCTATTCTTTCCTCCAATCACCTTAAAATGATATCCCTCTGTATTAATCATTTCTGGCCTGGAATAGGTATCTGAATAAGTATCTACTTTCTTTACATCTCTTATCATCTTGTATACTTCTATTAAGTTTCCTTCATTACAAAGAGAAAAAACCTTAGCTCACTCAGCCTGTCCTTATATCCAGGCAGCACACAGGTAATTCCCCTTAGCACCCTTTCTGAAGCTTCCTCATCCTTCTTATGAAAGAATGGAACACATGTTGTATGTAGTTTCATGGAACTACATAACCTTGTGGCTCTTGAACTCAATCCCCAAACTAATGAAGCCTAACACACCACACGCCCTTAACCATCCGATCAATGTGCACAGAAACTTTGAGCAATCTATGGACGTGGACTCCAAGATCCCTCTGTTTCTTAACCCTGCTAAGAATCCTACCATTAACTCTGTATTCTGCCTTTGAATTTGACTTTCCAAAGTGAATCACTTCATACTTTTCTAGGTTGCAACTCCATCTGCTACTTTCCATCCCGCCAATGTCCCATTGTAGGCTATGATAATCTCCTAAACTATCCAGAACTCCACCAACTTTCACGTCATCTGCAAACTTACTAACCAACCCTTCCACTTCCTCATCCAAGTTATTGATAAAAATCACAGAGAGCAAAGGTTGATATTGTGAGCTTTGTCTGGATCTTGGACACTTGGCTACCTCCCTAAGACTTAGAAGAAAACTATTTGATCCAACAATCTAAGCTATCCCAACGAACAATCCCAGTCCTTGACTACTTTTTTTTCTTTGTGACCTATTCTCCCACAGTTTTATTATCCCCAAAATATACCACACAACCATACTGGTCCAATTTATAGTGGACAATTATTCGACCAACCTATATATCTTTGGAATGTGGGAGGGAATGGGAGCACCCAATGGAAATCCAAATGATCACAAAGTGCTCCCTGACAACACTGGAGGTCAACACCAATCCTGGATCACTGATGCTGTGGAGGCGGCAGTTCTTCGAACTGTAAGGTCCTGATTTTCAAACAATCTTTTCCTCAGCATGACCAACGTTGTGCTGATATATGGAGAGCCATGAAAAATTCCAACATAAATATCCACCTTCTTTTGAAGCTGGTTTCCAAGAAAGGAGAAGCAGTTCATATTTTTTCCAGATTGTCCTCGTGGACGGGTGTTGTTATGCAGGGGTCTGCATCCAAGCGTTTCTGGTGAAAATCAAATTGGTCGCTGGTGGCAAATGATTGCTGAAGAAGTATCACATGGTTACATTGTCAATGACTCACTGCTAATCCCTGAGCAGACGGACTGGGTAGTAGTTCATCAGATGATATCTGCCATGGTTTTTCAGGAACTGGGCATTCTTGGCCAACTGTCTGTATTGATACTGATGTTTTAACCATACTGTGGCAGTTTAGCTGGAAATGGAGCTGGTTCAGAAACACCAGTCTAATTTACTACTTCTGGGAGTTGTTACGGTTCCACAGTTTTTTCCTTCATTCTGTCTCAGCCATCTCTGGCTATCACATGAAGTGAATCAAGTTGGTCAAAAACTGGATTCTGTAATGACAGGGATTGAAAGATGGATCATACACTATTTTTTCGGACTGAGTGTAGTTGCAAATGCCTCAATCTTGGCTTTGGTACTCACCTGTTATTTCTGTCATTGATAAAGCTGTGGATCTTCAAAGAACCTGCTCCTCCCATCGGTACACTTATAAATGCAATATGACACTTTATAAATGGACACTGTAATTTGTAAAGTGCATAGGAGCATTATATGGATGAGGAGGGTGTTGCAGATACCAGAGCATTAAGCAAACTAAATGCTGCAGATTAATTAAATGCCATTAATGCTTCTGGTTAAGCCTATAACAAGTTGAAAAAATATTTAGATAAAATTGTCTGAGTTGTAGCCCTGCATTTAATTAATGTAACTGAATGCATCCTCTTTCCCAAGATGACACTAATTCAAGAGTACTGCACAATATTGCTCTAAAGCCTACATACTACAGAGAGAATTAACAAGAGCTTCAATTAATGTTGCTCGAGCTGGAACATCCCAGAGAAAATATAAATCTCATACTCAAAACTTGTAATAGGAGCCTAAGTACCTCTCCTGAGGATTCATTAAATCAAAGCTTCAGAGTTCTAAGAGAGGAAAATGATGATCACTATATTCCAATAACTCTAGAAGAGAACTCATGGCACTTTAGAACACAAAACAAATTCTACACGTTGAGTTACAGATTCCTAAGCACATCCAAAGACATGATTTCTTGGTCCCTCTCTCAGTGAACTCCTGGGTTAGTCATCATCACTGGAAAACACAGTTTGGTATCAGTTTCTCTGGGGAAATTTGTTACAGTCCCGACTGTTAAGTCCTCTTATTATCCTAATTCCCTTTTCCCCATGTTCTCCTGGGCTCCTTGATTGTGGCACCTGATTCTCTTCTAAACCTGCTACGTAAAATCCCCGGTTTTGCATCCACTTGTTGCCAGACCGTTGCATCAGTCAGTATGGTAATTAACATTCCCGGCCACTTAGGATTGTGTATTCTGAATGTTACTTCAGTACCAAGGTTTATCTGTGAAACTCTGTCGCTCCGTGTTAAGAAAAGTTTTGTCTGCCGCTTGCCTTTCAACGCCCCATGTCAAGTTAAGTGTTGCCTGCCGCCTGTCTTCTGTTCACCGTTCAGCTCTGGCAACACCCTGTGTCAGGAAAAGTTTTGCCTACCTCCTGCTCCTCTGTTCACCCGTGCTGTTTGCCTGTGTTAATTCTGTCTCTCAACAGCTTAGAATTGTGTATTCTAAATTCTGTTTCCGTGCTGTTTACCTGTGTTAACTTTGTCTCTCAGCCGCTTAGAATTGTGTATTCTAAGTTCTGTTTCTTTATTGTTTCCCTATGTTAACCCTGTCTCTCCACCACTAAGGATTGTATATTCTAAGTTCTGTTTCCGCGCTGTTTGCCTGTGTAACTCTGTCTCTCCGTGTTAATAGGAGCGTTACACGTCACCTGTATTCCCGTTCATCCTTCCACCTGCTGTTCTCCTCAAGCCATGCTCGCACCCTGGTCTGCATCCCTGCTCTGCCTCGTTCCACCACCTGTCAACACACTCCGTTGGCTCGGTGGTTAAATGCCACATTCCCACCATAGCAACCCAGGTTCGATCCCCGGTCGAGTCTTCCTCTCTCCTTGGCTTTCCTCTTCCTAGTCCTCGCACCCCGACCTTCCCTGTAACCGTTAATAAGCACTTTAGATTACTCTACCTCCGTGCCTGTGTCCTGCGTTTGTGTTCGTCCCATTCTATTGCAACAGAATTAGGAGTAGGCAGTCAGTGCATGTCTGGCCAATGACACCCACACCTTGAGAAACCAAATAAGTGAACAAGTAAATAACCCATGACACATAATAAGCAGAAATTTCCATTAATGGTTAGGACATCCCTAAATATTGGGAAGATTATTGCTGGTTCTTTTATAATTTTGATCCCAGGTCATTTACTTCATCTCATAAACAGAAGAGATTCTGCAGTTGTTAGAAATCCAGAGCAACAAACACAAATACTGGAGGAACTCAGCAGGTCAGGTAGCATTCATGGAGAGGAATAAGCCGTCAATTTTTTGGGCTGAGGTATTCTTCTCCATAGATGCTGTCTGAACTATTGAGTTTCTCCTGCATTTTGTACTTGTTGCTCATTTACTTAATCTCTCCTTAAGCATCTCCCTGAAAGAAAATCCATGTTTGCAATCTCAATGTTTTGAATGATCTACTGCACTTCGTTGTTAGTCAGTGACTTTTATTAAGACCACATACTCTGTACCATCATCTGACTTCCCTTCTGACTCACCCGTTGAAACCCTAATTAATTCTTCTTTTCTTCCTAGACTTGACTATTTTCACAAACTTCGTGTTGGCCCATCTCTTCTTACTTTCAGTAAACCTGATCTTTATCATCCATGTCTTGGCTAGCAAAATTCACTCACATTAACTCAAAGTTAAGCAACACTGCAAATTTCAAAATTTCTTTCTTTTCACATCCTTCCATGAGCTTGCCTCAATATATCATGTTAATCATGTTAAATATTTCCCTTCTGATAAACAAAGACCATGTTAAGACCATAAAACATAGAAGCAGAATTAGGCCATTTGGCCCATTGAATACGTTCTGCCATTCCATCAAGGCTGATATATTATCCTTCTCAACCATACTCTTCTGTCTTCTTCCCATATCCTCTGACACCCTTACTCTGTCAAACTCCACTTTGAATATACCCAAGATATTCTGTAGCTTACACAGCCATCTGTGGCGATGAATTCCTCAGATTCACCAAGCTCTGGCTAAAGAAATTCCTTTTCTTTTCTGTTCTAAGGGGATGTTCTTGTATTCTGAGACTGTGCCTCCCCACTATTGAAAGCATCCCCTATCAAGGCCTTTCAACGTTCAATAGATTTCAATGGGATACCCCTCATTCTTCACTCCCAGCATCATTCTCATGACCCTCCTTTGCACCCTCTCAAATGTCAGCACATCCTTTCTTTGGTAAGGTGCCCAAAACCGCTTATTTATACTCATATGTAACTAGGTATTCTGCTGCCAAGCCCCTCAGCTTTTGAGTCTCCACCTATCTTTACTTCTTTAAACCCTTCTTTGAAGCATTTGAGCAAGCTTTCAATCATTTGGCCTATTATCTGCTTATGGTTCACCACCAGATTTTGTTAGCAAATGAGCTATGAACATTCTTAGAATGTTATGCTATGAAGTAAATATGACATAGATTCAATAATTACTGTTGGCTATGTTATTGAACTTTAGATCATCATCTGAATCGTGACCTACTTATTGGCAAGGTCTACTGCCTGGCATTTAGAGCAGTAACAAAGGTCCTCGAGCTCTGGCAGTGTTCAGGACTTCCTTCATCATGTCTGTAGCTCGGTTTTCATTACTGTCATTCAAGTCCCAGGTGGAGACTCAGGAATACGGTCACACACAGGTGTAGAAGGGCTCTTCATCGCTGTTTCTGCAACTGTTTTGTTTTACTAGTCAGGGTCGTTAGGCCTGAGATGAAACCCAAAACCTGAAGGTATTGTAAGGTAACTTTGTATAATTCTGAATAATAAAGAGGTAGGCTCCATAATTCCAAGAAGTTTCTTCAAAATTATTTAAAACCTTTTATAAAAACATATGTCGATTTGCAATAACAGAGGAGATGGTGAACTGTTGTCAGAAGAGAACAAGATTTTACAATATAATGAGCATAATTTATAAATAAAGCTCACAGAATTATTACAGTTTGCACATACTGCAGAACCCACTTAACCAATACAAAAGCAAAATAATGTGGATAATGAAAACAAAACCAGTCTCTATGTCTTTTTTATTCCTGCTTAGTTACAGCCTTTAATATTAAGCAGTGTAGGATCAATAATTAATTGTGTTTGATGTTTTTCAGTAGAATAAATATTTAACACCACATGATAAATATTTAATGTATTACCCTGATGAACAATCATCCCTCAATCAACATTATATTAAATCCCAGAAAATCTAGTCATTATTGTATTAGCAAGAGAGGTGGCTGTCCTCAAATTGGTTACTGAATTCTGACCATCACAAATGATCACAATTCAAAGGTACTTCAAGTCTAAAATGCATTTCGAATGGCTTGAAACAGGACTATTTTTTTATCTAATATTTAGTTAATACTGGTTAATCGTGTTTAATAAAATGGTCCATGAAATGGAACACAGAGACGTTTAGTATAGGACTCTGGCTCCCCAAACTATGAGTCATGTGTGGAACAGTACCATGATGGGACCACATTAAGTGGATAGAAGCTATAGACAGTAGTCTTCTTAATTACACTTACTCAAACTCAACACTAGCTAAAGTAATCAGTTTGCATCAAAGGAGTTATAATCCTGGCTCCTCATTGGTTCAAGTGTAATGAGGGCTAATAATGTTCTAAGCCATAATAATGTTGTAGCCCGGGGAAAAAAGTACACACTCAGGACAACTACTTTTTTGGGTTTTAATTCCTTTATCTGTTTTAGATGTTTCAGTGCCAGAAGAGGGTCTTAAAACAAAACGAACAAACTTTACAATCAGATCCCATCGTTACAATCTCTGTTTAACATTCGATCCACACTCTTGTGTGTCCACCAATTGCGTATGCAGTATAAAAATACAAAGAAAATCGCACAAAACTAATACAGTACTAATACGGTAGTGGCAATTCTGAAGAAACACAATACAGACAACATTAGAATCCCCCCAACCCTGTGCCTTATACAAAGCAACAAAAAATGTAAGCGAATACATATCATATAAGACGTCTACTACTTTTTGGTACACACACGTGCTGAACCCCCGAACGGAGACTAAACATTCATGTTACGCGGTTACATGCACAAACAGTCATGATACAATAAAGTTAGACAAAAGGTACACTTCGGCACAACTTTTACAAGATATTGCCCAGGTAGTTAAATTACAGGAAGACTGACCTGCTTGGCTGGTGAGGAACTTTGCAAGCCATGCTAACCAGCATCAAGACCTTTACTTGTGAAAATCTAAAGTGTCCACATGTAAAATATGTCAAATTACCGATATTCCGGGTTCGCCAACAAGCATAAATGAATTCACATGGATATTGTAAATTAATGCTCGCCTTTCCTCACCATTCCTAGCACCTCCGGGGGAACTTGATTCCAAAGCCCCACCAGCTCCTGCAGCAGAAAGCAAAATGTTCTCCCCACTATCCCACGCGTGTGTAATGATGTCACCATCTCCATTTAAAGGCACAAACACCTATTCTAGCATTACCTAGATGAATGCCCAAGTACACTTTTAACGAAACTGAATAGCATTCGATAGTCACCCGGTTACAATAATAATAATAATCATTATTTTTATTTTAATATTGTCAATTGTACTAAGCACCAAGTGGAAGGCATGGTAGCATAGTGGTTAGTGCAATGCCATTGCAGTTTGGGGCATCGGATTTCGGAGCACAATCCGGTGTCATCTGTAAGGAGTTTGTACATCCTTCCAGTGGAATGCGTGGGTTTTCACCATGTGTGCCCGTTTCCTACCATGATCCAAAGACATACCAGGTAGGTTATAAATAGTCCTGTGTCTTGGATAGGGTTAAATCAGGGTTGCTGGGTGGCATGGCACAAAAGGCCGGAAGGGCCTATTCTGTGCAACATCTCTAAATTAATAAATAAATAAATAACTTCTTTTACATACTGTTCATATCGATCAAATCATCACACATTGCATTGACATAGAACAAGGTAAAACACTAACAAGGAAGAATAAAGTGTAACAGCTACAGAGAAAGGGCAGTGCATGAAAGATTATAATGAGGTACATTGTGACATCAAGTGTTCTTCATTCAAGTAGCTGACAACACTGGACAGCACTTTTTTTGAAAGTGTTGTTTACTCAAAATTTATTTTCTGTTTATGATAGACCACGTAGGTGAACACAAATATAATTTCAGACTACTTATATCATGCAGAACTTCCGAGAAAAAAGAAACTAACCTTTATTGAATATAATGCTTTTAATTGCATCATGGTGCTGATACTTGGCAATAGTTCAACTAAGCTAAAAAGGTTTTGTTGATGATTTTCATTTGTACACAGCTTCAATGTTCATCAATAATCAGCCAACATTGGCAGGTTCCTGTTGCCCTAATACCGTTTCTCCAGAACCACAATTTCCTGGTCAAACCTTTCACCATACTCATCACCAACAACACCAAGGTTTGCAGTAAAGAACTCTAGGTGGAAGTGCAGAACATGAATCATTAGTGACATGTTGCACTTCATAGCTTGGTATGCTTGAAGCGTATTGTCAACCAGCTGTACATAGTTTGGTGCTCTGTAATTGACAAGAAAATTTTCAGCAACATCTTTGAATCCTTTCCATGTGACTTTCTCCGGCACTCTAGAAGTTCTTCGAGTTGCCTGTCATTGATGACCTGTTTGATTTGTGGACCAACGGAAAATGCCTTCCTTAATCTTGCTATCAGTTATTCTGGGAAAAATTCTGTCTCAAATATCAAAATCCTTCACAGAAACCTGTCCTGCCATGCAGCATTCACGCTGCCTAAGCGTGCACAGGTTTGAGATGGAAAGCTTCTCAGCATACATTGTGGGCAACATTTTGATTGACTTGAATTATAAATTGAAATGAAAAATATAGTCAATTTCAAAAACATGACTTGTGATCTGGAAATTCTATTGATGATTTTCCTGATCAGCAGCCCAAAATCCATAAGATACACCCGAAAGAATTCAGGAAACAAATCTTTGGTGTCCATTGTAACATTGGGATGGAAGCTGTCTCACCACCTGTAGAGATTACAATGAACCCAGATAAATAAAATAAATTGATTCTGTCTGATAATTCAACTTCTAATTTTAACCAACCTTTACTTAATTGAAAATAATACCAATATGTGATATTACTCTTGTGGATGTTCCTTCATGGTTTGTTCTTAGTGACAATTCTCTCATGTGATTGGCTGCTCAATTACCATGACAATATCAATGTTGTGGAACACCAGGGACCCTCTGTAATGTTCCCTGAAGCAACAAAGATCCATAGATGTGAAATCCACAAAAAGAGATTACTAGATCTCTGAGAGTTGCTTCCTTCCACATGGTTGCAAACTCATCCATTCACCAGAAACCACAAATTCCAGTTCCTCTGGGTGAGGAGCATCAAGGCCCATGAGAAGCAATTAAACATTTATGACAAGCATTAACAATTTACAATGTAGACAATAACATGAAATTGTACTGGTATTGATGGTAACATGAGAGGAAGTCACTTACAGTCTTTCAATTAAGTAAGTGGGGAGGGAAAGGGGAAGAAATGTCATAAAGTGATAACCTTTTCTATGAATTATAAAACAATCCATCAGCATTGGTTTTGAATAAGGTTATATGATCAATATTACAATAATCTCCAATGTATTACTTTATAAGAACACAAGTGTACTTACAGTATATTTGTTTTGCTTTCACTATCATTAGTTCTCAGTATTTATGCTTTGCCCTGCAGTGCAGGTGTAGGGAAGCCAAGCCAGATGTTTCTGCAGAGAAACAAGATAGGGTGGTTAAGAAGGCATATGGTGTGTTAGCCTTCATTAGTCAGGGAATTGAGTTCAAGAGCCGTGAGGTTAAGTTGCAGCTCTATCACAGCAGGAGAAAGAAAAGATGGGTCAGAAGGGCAATGTCATAATCATCATTGGGGATTTTAACATGAAAGTGGTTTGGGAAAACCAGGTCACTACTGGACCTCAAGAATGAGAATTTGTAGAATGTTGAAAGGATTGTTTTTTAGAACAGCTTGTTGTTGAGCCCACTAGGGGATCAGCTGTACTGGATTGGGTGTTGTACAGTGATCTGGAGGTGATAAGAGAGCTTAAGGTTAAGGAACCCTTGGGGAACAGTATGATCGAGTTCACTTTGAAATTTGAGGAGAAACTAAAATCCAACATGTCAGTATTTCAGTGGAACAAAGGAAATTACAATGGCATGAGAGGAGAACTGGCCAAAGTTGACTGGAAAGGGACACTAGCAGGAAGGACAGCAGAGCAGCAATGGCTGGAGTTTCCGTAAAAAATGAGGGAAATGCAAGACAGATATATTCCAAATAAAAAGAAATTTTTGAATGGAAGAAGGACACTACTGTGGCTGACAAGTGAAGTCAGAGCCAAAGTAAAAGAAAAGGAGAGGGCATACAAGGAAGCCAAAGCTAGTGAGAAGATAGATGATTGAGAAGATTTCAAAAACTTGCAGAAGGAAATTAAGGTCATTAGGAAGGATAAGGTGAATTATGAAAAGAAGCTGGTGACTAATATCAAAGAAGATACTAAAAGCTTTTTTTTAAGTATATAAAGGGTAAAAGAGAGTCAAGGGTAGATATAGGACCAATAGAAAATGATGCTGGAGATATTGTAATGAGAGATGCAGAGATGGCAGAGGAACTGAATGCGTATTTTACATCAGTCTTCATGGTAGAAGACATTTGCAATATATCAGACATTCAAGAGTGTCAGGGTAGTGAAAATTACGACTGAGCAGGTGCTCAGGAACCTTAATGGTCTGAGGGTGGATAAATCTCCTGGACGTGATGGGATGCACCCTTGGGTTCTGGAGGAAGTAGCTGGAGAGCTTGTGGAGGTATTAACGATGATCTTTCAAGAATCGATAGATTCTGTTATTGTTACAGATGTTCCTCCGCTATTTAAGAAGGCTGGGAGGCAGCAGAAAGGAAACTATAGACCTGCTAGCCTGGCATCAGTGGTTGGGAAGCTATTAGAATCAATTGTCAGGGATGAGATTACAGAGTACCTGGAGTCACATGATAAGATAGGCCAAAGCCAGCACAGTTTCCTGAAAGGAAAATCCTACCTGACAAACCTACGGCAAATTTTTGAGGAAATTACAAGGAGGGTAGACATAGGAGATGTAGTAGATGCGGTATACTTGGATTTTCAGAAGGCCTTTGACAAGGTACCACACATGAGGTTTCTCAGCAAGATAAGTGCCCATCGAATTACAGGGAAGTTACTAGCATGGGTGGAGCATTGGCTGATCGGCAGAAAACAGAGAGTGGGAATAAAGATTTCCTATTCTCGTTTGCTGCCGGTTTCCAGTGGAGTTCCACAGGGGTCAGTGTTGGGACCATTACTTTTTATGATATATGCCAATGATTTGGACTATGGGATTAATGGATTTGTGGCTAAATTTGCCGATGATACAAAGATAGGTGCAGGAGCGGGTAGTGTTGAGGAAACAGAGAGCCTGAAGAGAGAGATAGTTTAGGAGAATGGGCAAAGAAGTGACAAATGAAACACAATGTTGGAAAATGTATGATCATACACTTTAGTGGAAGAAATAAATGGGCAGACTATTATTTAGATGGGGACAGAATTCAAAATGCAGAGATGCAAAGAGACTTGGGAGTCCTAGTACAGGCTATCCTAAAGGTTAACCTCCAGGTGGAGTCGGTTGTGAAAAAGGCGAATGTAATGTTGGCATTCATTTCTAGAGGTATAGAATATAAGAGCAGGGATGTGATGTTGAGGCTTTATAAGGCATTCGTGAGACCACAGTTGGAGTAATGTGTGCAGTTTTGGGCTTATTTTAGAAAGGATATACTAGCATTGGAAAATGTTCAGAGAAGATTCACGAGAATGATTCCAGGAATGAAAGCATTACTGTATGAGGAACACCTGGCAGCTGTTTGGCTGTCTTCCCTGGAGTTCAGGAGAATGAGGGAGGATCTCAAAGGACCATTCTGAATGTTAAAAGACTGGAACAGATTAGATATGGCAAAGTTATTTCCCATGGTAGGGGAGTCTAGACAAGAGGGCACAACTTCAGGATTGAAGGACATCCATTTAGAACACAGATGCAGAGAAATTACTTTAGTCAGAGGGTGGTAAATCTGTGGGATTTGTTGTCATGAGCAGCTGTGGAGGTCAAGTCATTGGGTGCATTTAAGGCAGAGATGGATAGGTTCTTGATTAGCCAGGGCATCAAAGGGTATGGGGAGGAGGCAGGGGAGTGGAGATAACTGAAAGAATTGGATCAACCAGTGATTGAATACTTCTGCTCCTATATTTTATGGTCTTACGGTCTTAAGTATTTTGCATTGTTCTTCACTGTGGAAGACACCAGCAGTATGGTAGAAATTCCAGGTGTCAGCAGTCATGAAGTGTATGAAGTTACCATTACTAGAGAGAAGGTTCTTGGGAAGCTGAAAGGTCTGAAGGTAGGTAAGATACCTGGGCCAGATGGTGTACACCTCAGGGTTCTGAAAGAAGTGGCTTAATAGATTGTGGAGGCATAAGTAATGATGTTTCAAGAATCACTAGATTCTGGAGTGGTTTGAGAAGACTGGAAAATTTTAAATGTCACTCCACGCTTCAAGAAGGGAAAGAAACAGAAGAATGGAAACTATAGGCCAGTTAGTCTGACCTCAATGGTTGGGAAGATGTTGGAGTCAACTATTGAGGATACGGTCACAGGGTACTTGGGGGTATATCATAAAATAAACCATTTTCAGTATGGTTTCCTCAAGGGAAAATCTGGACTGACAAATCTGTTGGAATTCTTTGAATAAATAACAAGCAGGATAGACAAAGGAAATCAGTTGATGCTGTGTACTTGGATTTTCAGAAGGCTCTTGACAAGGTGCCTCACATGAGGCTGCTTAACATGCTATGAGCCCGTGATATTACAGGAAAGTTCCTAACATGGATAAACCAGTGGCTGACTGGCAGGAGACAAAGGGTGGGAATAAAGGGAGCCTTTTCTAGTTGTTTATCAGTGACTAGTGGTGTTCCACAGGGGTCTGTATTGGGACCAATGCTTTTTACATTACATGTCAATGATTTGGATGAAAGATTGATGGGCTTATTGTGAAATTTGCAGACTATATGAAAATAGGTGGAGGGGCAGGTTGTTTTGGGGAAGTAGAGAGGCTACAGACTCTGCTTACCTGCCTGTCATTTTGATACAATGTGTCACCTTGGATATTAAGCTCCCAGCGATGATATTCTTACAGCCACATCTCAGTGATGTCCACAACAGCCAATCTCTAACTGTGCTGTAAGGTCATCTACCTTATTCTGTATGCAGTGTGCATTTAAATAAAACACCCTCTGTCTTGAACTTACCACCATTCACAATTTTGGCCCCATTACACTTCACCTTATCCCAATGACTGCAATTTTGCTCTATAAACCTGCCTATCCTTTTTCACAGTCTCATTAAACACAGCATCTTCTTGTATACCAACTGCCCATCATCAGCCCTATCACTCCGGTTCCCATCCACCTGCCAAATCAGTTTAAACACTCCTCAACTGCAGACCTGTCTACAAGGATATTGATCACCCTCAGGATAATCCTCTTTGTACAGGTCATACCTTGCTCAGAAGAAATCCCAATGATCCAGAAATTTGAAACTCTGCTCTCTGCACCAATTCTTCAGCCATGTATTAATCTGCCAAATCATCCTGTTCTTGCCCTCACAGATGCATGGGCGCAAGCAGTAATCCAGAGATTACTATCCTGGAAGTTCTGCTTTTCAGCTTCTCTATATTTCCTCTTTATGACCTCCACCCTTTTCCTACCTATGTCATTGTTACCAATATGTACCATGATTTGCAGCTGCTCACCCCCCACCCCTCTGCTTTAGAATGCTGTGGACCTGACCCTGGCAGTTGGGAGGCAACATACCATCCGGATGTCCCTTTCACATCCACAGAAACTGCTGTCTGCTCCTCTAATTAGGTAATCCCCTGTCACTACTGCACCCCTCTTCTCCGCGCACCCCCCCCCCCCACCTTCCCTCTCTGAGCCACTGAGATAAACTCAGTGCCAGTGCCAGACATCAGGTCATTATGGCTTCCCCCCTAGTAGGTTGCTTTGCTTTCCCTCCCCCCACAGTATCCAAAGCGATATACTTATTATTGAAGGGAATGGCCACAGTGGTTCTCTAGACTGGTTGCCTATTCCTTTTCCCTCTCCTGACAGTCACCCAGGTACCTGCCTCCTGCAACTTAGGGGTGATTACATCCCTGTACCTCCAATTATCACCTCCTCATTTTCCCGTATGAGCGGAAGGACATCCAGCTGCAGCTTCAGTCCCTTAACATTGTTTGTAAGGAGCTCTTTGAGCAGATGGAGTTATCAGGGAGACTGGAAGTCTCTCCAAGTGTGATAATATCTAAGGCATAATCCAGCTTCTGAAATGATTATCCTTTCACTGAACTGCTAACCAAACCAACTGCCTGGAGAAATAGTCAAAGCATAGAAGTAAATTGTGGGTGTTCTGTGAAATTGTTGCACAATACAAGGCTTTGCTGCTTAGAAAATGCATTTCACCCTCTCATGGAGGGATCAAGATGTATATCAACCAAAGGTACATCAATCTAACAGTCAGATTCGGTGAAAATCAGTGTCAAGGTGGCCTGCTCCCCAGGATTACCATAAGACCATGGGGAAACTATTGGACCATAAAATAACCATTCACCATGGCAACCACTGAATAAAAGGCTGTTACGAAAGTGATAAGAATTATTTATTTATTTGCTTGTTTGTGTGTTTATTTATTTATTGAAATGTAGTGTGGAATAGGCCCTTTCCGGCCTTCGAGCCACAACACCCAGCAATGACCCAACTTAATCCTAGCTTAATCACGGGACAATTTACAATGACCAATTAACCTACTGACTGGTACATCTTTGGAACGTAGAAGGAAACCAGAGCATCTGAAGGAAACCCACGTGGTCACGGGGAGAACATACAAGGTTCTTACAAGCAGCAGTGGGAATTGAACAAGGGTCGCTGGTACTGTAGAGGTCTGAGCTAACCACTACACTACTGTGCCGCCAACAATATAGAAGAGTCCCCCACAAAATCATGAACCTTGATTGAGTCCTGTGTTGCAAATGGCATCATTACTACTGTGAGATGTAGGCGATCAATGGGGCACAGGCTTCTCTGGTGAGATTTGTTTAAAATGCTGTTGAGCGAGGGCACAACCAGTGACATCAATTTGCAATATCTGAAACACTGAAAAATGAGACTACATGGAAAGAATGCATGTCACAATCTGACCACTTTATTAAGAATCACATTTCTAATTTCATCTTAATATTATTATCAGTATTATTATTAATATGAGTACATTGCACCCTAAACTTCCACTTGAACAAACAATGGAGGAAACTTGTGCGGCATAACAAAAACATCCTTACGCATGCAATTGATTTTAGGAAAATGTCAAACATGCACAGGGGATTTGAGCACAGATGTGCTTAAATATAGTTCCTGGTCAGTGTGATTTAACCCAGAACTGATTGATTTAACCCGAGTAAAAGCATTTCTCTGGGCAACTGCCAGGCTTGCATTTTACATTTCATCTTTTACCAATGAGGCAAACATGGATGTTAAAACAGCAGATGTGAGGATCAGCCTTATCCACTTGCACATTATACTCAAGTCATAAATTGTAACAGTTAGTAATCAAATCCAAACACAGCTCTCAACAACAGAGACAAAATAAACTGCAGATGCTGGGATCTGGAGCAACCAATAATCGGCTGGAAAAACTCAACGGGTCTGAGGACAGGAAAGGTGGAAGTTTTGGGTTCAAAACCTTGCATTGGGACCACCAGGGTAGGGGTTTCAGCCCAAAACACTGACGGTCCCTCTCCTTCCACAGATGCTGCTTGTTCTTTTGAGCTCTTCCAGCAAATTGTTTGTTGCTGCAGCTCCCAGCAACATATGAAAAGACTTAAAAATTGAATAAATATAATGCACGAACAGATAGACAGACGGATGCAAGGACACATAGATGGATCTAAAAAAAGAGGGTTTGAAATGCTTCTTTCCCTCCACCATCAGATTTCTGAATGGTCCGCTAACCCATGGGCAGTACCTTGTTATTCCTCTTTTGCGCTTCTTAAAAATTTTTTTGTAACTTATAGCAATGTTTAAAGTCCACACTGCACTGCTGCCTCAAAAACAACAAATTACAGGGATAATAAATCTGATTCTAATTCTCTTGAATATTTCCAGAATTTCTGCTTTTATTGTCCACCCCCAACTTCCCACCACCATAGCTCTCCCAAAAAATTCTGTACATTTTCTAACAGAAGTTTTGTGTGGGATTACTTGTTGCTTCACTAACAGTTGGAGAGCTTAACTATGTTGAATTTATTAAGGCTTTCATTGTGCACAGGTCAGACACGGCTGCACTCCATGCTCGTCGCACCCTGGGCATCGTATAGCTCTGAATGACTCCTTGAATCGATTGGCAAACATTGACAGTTTGCTTCCATGGCACAAAGAGCAGGGGACACATCCTGCTCCCTCACAGTGTAGACACACAGGCTCTGATTCATCCTCCTGGAACAGATTTCAATCAGAGTTAGACACTGCATGTGAATTGCATTTTATTACTTACTGTTATTTATGCATCTATGATCTGGAATGGAGCCTCCAAAGGTCAAAAGCTCTAAGTACATTAATTATCAATGCTTAATGCCTTGAGATTCATCTCTTTACAGGCAATACAAAACAAAGAAAACCAAAAGAACCCATTAAAAAATGACTGTCAAACACCCAGTATGCAGAGAGAGAAAAAAAAAACAAATTGTGCAAACAATAAAAGTAAGCAAATACATTCAGAACTGAAGTTCACAATGAGAGGCCGTCCACAAATCCTTAGCTCAGCACAGAGCTGATTAACTGACGCAGAGCAGTGAGCTGAACGGGCCCGTCCCTCGCCCCAGACCCTGACACCCTGACCTGTACAATCTGGCCCAGCGCCAAACTAGTGCTCCAGAGCATAAGTTTGCAAGTAGCTGCAGAGGCCAGTTCATCACAGGCACCACCCTCCCTCAATAGGCCATGTGTTGAGAAGGCGACATCCATTGCTAAAAATCACACCATCCAGGACATGCCCCTTTCTCATTACTACCATCAGAGAGGATGTACAGGAGGCTGAAGGCCCATACTCAATGATTTAGGAACAGCTCTTCTCTTCAACCATCAGATTCCTGAAAGGTGCATGAACATGTCATCATTATTCCTTTATTTTACACTTTTTATTTATTTTTGTAATTTATGTTGTTGCATTTACCTATTGGAACAAAACAACAAATTTCACAGGATATGTCAGTGATAATAAACCTGATTCTGTGCCAGCTTCTATATGCTAGCCAAATATTTGCAATTTAAACACTGGGCCAAATAGAAGGGAAAGGCAGCGTGTAGGGGCGGTGGGGGGGGGGTGGGGGGGGCGAGAGTCGGACTGATTTCTCTCACTCTCCTGCAAAGTTCACTCCTCTCTCCACGACGCTGAGGTAGCAAAGCTGCCCCAGCTGTTGTGTTTCGTGTCTGCGAGCTTCAAGGTGATCTGCCCCCCCCACAGTGATGAACTGAGACTAAGACTTTGGGCCTGCTCTGGTCTGCTCCAGGGATTCGGACCTAAGCATTCAATTTGGTTCGAAGTGCTGTGCTCGCTTCTATTCTTTGCGTGATTTGTGTTCTTTTCTCTTTCCCTGCACATTGGGTGTTGGTCTTTTTTTAAATTGGGTTCTTTCGGGTTTCTTGTTTTGTGGCTGCCTGTAAGCAGACAAGTTTCAAGGTTGAATAATTTATACAGTGATTGATAATAAATGTACTTTGAAGCTTTGAATCTTTGAAATAGCTAAAGATATATTTCAACGCCTATATCATTTTGTGTTGCAAATAACCATTCAGTGTTGTTGGACGAAACCTTGAAGAAAATTCTTCTTCCCCATCATTTCACCTTCCTTATAGGAAACCATTTGCTCTTCAGTCACTGGTTCATTCATTTTCCTTTGGCTAGGAGTTTAGTTTCTGTTGTAATGTGAGTATTATTAAAAGTCAGTTAATACTAATTGGGAAGCTGTTGGTAGCAAGAGGCTGGATCCGGGGTTGATGGGGTTTTTACTTCTGCTCTTTTTACTCCCGGTATGCATTGTATACAGTTCCTCCACCCATGCCGCACGTGGTACCTGAAAACCTCTGTATTGTAAACATCATTTGCCATCCATGATAAAGGTATTCTTTTGGCCATAAAATTGACGTGTGGTCTTTTGTAAAGTAGAAGCAACAACAGTTTCTGCAATCATTTTGCTTAAAAACTCATTCTCCCCCAACATAACAGACCTGGTACCAACACCACTGTAATGACATATTAGCTCTGTCTCTCCTTGAGTATTTCAAGTATTTTCAGTTTTTCTTTAACGAAAGAACTCCAAGAGTGATGGGGATGAGGTCTTGCAGGAATTTGTAATTTCCTAGCAATTATTATCTTCATAATTTGATATTCCAGGTGTATGTCATTTTTTCAGTTTTGCTGCAGAATGTTAGAAGCAAGACCCAAATTAAATACAGTATCTCAAACTATCAGCGAAGGCTGTTGATTGACTGATGATCCACCAATTACTCGTGGTCTTCACTACACTGGAACAACTGTAAGGCAATTGTCCCCAACCACCGGGCCATGGACCGGTACCACTTGGGGACTACTGCTTTAAGGTATATCATCTATTCACAACACTTCTCTCTGGCTTCAGATCTCATAATAGTCGGTAACATTAAGACCCCTTGAAAAACTCTTCCTCTGAACTTCAGAATCATATCAGGCTATTACTGTTAAATATTCCAACACAAAAATAACAGAGCATAGTTTTAATTAATAGTTTTGGCTTTTCTGAGGATTATAAAGAACACATTAATGTTAGACAGTGAAAGTCAAACATTAAAAGCTGTGGTGATTAAGACAGATTTGAAATACAGGGTTCAAATCCCCTCGAGCAAAAAAATGCTTTTGAGAAGATTCAAATGAGGTTATTAAAGTAATGAAGCATCTTGATGGACTGAACATAGACAATCTATTTCACATGGTACGTGAGAAAGACTCAAGAGGTCATCAGTTTAAATTATAATTAAAAGGATGAATATGTAGGTAAATTTAATCAATTTTGATGGGAGAGTTATCTGGATATTTGAAGTTGATGAAGATGCACGTCTGAGGGGGGTGATGAGCTCAGATTAGTAATCATTTGGATTATTTTGTCAAAGTGCTGGCAAAGGAACAATGGCAATTAGGACTCCTTCCACACTGTAAATCTCTGTGTCTGTATTGAATTACTTCATCAATTTTAATTTTGTCACTGAGCATGTAGTATTTTCATGCACACTAGAATTGCCCTTTCCAGGAGTTCTGATTGATTTCATTTAGAAATACTTCCTCTAAGCATCAGCTTGGCTTAATTGGAGCCAGTTTAAGACCTAATTGATGACTTGAACAGATCCAAGATGCTAAACAGGAATCCATTGTGAGTTGCAAAGATATTTGTCAGGATTCTAGTCAATATTTCGTTCACATCAACAGCACCCAAACCAGGCAATTTGACCATTCATCTAAGTTATTGTTTCTGGATCGCATTATGCAATAAGATTATTTTTTCGCCTAGAAAAGAAGAGTAAATGCATTCAGAAATAAAAAATATAAAGTAGGCCACACAACCCTCAGCAATGATCCACCATTGAGGAAGATTTGACCATGTCCTTCAGTGACATTCCACTCAACTAAAGGTAACTTTTCACTCCCTTGCTCATCATGAATCTATTAGCTCTGTCTGAATAGTCAAAGAATCTGCTTCTTTGATGAAGGGAGTTGCAAAGGCTCAAAAGACCTCGAAGAGAAAATATTTCCTATCACCTCTGTATTAAATATACAAGCAATACCTTACTTTTAAACAGTGACTCCCAGATCTAGATTCTCCCACAAGTGCAAGATGCACTGAAAATCTTTGTATTGCATGCCTTCCTTTCATCACATGTTGAAGGAGAACAAAGGAGAAGCAATAACAGAATGCAGAAACATGTTTCATTTGTGGAGTACGTACAGGGCAGATGGTCAATAATGTGCGAAGCCATAACAAGATACTGTAAATTGAGCGAATAAGAGTCCAGCTTATTGAACAAGAGATCCATTCAATAGCCTTATAACTATGGCATTGAAGCTGCCCTTGAACCTGGAGTTATGTGCTTTCATGCTTCCCAACGGGAGGAGGGAGAAAAAAGAATGTTTGAGGTAGGTGGGGTCTTTGATTATGTTAGCTACTTTTCAAGATAGCGAGAAATATAGTCAAAGGAAGCATTATTTTCATACCCATCCTGCAAAGATCTCTCAGGGTCTATATGTTTCAGCCAAATCCTTTCTCATTCTTCTAATCTCTATCCTATCTAATCCAGCCTTGAATTGTTTGTAATGTATATAATTCCTTCCTTAAAAAAAGGAAAACATTATACACAGAACTCCAGATGAAGTTTCACCAGTACCTTATATATCTGAAACATGGATATAAGATCCACTCACATGAAAGAAAAATGCAGAATGATGTGGGAGAGAAGGGTTAGATTAGTGACTCCCAGTGGGGTAGGTACATGTCTTAAGGGGGTGTTAGCAAGCATAGAAGTCATCAGGGGGCATTCAAAATTCTTGGGTCTTGGGGGAGGGGGCTGTAAGCAGGACCCTAACTTGAGGAATGAGACCTGACTGACTGTGTCAAGTCGCTGCCATTGTCAACATTCAATAGGCATTCCCAGTTTGTGTTAACATTTTACTTTAATTTGGCCCCATTAATGGTGGATGAATACGTACACCGCAATCTCTGAGTCTGAAGGCAGTGAAGCCTTGAATTCTAATCCTGCTAAGAAGCAGGAACCACAGAAAGTGCGTCAATACAATGTTACATATCCGAAGTATGGTTTTATTCTGTTCCCACCAGATCAGCGACGCCCCATGTGTCTTATTTGTAATACTGTACTGTCTAATAAAGCCATGAAACTAGCAAGATTGCAGGAACACTCGTGTACAACACACTGTAAAAAGGCTACTTATGGTACTATTCAGTTCCAGACGATGAAAGAAGCATTTGAAAAGCATTGCACACTCAAGTCATTAGTCAAGAAAGCTAAAAATAACCTTGATAGTAGTGTCATTGCTTCTTATAATATTTCCAAAAATGATAGCAAAGTGTGGAAAATCTCATACAATTGGTGAAAGGTTTATAATGCCTGCTGTGTCAGAAGCATTCACCACTGTTCTCAAAATGGATGCCAGTGTTTTAAAGTCAATTTCTCTGAGTAATAACTGCATAGCTCATCGAATTGACAAAATTAGTGAAGACATTTGGATCAACTATGCAGAGAACTACAAAAATCAGAATTTGGGATACAACTGGATAAGTCAACTATGCGAGGCAAGGACGCATTGCTAATGGCAAATGTACAGTTTATCAAAAACCAAAAAAATTATGAAGAGATTCTCTTTTGTAAAAAACACATTGATATTGAAGCTGCTGCATATGCGCACGTACTGCAAGCTAGGTTTAAAGACAAATAAAAATTTAAAGCAGATTCCTTTTTCTCATGTTAGCATATGGTAGATATTGATATCAAAGCTGCTGTACAGTGCACAAGTATGGTAGATATGTTTTTACACTATAGGGGTGCCAGAAAGTATATTGTGTCTAAAAGAGGCATTGGCAAGTATGAAGGTGCTTTAGGGGAGGGGGCATTGGACTAGAAAAGTTTGGAAAACACTGGGTTAGATTAATCTTGGAGTAGATTAAAAGGTTGGCACAGTGTCATGGGCTGAAGGACTGTACTCTCCTGTACTGTCTACGTATTCATGTCTGCCATTACATCTCAGTGTCAGTCTGTTAACCTAATTAGCCAGTTCATTTGAGCTACCTCTGTTCTCATTCCTTTATTTAAGTTTAAAATACTAGTACTGTAGTGGACTCATTCTTCTCTCCCTCAAAATGATTCTAAATTTCAACTGAGTATCTTCATAATGAGGTCAGTAATATGCGGTCCAGCACGTTCTGCTATCTGGTTAATTCCAAAAGCACGTTGCTCTAACGAACTATTCTGAAAACACTATGACATTTTCAACAAAGATACTTTCGTCCATCATTTTCCACCACTCTACATATAGATTAAAATCCCATATGATCACCAGAATAACTGTGATAAAATACTATCTATATGCATTTTTTTAACCTAACCAATTTATTTCCTTGTTTTACCATATTAAGTGCTAACAGGAACTTAAACTGTCTGCCACTATTCAATCTGGCTGTATCAGTTACCAAATGAAAGAAAGCAAAAAGCCTATTTTAGATGGAAACAGTTTTTTCTGCAGAGTAGGTAAGACCAAAACTACGGGGCGTAGATTTGGTGTGAGAGGGAGAAGGTTCAAAAGTGACCTAAGGAGCAACAATTTCTTGCAGCAAGTGGCAAGTATGTGGCAGAGTTACCAGAGAAAGTGGTTGAGACAAGTGGAACAGTATCATTTAAGAAGCATTTGGATAGGTACATGGATTTCAGTAAGGCGTTTAACAAGGTTCCCTATGATAGGCTCATTCAGAATGGCAGAAGGGATGGAATCCAGGGAGATCTGGCTGTGTGGATTCAGAGTTGGCTTACCCACAGAAAGGCTGTAGAAGATGGAGCGCATTCGGCCTGGAGACCTGTAATGAGTGGTGTTCTGCAGGGATCTGTTTTGGGACCACTGCTCTTTGTGATTTTTAGACGAGGAAGTGGAAGGGTGGATGATAAAGTGGAAGTCTGCAGATGACACGAGGCTGGTGGAGTTGTGGACAGTGCAGGGCTGTGGCAGGCTACGATGGGACATTGACAGGATGCAGAGCTGGACTGAGCAGTTGCAGATGGAATTCAATGTGTTAAGTGTGAAGTAATACATTTTGGAAGATCAAACGTGATGACAGAGTACTAAGTTAATGGCAGAATTCTTAGCATTGTGGAGGGACAGGGGGATCTTGGGGTCTAGGTCCAGAGATCCCTCAACGTTGCCACACATATTGATAGGATGGTTAAAAAGGCTCATGATTGTTGGCCTTCATTAGTTGTGGGAACCAAGTTCATGAGCTGCAAGGTAATGTTGCAGCTCTATAAAATTCTATTTCCACACTTGGAGTATGGGGTTCAGTTCTGGTCACCTCATTGGTTCATGGAGAGTGTATGGAACAAGCTGCTAGTGGAAATATACTGTAAATGTGAATACAATTACAAGGCTTCAAAGACATGTAGACAGGTGCATGGATAAGAAAAGTTTAAAAGGATATGGGGTAAATATGGGCAAATAGGAATAGCTCAAGCAGGAAACTTGGTCATCATTGACGAGTTGGGCCAATGGTCCTGTTACCGTGCTGTGTAACTCTATGATTCTATGATTCTGTAATAGTCCAACAGAAGCAAAATATGATATTGCAAGTTGGGAATTTTTTACTTCTATTTATTATTAAGTTGCTTCCAGTAAAAAAATACATTACGTTATTCTGCAATGCTTTCAAATCCTGACTTTAACTGTTTAGTATTATGAATAAAATTACTTTCCATTCTACATTTGCACCTTTCTTACAGATAGCATCAATGCTGAAGAAGAGAATGACAGGAGCCCAGCTGGGATTCAACTAAGCTGACAACTGACATAAACATTCAGATAAATATTGAGGTTTTTATCATACAAGTTATTAATCTTTCATGAGAAACTTGTATCCATCTGGTAAAAAAATAAGTTTAAGGTCTTTTATTAATCTGCTTCAAATTGAAATATCCAATCCACAGGACATTAAGTTATAGAAATATTACTCGAACATCCTAAGCGAAGAGCCACGTTAAGAATCAATTAGTGTCTATCAAAGAATATCTTGCATGATTAAGGTATCCATTTTAAATGTAGATAACAGCTAAGCACAGGACCAGTGTCAATGTTGCTCCAATTTGAGTATTGAAATAAATCTAAGAAAATCCATTATATTTTCTTAATATACTATGAATAATTTACATTGGATTTTTAAACTATTTTAAAAAATGTATGATGTACCTCAGCAGTCATGATATGCTTTTTACTTTTTTCTTCATCTTCTCTCTTTCCATCCAGGTCTGTTGCATTGTCGGGTGTCAGCTGAGTTTGGAGAGGTTTACTGATGATTTCTTTTTGGGTGGGTGGTTTCTTAATGATCTTGAGATTGTTGGTGTAGATGATGATTTTTCCAAAATTCAATATGTTTGATGGCTAGAAATGCAGAAAAATGCATGTAACCCAAACATATGTAGTATTACCGCTGACAATAGTTAATAAATGTGACAATGTAATTAAAAGTTCTCATTTGACGTGCTTTCAGCTGTAATAAACTCATAGGGTCTAGGGCTCTCAATTCATTAACGTTGCTTACTGCTGCACCATTTTCTTTAAATATCCAACCCCTATATGACTTTTCAAAATGCATCATCTTGCACTTTCCCTTAGGATTTTCTCCAGTAATTTCCCCACCACCCGTCTAAGGCTCATTGGCCTGTAATTATGTGGGTTATTCCTGCTGCCCTTTGTAAATAGTGGAACAACATTAAATATCTTCCAGCATCATAGATCTCATCCAGCCCTGAATGCGTGTCAACCCTTAATGGCACATCTAGCATCTCGTCCTTCTTAGTACTGACCTGCTTCATATTATTCATGTGACCCTCTCCGAGCTCACTTTCTTCCATGTCAATCTCCTTGGTGAATAAAGATAAGTATTTTTTTCCCACATCACTTGACCCACACAAAGACAACCACTCTGGTCCTTAGGGGGCCCATTCTTTTCCTTGCTACCTCTTGTTTCTAATATATTTATCAAATATAAAATCTTAGTTATGGAAATCTTGGCATATGTTAGTACTCTAATAGATCAAGCCAAGGTCAAGATGGTAGCCCAATGAGTAACTCAATGGGAAATTTGTCACTGGAGTGGGAACAGGCTAACCTGAAACTGGCATACCTAAGGGCCCATTGTTTTAACTTAGGAAGGTGTGGAATGTGACATACATTTAAGGATTATTTGCAGAATTGCACAGTAAGAAACAGAAGCAGAAGAGCAAATATACGGGCATCTCTGATTATCTAAAGTGAGGACTATTGCCTTGTTAAGAAAGTGATTCGGTCATATTGCAATGATTGACTTACACTGGAGCGAGTCGCTGTCAGGTCGGTGAATAGATTCTGGCCACTTCTTACACTGTACCTCCCTGCATCTTTGAAAACATTTATTCTACATGCCCTCAGGCACGTTGTGGTAGGGAACGCTGGGCGCCAGCTCTCCTGTAATTCAGCTCGTCCTCTTCTGAAGCTTTCACTTAGTTGTGACTTCAGCATTCTCCTGGGAGTCTCATCCTCAAGTTCCTCTGACTCTGACCCATCTTCATAAACCTGTTTCAGCACACGGCCACTGTAGGCAGAAGAGATGCGAAACCTCACTTTCCTCGGGTTAGATTCAAGTCTCTTTCTTAATTTATTACGGAGTTCCTCCATTCACAACTTCAATAGATTCAGCTGTTAAGTCTCCAGGAACAAAAAAAAACACCTCAGTGCTTGATTCATGTACCAGAAGTGCCATGCAGAAGCATATTGTGCTCTCCTGCTAGCCTCTAATATATAATTCAGTGATGGGATCATATATACTAGGCTGATGCCGACTAATTATACAATTACACGTTTGCGTAAGTATCTACAACACTGCAGGGCAATCTATTCTCAGGCAGCAATTAAAATGAGAGCCACTGTTACATTCATTTTGTTAATTATACATCTAAGTAATAGACCTTCAGCTCAAACATACTGCATCAATGTGTACGTGCACATATCTAATGCTTTTAAATGAACAGAACTATTCCTGTGGAGGTTTGGGATCTTCAACTACTGCAGTAACCTTTGCTACCTGGCCTACTTAAAGTTTATCGAGTCATAGAGAAGTACTGCTCAGAAATAGGCCCTTCAGTCCATCTAGTCCATGCCAAAACCATTTAAACTGCCTACTTCAATTGATTGCACCGGGACCATATCCCTCCATACCCAGAAGTTTCCCCTCATGTTCCCCTTAAACTTTCACCCTTAACCAATGACCTATGACTGTAGTTCCACCCAACCTCAGTGGAAAAAGCTTGCTTGTGTTAACCCTGCCTATGTGTTCCATTGTAGACAGTCTACCACATTGGATGCCATCAGCCCTATTCACCAAAGTTAATGTAAGTCAAATGATAATGTGGCAACAATCCATTTGAATTGTTTTCATCACGTTAACATCTAGAGAAAATGACAGGCATAAAATGGGTTGTCAACTTCCTGTCACTCGTTTCCACTGATTAATCAGAGGGTCAAAGAATAAAGTGGTTTTATAAGTTTGCAAAGAAATGATACTTAGCATGTTTATCACAGTTAATTACACCAAACAGATATAACATATGTTGATTCTAATATGATGTTAGTCAACAATAACCAGGGGACGTCTCAGCATTAGCTATGGATAAAAACTCACATTTTTCCTGCTTATTTTCTCCAGACTTTATTTTCTCTAGCTAGTTGAGATGTTAACCCAATGCACTGTACATTTACAAAATTTTGCCGAAGTTTTTGGTGACATGCCAAATCTATTCAAACTTCTAAGAAAGTAAAGTCACTGTTGTAGTAGCTTCTTTATGATGATACTTACACGCTGGTCCCAGGATGACCAGCACATAAGTGCCATCTCAAACGTGATGAGTTTTCCCGGGTTTCAGCACTCATTTGGGCAGAGATTTTGAAACCCTTGCTATTCCTTGAATAAAAGGTTCTTTCTCAACTCTCCCCTGGAAGCTCTACCTAAATCAAAGTTCTCCAGTTGTTTTACAGCTGTGGCAAGATGGCGCCAGTGACCAATGCAACTAATGGTGGCGTCCTGCGGACAGTTCATGAAACTATTTCTTCTCCTTCTTTTAAATATGCTTCTACTACTAATCTGTGTGCAGTTGGAGCCTGTAGTTTACATTTTGATCATGTATTTTTGGGCCGACTGGGTGCTCTGGCGTTTTTGCTGCCTCTGAGGGCATTCGAGATGGTTGAGAGCAAGGTTGAGAACAGAGTAGCTGGTGTAATGGTGGAGCACAAACCCATGATTAGTTCTGTATTTGCTAATCTCACCGATTAAAGCGTTGAGCAAGATTGAAATCAACAAAGACAAGAGCAGAAGACGAGCAGATGTTCCGCACCATCTGCCTGTGTTTGTCCTGTCTCCCTCTCCCTCTCGCTTGCTACTGCCAGAGAAAGGTGCAGGGGTCTTAGCTTTTGGGGCATCCGTGTGTTTTGTGGACTGGACTAATTTTTAGAGGACTCTGCAGTTCATGTTATATGAGTTTGGGGTTTCTGGTTACACCTTTTTTTATTGCTAACACAAAATATTCTGCAGATGCTAAGGTCAAAGCAACACACACAACACACGGGAGGAACTCAGCTTGTTGGGCAGCATCCGTGGAAATGAACAGTCAACGGTTTGGGCCGAGACCCTTCGTCAGGACTGAAGAGGAAGGAGGCATGGGCCCTATAAAGAAGGTGGGGGGACAGTGGGAAGGAGAAGGCTGGTAGGTGCCAGGTGAAAAACCAGTAAGGGGAAAGATCAAGGGGTGGGGGAGGGGAAGCAGGGAGGGGATAGGCAGGAAAGGAGAAGAAGGAATGTAAGGGGAAAACACTATGGGTAGTAGAAGGAGGCGGAATCATTAGGGAGGCAATAGGCAGCTGGAGGAGGAGGCATAGTGAAACTGGGATGGGGAGAGAATTACCAGAAGTTGGAGAATTCAATGTTCATGCCAAGGGACTGGAGACTACCCAGACGGTATATGAGGTGTTGCTCCTCCAACCTGAGTTTGGCCTCATCATGGCAGTAGAGGAGGCCATGTATGGACATATCCAAATGGGAATGTGAAGCAGAGTTGAAGTGGGTGGCAACCGGGAGATCCTGTCTGTTGTGGCGGACGGAGTAGAGGTGCTCGACGAAGCGGTCCCCCAATCTGCATCGGGTCTCACTGATGTAGAGGAGGCCGCACCGGGAGCACCGGAGGCAATAGATTACCCCAATAGACTCACAAGTGAAGTGTTGCCTCACCTGGAAGGACTGTTTGGAGCCCTGAATGGTGGTAATAGAGGAGGTGTATTGCTATTTTGCGCGGTTTAGATTGGGGCACTTTGTTGTGGACTGGCTCAGTGATCTGCAGTCATTGAATGGCACAGTGCTAAATTGAACTGAACTGAACTGCGCTGAACAGACCTAGCCTGCTTCAAGGACTCTGTGGTTTGATGTTTACTATTCTGTGTGTTACTCACTTGATTTTTGCCATTTGCACGATTTGCTCTTTTTTTGTGTGTTGGGTGTTTGATGTTTTCTTTGAGCAGGTTCCATGGCCTTCTTTGTTTCTTAGCTGCCTGCAGGAAGACATATTTCAGAGTTGTATACTGCATACATACTTCAATAATAAATGCACTTTGAACTTTGAACTCTATTGGGGAAAGCTAAAGTAGTACAACGTATTTAGAAAAGTAATTTCAATGTGTTCAGGTCACAAGATTAGTGTAAGCTAATGCTCAACATTGATCATTAATGTATTCTAATTCCCAAAACTTTGTTCCCTTCCAATATGAAGACAATTATGTTTCAATATTATTGAAGAAAGGGGCTGCTTCTTTTACGTGTTATTAAGCAAGTATAATAATGGAACAATAAATCCTCAAAAGCAGCTACAACGACAATAAACTGCCTGTAGCGGATAGTAACTTTAAAGTAGTTAGTGGTAACCTTATTAAACAAAGGTTGATGATAATCCCCAAAAAAAATCCAGCTTAAAAGAAAAAAAATAGGGAGTTAGAGAGGTTTATTAATGTAAACAGGTAAGACTTTTGAGTCAACCAATGTGGCACCATCAGAGTGGACCTACAAACAGGGCTCGGTCCATTATGGCCACAGCTCTCCCCACATTGACAACATATCCAATAGGTATCATGCCTTCTTCTTGCTACTACTGTCAGGAAGGAGATACAGAAGCTCCACACCACCAGGTTCAGAAACAATCATTTTCCCTCCATCGGGTTCTTACGCCAACCTGCACAGCCGGATCATACATCAGAAACAGAACATCTCTTACACTGCCATGAACACATCTCTGACTGTGGTGCGCTCTCTCTCTCTCTCTCTCTCTTCGCTGTCTTGTACACTTTATAATCTGTGTGTTGTCTGAACCTTCATGTCGGTGACGCTGCTGCAAGTTTTTCATTGTACTGTACTAAACCTAACTGTACTTGTGCACATGACAATAAATTCGATTGGATTAGTGAACAGGGAATTGAAAACTGGGCAATGTTCCACAATGTCTGGTAGGTGGCAGTGTTGCAGCTAACCTGGAGAGCTCAGCCGGTGCAGTCCCGGAGTTCTGGAGCTAACGTGTTCAGCACCTCGGCTGGGAGATGGCCTGGGCCTATTACTTTTGCTTTATTCTATGTAATTAGCTGTTTCCTGAAATCACGGAGAGTAAAGCAAATCAGCTAAGGGCTTACTTCCCTGAAGCCGGAAGCCCCAGGGAGTGGCCAGGCTGAAACACTCACTTCTGGCTGAAGGTGGTTGCAGTTGTTGGGGTTGTGCCTTTTATACTAAGTTACTACACTTCACCATCACCGAGGATAGTGATGTTCTCGTAATCTCCGCCTTCCAGTGGTTGTTTAATTTAATTGCCCAACACAGTCCAGAACTGGATATATAATATTGCATGATTTTAAACACAAGACATTCTGCAGATGCTGGAAAGCAGGAGTAATACACACACAAAATGCTGGAGAATTCAGCAGGTCAGGCAGCATCTATGGAAGGAAGTGGGCTGTCGATGTTTCAGGCCGAAGCCTTTCATCAGGACTGGAAAGGAAGCGGGAAGAAGATAGAATAAGAAGCTGGGAGTGCAAGCTGGCAGGTGATAGGTGAAGATAGATGGGCGGGTGGGGAAGGGGGAATGAAGTGAGAAGCAGGGAGAAATAGGTAAAGGGCTGAAGAAAAGAGGAATGTGTTAGGAGAGGAGAATGGACCACAGAGGAAAGGGAGGAGGGGGGGTACCTGCAGAATTCTGATTTGCTCCACTGGTTGTGGGATGGCTCAGTTCTTCTGCTGAACATCTGATGCTGCCTTTGCATGGATCTGGCACTTCGTATCAAGGGCTGCTGCTTAAGTACTCATCCACCCTCCTCATTGATCTGGGCTTGGTCCTTGACTCTCGCCTATGTCAGAACAAGTTAACTTTCATTCTGTAGTTGAATTTGCAAATGTACTAATAAAGTCCCTTGCCTATAACGCCCAGTGTTGATAATCTTGTACTTACCAACAGGACGTTGGTCTGAAAGGTTAACTGTTTATCCCACTGCAAATATGGTCAGAACTGTTAAATATTTCTGTGGTGTTCTTCCTCTTTAAATTTCTGGTATTTGTTCTAATTAATTTTGTGACAGTGTTTCTAGGACAGCATTTACCAACCATGAGCAAGTATTGAGGCTTTCAGCAAAGTCTCCACCATTGTGCCCCTGGCATTATTCAGCCCTGAAACTGCCTTCTGTCCTTGTAGTTGAACGAAATGTGACAGGTAGACAGCTGTCTGCACCTGCCCGTCTCAGTCAGCAGTGATTCCTTTCAACAAGCCTTTTAGCTTTGCACTTGCCACAGTTCACCTCCTTCGAGCATCTGAATGATGGTTAGTTAAGAAAGTACATGCTGGCATTGGAGACGGTCGAGAGGAGGTTCATGAGAAAGATTCTAGGACTGAAAGGGTTAATGTATGAGGTCCTGATGGAAGTTCTCTGCCCAAAATGCTGACTGTTTACTCTCTTCCATAGATGCTGCATGGCCTGCTGAATTCCTCCAGCATTTTGTGTATTTAACTTTCATTTCCAGCAGCTGCAGATTTCCTCTTGTCTGTTAGGAGCATTTGATGGTTCTGGGCCTTTACACACTGGTGTTCAGAAGGAAGGGGCAGGATCTCATTGAAACCTATGGGATATTGGAAGGCCTGGATAGAGTGGACGTGGAGAGGCTGTTTCGTATAGCTGGGGAGTCTAGGACCAGAGGGCAGCCTCAAAATAGAAGGACGTCCCTATAAAACAGATGAAAAGGAATTCCTTTAGCCAGGAGTGGTGGTGAATCTGCGAAATTCATTGCCACATTCGGCTATGGAGGGCAAGCCATTGGGTATATTTAAAGTGGTGGTTGATCGGTTCTTAATAGAGCGTCATAAGTTACAGAGAGAAAGCAGGAGAATGGGATTGAGAGGGATAGTAAATCAGCCACGACGGAAAGGCGGAGCAGACATGATGGGCCAAATGGCCCGGCTCTGCTCCTATATTCCTATATTCAGCCTTGGAGCTCTCTGGGATTAATCTGTACACAAATCTTTGTCGACATGAAGAAGGAAGCATTGCAAATGATTCCAGCAGAGGGAACCCTTTGCCCGGTTCACGATGCGTCTTGTTTCATTCAGTATCAATGGCATTATCAGTTCTCCCAAATGGGTGTGGTATTAGCTGAACAGTGCTGGAAATTCTTCTGCTACAGATATTTTTGCCTCTCCTGTTCCCAGAGACTGGATTCTCGAACCTTTGCGTCTTATGCACCTCAGCCGTATGTTGCAGCCAGCAGAGATTCCCCAATAGCACTGAAGTGGTTAACGTTTGCCTTGTAATTCGATCACTGCTGCAGTTTCTGTTCTGGATCTGGGTGGCGTGATCTCACGGCTGGATGTCTAATTAGGCTGGGGTTTCTTGGCAAGAAACCTAACCCCACACCAACCCCCCTCCCCAACCTTTACTACTAAGAGAACTGTGAATCTTGTCTCCTGTTTTCAACATTAATGTGATCTACGACCACTGACAAGGGAACTGCAGGTTTAAATTGTTTCAGCACAGTGATAGCATATGAATTGGAGCAGAAATCGAGGTGCAAAAGCAGTCGGAAGAAACAGCTTCGCAGTGATTTGTGAAGATTATGCACAGGTGTCTGGATATTTCCAGGAGCCTGGGCTGACCCGACTTTGGAGCAAGGATTTGTTGATGCGATCTCCATTCAATCTATTCCCTGGAATGAAGAGAGGTCTCACATTACTTCTTTCAGGCTTCAAGTCTTCCATACACTGCAAGTGACAGGTCGGTAGAGCTGCATCTAGGTGACACTTAAGTAAACTGTGGTCTGTGATGAATAATCCAGTATATAGCAGGCAGGATTGTATCGGTAACAAGGAAATTCAAGCATTCTTAAATTATTGGGTGAATCAATCTTTTGCAACTAAATAATTGTTACAGCAAGTGTATTTTCATTCAACATAGAATGAAAATTGCACAGATCAAAGCTCTAATGTAAACAGAAAAACGTTTAGAAATTAATGCTGAAGAGAATTTTACCACTTCAATATTTTATACTGTATAAATATGCAAAGGGTTCTCTCAATGGCTTGTTGCATAATGAGGTAGAATTTCCAAGCAGTGATTTAACTCCCATCTCAAGCACACTGTCAAATAATGTGGGGACGTGAAAATCAGCTACTTCTAATGAAGAGGAGAAAAACAAAAAAATTGGACTTAATTTCAGGGATTTCTCTGAGACAGGGTCATAGCACATGGATGAAGTGCAGGTTGGGTCAAATCTGCGGGAGAGTCGCCTTTTTAAATTGAGGTATAATGGGAAACATGCATTTACAAATATTCTCAGTGAAAATCACAGGGAAAAATTCAGAATGTGATTAAGGGCCTCGGCCGGAAACCGCGACTGTTTATTCTTTTCCATAGATGCTGCCTGGCCTGCTGAGTTCCTCCAGTGTTTTGTGTGTGTTACTTTGATTTCCAGCATCTGCAGATTTTCTCTTGTTTGAAGTTCAGAATATCTCTCTTTAGAGCAGAGATGAGGAGGAAGTTATTTAGCCAGAGGGTGTTGAACCTGTGAAATTCATTGCCACCGTTGTCTCTGAAGGTCAAGTTATTAGCTATCTATCCAGCAGAGATTGATAGGTTCTTGATTAGTAATGGCATCTATGTTTACATGGAGAAGGCATGAAATGGGGATGAGAGGGATAATGAATGGTGGAGCAGTCTCGATGGATCGAATGGCCTAATTCTGCTCCTTTATCATGTGGTGGTATCAATAACAGTGATGATGGCACATGAAATGTATTTCTTTGCTGTTCATAATGAAATGTGTGATGCTCTTCAAAGGAAGAGAATCTGATTTTGGGGCAGTGAGTACTGTTGCTTTTTTCTCATAACAGCTCAGTGGTAAACACCCATGCCCCAAGTATAATATGGCTTAGAGGCAGAACTATGCTGTCATTTGTTCTGATTTGCCAGCAAGGATCTGATGTCTTAAGAATAACACACACAAAATGCTGTAGGAACTCAGCAAGTCAGGTAACATCTATGGAAAGGAATAAGGAGTTGACATTTTGGACGAAGACCCTTCCCGGTGATTCTGAATTCTTTTCCCTTCCTTCCCTGCCCTGATGGAGGGTCTCAGCCTGAAAAAACTACTCTTCATTCCTTTCTGTAGAAGTTACCTGACTTGCTGAGATCCCCCTGTATTTCGTGTCTGTTACTTTGGATTTCCAGTATCTGCAGGATATCTTGTATTTCTGATAGCAAAAGGCAGCTTTACTGACGTGGACGTATTATACTTGTTGCATGCTTCAGTTGTCACAACCTAAGTTAATGAAACCATATCTGTGCATGCGGCCCTGGGAGCCGTATTGCCATTCATCATTAATGTGGAACAGTTGGCTGTGCTGTTTCCAGTTTCAAAGGAGACCAAAGTGTTCAGCTTACCTAGTTGCTATATATCACTATGACTAGAATGCTGTGTCATCAGAAATATTCTGAGAAATAAACTGCCTGACATATTTGCAAAAAAATGTAATGTGGGTCAAAGAACTGGTGCTACAAATTGCCATGGAATGCAGTGGACTGCATTGGCTCCTCATGTTGAAATAAAACTGTTACAACCTTAATCCGCCATGAAATGGGCAGTGCAGGGGTGTAGCTAATTGAGTGTCTGCCTTGTAGCACCAAAGACATTGGTTTAGTCCTGAGTTCCAATGCTGTCTATGTTTCTATCTTTGTATGTTCTACTTTTAAGCCTGTTGGGTTTTCTCCAGGTGCCCTGGTTTCCTCTGTTATCCCAAAAATTTGGAGATCGCTAGAGTAATTGGCCCCTGTTGTATAGGTGAGTGATAGACTTGAGGATGAGTTGATGTGAATGTAGGGAGAATTTAAATAATGGGATAATGTATGATTAGTATAATTGAATGATGGATAACATGGATACAATAGGCCAAATGGCCTATTCCTATGCTACATCACTCTGTGCACTAAAAAAACATGGAATAATTATGATCGTATACAGCGCTGTGCAGAAATCTTAGGCACATATAGTTAGTGTGCCTGAGACTTTTGCACAGTACTGTAGTAATTTTATGTATTGCACTGTACTGCTGCCGCAAAATAAACAAATTTCATGACATATGTGAGTGATGATGACCCTGATTCTGATATGTGTCTCTACTGTGGATTGAGATTGGGAAGGGGGCAGGGAGACAGGAATTATGGTTAGGGAAAGGACGAGAGGAGGGTGCAGGAAGCGCCAGAGAGACATTCTGTAATGACCAAAAAACTAATTGATTGAAATCAATTGACGTTGCCGGGTGTCTACACCTGTGCCAAACCCCATCCCCAACCCACCCCTCCTTCTCTGCCATATATCCAACACCCCTCCTTCACCTTTACCAACGTCCTTTGCTCCTGCCAGATTTCTGAACTTGCTCTCTGCTCTACATTAACAAATACAGTACAGGTTTCCCCCGCTATTCGAAGGTAGAGCGTTCCTATGAAACTGTTTGTAAGCCGAAATGTCGTAAAGTGAAGAAGCTATTACAATTAATTTATATGGGAAAAATTTTTGTGCGTTCCCAGACCCAAAAAATAACCCACCAAATCATACCAAATAACACATAAAACCTAAAATTACACGAACATATAGTAAAAGCAGGAATAATATGGTAAATACACAGCCTATATAAAGTAGAAATATTGTATGTATGGTGTAGTTTTACTTATCAAAATCAGGACAGGGAGCCAAAATCAATTTGGAGAAAAAAAATCGGCATGTAAACTCCTGCACACGTACACACATGCGCACACAACTGCCCGCACAAGGCTTCACGGTTATGGTAGTCTTTCTTGGGGTAAACAAGCGTATAAAGCGGGCGTCTTTTTTCATAACTTTTGTTAGCAAAAACTGGTACTAATGTAGGTCTTTTGTAACAGCGAGCTGTCGTAAAACGAACATTCAAAAAACGGGGGCCACCTGTACTGTGCAAAATCTTAGATGCCCTAGCTATGTGTATGTGACCAAGTCTTTTGCACAGTATTAACTTCCTCTCAATTTTCCGTAATCTGCAGATTTTTTTTCCCCATATTTCTCATTGGTTTTGTCTATTTTCTCTCTGAGGTATTTTAGTAAGAATTTATGCTGGGTTTAGGGCAACATATGGTGCAGCTATAACAGTAGTAAGGTTTTACCATTTAGAGTATGCAACCAGTAATAATGTGCTCATTTTAATAAAGTAGTTTAGAGCCATTCAAAAAGCAAATGCATTGCAAACAAATAGTAAGAAGTTAAAATACATTAAAAGACCAGAAGACTAAGACATATGAGCAGAATTAATGATTCAGCTCATTGGGTCTGCTCCACCATTTCAGCATGGTTAATTTATTATCCCTCTCGACCCCATTCTCCTGTCTTCTTGTAACCTTTGACACCCTTAATAACCAAGAACCCATCAACGTCCGCTTTAAATATAACCATTGACTTGGCCTCCACAGCTGTCTGTGGCAATGAATTCCACAGATCCTCCTCATTTCTGTTCTAAAGGTACACCTTTCTATTCTGATGCAGTGCCCTCTGGTCCTGGGCTCCCCCACTATAGGAACCATGTTCTCCACATCCACTCTATCTGGGCCTTTCAATAGGTTTCAATAAGATCCCCTTCAGTCTTCTGAATTCCAGCAAGTACAGGCCTAGATCCATTAAGCACTCCTAATATATGAACCCTGTCATTTCTAGCATCGTTCTTATGAATCTCCTCTGAAATATGTGAAAATTAATTGCATAAATCAGAACCTTTTATCTTTGTTTCTCAATATGAACGCTATAGTACAGCAACAGGCCTTTCAGCCAATCTAGTCCATACTGAATCATTAATCTGCCTAGTCCCATTGACCTGCACCTGAACCATACCCTTTCATTCCCCTCCCATCTATGTACCTATCTAAATTTCTCCTAATTGTTGAAATTGGCCCTGCGTTCACCACTCCTGCTGGCAGCTTGTTCCACATTCTCACCACCTTAAGCATTTCACCTTTCCCACTTAACCTATGACCTCCAGTTCAAGCCTCACCAACCTCAGTGGGAAAAACCTGCTTCTATTTACCCTATCTATACCACCCGTAATCTTGTATGCCTCTATCAAATCTCCCCGTAATCTCCTACATTCTAGGGAATAACTTTCCAACCTATTCACCCTTTCCCTATAACTTAGGTCCTCAAGTCCTGGCAGCATTCTTTTAAATTTTCTCTGCACTCTTTCTCAATCTTATTTACATCTTTCCTGTAGGTTGATGAGCAAAACTGCGCACAGTACTCCAATTTAGACCTCACCAATGTCTTATACAATTTCAACATAACTTCTCAACTCCTGTACTCATTACATTGATTTATGAAGGCTAAAGCTTTCTTTATGATCCTATCTACCTCTGATACCACTTTCAACAAAATTATCGATCTGTATTCCCAGAT
Organism: Hemitrygon akajei; assembly: GCF_048418815.1. NCBI lineage: Eukaryota > Metazoa > Chordata > Chondrichthyes > Myliobatiformes > Dasyatidae > Hemitrygon > Hemitrygon akajei. The sequence continues at coordinate 24,422,124 of NC_133138.1, read as the reverse complement.
CCCTCAGTGCTCTACTGCTCACTGTGTAAGACCTACCCTGGTTGGTCCTCCCAAAGTGCGACACCTTACACTTGTCTGCATTAAATTCCATCTGCCATTTTTCAGTCCATTTCACCAGATGGTCCAGATCGCGCTGCAAGCTTTGATAGACTTCCTCACTGTCAGCCCCGGTCTTGGTGTCATCCGCAAATTTGCTGATGCACTTTACCACATTATCGTCCATTGATATAGATGACAAACAACAACAGGCCCGGCACCAATCCTGGCAGTACACCACTAGTCACAGGCCTCCAGTCAGGGAGGCAGCCATCTGCAGCCACACTATAGCTTCCTCTGCAAAGCCGATATCTGATCCAATTTATCCCCTCATCTTGAATGCCAAACAATTAAACCTTCTTCACCAACCTCCCATGCGGGACCTTGTCAACGGCCTTGCTAAAGACCATGTAGACAATATCCACTACCTTGCTTTCATCAACTTTCCTGGTAACTTCATTGAAAATCTCTATAAGATTTACCACACACAAAGCCATTTTGACTATCCATCGTCAGCCGCTGTCTGTTCAAATACTTGCATACCCAGTCCCTCAGAATACTTCCCAATAACTTTCTACTATCGATGCCAGGCTCACCGTTCCCAGCTTATTCTTTGAAACTTTTTTAAACAATGGAGCAACTTCAGAACAAAATTGACTATGCTCTAATTTAGAATCTCATCCTGAGAACCAGACTACTATCACAACCATATGCTATAGTCTGCGATCTCTCTATAAATTTGCTCCTCTAAATCCTGTGGACTGTTGGATGGTCTATAAATATAATCCTATTAACATGGCCAAACATTTCTTCTTCCTCAAAAAGTTCCTCCCCACACCTTCAGGCACATTGGGCAGCAACCTCGTAATTTCTTTAGTGTTTGTCTGTTTTACAAGATCAAGTTGCTAGCTCAACATTCAACCCAGCATGGGTGGAATTCTTGCAAGGAGCTGGCCAGATTCGAACCCGGGGCCTCTCAGTCCAAAGTGCAGGTGCGGATACCACTACTCCACCAGCACGGACTACTTATTCCTCAGTTCTACCCATAAAACCTCACTAGATGAGCTTGGCAGTCTGTCTTGACTGAGCAGTGCTGTAACATTTACCCTAACTAATAATGCCACCCCTTTAACTCCTGCTCTATCACATACAAACAATGGGACCCTGCTGCTCCTGCAGTCAAGTCTCACTAATGCCTGCAATCACATAATTCCACATGTTGATCCATGTCCTAAGCTTGCATACATAGAGGTGTATGAAAGCTTTTCTACAATACTCCTTGATTTGAAATACATGCAGCTCAGAACATTAGTCCCACCATGCTCAACCTTTCAATTCCCGGCTTTGAATGTAGGCTTAACAACATATATCTCCATAGTCACACCAATATCTGTCCTGGCTCTCTTGCTTCCATCCTCCTGCCACTCTAGTTTAAACCACCCCATGTACTGTAGCACAAGCAGCTAGGATATTAGTCCCCCTTCACCGCAGGTGCTCTTAGCAGGAAGGATCCAAACTAATTCTGCTCCCCTAACCAGTGAAAAGAAGTTCTGTGGATGTAAACAAGATTCCCAGATGGTTTGCTGCCTTCCAGGTGCCAGGGTCATAGACATCTCAGATCAAGTCCACAACATTAAGTGGGATTATTTGGGGCATTCAGTCTCAACACTCCAATGTATGAAAGGAAAGTACGCAGGAGTTCCCACTTCAAATTTATATCCAGTACACCACCTGCATCTTGGGTTAAATCCTGGAAGGTTTCTTATTTTCCCCACATGAATCAGAATTCAGCAGTCTTCCTTCAGGAGGTAGGTAATTTCCTGGTGTCTCTGGCTTCACAGTCCATTCTTAGAAGAGCTGTTCACATTTTGGGGAAAGGAACAGCCCTACCTTCAATTAACTGCAGAGTTTTGTGGGAAGACCAGCATTAGGCCAACGGTCTGTGTAACAAACTTTTATCACTTCCATCTCAGGAAAAGAGGATTGTTTGATTCCTTCGCAATATGCAGACATCTCTGCAAGGATGACGTTTATTGCGCAGCGTTAATGGACTGGATAACTTGCTGGGTCTTTTTATTGTCATGCAGCCACATTTTTACGGATCCTGAGTCAGGTGTGGGTTTGTCCAGATTTTCTTCCCTGAAGGAAATCAGTCGAGCAAATGGATTTTTGTTCCATATTTGCAGATGATACAAAGATATGTGGAGTTGCAGGTAGTGTTGAGGAAGCAGGAAGTCTGCAGAGATTATTGGACAGATTAGGAGAATGGTCAAAGAAGTGGCAGAGAGAATACAGTGTGGGGAAGTGTATGGTCATGCACTTTGGTAGAAGGAATAAAGGTATAGACTATTTTCTAAACAGGGAGCTTATTCAGAAATCAGAGGTGCAGAAAGGCTTGGGAGTCCTTCTGCAGGATTGCCTAAAGGTTTACTTCCAGGTAAAAGGAAGCAAATGCAATGTTAGCACTTATTTACAGAGGACTAGAATATCAAGGCAAGGATGTAATGTTGAGGCTTTCTCAGGCATTGCTCAGACTACATTTAGAGTATTGTGAGCAGTTTTGGGCCCTATATCTCAGAAAGGATGTGTTAGCATTGGAGAGGGTTCAGAGGAGGTTTATGAGAATGGTCTTGGGAATGAAAGGGTTAATGTATAGCTCTAGGCCTCTACATGCCGTTACTTAGAAGAATGAAAGGGGATATCATTGAAACCTACAGAACATTAGAAGATCTAATCAGGGTGAACAAGGAGAGGATGTTTCCAATAGTGAGATTGTCTAGAACTAGAATACACCACCTCAGAATAGAAGGATGTCCCTTTACAACACAGATGATAAGGAATTTCTTTATCTCAATGGTAGTGAATCTATGGCATTCATAACTGTTTAAGAACTTATTGAATTGTAGACCCAAAGTGCTCCCTTACTGCCACTTCCTTTCCTTTGCTCTGTAGACTAAAATTAATTTGAAGCCACAATTTGTAATCCAAAAATTTGTTGTTGACTATAAAACATAACATTTGAACTAGGCCATTTGGCCCATCAAGTCTACTGCAACGTTCCATTATGGTTGATATTTTTTTTGTCTTCTCAACTTTGATCTACTCCCTTCTCCCCATAACCTTTGACATCCTTACTCATCAAGAACCTATCAACCTCCACTTTAAATATACGTAGTAACTTGGCCTCTACAGCTTTCTGTGACAATGAATTCTGTAGACCCTCTCAAATGCTAGCACATCTTCCTTAGGTATGGGGTCCAAACCTGCTTACTATATTCAAAATGCTGTCTGGCCAGTGCCTTACAAACCCTTAGCATGACATCTTTGCCTTTTTATTCTGATCCCCTGGAAAAAAAATTCTGACATTGCATTTATGTTCCTTACTACCGGCTGCGAGTTTGCCTTTAGGTCTCTTTGCACCTCCGTTTTCTGAATGTATAATCATGTTCAAAATAGTTGCAAACCTTCTTAAGCCTAACCCATTCTCCTGCTTGATTTCCAGGGAGACTATATTTTGATGAGATGGTATTGTGGAAGTAGAATGGATGACCTCGCCTTGCTGGACTTGCTGGAATGCCCAGTGTGCTTTGAAAGGCTGGATGCCACTGCCAAGGTGTTGCCATGCCAGCATACCTTCTGCAAGCCCTGTCTCCACAGGATATTCAACTCCAGGAAGGAGCTCCGGTGCCCGGAATGCAGGACTCCGGTTACATGTAGCATTGAAGAACTGCCAGCGAACTTGCTGCTGGTTCGCCTGCTGGATGGCATTAAGTACGGGCAAACAAACGGCAGGGTCATTCCCCCTCAAGCAGCGCAGGCTCCTGCAAATCAGGACCAAGGAAAAAGAAGCACAGACCCGGTCAATCCTCATACCAGTCTGGCGAACTCACTTCCCAGTGCCAGGAGCCCCACAGACAAGGTAAAATTAAAGCTACTTTATCTTTGCATTCCAGAACATAACTTATGATGTCATGCATACAAAACGCTGGAGGGACTCAGCAGGTCGGGAAGCTTCTATGGAGGGGAATAAACAACTGATGTTTCTGATGCTTCATCAGGATCAAGGAGCGTCTGAAAATCTTCTGTTGATCATACATCAGCTGATAGAAAGAGACAAGTTATCCCTGGAGGTGTCGACAGGGGAATACTTATATAAAATTTCCTGGAGGTAGAAGTGAATCAGCCCGAAACTTCAACTGTATTTTTTTTTCCATAGGTGCTACCTAACATGCTGAGTTCCTCCAGATTTTAGTATGTGTCACTCTAGATTTCCAGCACCTGCGGAATCTCCTGGGTTAGCCAGTAGGTTATGTGGTTTTTTTCAGGGTGTGGTCATCATCTAGTTATTGCCTGTCTCTAAATGTCCTGTGAGTCACTTATTATTGAGAAATTTTATTGATAATTGAGTAGCTTGCTTCAGAGGGCAATACCACTGGGAATTCTCTCCATAAATCTCCAGCAAGTTCTGATATACTGTGTAAATGTAGTGTCTGAGAATCTTCAGCTGATAGAGAGGGACCAGTTATCCCTGGAGATGTTGTCAGGAGAATATTTATATAAAATCTTCAGGGTTAGAGGCAGAACAGAGGGGAGTGGAGATGGAGAAAGGCAGGTGGGATTGAATACAGATATTCAGTGACCATGTTTTTTGAAGCAGTCAGAGAAAATAAATGTTTGGAGCCAAAGCAAATGAGGTTCTGATTTAATTAGGTCAAATCCATAGTGGTTATCTCAGTAATTAATTACAATGCGAAAGGACAGATAGGAATTATATTGATATTGTTGGAAGATCATATCATGAATTTCTGCTTTAAGATGCCACTGATGAAGCAGAATGACAACTTGCTGGTAGCAAACAAAACTATAAATTATTGTATTAATCACATTTTCTCTTGGATATGATAATTGCAGTCATTGGATATTGGATATGATAATTCTCTTTTGAAGTTGAGCTTTTGAACTGCCTGTACGACCTGGCATTTTTGTGGGGTGAAAGGTTGTCTTGAAGGTGCAGGATGGCTGCAGCATGGCGGGTTCAGGCTGAATTGAGGCGGTGGTGCCTGGGCCCGAGGGCGGGTAATGAGCCAGTGTTTGGCTGTTGCTGGAGTGGACTTGGAGGTGATTCAATGTGGTAGAATTGAGACGGGCTGAGCAGGTGTGAGGTAGATTTCAGGTGGTGGGGCCTGGGCCCGGTCCGGGTCCGGGTCCAGGTCCAAGATGAGTAATGACCCAAAGTTTGGCCGATTTAAGAAATGTCTTTGCTGGAGGGCCAGAGGTGAGGGGCAGGCTGGTGTTCAGTTCGCTGATCCATGAGGTTTACTTGTCTCTGCACAGAACTGAGGCTGTGGCCTGCGACAGACGGGCTCCTGGATCGGTTGCAGTGATGACTGCCTTTGTGGCTGTGGACTTACTTTTGTGAACTTCAATTCTGAATGTTACTTGCTTACTTTTATTGTTTGCATGATTTATTTTTTCCTGCACTTTGGGTGTTTGACATTCTTTTTTTTAATGAGATCTATTGGTTTAATTTGTTTTTGTGACTGTCTGTAAGGAGTCAAAGCTCAAGGTGGTACATAGAATGCATACTTTGATTATAAATGTACTTTGAACTTTGAAATTAGATTTTGAGGAGAGTTTGGCTGTGTCCCAACAGGTTAATGGCACAGTTTTCTCACACCTATCCATAGAGTTAAATTCTTGGTTATTAGGAAGGAGCAAAAATCTTCAGAGAATTAAATGACACAGAACAGTACATCACAGGAACAGACTGTGCCGAACACGAGCCTGAATTAAATTAAATCTCTTCTGCCTCTACATAATCCATATCCCTCTGTTCCCTGCATATCCAAAGTTCAAAGAAACTTTATTATCAAAGTACAGGTACTATCACCATATACAACCATATTCATATTCTTGCAAGTATTCACAAGGAAACACAATAGAATCAATGAAAATCTACAGACAATGGCATACAAGCAACTAATGAGCATATGACAACAAATAGTGCAACTTCAAAAATAAATCATAGTGAAAATAATAAGTAAATAAATAATATTGAGAACATGAGTTGTAGAGTCCTTTAAAATGAGGAGTCTATAGGTTGTATCAATTCATTATTGGGGTGAGTACAGTTATCATGTCAGCCACTAGCATATCTGCTTCCAAGCACTAACCAGTCTCTGTGTTATAAAATACATGTCCTACACATCTCCTTTCAAGAATACTGTATTAAGTACTTACAAAGTTTGTTGGCCCATTGCTCAGAAAAAAGCCTAGTTTCATCTTTCATCACAAATGTGTGGCCCTGCACTTCTCTCTACTAACTGAGACACTCAGAAAATATGCTTGAGAATTTGATGTAAGCTCACAGTATATTGAAAGCTGACCGGGGTCATAACGACTAATTGAGGGTCGATCTTTCAAGTCTGTCACTGTAGAGAAGCGAACCCCAACAAAGGAGCTGAGAATCACATCTCTTCCTGGTACACCAGAGCCTTTCTAATACAGTTAAATTGTGGGGTGACATGGTAGCCTAGTGACAGCTGTAAGATTGGGGTTCAGTTCCCCCCCCCCCCCGTAAGGAGTTTATGGTTTCCTCCCATGTTCTAAGAAGATGTATGGTTAGGATTAGTGAGTTGTGGACGTGCTACGTTGGCGCTGGAAGCTTGCAACACTTGCAGAATCCTTGTTGATTTGACTTGACGCAAACAATGCATTTCACTGTATATTTCGATCTTCCTGTGAAAAATTGAGTTAATCTTTCTTTCCTTCTCAATATCCCAAGGTGTTTCATGTGATTTCTACCAATTAAAATTTGATACTAAACCACATAAAGTCTATCTTTCGATATTGGCTATTTAAAAGCTTGGAGAAGGAGGTAGGTTTTAAGAAGCATGATGATAGAGAGTAGAAGGACAGGGAATAAATTAAGTGAAGGATCTCTAGGGTGCTGAATGGAAGGCATTAAAGCTCGTTCTTCATTGAAGGGCTAAGGAAATAGAGGATGTATGATAGATTTCAGTCAGATGCTTCACAGCTTCAGATTCTTTTTCTATTTCCGCAGATGCTGCTTGACCTACTGAAAGTTTCTAGCATTTCTGTATTTCCAATCAGATTTTCAGCTTCTGCAGTTTTTGGATTTTCATTCACTATTGAGTGTAATGAAAGTCTCCAGCATGTTCCATTGGGTGGAGTCAAATAAAATTCACCACTTCTTACATCACTGTATTCCGATCCATATCTGGTTGGCACGCATATGAGTTAATCTTATTTACAACCAAACTCAGCAGTTACTTCTACATTGTGTTTTAAGAGGTTCCTTTTATATTTATTGTTTTTTATGCTTGCTGTGGTTTTTTTTTACACTGCATCAGATTTGGAATAACAATCATTTTGTTCTCCTATACACTCATGTCCTGAAAAATGACATAATCTTGAATAAATAGTACAAGTAGCTACAAAGTGGTAATATCAGGCAAGTGTTCAAATCATTTTTTCCTCTGCCTGATTCAAGTGCTTTGGTATTATATCTTGTTACTTTGTCTGGTGTTGCCAAGGTAACTGGATGAGACCATCTAGTCTGTGCAACTGGTAGGTCAAGTCCAATCAGGAGCCACTTAGCTCTCCTGAGTATAGATAGTTCAAAGTGCTTCTATGCAAACCTTTTGCAATGCATGATCAAACCAAGCTCGTGCAATTACAAAGTCCAGCAAAGCTAACTGCTTACCTTCCCAGATAAATTATTTATGGACCAAAATTCCTAGGGTATCTCATCTGGAAGCTGGCTTAGTGCATTTACTATTGATGTTTAAGGCAAGGGGAATTGGACTGTAAGATGCATTTCAAAGATCACTGGATGTTAGAATTGCTTTTCCTCATTATACACTGGTGAGTAGTGTTACAATGTGAGCATTTGCAGAGACCATCATGCATAATAAGGCAGAAGGAGAACTGGGCTGGCATCAATTTATTTTTGAGATAAGCAGGCAAAGTTGTTTGTAAAAAAAAAATGAACCTATTCCACTCACAGCTGTAACTACAGAAATGTGTCAATCCTAATTGAAAACATAATTTGTAAACAATGTCAGAAGTAAAAATTCAGTAGTTAGCCCCAGTCTAGTTTTCCCAGTACCCTGAAGGTTATAAACGCCCTCACTGTGCATCTAGTTATCATTACAGTGGCAAACTAGTCCCATTGTGGCATTCTTCATGCTGACTACCCACATTTAACAGACACATGCCTTGTTTTAGCTGAATGCTCTGCTGTTAATCACATTTCAAAGATACAGCGAAGGAGTTAGTAGGGTCTCAGTGTTCAGCCCTGACCTTCTGTGCTGTCTGTGTGGAATTCTTCCTGTGACCCTGCCCCAGGTGCTCTGCTTTCATTGCACATCCCAAAGATGTTCGGGTTGATTGGCTAACTGGGCACTGTAAATCACCTCTATCGTGTAGGGGAGCAGTGGAATCCAAGGGAGCTGATGGTGATGTGGGAGAAAAACAATGAGATTAGTGCAAATATGTGTTAGACCACACTTGGAATGTTGTGTCAGTTCTGGTCGCCTCATTGTAGGAAGGGTGTAGAAGTTTTAGGGAAGGTGTAGAAGTCTTAGGGAAGGTGCAGAGGAGATTTACCAGGATGCTTCATGGATTAGACGGCATGTCTTGTGAAGATGATTTGAGTGAGCTTTGGCTTTTCTCTTTGTAGCGAAGTCGGATGAGAAGTGACAATAGAGGTGTTGTCAGTCTCTGGAGTGCTCTGAGGGTGGTGGAGGCCAGGTCAGTAGAAAAGTTGGGATGTTATGTTGAAGTAGTATAAGACGTTGGTGATGCCTAATTTGGAATACTGTTTGCAGTTATGATCTCCTGCCTACAGGAAAGATATTAATAACATTGAAGGAATACAGAGAAAGCTTACAAGGATGTTGCTGGGACTCACGGACCTGAATTATGGAGAAAGGTTGACAACACAGAAAAATAAGGGGAGATTTGATAGAGGTGTATAAAATTAAGAGGGATATAGATAGGATAAATGCAAGCAGGCTTTTTTCACTGAGGTTGGGCGAGCCTAGAACTAGAGGTTATGGGTTAAGTTCAAAGGGATCAAAGTAAATTTATTACCAAAGTACATATATGTCACCATATACAACCCTGAGATTCATTTTCTTGTGGGCGTAATCAATAGATCTATAATAAAATAATAACCATAATAAAATCAATGAAAGCTCGCACCAACTTTCAACTAGCTCAGCCAGCGTGCAGAAGACAACAGACTATGCAAAGACAAAAAGAAAGAAATAATAATAATCAAAAAAAGCACTAAATATCTGATGAAAAACATGAGATGAAGAGTCCTTGAAAGTGAGTCCATAGGTTTTGGGAAAAGTTCAGTGTTGGAGTGAGTGAAGTTATCCCCTTTGTTTCAAGAGCCTGATCGTGCAGAGGTAATAACTGTTCCTGCACCTGGTGGTGTGAGTCCTGAGGCTCCTGTATCTTCGTCCTGGTGACAGTAGCGAGAAGAGAGCATGGTCTGGGTGGTGGAGGTACCTGATGATGGATGCTGCTTTCCAGTGACAGTGCTCCGTGTAGATGTGCTCAATGGTGAGTAGGACTTTACCCGTAATGGACTTGGCCAGGATTTCTGTTCAAGGGCGTCAGTGTTTCCAAACTGGACTGTGATGCAGCCAATCAATATACTGTCCACCACACATCTATCGAAGTTTGTCCAAGTGTTAGATGTCGTGCCGAATCTTCGAAAGCCCAAGGAAGTAGAGAAGTAGAGGCAGCTGCCATACTTTCTTCATAATTGCATTTCCATGCTGGACTTAGGGCAAGTCCTCTGAAATGATAACACCAAGGAATTTAGCGTTGCTGACCTTCTCCACTTGATGAAGACTGGCTCATGGACCTGTGGTTTCCACATCCAGAAGCCAATAATTAGCTCCTTTGTCTTGCTGACATTGAGGAAGAGGTTGGATTTCTGGCACCAAACAGCCAGATTTTCAATCTCCCCCCATATTCTGATTCGTCACTACCATTGATTTGGCCTGCAACAATGCGTCATCAGCAAGCTTGAATATGGTATTGGAGCTGTGTTTAGCCTCACTGTCATAAACGTAAGCAAGTACAGCAGGGGCTAAGCACACAGCCTGGTGGTGCATCTGCGCTGATGGAGATCGTGGAGGAGATGTTGTTGCCAGTCCGAACTAACTGGGGTCTGCAAGTGAGGAAATCAGGATGCAATTGCACAGGGAGGTAATGAGGCCAAGGTCTTGAAGCTTATTGATTGGGTTTGAGGGGATGATGGTACAGAATGCTGAGCTGTAGAGTTAAGGTGAAAGGTGGAATACTTAAGGGGAACATGAGGGGAACCTTTTCACTCAGAGGATGGTGAGAGTGTGGAAAAGTGGAAGTGGTGGACGCGGGTTCGATTTCAGAATTTAGGGGAAGTTTGAATCATTACATGGATGGGAGGGGTATGGAAGGCTTTGTCCAGGTACAGGTCAGTGGGATGAGGCAGAATAATGGCTCAGCATGTATTAGATGGGCCATAAGACCATAAGATATAGGAGCAGAAGTAGGCTATTCAGCCCATCGAGTCTGCTCCGTCATTCAGTCATGGGCTGATCCAATTCTTCCAGTCATCCCCACTGCCCTGCCTTCTCCCCATACCTTTTGATGCCCTGGCTAATCAAGAACCTATCTATCTCTGCGTTAAATGCACCAAATGACTTGGCCTCCACAGCCGCCTTGTGGCAACAAATTCCATAGATTTACCACCCTAAAGGCCTGTTTCTGTGCTGTAGTACTCCTTGACATTATATATTTAAAATAGAGATTGACAATTATTTTAAAGATTGCGGAATTGAGGGTTATGAGAAACTGTCACTGAACAGGATTTGAGCCAGTGTAGATCAGTGATGCTCATACTGAATAACAGGGTTGGCTTGAAGAAGTTGGTAACCTGTTTATGTTGGTGTGCTGTAAGAGAAGTCAGTCTGGAAAGTGGTGGAGAAGGGTCTGGGTTGAATAGCTGGAGACGATCAGTCTAATGATTGGTTGCTTGTGGGAGTGGATGGGAGGAAATGTTCTCTGCTTGATGCATAATTGGAAGATGTAGGCTTATTGCGTATTATAAACTCAAGAGATTCTGCAGATGCTGGAAATCCAAAGCAACACACACAAAGTGCTGGAGGAACTCAACAGGTCAGGCAGCATCTATGGAGATAGATATACAGTTGACGTTTCGGGCCGAGACCCTTCTTCAGCCCTGGAAAGGAAAGGGGACGGGAAGGGGAATAGCGAGATGGTGATAGGTGAAGCCAGATGGGTAGGAAAAGGAAACTGCTAGAGAGGAAGGAATCTGATAGGAGAGGAGAGTGGACCATGGGAAAAAGGAGTGAGGAGGGGACCCGGGGGAGGTGACAGGCAGGTGAGAAGAGGTAAGAGGCCAGAGTGTGAAATTGGATATTAGCCTTCCAAAGGGTGGGAGGGAGAGAGTAGGGTTGCAGTGGGGGGAGGGGGGTAGAGGACAGCTTATTGGAGTCTCCAACAATCCACTCCCACTCCCCCCACTGACAATTAGACTGACTTACTGGGGGTAGAGAGGATTGGTGAGTGTTTGACGAAGGGGAATGGAGAATGGTGTAATTGCACATCATCTCCATTCTGGACACATTATCCCACTGGACAATACAGTCTAGACTCTAGCCATACGTTGTCACTTAAGTAGATCTTAAGACTTCTCCAGTAACAAACAAGCATGAAATTAATTTAGGACTATGAATTTAAAGGTGTCATTTCTACTTAACATGAGATCTCAAAGGTCTTAATCTGTCAACCGATATAACCACCAGCAGAATGGGAAATATCAGTGTGCCACAATCCAATGTGTCTCTGCTCCTGTACATTAATGCAGATTTATTTAACACAATTGTAACTACAACAGATGATTGTGTGCTGTAAAGTGTGAAATATCTTCTTTAAAGCTGGTAGCTTTAATCATATCTTCATACTGCTGACTGACTCCTTGAATAAGCACAGTCCACCCACACATACAGCACACTCTTGAGAAAGAATGGCTTGGATTGTTAACATTTGCCATTGAGGTCTCTATTGTGCCTTTCAGAAGAAGCACTTGGAACTCTGGATGGTGATTGTTCCTTTTATTCCATTAGATATGCACTTCACTGCCATTAAAGCAATCCCAAGATTTAGTTAATAGTGTTGAGGCAGCTGATAAACTCCCTTGCCAGTCTCCCTGTCTGTAAGATGGAGAAGTTGTAGTGTTTCTTTCAGCTCTAAAGTGCTCAAGTGTGGACTACAATGGGTGCCCCAGTAATGTAGTGGTTAGCATGACGCTATTACAGCACTAGCGATGCAGGTTCAATTCCTGCCGCTGCCTGTAAAGAGTTTGTACGTTCTCCCCATGACCGCGTGGGTTTCCACTCTGCTCTGGTTTTTCTCCCACCTTCCAAAGACGTACAGGTTAGTAGGTTAATTGGTCACATGGATGTACTTGGACGGTGCAGGCTCTTTGGGTTGGAAGAGCCTGTTCAATGCTGTATGTAAAAAAAAAAGATTCATTGGCTAAGTTCCCAGCCTGTGTGTAAAATCTTGTCGGGTAGCATCCATGGAGGGAAATAGACAGTTAACGTTTCAGGATTGAGACCCTTCATCTTATTTTAAGACAAGACCATTTTAAAATTCATATTAGAGAATTTTATAAGAACATAAGAAGTAAAGGAAGGAGTAGGCCATTTGGCCCCTTGTGTCTGCTCCATTATTCAATAAGCACATGGATAATCTTTTACCTCAACACCACTTTCCTGTGCAGATTCCAATCCTTAATTCCCCTAATATTCAGAAATCTACCTGCTTCCATAGTCTTCCTAAGGTTCAACACCATTTAAATGAAGCAATCTCTTCTTTTTTTGTTCCTGAATGAATGAGCCCTCACTTTGAAGTCATTACCTTTGTTGGTTCTAGACCCCCTCAGCTATGTGAAACATCAGCTATGCATCTATCCAGGGAAGTCTTGAAAGAATTTTGTTATGTTTCAGTGGGATCTCATGTCATTCTTCTGAACTCAAATGTGCAGCCCTAATCCCCTTAATGTCTCCGCATATGATATACCTGCCAAACCAGGAATTAGTCTGGTGAATTTTCAGACATTGTCTTTCTGAAGTCAGCAGACCAGAACTGTACATAATACCCCAGATACAGTCATACAGAGATGTTGGGATCAAGATATCTTTATTCTTTTGCTGAATTCCTTTTGCAACAATGGCTAACATATACCACTTAACTTCCTAATTAGAGTCCATTCCAAAGTATGTAAGACAGGAGGAGAATTCAATCCATCTATTTCTACTTCAACTACAGTACAGATGGTCTTCTTGGGCCCTTAGCTCCCAGTGGAGCATAGGCCTTGATGACGTCCCATCTCCATTGTCCAAATCGATGGTATCGTTGGAGTTCATCAATATTTCTGTAATCCATTGAATCCACTGTACAGGTGATTGGTCTATACAGCTTCACCAGAGCCCTGTTGGCCAGCCTTACCCATTTCCACCCTGACGGGGTCATAGGGTTGGACTTTTGAGAGGCGTGATATAGATGGTAAATCACTATTTTCATGGTATTTAAGCTGAGGAGTTCTTCAATGTTTTTGAAGGAATTTGTTACTTTTTCTGGTGTTTATCCATGAATCCTCCTTCACATATTTATCACAATGGATTTATTTTAATATTGTGAATTTTCAGTTCCTATTGCCATTCAGAGGGAGGTGGTCAGATCAGACACTCTGTGTTCACAATTAACAATGTGGAGGATTCTATTTTTTGCTGTTAATGCGTTGACTGTAAGGACACATGATGTTATCAGTCTTTGGACTGCAAAAGATTACGGGCCATTAAGGGAATCATGTGCCGTGTAGGTGTGATAAGGACCCACAGACAGAGCTTTCCAAATTACTGCCATTGCTTAATTGCAGATTCTAGTGAAGATTAGGTAAGCAGGTGTTAAACCAAATTTTAAAAATGTGAATGAATTTAGTTCTTTCATTACAGTTATTTCTATGGGCGTCATTCTGCAGCAGAGAATAGATGGATATCTCCACAGGAAAGTCACCCTGTGTATTGTCAATGGGCAGATCACAAGGCACTTAAATGCTAATACTGCGGCTGCATTGTCGAAATTGAGATACCAGTCATGTCAGTCTTGTTAACATACTGAATATGAGAGCATGAAGTTGTTGTTCGATGAAGACTGTGGCATTAATTTGCATTTCCATGCATGTGATATTAAAGATAATGTTCATAAGTGTTATCACATCGAATTTGTATATCACACAAAGAGTGGCAGTGTTGATCTGACTTTGGCTAACAGTACATTCCTTAGCTCTGTAGAATGTTGGATGCTTGTCATCGTGTGTGTGTGTTTACCATTTACTGTTGAATGACAGGTCTGTTGCAAACTTGTGGAGCGTTCATGCCAAATATTTTGATCAATTGGAATGTGTCACCGGTGAAACGATTTCATATCATAAATTATGGATCTTGGGTGGGAAATGGATTAGCAGAGACAGAAGGAGATGGAAAATGAGAAAAGGAGAAATTAAAGTTTCCACAAAAGGAATATTTTTTATTAATTAAAGTCAGTTTGATTTATGAAGGGGAAATTCTGTTCGATAGTCTAACTGAAGATTATTGTCAAAATGACAAGTGAAAGAAGTTGGGAGAACAGTTGCTGTGTTTACCACAAATGAATTGGAATGTAAGTTTAAGCAAGATGAAGAAGTCCTCTGTTGGTCAGGGTTGACCATGGATGTTACATCCCACTTGTCTACATCATATGCAAGCCAGAGCAGTACAATATGGAAAGCAAACTATTGCCCTGTAGTAAGTTCTCCCTTTCCTGCAGATGATGAATCCAAAGGAACGGCAGAGACCGATACATTTGGCACCAGCGGCTTTGATTGAGTTGCTAGTCAGCATTGAACTCAAGATAGAATTGTCTTAGGGACTCCAGATCCAGATGCTTTCTTGGGGTTTATTCCCCTTGCCTTTCCCATGAGTGGCTTCGGCCGCAAGGCAGTGAAGGTTTGAGATCACAGTTTTCCATAAGACATAGGAGCAGAATTAGGCCATTCAGCTATTTGAGTCTGCTCTATCATGGCTGATCGCAGATCCCACCCAACCCTATATACCTGCCTTCCCGCCATATCCTTTGGTGCCCTGACTGAACGATCAACTTCCACCTTAAAGAAATGCACGGGCTTGGCCTCCACCGCAGTCTGTGGCAGAGAATTCCACAGATTTACCACTATCTAGCTAAAAAAATTCCCCCTGTTCTAAAGGATCACCTGTCAATTCTGAGGCTGTGCCCTCTAGTTCTGGATACCCCCACCATAGGAAATATCCTCTCCATGCCCACCCTATCTAGTTTTTTCAACATTTGGTAGGTTTCAATGAAATCCCCACATTCTTCTAAATTCCCAAAGCTGCCATATGTTGATGCCTTCATTCCTGGAATCATCCTTATGAACCTCCCCTGGACTCTGTCCAATGACAACACATCCTTTCTGAGATATGGGGCCCAAAACTGTTGAGAATACTTCAAGTGTGGCCTGACTAGTGTCTTATAAAGGCTCAGCATCACCTTGCTTTTATATTCTATTCCCCTTAAAGTAAGTGCCAACATTGCATTTGCCTTCTTAACCACAGACTAATCCTGTAAATTAACCTTCTGGGAGTATTGTACAAGGACTCCTAAGTCCCTCTGCACCTCTGATGTTTGAGCCTTCTCCCCATTTAGGTAATTGTCCACACTATTGTTCCTTTTACCAAAATGCATGATCATACATTTCCCAACACTGTATTCCATCTGCCACTTTTTTGCCCATTCTTCCAATTTATCTAAGTCCTGCTACAATTGCAATGCTTCCTTAGCACTACCTACACCTTCAGAAAATCTAAGTAAATGACATCCAATTCCTTTCCTTTGTCCACCCTGCTTGTTACTTCCTCAAAGAACCCTAACAGATTTGTCAGGCAAGATTTCCCTTTCCAGAAACCATGCTGATATTGACTTATCATTAGTCTGCAAGTATATCAAAACCTCATCTTTAATAATAGACTGCAACACTTTACTAGCCACTGAGGTTAGGCTAATTGGTCTATAATTCCCTTTCTTTTGCCTTCCTCCCTTCTTAAAGAGTGGATTGACATTTGCAATCTTCCAGTCCTCCAGGACTGGAGTGATTAAGGACTGGATCAAGTGATTCTTGAAAAATCATGACCAATGCATCAGTTATCTCTTCAGCAACCTCTCTGAGGACTCTGGGATGTAGTCCATCTGACCCAGGTGACTTATCACCTGCAGACGTTTGCCTAGCACTTTTTCCTTTGTAATAGCAATGGCACTCACTCCTGCTTCCTGACACTCACGGACTTCTGGCACATGCTAGTATCTTCCACAGTGAAGACAGATACAAAATACCCATTAAATTCATCTGCTATTTTTTGCCCCCCATTTCTACCTCACCAGTATCATTTTCCCGTGGTCCAATATCAATTCTCACCTCCCTTTTGTTCTTTATATAACTGAAAAAACTTTTGGTATCCTGCTTTATATAATTGGCTAGTCTGCCCTCTTATTTCATATTTTCCCTTCTTATAGCTTTTTTAGTTGTCTTTTGTTGGATTTTAAAAGCTCCCCAATCATCTAACTTACCACTCACTTTTGCTACCTTATATGCCCTTTCTTTGGCTTTTATGCAGTCCTTAACTTCCTTTGTCAGCCACGGTTGCCTACCCCTGCCATTTGAGAACTTCTTCCCCTGTGGGACATTTCTATCCTGCACCTTGTGAACCATTCCCAGAACCTTCAGCCACCTCTGCTAGGTTAGCTCCTCTTTGATGCCTCTGTAATTGCCTTTATTCCTTTGCAGTACTGATACATGTCACTTATACTTCTCCCTCTCAAACTACAGTATGAACTCAATCCTATTATGATCACTGCCTCCTGAAGGTTCCTATACATTAAACTCCCTAATAAGATTTGGGTTATTGCACAACACTCAATCTAAGATAGCCTTTCCCTGAGTAGGCTCAAGCACAAGCTGCTCTAAAATGCCATCTCGTAGGCATTCAACAAATTACCTCAATTGTGATCCAACACCAACCTGATCTTCCAATCCCTTTGCATATTAATGTCTCAGTTTACAATTTTGTCATTACACTTATTAAGTGCCTTTTCTAGCTCCCTTTGCAATCGCAACCCTATACATTGGCTACTATTTGGAGACCTATGTATGATTCCCAGGATTTTTTTACCCTCACAGTTTCTTAACTCCACCCTCAGAGATTCAACATTCTTTGGCCCTGTGTCACCTCTTTCTAAAGATGTAATTCCATCTCTTACCAACAGAGCCACACCACCACCTATGCCTTTCTGCCTGTCTATTCAATACAAAGTATATCCTTTGATGTTAAGCTCCCAACTATGGCCTTCTTTCAGCCACAACCCGTTGATGCCCACAACATCATACTGACCAATCTCTAATTATACCACAAGTTTGTCTACCTTATTCCGAATGTTACGTGCATTTAAATACAGCACCTTCAGTCCTTCATTCTTTGACCTTTTGAATTTTGTTTCAGTCATAAAATTTAACTCTGTTTGTATTTGTATCCAATCATAGGTTGTCCTTCCTTATATTCATGTTACACCCATCATCTACTTGTAAATCTGGTGGCTGTATCATACCGGTTCTCATCCCCTTGCCACATTAGCTTAAACCACTCCCAACAGCTCTAGCAAATCTGCCCACAAAAATATTGGTTCCCCTCAGATTCAAGTGCAACTGCCCTTTTGTACAGGTCCTTCTGCTAGATGAGCTGGCACCCACAGCAGATGAGACCCAACTCCCAAAGCGACTGGTTTTAAGGAGGCAGTAAACCACCTTTGCCCCTTCTCCTGTCAGTAGAAACAGTTCTGCCGGTCTTAGTAGCTAAGCCACACTTGAAGGCCGGGAGCTGGACTTGGTCGTCAGAGGTTGTTTGAGACACACGCTATTGAGAGCATTTAATAGGTAATGGGAGCTTATCTCCATTACCATCCCTGGCTATAACAACCTTAATGAACTTTAAAAGAAGACTTCTTGCAAAAATGCATGGCCTTAATATGATCACTACCTGGAGCTATGGTGTCTTTTCCTATAGAAAATTACACTTGCCTTAAGATGGGTTTGGCAATGACACAATGCTGACATTAATACGTTAGTAACCCAGAGATCTAGATTAATAATTCAGGAATGCATCACGGTAGTGTAGTGGTTAGCATAATGCTATTACAATGCCAGCGACCCAGATCAATTCCACTGCTGTCTATAAGAAGTTTATACCTTCTACGTAGGATTCCTCTGGGTGCTCTGGTTTCCTGCCGCATTCCAAAGACATATGGGATAGTAGGTTAATTGGTTACATGGGTGTAATTGGGCGGCACAGGCTTGTTGGGCCAGAAGGGCCTAGTACTGTGCTGTATTTCTGAATAAAAAAATAATTAAAATAATATATGAATTGAAATCTCACCATGGCAACAGTGAAATTTAAATTCTGTTCAAAATTAATAATTTAGATAAAAGAAATAAAATTGTATTAATGATGATCACAAAATGCTTGCAGAATTGCTGCAAAATCACTCTGGTTCATAACCCGTCGTCCTTAACCTGAGAAGCCCCACAGTAACGTGATTGCCTCTGAATCAGTCCAATGAAGTATTATGTTGTATTGTAACTGTATGTTAAAGCAAAGTTTAAAGACAAATTGTCCTGTATATTGATATTGGTAATAACATTGACGGGCCGGCCAGTAGTGTAGTGGCATCAGTATCTGCACAGAAGGCAGGCATACCTTGCCACGAATACCCTGTGGACAACTACACTATCCATAGTGTAATAAATTCAGAGAAGATTTATTCTGTCAAACACCTGCTCACAAACATCTAGGACTGTTGTTTAAGTTTGAACACCTGACCCACATGCAAGCCAAGCAACAGAATGATACCTTACTATGTGTCAGGTTCCTCCATTACAATCTCTCAGTACAGTAGCGTTTGGAGACATTATCTTCAGGGTTCTGTATGTCTCATGACTTCAGGTCAAACATGGGGAAAGGAAACCTTCTCCTGATTCCCAACTACAGGTTCCCTTCATCTGATGAATGAGTGTTTCTCCATAATTTGGAAAAATGACTAGAACTAGCAAGGACTTCAGCATTCAACATGATGAATGACTTGGTAGAACCACCACTGGCTGAGTCTTGAAGGACATGGCTGCCAGTTTGGGTCTGCAGCAGGTAGAACGTGAACCGATGTATGAGGTAAGCCATCATGACTTTATGCTCAGTGGTAGATGTCCATAACATCAGCACAGAACAGTTCTTATTTAAGCATCCCAAGGATGTGTCATATCAAGTTATGTAGTTCTACAATGGCCAATCAAAACTGATGATGTTGCCACCAGAATATGTGGTGACAATTGTGGGCAAACCCCAGCTCACTGTGTATTGTGATGAACTGTGGTAAATAAATCAGATTCTGAAATAATAACAGTATCAAACAAAGGCAACAAGGATATATGAATTGGAAATTACATTGATAAATCTAGGTTTAACTGACGGTATAGAAAAAGCAGAATTAGTTGATGAGGCAAATTTAAGACCTGATGAAGGGTCTCACCTGAAATGTCAACTGTTCATTCCTCCCTATAGATGGGTGCCTGAGCTGCTGAATTCCTCCATCATTTTGTGTGTGTTGTTCAATATTTCCAGCATCTGCAGGATCTCTTGTGTTTGTATGAACTGATGTTTGCCCTTGTCCTGCTGCTGCAAAACACTAATTTTCTCAGCTTTTATAGTCATAGTGTTTATTTATGCCTATGTCAACAATAAATTTAAATGAGAGCAAAGACATCTTACTACAATAGTATAGGTTTCTGGTGGAATGTACCTGGTCTCCATATTTAAGGAAGTATATATTTACAATGGAGAATAAGTAGATTGGGCATGTACTCTTGAGAGTTTAGAAGAATGAGAGGAATTCAAATTGAAACAATCAAAATTCTTTTGATTTAAAAGGACAGAGACAACAATGATTTTTATGCTGTCTGGAGGGTCTAGAAACAGAAGACAGTATCACAGCCAAAAGGGATAGAGATAAGAGGAAATTTCACATAGACTGTAGCAAATCCTTTCTCCAGGAGGTCTGCTGCGGTCCAGGCACTACATATGCTCAAGAGAGTAATTGACGGATTTTTGGATATTGAGAGAATCAAGGGATTGGTACTAAGTATTGGAAAGTATTGGTAATGTAAAGGATCAGCTGATGAATGACAGGGAGGACTGGATGGGCTGAATATCCTGTTGCTTCTATTTCTTTTCTATTACAAAGATACAACTGCAGGTGCATGATATCTGAAAGTACCTAAGGTACTCAATGGTTTCAGCAGAATCTGCTGACAGAGTAAATCTGTTAACATTTTAGATCAATAATGGCTCAGAAGTATTCTCAGGAGTCTGAGAAGTTTTTAACACCATTGATGCTGGGAATAAAGGAGAGGAGAGTTTAATTGTTACATTCCTGCAGTTGCATGGAATGACGCAGTGGGGAGGGGAGCAGATGATGGGATGTTGGGGGAAGATTGCACCAGGGTGTCATGGAACAAATCGATTCTTATGAATACTGAAAGCGGAGAGCTGATAATGTGCTTAGTGATGGCATTGCCCTGGAGTTGGCAGACAATGATCAGTTAAACGTAGAAAAAATTAAAACTGCAGATTTTGGAATCTGAAACCAACACAAATGCAGGAAGAACACAGTGAGTCAAGCAGCATCTGTGGTGAAAGAAACCAGGTAACACTTCAGGTCAGGTACACTATCTCAGAAGGTTGCAGGCTGATGCATCGTAAGGTTAAGACAAAAGGGAAGCAATAATGGTCTTTCTGTGTGCCCACTGCAGTCAGCTAATACTGTTAACGTATGAGCAATAGGAGATATCCAATCTGCATAATAGGCTTGACAGCTATAGTATATATGGCTGTTACTGTCACAACCACAGTTTCGGCAACGCAGCAGATACAGCAATTGCGCTAGTGAATATGAACATGTCAGCTAATTATTATTTCATTGTGATGGTATTTAACACCTTTTTTTTCATCATGGCACTTGTCGAGACTTGAGCAAAGCACAGCAACGTCTTGCCACCCGCTTGCATTCGGCTTTGCCTGAGAAATTGGACCGCCGAGTTAATTGACTCTGAAGACTAGTGGTGTCCATTTTATATTTAGTTACTCCTTTCAATCGCATTGTTGGCTTCATTTTCCATTTGAGAGTAATAGTTAATGGCCCTGTTTGGCCTAGCATTTATTGTTTTCCTTTACCTCTAACTCTGTTTGCATTAAGGCCTTTGAACCTTTGACCCGCTTCAGTGTCACTCTCTCTTGGCATTTGGGCCATATCCAAACACACTACAGTTATGTCTTTCCTTATTTGGATTGTTAGTTTATTTCTAATTACTAGATCTCACTGCTTTCTTGTGGGTTCACATTCTGTTGTGATTGCTCACTATCGCGTTGTTTAGCAATTTGTTTTCGTCATCAGGAGGCCATTTTGTATAGTTTCCACATTTCATTTAGGAGTTAGAAGCACTTGTTAGAAGTCAAAGGAATTTTAATCAATGGATGAAATCCCTTCCCCTCTAGTTGCCACCTCTTCCTGTACTGTGGTTCATGAGGAAAACTTCACCAGTGAAGTTTTCATCCATGCCTCATCCATGTTTACCCAGAAGGCCACTATGAGAAGAGAATGAGGATGTATGTCATCTTGGATGATCAGAACAATAAGTCTCTAGCTAAGTCATCTTTTTTCCAATGTCTTCAACATAACCAGTGGTGCCTCACCTTACACATTTAAGATGTGCTGTTATAAACCCACAAGAAAGCAGTGAGATCTAGAAATCAGAAATAACATAACAATCCAAATCAGGAAAGTCATAACACTCCTTGCCTGCTATCTGTAAAAGCTGCCACCAACTGAACTATTACCTTACATAAAAAAATTAAACATATTAGAGTCAATGCTCCTGATCAAATGAATAGCACAGTCAAATACTGAAGAGTAAGAAGACATTCTCAACGGTGATGCTGTCCACGGTGGATAAGACATTGATTCTGCATGACGTAACATTAAAATGTCGGCAACAGGGAAGAGAAGTCTTGAAACCAGGTCAGTGTGCTTGATAAGTTCATCTAGGTTACCTGGACAGTCTAGCAGATCAGCAGCAAGCATGGCGGCACTGGAAGCCCGTGCGAGAGCTGAAGCAGGGAGTCATTTGCAGAAAGAGAAATTGCTGTTAAAGAGAGACAGGCTGAATTAAACCTGCTTGGAAGCGTCATCAGAGGCACTGCAGCATGGAAAGGAGGCAGGAGCAGCTTTAGCTGAGGCCAAAGTTGTCAAGGTGGGCATGGAGTAGCTAGCTGACAGTGACAATGTTAGATTAAACTCACCATATTATTCTGCTAAGAGGACTGAGAAGTATATCTGCTTATGCTTTACCCACCCACCAGCAGACACTGAAGACTTAGGCCAACCAATCAAGACTGAAAGGAGGGGGGCTCCTCTTCCTTGAGATAACACCCTGCAGCTCAATACCGTTTACCCAAACTGGACAGAACAGGGTCCACCTCCCTCACATGCTCAAGGCTGCAATGTACCATGCATAACCCAGATGGTGGCATGGCTCAGTCTCCTATTTAGGTGCACCACACCCCCAATGAAACCTATTCTAATCATGATGTGTCAGATCTTGCAAGATTCCAAGCCCTCTGACGGACGGACTCAACAAAATCGATGATAAGCCAGAAAATTACTGAGCTTGGAAGTCCACATTCTCCAACACCACTGAAGACCTCAAACTCAAGCCTGCTGAAGACTTCAGCCTGCTGGTGAAGTTCTTGGACCCAAGTCTGCTGAGCATGCAAGCAGATTAAGGTCAGTTCATGTTAAACACCCCAGTCCTGCTCAGTTTAGTCTGGCAAAGACCAAAAGAGTGCTACGTATCGACGGAGGCAATGGAGACTGCTCTCTTCAACAAACTCGAATCCTTCCCCAAGATATCTATTTGGGAACCCCAACCTCTGTGAGAGCTAGGAGACCTGCTGTTGATGTTGGAGGCAGCCAAAGCCAACTTGTGTGGCTTGTCTTACCTTGACACTGCATGAGCAATTCATCCCATTTTGGAGAAACTCCCCATTAGTCTACAGGAGAGTGGAACTAGTTACAAATTGGAAAAGGGAGTCAGCTTCCTACCTTTCTCCATTTTTTCCAGTTTCATCCAGGATGAAGCCAAAATGAGGAATGACCCCAGGTTTATCATGACAACCCCTTCTCAGCACCACTTACATCAGAGAAACTCGTTAGAGGCCCTGAAATGGTGCACAAAACTGAGATGGCCATTGCTGTCCAAAAGGATGGTTCTAAACATCAAGTGATCCTAACAAACAGTGCCCTCAAGATTGGAAACCAAGATGCAGAGGCTTCAGAGAGAAACCTCTTGAGGAGCTAAGAGCTTTCCTTAAAGAACACTCCACATGTTCTGCTGCTGTTCTTCAACCAGCCACCGGGCGAGGAACTGTAATGTTGTCATCCAATACGTTTGAATGTGACAGCAACAAATACATTACAGCTCTTCATGTTGGCCCACCTCCCTGGTCTGTGAAGAACAGCACAAGTACCTCCTACAGCATGGCAGGGCAGAGGAAGAGATAAACCCCCTTCCTCTTTAGTTGCCACCACTTTCTGTACTGAGATCAGTGGGGAAAACTCCACCAGTAAGTCATGCTCAAACATCTGCCTCATCAATGTTTATCCAGAAGGCTTCGGTGAGAAGAGGATGAGGATATATGTCGTCTTGAGCAGTAAGTCTCTAGCTAAGTCATCTTTTTTCAATGTCTTCCACATATCTGATTGTGCCTCACCTTACACACTTAAGACGTGAAGGTGTGTCACAGATGGTTGGGCGAAGACCAAGAGGCTTCATTGTCAAATCTGTTGATGAAAAGACTCGTTTAGCTCTGCCCACACTCATTGAGTGTGATGAACTTCTGGACAACAAGAAGGAAGTCCCCACTCCAGAAGCAGCGACTCACCACCCTCACCTCAAGTCCCTAGCCAGGAAGATATCATCACTTGACCCAAAGGCTGAGTTCTAGGAAAGGACATTATACACATACACAAGGTACTCAAGCAATGTAATGGGCCTCCAAACTCTTCCTTTGCACAGAGGTCAGCACTGGGATGGGTCACATGAGGAGATATCTACTTAGGGAGTGCACACAAACCTTCAGAACTAGCATTCTAGAAAATGGGCCCCCCTAGTCGCATGACCTCCTGCCTCAGCAGCATTCACGTCAAGGAGAGCATCGACCAGTCCTGCCAGACTCCCGTCTCTCTGATCTTGACCTCACAACAAAGGGGTTTGTCAAGCAACACAGTAAGCTTGGGTGAATCTGTCTTTGTCCATACAAAGGAAGACTACAAACCATCTCCTTCAGTGGATGACATTACTTTCCTGTGGGTGATGGATAATGTGTTTCATCAAGACAGCTGAAACAGCTGGGTGTTAGACGTTGCCCTCTTGAGGCAGTATCTCTTGTTCCTAAGGCACAGATATTGGAACAGCTGGATCCTTTGTCCTTTGCATCAAGGACGTTGTGGTGTGAGACAGAGAAGAAATAAGAAACAATTTTTATAAACACATAAAAATCACACAATAGCAGTCAGTGTTTGAGATGAAATTCCCTGAAGAATCAACAAAGCAATACTTCAGCAACGTTTTTCCTGGTAATGAACTGTACCCATATTAGCAACTTAGTCTATATAGATCGCAGTTAACAAAGCCAGAGTATATGACTATACAACATATTGTAATAAGCAGCTATATAGTTAACCCACATAACCTTTTACGTTACTGGCAATCTGAGAACTTATTTGGACTTTTAGTGTTTTTGTAACTGCAGGGATAAAGATTTCATTGTCAACAGTATTACCAGGGCAGAATTCAATTAGTCTATCATTGTGGCCTTGAGAACAGTACCTGCCTTTCTCTCCTAAAATAAAGACACTGTTTAATGAGTGATGGATGCAAATGATGAAGCAAATAATCCAAAGCCCACGGGCTTCTTACAAATCATGGAATAGATTTATTTAATATTACTGCCTTCAGCAAAGATCTTTTCTGGAGCTATCGTAGTCTGAATGAAAGTATCACCTAACCAGTCAATTGAAAATTGTAGAGATTTGTGCTAAAAAAGAGGATATTGTGGTTCATCATGCCTGTGTCATAATTGCATCATCTGTGTGAAGGTAGAGGCACTATTCTAATTATTTGATGGTTTCGCTTTATTTAATACATCGATAGTATTGGAGCAATCCATATTCAGTAGCAGCACAGCTGACTGTGACAACCTCTGAAGTGTCCTAGGAAGGCATTCAGTTGTCTAATAAAACTGAACTACATGTTCTCAGGATAACTAAAAATGAGCAATAGAAGTCGATGATTCTCATATGCTGGGAGGGAGACTACAACAATGTTGATCATATTACATAAACGGTCAATATTGGGGCAATTAACTCTTGTCATGACACAGACAACCTCGAAATATATACATTCAATGGCATGATAGATCAGTTTCTGGAATATTGGACATCAAGACTAAGTCAAATTTGAAGTCGAATTTATTAACTTACGCACAGGTACAATGAAAAATGTACTTGCCACAGCATCACAGGTATATAACATCAGCTGAACACCATTCACACGAAAAAATATATAAATTGTACGCAAAAAAACTAAATGCATTGTAGTGCTAATTAGTCAATGTGCTGCAATACTAAGATAGTGATCTGGGTTGTGCAAGTTCATTCAAGCGTTGAATGATTCAAGATGTTTCAGGCTTCTGTAACTCCTGCCTGATGGTAGCTGTGAGAAGGTGGCCTGGGTGGTGGAGATCTTTGATATTAGATGTTGCCCTTTTGAGGCAGCATCTCTTATAAGTACTACCAGGGGTGGGGAGGAATGCACCCATAATGCATTGGGCTAAGTTCGCTACTCTCTGCGGTTTCTTAAATTCCTGCACAGTTCCAGACCACAATACAACCAGTCAGGATACTTTCAACAATACATCTGTTGAAGGTTGCTAGAATGTTTGGTTGACATGCCAAACTTACTTAACCTTCTAAGAAAGTAAAGACACAGGCATGCCTTCCTTGCAATTGCATGTATGTGCTGGGCCCCAAACAATATATTAAAGCCCAGGAATTTAAAGCTGCTGACTTTCTCCACAGTTGACCCACTGGAGTAGACTGGCACATGTTCACTCCCAAGTCTGCTGGAGGAACTCAGCAGGTCAAGCAGCATCTGTTGGAGGAAAGAAATTGGATGTTGGAGGAAAGAAATTGTCAATGATTGGATGGAAAGCCTGCATCAGGACTGTTACTCAATTTCACTTACGCTGACTGAGAAGATGTTGTTGCACCGCCAATCAACCAGTTGTCTTGTCTCATTCCTGTGCTTTCTTATAAGTTTGTGCAGATTTGGCATCTCCTCTAAGGTTTTGATAAACTTCAATAGATGCACAGTGGAGAATACCCTGACTGATTACTTCATGGCCTGGTATGGAAACACCAATGCCCAAGAACAGAAAAGCCAACAAAAAATAGTGAATACAGTCCATTCTATCACCAGAAATCCCTCTCCACTAATGCGCATATCTACCAGGAGCACTGCCATAAGAAAGCAGCATCCATCATCAAGGACCCCCATCACCCAGGCCATGATTTCTTATTACTGTTGCCATTGGGAAGGAGGTACAAGTGCCTTAGGTCCCACACCACCATATTCAGGCACAGTTAATGCCCTTCAACCATCAGGCTCCTGAACCAGTGTGGATAATTTCACTCACCTCAACACTGAATTGGATCCCCAACCTACAGACTCACTTTCAAGGACTCTACAACCCATCTTCTCAGTATTATTTATTTAATATTTATTATTTGTTTTATCTTTGTACTTGCACAGTCTGTTTTCTTTTGCAGGTTGGTTGTTTGTAAGTCGTTGCGCGTGCTTTTTCATTGACTCCATTGTATTTCTTTGTTCTACTGTGAATGTCCGCAAGGAAATGAATTTATATGAAAAAGGCATTTATATGGTGACATATACATATTTAGACAATATGTTTACTTTGAACTTTGTATGCTGACTCATCACTTCCTGTTACTTGGCAAATTTAGATGTGGCATTGGAAGAGGCCACCTGCCCCCCCCCCCCCCCCCCACCCCACCAGCCTGGTCATAAGGATGAGACATAGAGCAGGAAGCTAAAAACACAACAATGCTTTGTACTTGTGCACCTATGTTAATAGTCAGCAAGCAGGAGATGTTACCAATCATCATTTCCTGAGGTGTGCCCATGTGACATTATTTGAATCCACAATTATTATTCAATTAGTTTTGGTGCTCAATGTGGCACAGTCACTTTACAATGAACTAAGTGAGTTATTTATGTTATTTATACAATAAAAATCAGGAAGTTCAGTCTAGCCCTGTGTTTACTGGGCTCTGAGAAAGCTTTGCTAAATTGGGCCAGTATTGGACAAACAGGGCTGTTGTAAAGTCAGTAAAATGTATGAAACTTGATCTTATTGATGGCCAAGCCTGGGATATTCAGTATTTTTCCATTGGAACAATGAATCTTTGATAAAAATATATAAGGTATTGTATCAAGTTGCTTATGACTTGTTACATAAATATCTAGGGACTTGGATTAATAATCTGCCAATGCAAGTTTGAATCCCACTCCAGTAGTTAGCCAACTAAACAATATACTGGAGGAAGGCAGTGGGTTGAGTAGCATTGGTGGGAGGGAAGGAAATGTTGACATAAACACGAGAAAGTCTGAGATGCTGGAAATCCAAAACAACTCTTACAAAATTCTGCAGGAACTCAGCAGGTCAGGCAGCATCTATGCAAAGGAATAAACAGTCGCTGTTTTGGGTTGAGGCCCATCAGGTCATGAAGGGCTTGGCCCAAAACATCAGCTACTTATTCCACTCCATAGACGCTGCCTGACCTGCTGAGTTTCTCCAGCATTTTGTGCGTGTTACTCTGGATTTCCAGCATCTGCAGAACCTCTTGTGTTACAGACTTCACCCAGGTGGACGAGTTGTTTTTGGCCCAGTCATCAGAGTCAGCTATGACAAAGTCACAACCAATTGTGAAGCTTTGCGAAGTCCTCTCTTCACTTCACTAACATCTGCAGTATGTTACAACGGTGGGTGCAGGCTAGAATTCAAACCCATCCATTGATGTTTAAGTTTCTTCCGTCACCATTTTACACAGGTAGCAGCTCTGTTAGGAGTCCTCAGCTTTCAGACCTTTCCATAATATCATGGGTTAGGAGATGTTTGCTGATGACCATTTAACATTTCCCCAGTGTATGATTTAAGTACAGACAAGATTCGATTACCACAGAATAGTTAAAATAACTTATACTTATCTTGTGCTTATGAGGGAAATGTCATGATTGGTGTCCCCTCCTTGCTAACATTCTTAGTAAATTGGCATGCAGCCACTTAACTGTAGAACATCTTTTCATATTCGCATCAACTTCAATGCCATTTAACAGATTGCTGTTTATATAAGCAATGTCACACTAAAGATGCAGAATCTTTAATGCTACAAGCAGCACTATGGACCTGTCAATCAGTCTATTTAAACCTTATCCTGAGCTACATTCTCCACAGACACTCTGTGCTATGCTCTCATCGACAGATGTATGACTCTCAGAATAAATGGATTAGTTTCTCTTCACAGGAATACAGTAGGTGACAGGAGATAGATAGGCAAGAACATATTATACCTTGTGTACAGACATGCCTAGTGCCACTTTATAGACATACATACAATCTATCTGTCTATCTATCTATCTATATCTATATATACTATCTTATATATTTATATTTATTGTGTTTTTTATTATTGCATTCTGTATCTTATTGAGTTTATTTTGAAAAGTGCTGCATCAGATCTGGAGTAACAGTTATTTTGTACTGGAAATGATATCAAATGATCTTGAATCTTTAAAGGAAGATTGTTAGAGAATGTTTGGAAAAAATAAACTGATCTTCTCATTACTGTGTTGTATATTTTTGTGTGCTTTGCTGGCCGAATTCAGCTATTGCACGACATCTTTGAAAAATACTTCTTAAATAACAGTTTCACGGCCAGCAGTGATGTAAATCATTTCAGCAATAACTTCAGAAATTCTTCTTTTTTTTTGAGCTCTTAAGTAATGGACTTTCTTTAGACATGAAGATATTCTGATGCCCTAAAGCTTTCAAATGTTCTTCTAGTGCATGACAGGTTATAATGGGTGTTAAATGACAACACCATTTGGCGAAGTGCTGCTAGAAACCAAACTATTTTAACCCTTTAGTATTTGGGGTAGAAAATACACTATGGCGCAGCTGTGCTTCAGTGAGAAATACTTTTGATTCCAAAACAGACATTGTTGGTTTTAAGTCTCATTCCAGAACTCTGAGCACAATTCTAAGCTGACACTCCAATGCAATGCCACAGTATTGCCGCACTGTTGGAGATGGTGTCTTTCAATTACAACATTAAACTGAGATCCTGACCATTCCTTCAGATGTACATAGATGAAACAGTATGGTAGCGTGACAGCTAGTGTAACACTTTAGTGCATCAGCTGTAATATCAGGGTTCAATTCCCGCTGCTGTGTGTAAGTAGTTTGAACATTCTCCCCATGACCGCTTCAGTTTCCTCGCACATTCCAAGTATGTACGAGTTAGGGTTGTGGCCATGCTCTTTTGGGGTCGGTAGCAGGATCAGTGTTAGTCGTTGATGTAAAACAACACATTTCATTTTATGTTTTAATGTTTCAATGTACCTGTGACAAATAAAGCTAATCTTTCTTTAGTTAAAAGTTCAAACACATACAAGTGGCCCCCATTTTTCGAACGTTTGCTTTACGACACCTCGCTGTTACGAAAGACCTACATTAGTTACCTGTTTTTGCCAACAGAAGGTGTTTTCACTGTTATGAAAAAAGGCAGCGTGCGCCCCGAGCAGCCAAGCTTCTCCCCGGAACTGCATTCTAGCTGCCATTGCTTAAACACATGCCTATGATCACCTGTGCTTTATGTTGATTTATTTTGTGCATCCGTTAGCAAGATGAGTTTTAAGGTATCGGAAAAGCCTGAAAGAACTCATAAGAGTGTTACACTTAGCATAAAACTGGACATAATTAAGCGCTTCGATCGTGGTGAACGAAGTAAGTGAGTTTGGCTAAGGAGGCTGGGTTTGTGGAAGTTGGCGAAGATGATGTTGAAGAGGTTTTGGCATCCCATGACCAAGAACTGACAGATGAAGAGCTGATGCAATTGCAAGAGGAAAGGATAACAATCGAAACCGAACGCAGTAGCAAACGGCCCGAAATTGAAGTCATCCAGGAACTGAACATGAAGCAATTGTGTGAGATTTTCGCTGCAGTTGACAACGCTGCAATGATTGCAGAAAAGTATGACTTTAATTTTGAAAGGGTAAGTAGGTTTAAGGCATATTTGCAGGATGGTTTGAGTGCTTACAAAGAACTGTATGATAGAAAAATGCGCTAGGCTAAGCAGTCAAGCATACCGTCGTTTTTCAAGCCTTCCACATCAGCCACAGCAGATGACGAAACCCGACCTTCGACATCGAGGCAGGAAAACATAGAAGAAGGTGACCTACCTGCCTGCCCTGATGGAAAAAGACAACGATGAGATGACCCCCCAGTCTCCTCTACCTCCCACCACCCCAACCTCCGACGACTCAGCCTAACACACCATCATTAGTGTGCTCGCTGTCTTCCCGATTCCGGTAAGTGAAACTACACTGTACATACATTATTTCTACTTTATATAGGCTGTGTATTTTTATGTGTTATTTGGTATGATTTGACAGCTTCATAGCTTAAAGGTTACTGGCGAGAGTGTTTGCACTTGCGCCGTGTGTTTCTGCCGAGGGCACTTCGCTTGCGTGAGATTTTCGCTACGGTGGACAGTGCTGCAATGATTGCAGAAAAGTATTCCTACTTTATATAGGCTGTGTATTTATCATATCATTCCTGCTTTTACTATATGTTACTGTTATTTTAGGTTTTATGCGTTACTTGGCATGATTTGGTAGGTTATTTTTTTGGGTCTGTGAACACTCACAAATGTTTCCCATATAAATAAATGGTAATTGCTTCTTCACTTTACGACATTCTGACTTACGAACCATTTCTTAGGAACGCTGTACCTTCGAATAGCGGGGGAAACCTGTAAATGTAAAGAGCAGTTCTTGCTGAAGTTCTCTTTCAGAGATTTCTCCCTGAAGTCCTTGCTAATGTTTACTTTTAAGCAACATCACTGAATCATTATCTCGCCACTATAACCTTGTTATCTTTAGGAGTGTGTTGTGCAGAACTTGCTGCTCGATTTCCTGCATTGCTTATAAACATACTACAGAAGGTATAAAGTAATTTGAGATCCTTGTAGTTAATGGCAAAATATAAGAGTTTTTTGCATTATTAATTTTCAAAATAGTTTATTCAACAGACTTCTGTCAGCGGCGGTTTATGCTGATTGTAGGTGAATTTTAAAAAAGAGACAGTTTTTTCATGGTTTTCAAATGTCATTCAGAGTAGAACTGAATTGTGATTACCATCTAGACACAATGCTTATTCAGTCATTTGTGACCTTAGTCACGGTGGCAGGGGAAATCAGACTGAAAGGAAATTCTCAGGGTCTTTGAACTATAAGATCACACACAACGATGGGCAACAAAGATGTTGTTTCCAGAATACTTGTGAATTTTGGGCTGCTGATCATGAAAATCACCATGAACTTTCCATATCAAGTACCATTTTCTTTTTTAAAAAATCGACTATATTTGTTACTCAGATGAAGATGCCATGATGCTCGAGCCAGGAATGGAAAATTGACACAGATACCGATACAGATTTTGGAAGCTTTATGTCAGTTGAGCCTCATCTGATAACTCAGTCTGAGTTAAATGACCTGGTCAGAGACTTGGGTTTATCAAAAACAAAAGCAGAATTACTGGGTTCAAGACTACAAGGATGGAGGCTGCTGGCACCAGGCACAACATTAACATGAAGGATTTCAAAATTTGAGACAGGTGTTTCCCAGAATAACTGATGCCAAGATTAAGGGTGGCATTTTTGTTGGTCCACAAATCAAAACAGGTTATCAATGATAGGCAACTCCAAGAGCTTCTAGTGGGACCAGAGAAAATCGCTTAAGGATGTTGTTGAAAACTTTTTGCAACTATAGAGCACCAAACTTTGTGCAGCTGGTTGACAATATGCTTCAAGCCTACAAAACCATGAAATGCAACATGTCACTAAAGATTCATTTTCTACATTCCCATTTAGACTTGATTCCTGTAAATCTTGGTGCTGTCAGTGATGAGTATGGTGAAAGGTTTCTCCAGGACATTGTGGTCATAGAGAAACAGTATCAGGGCAACTGGAATCCATCAATGCTGGCTGATTATTGTTGGACACTTAAGTGAGAAGCCTCAGGCACTGAGTACAAATGAAAATCATCAGCAAAGCAGTTTTAGCTTAGTTGAACTATTGTAAAGCGTCAGCATCATTATGCAATTAAACACATTATATTCAACAAAAATTAATTTCTTGCTTCTTTTAATTCCTCCATGAGACAAGTAGTCTGAAATTATATTTGTGTACAGCTTCCGGCGGTCTTAGCACAACCACAAAAAATTTCCGAGGAAGCATCATTTCTGAAAAACTTTGCTGTCCAGTGTAATCAGTGTTTCAGATTACTTTTTAACAGCTTCTTCATGAGGAGGTTCAGTGCTTTTAAAACCCAGCTGTGCAGCATTCGTTTATTAGACTGGTGATGCCCAGTCTCTACAAAAGAGTGGACGTTTCATTAGGCACCAAATATGGTCCAGAATTGTACCTTTAGATATCTGCATCTGCAGCCGGGTAGGAGAAAGTGGCTGAGGAATAGGGCTAAAACCTCTAAAGACAAACCTCTTGGAAAGTTTAAGCTCTTATGGTGCCCAGAACAGAGATGCAAGGATTCAGCCAGTTGTAAACAAATGTGGATTGTGTAATATATTAAGTGATATTGAAGAGTTTTTATTCAATTACTGGTAGAGATCAAAGGAAGTAGCAAACTGACTAGATCAGCCATAGAAAGGGAGGTCACAGGGTTAGAGTTAGAAGCTGATTGACTGTAACTGCAAGTAGATCTCAAAAACTTAAGGGTTTCTGTTCAAATACTGCACTTCCAAATTAATGTAAAATCTATTTTGGAAATGCCCTGTAAGAATACTATTCTAAGATCACCTACGTTTTCAATGTAAGAGACTGTGGTGTGGGATTTGGTTCTGAAAAATAAAACTTGCTTTCACTGTTGTGGTATGTGCTGAAGGCTGACAGAATGGTAAGGTGATGTAAAGTGGCAATGTGGTGAGGCGTTCACGCCGTTCTGTAAGCTAACTTTGTCACTCGGCCTGTCAATCAATGCCTGAGCATTGAGCTATAAATCAGAACCCCCTTTTCTCAATCAGACATTATCTGTCAATGCAGTGAGCACTGCAGAAGTCGTGACTGGAGAATGTCAGAGAAGTGGAGACAGCTGTCCCTGCAGGCATATGCCATGACAGCTGGTAGAATTGGTCACAGTGACTAGCCTGGACATGCAGTGCATTAGATCCATGCACAAGTCTAATTTTGCAATGTGACCTGACCTGTGATCTTATTTCATTCAGCACTGAGTTCAGCAGCAGGAACTCTTCAGGTTCGATGCGATGGTTTGTCGGAATATTTCTGCTCGAGTTACAGGTGGCTCTACTCAGCACAGGGATGCATGCAGATGTCTTTACAGTACTAATACTGGGGTTAGCTCTCTGCTGGAAGACTTTGCTTACACATTTCTTTCCATCTACCACTTCCATGTCAACCATCTCTATGCTTTTGATTGGTGGATGGAGCAGGGTCGTTTCAGCTTATCATTTTACAAGAGTTCAGTAAAGAGATTACAGGCAGTGCACCCATCTTGTAGTTCCTGTTTATTCCTGTGTATTTGTGTACATCTAGCGAACATAAAGGTTGCTGTTGTTCCTCTCCTCGCCGTTTGGCACTTCAGGTGGCAACCTTGCCGTTTCTTTAGCGTTGGTCTGTTTTTCTACGAGGTCGAGTTGCTGGCGATGGAAAGCGTGCAAGGAGCTGGCCGGATTCGAACCAGGGACCACTCGCCTCAGAGTCCAGTGAGGATGCCGCTACACCACTCAAAGTAAGATAGCGTGCACAGCTCATACATTCAACAGGATAAGAGTGGCTGATTGGTAACTACTTCTGCTATATTGTGTCAGATAAAGGCCGCTCACTGCAAAATTCAGCAGACGGAATTCAGAATTTCTACGAATCTCTTGTTTATCATAATAAAGGATACACACACTCTCCTTCTATGGACTTGCTCAATATTCAGCAGAATAAAAATTGCATATTATTCCAATAGTCACAGTTTACTGCTTCCCTGTTTATTCCAAGACTGTATGTTGTCTGGTTGTAGGAAGGATAATTTCAACCGTGTCTGTCAGAAGGAAAATGAGCCGGGTGGTGAATTAAAATAGCCCGTCAGGCTCGTCTGCTAAGCTATTGATCCTCCTTCACAGTCTTCCATTTTTAACTAGAGGGTGAAGAATCACTGCTGGATTCTTTGTCACAAACGCAAGTTGTTTCCATTGACGATGTTGAGAGCCAGTCATTCGTTTAACGAGTGGCTGGAGCAGTGAACCCATTTTAGGGAACTGACAGATTGGATGTCAATTACTCAGAGAGAGTGATAGATGCAACTGTGGACAGTTTGGACAACATTTATGCATAGGGGGTATTGGCAGTGCAAGAAAAAAATTAGTTTTAGTACATACAATGTTACAGCATAGTATGGGTCCTTCGGCCCACAGAGTTTCGCCATCCTTTTAGCCTCCTCCTCAATGAATCTGATTCAGAAGGATAAGGTGGGGGGGGAATCTCATTGAAACCTTTCGAATGTTGAAAGAACTAGACAGAGTAGAAGTGGAAAGGATGTTTTCCATGGTGGGGGAGTCAAGGACAAGAGGGCACAGTCTCAGGATAGGGAGGTGTCCATTTAAAACAGAATGCAGAGGGAGAAATTTCTTTAGTCAGTGGGCGGTGAATTTGCGGAATTTGTTACCACAGGCAGCTGTGGAGGCCAGGTCCTTGGGTGTATTTAAGGTGGAGATTGACGGGTTCTTGGTTGGACATGGCATCAAAGTTCAAGGAGTGGGGCTGAGGAGGGGAAAAAAGGAGGGGTCATGATTGAATGACAGAGCAGACTTGATGGGCCAAGTGGCTTAATTCTGGGCCTGTGTCTTGTGGTCTTGTGATCCTTCTCTCTCACACAGCTCATATCCCTCTATTTTTCTTTCATCCATATGTTTATCTAAGAGTCTCTTAAATAGACGCCGCAGTGGCTCGATGCTTTTACAGCTTGAGGCGTTTGGAGTTTGGAGTTCAAAAATGGCGTCCTCTGTAGGTCCTCCCTGTGGGTTTTCCCTCGGATGCTCCAGTTTCCTCCCATAGTCCAAACCAGGCAGGCTGATCAGTCATTGTAAATTTTCCCGTGATTAGGTTAGGGTTAAATCAGGGTTCTTGGGTGCACTGGGCAGCACAGTTCAAAGGGCTGGAGGTCCTATTCCTCGATGTATCTCCAAATAAATTAAATAAATAAATGTCCCTAATATACAGACAGACAGACAGACATACTTTATTGATCCCGAGGGAAATTGGGTTTCGTTACAGTCGCACCAACCAAGAATAGTTTAGAAATATAGATATGTGAAACCATAGATAATTAAATAATAAAAGGTAATATACAGTATGTCTTTATCAACACTCCTGGCAGTGCATTCCAGGCCTTTCCCACTCTGTTAAACAATGTTTCAGGCCAGGACTCTTCATCAGGACTGGAAAGGAAGGGACAAGAAGTCAGAATAAGAAGAAATGGGAGGGGAAGGAGTACAAGCTGGCAGGTTATGATTGAAACTAGGTGAGGGGGGAGGATGTTTGGATGGGGGAGGGGGCTGAATTGAGAAGCTGGTAAGTGATAGGTGGAAGAAGTAAAG
Organism: Hemitrygon akajei; assembly: GCF_048418815.1. NCBI lineage: Eukaryota > Metazoa > Chordata > Chondrichthyes > Myliobatiformes > Dasyatidae > Hemitrygon > Hemitrygon akajei. Next base: position 24,385,787 of record NC_133138.1, on the reverse strand, counting down.
GGCTGAAGAAGAGGGGAGCTAACAGCAGAGAACATTGGACTATGGAAGAAAGGGGAGGAGGAGAAATTATGTGAAGTTAAAGAAATCATTGTTGATACCCATCCAGATGGAATATGACATGTTGCCCCTCCAGCTTGAGTGTGGCCTCATCTTGGCAGTAGGGAGGTCTTCAACCAGCATGTGATTATAAAGACATAAACATTAGCTGGATCTTATCTTTATTAAATAATTTTAAAAATCCTTTAACCTTTGCAGAACTACTCACAATTTAGTATCCAGTAGCCAGCTTCCTAGTAACTCAAAGAAAAGTTCTAAACCTTCTGAAACACTACTGTTAACCCAATGGCTAAAAGAGTTATGGTAGTATTTAGAAAATCTTCAAATTCTCACAAACAAGTCTATCTGCCACAGTGATTGGTTTGATCGGGGTGTGACTGAGTTTATTGCAGGGCCAGCCATGAGCACAATGATTTTTAAACTGTGATGGAAATTTAGTTTCCGTTGAACGTAATTTGCATTTAAAATTCCTCAGTCTTCCTTGCAGGTTCAAGAACAGTTACTACCCCTTAATCACCTGGCTCTTGAATAAAAGGAGATAATTATACTCCCTTTCCCTATCACTGTAATGTTCCTACAACCAATGATCTCACTTTAAGAACTCCTTATCTCACTATCTCATGCTCTGGTTGTTTATTGCTATTGATTTATCTGCATTTGCACAGTTTGTTGTCTTCTGCACTCTGGTTGATCTTTCATTACTATTCTGTGGATTTGCTGAGTATACCCACAAGAAAATAATCTCAGGGTTGTATATGGTGACATGTAAGTTCTTTGAAAAAGGCTCTAGTGCTTTCCCGGCATATATGACGAATAAACTTTTCTTGGGCTTCCAGCCGGGTACAAATATTAATTATAAGCGACATTTCTATGGCAATCTCTGCCGTCTTCTTGAAGAAGATGGCAGAGTTTGACATCGAAACATTGGTTATAATTGACACTTAAAAAAGAAAAGAAAAGTTTATTTGTATGTGTACTTTGATAATAAAATTTATTTTGAACTTTTGAGTTAATTTTGGTTTGAACAGTCTGGTCAACCAAGCAGGAACTGGATATTCACATTTGTGCTTTGCGAAGATTGTATTTGTTTGCTGCTTATTCACTGTAGATAGTGACGTTTGCTGTGTAATTAAAGGGCATACCCTATAATATTCAGTGACATTGTACAGAAACAACATAATTAACAGAATGATATACTAATTACATTACAGCATACCAAGGGAAAGCTCTTATTTCAGCAAGCACTGGAATATTAATATTTCCCGCAGCTCCACTTAGGCTGTCTAAGTGTGTCCCACAATACCACAAACACTCTTTGGGGAGGCCTGTTAAAGGCCAATGTCCAACCATTTAGCCCTCTGCAGTGACTTTAAAATTAAGAGCAACTTTTTCTGCCTCTCCGCCGTGGAAGATTTAAGTCCACAAGTCATGCAGCTTCCACCAAATTTCCAGCAACTTTATAAAAATATGATTAATATTAGGGGCCATCATTTTTTAGGTAGTTCGAGGAAAGTACAAGGGGATATTCTTTACACAGAGAGTGGTGGGTTTGTGGAACATTCTGCCAGGGGTGGTGGTAGAAACAGATACATTAGGGGCATTTAAGAAACGCTTAGATGGGCAAATAGATGATAGGAAAATGGAGGGCTGTGTAGGAGGAAGGAGTTAGATTGAGAAGGCTGAAAGGTTGATACAACCTTGTGGGCCAAAGGGCCTACACATTATCCTGGGCCCAAACGACCTGTAACTGTGCTGTAGTGTTGTTTTGTTCTATTATTGTGGTAGTTTGAGTGTGGCTCATGGGGGACTGCTAGCCAGAGAGTTCTTGAAATTAACTTTGTTATAAAGCAAAAATTTGGGGTCCATTACCACTCAGTGTCTTGAGATGACCTGCCATGCTTCTGTTAATCTGGGATTAGATCATAAGAACAATACAAATAAGAACAGAATCTGGTCCTTCGAGTTTGCCCCATCCTCCATTAAGATTATGGTCATTGCCCTATCTCATCCTCACTGTGTGGCTCCATCTTTATTTCCCTTGATTCTCTGAATTTCCAGAATTCCATTGATTTATGTATCGAACAAACATAATCATTGAACTTCCACAACCCTTCAGGGTAAAAATGTTCTAAAGGGAATTTCTCCTCACCTCAGTCGTGAGCATCAATTCTGAAACTCTGACCTTTGGTCCAATATTTCTCAGCCAAGCAATATATCTCTCCTACAATTAGCCTGTCAGGTCATTAAGAAATTTTATGTGCCTCAGAGAGATTTTCTCTCATTCTTCTACAGTAGAGAATAGAGACCCGGTCTGCTCAGTCTCCTTGTGCAGCAAACCTATCATCTCTGAACGTAGTATGGTGAACCTTTGCTGCAATCCCTCACAGGAGGACACCACTTCAGAAGTGAGACTTCAAGTGTGATTTCTCCCAGGCCCCATCGATTGAAATACTTTCAGAATAATAATAATAAGGGTGTTCAATATGTAGAATTCATTGCCACAGATGTTTGTGGAGGCCAAGTTATTGGGCATATTTAAAGTGGAGGTTGGCAGGTTCTTGATTACTAAAGGTGTCAAAGGTTAGAGGGAAGGTATGGGGTTGAGAGGGAACCTAAATCAGCCATGATAGAATGGTGGAGCAGACTAGATGGATCAAATCATCCAATTCTCCTTCTGTCTTATGGTTTTACGGTGCCAAAGTAATAGCTAACAAAATATTTACCTTCCTAATTCCTTGCTGTACCTGCATGTTGCCCTCAATGAATTATGCCCACACAATTCTATGTCATTTCAATATTAATACCAGTTAACAAATACTCTACTTTTCTGTTATAAACAAACGGATTTTACCACATTATCTTCAATCTGCCATCATTCTCCCCCTCACTCATTTTGTGCCAAAGCCATGCTACAACCTCCTTTGTTTTCTCAAACCTCCCTGGAATGATGTTGTCAGCCGAACTGGCCTGATATAATTTAAGAAAAGCTAGCTCAAATACCAAGCCCCAGTTCCTGTGGTACCTTATCCTGCCAAGCTGAGGATGACCCTTTTATTCCCCTTTTAGTTTCTATCCAATAACCAATCCTCAATTGTATTACCACCATTCCATGCCCTCTAACTTTGTTGACCAAATTCCTCATCCAATACATTTGAAAACTCAAAAATACACCATCTTCACTGTGTCATTCCTATCTATTCCACTAGCAACATGGGGCGGGTTGGTTGCATAGCAGATATAAGATCGAGGCTCAACTTCTGCCACTGTCTGTAAAGAGTTTATACGGTCTCCCCGTGCCAGCATGGCTTTCGTCTGTGTGCTCCAGTTTCCTCTTCCATTCTAAAGAAATTTCAGTTGAGGTTAGTAAGTTGTGGGCATGCTATGTTGCCACTGAAATTGTGGTAACACTTGTGGGCTGAGAAGAAAGACACCTGTGGACTGTCCTCAAGCACATCCTCGGACTGTGTTTTCTTTGACGCAAATGATGTATTTCACTGGGTGTTTCGCTATTTTGATATCCATGTGACAAATAAAGATAATCTTCCATCTTAACTCTTCAACCTTTAAAAAAAATTCCAGCAGCTTAGTCAAATGTAATTTTCCTTTCATAAATCCATGTGGGTCTGCTTGAAAATATTATTCATTTCTATATGAACAACACACACAAAATGCTGGTGGAACACAGCAGGCCAGGCAGCATCTATAAGGAGAAGCACTTATAGATGTTATAGTATGGCCAAGACCCTCGGCCCGAAACGTCGACAGTGCTTCTCCCTATAGATGCTGCCTGGCCTGCTGCGTTCCACCAGCATTTTGTGTGTGTTGTTTGAATTTCCAGCATCTGCAGATTTCCTCGTGTTTGTTCATTTCTATATGTTCTTCTTAGGTACGTGGGTTAGGACCAAAGAAAAAGTAGTAGAGTCGCTTAGTACTTCAGTGCTAGGGTGTTTATTAGGTGCGTCAAAAATCAAAGTTAAAAAAATTAGTGATAATTAGTGAAAAGAAAAATGATGTCTACAAGAAAACACAATAATAGCTCTGGATTATTCCGATCCAGTGTGAGCTCCTGGCAGCCCCGATCTCTTTCTGACGCTGAGGGTGATGAGCTCCTTTTATTAGGCACTAGGACATACTATCCTTAGTTACCTACAAAGCTAACTTAAGCAACACACACAATGCTTTTGTGTGTGTTAACTTAAAGCTGCACATAAATAAGAATATGCTGCACCCCACAATGTAGTTACAATCATATTACACAATAAACAGAAAGATCTACTGACATAAGGTATGCAGACAACATTTACATGTCCCCATTACTAAAGAAGTTGAATTATTCCGCCAAGTATGGCGCGATAAGCACCATAAAGCTCTCAGAATGAGGGTTTTCATTCCAGAACTAACGAGATGACCTTCCTCCACCATCAACGCTGCCCTCAACCGCATCTCTTCCATTTCGCGAATGTCTGCCTTCACTCTGTCCTCCTACTGCCCTACCAGGAATAGGGTTCCTCTTGTCCTCACCTGCCACCCCACCAGCCTCTGAGTCCAGCTCATAATACTCTGTAACTTCTGCCATCTCCAACAGGATTCCACCACCAAGCACATCTTTCCCTACTCCCCCTTCTGCGTTTCTGCTTTCTGCAGGGATTGATCCCAAAGTGACTCCTTTGTCCGTACGTCCCTCCTCCGATGTCCCTCCTGGCACTTACCCTTGCAAGCGGAGGAAGTGCTACACCTGCCCCTACACCTACCATTCAGGACCCCAAACGGTCCTTCCAGGTGAGGGGACACTCAACTGTGAGTCTGTTGGGGTCATCTACTGTATCTGGTGCTCTCAGTGTGGCCTCGTGAAACACGATGTAGATTGGGAGACCCCTTCAGTAAGCACCTTTGCTCCATCCACCAGAAAAAGTAGGATCTCCCAGTGGCCACCCATTTTAATTCCACTTCCCATTCCCATTCCAACATGTCAGTCCATGGCCTCCTGTACTGGTGCGATGAGGCCACACTCAGAGTGGAGGAGCAACAGCTTATATTCCATCTGGGTAGCCTCCAGACTGATGGCATGAACAATGATTTCTCAAACTTACGGTAATGCCCCCTGCCATCATGCCCCATTCCCATTTCCCTCTCTCATGTTACCTCCTCAATGACTACAGTCCTGTTGCATTCACATCCATCATCATGAAGTGTTTCGAGAGGCTCGTCATGAGGCACATCAAGACCCTGCTGCCCCCCTCACTGGAACCCCTGCTGTTTGCATACCGTCCCAACCGTTCACCAGACAACGCCATTGCCATCACCCTCCACCTGGACAAAAAAGACACATACGTTCGGATGTTGTTCATAGACTTCAGTTCAGCATTCAACACAATCATCCCTCAGAAACTGATTGGAAAGCTGAAACTTCTGGGCCTGAACACCTCCCTCTGCAACTAGATCCTAGACTTCCTGACTGGGAGACCTCAGTCAGTCCAGATTGGAGGCAGCATCTCCAACACCATCACACTGAGCATGGGGGCCCCCCAGGGCTGTGTGCTCAGTCCACTGCTGTTCACTCTGCTGACCCATGATTGTGCTTCAACACACAGCTCGAACCACTTCACCAAGTTCGCCGATGACACGACCGTGGTGGGTCTCATCAGCAAGAACGACAAGTCAGCATACGGAGAGGAGGTGCAGCAGCTAACGGACTGGTGCAGAGCCAACAACCTGTCTCTGAATGGGAACAAAACAAAAGAGATGGTTGTTGACTTCAGGAGGGCACGGAGCGACCACTCCCCGCTGAACATCGACGGCTCCTTGGTAGAGATCGTTAAGAGCACCAGATTTCTTGGTGTTCACCTGGCGGAGAATCTCACCTGGTCCCTCAACACCAGCTCCATAGCAAAGAAAGCCCAGCAGCGTCTCTACTTTCTGTGAAGGCTGAGAAAAGTCCATCTCCCACCCCCCATCCTCATCACATTCTACAGGGGTTGTATTGAGAGCATCCTGAGCAGCTGCATCACTGCCTGGTTCGGAAATTGCACCATCTCGGATCACAAGACCCTGCAGCGGATAGTGAGGTCAGCTGAGAAGATCATCGGGGTCTCTCTTCCCACCATTACAGACATTTACACTACACACTGCATCCACAAAGGAAACAGCATTATGAAGGACCCCACGCACCCCTCATACAAACTCTTCTCCCTCCTGCCATCTGGGAAAAAGCACCAAAGCATTCGGGCTCTCATGACCAGACTATGTAACAGTCTCTTCCCCCAAGCCATCAGACTCCTCAATACCCAGAGCCTGGACTGATACCAACTTACTGCCCTCTACTGTGCCTATTGTCTTGTTTATTATTTATTGTAATGCCTGCACTGTTTTGTGCACTTTACGCAGTCCTGGATAGGTCTGTGGTCTAGTGTAGTTTTTTCTGTGTTGTTTTTACATAGTTCAGTGTAGTTTTTGTACTATTTCATGTAGCACCATGGTCCTGAGAAATGTTGTCTGGTTTTTACTGTGTACTGTACCAGCAGTTATGGTCGAAATTACAACAAAAAGTGACTTGACTTGACTTGTCTTACCTGCCCATCACCTCCCTCTGGTGTTCCTTCCCCTTTTCTTTCTTCCATGGCATCCTGTTCTCTTCTATCAGATTCCCACTTCTCCAGCTCTGTATCTCTTTCACCTATCAACTTCCCAGCTCTTTACTTTGCCCTTCTCCCCCCCGCCCCACCTTCTGGTTTCACCTATCACCTTGTGTTTCTCCCTCCCCTCTTCCTTCCTTCTAACTCTGACTCCTCATCTTTCTTTCTCTCGTTCTGCTGAAGCACCTTGGTCTGAAATGTCGACTACACTCTTTCCCAGAGATGCTGCCTGGCCTGCTGAGTTCCTCCGGCATTTTGTGTGTGTTGTCTGAGCACATCAGCTCGGCCTAGGACGCGGCAGACACCACAGGACTGCTGGGGGATGACAGTGTGAAACAGCAGGACGCTGAGCTACACACTTACAGTCAAGTACAAATAAAGATTGAAATTAAACTAGACTTTGGGGTCTGACTCTGAATGTATATAGCAATGCGGGGGGAGAACAGTGGGTTAATCATGGAATATACTGGGGAAGATAATGAATTGCATACATTCACTGCAACGACTGCAGAATAGCTTGGCACTGTTTGTGTGTGTGTGAATGTGTGTGTATAAGGAATGCATTTACTGAAAGCTCTTTGTAATACTTCTGTTATTACACTCTATTATATATGCTTTAATATTTGTTTCCCTCTTGATTTTTATATATATTCACTGAGTCAGTTCCTTCCTTCATAAAAGGGAGATTAATGACATTTTATTAATTTGAATCAATAATCTTGTTTTATTTGGAGAAGTGATTTACCTAGTCTATTTCACACTACAGAATAGAAGTTAGAATGTGCGTTTCACAATATGTGCAAATATTTGCAGTCAAGACTCACGCTTGGGTTCAATACATTGCAGTGTGGAATGATTGAAAGTAGACCTAGTATTATCCTTAGGCAAGGATGATTTGGCATCCGGGTGTTTCAGTAGATAATCAAAACAGGAACCTGAGGAGACTGGCCTCTGCAGAAAAAAATATGCTGTTGAGTCTATCTGCAATGTGTTACTGCTTTTGGCACTGTTTACAGTGAAATTCCATTCTTGTTTGTTTCAGGTGCCATGTGCAAGAGCATTGTACACATACGGAGGCCAGAAGCCAGGAGACCTGAGCTTCAAAAAAGGTGATGTCATCCTCCTGCGTCGGCAAGTGGATGAGAATTGGTATTATGGAGAAATTAATGGAGTGTGTGGTATTTTCCCTCTCAATTTTGTTCAAGTTATCCATCATTTACCTCAGCCCCCACCTCTCTGCAAAGCTCTTTACGACTTCACTCTCAAAGAGAAAGAAAAGGAAGTCAACAAAGATCTCTTGCCATTCCTGAAGGTAAGACATATCAAGCTAAATTTTACATATTTTAGAAGTTAATATGTCAACAATATCCAATATCATTGGGATCATCATAAAAATGTATAATTTTAAAAGAAGTTTTTTCTCTTAAACAGCTTTAGATGGTAAAATTGGTGGATGATGAGCGCTGAGCTGAAATATGCCTTTCAATTGTGTGTTTTATTTTCTGTGTTCTCACTCATTTTTGTTGCATTTGCACAATTTTTTGTGTGTTGGGGAGAGGGGCCTTGATGCTTTTCTTTGAACAGTTTGCTTCCTTTGTTTCGTGGCTGTCTGTGGGGAAGATAAATCAAGGTTGTATGCTACATAAGTACTTTGATAATAAATGCATTTTGAATCTTGATATTGCATAAAGGATGCTGGAAAACCACCCATCCATTTTTCATCCTACCTGAGTCTTGGTTCTAATGACTTGGCTAACCCTTTAACCGATTAAATCATTTTATTGGAATCCTGAGATCAAGGTACTTGCACAAGTGTGTGCCAAACTTTAGTGAGCAAGCAGGGATTATAATCCTACAAAGGAATATGGATACACACAGATTTTAGGGTGGCGTGGTGGTGTATTGGCTAGTGTAATAATGCATTACAGTGCTAGAGCTCAATTCCCGCTGCTGTCTGTAAGGAATCTGTATGTTCTCCCAATAACTGTGTGGGTTTCCTCTGGGTGCTCCAGTTTCCTTCCACATTCCAAAGATATATGGGTTAGTGTTGGTAAAAATTGTGGGAATGCTACGTTGCTGTTGGAAGCATGGCGACACTTCCCCAGCACATGTTTGAACCATTGGTCGTTGATGCAAACAACTTATTTCACTGTATGTTTCGATGATTCGATGTACAGACGAAAGATAAAGCTAACTTTTATTTTTAAGATATATTGCATACTGTTAAAGAAAGATTGCACATGCTTGACCAGGTGCTGAGAAATACGAACTCTGTGCACAACTCCGATCACAGTGGACTCGTGTGTTTTCCAAACTGGTTGCATATTTTTCTTTTAGTCACTCAGTGAATGTCAATATAATTTTTATTGTCCATCTTCACCTACCCTTGAGTTCAATGGTTTGCTTTTAAGAATCAACTATTTTGTTATGGATTCACGTAATGGTCAGACTAGGTAAAGATTGTGGATTTTCTGAAACCAGATGTGCCTTTATAATTCTCTGTTGGAGAAAAAGTAGCATGGAATTCAGCTCCCATCTTCCCATCTGCTTCCATGTCTCCTTCCCATCTCCTCAGAACCAGCTGAATGAATCATCAAATGCATTTGTACTTCTTAGCATAAATAATACCTCCACACAAAGGGAGCCAATAGATCACCAATTAACTATGAGTTAACAGAGGTTCAAAAATGTCTTTCAGAATGATATTTTAAAAGTGATCCGGAGAGTCGATGAAAATTGGGCTGAAGGCAAACTCGGAGAAAAAGTTGGAATATTCCCGATTTCATTTGTTGAGGTAAGTGTTAGAGGGAATTCATTTAATCATTGGTGTTTTTATGAATCCTTTGTATCTGTGATTATGTCAGGAATGTGAATTTCATTTAAATAGAACCAACTTCATTAAAGTTGGCTTTAAAGCAAAATAAAAGAAGTAGTTAAGTCACATTATTGCATTGTGACACTTAAACGTTACAATTCTCACAATGCAAGTTGCTCGTAGCCCTTCACAGTGCTTTGGTTTCTCAGAAGGGTGTAAATTCATTTTAGAACACTTGTTAGCTCTTATTCTGCACCATTAAAACCTCTTGTTCTCTCAGAACAAATTGAAGGCCACATTTTAATTTTTCTGGAACGAACCAGTTAGATCTTATAAACCTAATACACACTTATAATCAATATAGTGTTACAACCTCTCCAGGCATCCTCACTTGAATCTTCCAAAAGTTATCTGACCTATGTTGTGCCTTCATGGAGACACAGGAGACATGTGAATTAATTTTAGTCATGATCTTAGAATTTCCACATGGAGCCTTTTAGCAGATACACATCTTATGGATAAATACAAGTTATTTCTATTTGAATGATTTTCTTTCATAGGGCACCCCATGTTTCATGCCTATTTAAGACAATCTTCAACTGAAATAGTAAAGGGGAATAATAAGTCCAATGTGTTCTGGTTAAATCCTTCAGTGTTGCCTGGATTAGGGAGAATGCCTTACGAAAACAGGTTGAATGAACTCACCCTTTTCTCCTTAGAGCGACGGAGGATGAGAGGTGACCTGATAGAGGTGTATAAGATGATGAGAGGCATTGAACGTGTGGATAGTCAGAGGCTTTTTCCCAGGGCTGAAATGGTTGCTACAAGAGGACATAGGTTTAAGGTGCTGGGGAATAGGTACAGAGGAGATGTCAGGGGTAAGTTTTTTACTCAGAGGGTGGTGAATGCTTGGAATGGGCTGCCGGCAACGGTGGTGGAGGTGGATACAATTGGGTCTTTTAAGAGACTTTTGGATAGGTACATGGAGCTTAGAAAAATAGAGGGCTATGGGTAAGCCTAGTAATTTCTAAGGCAGGGACACGTTCGGCACAACTTTGTGCGCCAAAGGGCCTGTATTGTGCTGTCGGTTTTCCATGTTTCTATATTTCTATGTTATGATGCATAATCAGGTCTAGTTTTCGAATTCTGATTGGACAACCAGTCAATATGGTTGTCGAAACAGAATGGAATTGATCTGCCTTGTCACCAGGAAATATCTGTTGGAAATATCTGATGTACAGATCAAGTTCCTGACTTCCTTATTTTGGCAGAAGTGTTAACTCATTTATAAAATAAATGATCAGCTAAAATTGTAGAGAGAAGAATGTTAAACAAGTGAAATGAAATAACATCCTTGGTTAGTTTCACTGTATGACAACCATAAGCAAAAATGGGTGCTTCTTAGCAGAAGTTTTGGGTCAGTAGTAGGAAGAGTTTTTGCAAATTATTGTAGTGGTCCAACTTCTTGGTTTCATTGCCAAAGTTTAGGAGATCCCAAAAGACTCTATGGCAAGTAGTGATCTAGAAGTATCAGCAAAATTAACACAAATTCTGCTCGTGGTTATTCAGGAAATAAAAGCAATCTAGGTCCTTTTAAGACTGACAATGGTCATAGGTCAATGCAAAAACACTTGAACAGTGGTTACTTTTTATCAGGATGTACAGTAGAGCTATGCAATCCAAAGAAACTAGTGCTGAACCAGGGATGAGAACTCCATAAAATTAGCACAAACAAGGTCACAGTAATGAAGAAAACGTTGGCATTAAGAATTAGTAAAAATTCTCAGAACCAGAAGGTTTCTACTTGGGCTTTTAAAGAAAAAGGGAAGAGCATTGAAGATATGCCAATGTCAACCTTCCGAAGTTATTTATTCAAGAATTAAAATGTGCTATTCGGTCATCTGGTATTTAAGAAAGATGAGTATCAGGCATCTGGAAGTAATAGATCAGTTAACCCAAAATCTATTGTCAGGAAATAACTAGAGGCTCTGATTAAGGACGGACTGACCAATCACCTCAAAGAACTTCAGTGCATTGAAAGGACTCGATGTGGAATTGTAATTGATAGTTCATACTTACTGAGCCAAATTGAATTTTACAAAGTCAGTCTAAGACTATGAATTTTGAGAACACATTTCATTATATTCTTATGAAAGATTATTATCTGAATTGGAAGCTTATGGAAATGAAGGAAACTTATTAACCTGTAGGTTAGAAACTTGGCTGAATAGCAGGGAAACGAGAGTAGCAGTAATTAGCAGATACTCAAATTGGCAAAGTGTGACTACAAGTGAGCCATGGAATTGATGTTGAGTCCACAATTACTCACTATTTATTAACCATTTAGGATACAGAGCCACTGAGGCCTGCTGCTGATGAAAGACAGACAGCGTTATAAACAGCAAAAATGGAAGAAAATAACAAAATACTGCATGTTAATAGATTAAATGAATGGGTAAATGATGGCAAAATACATCTTCAATGTTGTAAAAGTGAAGTCATCATTTTCAAAACTAGGAGTAAATGAAATGGGGTGTGTCCGTACATAAATCATTAATGTCATAGACAGATCTGAGTTTAATCAACAAGGCTTTTATATCTAGTGATGTGGAACTTATTGAGGTGAAGCTGTGCTAAAGTTATGTAAACCCTTGGGTTACTTCACAGCCAGAGTACTTAGAGCCAAAATAAACAATAAAACTTGGTCAGATACTCTACATTGGCCATGGAACTCCCAAGGGTTAAATAAAGAAACAGGAGTAGATGAATGACAAAAATAACTTACGTAAATTACTGCCATTTTCCCTCAAGTTTAGAAGATTAAGGGTGAATAATACTATGTAGAACTGAATCACTAGATAGAGGGAAACTAATTCTGTTGGTTGAGGAGTTAAATGTGAAAGGACACAGTCCGGTTAATTGGGACACGTCGGGATCAGTACATTTTGGCCAATTAAGTGGCTGCCCTAATTAGCCGAAGTTTCATGAAAATAGTTAAAAGGTATAAAAAAGACAAACTACCATTTAACTGAGTAATAAATTGTGTGTTTGACTAAAATACAGAGCTATTTAGAGCATTGCCAAAATTACTACTGTATGATAAAACTGTTTTAGTTCGTTATAGTTACTAACAGAGGAATTCATCCAGAGTGCGCTTCCGTGTTTCTTTCATTGACTGTAAATGAACAAAATCAGCACAGACACCTAGTGCAGATGGCGGACTGCCTTCATACAATGCATTCGATGATTCAATCCTCCGGATCTTCATTTTCATTGTTACATTCAAGATGATTTTGATACTTTCAAAGTCTTCATAGTTACTAACTTAAGTAGTGAAATCATTTCATTTTCACTCCTGACCATTTCTGACATCTCCAAGTCTGAATGCTTGAAACTACAGTGAGCAAAACAGTTCTGAATTGTCTTACTCCTTATTACTCGCCAACTATCAGTGACAGAAACCATTGTGTTTTGAACACACCACACACACAGCTGACACTATTTAAAAACTGCTCACTCTAAGCATGCTGTAGTTTCTAACAGCTACGTAAGTGCACGCGACTGACACTAGTGGGAAACTGTTCAGCAACGCTCTTGTCCTGTCTCAATTAAGCAGCATTGGGTCCCAAATAAATGAAAAGGACCCTAGCTGTTTTCGTGATTAGTTTTTGTTATTTAAGAATTGTCCCAAATAAGTGGCTGCCCCAACAAACTGATGGCCCATTTAACTGGAATCCACGGCATTGGAATTGACATTCCCTGGACTGCTATTGGACAAGGGATAAACAGGAAGCAATGGTGCCACGATAGCATGTAGCCATTGTAATTTAGGGTGGTGGAGTTCGGCGTTTAATTTTGGCGCCATCTGAAGCAGTTTGTTTGTTCTCCCTGTGACCGCATTGTTTTCTTCTGGGTGCCCCGCTTTCCTCCCACTGTCCAAAGAAGTACTGGTTAGTAGGTTAATTGGTCATTATAAATTGTGCTGTGATTAGGCTAGGATTAAATAAGTTGGTTGCTGGGCAGCACTGCTTTTTGGGCTGGAAGGGCCTGTTTCGCACTGTATCTCTAAATAAACTAAATGAAACTAAACTTCCCAGTTTTTGGAAAGGCAAGCATGCACGTCCATTACGAGGGGTGATTGATAAGTTTGTGGCCTAAGGTAGAAGGAGTCAATTTTAGAAAACCTAGCACATTTATTCTTCAACATAGTCCCCTCCTACGTTTACACACTTAGTCCAGTGGGCGTGGGGCATACAGATCTTGGACCTCCAGAAAGTGTCCACGGCAGGGGTGATTGATAAGTTTGTGGCCTAAGGTAGAAGGAGATGAGTTATACAGCTCTCGTTACATGCACATGCAGGTCAACTCTTTGAGTGATTATGCAGAAAGTTTGAAATTAATGACTCATCTCCTTTTACCTTAGGCCACAATCTTTATCAATCACTCCTGATGAGTTATTATCTTCAAACTTTTTGCATAATCACTCAAAGAGTTGAACTGTATGTGCATGTAACGAGAGCTGTATAACTCATCTCCTTCTACCTTAGGCCACAAACTTATCAATCACCCCTGCCGTGGACACTTTCTGGCGGTCCAAGATCTGTATGCCCCACGACCACTGGACTAAGTGTGTAAACGTAGGAGGGGACTATGTTGAAGAATGGATGTGCTAGGTTTTCTAAAATTGACTCCTTCTACCTTTGGCCACGAACTTATCAATCACCCCTCGTATACGTACTAGAAAGTGAAAGTTTGTGAATGTGTGTCCTTAAATTCAAAATATAGTTTTTTTTGGATATATAGTGTGCGAGCCTTTCTTGCCTTGCATTGCACATACCCCTACAGTTAGGAAATGCTTTTACATAATACGGAATTAATTTCCAAACATGGCCATTGTTTAGCATTTAATATTTAAGAAATGTTTGAGTTATCTTGTGTGTTTGTATGTATAAGTAGTTTGATTAAGCATACTTGTTTGTTTATATGTATATAGGTTATATGTATAAATACGTGAAATGTATACATCATCATGGTACCACGTGGTATGTGACACCTTGCTTGAAATTAACATGAAGTTAGACAGACATTTTGGACTTGTGTCTCTTCCTTTGAATTAGTTCAATGTTTTGAAGTCACAGAACATAACAATTATTGCTAGGTTGGCTGTAAATTGCTTAACTGTGAGATAAAGCATTTTGTTCAGCAAATGTGTGATTCAATCTGAAGTAAAAGTGCATTGAATCACACCTCAATCATAATCTTTGCAAAGGTCCAACTCTAAATTCTGGTAAGTCTTAAAGCAATGAAAATGGGAATTTTAAAAACAGTAAAATTTAAAAAAAAATAAATGTATTGGAAAAATGTAACCCTGTTGTGGCTTTAGTTTTACTGATCTTAAGAGTATTTGGGCCATTATTCACTGGAGGTTCCTTCCGCTCTTTTCTCCAGATGAACTCAACTGCAAAACAGCTACTGGTAACGAAACGACCAGATGTGAAAAGTGTCAAGTGCCAAAGCAGTCCATCAGCTGCCAATTCCAACACAACCATCAGACAGACAGACTCTGGGAGGACAGGTCAAACAGATGCCGTGAGGACAGGCCCGAAGGAGAATCGTTGCCACACTAGTGCCATAAACATGCTGAACAGAATCTCCCACCTCTCACCGTCCCACCAGCCGCTGCAGATTAGTTCACCCATACTGATCAGCTCGAGTAACCCAGCAGTCGTGGCACAGATTGCAGAAAGAAGAACTGCATGCAGTCCCAGCAGTCAGGTATCTCTTCCGTTTTAACTTACTGTCCTTGTAGCCAAAATCAAGATGGCATCATTGCTCAAATACTGTGGCCACGAAGAGCAAAGGTTAACCTACTCTGTGTTCTTTTAGAAATGTATTTAAGATTGGCTCTTTATTTCATGTGAGTTGAATATGAAACCCTTATTTATCCTCTTAAGCTTGTCAAAAGCCAATATCTCATATAAATTGGATCTGGTAGTTTCCATTATGTTGGTTCATATTCAAGTTCATCTTATATTTTCACAGGGTTGAGTATCATCTGCACCATCTAGAAGTTTAATAAGTTCATTGTTTCATGTACATAAAGGCCAGAGACAAGGGAATTGTAAATAATGACCTCCAGTTTACCATGGAATTCTAGTCCCTGGCAATTTTCTGGACATGAAATGGCTGCTATTCTGTTTCACTCTGGAAAATGTCAGTGATTTTCAGGACACTGTGGAGAAACAACCACATATAGATAAATCACAAACACAAGCAAATCTGCAGATGCTGGAAATCCAAAGCAACACACGCAAAATGCTGGAGGAACTCAGCAGGCCAGGCAGTCTCTATGGAAGAGAGTGGAACAGTCAATGTTTTGGGCCGAGACCCTTCATCAGGTCTCATCCTGAAGTGTCTGCTGTTTTCTCTTTGCCATAGATGCTGCCTGACTTGCTGAGCTCCTCCAGAATTTTGTGTGTGTTGCTTTTGGATGAATTAAAAGTCGCGTGATTCTTTGTCAGCTTACCATAAGAGCTGAGGTAGTGAATGAGTTTTTATATCACGCCTTTCCTCTGTAGTTACTCTGTTGGTTCTATTACATCATGTTTAACCCCACAAACGTCTTACATTAAATAGATTTGAATGGGTCTCTGCATAACTAGTTGACAAGCCTTGCGCTGGAATCTTGATTTAATATTTCAATAAAATAAAATGAAAGCAGAAAGTGCTGGAAATATTCAACAAGTCGAGCAGTATCTGTGGAAGGAGAAACAGTTGATAATTCAAGACTGTGACCATTTTTCAGAACCAAAACATTCACTGTTTCTTTTTTTAACAGATGCTACCTGACTACTGAATTGTTCCAACATTTTTTGTTTTTTTTTAAATTTCAGATTTCTCCAAAGCCAATCTAATGCTTCCCTCCCACACAGTCCTCCATTTTTCTTTCATTCATGTGCCTATCCAAGAGTCTCTTAAATGTCCCTAATCTATCCGTCTCTCACCACATCTGTTCCATTCACGTACCATGCTCTATGCAAAAAAAAATTCCCCCGTGTACTTTTCACCTTAAAAATATGTGCTCTTGGATTAGCTGTTACCACCTTAGGAGAAAGCTGCTAGCTGTCCATGTATCTATGCCTCTTTAATTATCATCTTATACACTTCTATCAAGTCACCTCCTTCGTTCCAAGAGAAAAAGCTTTGGCTCACTCAACCTATCCTCAAAACTGATGCTCCCTGATCTAGGCAGCATCCTGGTAAATTTACTTTGCTCTTTCTCTAAAACTTCCACCTCCTTCCTATAATGAGGCAACCGGAACTGAACACAATATTGCAAGTTTGGTCTAACCAGTTTTATAGAGCTGCAACTTTACCCCAAGCCTCTTGAACTCAATCCCCTGACTAATAAAGGCCCACACACCTTAAATCTTCTGAACCACTCTATGAATTAGCATGACAACTTTGACGGATATAGGGATGTGGACCCCTGGGTCCCTCAGTTCCTCCACTGCTAAGAATCCTGAAATTCACCCTGTAGTCTGTCTTCAAGTTCAGCCTTCCAAAATGTATCACTTGGCACTTAGTTGGATTGAACTCCAACTCCACTTTCAGCCCAGCTCTTCAACTTCTCAATGCCTGGTTGTAACTCTGAGAAGCTTCGACACTATCCACAATATCACCAACCTTTGGTGGCACAGAAGTGTTGCACACCAGCAGATGTCCTTATTAAGGATTTGTGCTGCAAGTGCAAGTGAGTGTTTAGACAGCTGGATTTAGAGAAGGTCTACAAATTAGTAGCATTAAGCAGGATATCTTCATAAATGTATACAGAGTTGTTCCTGTGTGTGTGTGTGTGTGTGTATTTATGCAAGTTTTCATGTGTTCATGTGCAGACGCTTCTTAAAATTACAAAAAAAAAATAATTAAAGGATTGAGGCTATTATAGCAAACCACAAATCCCTTTTCTCAAGTTGTCAATCATTTGATAAATTACTCAGTTAGCTGTAGTTTGCTTATTTGAATAAGAACAACTCAGTCACTTGTCAGTTTTAAAACCCCCATTCATTTAAATCTATGAATTGTTTCTGTACAAATTGCTCCTGAACCAGCACTGGATAAATGCATTTACTCACCTCAACACTGCACTGACCCAACAATCTACAGACTGATCTTCAACGGCACTATAATGCATATTCTCAGTGTTATTTATTTACAGTTTTTTGCACAATTTGTCTTTTTTTGCATTTTGATTGTCAGTCTTTGTTCATGTATTGTTTTTTTCATAAATTCTATTGTATTTCTTTATCTTTCTGTAAATGCTTGTAAGAAAAACCCAATTTCTGATTGGACATTGAACCCAT
Organism: Hemitrygon akajei; assembly: GCF_048418815.1. Lineage (NCBI taxonomy): Eukaryota > Metazoa > Chordata > Chondrichthyes > Myliobatiformes > Dasyatidae > Hemitrygon > Hemitrygon akajei. The sequence continues at coordinate 24,367,920 of NC_133138.1, read as the reverse complement.
GAACACTACCTCACTACTTTTTTTATTTTTGTTTTTTTGCACTACTTATTTTAAATTAACTATTTAATAGAATATATATATTAATTTAATTCATTTCCCTATATTTCTGTACAAATGCTTCTAATTCAGTTTCTATTTTCACAGCCAGATACGCACCTGCATAATTTAAAGAACATTCTTTGCAAATTCAAACCGTTCTAGTCGGTTTCAATTATTTGATATTGAGATGGTCATTATGCCAGTTGTAATCCAGGAAACAAAATTCAAGATCCAGGATTCACGGTTGTTTAATGTTATTTCCATTACAGACAGACAGACACACACACACACATATATACACATACACACACGCGCATGCGCCTGCTGAAGGGTCTCAGCCCGAAACATCGACTGTGCTTTGTTCTATTGATGCTGCCTGGTCTGCTGAGTTCCTTCAGTATTTTGTGTGTGTTGCTTACCTTACAAAGGAAAGGTCTGGGTAAAATTCCATCTGCCACCATTTCACTCACCATACCAAAATCAAAGTAATTTTTCATATACCAATATACATATACCCCTTTAAGATTCATTTTCAGAATCAGATTTAATATCACTTGCATACATTGTGAAATGTGTTAACTTACGTCAACAGTACAATAAGCAGAATCATCTGCAGCTTAATGTGAAAAAGACTAAGGAGCTGGTGGTGAACCTGAGGAGGGCTAAGGCACCAGTGACCCCTGTTTCCATCCAAGGGGTCAATGTGGACATAGTGGAGGATTACAAATACCTGGGGATACGAATGGACAATAAACTGCACAGGTCAAAGAACACTGAGGTTGTCTACAAGAAGGGGCAGAGCCGTCTCTACTTCCTGAGGAGACTGAGGTCCTTTAACATCTGCGGGACGATGCTGAGGATGTTCTACGAGTCTGTGGTGGTCAGTGCTATCATGTTTGCTGTTGTGTGCTGGGGCAGCAGGCTGAGGGTAGCCACCAACAGAATCAACAAACTCATTCGTAAGGCCAGTGATGTTGTAGGGGTGGAACTGGACTCTCTGATGGTGGTGTCTGAAAAGAGGATGCTGTCCAAGTTGCATGCCATCTTGGACAATGACTCCCATCCACTCCATAAAGTACTGGTTAGGCACAGGAGTACATTCAGCCAGAGACTCATTCCACCAAGATGCAACACTGAGTGTCATAGGAAGTCATTCCTGCCTGTGGCCGTCAAAATTTACAACTCCTCCCTTGGAGTGTCAGACACCCTGAGCCAATAGGCTGGTCCTGGACTTATTTCCACTTGGCATGATTAACTTACTATTATTTAATTACTTGTGGTTTTATATTGCTATATTTCTACACTATTGACTGTAACGAAACCCAATTTCCCTCGGGATCAATAAAGTATGTCTGTCTGTCTGTTATTGCAGACAACACATTTCACTGTATGTTTCACTGTACATGTGATGATAAATGAATCTGAATCTGAATGTCACACTTATACTTACAAAGATGGATAAAGAATTGTGGTGATGCAGTGGTTAAGATATTACACTCGTAGCTCGGAGACCTGGATGAGAGACAGCCTCAACATTACTGACAGAGAAAAAGGCTCATGCAAATGGTTTCTGGAAAACAATGAATCTCTTTAGTGGAATGAAGCTTGGAAGTAAATAGCCTGATTCTGGTTTGCTAACTAATTTCATAGCAAAGCAGTTGAAGAGTTTAATAGCCCATGAAAACATATTGAAAAGTTGGATGGTGCGGAAATGAGAAACCACCAGCGTTGAGGAGAATAAAGACAGAGCTTGAACAAAAGTAAAAGACAGGTGATTAGGGAGGAAAATGGTAGAAAAACAGTGGAAATCTGGTGGTAGAAGTCTACCCTTGCTCCTGTGCACTCAATGTATAACATGACAACAGCTGCACATTGTACTGTAATTCAAAAATGCCATCTCGTTGAAGTCATTGCAACTGAACTTTTAGGCACAGCCACAACTAGACAGCAAGTTTGGTACAATTAATTGTCACTTTTGTAAGTTCAGATTATTTTTTTCTTATGTCCTTATAGCATATACTCGGGGGCCACTTTATTAGGTATCTCCTTTAGTGAATAAAGTGGCCATTGAGTGTATGTTTGTGATCTTCTGCTGAGGTAGCCCATCTGCTTTAAGTTTCAGCTTGTTCTGAATTCAGAGATGATCTGCTATACAACACTGTTGAAGTGTGTAATTACTGTCACCTTCCTATCAGCTTGACACAGTCTGGCCATTCTCCTCTCATTAACAAGCATTTTCAACCCCAGAACTGTTACTCTGTGGATGTTTTATTTCATTTTTTGCACCAACTCACAGTAAACTCTACGGATTGTTGTGCGTGAAAATGCCAGGAGATAGCAACTTCTGAGATACTCAAACCAACAATCATTCCATGGTCAAGGCTGTTTGGATCACAATTCTTCTCCATTCTGATATTTGATCTGTACAACAACTGAACCTCTTGACTGTGTCTGCATGCTTTTATGCACTGAGTTGCTGCCGCATGGTTGGCTGATTAGCTATTTGCAGTAACAAATAAGGTCTACGGGTGTACCTAATAAAGTGGCCATTGAGAGTAGCAGGCAGCTCTTTGGCCCATAGAGTATTGCTCTATCTCAGGGCAATCCCATCAAGTTCACCACTTATAAATACATGTCATTCCTTTTCTAAAATGGTACTACAAAATAACTTGGCTTTCTTTTAATGTTCTGAATGATAGAGGATTTCTTGGTCTCCATATAAACTTTTATAAGGAGACCAAGAGGAGGTTCACGAGGAAGATTCAGGAATGAAGGGGTTAATATATGTGGAGCGTTTGGCAGCTTTGGGCCTGTACTCACTGGAATTTAGAAGAAGGCGGGGTGGGGGGGGGGATCTCATTGAAACCTTCCAAATATTGAAAGGACTAGATAGGGTGGATGTGGAAAGGATGTTTCCTCTGGTGGGGGTTACCCAGAATTAGAGAGCACAGCCTCAAAATTGAGGGGCAACCCTTTAGAACAGAGGTAGGGAGGAATTTTTTTAGTCAGGGAGCAGTAAATCTGTGGAGTGCTCTGCCACAGACTGCGGTGGAGGCCAAGTTTGTGTGTATATTTAAGATGGAAGTTGCCCGTTTCCTGATTGGTCAGGGCATCAAAGGATATGGCAATAAGGCAGATGTATGTGTTGAATGGGATCTGGGAGCGGCCACGATGGAATGGCAGAGCAGACTCGATGGGCTGAAAGACTCGTTGAGCTTTTATTGCATTTCCAGAGTTACATACGGTACTGTGCAAAAGTGTCAGGTGCATAGACTGTATATATGTAGAGAGCCTCAGACTCTGTACTGCTGCCACAGAAATAAACAAATTTCTTCACAAATGTGAGTGATGATAAACCTGATTCTGATAAGGATCTCTACTGTGGACTGAGTCTCAGAAGGGGCGGGAGGATCATAGTTGTGAAAAGGGGAAAGGTAGTAGGAGGCACCAGGGAGACATTCTCTGATGGTCAATAATGGAATCAAATGACCTTGTCTGATGTCTCAGGGCTGGATCTTTCTGCACCTACATCACCCCTCTACCCACCCACTGCCCTTGACACTCCTTCTCTGTCACCTGACCTACATCCCTCCCATGGTGCTCCACCCTCGCCAATCCCAACATCCTTTGCTCCCACCAGATTTACAAACTTGCTCTCCGCTCCACGTTAACAAGAACAGTACTGTGCAAAAGTCTTAGGCACCCTAGCTATGTATATATATTTGTGCTGTATGAATCTTAAACCATAGTCACACTTTAAATTACGAGTCCTCACTAGTCTCAAGGGTAATACCCTTCTGCAAATAATGTCTTGTATGAATCGCTGTAACAGCCTTGAGGTTGGATCGAGATGCCCCAATTGGTTTCAGCAGCAGAAACCAGAACTGGGAATTAATCACACAAGGAACAGCAGGCATGGGTTTGTTTTTTTATTTATCTGTGCTACATTAATCTTCCTTGCTTTGAACAAGTAGAGGGCTGGCAGGCAGGTCTGTACAGAGTCACCAACTAAGAGCGTTGCTCTTGTCAGTACATTACCAACTTCTGCCGTAGAGCACAGGCGCTTTGAACCCGCAGCGGCGCCTGACATCCCGCTGTGTCCCGCGACTGACCGTGACCCTCACGGTGTTCCGTAACAACAGTTGCAAAAGATGCATTGGGGAAAATTAGTGTGAAATCATTGGATGAATTTAAGAGTAGCAAAAGGCAGAGTAGAATGCCATCCCTTTAGTGCAGCGATGAAGAGGTATTTCTTAAGCCAGAAGGTGTGGGATCTGTGCAGTTCATTGCTGCAGGTGGCAGTGGAGGCCATGTCATTGGGTATATTTAAAGCGGAGGTTAATAGATTCTTGAATAGGGCGTCAAAGGTCTCAGGAAGAAGGCAGGAGAATGTGGTTTAGAGGGAAAATAAAACAGCTATGATTGAATTAATGAGCAGACTCAGTAGGCTGAATGGCCTAAATCTGCTCCTATGTTTTATGGTCTATTTGCTGGATGTAGTTTGTTTGCACTTACATCTGAACTGCAGCAAATGGAGAGTGTTTATTTTGTTGCCTTGGCAACTCAATGTGGCCTATAACTTCATGGTTGAGACAATATATTATATACAGTACTAGCTTCTTAGCATTCATATGTAAAACCTTTCCACTTAAAATGTCTAGAATTCAGCCACACAACAGAATTTGCAAAGTGCCTTTGAGACTCCCACTGCAAGGTTGTTTTGCCCCGAGGCATTTCACACTATGCAGCAACTTTGCAAAACAAAGCCTGCATGTGGTCTAAGGGGTGGTCCTTGAGAGGCCACCTACCAGAGCACATCCGACAATGTATGGCTGCAAAAAATCAGCAGCCTCTCTCAACCCCACTTTAAAGAACGCAGTTTGTATCACTGAACAAGCACCACCCTTTGCCCTCAACTAACCCCCTCCCCATTACCACCTCTCAATTGCTGTTGCCCCCTCCGGCACCTTCTGCCCTGTTATAAGACTATTGAATAGTTCTCCAGTATGATAAATAGGGCTCTTGATGTCTCTAACTACCTTGTTATGATTTTGTACCTCACTGTTTGCCTGTAGCTGTTACACTTTGCTCTGAATTGTTTTTGTTTTACCTGGTGTTTGGTGTATGAAGGGGTACAGAGGGTGATCATCAGGTATGGGTCTATGGGATTAACCAGAGTAATACTTCGGCATGGACTAGCTGGGCTCTGAGCTTTCACATCTTCTAACCTACCTATTACTTCCCTCGTGTCCCCTCCTCTTTCCCTTTCTTCTGTTGTCCACTCTCCTCTTATCAAATTATTTCTTCTTCAGCCCTTTCTCTTTCCCACCCACCTGGCTTCACCTATCACCTTCCAGTTTGCCTCTTTTCCTTCTGCCCCCTCCCCCACCTTTTTATTCAGGCATCTTCCTTCCCCCTTCCTTCTCAGGCTACATCCACATTAGACCAGGTAATTTTGCAAACGCCAGTTTCGCGTAAAAACGATAGGCATCCACACTATGTGTTTTTAAAAGTATCTCCGTCCACATTGAAACGGAGATTTCGACGAATCTCCTCCTACTGCGCATGCGTAGGACACATCTACCGAAAACAAGCGACATGTTTGGTGTCGAATCTCACCGTGAAAGTGCGCATTTGTGCAGTTACAGACTAGAAAAACTTAAAGACGGGCAGCTGTTGGCTCTCGCGCAGGAGGACTTAAAAGTAAAAAAAAAACAAATACTGAAGTGTATGGAGGCAACTGACAGGGAGTTCATGGACAGATTGACCCGGCTGACGACGAACACTGAAAAACTGACTAACTCTGTTGCATTAATAAAGCACCTTGTTAAATGTGTAAAGCATGTCTGCATCAGTGTTATCTTGTATTTCCATACAATGTTACATTAGGCTGTCACACATCCATTGTCAGAGAAGTACTTGCATAAATAGGTAAACCACCTTCATACAAGCAAGGACAAAACAGGGCAAAGTGAGTACAGTATACTTATTTATTCAGTAAGTTATGGGTCAAAGTATTTGGTGAGTACATTTCTAACTCTTCTGGCTTCAGTCTCATTGCCGTCTGTTCTGAAATTGTTAGGTTGCATTCAAGAAAACAATGAAATAGCGTGCTGTCGTCTGACAGCGTTTTCAGATTTGTCCAGTTACCCCATCCACACTGATCTGCCCGAGCAGTGTTTTCAAAATTACACACCCTGGAAAGTGTTTCTGAAAAGCTCCAGTTTCGGGGGACAAAAACACTGTTTTAGTTTGGACAGAGGGTAAAAACGGAGAGAAAAAGCTTCGGTTACGGGTTTATCCGGAGTAGTGTGGATGTAGCCTCAGTCCTGGAAGAAGGGTCTAGGCCCGAAACGTTGACTGTTTACTCTTTTCCACAGATGCTGCCTGACCTGCTGAATTCCTCCAGCATTTTGTGTGTGTTACCTCACCACGCCTGTGTGCTCCCACTTCCCAGTTGTACCTTCCTTTCCTAGTCACCCACCATATCATTCTTCTACAGCCTCTGCGACAGAATCCCATTTTCTCTGGTAAGCTGCCCGTTTCTTTTGGCAGTGTATCAAGCTCCAATGATGCAGGGACCCCAAGACAGACCCATTATCAGGCAAAAGATTATGCAAAATTAATAGGAGCGTTCAAATGGTGCGTTTGCATTTTAACCCCTTTTGGCAAATTATCAGACTGGAGGCAGGTGCTGTATAACTTCTGATTGTATCAAATTCCTCTTGTGTTTTAATTAGACTCTAGATGACTCTGTGATTGTAATCCTTCACTTTATTGCAGTAGAAAGTCGTGCTGCTGGCTAGTCCCCAAGAAAAAAACATCAGCCAGTCCAATCTCCTTTCATCTGTTTCTACTTGTGGCCACCCTGACTCTCACGCAATTCTTGTTTACGTCCATCCTTGGGCTGTTGAATACTAGAATGCCTTCAAACAAGCCATCAAACCTTTAGTCTGATTCTGAGATTAAGGACAATGTCCCCTCTTCAAGAATGTGTGGGCGATGGACCAGAAGTATCTAAAAATGTGTAAGGACTGTGTCGCAGACTTTTCAACCGCTTGTAGGAACATGCCCAGCAAATTCTAAATCCTTTGGGTGTTTTTGGCTCTGAATTATGCAGCCATGATATGCATCACTCATCGTTTGGATTGTGTTACTGTTAAAGGATTAAAATAAATGGATAATATCAGATTTTCTCTCCTTTGTTAAAGCAAAGAAACCTGCTCTTTGAGCTATTAGAATTCATGAACATTATCAAAAAATTGTTTTTTAAAGGATTACATTTGCCAAGTGCATTATCTTGCTTGTCAAAAATATCTTGAGGCACTTCATACAATGAGTTACTCTAAAACACACTGACTTGTTTTGACAAACAAGGGTAGTCACTTTTTACCCAACATGTCTGCACAAGCAGAAATGAGATGAGCAATTAGTTACTCTTGAAAAAGCAGAGAAAAAAACTGCAGGTGCCCCAAATCCAAAATATAAACAGAAACTGCTAGAAGTAGTCATCAGATTAGGCGATATCTGTGGAGAAAGAAACAGAGATAATATCTTAGATTGGTCACCTTTCATCAGACCTGATAGTCTCTCTTATGTGGTGTCAGCTGAAGGGGGATTGTTGATGAGGATAGGATGAGAAGTTCCAGCACTTCTTCAGAAACTGCTGGAGACACTCTCATTATCTCAGTCTACTCAACGTCCAAAGACATTTTAGCAATGTCACAACCGTTCAAATGCAGGATCATCCATGAATTTATTGAAGGATGGAGCGGGTTCAAAGGAAGGAGTGCTCAACTCCTGATTCTGGTTTACATGCCTCTAATACTAAGGCTACGTCCACACTACACCGGATAAGTCCGTAACCAAAGCTTTTTCTCTTCGTCTTGACCCTCCGTCCACACTGAAGCGGCGTTTTCCTCCCCTGAAAATGGAGCTTTTCTAAAACGCTCTCCAGAGTGTTTAAATCTGAAAACGCAGATTAGCCGGTGTAGTGTGTATGGGGTAACCAAAGCTTTTTAAAAACGCTGTCATGACGTGCCGGAACAGATGGTAGCGGCAGCACAGCATTTCATAGTTGTCTTGAACGCAACCTCCAACACCACAACAACAATGGCGGTCGTCTTCAGGAGACTGTCCCTGAGCAGAATGTTACGCAGCTTTGCAGTATGACAGAGAATTTCAACCCCCCATACAACCTAACAACTTCAGAACAGACGGCAACGAGACTGAAGCCAGAAGAGTTAGAAATGTACTCACCAAATATCTGACCCATAAATTACTGAATAAATAATTATAATCACTTTGCCCTGTTTTCTGTCCTTGCTTGTATGAAGGTGGTTTACCTATTTATGCAAGTACTTCTCTGACAATAGATGTGTTACAGCCTGCTGTAACATTGTATGGAAATACAAGATAACACTGATGCAGACATATTTTATACATTTAACAAGGTGCTTTATTAATGTATTGCTTGTGCAAACATCCAATAGGTGCAATTATCACTACTTCCAAAATGTCATTTTTAAGTAGTAGTTTATGTTTGGCATAGACATGAAAATGTTAAGGCCAAAAAAGGAAAATTGTAAGTTTCACTTTTACTGAGGTAAAAATAAAATCACTTCTGCCAGTAACTAGTTTTATTGCACATGATAAATACAGCAAAATATTACAGAAAGATATGGCAAAAGTAAAGGCAAACAAATGAGGTAACAGCAGATTGCACTTTTGCCCTGTAACAAACCTTATTGTATTTTTGCATTTTCCCCTCCCCCTCCTACTTTCAAATCTCTTGCTATCTTTCCTTTCAGTTAGTCTTGACGAAGGGTCTTGGCCTGAAACGTTGACAGCGCTTCTTCTTATAGATGCTGCCTGGCCTGCTGTGTTCCACCAACATTTTGTGTATGTTGCTTATTGCATTTAGTTGTAGCTGTCGTTCCTTTCATTGGTGAAGAGACTATGGGTGTAGGAAATGTTTTCAGTACCGTCCGTGAACTCCCTGTCGGTTGCCTCCATACGCTCCATTATTTTTTTTAGTTTTAAGTCCTCCTGCGCGAGAGCCAACAGCTGTCCGTCGTTTGGCAATTTCCTTTTAAGTTTTTCTAGTCTGTAACTGGACAACCGCGCATCAAGTCTTTCACTGCGAGATACAACACCAAACCTGTTGTTTGTTTTCTATAGATGTGTCCTGCGCATGCCCAGTAGGAGGAGATTTGTCCAAATACCCGCTTTAATGTGGACGGAGGTATTTTCAAAAGCGCCTGGTGTGGACGCCTATCATTTTTACGTGAAATTGGAGTTTTCAGATTTATCTGGTCTAGTGTGGACGTAGTCTAAATTACATGCCCAAGGCTCCTAACTTAACCCATACCAGCTTTGCTATTGTAATGCTTTCTTCCATTCATGAGTTGCATAGCCTAAGGCTGAACAGCGTACAATTTTGTGCACTGAGTCATAGGGTGTGTGTGAGAGGCACAGCAGAATGGAGGGAAAACAGCAATATCTGATACATCTTACATTTACTGACCAGGATTGTTTATGGAGATAAAGATATTCATGCGTTTCACAAAGTAAGGGAATGAGAGTCTGACAGAAATAGGGGATGGCAGGGAGGCAGTTTCAAACTTTAATTTGAATATAAACATAGTTTGAAGGTGCGGAGAGAATATGAAGTGGTGGGATTTTGGAGAGGGCTATTCTAACTCAACCTAACTGCTGATTTGTAGTTCAGTGTCTGCTGAAACCTGGTTTATATCTCTGTCCCTCAATGTTCAGGTGTCAATGTTTATAACTTGCATTCACTTTCTTTTTACAGACACAGCATGGTCCTTTTGAAACTGGTGTGGCTGCCCCTGGCTCCAGTGATACTAATTCACAGTATCACACTGAAATGGTATACTTAAAGCCACAAGTACCCATGTAAGTACCAATGACACATCTGTGTATAGTATTCTTGAGCTGTGTCAAGCTTATTGAACCTCTGATTTGTCCATACCAGTAACAGTAATGACATGTTCCACTTGGTTTACATTGTACCTTAAACTTGTAAGGTCCACAAGATGTTAGCAATTAATAATTAAGGTGGTGGGTATCACTGTTGTTGGTGGTGAATCTGATAATTATCGGATATCATCTCTTCTTCTGCCTCCCCAGAAACTCAGGTCAAAGCCAATCCATGATACGTTTTGTAGCAGGAATGAGTTCATTTAGAATACAGGGCTGTGATATTGCGCAGCAGAGTGATCAACGTGGAGGTATTTGCCACCACACCTCTCAAAGATCTGGGCACTGAGAGGAAATTGGAATGTGGGGAACTTTAAGAAACAAGATGGTGCCTAGCTTCCTTTATTCCCACTCTTTGCCTCCTGCCAGTCAGCCACTGCTTCATCCATGCTAGAATCTTTCCTGTAATAACATGGGCTTGTAGCTTGTTAAGCAGCCTCATGTGTGCCACCTTGTCAAAAGTCTTCTGAAAATCCAAGTGCACAACCGATTCACCTTTGTCTATCCTGTTTGTTATTTCTTCAAAGAATTCCAACTGATTTGTCAGGCAAGATTTTCCCTTGAGAAACCATGCTGACTGTGGCCTATTTTATCATGTGCTTCTAAGTATTACAACACCACATCCTTAACAGTTGACTCCAATATCTTCTCAACTGCTGAGGTCAGACTAACTGGTCTAGAATTTCCTTTCTTCTGCCTCTTCCCTTTCTTGAAGAGTGGAGTGACATTTGCAATTTTCCAGTCTTCCAGAATTTAGTGATTCTTGAAAGATCATAACTAACGCTTCCACAATCACTTCAGCCACCTCTTTCAGAACCCTGGAGTGCACACCATCTGGTCCAGGTGATTTATCTACCTTTAGACCTTTCAGTTTCCCAAGAACCTTCTCCCTAGTAATGGTAATTTCACACACTTCATGACCGCTGACGCCTGCAACTTCCACCATACTGCTGATGTCTTCCACAGTGAAGACTGATGCAAAATTCTGTTCAGTTCGTCTGCCATTTCCTTGTCCCCCAATGCTACCTCTCCAGCATTATTTTCTAGCAGTCCGATACCCACTCTTGCCTCTGTTTTACACTTTATGTATCTGAAAGAACTTTTGGTATCCTCTTTAATATTATTAGCTAGCTTACTTCCAGCATGAATGACAGCAGCTGCTCTCAATGGTCAGTTGTGGGATAATCACCCAGGATAGGGGTGGAGAGAGATGTGAGGTCCCATTTGATGTTTCAAGACACTTGTAGCATTGAACACCCATGTGAGACATTATTTTGATCTCATTCTTAATCAGGAGAGCAGAAGACACTGAAGCACGGAAGGATGAAATATTTCACTTGTATGGGAAGCCTCCAGGTGGATGGATCAGGGGGATGACTGTGCAGATAAGCAAAACTGAGAGCCTACCCAGTAATTACACTGTGCCTATTAGCAGGTAATTAATAAATCTCTTGTGGTTCTTAGTGCAGATGGAATTTATGATTAACAGGTTGTAAAGCAGTTTTAAGGCCAGTAAAGTTAACCTTCAGTGAGAAAGTAGTAACTTATATTTATTTTTTGAACAGATTTCCCCGTTTTTTGGTACACATCCATTTTAGGCTGGCCGTACTACTTGCAGCACAAAAGCAATTGTGCTTTTTATAGTCAGCAGTAATTGTCTCTGGCCCTGTTCCATTAGCAGAAGGAAGCCCAGCAATTCAGTCTATTACACTGAAACTAATTATTAATTTGCTCAGTCCGTCATCATTCTTCCTACACACAGGCCAGACATGCAAGAGAGGTGAAGATCTAATTTGTTGTCATGACTAATATATCCCACTCCTCCCGTAATGTTACGGCAAGGGAACAGAAGCAGCTCCAAGGAAATCTCTGTTTAAACCTTCAAGAGGCCAACTTCTTACATGATATATTACCTATTTAAAAAAGGCTCTTCCTTGATTGTCACTAATAATCCACACCAACGTCTCAAGGTCAGGTGAATCAGCCATGCTTTCTGAATATAAACATTAAAACTCGGCTGCAAGAAGTCAAATAATAACGCATTACACTGGAGTCTCAGAGATAATCTTACAAAGCACTCTTTGCGTTGGTGAGCTTAAAGTCTCTGATTTTTATTGGGAGACTTAATTTGGGTATTTAAATCGATGATAAAACAAAAAAAAATGACATATGATGATACACCTGATTCTGATTCTAACCTGGTGAAATTACTAACCACAAGAGATTCTGCAACACACACAAAACACTGGATGAACTCAGCAGGTCAGGCAGCATCTATGGAAAGGTATAAACTATTTACATTTCAGGCTGAGTCTCTTCATCAGGACTTAAAAGGAAGGGGACACGAGCCAGAATAAGGAGGTGGGGAGGAGGGGAAGGAGTACAAGCTGGTGGGTGTTAGGTGAAGTCAGGTGGGGGGAAGGTGGGTGGGTGGGGGAGAGGGAATAAAGTAAGAAGCTGGGAGGTGATAGGCTGCAGAAGAAGGAATCTGATAGGAGAGGACAGTGGACTACGGCAGAAATGGAAGGAGAAATTATTGACTAGACTTCGTACCTTAGGGATCCTTGCCTCTGGCTGTTTGCTCGGCAGCATTCTGTCAGCTCAGGAGGAAGGGAGGGAGTTGTGGAGATGTCTCTACTAACCAGGAGGCATTTAGGGACGGAGGTAATAGTAGGACATTGTGGCAGAGTGATAATTACCAGGGATGCTAAAGTTTTCCTTAAAGGAATAAAGGGGAACTCCTGCTTCACCAGGCCAACAAAGAATACTTACAGCATTCTTTGCTGGAGAGGCACAGTACTGTGGTGGCTGGTGTAATGCTGTTACAGCGCTAGCGACTTCGGTTCAGTTCTGCCGCTATCTATAAGGAGTTTGTACTTTCTCCCTGTGATTGTGTGGGATTCCTTCAGGTGTTCTGATTTCCTTCTGCATTCCAAAGACTTGCAGGCTAGTAGGTGAACTAGTCACATGGGTGTAATTGGGTGGCTTGATCATGTTGGGCCGAATGGCACTGTTATCCTGCTAAATGAAGAAAAACGTAACAATACTGAAAAGAGATTCCCTTTCACCTCTGCGTTTCACAGTATGTTGGAGACCATTGAAATGGCAGTGACTTTTAAACAAGTGTGCAAAGGTCTGATTTTCATAACTTAGTAGAAATGGCCACCTCTCCAACTGGAATCCACAACATCCATGAAATCAGGATCAGATTCAGGTTTATTATCTTTGATATACAGTACTGTGCCAAAGTCATTGGCTAATATATACAGCTAGGGTGTCCTAAGAATTTTGCACAGTACTGTATTTGTCAACATGGGGCAGAGAGTGAGTTTGTGTGTCTGGCGGGAGCAGAGGATGTTGGGAATGGCGAGGGTGGAGCCCGCGTGAGGAGTGTGGGACAGGTGGCAGAGAAGGAGTGCCGGGGGCAGTGGGGTGGCCCGAATGCAGACATACCCTGAGACACCAGGCAAGGTCATTTGATTCCAAACAATTGGTTTATTGATCATTACAGAATGTCTCTCTGGTGCTTCCCGCTCCCTACCCTATCCTTCCGCTTTTCCCAGCCATGATTCCCTGTCCCTGCCCCCTCCCCACTCCCAGTCAACAATAGAGACCTATATCAGAATCAAGTTTATCATCACTCACGTGTCATGAAATGTGTTATTTTTTGTGGCAGCAGTACAGTGCAATACATAAAATTACTACAATATTGTGCAAAAGTCTTAGGCACCCTAGTGATATATATGTGCCCAAGACTTTTGCACAGGACTGTATGTTGTAAAATTTGTCATTTAGTGGCAGCAGTACAGTGCAAAACATAAAAAAAGATACAGTTAAGCTACCATCAGAAATAAATAATAGTGGAAAAGAGGATTCCTGAGGTAGTGTTCGTGAAACTGATTAGTGTAACTCAATGAGACATTGGACATACAATTCCCTTTAAGTGCTGAATCAAACGCAGAAAATGCTGGAGTTACTCAGCAGGTCAGGAGACATTCTGGAAAGAGAAATAGAGTAAAATTTTCATGCCAATGGACCTCCCTCACCCCCCTCCCCACACTAATATGCCAATGTTTGATAGACTTGTGTTTTTGATCTTCTTGTGCCTAACACAGGAAGTAATGTCAGAGATATGGTATTGTAAATGGACTGATCGAGCTGTGTTGTTTTTGCAGAAACTCGTCTGCACTCACAGAGGGGAAAGGCTCCAATGGCCTGCCAGCCTCTACAATCACCCAAGAAAGGGGAGCAGCAACTGACACCACCTTGAACTCGCAAGCAAGCCCTAATGGCAGACGGGTTGCAGTAACATCACCTCCTGTTGCCTCAGGGGGTACAATAGCACGGCGTATCTATGGGACTAGTTACAGGGGTAAGTTACGAACACGGGTGCAAACAGTGAACTCTGAAAGGGTCTAACAGTACAGCTAAACACTGCACCTGTTCTGACTGAAACGTAATCTAGGGCCGCGGAGCACCCAGGCATTTCCTGAGAATTGTATACATTTTCTCCCACACTATCTAAATGAGTTCCCCCCCCCCCTTTGTGTCAGTGAGAGAGAAAACACAGCAGGATTAAAACATGCAAACAGTGAAATTGTTGAGATTTTTTTCTGAGTAGTAATGGATCCAACGATTCCACCTGGATGTGGCAGACATTCTTCCTAAGTGCATCTATTGAAATGGGCCCCATGCAATGAAAATTACAGCTCTGTTTTGTACTATGATTGCAAGAGTTTGGGGAATGTACATCCATTAAAGGACAATAACCAGCTTCTCAGCTATTATTGGAATACCAATTAATGCATGGGTCTGAGCCGGTGTTTATCCCTCTCAGTCAATATTACTGAAGCAAAGGATCACACTGCTAATTGGATTCTTCTTGTGTACCAATTGGCTATATAGAGTTATGGAGAGCTACAGCACAGAAACAGATCCTTTGGCCCATCTAGTCCAGGCCGAACTGTTTTTCCGCCTAATCCAGTTGACCTGCATCTGTACCAAAGCACTCCGTACTGCTCTCATCCATGTACTTATTGAAACTTCTCGCGTGCTGCTCGTTCCACACTTGGCAACCTCCACTGATTGAAGAAGCTCCCCCACAGGTTCTCCTTAAATATTTAACATTTCACCCTAAACCTGTGACCCCTATGTCTAGTCTTGCCCGACCTCAGTGGAAAACGTCTGCTATCCGTACCCCATTTAGTCTATCAAATCTCCCCTCCTTCTCCTATGCTGTATGGAGTAGAGGCCTAACCCATTCAATTTTCCTTGTAACTCAGGTCCTCAAGTCCCAACAACATGCTTGTTAATTTTCCGCCATTACAACACACTTAAACCTAACTTTGTGATGGGATGTTGTGAGCTAGCATGGAAATGCCTGCCTTAGAACAAAGGCCAGTACAGTTCAGAAACAGGCCCTTCAGCCCAGGATATCTATGCCAAACATAATGCCAAATTAAACTCATCCCTTTTAGACAATAGACAATAGGTGCAGAAGTAGACCATTCGGCCCTTCAAGCCTGCACCGCAATTCTGAGATTATGGCTGATCATCTACTATCAATACCCGGTTCCTGCCTTGTCCCCATATCCCTTGATTCCCCTATCCATAAGATACCTATCTAGCTCCTTCTTGAAAGCATCCAGAGAATTGGCCTCCACTGCCTTCCGAGGCAGTGCATTCCAGACCTCCACAACTCTCTGGGAGAAGAAGTTTTTCCTTAACTCTGTCCTAAATGACTTACCCCTTATTCTCAAACCATGCCCTCTGGTACTGGACTCTCCCAGCATCTGGAACATATTTCCTGCCTCTATCTTGTCCAATCCCTTAATAATCTTATATGTTGCAATCAGATCCCCTCTCAATCTCCTTAATTCCAGCGTGTACAAGCCCAGTCTCTCTAACCTCTCTGCATAAGACAGTCCGGACATCCCAGGAATTAACCTTGTGAATCTACACTGCACTTCCTCTACAGCCAGGATGTCCTTCCTTAACCCTGGAGACCAAAACTGTACACAATACTCCAGGTGTGGTCTCACCAGGGCCCTGTACAAATGCAAAAGGATTTCCTTTTGCTTGCACACGACCCATATTCTTCCAGTCGCTGCGTCATTCTGTGGCTTTTAGTGGCCACTATCGCCAAGTGGCCTTTACCAATACCACTGGCAGCACACTCCAGCCACTTAACATTCATTGTGTCAAAATACTTGCCCCATGTATTTCCTTAAAATTTTTCCTGTCATAACTTTTTCCTGTGCCCTCTGGGATTTGATATTTCTATCCTGGGGAGAAGCTTTACCCTATCTATGCCTCATATTATTTTATAGATTTCTATCAGGCCTTCAAGGCCTTAGGAAAAAATAACTCAGCTCCAAGCAGTATCCTGGTAAACCTCTTCTGCACTCTCTCTGTATAAGGGGGAGGCCAAAACTACATGCAATACTCCAAGTGCGGCCTATAGCTTCAATATGATTTCCTTACTCTTATCCTCAGTGCCCTGGCTATTAAAGGCAAGCATGCCGCTCTCCTTCTTTACCCGCCTAACTGCCTGTGCAGTCACTTTCAGGAGCTGTAGGCTTGGATCTCAAGGTCCCTCTGTACATCAGTGCTGTGTGTGTTGCCCTTACATTTGACTTCCCAAAGAGAAATTCCTGACAATTGCCAGGATTAAACTTCCATCTGCCATTTCTCCACCCAGATCAGTAACTGGTCTACATTCTGCTATATCCTTTGACAGATTGTCCACATCTTCGCCAATTTTTACTGGAATTGCAGACAGTTCTCAGCTTTCATCAGTCAGTTTGAGAATTGCTTGCAATATAATTTGATTGTTGCTGCTCCTGGGGCTGAGGCATAAAATTTACAGCAATTTCAATTGTTGCATTATTTTTTGATCCTTTAGCGAATGCGCATCGTCCAACACTTGCAGTTCCGCCGGTACAGAGTCAGAGCACGAATGGCAGGTGTGTTCCAGCTGTTGTCATACAAGCCCAGCCTTTCGCATCCCACCAGCTTGCGCAGGCCGTCACTGCCCGTATCGGCCGTCCGAGTGCAGCAGCGAGGTCCGGCAGGCCGAGCCTGCCCAT
Source organism: Hemitrygon akajei (assembly GCF_048418815.1). Lineage (NCBI taxonomy): Eukaryota > Metazoa > Chordata > Chondrichthyes > Myliobatiformes > Dasyatidae > Hemitrygon > Hemitrygon akajei. The sequence goes on along the minus strand of NC_133138.1, from coordinate 24,350,791 downwards.
CCGGCCCATGGTCAACACTGCCTCAACAGCTCCTCCCAGTGGCAAAGCATCAGCAGCACAAGTCCAGGACACTTCCAGCTGTACCACTGCAGGTTGGGGCAGTGCACCAGTGTCAAATTTTACACCGTCACAATGTAAAGATGAGGACAGAAGCAACCTGAGCAAGGTGGGTTTTATTAGTGCCATCACGGATAGGGATAAATAAAAAAGAGAGAAATTGACCCATGTTTCCCGGAGTCTTTGAGGCGTAGGAAAGGAATTAAATGAGATAATTCATGGACAATCTAAATTTATTATCAAAGTATATATACAGTCGGCCCTCCTTATCCGCGAGTTCCGCATGCGCGAATTCAATCAACTGCAAATCGTGAAAACCCAGAAGTGTCTTCCAGCACTTGTTGTTTGAGCATGTACAGACTTTTTTGTCTTGTCATTATTCCCCAAACAATGCAGTATAACAACTATTTTACATAGAGTTTACATTGTATTAGGTGTTATAAGTAATCTTGAGATGATTTAAAGTATACAGGAGATGTGCATAGGTTGTGGATCGGGATGAAAAAAAATCGTAAGTTCTCTAATTATGTAAATCGGAACAGGTACATCTGGTATTATTTAGCTTCAGTTAGTCAAACGTTTGTCTTAGTATATAGTGTATATTTTACCTTTCTATGCATATAAAACACTTAAGAACATATGTTTCAGCGCCGGGCTCGGGAAGTTCCCAAGTTCGATCCAGTGACAGACCACTTTTGAGCGCACTCTCCATCCATGCCTGCTTGATGTGGAGGATCAAAAACCCAAAACCCCAAAACCCAATAATTAAACCACTGCCTTGCTTAGTAATAAATGTAGCTTTCATCAGGGCAGGACCTTTCTCACTTTATCCTTTAAAATTGTTCCGATCGTTGACCGACTGTAGCCTGATGCTTTTCCAATGACCGATGGCGTTTCACCTCTTTCTGATCGCTTTATTATTTCCACTTTATTTTCGATCGTGATTATTTTCATGAACAGAAACACTGCGGATTCAGAGCTCCGCTGCCAAGTCCTAATGTCCGCACTGAGACAGGTTAAATAAGGTCTGGGGTTCTACTGGGTCCTAAGATCCACCACATTGAGACAGGTTGAATAAGGGACTTGAGCATCTGCGTTTTTTGGTATCCACGAAGGGTCCCAGAACCAATCCCTCATGGATAAGGAGGGCCGACTGTACTAGATACAACCCTGAGATTCTTTTCCTTACAGGCAGCCACAAAACAAAGACAGCCAATAAAACCTATAAAAGGAGGACCATCAGGCACCCAATGCACACAAAAAAACAAAAACAATTAATGCAAACAATTAGTACAATAAAAGTAAGCGAATGACATTCAGAACTGAAGTTCACAGAAGTGGGTCCACAGCCACAAGGCCAGTTATCAATGCATTCCAGGTTGTTATATTCAGTCAGTAACCTGGAATTAAAGATAATTAGTCATAATTAGAAATGAGCATGAAACAAAACTACCAGGATATCATAAAAAGTTTGAATACTCTGCAGTTCATATTCTCTGTATTACTTGTTTATTTTTTATGTATGATTTGCCCGATTTGCCCACTTTTGCACATTAGATTGTGTGTGTGTGTGTGTGTATTCTATGGTTTTTTTTTGTTTTGTGGGTGCCTGCAAGAAGATGGATATCAAAGTTGTTGTGATATTCATACAGTACTTTGATAATAGATTTACTTTGAATTTAACAGCAGAAAATACTGAAAAAATACCTGAAGGTCAAGCTGCAACTATAGAGAAAGGAAAACAATGAGTTAACATTATAATGAAGTGATCTTAAGTCAAAGATTAGCTAGAAAACCCTGGCACAAACAGGAAAGTTTTATTGAGTTTAGTCAACATAGACTCTTAAAGTGGTAGCACGCTGAGGTGGTTGGTGAGATGCTCTTCCTTAAGCATACAATGAGTTCCATTGGAAAAGAGTAGAAGATTGGGAAAACAATGGAGGATTAAAGTGGCAGATGACTGGAAGGTCAGGGACATCACTATGTCTGCAGTGTAGAGAAGACTGATGGCCATTGACTAAGTTAGTAGTTGAAGTGAGTTGCTTTCCATGACTTTCCAGAAGAGACTGAGATAACCCAGATATATGAATCACATGGACCTTGTCACTGCATAAGAAATACATCATTTTAAATGAGATAATTAGCTTCAGCTGTATGACAGATGGATTCTTTCTTTGTATCACGATGCAGTCTTGCAATGAATCTCATTTATTGTTTCTTTTTCTCTCAGACTGGCCTCGGAACTTCTGTGCCTCAGTGTGCAGCTTCATCCACGAGACCTAAATTCCAGGCTGCCACCAAGTCGGTAAAGCCGGAACAGGTCACGGAGGAACCAGTTTTACAAGAAATCCTGGCCCCCGTCATTTCTCACAGCAGAGCTGGTTCATGCCCAACAGGAACTGAGGAGAAGGTTCAGACGGTACACAAAAAAACCGGCTCCTGGGATTCTTGTTATCGTTGTACCCCTCCATCTCCCCTGCACAGCTCTGCTGTGGAAGAATGTCCAATTTCATCACAAACTCATTCAATGTGCTTCAATAGGTAACAAGATTTCTGAGAGTGATGGTAATGAAAAGAAGGGGAGTAATTTTATTAATGTCAAGGGAAGTAGTAATATAAAATTCCACCAATCCCCTCTGACAGATATGTTCCTACTCACTATTGGAAGGTGAGGTCTTTCAGTGCAAAATTAGTTTTGGATTAACTGTTGTATTTTATGATGTCAGAATATTGGCAGAGTGAAAGCGAGGGAAGCTGTTTAGCTCATCTTTATAGAAAAATGATTTTATTCCCCATTACAATATGCAGCTGGCTCACGATCAGCTCCACAATGTTATCTTGACATGAATAACTACATAAGTACACATCCCTGTCCCATTGGAAAAATAAATGCCATGCCTAGAATGTGAAAATGGACTAAAATTAAGTCATCCGCTGGGACATAAAAAGGTAATTTCCCTCTCCTCTCATCCTTTACCAACTTTTGTCATTTATCAGATTAACCATGTAGCTTTATGATTGTAAACATAACATTTTGCCAGAAGATTCAAGTAAGCTCCGCCCTGCAGTCTGTACTGAATGATTTGCGCACTAAGTTGAAACTGCAGGAACCTATTACAGTCGTGATTACAAAGGCCACCGGATGAGTAAATTATGCAAATTTGTGTGTGTTGAAGGAGATGACGTCTGTTTATTATAGCAGCAGAAATCTTTTGCAGTGTTATCCTGTGAAGAGGAAGTCAGGATTCATCAATTTTCACTTAAACTGTTGCACTGCACCTTAAGTTGGAATGGATCCTGAGGTCTTGATCTTACTCAGAAGAATTTTGTTTTTGGAACAGTTTCTTCCCCTCTGCCATCAGATTTCTGAACCCATGAACTCTACCTCGTTATTCCTTATTACTTTGTGCTATTTATTTATTTTTTATGTCTGTGCACTGTAGTGCTACTGCAAAACAACACATTTCACATCATAAGAGTCAGTGATAATAAAATAATTCTGGTTCTCATGTCAATTACCTTAAATCCATATATCATTGTTATCATGCCAATTCCTCCTTAAAAGCCTTCAAGGCTTTGAACACCATTATTAAATTTCCCTATAATTTTCTGTATCTCTTTAGCAGTCTTAACTGTCAAGCCATCCTCAACATCTGCATCTACAACACAAGAAATTCTGCAGGTGCTGGAAATCCAGAGTAACACACTCACATACACACGAAATACTGGAGGAACTCAACAGGTCAGGCAGCATCTATGGAAAGGAATGAAAATTCAACGTTTCAGGCTGAGATCCTTCATCGAGACTTCCTCGGCCCAAAATGTTGACTATTATTCCTTTCCATAGATGCTGCCTGACCTACTGAGTTCCTCCAGCATTTTGTGTGTGTTAATCTGCATCTACAATATCTTTAAAAGTATTTGATTTAGTTCATACTCTCCTTGTTTTCCAACCAAGATGAATCATTTCACACTTCTGTGTTTAACTTCGTCAATCTTCTGTCTGCCTATTTAAACAGTCTTATCTAAATTTCCTGAAACCTGTTACTATTCTACACACTGTTTACTGCACTTCTGATAAGCTCATCATTATCACATTTATCCTTCCTGTGAGCAAAAGCTGGCTCTCTGAAGGTAATGCCTTCACTTCAAAACATGGTATATCAGCCATAAAAAGTCTTGGCACATTCTCAGTTCATGAACAAGTCTATATAAATGCAAGTCTTGTATTACTCTTAGTAAGAACATTGCATAAGAAATATGACCAATTCTAAGCTTTTATGGCCAATTGAGCCTGTTCAAGCATGAAATAGATCACAAGTAGTCTTTGATTTCAACTTTTCCTATCGTATTATGAAACTCTTCTATTCCTTTAGCATCCAAAACACCTATTCAATATATTCAAACACAGAAAATAGTTTTTTTTGAGGTGAGAATTCCAAAAATTCATAACTTGCTGAATTTACTTTAGAAGCTAACATAATGCTTCTTTTAATTTCTTGCTGTACCTGCATGTGTTTCATGAATAATTCCCAATATATCTCTGAATCTTCACAGGTGACTCTCTTTTAAACTAAAAGCCTCCAAAGATAACAATTGGGAGCAGAACTAGGCTACAAGTGTTCTTAACCCTGTTCCTCCATTTCATGAGAATATGGCTGGTCTAAATGTAACATTAATTACGTATTAAATGGGAATCTTTCACCTCATTGCATTGTGGGTATCTGTCTACCTCTGCCTTAAAAATATCTACTATGCTTCTGCCACACTTTGAGGAAGGGTGTTGCACAAACTCACAACCCTTTGGGAATGAAAAATCCACCTCCTCTCTGTCTTATTTTTAAACATTCACCCCAGTTCTAAAATCTTGTACATTCACTCTCTGAAGATCCCTTGGGGTCTTATGTTTCAATTAATTCAAACGTTATTCTTTTAAACTCCAGCAGATCCAAGTCTATCCTCACCAAACTATCCTCTTGCAAACTGCCTTTCTGAAATTTAGGGCATGTTTTTCAAAATGCTTCCCTCACATTAACATATTTATTTAAATAAGGATAACATCCCTACTTTTGTATTCAATTCCATAAGCAATAACATTCTTTTAGTAGATGAGTAGAAGAACTATGTTAAAACCTGCTGCAAAAGGTGCACTAGGACAAGCAGTTTGCTCTGTATCTTGCAATCTCTCAATTTTAGAAATGGGCTTCTTTGTTATTTTTCCTATCAAGTTTCATATTATAGTCTAATTTTTTGGCTGCTACCTTACCCTATCTATATCCAGATATAGCCTCCTTGTGTCCTCCCCATGGCATATAATCCAACCTTTCTTTACGGCATGAACAAAAGTAGCAACCACATCTCTGGTACCTTCATCCAAGTCATTAATAGAAGACCATAAGACATAGAAGCAGCATTTAACCATTCAACCCATCAAGTCTGCTCCATCATTCAGTCATGCCTGATTTATCTTTCCTCTCAAAGCCATACTTGTACCTTCTCCCCATAACCTTTCATGCCCTTAACAATCAAGAACCTATCAACCTTCACTTTAATATACCCAATGACTTGCCCTCCACAGCCACCTGTGGCATGAATTCCACAGATTCGGTACCCTCCAGCTAAATAAATTCCTCCTCATCTCTTTTCTAAAGGGACAGTTTTCTATTCTGAGGCTGTGCCCTCTGGTTCTAGACCCTCCCAGCATAGGAAACATCCTCTCCCAATCCACTTTGTCTAAGCCTTTCACTATTCTGTATGTTTCAATAAGGTCCCCCCTCATTCACCTAAACTCCTGTGAGTATAAGCTCAGAGACATTGCACACTCCTCATACACTAATTCTTTCATTTCTGGGTTTATTCTTGTAAGCTTCTTCTGGACCTCTCTAATGCCCATACATCCTTTCTTAAATCTGGTGCCCAAAAGAACTTAGTATCGATTGTTGATCAGCAGTGCATCAATGGTTATATCTTGCTAAGTAGAGGATGATCCATTTCTGCTTCCTCCCTGATTCTATCTTCAACCCATAGTAATGTGTTACCCTGTATATCATAAACACAAAAGATTCAGTAGATGTGGAAATCTAGAGCAACACTCACAAAATGATGGAGGAACTCAGCAGGTCAAACAACATCTATGGAGAGGAATACACAGTTGATGTTTTGGGCTGAGACCCTTCATTAAGACTGGTGAAGGGTGTCGGCTTCTTCTATCTCGAACTTTCATTTTTCACAATAACTTTTGGTTTGGCACTTTATCAAATGCCTTCTGGAAATCTACATACAGTACATCACTGGCTGTCCTTCAGCCACTTCTATGCCTTTTTCTATTCTTTAAACAAAATGGATAATTTCACATTGTCCTACATTATATTGCAACTTTCATTTTCTGGCCCATTTATTTAATCTATTGATTATGTTTGCAGAACTTTTATGATCCCCTAACTCTCATAGTTTGCTCTTCCACATTACTTTATTTCATCAGTGAGTTTAGAGATATCACCTAGATATGTCAGACTTTGTTTCCTCATCAGTGTCACTCAGTGAATATTGAAGCCTAACTACTGATTCTTTCTGTAAGCAGCTACCTAAATGAGTTTCCACCTTAAACAAAACCTGCATAGTATTTATTTTGTTTTCCCTTATAAATAATTTTGAGGTCCACATGAAGGAGGGAGAGGAATGTAAAAGAGAAGACACAGGAAGACTTTTTGACAACATCCAGAACTCAGTAAAACTGTGTGGTGGTCAGACAAGCCAGCTGCTTGAGAAGGGAAAGGGGTTCCTTTGGGACAGAACAAAGTTTAAAGTCAGCTACATATCTGCTGCCTTCTCCTCACCACCCCTTTGCTTTTTCTTCCCACAGATGCCGAGCCGTCCTTTCTTATCCAGCGCAAGAGGAGGTGGAGCTCAGTTTGGAGCAGGGTGACATTGTCCTAGTGCACAGAAAGCGTCAGGACGGCTGGTTCCAAGGGACATGCACGGAGAGTGGGAAGACAGGCCTTTTCCCAGGAAGCTTTGTAGAAAGTTTAAAGTGAGGTTGAAATTCGAAAATTGCTTGGAATTGAAAGGAGGTGGAATCATCCCAATAAGGCAGCTTGGCCCAAACACTGTGTACACAGTTATGTTGCCAATATGAGTCTTCACACACAATGCACTTAAACACATGTAGCAATCTATAGGCACTGGGAAGGATCATAATTAATTATTCTCCAACTTGACACCTTGCATTGTAGTGGTACCTGGAGCCAATTTCACCTACATTACCTCCCAAAAAGATAACAGTCCTCTTTCAGTCACAACATCGGAACTCCCTTTTTTTTCCCAAGGTTCATGCACTGTTGAGTGCAGCTGTGTTCAACTAAATATCTTTGGAGAGTACATACTAATCCAATCAGATGGTCAATCTGTATATAGCAGATCAAAAACTGGCTTTAACAGTATAATAATCCTCTTTGTAAGGCTGAATTTGGAAGTCATTCAGTAAGTGTTAGATAGGTAATACCTGTTATGACAGTTGTTTGTTACTTGATAAATTAAGATGATGTGTTTATATTGAGCACTTATTGAGCTATCTGTGTGATAGCGGTGTTTATTGAAGGGAATAGTATCTCTAACATCATTTGTGGAAAAGATATACTGTATTCCAGCTATTATAGATATCCTTTTTAATTATTACTTTTAGTCATTTGGCCATTTTTCTTTTGCACTAGTCTTTCTCCATTCTATAAAGAATGACTTTCTAGTCCAAACCAAAATGAACTAAAGGTGAGACATTATTTAGCAAAATTCATAAGGTTTAACTGTATTAAATTTTAAAAGATAACCTGTCTGTATATATTTAACCTGGGAAAGACTTTATCCATTTTCATTAACTTCTCAAAGAAGGTGAGGGACAGCTAATCATCAGGAAAGTCCTGTCAGAATGCAAGTTCTTGAGATAGGTGCTTAAAATACTCCTAAGTTTGTGAGAGGAAAAGGAAGTACATTCTATCACAGGTTTGATTTCTACCTTGTAGATGAGCAACACTCAAGATGAGGCTCCGAATGCAAGGAATCAAGGCAGATGGTGTTTAAAATTTAATGATCAGCAAATAAAATTTCCTTTCATTGACAAATTAAATTCAGAACAAACTGCAAAACAGTTCAGGCATTATAGAATTCCATTTCAAATTAATTGGATAAAGGTCTGATGACAATAAGATTGAAGTTGTGAGGTAAATTGAGATTGAAGATGTTTGAAAGGTCTTCATTTCTGCGGTGCAAGCTGCAACCAGTAAAATGATTGATTAGGTATGAAAGAGGAGGAAAGGAGTTTTCCTTAGAAAGAATTACAAGTATTTTCAGTACAGAAAAAGTTGTTTGGGCCAACAGGTTCATATCAGTTCCACACAGACCACTTCCTACCCCACTAAATCTCTCTCTCTCACACGCATTTGTCAAACTTCTTATTGTGTGTGTTTATTTTGTCTCTGCTCTTACTGCTAGTGGTGAATTTGGCATTTCAGCTATTTCCCAGCTTGCCTGGCAATTTCTCAATGATTATATTAGTGACTCAATTTATAATCGTTAGTTCTGTTCACTTCCACAAGTAGAAATGGGCTCTACACCTACCTAACCAAACTCTCAAATCTTAAAAACCTTGATCGGGCTACCCCTTTTTTCTATAGAACCACATTTTTTTCTTACTGGTTATTAAATCTTTTTACACCTTCTACAAAATCTGAATACTTTCTGTAATTCTGTGATTAGAACCACTTAGTACTTCTAGTAACATTCAAAATAATTTATCCTAATCTCTATAGCTTTCAGTTCCATCCCTTTGGACATTAACCTCAATGTTCTGTTTTGCTTTTCTTGTAGGTTTATTAACCTACATGCTACTTTTATATCTGTCCTTTCAAATTCCTGTTTCCTCACCCATTCCTTGTTGAAACACCCATTTAAGTTTTTCAAATTCAGTTAGTTATATCCTTTGAAGTATTTTGGTGCATTTTTAGTACATTGGAAATGTTAGGTAAATGTAAACTATCAGAATTTTCATTTATTTTGGAGCAAAGGGAAATGTTACAGCGACCTGCACAAGATTACATGAGTCAGATAGATGCAGAATGAACATAATAGAATAAAACATTTTCTTCCCAACAATTGAAGGAAAAATTACCCTCAGTACCTGGAAGAAATGGGTTTAACCAACTCATCTTCCTTCATTCTGCGCTTTCTAACTAGTATCACAAAATGTTTGAGTAAAGGTTGGGCTGGAACATAGAAGTAATTTTAATTATTATATCATCTGTACATTTTTGCCCATCTGTACAGTTTGTTAGTAATATTTGTAAAATGGCTGGGTGAACATTCTGATCAAAGTTAAGATTGAAGTCTGGGACTTTTCCACTGTATGAATAACTACTTTCTTATTAGTACTCAATCTGCTCCTCTAAAGGAAGTGGCTGTATTTTCCCATGAATATTTACTGCCCTCTCAAAGAGGCTTCCAAGTACAATATAATGGTAATCTTTTCTTTCTCTTTAAAAAGACCTCAAGTAAGCACAGTGTGCTTGAACAAAAGATACATTGAACCAATTTGAAGTTAAGAGAAGGTCTTAATTGAATAAAAGGAGGGCACTGCAGAACATAAAAACTGGACTCTTTGACAGATATTATTAGGACTGTGTGACTTCTGTGTACAAAACAAAGAAGAATACTTTAGAAACAGCGAGTAAATCTTGTTCATTGCTGTTTCTTCTAATGGAGAGCCTGAGACTGCAGCTGCAGTAACTGCATGGAGGCCTGAGGGCTGCCCAGGAGTGGGCATTTGTCTTTGTTGATATTACTTGGCTGAGATTTCAGCTGCAACTGGCACCCTGCTGCAACAGCTTACTTGCTTCAATGGTGATCTCAAAGCAAGACCAAGGAAGGAATATGGAACAGCACTGAAAATAGGGGCCAGGAGCAAGGCTGTGTTGGGTAAGGTAGTGGGTGATGTCGCACAGCAATACCTTCAGGATATAAATGAACTCTTGAAAGTCTGCAGGGAGGATTTCTGATTTTTGATTAGATGTGAAAAAAGAATCTTGAGAGGATGTCAGACCTAGCTCCTATTCAGCACTTTTTAAAATTCAGTTTCAATGGTGACCTAAAACCTTTGGTGGAGATCTGAAAACATGGCTGAAATGCTATGGCTCTCCCAAGTTAGCTCCTAGTTTTCTCATTTTATGTCTGCAGAACGGAGGGAATGAAGGTTATATTAACAGACTAGTAATCATTGAGATGTGGGTTAGAAGCACGAGTTCAAACCTTACCATGGTAGTCAAAGAATTTAAATTGGTAATTTGGTTTATTATTGTCACATGTACTGAAGTACAGTGGAAAAACTTGTCTTACATACCACCCATACAGGTTTTTACAATGAGATCTGCAGAATTTCTCAAATTTATTACAATGGTGCAATTCAGTCAATTTAAATAATGTGGATTTTTTTTAAAATGAAAAGGCTCATATGAGTAACAGTGACCATGAAGCTACATGATTATTGTTCACTAATTCCTTTCCATGAAGGAAATTTGTACTTTTTTTCCCCTTCCGGTGTGCATGCACCAGTCACAATGCAAAGCTTGCAAATTGATATTGGCAAGATCCTGAACCATGCACAGACCATCTCACGGCAGTGAGATGACCAAAACTTATTGAATGGTCTGCCTTTAGCTACTCCCTTTGGTCTCAGGTACTGGATAATAGGCCCAATTCACAAGCCTGACCAACTGAGATAAATATGGAAGTGGTTGGTCCCTTTCTCCTCTGTCTCCACAGCAATTGCTCTGTCATTCTAATGCCCATGCTGCTTATAAATACTGCAAAAGCTCAAGTCCTTTTTGATCCAATTTAATTTGCAGTGTTCAATCTTGGGTTTATGGGATCACAGCAGTACAAAGGCTGGTTGTCTCTTCTCCAACACTGAGGCAGTAAAGTCAATGGTAAATCAATTCAAATCAGAAACTCAGCACAAACCTTTGAATGAATGATCAATAGAGAAACAGTTATAAATTTCTAACCCTTCAACATCCAAACAATTTGTTTATGACTTAATAATCAATTCAGTGAAATCTGACTGGAAAATACAAATAATCATTAATTATACAGTACTGTGCGAAGGTCTTGTTCTCTTTCTCTATCCCCTTTTCACTCTTCCTTATATATCAAAGTCATTTTGCACAAGTACTGTATTTATCAAACATTTAATTATCTTTTGGCCATTTCTTTCTAGAGCAGAGATGTAATTGTTGCAAGTGTGAGGGGATAAATCATTAGGCTTTAACTGAACTGACATGAGCCTTGGATTTAATCGGTCAGAACTTAAAAGTTAACTTCAATTTTCAGGAAATATATATTTACAATTACATCTCTGCTTGGAAGGATGCTCATCGGAAGAATATTGTAATTAAGATGCATGTTACACTAAGCAGAAATTCTGATTTCCTGGTTAGATAAAAAAAATTACTGCACCTTTAAACTCTGTATACAATCCATATATCCATAGCTTGTAATAATGAGGTTCAACACACATTATATCTGATAAAATTACTGGGGTATATTTGCAGCCTTTGTGTTAATTATTACCTTTTTTAAAAAAAAAATCAGCAAATATTTCAAGGTCTGGCTTTTCAATATTTTGGTGATTCTTATTCCTTAACAATTGGACACTTTTGTGCGTCTAGCTGGAATCTCTATAGTCAGTTCTACACAATCATTTTGAAAACCATTTAAGTTTCTAATGACTGGTATAAACAAGCACAAGCCATGTGGAATAGCTACATTTAATCCTGAGCAATCCATATCAGTTAGAAACTCATTTAAAAACACCTAGGGAGGTAACTGTGGGATGCATAGCACAAATAACAATTCAGTGTTGGTCTACTGACTATCAATGTGGAGTCTAATGCTCACCTGTTAAACTCATGCTGCCAGTAGGTTCTGGGTTTGAATACCACTCTGAAGCTTGATCTCTTTATTTACCATGAACTCTGGTGAAATGCGGAGTAAATGCTGCATTGAAGCAATTTTGTCTGCCTGAGCATGTCAATGTTGATCAATATATATTCCATAGCACAATGTGAAAGGGACTAGGAAAGCCTTCATTTAAAATGAGCAAAGCAATAGTCAATTGGATATTCATCTCATTACTCTTTAGGACAAATTGATATGTTTGTTCCTCTAATGTTCCACCTTCCAAATTTACTGGAGGTGATTAAAGCACTATAGCAATGCATGAATTTGTTTCATTTTGATCGGCTCCTGATCTGGGCCACATTGACCACAGAGGTGCACATATCTGTGCAGTGGTGGTTAAATCGTGATAACTGGAGTATCGCTAATGTCCTCCAATGAAAACCAGCAGCTGTTTCAGTACATTAATAAAGATGAATAGCTAGTGATGAAATATAACTATAATACTTTAAAACTAGAGTGGAAGAAACCGCACAAAATACCCATGAAGAAAAATGTTTTTAAAATTTACTGAGATGGCACTCCTGGATACAGATCAATTAAAACATCATAAGACAGCAAATCATCTTAAGGATTACAAATCTCAGTTGAATCATTAAAGATATGTTAGCACAATGCATCAATCTCAGTGTACTTTTGGTGTCACTGTGTACTAGATGTAATGTTCCTTATGCCATTCCCATTTGTTATGTAACTGTGTATTGTCTGTATGTTTAAAATGTAAGACAATCTTTATGTGTTACTTGGTTCGCCTTGAGTGTAGAAGCATGCAGGGTCAGGTGCACAATGGAAGCACTGCACAATATGAACCCTTTAAGGGTATGGCTGTTGTATGAGAATGTGGTACTTTTTCAGATATTTATGATGTGGATTTTTTTTTGTAATGTGTTAATGGAGAAATTGAAAGAGACGGTAATAAAACAGGGTTACATTGTGCAGAATAAAAAAAAATTCTTCCTGAAACGTATCTAGATGCAAAGTATTTGGAGTAAATTTATTATCAAAGTACATATGTCTCTATAGACAATGCTGAGATTCATTTTCTTGCAGTCATTTACAGTAAATAGAAAAAACACAATAGAATCAACGAGAGTAAACACCCATCAGGACAGACAAATGGCCAGTGTGCAAGAGGCTACAAACTGCCAACACAGAAAGAAAGAAAAGAAATGATAATTTAGAAATTGAGAGATGTCTACAGAACAGAATGATACCGCCGCTGCCTGGGGATCGTCACGGCATGCTTGCAGCTAGTGTTGGGCATGACAGTAAGCGAACCACTAGTGATGCACCGCTGAATAGGTGGGCAGGCTCCAGGAAACCAGAAAAAAAGATACTGCCAGCTTTCAAAGTAGCCCAATCAAACCACAGGCTGCACCTATAAGATATAGGAGCAGAAGTAGGCCATTCGGTCCATTGAGTCTGCTCTGCCAATCATGGCTGATAACAATTCTTCCAGTCATCCCCACTCCCCTGCCTCCTCCCCATACCCTTTGATGCCCTGGCTAATCAAGAACCTATCTATCTGCACCCAATGACTTGGCCCCCACAGCTGCTCGTGGCAACAAATTCCACAGATTTATCACCCTCTGACTGAAGTAATTTCTCTGCATCTCTGTTCTAAATGGACGTCCTTCAATACTGAAGCCATGTCCTCTTGTCCTAGACTCTCCCACCATGGGAAGTAACTTTGCCATATCTAATCTGTTCAGGCCTTTCAACATTTGGAATGTTTCTATGAGATCCCCCCTCATTCTCCTGATCTCCAGGGAATACAGCCTAAGAGCTGCTAGATGTTCCTCATACGGTAACCCTTTCATTCCTGGAATCATTCTCGTGGATCTTCTCTGAACCCTCTCCAATGTCAGTATATCCTTTCTAAAATAAGTCCAGAACTGCACAAAATACTGCTGCAGGTATTTCTCAAAGGAACAGTCCACTTACAGCTGAGACCACTCAAGCAATTAAGATGCACATGGAATGGTCATTAGAAGTAAATACATTCATTGTGTGTGTATTTTACCAAATAACAGAACTTGAGACTGATATGACAGAATACTGAGACAAACTTCATCAACAGCTTATAGCTCAATACCCCTCCATGCAAGTAAATACATAATGAGCAGCAGATCAATGTGATAGTAAAAGATAACAATCCCTATAGACATGTTAAACCAAATAAAACATGAAGTTGCACTAGAAGTAAACCAACCTAAAGATGACAAAACTACAGAAGAAAATAATGAAGATGCAACTACCAAAGCACTGATGAAAATACAAGAATTTTGTCTTCTTGACAATCAGATGTTAACAGCAACAACACAGATCCAGAGCCTACATAGAATGCTGATGCTTACAGACAAAATTATCCTATTATTTAATACCACACTAACTGACTATATGGGCAATAAGCCAACAAAAATACCCTACATACCTTAACAAAATATGCCATCAAAATTTGCAAAAATCGCTAATACTCTTAACAATATTATGTTACAACATTTAGGAAAACTTGAAACACCTGAAGAAATACACACAATAACGTACTGTGCAGCATTAACAGCAGTGCAGTACAATGGCTCCAAAATAGAGGCACTCATAATAGTAACAGAAAACTGAGTAATGAAACAAGAATACCAAAATGGCAGAAAAGATTGAAAAATAAAATTGAAACATTAAGAGCAGAAATAGTCTGCCTAACGGACTACAAAGAGCATAACCCAAGAGAGTAAGTTAAGAGGAAAGCTAAGGAAGTATAGATAAACCAAAACAAAAGCTTGGTGCATACAAAGCCAGACTAAATAGATACTTGAAATACACCAGATAAGAAAACAGAATTATTCGTTCAGAAAAAATGAAAAAGTTTTATATAGGACTTTGAAACCAAATTCAACGCACCAAAATGTCACCAACCCCAGCACAGAATTGCCATCAAACACAGAGATAATGAACTTTTGGTCTAATATCTGGTCAAACAGGGAGATGCACAAGCAAGAAGCAAGCTGGATTAGGGAGGAAAAGAATGCGCACACACATTTGAAGAATTCAAATACTGTACCTGAAGTTGCAATGGATATGCCGAAAGAGGTTATAAAATATACCCACAACTGGATAAGTACTGGAAGTGATAATATTCATAATTATTGGTATAAAAAATTTACTTGTCTTCACCTGTACATATTAATGCATACCAACCACTTTCTTAAAAATACTGAAAAGGGGCCTGAATTTTTGACAGAAGGTAAAACATATCTTTTACCTAAAGGGGACATCTCAAAAGATCAATCAAAATATTATCCTATTACTTATTTACAAACTACATATAAAATCGTAACATCATGTATCTTGCAACTAATCACCACTCACTTAGATAATATACTTGTGGAAGAGCAGAAAGGATGCCACAAGGGTATGAATAGATGAAAAGAACAACTGATAATGGATTCTAAATCAAGCCCGGCAGAAAAGCAACGATCTTTCATGTTGCTATATTGATTACCAAAAGGCTTTTTACACTGTCCCACACTCATTAACATAAGTTCTTAATATATTTTATACATATATATATATAAACTACACCCAATACTTGTGAAATTCCTGCAACATCTGATGAAGCATTGGCGTACTGTAATCACCCTATTAATAATGAAAAAGAACAACCACTGTTATCAAAATAAACCGAGGCATTTTCTAAGGCAACTCCCTAAGTCCATTATGGTTCTGTCTACCTTTAAACCTGCTCTCTAATTTACTGAATCAGATGAACACTGGGGACCAAATCAGAAACAATAAAATGAGCTATACCTTAACACACCTTTTATACATGGATGATTTGAAATTATACACTTGCATTTACCCTTTCTATACTTTAATAACTTTGTATACCTCTATCAAATCTCCAATCTTCAACATTCTTAAGAATACAGTCGTAACCTATTCAATCTTTCCTTGTAATTCAGGTTCTCCGGACCAGTCAACCTCCCTGTAAAGTTTGTCTGTACACTTTGAACTTTGTTTTCATCTTTCCTGTAGACAGATGACTAAAACTGCACACAATGTTCCAAATTAGGCCTCACGAACATCTTGTACAACTTCAACATACCAGCCCATCTCCTAATACTCATTACATTGATTTATAAAGGCAAAAGCTTTCTTTATGACAGTATCTACCTGTGACTCCACTTTCAACGAATGATGGACCAGTATTTCCAGATCCATTTGCTCTACCACACTCTTCAGTGCCCTACTGTTCACTATGTAAGACCTACCCTGGTTGGTCCTACTGAAGTGCAGAAGCTTTCACATGTCTGCAATAAATTCCATCTGCCATTTTTCAGCTGAAGCAGATTCCTCTTTAAGCCATGATGTCCACTACAACCCCAATCTTGGTTTCATCCGCAAATTTGCTGATCCAGTTAACAGCATTATCATCCAGATTATTGATACAGATGACAAACAGCAAAGGACTCAGCACTGAACCCTGCGGCACACTAGTCACAGGCCTCCAGTCAGAGAGGCAAACCTGTACTACCACCCTCTGGCTTCCACCACAAAGCCAATTTCTAATCCAATTTACTAATTTACTGCCTCATCCCAAATACCAAGTGACTGAACTTCCTTAAGCAGCCTCCCATGCGGGACCTTGTCAAATGCCTTGCTAAAGTCCATGTAGACAACATCCACCACCTTGCCTTCATCCACTTTTGTGGTAATTTCCTCACAAAACTTCATAAGATTGGTTAGACTTGTGCTACCACACATGAAGCCGTGCTGACTTTCCTTTATCTGTCCATTTACATCCAATCATATATCTTAATCCCTTAGAATACTTTCCAATAACTTTCCCACAACTGATGTCAAATTCACCGGCCTATATTTCCTGGTTTACATCCGAGGAAACACCTTGTCAGGCTCTGGGGATTTATCCACCCTAATTTGCTTCAGGGTAGCAAATACCTTCGCCTCTGTAATCTATATACCGTCCATGAAGTTGATGCCACTTCGCCTCACTTCTATAGACTCTGTTGCCAGTTTGATGAAAATCTGGGAAAATATTAGTCATTGAATTACATCGCCAAACAGGCCATTCAGTCCATTGTGCTGATGTCAGCTCTTTGATAAGATGTAAAGTTTAATCTCACCCATCAATTTCCCTATAACCAGGTACTTTACTTTCAAATTTTATATCATCGTTCCTTTGACTATTTCCAACAACCTTACAGACAATGCAAAACAGATCACAAGAAGATGTAAAACATCTTTCCTCTCATTGCCACTGGTTGTTTTGCTAATCATCCTAAATCTGTGTCCTCTGGTTATGGATCTATTTTACAATGAAAACATATTCTCCCCCCTTGAGGACTGGGACATTTTCTCCCCACTTTACAACTCTTATTGTGTCAGGAGTCTGAAAACTATCTGTCTCAGCGTGTCTAATTTCAGTCATGGATAAAAATTTGGCATAAAGAAATTACAGATCAGAAAATGGATTCAGTACATGTTATTTCATCACTCCAGGGAAATAGTGACTCCACCCAAAAATGACAATCATTTGATCCAGGATCTTTTCCCTTCTGTGTTATATCCAAACTACATTATTTCCTAATCAGTTCTAAAATTGATACCTTAAGGCTATTAGGGCTTAGGTGGTAGTGTGGATAAGCTCCCACTAACTATTTAATGCTCTCAATGGCATGCATCCCAAATAGCCTCTGACAACCAAGTCCAGCCAAAAACGTCTCGGCCCAAAACGTCAACTGTACTCTTTTCCATAGATATTGCCTGGCCTGCTGAGTTCCTCCAGCATTTTGTGTGTGTTTCCTGGCCTTCACAGGTGGTTTAGCTATTAAGCCTGGTGGAACTGTTTTTACTGAGAGAAGGGGAAAAGGTGGGTTAGAGGTGCCATAAAAGTAGTTGCTTTAGGCAAATGGAGGCTTGTCGGACGTGGTTCGCAGCTCATCTAGAAGGAAAACTCTGATCTCAGAACTCCCCAATGAGTGGGTATAGCCACAAAGCAGTGAAGGCATGGGAAGTAAATCCCAAGGAAAAATCTAGAGATGGAGACCCTAAGACAGTCCTACAATGATTTTGACACATTGGGAACTCCTATGGCAGTGCTGGTGCAAACTGCATCAGACTCTTCCACTCCTTTGGGGTTATATCAGATGCACGGAGAGGAGGAGCCTGCTACATGGACAACAGCTTCCTCTCCACATTGTACTGCCTTGGCATGCGATCACATCGACACCTGGGATGCAACATCCATGGTCAACCCCAAAAAACAGAGAACCTCAAGTTCTAAAATTACCGTTTGCTATTTTGAACCTTTTATTTTTCCTTCCCTGCTTCACACCAAATCCCTGCACTAACTTGTGCAAACCCTCAATAACCTTGACTAACTGTGTAATGTTACCTGAGAAAACCACTATACAAGACCATAAGACACAAGAGCAGAATTAGGCCATTTGGCCCATTGACTCTGCCCCACCATTCCATCATGGCTGATTTATCATCTCTCTCAATCCCAGTCCCTCACTTTTCTAAACACCAGCACTCTTAATCTTTGACACAAAAAAAACTTCTTCTGACTGGGAATATATGTGGCAGAAAAAAAAAACACATTTGAAACACTTATTTTGTTTTGTTTGTATTGTACGCTAATCACAGCCAATTCTTGGCTGTTGGAGAACTTGTACTGAACAGCAACCAGAGGCTGATAAATTGCACTGTCATGGTCTGGCAAAGACTGTGAGCAGGTGAAATAGTTCTTTCTATACACAATTTAACAAGCATCACAATCTTCTGTCTTTGGCATTCAGCAGCTTCTTTCTGCCAATCCGCTTAGCGTCGTAATCGCCTGCTGCCTGCAGCACAGATGGTTACCATGGGGACATTTAACCGAAAAATAGGGAGAGAAAACCTAAAGACAAATTATTTGAGATCAGAACATACACACATACATGCACTAGCCAGTGGATGGACACTGGAGATTTGTAGATGAGAACAATTATGTTCCTAAAATCATATGAACAAAAGAAGTATTTATTTGTATCTCAAGATTGCAGTGCTCCCAGATACTCAGTCATGCTGCAGAGAAGGCAGCTCTAGGCGGCTCCACGTCTCACCCTGCTGACAGCTACTAGTTACTACAGCTACTGAAGAGGTTGCACACTGGTACCCATAAAACTCATTCTTCCTGAAATACACAAAGCTCTGGAGCCTATGCAAGAATATGTTTTTGCTATGTTTACAAATCTAAGGACTGCCTATTCACATTTGCCTTTGGAAATATGATGGTTCGTCACCACCATGAATCATTGGTTCCTAGTAGTAAAGGTACTTGTTTGCTAATGAGTTTATAGCAAAAAGTATTTATACCCATCAACAATAAAGAGAAGCTAATATAACTCCAAGATAGGTACAACACAGAAATCAGATAGATGTCAGGGTTTAATGCAATACAATGACTTAAATGTTTTTTGTTGTTTTCACTTTTGGGTCATTCAGAACATTTAGATTTTCAAGTTCAAGTTTATTATCATCCATCTGTACATATACTGTATACAACCAATGTTCTTCCAGACCAGGGTGTACCAACAAAACATGTAACACACATAGCACATAAACAAAAATATCACCATGAATAAGTTAATAAAGCATAATTCAAAATGCATGTAGTGCACAGCAGAGGTTAACAGTAAACAGCTCGCTGTCCTAGTGAGGAGACTTTGGTGCTGGTAGGGTAGTCATCAGTCTCACAACCTGTTACTCAGTCTGGCAGTCCCAGTCCTGCTGCTTCCGTACCTTCTTGCTGATGGTGATGGGTTAAAGAGATGGATGCTAGGAAATTCCTTAGCTATGCTTCAGGCCCTTCATCTGTAACGTTCCCAGTAAATGTCACAAATAGGTGGGGAGAGACCCCTGTGATGCTCTCGACAATTTTATTTATACTTGTCTACATAACTTCTTTGGGCTATTAAATAAAAACTTTGGTTAATACTATCATTCAATTTACAGAGCAGCTTTGCCAGTACATCAAACTAGCACGTTAGACCATGTTACCTGGAATATATTGCTACGCGACCGTGTTCATTCATCCCTTACACAATTTGAAGGTTGATATGTACTAAATGGGCCAAATGACTATAAAAATTTGGGGTACGTGTGACAGTTCTTGCTGCAAAAGCTTTTTTGTGAAACGGTTGTCTTTTGTGTTTTTTTTTCTAATTTCTAGCCTCAGACTCTGATTCAGAGGTCACTGTCACATCTTTGACCAAACAAATCGGTTTTTGAAAGGAGTCTATATGTTTTATGTTAGATTTTACTTTCTACAGGCAAAATGTTAATTCTACATGACGTCCATTTATTAGTGGCAAAGTTCAAAAAACTTTTTTTTAGGGCCACTTTTATTTATTGCTCAAAAATCCAATAATATATAGTAGGCTATTTAACCCTCAAGCCTATTCAAACATCATTTTATTGTATGATTGATTTGTCTCCAAAGTCCATAAATCTGACTTTAGTAGTATCTCTAGAGGTTAACAATAATCTGCCCTTCTCAGATTTTGAATTACCTAGTGACTTAACATCTGCTAATGTGACAGAAGACTTCACTCACCTCTTACATAAACAGATATTTTTCGATCCTATAAAATTCAAACTTAGCTGACATAATATCCCTCAATTTACAGTAGTACAGAAATGAACTTTATGGATCATTAGTGATTTGCACTCTTGTCAATATATAGATCATTAAAAATCTTCCACTTCCATTCAGCCTTTCTGCAATAACTTTTCAACTTTTGTCCTTTCCAACCCAAATCCCTGCACTCACTTTGATAATAATTATTTAAAAAGAAACATTATTTCAGGTGTCATCATCTCAACTAAGTATCCTTAGGTGCTGTTTTTGCAAACTGTGATTGGTTAAGAAATAGTAGTAGCAAATTTGCTCCATCTTTCAACTACATTCTCATGCTAATCTAACAGCTCCCAATTCCCTTGATACTCAAAGACTGTATGCTTGCATCTGAACCTGCACATCATATTTTGAGAAATGCAATGAAAGTTCTTTATGTCTCTGTTATGGTCATCCTTCCATCAACTCTAGCAGGTCCACAGTAAGACTTTTATTGGTTTCAATGAGTACACTTCTCATTCAACTGAACTCAAGACAGCATAGTGGCAATTTGCTTACACAATATCTGAAAAGGAAATTAAGATCCAAAATTCTAGCCCATATAACATCATATAAAAGATTTCCAAACTATGATGTTAGTTCTTCCAGCTTATTTACTGTGGTTTCAAGAGAACAACAATCTACAGACAGTTGTCTGGGAGCCTGTCTTAATTCCCCACTTTTTAATACAAGTTCTCATCTGCTTGAAAGTATAAAACTTGAGGTGGGAAACCACAGTTTAAAAACCAGTATAACAGCAAAAGGAGTATTAAATGTTTTATTCCATTCATTTACAAATTGATAACTAAAATGCAATCAAATAGAAAGGCCAACACCAACAGGGAAGTCTTACAGCTGACAACCATGGTGAAACCAAAGAGCTTTATTGTGTCGATATGCATCAATGTACCAGATAGATCAAAGTATCACCCACATCAAGTTTCAAACCATTGTCAGTCAGGTGGATTTTCTTTGCAGTCAGGTCTATGTGAAAGGATGCTTTCTCAGAAATGGGTACTTTACCCTCAGATTCCTTCCCAAAGACTGGGACCCGTCGGGGACCCAGTAGTGGATCTTCATACCTCATAAGCTTCACTCTTGCAAGATCTGAAACACAAAGTAACTGGTTTTATACTTTCAACTGGCAACACGCCGATGTGTAGAGAGAAGTTGGACTTGGCTTAAAAAAAATAGCAGGATGAATAGGTTTTTCTCTTTTTTTTGCTTCAGCAAGTTTTAAGATCTCCAGCACATCCTTCTAGAAATATCAGTAAGTTCAAAACAGAAACCAATTAATCATGGAGTAAATAATAAAACATAAATTACAAATGTATTAATATACACAGACACAACGTGCACAGCTTTTTGTATTTTAAGAAGCTACACTGAAGAGTCTTGCATTAGATGGAGGTATATAATGAGGGATAAAGACTGGGTAAATGCAAGGAGACTTTTCCATGGAGGTGTGGTGGGACTACAACTAGAAGTTAAGGGGGTAAGGTGAAATGCTTAAAGGGAACATGAGGGGAAACTTCTTCACTCAGGGGTCATGAGAGTGTGGAACAAGCTGCCCACCCAAGTGGTGCATGCAAGCTCGATTTCAACGCTAAGAGAAGTTTGGATATGTACATAGATGAGAAAGGTATGGAGAGCTATGGTCCTAGTGCAAGTCAATGGGAGTAGGCAGTTTAAATGATTTGGCACAGATTAGATGGGCCAAAGGGTCTGTTTCTGTGCTGTATTTTTCCATGACTCTTAAAATTTCTTGTTGCTTTTCAAATAGCTGCAACAGAAGTTGTTTTAGGTTCCATCACCGCTCATAAACTTAACTGTTCTCAGACATACATGGCTATCTAGTGTAGCTTTGCAATGGATAAAACAATACAAAAAAAAGACCTACAACAATTCGGAATGATCCTAGGCATGTTGTCATTCCTGCACTAAAGCTGTAATCAAGAGCAGGCAGGATTCCTATTTATTTAGCTTGACAACTTAAAAAAAAATCACCAATATACCACATCACAATCTGGGATGTACTGAAAGGACAGATCACATGGAGTTCCAACACCATCGGACTCTGGGTTGAATTGCTCAATTCTTTGTTGTAGGTGCCGTTCACACGATCTGAACTTAGGCTCTTCAGGTGAACTCCTTCAGTCATAAATTAATTGGACGAGAATGTAGGGGGTATGATTATTGTCTGCAGATGACACAAACATTGGCAGAGTCACAGACAACAAAGAAATCCGCTTTAAGATACAGCAGATGTTACGTCAGTTAGAAAGTCAGATGAAGCTGTGGCAGAGAGAATCCAATCCAGAATGATGCACTCTGGAAAGTCAAATACTGTTAGGACTTAGAAAGTAAATGGCAGGGCACTTGGAAGCACTGAGGTACAGCTAGACCCTGGGACTGTGTCCATAGCTCCTTGAAAATGTTGACTCAGATGGATAAGGCTGTGAAATTTGATGTTTATCTTTATGGGCCAGAGGACTGAATGGGGGAATAGGGATGCCATTTCAGCTACACAAAACATTGGTTAGAGTGCACTTGTAATATTGTGTATAGTTGTGGCTATCAAACTACAGGAAAGATGTGGTCGCAATAGGGGCTCCAGAAGAGACTTGCCAGGACATTGCCTAGAATGGAAGTCTGTATTTACAGTACAGACTGGACAGGCTGGGTTTAATCTCATTGGAAACTTAGAGGCTGAGGGGTGACCTTATAGAGGTTTAAGCATAAAAGACATCTGATTTAAGAATCTGATCACAAACAAGAGAAGATGTGCAAAAGCTGGAAATGAAAGTAATACACACAAAATGCTGGAGGAACTCAGCGGGCCAGGCAGCAGCTTCATTAGGACTGGAAATAAGAGAGATGAGAAGTCAGAGTAAGAAGGGGAGGGGAGGGAAAAGTACTTGGTAATAGGTGATAGGTGAAACCAGGAGAAGGGGAGGTGCGAAGTAAAGACCCGGCAAGTTGATTGGTGAAAGAGATAAAGGGCTAGAGGATGAGGAATCTGATAGGAGAGGACAGAAGATCATGGAAGAAAGGGAAGGGGGAGGAGCAGCAGAGGGAGGTGACTGGCAGGTGAGGGAATTAGATGAGAGAGGGAATGGGTAATGGTGGGGGAGAGGCAATCACTGGAAATTCAAGAAATTGATGTTCATGTATGTATTAAGAATCTGATGTCATTTCATTTTTCTTCATGGATCTTATTCAATAACTATTTGACTATTCATACTGTATATTATTGACCTGTTAAGTTGCTGACAAAATTAGCTGTGGAGGTGTTTCCTTTTTGATGAATAATCATCTGTCCTTAACTGCAGAGTTATATAAACAGCTTCAACACCATGAAGGCAAAGATCTTAAAATAATAGTAACAACTATAGACTCAAGAGAGATTGCAAGATGGAAATCTTGAGCAATACACACTAAGTTGCTGGAGGAACGCAGCAGGTCAAGCATCATCTATGGAGGGAAATAAACAGTTGAGGTTTTAAGGCCAGGACCCTTCATCAGGACAGAATATCCTGATGAGAAGTAGCAATCAGAAATTTTAATTAATTAAAAGTAATCATACACAATGGTCTGCACAGCTAGAATACACAACAAACAAGGATGCATCATTTTAGGTCACCACGGGAATCTCCAGTCAATGCTTTATAGCTAGGGTATAATTCATATCCTTTCACCTTAAAAAGGGAATAGAATGTGGTTTGGGTTTTACAAAGACAGCATTTGAACGTAAAGATTAAGAACAAAAATTAAAGTACTAATGCTTTCATAAAAATTTTATAAGACCATAAGACATTGGCGCAGAATTAGGCCATTTGACCCACTGAGTCTGCTCCTCCATTCGGTCAGCTTGATTTATTTTCCCATTCAACCCCATGCTCCTGACTTCACCCCGTAACCTTTGACACCTTTACTAATTAAGAACAGATTAATGTCTGCTTTAAATATGCCCAATATATTTTTATAGACTGCTGTCTGTAGCAATGAATTCTACAGATTCACTTCCCTCATGGTTAAAGAAATTCCTTCCTTCCTTCCTCCTATCCAGGAATGAAAAAGGCTGTTACATTCACTAATACCTTTAATACCCCTGTCAATCTTCATTAGCCTTCGGATGATAGTGTCCTTTTTATCACCCTGCCGAATCTCAATCCTTGTTGAGAAGTGTCCATTTGCTGGCTGGGGATTTACCAAGGATAGGGAAACACCAGGCTGTGAATAAACACACAAACAACAATACAACAGCTGGAGTTCAGAAGCTACACACTTCAAAAATTCTGCCTCTATATGTTCTCAAAGCATACATCATAAAAGGATAATACAAGTTCAGAAGACGAGATTTCTCCTTAACTTGCTTCCCCTTTCAAAGACTTCCCCCTTTTCTCCAAAAGAACATTGTCAAAACAACTACCGTAGATGTCGGATTATAAGCCGCTACTTTTTTCCCACGCTTTGAACAGCTTTGAACACTGCGGCCTTTACTACGGTGCGGCTAATGCATGATTTTTTTTCATGCCGCCAAAAACATTTTGCCTCGTAACAGTAGACCAATAAAATTGATGAGTACCGTAGATTCCGGACTACAGAGCGCACCTGATTAAAAGCCGCTGGCTCTAATTTTAGAAATAAAATCAATTTTTTACTTGTAAAGGCCGCACCGGATTTTCGGCCGCAGGTGTCCCACGTTGTAATATGAGATATTTACACAGAAAGATATTACACGTGAGGATTTTTTAACTTTTAATTAAATCCATATGGTAACAAAAGCAAATACATATTGCAAATGCTTTTTTTCGAACCGTGCCCGTAACGCGGCTACTTTTAAATATACGTTGCGTATACTTCTTTACTGAACAACATTCCAATATCTCCTAACGACTGGTAAAAAATATATATACTGCAGCCTACCAGGAAAAGTTATTGATCGCCTTTAACTTAAAAGCAGCGTTTTCGCTCCGCCGCTCGACCCCCTCCTTCCCGTTTATCGCAAACTGGTATCCCACAAGACGCGGCGAAACCGGGTGTGACGTCATAGCATCCCGCGATGTAGTACAGAAAACAAATATAGTTAAAACTCTTCTAACTTTAACTAGAAAATGAATTACTAAGCGAAAATATTATAAACTAAATAACTGCCATAAAGGCAGCACAATGCTTTTCTTCGAGTGTTTTCCATGTTGATGAGGGTGAGTACAAATGACTGATTTACAATAATTTAATTGTGAAAGTGCGCTTGATTTATCGTACAATTTCATTGGACCTCTGTGAACTACTCATCAATTTTATTGGTCTACTGTTACGAGGTAAAATGTTTACGAGGCGGCATGAAAAAAAACCATGTATTAGCCGCTCTGTATTAAAGGCCGCAGAGTTCAAAGCTGTTCAAAATGTGGGAAAAAAGTAGCGGCTTAAAATCCGGAATCTACGGTAGTTCACAGAGGTCCAATGAAATTGTACGATAAATCAAGCGCACTTTCACAATTAAATTATTGTAAATCAGTCATTTGTACTCACCCTCATCAACATGGAAAACACTCGAAGAAAAGCATTGTGCTGCCTTTATGGCAGTTATTTAGTTTATAATATTTTCGCTTAGTAATTAATTTGTTAGTATTTTCTAGTTGAATAAAGTATCTATCTATCTATTTGTTTTCTGTACATCCCGGGATACTATGACATCACATCCGGTTTTGCCGCGTCTTGTGGGAAATACCGGTTTGCGATAAACGGGAAGGTGGGGGGGAGCACATTAGCCGAGCACATTACCCGATCGAAAACGCTGCTTTTAAGTTAAAGGCGATCAATAACTTTTCCTGGTAGGCTGCAGTATATATTTTTTTACGTCGTTAGGAGATATTGGAATGTTGTTCGTGCACTGTTCAGTAAAAAAGTATATGCAACGTAATTTGTGTGTTACCGATACGTATGTATATTTAAAAGTAGCCGTGTTAGAGGCACGGTTCAAAAAAAAGCATTTGCAATATGTATTTGTTTATGTTACCATACGGATTTAATTAAAAGTTAAAAAATCCTCACGTGTAATATCTTTCTGTGTAAATATCTCATATTACAACGTGGGACACCTGCGGCCTAAAATCCGGTGCGGCTTGTACAAGTACAAAATTGATTTTCTTTCTAAAATTAGAGCCAGCGGCTTTTAATCAGGTGCGCTCTGTAGTGCGAAATCTAGGCTACTATTCCCAAAATAAAATTAAAATTGAAGCTCATTCAAAGGACACATAAACTAATCCTCCTGTGCTTGCTTGTAACCAAAAATAATTATTGAGCAAAGGAATATTTCTTTGAGATTAGATAATGAGATTCTTCTAAAAATGTGTTACATTTACAAGTTTATCTCTGTGGCATTTGCAAAAATCTCGAGAGAGCACAAAAAGATCACCACTTTGATTACAAAGAATGAGAACATGACTTTCAAATGTAGCCCTTCTGCACCATATTTGTGAATTATTCAGAGCAGAGGATAATCTTTCGTACAACAAATGTAATAAACAACTCAAGAGCTGGATTTCAAAAA
The DNA here is from genome assembly GCF_048418815.1 of Hemitrygon akajei. Lineage (NCBI taxonomy): Eukaryota > Metazoa > Chordata > Chondrichthyes > Myliobatiformes > Dasyatidae > Hemitrygon > Hemitrygon akajei. The sequence continues at coordinate 24,323,501 of NC_133138.1, read as the reverse complement.
AGCTACACACATCAAAATTCTGCTGGTACACTTCCTCATAAAGGATTATTAAAAAAAGTTGTCAAAAGATTACCCAAGTTCAGAATACAAGATTCAGTAATGAACTATGTTGGCCAACTACATTGTGTGAAAGGGAACATGATGCAATTTTATGCCAACTCAAATTGCCTTTCAAAAAACTCCTGCTATCATCCAAAGGGCAAGTTTTCAAAAACAATTAATTCTCTCAAAATAGGTCTATGAAAGAAACATGTACAACACCTCTGTGTGTGAAAGTAATATCTATTATAATGCTATTCTTATTTTTGGAGATTTATACAGTGCTAAACAAACATGTCAAATATACAATTCTTAACAATACAGAAAAAGCACCCAAAATGAAACCATATAAAGTTAGTATCCTCCCCACCCTCCCACTACAAACCTCCAAGCCAACCATTACAATGTAATGAAAAGCTAATCAGAGCTTTTGTCACCACAGAGCTGTAAATATTAAAAAAGTATAATGCCTACTACCTAAACTATAATGTATTTCACAACAAAAAAACCCATAAAATTTAACCAGAGGAAAAAAAAGCTGAAAGTAAGGGATTGTATTACAAAAAAAAGGATGAACCTTTAATCTAAAGAGGAATTATGAAAAATAATGCTATTCTAAATAACTGATGAACTGTCAGTCAGCACCTCTTACCTCTGTTCGAAATGCACAGAAAGGCTTTCCTGGACAACACTCTTCTCGGATTTTATCATCTGCCTCTGTGGCAAAGAACACGTCAATATGGTCCAGCTATGATGGGAAGGAGGAATGATCACATTTAAATGTAATTTCACTGATGAATATGGAGTGCAGGAGACAAATTATAACTCACTAGAGTTAAAATAAAGATATAATATAATCTAGAATGCAAACCTTCTAGGTGAATTCCATAAAAGTCAATTTCTATGTAGCCTTAAATTAAATCATGCATGAAGTTTGGAAAACAAAAAGCCACAATGCATGCCAGGGACTTGCTTCACTTTCAACCTCTGAGCATTTTTCCTAGTTATGCTTCTGCATCTCCATTTCTAAGTTCACACTTGGAAAATCTCCACTTAGAAACTTACAGATTAATTGTGCTGAGGATATAGTCATAGAATCAGTCATACAGCCCTTTGGCTTACCCCATCCACGTTGACCTTTTTCCCTTTATTCACTGCTAGCTTTGCACTGCATGTACATTTCATACACTTGAGGTACTTATCCAAATCTATTTTTGAATATTACTATTGAAAGTCCTTCAAATCATTTACTTTCTCAGTGTAATTGAACTGCTACACCTCTTGTAACATATTGCTCCTTTGTGCTCTTGAGATTCTTTTCTCAATTATCTCACCAATTAGTTGCCATTGTACATTTAGGGTTCTGAATGCTTCTGCATCCTACCCGGGTAACAGAATGTCAGCAGTCTAGTACCATCTCTCTCTTTAGGTTTAATTTTAGAGTGCTAAATATTAATTGAGAGATAAAAGTAACTTTTGATACCCTAATCCTAACCCAGTGATTAACAATTTGTGTCAATGCCTGTAATCCATGTACATACTTGTCATCTTAACTCTCTGCAATGGTAAAAGATAGTCTCATGGCAAATGAGAAATAGAGTGGATTCCAGTTAATTGGGCTATCAGTTAATCGAAGTAGCCACTTATTAGGGACAAATCTGAAAGAACAAACCCTAACTGAGAAAATAGCTGATTCCCTTTGTTTATTTGGGACACTGTGCTGCTTTATTGGGACAAAAGACTGTTGCCGAACAGTTTCAACCCATTGTCAGTCATATGCACTTGTGTAACCGTTGGACTCTGCACTGTGCTTTGAGTGAACAGTTTTTAACAGTATCCGTTGCATGTGCTTGTGTTCAAAAGGCAGTGATGTTTTGTCACTGATAGTTGGCAAGAAACAAACAGCAAGATAATTCACAACCATTTTGCTCACTGCAGTTTCAAGCGATCATGCCTGGAGATGTCAGAAAAGGCAGGTAGACATTACGGAGTGAACAGTTTTTAAACAGCGTCGGGTGCATGTGCTCGTGTGAGGTTATTCGTTACGGCCGATGGATGCCGATTCAAAAAGCAGTGACTTTTGATCATTTTATCTTTTTATTTTGACATTATGTGGGAATGCATTGAAGGTAGTCCAATATTTAAGTGGCAGCATTGATTTTGCTCATTTACAGTCAATCAAAAGAACATGGCCGTTCTTCCATCAATAACTATTATAGACTACTATAGCTTTATAATATTGTAGTAGTATTAGTAGTGTTCTAATTTGTTCTGTATTTTATTTAAATACATAAATGCATAATTTGTTGCTCAATTAAATGGTAGTTTGTCTTTGTTATACCTTTGAACTATTTCCATGAAACTTCAGCTAACTGGGCCAAAATGTACTGGTTCTGATGTGTTCCAATTAACTGGAATCCACTGTACATACTTTTGAACTAGTCATTCCATTGGTAAATTGTATCAGAAATGTTGCAATATTTCCCATTTAAACAAACCAATGTCACCATCCAAATCTGCTGGAGGATTATCGCCTCTATTGAGCACACCAACTCTCCAGCCACACATCAATTCAGAGTGCATGAGAGCACATGCTAATAGCAGGGAACAGACTATGTGCTCTATAGGTCCTTTCATTCACCCATGACTAGCTTTCATTACATTTCTTTAGAAACCATTGGACTATGGTCATTCTTTACCAGAATTTTATGGCCAACATTAGCTTACCTCCAAAGAATTTGTTAAGTAGACGATGTTCTCCATCAAGACACTTCGCTCATCAAATTCTAGCTCCAAATCAAGAACTCGAGGCCCAATTTTTTCCAGGTTTTCCTACAACAATAATCAATTAACATTCCTAATTAAGGTATCACAAAACTAACCATTGTTTCTTGAACTGAACAAGGAAGAGGCAGCTTCACAGAGTTTGCGATATTTGCAGCATACCAGTTTTAAGGAGTGTGCCAAAAAGAAATGAGTAACTTGTTTCTATGTCAAGACAACATAATTTCTCTTGAAAATAAAACAGTGTACCTTAACCCACAGGCGTGTGAAAGGAACATGTATGAAATGGGGTCAAGTTAGGCACAGATTAATATAATTACTGTTAGTGTTGGACATTTGTCGTTAGAATAGAGATGAGGAGAATCTGCTTTCTCCAGAGAGTAGAGAATCTGTAGAACTCTGCTCAAGCAAGCAACAGAAGCTCCCTCATTAAATATACTTAAGACACTGTTAATATTTTTGCAAAGCAGGGAATTAAAGATTATGGGGAAAGGCAGATAGGTGGAGCAGTCTCCATGCCAGATCAGCCATGATCTTACTGAAAGGCAGAGCAACTTCAACAGACCAGGTGGTCTATTCCAGCTCCTATTCTTACGTTCTGATGACATTGAGGTCTATTTTCCCCTATATAAATTATCTTTTTTTTGTTAAATGGATTAACTGAAAATGTCAGCACTTACAGATGCCGATAATGATCTTGCACAGAACAGGACTCCATGTTTTCTTACCTCAACTGTCATAAATTTTATATTAAAATTGCAGAAGTTGAAATCCAAGGAGTTAGGTCAATAATGATTAAGTAAGTCAAACAAAATACAAGCAGTCCCCAAATTATGCAAGGGTGCTCTTCCTGAGAACTGAATGTAAGCTGATTTCTCTGGACGTTACTGATTTACATTTCCTATAGCTTCTCATATTGTATCACACTAGATACACCTGCTATAATTCCTTATTTTCATTGAACAATTTTCCTAATGCTACACAAAATTAAGGGAATATATACTATATTCAGTCATTAGTGAACGGCATGAAACATTTCATTATCATTAGTATATACAAATATAGTGTAGAATTTATGTAAAGTCAAATTTCTGGAAGTCAGGTCACTCACTGTGGATCCCCTATACGAGTGTGCAGTGGGCTCTTGAATGGCTTAATATATCAAAACAAAAATAGTTATGATTGCTGTCCCAGATGATCAAAATCTTCTTGATCTCAATGCTCAAACCACAGTCACATGCTACTGGGCTTTGTAGATTTTCTGTATTTTCAGCAAGTAGCCTACCCAAGTCTGGGATAGGGACCAAGGTCAGCGCACTAGACTGGGAAGGAAGCTATTCTGTAACATTGTGATTGGCCTAACCAGCAGCATGACATTACTGGTGAAGAGTTGGTGGTATGTGATCTGATCAGAATCACTGTTTCAATAGTGATGTTGGCAACAGACTCAAAGGCAACAGCTTTTGAGATATTATGAGGGAAGGAAGAAATATGGTGTTGCAATTTCAAATTAGGGGTGATTTGGAGTTTTACCTGATGACTACCAAGTTGGGCACCATGGATTTTAAATGGTGCTCTCCTGGGAATTCAAATTTCCCTTTGAAGCTCTGGAAGCAATAATGAATAATGTCATCCTCTGTGACATCACAGGTCTGCACCACCTGCTGAAAGGGAACCCTCCATGAAACTGAATTTCTAGGGAATAATTTTTTAAAACGAGGACTATTGCAAAATACTACACACATTAACATCAGTCACCAATTAATCAGATGGCTGCACTATAGCCTCCAAATCTGAAGAGTGTGATTCAAAAACATGGAAAAGCTGCAGTGTCCATGATACTCTTTTTGCAGATGAGCTGTTAAATCAGTGTACATAAAAGTGATATCTTAGGAGTAAACATTATGAACTGTCAACAGGTTTCACTGCTTTAAAGGTGATACAAATCTAGTTGAACTACAACAACAGGTAGTCATAAATCATATGCTTTTGGTCCATTTTTGGCCACTAAATCAAGTAACTAAGTGAAGTAATTTACTTAACTAAGTTAATTAAAGATGACGATGACACCATCAAGTGTGGTAAATATGACCATGAAATAGTATTTACTTAGGTGAACAATGACAGAAAGTGCATGTCCAATGTTCAATTTCCTGTAGGTTAGAACTAAACAGGCACAATTACTTCTAAAAGTGGCAGTTTACTCAGCCACTTCCATTAAGGGCACCACCCTCTCCACAATCAAAAACATCTTCAAGTCTACTATCGAGGCAGAGGTACAGGACCCTGAAGACTCACAATCTGTTCCCTTCTGCCATTAGATTTCTGAACAGTCCGTGAATAATATTGTAATACTTTTTAATCCCTTTTTAATACTATTTGTAATTCACAGTAATTTTTAAATCTTGCACTTCACTGTAATTGCAAAACAAGAAACTTTACGACTATTGGTGATAATAATAAACACAAGAAAGTCTACAGATTCAGGAAATCCGAAGCAACACACACAGGATGCAGGAGGAACTCAGCAGGTCTAGTAGCATCCATGGAAATTAATTAACAGTTGATGTTTTGAGCCAAAACCCTTCTTCAGGACTCAATGGTAATAAACCTGATTCTGAGTGCAAATGGATTTTATGTAATACGAGATGAAGACATAACTGTTGTAGAATTGGGAAAGGATATAGAAAAACAAATTTATAATGTACTTTTACCTAGGGTTCATCAAAAATTCTCCAGGCTCCACTTCTATAACAGAATATACAAACAGGTGATATTTAACACAAACACCAACACCAAACTAACCTTAATCATTGCCACAAAAGGCATAACTTTCTTCATATATTTCTTCAGCTCGGGCAGGTCTTTCAGTTCACTAGCGATGATTTTATTGTCTGGCAGCTGACCACCATTTGTCTGAGACAATAAACGTAAAATGAAGTCAAGGAGTTTGTGTCGATTATCTAAGATACTCAAGAGTGCAGCAGCTGAAGAGCATTTGTTTCAAAATCTAATATTTTTATAGAAAGAATTTTTCACTTTTCTCTTCGATGAAACCAATTTCCAGATAGTTATAGTTTGAGCACCAAATCAACTACACGAACCAAAAGCACAAATTGAAACTTTTCAGATCCAACTAAACTGGTTGATTACAAATCTAAGGTATCACTGTGAATCAAATTATGAATAATGTGATAATTTGTCCTTACTGGTATGGAGAAAGCATGAGATCATGATTTCCAGCCTCACTATAGAGTAAGATTTATTCATAACTAAACCACAGAATAAAAGGCCATAAACATATGGTGTAAATTCATCACGAAAGAATCAGAAAATTTAGAGGCTTGACATCTGGAGTTCACCACTAATAACACCAATGTTTTACATCCAATAGTTCATAACTGATACATAGTTGTCTGAGGAAAGGAAAGCCCAGCTTTAAAACAGAGGAAGAGGAAATGTAGCAGTTTACTTCACTAGTATAACAAATTACTAACTTTATACAACATTAACTAAAAAAGACCATTAAGGAAATTTAGTTATTTGTATTATAAAATATAAAAATAACAAATTAATGGTATGAGAAGACACTACAAGGATTAATAAATGCCGGTAAAAATTGCAATAAACATTAAAACTTGCCTCATAATGTTTGCGCAGCAGTAGAAGGGTAGTATGTTGCCATGAAGGGTAATTTTTTGCCACATAGATATTGCAGTGGGATGGTTTCTGTGTTTGTTTTGCTTCTCCTTTCTGCAAGGAAATATTTCATAGCTGTTATACACAATATATGCTGGACCAGACATTGCTCACAAAACATTCACCAATTCGAATACATCCCAAGCATTAACAGCACTCCAACGTAATGATAAAGACCGATGGCATAAAAGATGGCTGTAAAATAGAGCCAGGAGCATCAAAAATATAGAAATCAGACTTTATAACTCAAAACTAAATTAGTTTGGTTGAAATGCTGCATTTTACATTTCTCAAACTTTGCTCTTATTAAAATGGATTTATCAGGGTTTGTTCAATTACACCTATGTACGTGCAGGTGCTGGAGTTCATCACTTCAGTGGAAAACCCTCAAATTAAGTTAGAATCAGTGCGAATGCACAAAAAAGGGGACAATGTTTCACTAATGTCCCTGTGAAGAAGTTTCATATCATCTGACTGATGAATGGCTAAACCCTCATTTTGAGAATGTGGCATTTGGTTATGGACACCTCAGCCCAGGTAATCATTTTCCATGTCAAGCTCTGCAGTTAGAATACAGATCAGTTTTTAATCAGTCTTTGTAATCCACTCTGCTTGATTTCTCCTCATTGAGCAAAGCTCCATCTTAGGAACCGATCAATGCACTTCCTTTATTGCAAGCACATTAGTAAGACCAGGCCTGTATACATTATTACAGATGGGTCTCACTATACAAATAATAGAAACTAAATTACTGCAGGCACTGGAAATCTGAAATTAAAACAGAATATGATAGGTACACTCAGCAAGTCAGGCAGTATCTGTGCCAAAAGAAACAAGGTTCATGTGTCAGGTACCTTGTTGTTAAAGGCATCTAAAGGCATCCTTCAGCACATATTCCGTCTGTGTTGGTCACTGACACACACAACACATTTCAGCTTCAATGTACATGTGACAAATAAAGCTAGTCTTTAATCATCTTTATGCTGGGATGATCAATTGACAGTATGTGTGTGAACAAATATCAATACATGAGGGAGACAAGAGTGGGGATCAATGGATGTCACTGCAATAGAAATTTAGTTTAACCAGGCACACTTAGTAACTGGCTGACGCTACAATCTGTATATGCAGTTCGCAAATGAAATGATTGGATAGCAAACTATATTCAAAATGGAGGGAAAATCACCCAAAACCATTTTTACCTCTGAGCAATGAAACAACTAATGAACATTAGCAGAAATATGAGATCCAAGTTTATTTAGCTGGGCATCGCAAGATGGTATTTGGGAAAGTGAGAACGACCAAGGATTGCCTTGTGCTTTGTAAATGAAATCACACATTTTGGCTACTGAATAGTTAAAAACACTACATGCAGCTAGCAGAGATGACTGAGTTCACTGTTTGATAAAGGCAGGGGACTACACAGACAGATTGATTTCCTGCTTACAGTTTTTATGTAGCTATCTTCCACTGCTGTAGTTTCAGACAATATCATTTTTACTTTGTTTTCTGAGTAAATTGACTGTCTCCTGTTCAACACAGAATTAATCTAGCCTCTCTCAACACCTAACACAGCAAAGTGAACAGATGCTTACTACTTTTACAATAATCATAATTAGATGCAAATTCTCCATACTTTTCCTTTTCCAGCAACCATGTAATTCTTGGCACGGAGACGAATGTCATGTGCAGTTTCCATCAGATATTGAGATGAACGTATGAGAATTTCATCCACAGGTCCAGCTACTGGCCATCTTGCATTCATTAATGGCTCAGTCTGGAAAAAAACCCACATTATTTCATGTTTTAAACAAGCAATGCAAATAGACATTTGCCTTATTTCCAAATTTTTAAATTAATACAATGTACAAAAATTACTTAAAATAGAAAGTAATTGAAACAAATATCACTTAAATATTCCTTTTTTGGAATACATCCCCTTTAAAAATAAAAACTGAGATGTTGTTTGGCTACTTATTTGAAACTTATAATCATCATCGCAGGTTGGAAATGTTGTGGATTCAAGCTGAACTCTATCCTTATTTTGATGTAAATTTTAAACAAGACTGATTCGAGTGACTACAGAAGTTTCTATGACACTGTTTTTTCTTTATATTACACAGAACATTACAGCATAGGACATGTCCTTCGGCCCAAGATGTTGTGCTGACCTTTTAACCTGTTCTATGCTCAATCTATCCTTTTTCTCTATACTTATTCCCTCCTACAGGGCCAACAATTATCCCCCTAAGACCACCATCAAAAAAAGTAATCAGAAAACACAGTTTTGTGCAAAGAAGCTGTGTATCATTTATTAAACTTTTCATTATGATCCATATGTAATATAAATATATTACTTTCATCCCTTCAATCAGAACATTTTGAAATTAGTAATTCACAAATGAGCCATGGCCAGTATTAAAATTGAAATTAGACTCCCACGTGCATTAATCTTATTTCCATTAATGCAATGAGAAGTCCCATCTTTCAGAAAAAGGACACAGACCCGTATTGCTGCCTTCAATGATCAAAATGACAAATGATGACTATAATGGCAAGTTGGAGTTATGTTACCTGATTTTTAATACCTAATGGTGCTTATCAATATTCAAGCTTGGATAAGTTCTGCCAAAGTGCCAATTTCCCTGCTACATTACTTCATATCTCTGTTCCAAATAAATTAGAACATGTCTATCTTTACATATAAAACTTACAGTAAATTGGAAACGGATTTAGAATGTGTTAAACTAAAGCATTTTGAGACATCAAGTGAATTACTGAACCTATCTATGGTTTATTTTAAAATTTCAATAAGTTCAAATATTATCAACTTAATGAAACTTAGTTTTTTTTTTATTCCTACAGGAAGGATGTGAATACTATAGAGTGCAGAGGAGGTGATTTCCAAAGATGTTGCCTGGACTGGAGAGCATGCCTTATGAGAATAGGTTGTGTGAACTTGGCCTTTTCTTCTTCGAGCGACAGAGGATGAGAGGTGACCTGATAGAGGTGTACAAGATGATGAGAGGCCTTTTCCCAGAGCTGAAATGGCTAACATGGGGCAGCATAGTTTTAAGGTGCTTGGAAGTAGGTACAAGGGGGTTGTCAGGGGTAAGTTTTTCACACAGAGAGTGGTGGCTGCGTGGAATGCATTGCCAGCGGCAGTGGTTGAGGCAGATACAACAGGGTCTTTTAAGAGACTCTTAGATAGGTACATCGAATTTAAAAAATAGAGGACTATGCGGTAGGGAAATTAAAGGCAGTTTCTAGAGTAGGTTACATGGTTGGCACAACAGTGTGGGTCGAAAGGCCTGTAATGTACTATGTTCTATGTTCTTTGTATTTTGAATGGCAGTGTACAAAACACAATTTTATTAAACACACACATGCACATTGTATTAATTTCTGAACAGCTAATATCTAATAACATCACCTTTCCTAGAAGATTCCAGATATGCTCACAAAGGTGAGGACATATAGGAGTGAGCAGAAGAGTCTGAATTTCAATGAACTGGAAAATCAGGTCCCGATGCATTCCTTCCACAGCAACTTCACGGTATTTGTCCTTTGCTGCCTGGAAGAGAAATTGCAAAATCATTCAAAACCTTGGATATTCATCTTGGGGCTTCTTTTAAAGCACACTTAACAAAAATCTTTGTCTGGGTAATTTATATGCAGCAATCAAATGTACCTGGAATTCAAAAAAGCCTGTTTTTAAAGCATCCTTGAACATCATCTTCTCGTAATGCTGCTCTGTCTTCAGAATTCCAGCATTCATCTCACTAAAATAATAATTTAAAGTATTTTAACCATTTGTGTGTCAAATCACTTCCACTAGATGTAAGAACTTACCAAGCATAAGTGACTGTGCATGCTTATCACAACAATAGAAGCAAAAAGGCCATCACTATTGTATTACAGAGACATCAAACAACAATAAATTAAAAGATAGTTGAGAAACACATACTTTAATTATGGAAAGGGGTCATTCAGTCCATCTTGCAGCATTAGAGCGCACTGTATACCTTTAGCTTACATGATCTGACTACAGAATGTTATTGCACCCATAACTCGTTATACAATCCTACTCAAAAATTCATAAGTAAACCTTCAGCTGATTCATGTACCATTCCATTTCCAGTACACTTCCTGAATTTTACTGTCATTTTCATGTAAAAAATTATTTTCTGACATCTATCCTAAAATTACTGGTTTGAATTTAATCCAGTTTGAACAAATTAAATTATTTTTACCACAGGTTCTTCCACATCTAATGCTGTTTTAAATTCAGTTTTTTGACACAAGGGATCAGCTTTGCGCCTTTTCTTTGCATTGCCTCCTATGTTCGAATATCTTTGTTATTAGCACTGACTATAATCTGCTTGAAACATTGTGTAATTCTCTTTTAATACAATCCAATTCAATTTAATACAGTTCACAACCACTTACTAGAGCTAACAGGCTTGACTAAATCTCTGCTTACATATGCATTCTAGTCATCTCATGATTTAACTTTTATTAAATATCATGACAGTTTTATGCTCCAAAATCAAAGAACTGCAAATATTCACAAATCCTAGTCATAAAGTCCTTTTCAGGATTGTTGCCTTTTATCAAAACTTCTTCAGAGCTACTGCAAATAATCAACAAGTGAGTCTTCAAATACATTGAAGTCCAAGGAGTACCTGATGAAGACTCTATCGTTAAAGGTGTTAGCTGGTCCACTGCGGAGGCTCGCATGGTTTGCAATCATCTCCTTCACCCATTCCACCCAGGTGTACAGTCGCAGAATACCTGCATCAGCCATTGTTTCTACAAAGTTAGCATCTTCCACCGTGTCGCCAGAGTCAGCAAGAGCAAACCGCATCCCTGGGGACAAGTTAAACCAGGGGAGTGAAGCAGATGGATAGCTCATACTTACTCAAATTTAACAACACAACGGTAACAAAACCAGCTACCTATCACTGCCTGACAGAAATAAACTATAAAAGTGATGTTCATCTTACCTAATAGAAAATAAACATATTAGTTTCCAAGGCAAACACGATATTAGTTTCCAATACTTAAATTACGGTAATATTAGATTATTAAATACTATGAGAGGCAGTGTACATGATTCAGACACATAACTACCTAGTTAGTATACCTTCTGTATCACCTTAAAGTAAAAGGACAAGCTGTAATTATGGAGAAGAGTTCTTTGGATTTAGTCTGTTTTTGAACCATTGTTAGTAATTCTTGTGTACAACTCATCAGTAATCTCCATTTCCTTCTGTGCTGTTTAATTCAATGAATCGACACTACCATCTTTCTTTTAGCAATTCTGTTAGTCATTCTTTTATAGAGTCACAAAACACTACAGGAACAGGGCCTTCAGCTCAGCTAATCCATGCCAAACTATAAATCTGCCTAGTCACATCAACCAGCATCTGGGACGTAGCCCTCCATAACCCCCCCCCCCATCCATGTAGCTATTTATTTTTTTTAAACCTGAAAATTGAACCTGCATCCACAACTTATGTTGGCATCTTGTTCCACACTCTCACCACTCTCTGAGTGATGTAGCTCCCTATCCCGTTCCCCTTAAACATTTCACCTTTCACCCTTAACCCATGACCTTGAACTGTAGTCTCACCCATATTCAGTGGAAAATGCCTGCTTGCATTTACCCTATCTATACCAGTCATAATTTTGTGTACTTCTATCAACTATCCCTTCATTTTTTTTTATTCTCTAGGGGCAGGGGTTGCCAACCTTTTCTTTTTTGCACTGCGGACTAGTTAAATATTGACAATATTCTTGTGGACCACCAACCGTGAAAGGTTTCTTAGCCTTAGCAATATGGCTAGCCACTAAGTACAATGCTCTCAGAACAGCAGCACTTGTGGAGGTGGTGGCTCTCAGCACTTGCTTCTGTCCCGCTTGCTCACGTTTTTTTCCGCTCAAAAAACTCAACGGGTTTGTCTTTAAGTGCAGGGTGTTTGGACTCACAGTTTTGAGGGCTTTATTGCCTCATTAGACAGCTTGTCTCCACATATCACACATAGGGGGCTTGGAGCGTGCGAGTCACCAGTCGCATTAAAGCCATATTTTATGTACGACTCGTCGTATTTTCTGTTGAAGGAAGCTTTCATTTTTTTTTGCAGTCTCGGCCTCAGCTGCCTCTGCGTTATCATCATCGTTAGGCCTTTTATGGCCCCTACCACCTCTTCCAAAGAAACTCTCAAGCGACATTTGTTTTTTACTCAGAGTAGCTGTAGGTTAATGACCGACAGATGACCTCGCGTGCATAATATCCTTGCATGCATTCAACAGTGGGCGTGACAGGGAATGAGGAAAGGTGCAGCTGACTCATATCGTTTCATATCGCCAAATCATATTGTTTCCTTGCGGCCTGGTGGTTGGGGACCACTGCTCTAGGGAATAAAGTCCTAACCTATTCAACCTTTCCCTATAACTCAGGTCACATCCTGGTAACAACCTTGTAAATCTTCTGTGCACTCTTTCAATCTTATTGACGTCTTTCCTGTAGGTACTGTAGGTGACCAAAATGACAGAATAATGCAAATAAGGCCTCAAAAAGAGAAAATCTATGGAATATAAGGATATCACCTGTATACTGGTGAGACCCAACATAGATTAGGGGACCGTTTCGCTGAGCACCTACGCTCCGTTCACCAATAGAAGCAGGACCTCCCAGTGGCCACCCATTTTAATTCCACTTTCCATTCCTATATGTCAATTCATGGCCTCCTCTACTGTCACGACGAGGCCACACTCGGGTTGAAGGAACACCACCTTAAATTCCATCTGGGTAGCCTCCAACCTAATGGCACGAACATTGATTTCTCAAACTTCTAGTAATGCCACCCCCAACTTCACCATAACCTATCCCCTTTTCTGTCTCTCACCTTATCTCCTTGCCTGCCCATCGCCTCCCTCTGATGCTCCTCCTCCTTTTCCTTATTCCATGGCCTTCTGTTCTCTCCTATCAGACTCCCCATACTCCAGCTCTGTATCTCTTTCACCAGTCAACTTCCTAGCTCTTTACTTCATGCCTCCAACCTTCCAGTTTCATCTATCATCTTGTGTTTCTCTCTCCCCTCCTCCACTTTTAAATCTACTCAACTTTTTTTCTCCAGTCCTGCCAAAGGGTCTCAGCCCAAAACGTCAACTGTACTTTTTTCCATAGATACTGCCTGGCCTGCTGAGCTCCTCCAGCATTTTGTGTGTGTTGTTACGGCCTCACCAATGTCTTATACAACTTCAATGTAACAACTCAACTTTGAATTATGAAGGCCAATATGCCAAAAGCTCTAATTACGCCCCTATCTACTTGTGATGCTACTTTCAAGGAACTATGGATCTTTACTCCCAGATCCCTCTGTTGTACCACACTCCTCAGTCCAAGTTCCACCCCGGTTTGTCCTCCCAAAGTACAACTCACACTTGTCTGCATTAAATTCCATCTGCATTTTTCCAACTGGTCCAGATCCTACTGCAAGCTTTGATATTCTTCCTCACTGTCTGCTATGCCCCCAATCTTGATGTCATCTGCAAATCTGCTGATCCAGTTTACCAGACTGCATGTAATATTCTAATTGTGCTTTGACCTATGGTATGTGTTTATTCAGCATTATTTTCAGAGTTGCCTTATGTAAAGTTCTAGAAAGAATCTGGGGTAGAAAAGGACAAATATAAATAGTACTTATGTCTCTTTGAAATGTAGCAATGCAGCAGTCAATTTGTGCACAGTAAAGTTGCTAAGAACAGCAAAGTAAACTACCGGATGATGTACTTCACTGAGGTCAATTGAGTGAGAAATATGACGGGATATTGGAGAAAGATCATGTCTCTCTGAAGAAGTACCACAAGGTATTTTTAACTCAAGTGTGCAAAAGCTTGATAAAATATCAAAGGGGCCAGAAGGGCCTTCTACACTATATCGCTAAATAAGTTATAAATAAATACTCCATCTGAAAGTCAGACGCCCTGACATACCCTTGATTTTTTTCCCTTGTCCCCCCTCTTGCTGCGATAGAGCTTGAAATAGACTGTCCGTTTGATGAATCTAGAGTCAGTCATGCAATGTGACCTGCTGTCTGGAGTTGGCTGAAGGTAACCAGGGTCTTAATGCTGACCTGCACATTCACCTACTGGAACTTAAGGAGCTTCTAATTCTCACAAATTAAACTGACAAGTTGTAGAGAGGCTACTTACCATCCGCAGAGAATTTGTCTATAGCTTCATACAGAGTAAGGAAGTTCCCCGTTGATTTAGACATCTAACGGAAACAGAAATAAAATAGCTGAAAGTAAAATACGTGCGCACTCAATCCAGGGAAATCATGCAAAAACAAATGTAAATTATAGTGCACCTTATCTGAATTTAGTAGCAAGTGTCCATTCGCTCTTACAGCTTGAGGCCACTTTGTACTGCAATTTAAAAACAAAAGTTATCCAAGTAACATATGGTGCAAGATATATATACGTGAACAGTTTATGGAAGAAACAGTTCATATCAGTAATCACATACTTTCTGAATATGATCTCACCTGTCATCTGTCCACATGGCTACATGATTATACAGATAGTATGAGAGATGATTTGGAACCAAGTCTTTCCCAGAAACTCGCAAATCCACTCCATACCAATATTCAAATTCCATTTTCAGTTTGTCTAAACTCTTTTGTGGAATTTGAGTTTTTGGGCGAGGAGCATCCTTCAAAAAGATATAATCCCAAACTTCTCTAGTCATCTGTTCTGATCTAGGGGTACAAAGATCAAACATATCTGTTGTCATGGAAATAATTTAGAAAGAACATATTTCTACCTACAACACTAATTATTTTATGACTACTGCTAAGTTATTAATCAAAGTTGTTAAGTTCAAGGTTGGAATCAAAACTAGATTTCAGAGATGGAAAAACATTTCCAATACTGAAACACTCATATCTTGCATCTGATTGTTTGGAAATCCTGATGGTTCAGTAGCTTACTCATTAGTCTAGAGTGTGAGCTAGATATGCAGCCAAAGGCATGTTAGATGATCTTTAATTCATATTATTAAATATATATGTTTCATTAACTTGAAGCAAAAATTGAGAATAGATTACTTGTGCTACTTTCAAATTAAACTCTGGAATCAGGTATCTGTCCAATTATCATTAGTGGATTACACTCAATGTTCATTTAGAATCTGTCATAATTGCCAAGTGATATTTTGATTATGCAATCTTATAAACAATAATTTGCATTATAATGTAAGACATGAAGCTGTTCATTGCTTTAAAAGTTTATACTCACCTTATGCCCAGTGGACCAGATGTTTGACCATTCAGTGTTCCACCTTGTAATAGGTGAGCGATTGTGTAGTAAGCCATATAAATTGTGGAATCAGAGAGAGATTCTATCAGCCACTGATCATCCCATGGCAAACGGGAGCCTGAAAAAATAAATGCATTTATTTAAAAGCTTTGGCACTCCGAATTCTACAGCAAAATGCTATTCTACTATGTACTGAGAAAGAAAATATGAGGACACATAAGAATGGTAAAAAATTAAAATAGGCATAAAGTGACAAAAAGGTTACAGGGAGGCCTTGAAGGTGGGAAGGGATATAACTATGAAATCCCAAGATGCTGGAAGTGGTTGGGAATCATCAGGTTCAAGAACAGCTACTTCCCTTCAACCGTTCAGTTCTTGAGCCAACCAGCAAAACCATGACCATTTTTTTGTAATTGTGTTCTTTCTTGTGTAAGTTGCATGTAATTTATGCTTAATTTTAGTTTTTTTTCTTGTAAATCTTGCTGCAAGCTACTCAGTACACAAGGGCATCCATGTACTTATGCATATGACAACAAACTCGACTTTGAATTTCAGGAGCATCAGGGATGAACTGGCATAAAAATACCCACATGCTACAAAGTTATACAAATAAAGTTTGCACCCACAACAAAGAATAAAATACTTTTGAGCAAGTAATGCAAAAAAAAACAAGAGCACAATATTTATTAACTTTACTCTTTCACTGTTCAGGTTTTAAAAAGCTCAACATAGTATCATCTATTATTTCCTAATGTACTCTATCTTCTATTTTGCTCCTATTTATCTGAATGATTAAAAAACAGCAAATTTTAATTAAGTCCATAAAAATGAAATGCATCCTAAGGTAACTACACAGAAAAAAAAAACTGGCAGATTTACCTCAAAACCATAACATTGCAAAGATGTGGCACTGAGACGAGAATTAGAGGTCATAGGTTAAGGATGAAAGGTGAAATGTTTAAGTGAATACGAGGGGCAATAACTTCACTCAGGAGGGTGGCAAGAGTGTGGAATAAGCTGCCAGAAATGGTGGATACTGGTTCGATTCCAGCATTTAAGAGAAATTTTGATTAAGTATATGGATGGGAGGAGTATGGACAGCTATGGTTCTGTGGCAGGTCAATAGGACTAGGCAAGATAATAGTCCAGCACGGACTAGATGGGCTCAGGGACCTGTTTCTGTGCTGTAACGCTCTATAACCATGAGTATCACATAGATCATACACTTGCAAGGTTTGCATGAATAAGAACAAAATTCTTGTTGCATTCTTCATCGGTTGTATGTTTCTAGTCTGACAATTCATTATATTTGTTACACCAACCCAGGCCATAAGTTCTTGAGCAGGCATGATCTTGCAGCCAGTTAAGACTAGCTTCAAAGTTCCTCCTGGTTTCATCACAGAATCTGTAAAATTAGAAGAAGAACTCAGATTCCTTTTTAAATTATTACAATTATAACAATGGTAAAGGCAGATACAAAAACAGGAGCTACAAGCTGATAGTACTAGTGAAGCAAGCTGCTACAAATTAATATCTTGCAAGTTACAACCAGATTTCTCAACATTACAACCTTTTCAGCACAATGTTCCGTGTCAATTTAGATCATAAGACATAGCAGCAGAACTAGGCTATCCAACACAATTCAGTGTGGGGAGAGGGACTGCTGACATTTCAGGTCAAGACACTGCATTAGGTCTGCTCTCCCCATGGAGTCCTTTCAACAATATATGGTTTTTTTTGTTCCAGATTCCAGCAGTACTTGTTTCATATGTCTCCATTAAATTTGTTTGCCTTTCCTCATGTGCTACCTGATCTGCAGACCACTTCCAGGCTTTCAAATTTAACTAAACACTGACTGTGATCACAGAGCCAAGAAGATGCTTCAAATGAGAATGAATTTAGATGCTTTCATACCACACATTGCAAAGGGAATACCTTTACTGATTTGCTGATCAGGTTTTTCTCAAATATACTATGGCAGTGATTAGTATCGTTGGAACTGGGTTGACTAACTGCTATTAAAGTATATCCAAAGGAGGCTTTGAAAGAAAAAGATCAAAATATATGGTACTGTGACACATACAATGACACATACGTTTCCAACTTTGACAGGCAATCCATAGCTTGTTTCTTCCAGTTTTCTTCACCATAGTCCAGATACCTTATTAAAAATATATAAATCATAAATTAAATGAGAACAGTTTTCTACTGAGGTGGTGTGCAATTAGAATTATCTTTGAACAGAGACTGACAGTCACACCACACAAAATGGCCTCTCTCATTTATGTTTAACTCAATAAACTTATTTACTTATTCAAGATCATAAAATCAATGTGCTTTTGGAAGTAAAATTACTTTCTCAGAAACACTGACAAGAACTAAGGAAATGACACAGGTGTAACACTGGGCTGTATAGAATTTTTAAAAATCAGCTATTTTCCAGATATCCTTAAAGTAAACAATATAATGGACAGTCACTCCATGAGATGTTAAAGGACTACAGTTATTTGCAACACATACAAACAAGCTGGATGAACTCAGCAGGTCGGGCAGCATCCGTTGAAATGAGCAGTCAACGGATGCTGCCCGACCTGCTGAGTTCATCCAGCTTGCTTGTATATGCTGACTTGACCACAGCATCTGCAGTGTACTTTGTGTTTACAGTTACTTGCAAGTTCATCCAAAAGGATGTAGTGCAGTGGTTCCCAACCTGACGGCCACAGACCTCTTGCTTAATGGTATCGGCCCATGACATAAAGGTTGGGAACCTCTGATGCAGTGGAAAAGACTGGGAAGTTGAAAATATATACTTACCATTGATCACACAAAGCTACAACACACTCATCAGCAGACCTTGATATAACTTGCTTCTCAGGTTCCATGTAGATCATAGCTTCTTTCTAGAAGAGTTATTACACATTTGTTTTTAAGATAGTGATAAATGGAGTGCTGCAAGGACCAAGCCTATAGCATTAACACAGATGGTGGGTGGGGGTTGCAGAATAATTCTAATATGTCCAAGTTTACTGACGACACTAAATTCAGTAATAAGTTAAGCTGAGGCTATGTTCACAAGAACATAGAAGATTAATATATGCCAAGTAAAATTACATACTTTGTTAAAATAGAAAAGTTGATTCTGTTTTGAATTCCAGATAGTGGTAAATTCTGGTATTTAAAAGGGACTTCCATGACTTTGATTAAGAATAACAAAAAGATAATGTGCAAGTACAGCATGTTATTAGAAAAGCAAATGATGTCATAGTCTTCATTACAAAGGCACTGGAGTTCAAAATAGAATATTATTCCATCTATATACAGCTTCAGTGAGAATGCCGCCTAGGTGCTCTGTATAGTTTTGATCATATGTAAGAAAAACCCATCTTATTGAAGTCCAAGTGAAAATTCAATGGACATGTTCCTAATACAAAGAAACTGTTGCACAAGAGAAAGAAATAGGCCAGAAAATTGAAGTGTTATTTTTCATTTAAAAGGGATGAATGTACAGGATGGCAATAGGAAGAAATTCCTCCACTTAAACAGTTGTGAATCTGGAATTTTATATCCTGAATTACTGTTAAATCATTGCATACTTAAAACAGTGGCAGATGACCTTTTGGAAATGATGGGAATCAAAAGATCAGATTATATCAAGAGCTACTAAATAATTTTAGAGGTGAGAAAGCTGAAAGGTTTAAATCTGGTACTATTCAATGTTCTGGTACATTAAGACCTGTGTAATTTTAGTCCACTTTTCTTCCTATTCCTCTCATCCATCAATATTATTATTCTGATAGCACGTGGCCATTACAAACTTAGTATTCCATTCAAACCTAATCAATGAAGAAGGTCAACTGTGCTAGCAGTTTAAAGCCACTCAGCACCTGATACAGTAAATCAATCCAACAAACTGGCAACTCAGCAGTCACAATATTTCTGATCTGTATGGTTGTTTAAAGTTGTTGCTGAATAAATTAAAAGCAAAACTTACATTGTCTATCATTTTTTGTTGAATTAGCTTCTTGACTTCATGCACCTTCTGTCCTTTGAACCCATCCACAAGCATTACCTACATCAGAAAAAGCTTTATAAATATTCAATCAGTTATTACCCTGACCTAATTTGCCCTCAAGTTAAAATGAATAAGAGGTCTGTGAGGGCTTGATCTTAAATGAAAAGTAATTACTCTCTGCAAAGCAACAATTGCATTAGTACCTTCTACTAATTATACAGATTTATCATAGCAGTAATGATGCACCAATACATTTTGACCTAAAGCACTCTTTACAAACAATCCTGAAGCTGACTACACATAGGCATAGTGTCACAGCTAGAATAACTGCTTCCTCACACCTCCAAAAACTTCAAGTACTGTCTGTATGATGTTAGTACACGCCCCATGATTGCAGATGTTCAAGCTGCATTCCATATGCTGCAGATATCTGGGTTCATAGATTAACTGGCCGTAGAAATTGCCCCTGGTGCGAAGGTGAGTGGTAGAATGGGAAATTGGAATTAGCACATGGAATGCGTGCACTCAGTGGTCCAAGGATCCTGTTTCCATGCTGTATAACTATGACCAGTGGCATTGCAAAGATCAAGTGGAAATTAAAATAAGTGTGGAAATATATTACTCACCCCTTCATAAAAACCTTTCAGGTAAACTTTCTCTTTGGCCTCTGCAAGCTTTTCCCTATCATTTTGACTTTGAATCTTCAATTGATCACACACAGTTGGTGCTGAGAGGTTTCCATAGCCTGGGATTTCAATAATAGGAACCTAAAAACAAGCAGCACGGAAAATAAGACATTACTAAATAGCACTCAAACTCAAATACATTGCATGTCTTCATCCTCACTATAATGATGAGAAACACACAGATCTATCAAATTCAAAGCTCACGAGGACCCTCTAGTGACAGGCTTGGTTACTTCAACATTGAGTGAAACCTTCAATAAACAGATTCTAATTGATTTTCAAGTCAATTTTAGTAGATCGGTTAGTCTAATTTCCAATTTTATGCAGCTCAAAGGGGTTACTTGGGAGTAAGTGGGAAGAATGAGCCAAGAAATTTTCAAAGAACGGATCTCATTTTGAAATGGAAAATAGTATTACATCTGCACAAACCAGGCAATACTAGAACTACAAATTGGACTGAGAAAATGGTTACTTAATGAGAATCGGGGATTTGGGGATATTCTCTCCAAACTGGTAGACAAGGTTAACAGTAATTACACATCACTATTTGAATAAGAGCCACAATAAAGATAGACTTACTTTGGGTCTTAACAGGACATAAGGGGAAATATGAGCTAGCTTCTCATTTATTGTTCAGTTTAGGAATACTCACTGGTTCAAAGGGTAGGACCTTTTCATCAGAAATTCTGTACTTCTCCCTCAGTGCCTAAAAAAAAACAAAAAACTTAAGCTCTTTCAAAATTCAATATGCAATAATAGCAGCATGTTAGTTGCAAGTGTTACAGGTGTAGTTAAAACTTCCTTTTTTAAGTGAAGCTGCTCCTCTCACCAGCTGTTTAATTGTCCACATACACTTATAACTAGTGGTGGCAAAGACTGCAGAGTTTAGATCTGCTGTTTGGCAAATGTTTGGCCTATTTTGTACTTTCAAAAACAGGCATCTCACTTTCAGGCCCATGTCGTACAACTCCTCCAGACACATTTTTCTTCAGTGAACCAGGTTTGGCATCTTGGCCTAAGGATAATGGCCGAGAAAAGGAAATGCTGATAAAACAGATTGCAAAGGACAGCTGCAACATGGGATTGGCTTCTGTTCTGAACTCTCTATGACATACTGCTCACCAGCTGCAACCAAGCCCATGAACAGAACAAAAGGAAATCGACAAGCATAGATGTTCATTTCCAGTGCAATTTCCCCCTTGAGCTTCACTCCAAACAGGAGGAAAATCAAATATAAATTACAGCCAGACTGACTATAGGCACTTCATACACAAGTACTCTTCACAGAAACGTACCAGCTAAAATTTGATACCAAAATAAGTCAAGGACTTCCACAAAATATTCATCTGAAATTTGGCATCCTTTGAAAACTCTGCATGAGAACAATGACTATTAACTTAAGTACCAGAGGTTATACAATTCCAGCAATCAAGCAAGGACTTAATGTCTTCAGCACTGAGAATGGATTATCAGTAATAAAAAGGAAAATTACAATATACCTTCTTATTCTTGAGGTCTCGGAGAGCTGCAATGTCATCTGGAGCATCAGATGGAACACTGGTAACAATGCCAGTGCCTGTTGAGGGAAGAGAAAAAAAACACTTGTGCAAAAATGGAGACTGTCAGTTGCTTAGATAGGTAGTTTTTGAGTTTCCAAATCTGAATCAGTTCTATACGCTAACATCTGGTATAAGAACATGGAGTACCTTTTTCTTCTTTGATGGTGAGCATAGGAAGAGCATAGATAACATTGTAGGATGTCAAAGGAGCACTCAGTGACACACCGAGGATGTCCTGGAGAAAAACATAAAATATGTTCAAATCAACTAGAATAAATATTTTTTTTCCATTTTCAGTATTTTCTGCTAAGATCGTATAATATTCACAATATTGCGGAGCTTTCAGAAAAAGACATTTCATTCAAAAGTATGCACAAATCACCAATGTGCAGTAAGTACTTCCTTAGAAGGTTGGCGTCATTCAATGTCTGCAGTGAGATGCTGAAGATGTTCTATAGGTCAGTTGTGGAGAGCGCCCTCTTCTTTGTGGTGGCGTGTTGGGAAGGCAGCATTAAGAAGAGGGATGCCTCACGTCTTAATAAGCTGGTAAGGAAGGCGGGCTCTGTCGTGGGCATAGTACTGGAGAGTATAACATCGGTAGCTGAGCGAAGGGCGCTGAGTAGGCTACGGTCAATTATGGAAAACCCTGAACATCCTCTACATAGCACCATCCAGAGACAGAGAAGCAGTTTCAGCGACAGGTTGCTATCGATGCAATGCTCCTCAGACAGGATGAAGAGGTCAATACTCCCCAATGCCATTAGGCTTTACAATTCAACCGCCAGGAGTAAGATATGTTAAAGTGCCGGGGTTGATTGTATTTAATGTATTTAAGTAAACTACTTAAGAACTTTTTAAAAGCTATTATTAATGCTTTTTGAGAGAGTGATTTAGATGCATATCATATTTTTACTGAGTTAAGTATTGTATGTAATTAGTTTTGCTACAACAAGTGTATGGGACATTGGAAAAAATGTTGAATTTCCCCATGGGGATGAATAAAGTATCTATCTATCTATCTATCTAGAACTTACCTCTCCAATTAGCTCCATCACCAAAGGCACTTTTCCATTCTCTTTGGTAAACCCCTGGAAAGACATATTCCTTGCTGCCCGCTGTGTACAGATAAATACGTCTCCATTCATTATTTCAAAAGCAATATACCTCATGTCAGGGCGAACCCAGCAATTGGTTTGTCCAAACATGGTCTCTGGTCTTAAAGTAGCAGCCACCAGAAAGACGTTTTTACCTTTAAGGCCACTGCAAAACAGAAAATGAAACCGATTGCCTAAGGTGGATAGCAATTATGTTTTTTTTGCCACATATAAAGTTGAACTTTTTCCCCCAATTATTCTATCCCCAGCCTCAGATTTTAAATGAATTTTGTGCATTGTAATAATAGCTACACAATATAACACCCAATGAAACATCTATTTTACTGAGATTCACAAATATACAGGCAGTCCCTGAGTTAGGAACGTCCCACTTACGAACAACTCGTACTTACGAACGGCCTACCATGAAGCCTATTATATTAAAAATTTGTTGGCTTGAGGAAGGAGAACACCGTCCACCATTTTAAGTCAGATCACGTTGCAGCTAACACTGTGTTGAGTGTGTAACTTTGTATTTGGCTTAAATTTTTCTTAGCAAGATTCACCTTGACCACCCCCCCCCCCCACCTTTCCAGTCAGCACCGCCCCCACGTCCCATTTAACCTGTCTCATTGCGGTTGGACTTTAGGACCCGGGAGAGCTCAGGATCCGCAGCCTGCAGCTGCTGCTGAATCTGCAGTGTTTCTGTTCCGTTGACGGAAAACGATCACGATTGAAAATAAAGTGGAAATAATAAAGCGATCAGAAAGAGGTGAAGCGCCATTGGTCATTGGAAAATTGTTAGGCTACAGTTGGTCAATGATCGGAACAATTTTAAAGGATAAAGTGAGAATAATGGAGCATGTGAAAGGCCCTGCCCCGATGAAAGCTACAATTATTACTAAGCAATGCAGTGGTTTAATTATTGAAATACTTAGGTTTCTTAAATGTTTTATATGCATAGAACGGTAAAATATATACTATATACTAAGACAAACGTTTGACTAACTGACGCTAAATAATACCGGATGAGCCTGTTCCGACTTAAAGACAGACTTAGGAACGGAATTCATTTGTAACCCAGGGACTGCCTGTACTCAATAACTGAAGCATGATTAAACAATGTCAGATGAGGGAAGTTGGTTCAACAAAGAAGCATTTGCAGGAAGAATTATCATTTTTTAAAATCATGTCCACAGCAGGCAAAAAGGAGAGTAATAATCTGCTGCAATGTTAATGCAGATTCAATTAAAATCTCTTGGAAATTCTGTAAATGGAGAAATATATGCCTGTATAATGTGTAACCAATGTGTCACCCAGCTAAAAAGAGATGGTATTAATAAATGTTAGCCTCATCAACATTACAAACTGTCTTGCCTTTAATGAAATACTATCTAATTTGTTAATAAATCAACAAGTGGGTCCTTAATTATGGATTGTGACCAATGTCCTAAAAGATGGTCAACAAAACAAAATGTAAATGCTTTTCAACTCCCACTCAATATGATTTACTGGACTAGGAGTTTCTGCAGTTCTCAATTACACTCCATAATCGAATGATATTTTATATTAAAAAAACTTTATTAATCCAATTTTTCCTCCAGTGTTAGTTTACCTCACCAAATTCTTAAATATCCTGTGTAATGATATATTACTACGGTCTTTAAAAACAGGTCAGGCAGCAGTAACTTAATTTCAGAGATGGAAGGTCAAATTCAGACACTAAATGAGATAAAAATCAACTTGCTTATTCACAAGTGAAAATTGTACCTTAGTTTTGCAGGATAAGGCTCAAGGATCTTCATTTTAATTAAAGTATATTCCTGAGGTCCCACACCCTGAAACAAAACCACAAAGTAAATGAGGTAGAAATAAAGTGCTCAAGCGATGCCTATTTCTTTGGTTTATTACACATAGAGATCATATCATTGCAATAGTTTACTTGAGAAGGTCACCATTTCAAACTTCTGTCAATTCCAATACTATTTATAATTCAAAGCACACAAAATTTTCAAGGAGATTGTGGATGGGTCATGATAGATTACAAAATACATCAAGTAAATGCCTGGATAAAGGGTAGTGAGTTTCTGTCATGTATATAATAAATTGGTCAATGTATTTTAATGACTGGTTTCCAGAATCAATCATGATTTGCTTCTTACGGCAAAGAATACATAGTGAAGTTTTACAATACAGAAGCTAACATTCAAAGGAACTACTTATGAAGCATTTCTAGACATTTAATCTGCCTAGACTGGCATTGATGAATTTTTGATCCGTACAGCTATAGTATAAAAGTGTGCACAAAACGGACATCTTAAAATTGAGGGTAACGGAGCGTGGAAAGAGAAACTATTAAATGATTAATTGTTGTTGGGGTACAACTTCATGACTATATCCATCTTCTGGAGTTATTCTGCACTCATACAAATTTACAGACCATGAACTGTAAAGGGTGAGCAGTCAATAACTACAGTAAATACTTTTATTTATATTTGGCAATTAGTGTCAGAGATGTTGTTTCTCCAGGATCCTAAACTGTGAAATAGGTACAGTCCTATCCTCGGATTCAACTAAGTGTGGATCGAAATATTCCCAAAAAAATTCCAGAAAGTTCCAAAAAGCAAAACTTGAATTTGCCACATGCTGAGCACTACGCTGAATCCACACAAATGAGTGATGTGTAGGCATACCCTGCTGTAGCCTCCCGCCATTTCACAGATCCTCAGTCTCTCTCCAGCACTCGTTGTTTGAGCATTGTTCGCCTCGCGTCTCGTTCATTCGCTACTTGTGTTGTGAGCAAGAGGAAGGAGCTTAAGGCTAATAAGGGATAGCTGGCTAGCTATGTAAAGCGCTACAGCCTCAAGAACTTAAAGATCATGGGAGAATCAGCATCGGCTGATGCCGAGGCAGCATCAGCGTTCCCAGAAGACCTACTATGGTTGCGTCTGTACTGAACATGTACAGACTTTTTTCTTGTCATTATTCCCTAAACAATACAGTATAACAACTATCTGCATAGTATTTACATTGTATTAGGTATTATAAGTAATCTAGAGATGACTTAAAGTATACGGGAGGATGTGCATAGGTTATATGCAAAACTACGCCATTTTATAGGAGGGACTTGAGCATCCGCGGATTTTGGTATCCGCAGGCGGTCCTGGAAACAATTCCCTGCGGATATTGAGGGATGACTGTAATTACTATAAATATGTTGGCTTGCTGTTTAACCATTGTTCGCTATACAACATGTTTCTTAAGTTATAATTGAAGGCAGTAACTTACTAAGTGTCAAGTTTATGAATGTTTATTAAGTTACAGCCTTCAATTATAGCTTAATGGAAATTATAATTTCAATTTATAACTTTTTTCATATAAAACATGCAAAAACACATGAAATATTCAACAATGGAAACTGTACCAATGATAAGGAGATTCTGTCATAATCCTCTGTTTCTCTTTCCATAGATGCTACCTAACCTGCTGAGTGATTACAAAATTTTCTCCTTTTAAACGCTTTTCCGAATTGAACTACCAGTAGAACTCCATTTTTATGTTAACTATTCCAACTATTCCAAATTGGGCACGGACTAGAAGGGCCAAGATGGCTTGTTTCGGTGCTGTAATTGTTATATGGTTATAATATGAAATTGCAATGCCAAGCAATTCAAAGAGCAACATTTCCCACACTCTTCCCTTTCTTCATTATATCCAATTGCAATAAAGAAAGTCTGAGAATATCTGCAGAATACAGGTGTAATTTTCTAAATGACCAGAATATTGATAATGGTCATATTTTGCCTAAGCATGAACTTTGTGAAAATATTGACATTTTTAAAATGTCAAAATGATACATTTATGGGCAACACACAATTAATTCTACAGATTTACAATAAATATTCGCATAAGGTACGAATTAACCACATCCTAAGGTTCCCTACCAGAAGCAAAGACTCCAAGTACCAGATAATTTACAAATAGAACTGTTTTGATTTCCTTACAACTTTAGTTTTTCCCCTCCAAAAGGGTTGACTGTAACCAATGATAATAAAATTAAATGTGTATAAATTTGTTCCTCACAATTAGTCACAGGTTGATTTGAAACTTGGAGAGATGTAGGTACAACGAAAACAAATCAAAGGTGATAAGCTAGATTATTTTCAGCTATAGATGAAAATTAATTCTATAACAAATGGTTTTCATTGGATTGCTGTCACCTACATTCCTACCTCTCCAGTCTGTCGATCATGATCCATGCACGGTTGCCCATCCTTTGGAGAATAAATAGTGTATCTGAAAAGGAGGATTTTGTAATCAATTTCTATTCGCAGCATTACAAATTTGAAGGGAAAAGTTTACAGATAGCTGTTGCAATATGCTTCTTAGAAAATTATCAAAAGTAAAATACAAAAAGAAATAAAAACTGTTGGACATAAAGAAATTTCAATATTTGATATCATGAGTTAAGTAATGAACTATGATCCTCTATCTGATACTCAAGAGATGATGCAGTAATACTCAATAAACAGTTGTTTGGAGTTTGTTTTCTGATTTCTTGCAGCTCTCAAGACCAAAGATTGTAATATACATACTCTAGACAAATGGGACATTAAAAAAAATATGAAATAATTAACCAAGGAACAAAAAGTACAAAATATCATAAAAAAGACAAGAACAGTTAAGTTGCGTAGCCCAAGTAAGTGTTCCTTCTCTAAACAATTGCAGTAAAAAGTCAAAGAACTGAACTTTTAAATTTATATTTGACATATAATAATAAAGAAATTTCTGAACAGACTGCAAATTGGTGAGGACAGCAAACTAGTCATGTGCGAGACACAGAAGTCAATACAAAAGATTAGAAAAGGGGGGTGGGAGAAGATTAGTCTTTGCAATTGGAATGAAATCATTTCAATGATGAGGGACGAAATGAGAAGCACGTAATAGTTGATACAAGTAAAATTGGGAAACAGATAAAATGGGAGTGGAACACAAGTAAAAGCTCTGAAGTAGCAAAATGATTAGATGAGTCTGCAGGAAATACCGATTGCTTTGAACGAGGGGATATTTCTTCATTACATTTAGATAAGCAGTCCACCGTATGAGAGAAAGTGGTGAATTTCTTTAGAGCATTCAGGATCATCTACACCAACAGAATGCTCCAAAACCAACAAGGAGAAGATTCACTGTAACCAACAAACTCATCAGCACCAATGATTTTCAACTAGAACCTACATGTTTCAAGACTTATGTGGAACATTTGCAGAAGGAAATGAGCCTTGTTTGAAAGAATTTAACTAATTAAATAAGAAGATCAAACTACTATCAATGAAAGTGAGAAAACCAGATGAATGAAAATCCAAGAATGAAAATGTTGGAAAGAAAACCAGAAACAGGAATCCCTAAAACGGGGGTGGAAAGTCTAACAATACCATTTGCAGGTGGATGAGAGAGAGCGAGAGAGAGAGCAAGAGACAGAGAGAGAGTGTGTGTGTGGAAAGGGGGGCTAAAAGAAATGCGGGTTGAAGAAAAGGGGATTAGTGTACTCTAGATGGGTGCTTGATGGTTACTTGGTGAGTCAAACGACGTGTGACATTATGATAAAGAGAGGCACAATTAGATAGATGAAACTGGTTAACAAATGTGGCCAATGAAAATATTAAATCAAAATCTAAAGCATACAGAGAGCTAAAAGCTGGTGGTAGACCAGAGGATTAGATACTTTCCCAGGAACAAGCAGCAAACAATAGCTAATGAGGGAGAAACTGATTATATGAGTAAATGGGTAAGCAGAATCAAAACAAACCAGATCTTCTATGGATATCTGAAATGGAAGAGGATACCTAAGGAAACTGTGGGATCCCTGGAGAGTGAGAGTGGGCAATTTAAAACAATACTTGACATTAGACTTCATGCTGGAGGACATTGCAAATATCGTAAGGAGAACAGATGGACTAGTTTCAAACAGAAGGGAAGAACTTGTAACAGTCCTTCTCATGACGCTCAGAATATTGGGAAAAAGAAACTATTGGGATGAAAAGCAAACAAGTTACCAAGACCTAAAACTCTGCATCAAAAGATTTTGAAGAAAGAGTCTGCAGAGATGACAGGAATATTAGTTGAACATTTTGAAAATTCTTTAAGTTCCAGGAGTGTACCAGCAGAATGGAAACTGCAAACTGATACTTCAAGGAGGATGGGAGATAAAACCTCTGATATAATTTCTGCCTTTGAGTTTATAATACTCATTGTACAGATATCATGATATCATTATGGGTGCAAAAGGAAAACAGGAAATAACATTAGCATTTGATGTCCAGTTTTCCCAATGTAAAGAACCTTATCAGGAAATGGTTGAAAACACCCACAAGACATCCTCAAAACTGAACATTACGAGCTATCAAAGCAAAAATGGAAATTTTTCTTCATTACACCAAAAAAAAAACACTTCTAAGCTAACTAATTTCAAAACATATTTCATTTTGATTAGCACCGAGAGAACAATACCTTTTTCCAAACTTGACCTTCTTCTTTTCTTTTAAAGTCACAAATTGCCACTTGACAAATGAATCATAAAAAGGGTTTGCATCTGTAGTGATGAAGGAGCGCCGCCAATCAACCTGTTAAGAGTTCATATAATCTAAAATTAAATTCTACAATATTGAACTACAATCAACATAATATTAAATGATCGAACCTTGCAAATACATATTAATACAGAATAATCCCCAAATTTCATTTGAACTCAAGCTGGTTTGAACTCAAACTCAAACTCAATTACTCCAATAATTACTCCAAGAATTGTCAAATGTCAGTTTATTGATCTCAGCTGCTGGGAGTCGTGCTTTTATTCTCACTGGCATTGTTATATGCCTCAGATGTCCACAACAGTCTAGAGAATTTCTTCCTCCCCCACCCCCCCCCCCCCCAACTTGGCGGCTCATCTTAACCAGTGCCAGGTGCTCAGAATTGTGAGCGCTTGTTAATTATTAGCACATTATATTGTAAAGCCTCCATCAGAAAATATACACTGATATATCTACTCCGATATGGACACATTATCTTTACAGATAACAGTAGAATTTCATTTTCTTTTCATTTGCAATCAAAAATATAGTTTGGAACAAAAACTACAATTAACCTGATTACACATTTCCCACAAATTGGGAAGCACAATCTCATCTTAATCCTTAGAACTTTGTGGACATAAAGAAAAGCAGTAACAAATGCAGGACAGAAGCAGAAACCATAGCCCAATTCAAAATTAACAACAAAATGCTGGAAATGTTCAGCAAGACAGTGATACCATCTGATGTGCTGAATATTCTCAATGTTTTCTGGTTTAACTGCAGATTTACAGCAACCACAGCCTTTTGACTGCATTCAAAAATGCTTTTCCTGGACCATCCACTTTATTCCAAGAGAGGTGGAGATTATGGCTGACTTTCCAAATTCTCTTGATCTACCAAACAGGAATTATTAGTTATCTTCTGCTGTTCCTAACCAAGTACTGATAATAGAATTTATATTTTGGTGTAACTGGATTTAAGCAAATAAAAAAGGCAAACGTTTACTTAATGATGTGGGAAGCAAATACATGCTAATAGCTGGGTTTACTATTGGCACGTGAGTAAAATAAAACAGACCTTCAATCCCATTCTTTTAAGAT
Organism: Hemitrygon akajei; assembly: GCF_048418815.1. Taxonomy (NCBI): domain Eukaryota; kingdom Metazoa; phylum Chordata; class Chondrichthyes; order Myliobatiformes; family Dasyatidae; genus Hemitrygon; species Hemitrygon akajei. The sequence continues at coordinate 24,292,633 of NC_133138.1, read as the reverse complement.
CCTGGACAGCCAAAACTGGAAAGTAACCAAGCCAGTGTTCAGCTTCTGCAAATTTCACAATTTCTTCATTAGTCAGGCCCAATGATTTCATGATATTCCACTGGAACTTGGCTTGGCCTGCTTTAGCAGCTGCTTTACTCTGGAACAGACAGAATAAAATGATCAGAGAAATCATCCAACAGAAAAGACTATCTGAAATCACAACGTGTTAGATTCTGAATCTTCTGAAGTGGAGCTAATAACATTACGTGCATGCCAAATTCATAGAAACATAGAAAACCTACAGCACAATACAGGCCCTTCGCCCCAAAAAGCTGAGCCGAATATGTCCTTACCTTAGAACGACCTAGGCTTACCCATAGCCCTCTATTTTTCTAAGCTCCATGAATCCATCCAGGAGTCTCTTAAAAGACCCTATCATTTCCACCTTCACCACCGCCGCCCTGCAGCCCATTCCACGCACTCACCATTCTCTGCATAAAAAAGCTTACCCCTGACATCTCCTCCGTACCTACTTCTAGCATCTTAAAACTATGCCCTTTCGTGCTAGCCATTTCAGCCCTGGGGAAAAGCTTCAACTATCCACACTATCAATGCCTCTCATCATCTTGGACACCTCTATCAGGTCACCTCTCATCCTCCTTCGCTCCAAGGAGAAAAGGCCAAGTTCACTCAACCTATTCTCATAAGGCATGCTCCCCAATCCAGGCAACATCCTTGTAAATCTCCTCTGCACCCTTTCTATGGTTTCCAGGTCCTTCCTGTAGTGAGGTGACCAGAATTGAGCACAGTACTCCAAGTGGGGCCTGACCGGGATCCTACATAGCTGCAACATTACCTCTTGGCTCTTAAACTCAATCCCACGATTAATGAAGGTCAATGCACCATATACCTTCTTAACCACAGAGTCAACCTGCATAGCAGCTTTGAGTGTCCTATGGACTCAGACCCCAAGATCCCTCTGATCCTCCACACTGCCAAGATGCTATATTCTGCCATCATATTTGACCTACCAAAATGAACCATCTCACACTTATCAGTGGAAATTGGGGGTACATGGTTGTTGCTACTTTTGACTCTTTCAAAATCGACAAGATTTTGGAAGGGACATTAGATAGTCAAACCCAAATGATCTTGAAACTCCTGCACTTGCCCTGATGCTTCAATCACTCTCATCATTTCAATCAGTGAACAATGGGAGCTATAATCAGTGAAATGGGGTGAAACATTGGCTTGCGCACCATCCTGCAAGCTTATCACCTCAAGGTTTGCTCATGCTGCCTCTGGCTCCCAGAAACTCAGAGACTGCAAAGTGCTGAAGCACCCAAACAGCAAAACAAAATCACAAAGGTTTCCATGGTTTCTGTGAGTTTAGAGCTGAGGGCAGTGCTAGATTTCTTTGGATTTAGAAGAAACATCAGTGTGAAGTATCTCTAGCCTGTTGTATTCAGTTTCTAATGCTGACCACTATGCCTCTGGCTCTCAACCTTGCCCGTTTCTTTGTGCTTCTTCAGAAGAGCCTGGACAGAGCATCTTGAAACTTCAGTCTGCCACAACATTGGTGCTTGGGTGAGAACTTTCTGATGTAAGACAATCACCTTGAGTTTTATTGCTATGCTCCCTCTTGCCATGGTGTAAGAACTGATGATTCGAAGGTTAAACTGTCATATCTGCCACAGTCACTTTTAGGTTTGGTTTCTGTTTCAGTTTATCAATTTAGTTCATTCAGCTCATTATGTCATTGATCATTAGTACCTATTTGCTCTCTGTTTAATCGTGCACTGGGCTATATGCTTAAAAAGTAATCACGTTTTAATTTGCTTAATATGTTATTTTCTTTAACAAAGTACAATGATTTCTCTGAAACATTTAATCTAAAATTTGCTCTTTTCTACTGACACACTGATACAGGAGACAAAATAAACATCTAGAACAAAATTTATATAAAAAATCTGGAGTGTCTAAGACTTTTGCACAATACTGTACACACATTTTGAAATGAACAGAAAGAGCTGATGTTGTGGAAGATCAGTATTCAGTACGATCAAAGCGTGCCCTTCTGTTATGATTCCGGGGTCACCCCATAGCTATGAATCTCTCACATTAACAGTATTCCCCAGATTGTACAAGAAACAATGGCAATGATGAAATGGCCAGTGACCTTAAACTCAATACTGTAAACCCAAAATACATAGCAAGCACAAGTCTGATTCCAAAGTACAGTCTTCATGTAAATAACTACTTATGTCATCTCCCAGGATCTACACCAAGACCTAAGTTAGCAAGTGAAAGATGAACCCATTATAATCATTATTAACTATTATTAATAATTTTCAATTAATTTTCATTAAAATGTAATTTGCCTCTACAATATTTCCATGTCTACTCTCTCCAAACTAAATTTTGAGAAGGTCTTTACTTTGTATAAGAACATGCTCTAATCATGAATTCAACATACCAGTTACTTAATACAAAGAGATATGTATCAAAATGGAATGTACATTTTTATTTGAAACACAAATAAAATATCATGATTGAACATTTACTACCAAAGACTAAGTGTGCAATACTACCTACCTTCTTCCCTTTTGCCTTGTCTATAATGATTCCTTCTTCAGTTTTTGAAGGTTTCTCTTCCTCCTCTTCCTCTTCTGGGAACTGAGGTGGATAACCATATAATTCCAGCTCTCGCTTCAGTTTGTCAGCACAAGCCTAGAAATAAATTCATAATTGCAGGGAAGAGTTATTCATAAATTGAGTTGGTATCCAGGTGACACTTTGATTTTGTTAGTCAGTTTTAGAAATTCACAGCCAAATTAGAAGTTGATTTAGGTTTTCAAGTGGAATGCGGTCATTATCTACTTTTATTTTGGTTTTAAAATGGCATAGCCACCGGTCATATAATGGCATCCACACAGAACTTCGAGACGAGTGGTCCTAGGTTTAAATCCGGCCAACTCCTTGCACGCTCTCCATCCATGCTGGGTTGAACATTGAGCTAATAAAAACTCTAAGTACAGGCTATTACACAGTCATAGGATAGGCACTTCAGATCCAAAATCAATTTATTCCATTTAGTAAGGGATACACTGACCATAAGCTATTTGTTCCAAGCTAAATCAATAGTTATTATAAACTTCCTACCCATAAAAGTTTATATCCATAAGCCACTTTAGGAACTCAAAACAATTACCTGTTTCTGAGTTTCTCTTTTGGGAATACAAGTGTGGTATAAAGGTTCACATTTAGATGGATCCAAGGTAGGGAACTCAATACTGATGAATTAGCCTCAATACTCTAAGCTAGTGAATGCAGAAAGAAAATCTATCCAATTTCACCATTCCAATGAAGTGAATAGTGAATGCAGGATTGGGTCCAGTTGTGTACTTCACCCCCAATATATAGCTTAATGCTGGGTGGCTGCACTCATATATCAATGATGTTTAACTGGCCAACAGGTTGTTGTCAACAATTGTTACGAGTACCTGAGACTGCTGAAGTGTTTTAGAAGATGGTAGAGTTAAAAAATGAGGAAATGGATAGTTTAAAACTAGACTGAAACAGTTAGCTCTGTCTAGCCAGTGAACATACCTGTCACATGCATTTGTCTTTTGTTTTTAATGGAATATGATCTGATGGTTCCTTAAGGTTGTTATAGCCGGGTGTGGTAATGCAGACAACCTCTCACTACCCATTAAATTCTCCAAGGGGGGCATGCCTCAAATAGCCTTGACAACTAAGTCTAGCTCCTGGCCTTTACAAGTGGCTTAGCTACTAAGCCTGGTGGAGCTGTTTCTACTGACAGGAGAGGGGCAAAGGCAGGTACTGGTGCCTTAAAACCAGTCGCTTCGGGCAGATGGCACAGGTCAGCCATGGCTGGCAGCTCATCTAGGAGACAGAAAATTCTGATCTCAAACCTCCACTGCCTTGCGGCTATACCCACTCATGGGCTTCAGGAGTAAATCCCGAGGGAGAAATCCTGAGCTGGAGTCCCCAAGTCTTACATTGAGTTCAATGCTGACTGGCAATTCCTACGACACTGCTGCATCAGTCTCTGCCATTCCTTTGGGTTCATCAGAGGAGTAGAGAGGGGGAGCTTGATACATAGGCAAGAGCTTGCTTTCCATATCATAATGCCTTAGCTTGTGCATCTAGACAGCTAGGATGCAAGTTCCACGGTCAACTTTGACTGATGGAGGCCTCGGATAATGTGATATGTTTAACTTTCACTTTAAACTCACTTAACCTGCTTTTCATCATCAACTGGAATTCAAACTATATTTTTCGTGAAGCTTAAAATAATAAACAGAATAACTTCAGCAGCAAGGCAATTGATCATCTCCATTTTCTTCCTCTGATGTCACTTGGGTGGTCAAAGCAGGGATGAACCACTGACAATTACTTTCTTACCTATTGAACTGTAGCCAGAAAACAACTTGTTCTTTGTTTTTCCCCTCCCGTTGCGTTTCATCACCAAGCTTCTGCTCTGCTGGTTCCACAAAATCAGAGCGTGGCGCTAAACAGCAACTCCTTTGCTTGCATCTTCAGAAACAGCTCCATTTCTATCTCTGATATCTCTTTTTTCCTTTTCAAGTTTCTTTTGAAGACCCTGACCTGGAGTTACACTCTGACTTTGGTTCTTTGTGAGAATAGGACCCACTCTCAAGGCCTCACAACCGGCCGCTTGTTGACATCCCAAGGACATGGCCTGGAAGACTATTAGGTAGAGAGAGAGCCTGTGGTATATCAAATAACCGGGTTTGGGGGGGGCAGGGGTCGTTGCCTTGCTGTAGCTTGTGTGTGGGACAGGGGAGTTGGGAGAGGGGAGCTGGGGGGGGGGGGTTTGGGATTCTATTGTTTAACTGTAACTCATTCTTTGGGCTTTTGTGGATGTTTGCAAAAAAAAAAGAAATTCAGGATGTATATTACATACATTTCCCTGACATTAGATGCACCTCTTGAAAATGTATATTGATTAGACTCAGGTTACTCTCACCTGTACCTTCCTTATCCCTTTCTACTATATCTCATTCATTTCACATCATGACTGACGTACTGTATTTCACGTGTGGAAATCTCCTCCAGCAAAATATTAAGAATAAACATGTTGTTTTTCGCGCTACAAATTTCATTCCTTTACCACTATTTCCAAACTATCTCCCTCTCTTTTAATTCCCCAGACTTATATCTTTGTTCTGGTAGCTAATCAAGACCCACAAATTTTACAATCTTGGTGTGCTTTCAATTATAAAATATATTTCTGTCATGGTGTAGGCCCTGAAATTCTTCATCTAAATCTCAGCACTCTTATCCTTGAAGGGGGCAGCATTGTAGTGTGGAGGATAACACAATGCTTTACAGCAACCAGCTGTAAATATCAAGGTTCGAGTCCCATTACTGCTGAAAAGGAGTTGCTACATTCTCCCCGTGATGACGTGGGTTTCCCCCAAGTGCTCTGGTTTCCTCCCATGTTTCAAAGACTTACGGTTAGGGTTAATGAGGATGCTATGTTAGTGCCAGAAGTTTGATGACACTTGCCCATCACAATCTTCACTGATTTTGTTTGATGCAAAATGGTGTATTTTGCTGAATGTTTCAATGTACATGTGACACATAAAGCTAATTTTTAAAATAGCTCTATAAAACCATGTTTATTTACAAATATGAGGAAGTCTGAAGATGCTGGAAATCCAAAGCAACACATACAAATACTGGAGAAACTCAGCAGGAAAGGCAGCATCTATGGAAATGAATAGATAGCTGATGTTTCGGGCCAAGACCCTTCCTCAGGACTGAAAAGAAAGGGGTAAGATGCCAGAATAAAAAAGTGGGGGGAGCTGGAAGGTTATAGGTTGGTGGGGAAGGTCAAGGGCTGGAGGAGATGGAATCTGATAAGAGAGAAGAATGGACCATAGGGGAAAGGAGGAGGGGACCCAGGAGGAAGTAATAGGCAGGTGAAAAGCAATAAAAGGTCAGAGTGGGAAAGGAGAGGTGGGGGAAAATTTGTTTATCAGAAGGGGAAATTGACATTCATGCCATCAGGTTGGAGGCGACCCAGGCAGAATATTAGGTGGTCCTCCTCCACCCTGAGGGTGGCCTCATCTTGGCACAAGAGAAAGCTGGAATGGGAATTGGAATTAAAATATTTGACCACTGGGACGTCCTGCTTGTGGAGGATGGTGAAGTGGTTCTCTAATTTACAACAGGTCTCACCAATGTAGGGGAGGCCTCATCGGGAGCACTGGACAAAACAGATGACCCCAGCTGGTGCTGCCTCGCCTGGAAGGACTGCTTGGGCCCAGGTGCCTGCTTGTTGATGTCTCTTTCTATCTTGCAGTGTTAAACTTTGATTGATAATGTTTTAGGAGCACCAAAGATGATTTGGGATGCTAAAAAGTGTTAAATAAGTGAATGAGCTTTAAACTCATATTGTAATGTACAAAAATCAGATAGCTTAATACAGTATTAACTGATAAAGAGTAATTGCTAGTTGTTAAAAAATATACCAACCTTAATGGGCATACCAGTGCAATGTAGTCCAAAAGGAAACAAACATCTTTTCCCCTTTAAACGTTGAAATCCTACAGAAAACTGGTAATGGGAGATAGGGAAGTAAAGAGATGAATGTTCATGAAAACATCGTCTTTTCAGTAAATTTAAGTGTTTTTTTTATCTTTATTTTAAAAATTCTATCAATTTGATGGTCTGATATCTTGCTCCTATTGGCAAGTCCCTTCATTCCTTTTACAAAAAATTTCATTTTCTCTGCCCCTGAAAAAGTAAAATTTACTTGAAAATATTCATTCCAACAATTTGCTAAATTACACTGGTGCATACTGTCACTCCAACACAGTCACATAGTAATGCCTGGGCTCCTCGTGGCATTACCCAGAAACAAAAAATATATAACATATCAACAAGTATATAATGTCTTAAATTCCAAATACATGCAAACAAGAAAGTAATCGAATCAATAGATCACAAATGTTTCTTTACCGTGTACTTCTATCACATATGCCAGCTTCCAGCACATTTTATATTTTAATCCTGTAATTTAAATGGCAATTATCATCAGCCTACCTTCTGCTCAGCAATAGCAGGACAAATCCAACAAACGATTTAATTACCCACTCCGTCAACTCTCAATCATCAACGTGATGAATGCTGTTGCTGACAATGCTAAAAACATTACTTTCTTCCCAATACTCTACTCCCCAATGCCCAGTTTGGATTTTGGTTGGACCATATGGCTTCAGATCTCAATCCAGCCTTGGTCCAAATATTGACCAAAGACTGAACTCCAGAGTGAAGGTCAGGTGAGTGCCTTTGTATCAAGTACACTTGGCTGGGTGAGGCATCAAGGCAATCTGGTAAAACTTGTTATTGGGCAAAGGTAAAAAAAATTACACTGGTTGAAATCAAACCTCATACAAAGAAATACGGCTCTGATTATTCAAGATCAATTAACTCTGGATAATTATTGCAGTATTACTTCAGGTATATGTCCTTAGCCCAACTGTCTTCAACTCATTTGTCATAATGCCATAAATGAGGGTATTCACGTGTGATTGCACTATGTTCAATTACAGTTGCATTTCTTCAGCAAATGTCTGCAGGCAGTAAAACATTCCAGCATAGGCTGATAATTGGCAGAAAACAACAGTACCACAGAAGTGTTAGCCCATGAACATTTCCAACTAGGATCTAACCACATCTTTCAATATTAGTAATGGGGAGAGTCACAATTGATCAGAAACTGAACTACACCAGCTATATAAATACCTTGATCAAGATTTGTATACTGGTGTCTCCCGCTTTACAAAAGTTCGCTTTACGCTACTTCGCTTTTATGAAAGACCTACATTGGTACCTGTTTTCGCTAACTGAAAGAAATCCAAAGAGGATTTTCATTTTTACAAAAAAAGGCGCCGCTTTAAACTTGTGTTTACCCCAAGAAAGACTACCATGAACGTGAAGCCTTGCGCAGGCAGGTGTGTGTTGCCAATTTTTTTTCTACAAATCGGTTTTAGGCCAAATCTTCCCAATTCCGGTTAGTGAAACTACATTGTACATACATTATTTCTACTTTATGTAGGCTGTGTATTTATCATGTCATTCCTGCTTTTACTATATGTTAGTGTTATTTTAGGTTTTATGTGCTATTTGGTATGATTTGGTAGGTTATTTTTTGGGTCTGGGAACGCTCAAACATTTTGCCCATATAACGATAATTGCTTCTTCGCTTTATGCCACTTCGGCTTTCAAAAGGTTTCATAGGAACGCTCTACTTTCGGATAGCAGGGAAAACCTGTATCCTGTATTGAATGACACCCTACAAAATATCTCCCCAAGTTACATGGCATACCTGAAGTGTTACAGAATACTTTCCACTTCTCAAGATCAATACAGCCCCAACAACTCGTAAAAAGTGCAGCAACTTTTCAGAACCAAACAGCCAACTTGACTGACGGTTAATCACATCCTAAACATTTATCCTCCCTACTATCTCTTACAGCTGCACCCTCTCCCACCAAGACCAAGAGCAACAAATGGATGAAGCACCACTTCCTGCAGGCTTCACTTCAAAGTCCCACATCAATCAGACTTGGAAATACTCTGCTGTTTCTTCACCATCAATATCCAAATCCTGAAACTCCCCTGGGTAATGTAATTTGGGAGTACATTCAGCAGAAGAGAGATAGAAATTCAAAATGACAATTCTCAAGGACAACTCTAGCCTTGTTGGCATCAGCCAAGACTAAAATATGAATTAAAAATTACAGAATATTGAGCAAATTATAGGATATGAGGTTAATGCGAAAAGTGGCAGTTGAAGAACATCTTTAATCTTAAAGGAATTATAGAAAAGACACACAGACAACCAAATGGACGAAGCCTGTTTCTATTTAATATGTTTTTTTAAAACAGTGTAGCTGTCCTCATTTACTGGTATTTTGAACATTTTTTAATTACTTGAAAGAAAACATCAAGAATTATTTCTGCAGATCAACCACAGTTGACATAGTAAAGTACTTCGAATAAGTTACATCATTGCACCACAGGAAATAAAACAGGACTACAAAGCTTTTTTTATTTATATCATGCATACTTTTTATCTGGAAACAAAATTAAAAAGATAAATTCATATACAATTTCACAATAACAAGAGGGGAAAAAATATCATACCTCACATTTAGACAAAGAAAATGTGTGCCCAAGATGAAGACGTCCATTCATGTACGGATAGGGAAAGGTAACAAAATACTTTGGCTTGCTATAACAATTTAAAATAAATAGATTTAGAATATATAATTGTTAACATCCCCCACACAAACAAGAGCATGATTGACAGCCTAAGATGCAATGTCTGGAAACTAAATGCCCCATATTTTAAATATAAAAGACTGGAATCAATTCTCACACATAAAAGTGGAACTGAATGAGCCTATCTGAGATACCTTTTGTTAAAATAAGTGCAAAATAATGGTCTGAGTTTGCAACTAAATATCAATATCATTTTTAACTCTCACCTGGTACGATGAAATTTATGATTGAGGAAATCTGTAACTAATGTACAGTAACTTTGAACATGATCTTTGCCAAACATAAAATATATTCTTGAGAGCCTGTAATACTTTCTAAAACACAAAAGTTCAAAGTGTAAGTCAGAAACATCTAGTGACTCGGGTGGCTCTGCAAAGTTGTGCATGTCTGTAAATTTAGTAATTGTTAAAGGATAAACTATGATTGCCAACAAGGTAAACTAAAACCAAAGAATTCCCTTTTATTTTTTTTCCTCGCTTAATCTTGCTGCTCCAAGAAAACCATTGCTGATATGCATTTCTACATATCAGATATAATCCACTATCTTTCCTTGTTTTCTCTTCTTCATGAGCAGTTCAAATGTTTATTCATAACGAATTAGTTTGCACATCTCACTCATACTCATGCATCTTCTTATATATTTTAAAGCATATGAAATATGGCTGAAGAATGCTGCTTTCCATTGTTTCAATTTACCTGCAGGATTTGATAATGTGATTGGTGATGTGATTCAAAATAATTTTTAAAAAGACTCCAAACTAGCAGCAAATCGAGACAGTCAAACAAAGTCAGTGTGAGCTTACCTACTCTCTGGACTCCCCGGCTCAACAGCATCAACCTCAAACAGTTTATTTTCATCCCATTTTTTCTGAATGTCCTTTTCAATTCTCTTCAGGTAATCAACTTTAGCTGTTCCCTTCCGTTCCTAAGGATGTAAACAATCTTTTAAAATGGTGTCAAATGTCAGTAATTTCCTATATTGAACATAGACCAGCACAGTAGAGGAAAGGACCCATCGGCCCACAATGAACTGACCATGGTGCTAATTTAAACTAATTACATCTGCCTGTACATAGTCCATAGGCCTCTATGCCTGTTCAAGTGTCTAAATGCCACCTAAACCTCTTTCTACTACCTCCCCTGGCAGCATGTGTCAAGCATCTACAATTCTGTGTAAAAAGAAAACTTATATTAAACATACCTTTAAATTTGCCCTTCCCCACCTTAAACATTTGTTCTTTAGTATTAAGAAGAGGGACGCCTCACGTCTTAATAAGCTGGTAAGGAAGGCGGGCTCTGTCGTGGGCAAAGTACTGGAGAGTTTAACATCGGTAGCTGAGCGAAGGGCGCTGAGTAGGCTACGGTCAATTATGGATAACTCTGAACATCCTCTACATAGCACCATCCAGAGACAGAGAAGCAGTTTCAGCGACAGGTTACTATCGATGCAATGCTCCTCAGACAGGATGAAGAGGTCAATACTCCCCAATGCCATTAGGCTTTACAATTCTACCGCCAGGACTTAAGAACTTTTTAAAAGCTATTATTAATGCTTTTTGAGATAGTGATTTAGATGCATATCATATTTTTTACTGAGTTAAGTATTGTATGTAATTAGTTTTGCTACAACAAGTGTATGGGACATTGGAAAAAAAGTTGAATTTCCCCATGGGGATGAATAAAGTATCTATCTATCTATCTATTTGGAGGGACACGCTATACATATTAGATATAAGTCCAGTTAGAATCAGATTGTCAACATTAAAGTTGCATGGATCCAAATGTACCCTAAGGATCACTGCTACTGTTCAAGTCTCTTTGCAGGTTGACACAGCAGTGCAGTATCAGAGATGACAGCATTGTTTTTAATTCCTTATTTTCATGTGCCATTTTAACTGATGCTTCCCCTTCAACATCAGATGTATATTAAAGATCCCACAGCATTATTTGGAGATGGACAAGGAGGCTTTCCTCATTTCTTAGCACATCTACTAGTATCAAACAGTTATGTAGTAAATTATCTCATACTACACTTTGTCATATTAATCTATATTTAAGCATTGATCAGATGTGTGATGTGTTGGCTCCAGATTGCAAAACAGAAGTCCTATATAAACAACCTTTTTTTTAAATTTGTGCGAAGTCTATTAGTATATCCCTTCCTTGTGGCTTATTATAGAATAATTCAATGTCAATTAGGTTTGTACATGGCTGAATAAAGGAAAGAAATGAATGAATTCCTTGAAAATGTTTCAGCAATAACATTATTACATGGAAATTCAAAATATGCAGAAGAGGGCTAACGCATTTTTCTATAGCCAGGGGGTAATCCAAAAATTTTTTTGAAGGGTGCTTACATCAAGGCAATATTCCCTAGGCAAACACTGTAACTACTGAGACAATATAAGGTCCTATAAATGACAGCACGCTAAACTACATCAATTTATTCATAGGATATGGGCAACACAGACAACTGTTCACCGATTGCCCTGATTGATTGATTGCCAATATTGCTTTAAAACTGGGAGTCAACTTACATTATTGCGATTCAGGTCACTATTAGGAAAAAAATACGTATACTTTCTTCCCAGAAAGAACATTAGTGAATTGGGTGGAATTTTACAACCATGGTAACGATAATCGATATCTTGTTAATTTTAGTTTTACACTTCTTTAACTAATTAAACAAACAACTGGATCTGAACTCATCTCGGTCATTCGGAGAAGTCTATAATTTACCAGTAACATAATTAAACTGCCATTTAATCTTATTTAAATTATCGATAACGAGTAAAAATACTAATCCAGACATCGTACAAGGTTTCAACACTTCTGTAAAAGTGCCATCAAACGTTTACTATTCAACAATATGTTTGCAGCAAAAGCGTTACTCATCAGAACTAATGACAAATGGCCCTCAACACACAAATGCAAGACAACACAACGCCTCCATTCCTCCCTTTCCTTTTTTTAGGATAATAAAGGGCAACCATCACTCAGGCTGATCAACCCGTGTTGGAAAGCGTGCACCAAATCCCGAGGGAAGTCCGGTGAGCCGAATGAACACGGCCACTGGCACGAGTCCGAGGATCGGAGCTCCCATCCGGGCCCACGCCGCGAAACCTCTCACTGTAACCACCTGCCGTTCACTACAATTCCCCTTCGCTTCCCAGACCTCCAATACAAACAGAAGATAAATTGACGGCGATCGCGGAAACTAACGACACGGACCGTCATCGTGCTGGACACGCGGCTGACAACTTCAATCTCCTCCGCTTGCCAAAAACTTGCCCCCGTCACCACAAACCGGCCAGCTGCGCGGACTGCGCCGGCGTGACCTGACGTGTAGCTGCTGCTGAAGTGCACACTGGGAAATGTAGTTCCTATTTGGTCACAGCCAGACAAAGTGACATGATACGCCTACAATCCCCAGAATGCACCGCCTCCCACCCTCTCCAGACCCTTCCACTTTCTATCGCCTGGCGGCTGTAGCTTTTCGGTAAGGGCTTTGCTCTTCCCAAGTAGAATGAAACGCTTTAAAGTGGATATGTAATTAGATATCCTTGGAGTTGAACGTGATTGAATCATACTGTGAAAGGAGGGGGCTGTGTATGTTTATGGCAGGGTCATAAAATGCCCCCCCTCTCCTGATCAACGAAGGAATAAACTGAAAAGAAAATTGACTCAGGCCAAGCGTTTTGAAGTTACCTAAATGAAAATATTTTAAAGGTGTAATTGTGTTACTATTAAATACAATGGTTAAGCAATTACAAATCAGGGCGTGAGAGATGTTCTGAACCAGATGTGTTCCTGTATGTGGATGGGAAAGGTGTTGCGTTTGCCGCCCTGAACAATGTCTTGTAAGGTGTATACTGTTGTATGTGTGAGGTGCGCAAGTAAGACTTTAAATGTTTACGATTGTTGATAAAAATGCACTGAATGTTAAGTTATCTGGTTAGTCGATGGTAAAGAAATAACAGGTTCAATGATGATACTGGCTTGCATATTTACAGTGGGTCTAGTAATGTTATGCACCGTTTTATGTGTTGAATGAACTCAAGACAAAGTAATGAGTTTTTGCAAAAATTAGAAAGATTAAAGCACAATAATCAGATTTGCTAGTTCATTTGTAACACTATAGTAATGTTTCAATAATTATTAGCATTTCCAGTGCAATATTTTAAAAAGCTTTTAAATGCACATTTATTTTTCAGATATGTCAGTTCATTTTGAAGAAAGAAGTGGGATTGTGCCCTGCAAGACCCCGTGGGGTGAATGGTATCAAACTATGGATGAAGTTTTTATTGATGTCCATGTCCCAGTTGGAACAACTGCAAAAGACATTAAATGTAACCTGGGTAGTAAGGAGATAGCTTTATCTGTCAAGGGGACAATCATACTGAAGGTAAACTGATCCCTTAACATTTATGTTTCTGTCACCTACAAGCAAGTTTATTTGTATAGCACTTTTCAAACACAAAGCAGTTCAAAATGCTGTACATATAACAAGATATAAAAATCAAACATCAGGCTATATATAAGAAAATAAAATCACAAAAAATAGACAAGTTAAATAGAAGTTACAGTGCAGGAGATTCTAATTAAAAGCTAAAGTGAAAAGAAAAGTTTTAAGCCTTGATATAAGAGTTTAATATTTGGGGCAGACTTCAGGACCTCTGGAAGGTTATTCCAGATATGTGCAGCAAGGTAACTAAAAGCTGCTTCACCATGTTTAGTTTTGACCCTGGGGACAGAAAGCAAATGAAACATTTTCATTTAACTTTGAAATTATAACCTATTTACTGTTTATTTTAAATTTTAAAATAAAATTAACTATCTCACTTTTCTGATAACAAATGCTCTGTTATTATCTTAATTGTAATTTGGAGGTAATTCAACTGTGGAGCTTAAGTTTAAACAGAATAAGTTCATTAAAATATTAAAACAAATATATTCATTTGTTTTTTTATCAGTGACTTATACGTATACTGCATGTTTCCAGATATTCTTTATTAAAGTACTATATTTGTCAACAAATACAAGTAAGTATTTGTCTTTACTTATATATGAGCATTTTTATAAGTGAAGCCATGAGCTCTGTTTGATTTCACACTTGGCAAAAATGAAAGCAAAACTTGCTAAAGATTGAAATGATTATTTGTACAAGTTATACATGTTGAGAAAAAACAAATCAGGCTTACAAGAAACAGGTAGTTTGAACCATACTACATAAACTATTGGCTTGGAAACTGCATAGATTAAACCATAAGATATAGGAGTAGAATTAGGCCATTTGGCCCATCGAGTCTCTTCTGCCATTTCATCTATTTCCCTCTCAGCCCCAATCATCTGCCTTCTCCCTATATCCCTTCCTGCCCTGGCTAATCAAGAATCTGTCAACCGCTGCCTTAAATATACCCAACTTGAAGACAACGAATTCCACAGATTCACCACTCTCTGGCTAAAGAAATTCCTTAAGATTGTTGATACTTAAAACTTAAAAAATTCCATTTAGGGAATTAAATCAGATCCTAGCTTTGTGAGGCACTTCAGATAACAAATTAATCTTGCTTTTTCAGGGTAAACTTTATGGTTCTACTGTTGCTGATGAAGGAACCTGGACATTAGGTAGGCAGTAACTCTGAAGCCAAAAACAAACATTTCTTCCTGAACAATAAGATTGTTTTAGTGCTTCAGTGTATGAACATGTTCCATCTTAATACAGTATTTAGATAAAAAAATAAAAGTATGATTTGAAAAAAAATCTTTTTACCATCTCCAACAAATTTTATTCTGATAGAGGATAATAAGCAGGTGTCTATTGTGCTGATGAAATGTAATCGAGAAGCCGGGAACTGTTGGTCTTCATTACTGGAAGGACAGTATAATGCTGACCCCTTAGTACAAGATGAGATGCAGAAGAAGCTCACACTGGAGAGGTTCCAACGGGAGGTAAGCAACTTAGTGCATAGTTTCCTGCATGGTTACTTTGAGGAAACAATTGTTATGTCATTGGATTATTATTACCTAGAATTTTAAAATAAATATAATGACAAGAAAACATTAAATTGTAATTCTCAAGCTCCTGAGGGTACCAACATTGGTAGCCTGGAGAATATAATAATGAAGTTCTGGACTAGCTATACAATTTGCAAACCATATAGTGTTTTTTTTCTAATTTCTCTTATTACACCCAAAGTTTCTGGCACAATGAACTAATGCAGTACCATTTTGACCTAATTAACTGATATATTATAACTCTCGGTTTGACTAGTGGCTTAATCTAGGAGAAGACACCCCTCGGCCCGGCCAAACTTAAGAAATCTTGTTTGGGTGGATGCTGTGCGATGTGTCCCGTTAGAAATCAGTACCTCAAAATAACAAAAGTACACAATATACGATTAAACCGTTGCGCTTTATAATTCTTAATTTGACTATATGGTTAGTAAAGAAACAAAAAAAAGGGGCCCATTCTCATGAAACAGTCTAATGCGCAACGTTGGAGCTCATTGATAAGGCCATTTGTCCACCATCGACCTCCTCTGAGCGTCGCTGACCTTCAGTCCCTCGCTTCTGGCAGTCTACCAACTCTCTCCATTCGTGCCTTCTCACTTCATCGCTCCCCAGCAAAAGACTGCAAAATCCCTGCTCCCAGCCCCACAAGAAAGAACAACATCCCTCTCATTGGATAGCCCCACATTCCAAAGCTCCATTATCTCTAGTCATAACCCAAACATTGCTGCCACAGAGAAACCATTACAGTAGCAGTGAAACGTTACAGCGCATTACATATAATTCAGAAATTAGTGGAAATGGTAATTTTATTTCTATAATCAATGGGAAGCACTAATAGATGAAAATATTCAAATTGTTGGGCTAATTGAGTTTGTGACTACTGAAAGTCTGTATTTCTCAACAATCTGTATGGATGACATACAAAACAGTATTTCCACTATATCTTGGTGTATGACAATGAAGGAATTACCTATTCAAGTCATAGCAGCATGCTAGATGCTTTCTGATATGCTAAATATTCTAGTATTTTCTGTTTAAGGTGATATTTGAGCTGGACAGAGTGAGGAACAAAGAGATCAAGGGGGCAGATAATATTGAATTTAGTTATGTTGCTGATGAATTAGGATCTCTGAGGAATGTCTTCAAAGAGCACTTGATAGGAGATGTTTGAAGTAAATTCTGCAAAAAAAAATCTGCTAAAATCACAAGGATCCTGAATAGTAATTTTCTAGAAAAAGTTATTGAGAAACAGTTTTTGGCCCACTAAGTCCATTCTGACCCTCTCCCATATATTTAATCCCACACTGATTGCATTCTTTTTACTTTCTCCACATTGTGTGGAATACGTTTTTTGATATTAAAGGAAATGAATTACTTTGAAGACGATGTAAAGGAACAATCAATAAAGAAAACTATCAAAGTAGTGAAACAGTGAAAACTAGAATTTTGTTTTATATTTCCCTTTATGGTCATCTTCCTGTGATGTAATTTGGAATTCTCCAGCTTGCTAAATTTTAAGATATTCTATATACATTATGTTTCATATAAACCTACCAACTTCCACGGCTATCTTGACTACACCTGTACCTTCACTGTCTCCTGTAAAGATGCCATTTTCTTTTCTCGGTTCCTTCAACTCTGCTGCATCCATTCCCAGGATGAGACTTCCCTTTGCAGGACATCAGAGGTA
Organism: Hemitrygon akajei; assembly: GCF_048418815.1. Lineage (NCBI taxonomy): Eukaryota > Metazoa > Chordata > Chondrichthyes > Myliobatiformes > Dasyatidae > Hemitrygon > Hemitrygon akajei. Next base: position 24,275,604 of record NC_133138.1, on the reverse strand, counting down.
TCCTCTTCTTTCAAAGAACAGGGTTTTACTTCCTCCACCATTGATGCTGTCTTTGCCTGCACCTCCTCTGTTTCTTGAACGTCTGCCTTTGCACCATCTTCCTGCCATCTTAACAGTATAGCATTCCTCTTGTCCTCACCCACTACCCCGAGCCACTGCATCCAGCACATCGTTCTCTGCAACCTCTACCATCTTTACTGGGATCCTATTACCAAAGTCATCTTTACCTCCCCCCTACTCTCCACTTTCTGCAGGGATTACTCCTTCCATTATGTCGTTTTTTCATTCCTCCCCAATAATCTCCCTTCTGGCACTTATCACTGCAAGTGGAAGAAGTGCTAAACATGTCCATTCATTTCCTCCCTCACCTCCATTCAGGGCCCCAAACAGTTCTTCCAGGTGAGGCAGCATTTCACCTGTGAATCTGTTGGGGTTGTCTATGTACCCAATGTTCTCGATGCGGTCTCATTTGCTCTATCTGCAAAAAGAATGATTTCCCAATGGCCAATCATTTTAATTCCAATCCCCATTCCCATTCTATCATGTCGGTCCATAGCCGCCTCTATTGCCACGATGGGCCACTCAAGCTGGAGGAGTAACAGCTCTAGGTAGCATCCAATGGGATGACAAGAATATTGAATTCTCCAACTTATGGTAATTTTATCTCCTCCCTCTTCCTCCTTCAATTCCCCACTCTGAACCTCCTGTTACTTTTTCACTTTTCCTCACCTGCCTATCACTTCCCCATGATGCCTTTCTTCCTCCTCATCTGTTCCCTTCATTTCCAGAACTGATGAAGGGTCTCAGTCTGAGAGTTGGTTCATTTCCATAAGTGCTGCCTGACATGCTGAGTTCCTCCAGCACTTTGTGTGTGTTCCCCTGGATTTCCAGCATCTGCAGAATCTCTTGTGTTTATGAATCTTGATTTTTCTTTTGAAGCTGACAGTACAAACTCTATAAAAGCTCACACATTCTTTTAAGGTCTATGTGTAAACATCCTAATTAAACTCTTTCTTCCTACGTAGCATCCTGGCTTTGACTTCAGTGGAGCTGACATTTCTGGAAACTATAGCGGTGGAGGACCAGATTTCTCAAATTTGGGAAAGTGAAGACAACTCAAAGACATGAGGAGAGTGATTATTTTCTGCAGGGCCAACATGTGGGTATTCAGAAGACCAGTGCAAAAGTCAGACTGCTATTAGTGCCTGAAGGAGTTAATGGCCCAGAAATTGTTGAGATAAAAATGATGCATTTACAACTGTTGTCCATGCAAGAAAAGATTCATTATTTGTAGGAGATGTGGATTGACTTATGAATTGCCAGAAATGACGGATTCGTGCTGCTTTGCCATCAATCTCAGGTCATTAAGCTCTCAATGAGGTTGAAGAAACTGTTGGATTTGTGCTGTAAATACAAATTTTAAAATGCCAAAGCAAATTAAAGCTGCAGTATAAGGAATTTATTAAAGGGGTAGTTAATAGAACTGAAACATCATTAAGTCTTAGAAAACAAAATAATAGTTTAATTTCTTGTCTCACTCCTGCAGATAACTTGTCCCAAAAGTGGTCCAACTATAACTAGTTTTTTTTTGAGGGATTGATATGTTAAACATCAAAATAATCAGAAAAGAACGGTGGAAGCTTATCACATTTAACTAACCCACAACAACAGATACTATCCCCATTGGATAGGGAAGATTCAGTGAAAGTTATGAACTCCTTCCATTTGGCCCTTTATATGTGGATACAGCCAAGGATGAGAGAGGGAAAACCAAAATCACTGTTCCCACCAACCATACCTGTTTGTGTGTGTGTGCGCGCCCTTAACTCCTGGTGGAGTTGTCGGGGTGCTGTCATGACAAGCTTTTTGCACTGATCTTTTTGATGATCGCTCATCGTACGGCGTGTCTTGGGCATCTGAAACCTGGCGGAGCCCATCCCTGTCAAGGAACCATACCTATTTTTCACTAAATTTTCATAGTTTGTGATTAATAGACCTATTGTTATTGCAAAGCTATATTATATAGCAATTTACAAACGAGAAAGTTTGCAGATGCTGGAAATCCAAGCAATACACACAAAATGCTGGAGGAACTGGACAATATCCAGGCCTGGGCTGAAAAATGTCAAGTAACATTTGAGCCATTTAAGTGCCAGGCAATGACCATCTCCACCAAGAGAGCTCTAACCATCATTCCTTGATATTCAGTGGCATCACCATCACTGAATCCCCTACTATCAAATTCCTAGGATTTATCATGGACAGGAAAATGTAATGGTCTAGCCATATAAACACAGTGGCTACCAGAGCAGGTCAAAGGCTTGGAATCTTGTGGCATGTAACTCACCTCCTGACTCCCCCACCATCTGAAAGGCTCAGGTCAGGAGTATAATGGAATACTTGCCACTTGCCTGGATGTGTGCAGCTCCATCAACACTCAAGAAGCTTGAGACCATCCAATACCAGGCAGCCCACTTGATTGGTACCCTTTTCACAAGCATCCAATCCCCCCACTATTGACAAACAGTTGCAGCAGTGTGTACTATCTACAAAATGCACTGCAACAACACACCAAAGTTCCTAAGGCAGCACCTTCAAGACTCACAACCACTACCATCTAGAAGGATGAGAACTGCAGATACGTGGGACACCACCAGTTGCAAATCCCCCTACAAGTCACTCACCATCCTGACTTGGAAACATATCGCCGTTCCTTCATTGTCACTGGGTCAAAATTATGGAATTCCTTCCCTAACAACACTGTGGGTGTACCTACACCTCAGGGACTGCAGCGATTCCAGAAGGTCACCACCTTCTCAAGGGCAAGAGGTGATCCAATAAATGCTGGCTTAGCTGGTGACACCCACATCCTGTAAATGAATAAATTTTAAAAGAAGGAACTCAGCAGGCCAGTCAGTATCTATGGAAAGAAGTACAGTCAAAATTTCAGGCTGAGACCTTTCGGCAGGACTGGAGAAAAAATGATTGAGTAGTATAACTATACTGGTCCAATGAAATAATGGCCACACATCATACAGATGTCCTTGAAGATTGTATCTCTCTCTCTCTCTCTCTTTCTTCAGCAGACACCGTGAAAACTACAAGAAAATAAGACATAAAAGTTTTAAAATGTACATCTCTCAGTCTTTCAAAGTCTCTCAAGCTAGTGTCTGCCGATAAACAGGCCCAAAACACATCAGCAGAACAGAAGTGTGCTGAAATCAAATAAAATCACTAAAAACCATATTACACTTCAACAACATTATACACAATATAAAACAAAAACAATTATCATGTGGGCGTCTTGGACCACATGCAGAATAAGGTTATTTTAGGGCCATATGTCTTTCTCTGCTTCCGTGTTGGTTCTGACCCATAATGCCACAGTCATGCTCTTATTAAACTCTGGTCATGTGACCTGTTACACCCTAATTAAGTGTTATAAAAAGCACAAAATTTTTAATCAAACATTATTTTAAGATTTAAAAAATCATGAATTTATGACAAAACATAAATAAACATCTCAATGAAACATGTCTCAGACAGTTACACTCCCACCAAATTACTATTATTTATGATAACCTTTGTACAAATATTTGAATATATCTAGTAATTTCAGAATGAAATAATTGGTATTTGTAACAAACTGAGATCAAGACTGATACTTTAAACTCTCCACACAGGTAGGTGTTTGGAAATCAGTTCCATTGGAACACATTTTAGCTGTTTTCTACAAGTACAACTAATTTATGAATAGAACATTCAAGAATGGTTGACATCATCTCTTGGTAGGATTACAGGACACTTCAAGTTGAGACGTAAGGAAGCCTTTAATCGCCCTCCCACCCTGAGAACATCTTGCAATACTGGTCAAGTTGGAACAATGGATGGCTGTGTGGCAGTTTGCCATGACTCTATTCGCATTTCCTCTTTGAAAACATCCCTTTGTGCCAATTTTACAAGCAGAAGACTGGCCTTTCTTCTGTCTTCAACATTTATGGGTTTTGCTGTTTTGGCTCTCTGCTAGTTGCTGGATCCGGCCAACCACCTTCAATGCCGTATGCCATTTTGAGAACCGTTTTAAGTTTCTCCAAGAAATTGTCCTCTTTTACCACCTTTGTTTGTAGTACTTGTGTCATTTTGTCATCAGGATCGCTCACCAGAAGCTCTGGAGTTAACTTTGATGCGACAATCTCTCTTTCCCACAGAAACTTGGGTCCAGTAAACCAATTTGTACCAATTAGCTCTGCCACCTTGAGATCTCTGGAAGCGTGATCTTCCGGATTTTGATCAGTATCAATATAGTACCACTGCGCTGGATCAGTTAACTTCTCTGATTCTTTGGACTCGATTTGCAACGAAAACGTGAAACCTTAAGGCTTCATTATTAATGTAGCCCATTAATGCATGGCAATCTGTCCAAAAATACTCTTGATCAATTTTGAACTCCAGCTCCTCCTTTAGCATACTGCTGACCACTGAGGAGACCACTGCAGCCGTTAACTCCAGCCTTGCTATGCTTACAACTCTTGTGGGTGCAACCCATGCCTTACCTATGACTAAGAAGCAATGCACTTCATCTTCACTCAGTACTCGGATATATGAGCACTGACTGTACCCATGGCTAGTCGCATCCGAAAAGTGATGCAGTTCAATTCTCTGGACCTTACCTAGGTTTTCAGGAGCAAAGCATCTTGGAATCTGGAGTTTTTGCAGATTCTATAGATCATTCAGCCAGCACTCCCATCGTGGCTTTAATTCTCCAGGCAATGGTTTGACCCATCCAATATGCTTTTGGCACATTTCCTATAGTACTTTCTTTCCTAGTAGGAGGAAGGGAACTAGGAAGCCTAGTGGGTCAAACACAAAGGCTACAGTCAAAAGGATTCCTTGCTGTGTTGCTGGTTTCTCATCTAGGGTGATTTTAAAAGAGAAGGTGTCACTGATCACACTCCACTTTACTCCCAACACGGTCTGGACTGGGAGTTCATCATAATTGAAATCCACATCCTGAATTCCATTAGCTCATTCACTGTCCAGAATTGACTCCAAGACTTCTCTGTTGTTGATGAACTTGTGGAGATGTAATCTCCCTTTTGCACACACATTTTGTGCTTCTTTCACTAGTTTGATGGCTGTGTCCACAGATTCTACACAGAGGAGGCCATCATCGACATAGAAATTTTTTCTGATGAAGTTGTCTACTACTGGATACTCTTTTTCATTTTGGCTCACAAGATACTTCATTCCATAATTTGCACAGCCAGGGGAGGCTGCTGCTCCAAAAAGATGGACCTTCATGCGACATTCTTTTGGCTCTAGATTTGTATTGTCATTTTCCCACCACAGGAACCATAAGTAATCTCTATCCTGTTGGCTTACATAGAACCTGTGGAACATTTCTTCTACATCCCAGATCCCTGCAATTGGGTAATTGCGGAATCTGCAGAGCGCTCCTGTCAGCCCATTTGTGAGATCAGGTCAGCTAGTAAGTGATCATTCAGAGCGGTGCCATCATACTTAGCAGAACAGTCGAACACAACCCTAATTTTTCCTGGTTTTCTAGGGTGATAGACTCCTTGTGAGGAATATAACGCACATTTCCTGCTTTGGGTTGATCTTTAGCTCTCTCCACAACACCATCCTTGAATACACCTTCCATAATTTTAACGTAGTCATCCTTGAGTTTGGGATTTTTCTCCAGTTTCCCTTTCAGGTGCTTCAGCCGCACCAGAGCTAGCCGCTTATTTTCTGGCAGTTGAGGGCATATCTTAAAGGGGAGGGGCACTTCCAGGTGCCTATCTGCATTCTGGTGTATTCTTTCATTCAGTAATTGCATGAACTATATGTCATCTTGTGATATGCTCTTTTCTCCAGGGTTTGTATCTCTGAAGTCTGATTCAAGGGCTCTAAAGACTGGTGTCAACGGTGTAAGTTCCTTGATAGATACACGATGGCACAGACCTGTCACTTCTGTTGACCTGTGACCTGCAGTGAGCTGCCGACAATGCTCCAGCCCAGGTCAGTCTTGATGGCATACGGCTCATCGTCACCTCCTGTGATGACTCGTCGTGGTGCCAACACTATCAGGAGTCCAACCTCGCAAACCATCAGCTCTGGTATTTCCTGTGCTATTCTATTCAGATGGCTCCACCTTTTGGCCATTTCAGGGTTAGGAATGTGGGAACATTTGAGTGGGATGAAATCTCTGGTATAGGCAGGTAAAAGTTGATGAAACTCTGTGAGGAAAACCCTTTAACTCTAAGCCCACTAACTCTTCCACTCTGAACAATAGACTCTTTTCCCATCATAGTGGTAAGCTTTAACTTGACTGGCTCTAATCCTGCTCCCATCTTCTCACATACCTCTTGATCTACAAAGGTGTTGCTACTCTGTGCATCCAGTAGGGCATACACTAAGGTCTCTGTTTTAGGGGTGGTGCTTGAGGAAATCCATACAGGCACTATCATGGATGTGCTCCCACCATCACCTCTGTTAACACAGCAAGAAAGGGAAAATGTGTTTTCTTCTGCTTGCATAACATGAGAGTATGTGTCTGTTGCAGCAGAAGGACGGTCTTCATGAAGTAGTGTTGGATGATGCTTCTTACATATGCCACAAGTAGCTTTGCTCTTACAATCCTTTGAATTGTGTCCTCTCCTAAGAGAGCCAAAACACAGGTTATTGTCCAATATGAACCTTCTCTTGTCCAGCTTCTGGCATTTGTGGATGGAGTGGCTTTCCCCACAGCACATGCATGTGACTGGGTTTGAAGATGAAAATGAAGTGTTTACCTTCTTGGATCCGTTTAAATCCTTTGAGCTGTTCTCCACAGCACTGTATGTTTCCATCACTGTACTTGATTTATCCGATGCTTTCACATTTGTAATGAATGCATTAGTCTTAGTGTGCTTCATGTCTCTAGATAAATTTTCTTTAGTAGGCTTCAAGGCATGAAAGGATGTTACAGGATTGCATGTGATTTCTGCTTCATGTGCCACAGAATCAACAAGCTCCTTGAAATCAGGGAATTCCTCCATTTGTCACAACTGCTTTGTGACATGACAATTCCAGTGAGAGGTCACCCAATCAGGGAGATTTTGGAGTACCTTTTGATTCTCTTCACAGTCATTTAACACCTGAAGCCCTTTGATATATGGCATAGCATTGCTGCAGGCTGTCAGAAAATCACTGAATTGTCTCAGTTTAACTGACTCCCTTGAGCCAATCTTTGGCCAGTTATTCATTCTTTCTCTAAATGCACGCTGGATTACAAAGGGGTAGCCATACCCAACATTCAAAGTCTCCCATGCCTGGTCGTAGGCTTCTTCATCCTTTCTGTAGAAGCTCCCTTCCAATACAGATCGTGCCTCACCACTGATGTATTTTTGTAGGTAGAACAACCTGTCAGCTGGATTTGTGCATTGCCGTTCTATCAATGCCTTCCAACTTATGCTCCACTCGAAGAACCTAAGTGGAGGGCTCGGGTGTAGGAAGTCTGGTGAGAACCATTGTGTCATGTAGGGCTTGTACTAACGATGCTTCGTTGTTAGTATTGTTTGTTCATTGTTCTTACATGTTTGTTCCCCTTTAATTTATTTATAAGGTATTGGAGGACAATTAGCCGGCTGACTGCTTGCTGTTCTACTTTCCTCCAAGGCCTCACCTGAGTCAGCTTCAGAGTAAGCCTTAAGCTTTGCGGCTATTACTTGAAGATCTCTCTGATTTTCCAGTCTTTTATGTTCTTGCCTTTGTACAGCAATAGTCTCTTCCATCTCCATTTCGGCCTGCTTTGCCGCAAACTGCAGCACACTCTGCTCTTTCTGCTGTAATGCTTTGCTGTTCTGATAAACAGCTTGAGTGGTAGCTACGAACAGCGGATTTCGAGATTGTAGTCCCAAATGTCGACTGGGCATACTCTCTGTCGAGCACCATACAAAGTCTTGCGTTTTCTGCCTTAGCATCAAACTCCTCTTGCCCCACTTCACTCATATGGACTTTCATTAGCCCCATCAAATCTGTTGTTACTGCTGTGCAGGAATCCATCTTTCTTCTAATCTTAGTAGAAGGTGCCAACTGAGATCGTATATTTTCATACACATCTCTCATTTATGTCTCCAGCCCTTCATATCATCTAAGTCTTGGTCAGAGCACTCATCCTTAAGTTTGGTACGTGTAGCTCTAACCTGTTCTTTCCAGCTTTCATATAGCTTGATGAATTTACTCTCCCTCTGAGAAGCCTTTTGTTGCTTAAGCTCCAGTATTTTTGGGGTTAACTTTTTTTTCTCCTGAAGATTTCCCGGATTCAACTCTCCTGACGCTGTCTGCAGAGCCACACTTTCCCTGAAGACAGTAAGGGAATGAAACAGACACATGTAGAGCGGATATTTGCAAAGCTGTAGCCTACGCTGGTAAAAGTTGCTTTCTCCTGGTGAGGTCACGGTACTCTCAACCCGACGGTGTCAGGAGACAACACTCCGGTTTTCTCCCATCAATCAGCAAGTCTTTTCTCCGACTTCTCAGCCACGCACTGCCCCAGCGAATGTGCTTCCTTTTCTCTTCTTCCCTGACACGCAGCGCTCCTTACTTTGAACTCTCAGCCATGTTGGCTGCACGTTTTCACTATAATTACACTGGTCCAATGGAATAATAGCCACGTATCATACAGATGTCCTTGAAGATTTTCTCTCTCTCTCTCTCCCTCTCTGTCTCTTTCTTCAGCAGACATCGTGAAAACTACAAGAAAATAAAAGACATAAAAGGTTTGAAATGTACATCTCTCAGTCTTTTAAAGTCTCTCAAGCTAGTGTCCGCCGATAAACAGGCCCAAAACACGTCAGCAAAACAGAAGTGTGCTGAAATCAAATAAAATCACTAAAACCATATCACACTCTCCATGTAAAGGCACTTCAACAACATTATACACAATGTAAAACAAAAACAATTATCATGTGCGCCTCTTGGACCACATGCAGAATAAGGTTATTTTAGGGCCATATGTCTTTCACTGCTTCCATGTTGGTTCTGACCCATAATACCACAGTCATGCTCTTATTAAACTCTGGTCATGTAACCTGTTACACTCTATATTAAATAAACCTTACATAAAAAGCCAGTCCTGTATCTGATTGTCAGGATGGTATACACGTCAGATACAGGACTGGCGGTGGGCTATTCAACCTCCGGTGTCTACAGGCTGTTACAAAGGTAAAGGAGACCATCGTCAGAGACGTCTTATTTGCTGATGATTGCACCCTCAACGCCAGCACAGAGCAGAAGATGCAACGAGAAATGGACTGCTTCTCATGAGCCTGTGACAATTTTGGACTTACAATCAGCACCAAAAAGACCAAAGTTATGTACCAGCCTGTACCCGGAAAGCCCTACCAGGAACCACACATCACAGTAAAGGGGCAGAAGCTACTGGCAGTTGACAGCTTTACTTATCTGGGCAGTACTCTGTCACAAGCGGTGAACATAGATGCAGAGATCAGCAACAGAATTGCCAAAGCCAGTGCCACCTTTGGGAGACTGTGAGAATGTATGGGAATGGAGAGGACTCAGCCTTACTACCAAGCTGAAGGTCTACCAAGCAGTGGTTCTCACCACCCTCCTCTATGCCAGCGAGATCTGGACTATCTACAGCAGACACGCTAAACAGCTCAACCACTTCCACTTGAGCTGCCTCCGCAGACTTCTCCACGTACGATGGCAGGACAAAGTCCCAGGCACGGAGGTCCTGGAGCGGGCTAGCACCCACAGCGTCTACACCCTCCTACAGAAAGCCCAAGCCAGATGGGCTGGCCATGTCGTCAGGATGTCTGACAGTCAACTACCAAAACAGCTGCTGTATGGAGAGCTGAGCCAGGGCAAGCGCTTAGTTGGAGGGCAGAAGAAAAGTTTCAAAGGCTGCCTCAAAGTGTCCCTCAAAGACCTCAACATCAATCCCAGTAGCTGGGAATCGCTTGCTCTGGTCTGCCCAACCTGGTGGAGCAGGACCACTAAAGGAGCGTATACAGCAGAAATCAGACACACCGCAGAGGCTCAGAGGAAACACGCCACGCGCAAGGCTTGAGCTACCTCCACCTCCACTGCAGCACCTACCCTCGTGTCCCACATGTGGGCGAGCTTTCAGGGCCTGGATTGGCCTCACCAGTCACCTCCGGACCCACAGTGTCAAACCCTCCACCTGACAGAAGTTGTGGTCGTCTTCGACTCCAAAGGACGAACAACAACACATAAAAAGCACAAAAGTTTTAATCAAACATTATTTTAAGATTTAAAAAATCATGAATTTATGACAAAAACATGTAAAATAACTAATGAAACATGTCTCTGAGGCAGTTACAAGTAGATTTAAAAGATGGAGGAGGGGAGAGAGATGCACAAGGTGATAGGTGAATCCAAGAGGGGGCGGGATGAAGTAAAAGAGCTAGGAAGTTGATTGGTGACAGAAATACAGGGCTAGAGAAGTTGGCCACTGGGAGATGTTACTGGTGTGGCCTCCTGTATATCGGTGAGAGCTGACATAGATGGGGACCACTTTGCTGAGTACCTACACTCCATCTGTCAGAAGTGGACCTCCCGGTGGCCACCCATGTTAATTCCACTTCCCATTCCCATTCTGATAGGTCAATCCATGGCCTCTTCTCCTGTTGCAATGAGGCCACACTCAGGTTGGAGGAACAACACCTTGTATTCTGCCTGGGTAATCTCCAACTTGATGACATTCTTGAACTTCTGGTAATGCCCCGCCCCGTTCACTATTCCCAATCTCCTTTTCCGTCTCTCATCTTATCTCCTTCCCTGCCTATCACCTCCCTCTGATGCTCCTTCCCCACCCTTTTCTTATTTCATGGCCTTCTATCCTCTCCTATCAGACTCTCCCTGTATTTCTTTCACCAACCAAATTCCCATCTTTTTTACTTTATCCCTCCCTTTCCCAGTTTCACCCATCACCTTGTGTTTCTCTCTCTCTCCTCCCCTCACCTCACCTTTTAACTCTACTCCTCATCTTTTTTCTCCAGTTCTGCCAAAGGGTCTCGACCTGAAATGTCGACTGTAGTTTTATCTGTAGATGCTGCCTGGCTTGCTGAGTTCCTCCAGCACTTTGTATGTGTTGCTTATATAGTGGTTTATATTTTCTACTTACCTCTGATTATTTTAAGCTAATCGAAGTCTAAAGGTAATGTAAAATTCCAAAATAAGATGCAGAATATGAATTCCTCTATCCAGCAACTTCTGGACCACTTGGTATATTAATGCAATTTGTATTATTGCTTAAAAAATAAAATATCTCTTACAAGTTTGTATATGGAATTTGGTTTCTGTGCTATGTTGTATGGATAGATTGTGAAGGGCCTATATTGTACTATAGCAAGATTAAAATCAAAGTATATTTATAAAAATATTGGAGCAATATTTCAATCATTGTTCTGTAGTTTATCTTGAGAATTACCTTACAGCTCTGCTCACATTGCCTAAGAAATTTACTAAAATTATTTCCAACTTGTTAAGTCTTCATCTTAAGAAATTTTGGGGAAGAAATTAAGCTTTTTTTAAAGTACTCTTTAATATTTCATTAGGTGAGCTCAGTGACAAAGCATTTATTGAGATGTTCATGTAAGTGATCGAATTCCAGTTGGTAACATTACAGATTTCCTTCCAAGTAGGAATTTTGCTCTTGCTTTTCATTTTGAAGTTAATTGGCATTTTAAACATGGTACGTTTCCATACCTAATTTACTGAGAAAATCATTTAATAATCTAGTGTTGGGTTTTCATTGGAATCATTTGTTGACCAGAGTAAAGAGGAAATAGTTGGCCAATATTGAACAGTATTCAGTGTTGCTGTAATAGGTCAGTACCACGGTGTAACAATTAGCACAAAGCTGTATAGTGCCAGTGATTGGGGTTCAATTCCCACTGCTGTTTGTAAGGAATTTGTCTGTTCTCCCTGAGACTGTGTGGGTTTCCTCTGGTGCTCCAGTTTCCTCCCAGATTTTAAAGACTTGCACGTTAGTAAGTGGTGACAATATTGGAAATATTTGAGGAGGGAGTGCATATATTTTAGAAAGATGGGGAATTCAAGGCTCTGAGAAATGCTGGTGGAAAGCACAAAATTCTGGGCACTGTCTTCTCTTATTAAATTACAACTTCAGCCCTTTAATTCTTCCACCCATCCCTTTCCCCACCCACGCAGATTTCTCTTGACCTACTCTCACCTATCACCTGCCAGCTTGTACTCCTTTGCCTCCCCTACTTTCTTATTCTGGCTCTGCCCTTTCCTTTCCAAAGTTGATGATGGGTTTTGGCTACCTGAGTTCCTCCAGTATTTTGATAGACAGACAGACAGACATACTTTATTGATCCCAAGGGAAATTGGGTTTTGTTACAGTCGCACCAACCAAGAATAGTGTAGAAATATAGCAATATAAAACCATAAATAATTAAATAATAAGTAAAAATGTAATTTTGTGTGTATTACTTAAGATTTTCGACAGATCGAGTGTGATCGTATTGAATGGCAGGCCAGGCTTAGCCCTCATCAGTCTCTTGAACCAAAGGGGATAACTTCTCTCAACTTCATCTGCCCCATCATTGAAATGCTCCCAGAATCTATGAACTCATTTTCAAAGCTTCTCCATTTCATGTTCGCGATATTTATTGGTTTTTTCTTTCTCGTTGTATTTGCAGTTTTTCTTTTGCACACTGGTTGAAAGCCCAAATTGCTGGGGTCTTTCTATTATGGTTATTACTCTATTATGGATTTAATGAGTATGCCGGAAGAAAATTAAGCTTGGTATATGGTGACATATATGTACTTTGATAATAAACTTACTTTAAACTTCTGATGACGAAGACCCACCAAAGCAACAAACAATCTACAGGATATATTCAGTTGGTCGAACGGCTTTTCTTGAATGAATTAATAACTTCCGCCACTGACAGGTCGGCTGAATCATGACGAATGACGTAACTCAGCGAGACGGATGTGGCGTCAGCACATCGGATCCGGACCCGGCGAGGAGGAGGTGGAAGTGGAACAGTAAAGAAGAAATGTCTGATCTGTTCGTGAAACCAGGTAACGTGAGAGAAAAGTGGTCACTGGCGAATGGACGGACTTAAAGCCGGCGTAAGTGGGGGGTGAGCAATGAGGAGTGACTGGCGTGCAGGGCGCTCCCCGCTGCTCCGTCTACGTGGCGTTCCTCAGCACCGCTTCGTGACGTAGTGGAATCCCGGGAAACACGCTCCTAATACTGCGGGAACTCCGAACGGTCCCGGTCCGAAAGTCGGCTGTTTATTCTCTCCATGGATGTTGTTTGACTTGCTGACTCCCCTCAGCATTCTGTGTGTGCTGCTCAAAGTTTTCAGCATCTGCAGAATTTCTTGTGTTTATGGTATCCTGGTTCCGGGAGGAGGGTTGGGAGCAAGGTGAGCAAAGTTCAAACTAAATTTATTATCAATGTACTGTACACCACCCTAAGATTATTTTTCTTGCGGGCAATTCACAGTAAATTCAAGGAAACATAATAGAATCAAGGAAAAACGCACACAGCAAGGTGGACAATCAAACTGTAGACACAAAAAGAAAACAACAATAGATGAGCAATAAATAAGGGGTATAGATATGGAAAATGCAAACAGGCCCTTTCTACTAAAATTGGATGTGACTGCAACTAGAGGCATGGGTGAAAGGTGAAATGTTTAAGGGGAACATGAGGAGGAAAAACTTCTTCACCCACGGTGGTGAAAGTGTGGAACAAGCTGCCAGCGGATACAGGTTGATTTCAGCATTTGAGAGTAATTTATATGGGTACATAGATGGGCGGGGTATGGAGGTCAATGGAACTACACAGGTTAATTGTTCAACACAGACTAGATGGGCCAAAGGGCCTGTGTCTGTGCTGCAGTGTTCTCTTTGAACATGAGATCCTTGAAAGTGAGGCCATAGTGAGAACAGTTCAGTGTTGGGATGAGTGAAGTTATACTCTCTGTTTCTAGAACCTGATTGTTGAGGGGTAATAACTGTTCCTGAACTTGGTGGTGTGGGTCCTGAGGGTCCTATACCTCCTATCTGATGGCAGCAGTACTAAGAGAGCATGGGCTGGTTGGTGAGAGTCCTTGATGGATGCTACTTTCCTGCAACAAACCCCTTATAGAGGTGTTCAGTGGTGGGGAGAGCTTTACCCATGATGAACTGTGTTGTATTCACTACTTTTTGTAGGCTTTCCATTCAAGAGTATTTGTGTTTTTATATTAGGCTGTTATGCAACCAGTCAGGATACTCTTCACCGTATATAGAAGTTTGTCAAAGTTTTAAATGAAATGCTGAATCTTCAAGAACTTTTAACATAGAGGTGCTGCCGTGTTTTCTTTGTAATGTCACTTACACGAGGACCCAGAACAGATCCTCTGAAGATGATAATGCTGAGGAATTTAGAGTTACTGACCAACTCCATCCCTAATCCCCAAATGACTGTTTCATGGACCTCTGGTTTCTTCCTCCTGTAATCAATAATCAGGTCTACAGTCTTGCTGACATTGAGTAAGAGGTAGTTGTGTCACCATCCAGCCAGATTTTCAATCTCTTTCCTATATGCTGATTTGTCAGCAGGGATTGTTGCTGTAGAAATGAAGGATAAACGATCAACTTTATTTACATGTACTTAATGCATTGGGAATTTGCTGCAGTGTGTTGGTGCGGTATTTAACAAAAACAACATTGAACAATTATAAAAATAAAGAATTATTTTAAAAAGTTAGATATTAAAGTATGGAAAGTGAGTAAATGTGAATAAATACCAGCATGTAGTTACAATATAAACAGCATTATAAAAAATGGCTTAAGGTGTTCACTGTCCAGTGCAATGACTGAGGTAATAGATAAGGGGAATGGGGAGGGTGGCTAAATAGTATGGTTGATCAGATTAACTGCCTGGGGGGTGAGAAACTTTTATATGGTGTGAAGTTATTGTTTTAATACCTTTATAGCACTCAGCAGAAGGAAGTTTTTGGAAAATGCAGTTTGCTGGGTGGGTAGTGTCCACAATGATTTTGACTGTCCACTTCTTTTTCCTGGATGTATGCAAGTCCTGCGGTGGTGATAAACTATAACCAATTACCTTTTCAGCTGATTTGACAGGTCATTGTATTTTTTCAATATTGTGAAAGTTTGCTGATAAACCAGGCAGTAATGGCTGATGTTTTGACCTGAAGAAGCTACAATCTACAAATCAGTGAATGTGGATGAATCCAAGACAGGGAGAGCAAACAACCAATTGTCTCTGTTTGCCCCCCCCCCCCCCCCCCATTTTGTGAACTCTAGGCTGATTCTTGCTCAGAGCAGTTGAATGTGGACACAAGGAACTTCAGCTAATGACCTGCTAAACCTGAGACCATTCTCGGATGACTAGCTACTTATTATGTAAGTGACAGACTTAGCAGAAAAGTGATCTGTAATCTCGTTAGACTCAGTGTCTAGGTCACCTAGTTTTGACAGGTTTGGACCAGTCAGAGCTGAAAGGAACAAGGTCAGGGGACAGAAACCTTAGACATTGGTTGTAGCCCTGTACTAGAGCCAGTAAGAAGGTGACCCAGGTAGGTCAGGTGACATTGAGCCAATGGCATGGAGATCCATCAGTTCAACTGATAAGGAACACTAAGTGTCAGGAGCTCCAACTATGTTATGGCAATGAGAGAACGTGGATGAGTAGGACCCCACTGACATATGGAGATTGGGACCTGGCCGGTGTAGACTGCTTTCCTGGGCAATACCTTTACTCTTCATTGACTGTTCAAGGAGCATCAGGGAATTCTAGTGGGAGTGCATTTTAGATGAGACCATAAGATTACTTGTCGGTAAATACAGATTCTCTCTATGCCTCCCTGATGATTATTACAAGGAGTGATTATAACAGATGTAAAGTTCTTTATGATGACGGTTTACAATTGCATCAATATGTTCTGCAGAAGATGGAATTTTACAAATTGTCTCAAGAAGTACATCCTCTACTGAGCCTTTTTGCTAATGAAGGAGATATTGTTCTCTCACATGAGGTCCTGAGAAATATTGATGCCCAGGAAGCTGAATGTTGAAATGTTACTAACTGTAGGCTTGTTGCTAATGAGTGGGTAGAGAGGAGACATTTCTCTGGTCTTAAGGGTTTTCAGCTCCAAGTTGTTGTGATTGTGTTGTGAGGTGCTGGAGCCTTATAGGTCCCACACCATCAGGTTTAGGAACATTTACTATCCTTGTTGCATTCTGTTATTTTAATCCAAGGTTCTTTGAGATATCATATAGAGGCACAAAACCTGTTGCCTCACGATCATTTTATTAAGAATTAATTGAGCAAAGGAAATTTGAACAAACAGTGATAGAAGTCTTCTAAGTGAAGGGAAAGCTAAGATTAAGATGATGCTGCTTTGTGTTTAACTGTTTTGTACCCATAGAGATAAAGAAAATTCCATTCCTATTTGTAGATGGGAGTCAACCAATGAGAAAGCAGTTATTCAATATTACAGTACCAAGTTAACTGATGAGAATGCACTTATTCAATAATGCAGAACAAAGGGGCTTCTAGAGCTTTCCAGAATTGTATTTTGGATAACCATTAGAGACATATTAAACATATCTTATGCATATAAGAACTACTTAAAATGCAAGCAGATAATTATTAAACTGCAAAGAAAGTAACAAACAGTCTAATCTCAGAATTAAATAGTCAAATCCTACAACCTTCCCCTTTGATTCTAAATCACACATTTAGGATCATTACACCTGAAAATTCAGAGGCAGAAAAACTTGTGGTATACATGTTATGTACAGAACAATCAAAAAGTGACTAGGGATATGAAATATCAAAGGATACGTATTCTTCAAAGTATTTATAGGATTATGGTTTGGCAGATTTGTAGGTACTGTTATGCAAGTTTGAACTGTTCTTAATGATTACCTATAAGGAAGTAAAAAAAAATGTAACTTATGATAAAACATGTTTGTACACATAGTAAGTAGGCAAAATTGGCAAAAATATAACAACAATGTTGAAATAAACGTCATAATGTACAGTAGTTGTTGACTTGCTTGAAGTCTTCGGGCTGATTAGTGATTTGCTCACTGTAGCCCAGCAGTGTAGGTACTTTGGCCAAGAGATCAATAGGTTTCAATATGTACATTTAATGTCAGAGAAATATATACAATATACATCCTGAAATTCTTTTTCTTCACAGACATCCATGAAAACAGAGGAGTGCCCCAAAATATGAATGACAATTAAAACATTAGAACCCCAAAGCCCCCCCCAGCTCCCCCTTCCATGCACAAGCAGCAGCAAGGCAATGACCCCCCCACCCACCCCCATCAGCAAAAAAAGCATCAGCACCCTCCCAAGCACTCAAGCGTGCAGCGAAGCATCAATAAAGATACAGACTTGCAGTACAGTTGGCCCCCCGTTTTTCGAACGTTCGCTTTATGACAGCTCGCTGTTACAAAAGACCTACATTAGTACCTGTTTTCAGTAAACAAAGAGGATTTTTGCTTTTGCAAAAAAAAGACGCACACTTTATATGTGTGTTTACCCCAAGAAAGACTACCATGACCATGAAGCCTTGTGCGCATGCATGTTCGTGCGTGGGTGTGTACGTGCCGATTTTCTTTTCTCCACATCGATTTTGGCTCGCTGTCTTCCTGATTTTGATAAGTGAAACTACACCGTAGATACAATATTTCTATTTTATATAGGCTGTATGTTTATCGTATCATTCCTGCTTTTACTATATGTTCGTATTATTTTAGATTTTATGTGTTATCTGGTTTGATTTGGTAGGTTATTTTTTGGGTCTGGGAACGCTCAAAAATTTTTCCCATATAAATAAATGGTAATTGCTTCTTCACTTTACAACATTCCGGCTTACGAACTGTTTTGTAGGAACGCTCTACCTTCAGATAGCGGGGGAAACCTGTACCCCCAAAACTATGCATTCACGCGATAATAAGGGAAAAAGAGGTGTCCCCATTTCACAGCGAGAGGGGAGATACAACAAACAACTCGCTGATTTACAATGTTAAAAGTCTGTTGCGTCGCTTTTACCGAGCTCTGTGCTTGGAGAGTCGGGACCAAAAAGGTGCAGCTCTCTGGGCACACAACCTGTTGCTCCCAATGTTACATGTTCTCTGGCGACGCTTCACTCAGGGGCACTAGCCTAGGATCAGCAGGTCCCCGGAGCCACAAAATCCCGGAACCCTAAAGGCGCGCTAGTCTTCCGGGCCGCGTCCTGGGGATATCAAAAAGTGGCCGATCGTGAGGCCCTGAGAGCGGGTCCCATTCCACAAAGAACCAAAGTCAGAGTGTAACTCCAGGTCAGGGTCTTCAAAAGAACCCCCCACACCCTGAAAAGGGAAAAAATAGATATCAAAGTTAGAAATAAAGCTGTTTCTGAAGAAGCAAGCAAAGGAGTTGCCGTTTAGCACCACCTTAACTACTAGCATATTAACCGCAGCACGTGGTGTCCTCCTTGGATGCAATGTATCCACATATTTTTACCTTCTACTTTCACTGCCAAGTTGGTAATTAACAGCGCTTGATAAGGATCTTCCCATCCAGCTACCAATGGTTGCATATGTGGTTTCTTAATCAGGACCCACTTATCAGCGACCAGGGAGATTCCTCCTTTTGTTGGGTTTTCTTAAGTGGCAGAAACCTGTTGAGAAGCTTGGGTTAGTTTCACACAATAGTTAAATAAACTGTTTGCCATAATGTGTACATCAGCCTCTCTGAGATTGAGGGCTCCTGACAGTGACATAGGGTGCCCTGTTACCATCTGGAGTAGACATAAGTTTTCTTGTTTGAGGCTGCTCTGATGCTACGTAGGACCCTAGGAAAAGCTGTAGGCTATGGTATGCCTTCCTCATGATAGTTAGTCATTGGTTGATGGTCCCATTCATTGTTTGACTTGTCCTGATGCTTCTGGGTGATGTGGACAATTGAAAGGCCATTCAATGTTCATCAGTCAATGTAAGTCCTAACAAATACTCCCAGTGAAATATGTTGCTTGGTCAGAATCAGTGTTACATGGGAATTGCCATCTAGGAATATGGTCCTTAATCAGAGATACTGGTAGTGTGGCAGTAGCTTTCCTTGCTATTATAGCTTCCACCCATCTTGAATACTTGTCCACTACTACCAGTATAGAAACATAGAAAAATTACAGCACAATACAGGCCCTTTGGCCCACAATGCTGTGCCAAACATGTACTTACTTTAGAAATTACCTAGGGTTACCCATAGCCCCCTATTTTTCTAAGCTCCATTTACCTATCCAGGACTCTTTTAAAAGACCCTATCATATCTGCCTCCTCCACAGTCACCAGGAGCCCATTCAATGCTCTCACCACTCTGCATTTTTTTAAAAACCAACTTATCCCTGACATCTCCTCTGTACCTGCTTCCAAGCACCTTAAAACTATGCCCTCTCGTGATAGCTATTTTAGCCCTGGGAAGAAGCCTCTGACTATCCATACGATCAATGCCTCTCATCATCTTATTTACCTCTATCAGGTCACCTCTCATCCTCTGTCCATCCAAGGAGAAAAGGCCAAGTTCACTCAACCTATTCTCGTAAGGCATGCTCCCCAATCTCGGCAACATCCTTGTAAATCTCCTCTGCACCCTTTCTATAGTTTCCACATCCTTTCTGTAGTAAAGTGACCAGAACTGAGCATCCATGTATTCTTGACACTTTGGTTAAAATAAATGTAGTCTACTTGTAAGTGTATTCATTTCCCCAGTATTAATTTTGGGGTGGCTTTTACATTTTAATATGGCAACTTTCTGATGGCAGTTGTATGATATCCCTAAGTTTGTTTACTAGTTGACCATTCTTGGTTGGAGTTCCTACAGCTGTAAGAAATCCTCTGTGCCATAAATTTACAAAATCATGACAACTCCTGCCAACTTACGGGCTTTAATCAGAGCTTTTAGTTCTGTCTATTACACAGAAGTGCCAGGAGCCATGCTTCCTGATGCTAGCATTCCAGTTTCAGAATTAACTGTCCATTCAGCCATTCAAATTCTCCCCAATCACTGGTGAGTCATCAGTGGCAGAGTAACGACCAACAGGATGCTGTTGGTATCCCTGGTCTGCCTGTTTTAGGATTCTTAATCAGAATTAGGTTTATTATAATGCAGGTACAGTACACGAAGTCACCTTTAGAGTTTGAAATACTTTCAGTTGTTCTTCATTAAGAGTCGCAGGGTCATCTGAGCACTTACTGTCCTTCAGCAGATTGTTGAGTGGTTGTGCAATAGTTGATGGGTCGTCACTCTGCCTCACTACCAGAGGTCTTTAAGTTCAGACCAAGGGAATAATTGTCAAATACAGTTTTGCTTGTGTCTGAGTTGATATTACACTACAAAGCCCCGCTCATAGAGCTTGGAAACCTATAATTAAGAGAGCCCAGAGCACTGTCTGGGGCTGCTTGTTAAACATTCGTTGTCACATACGTACTCTGATCATTGCCAGACACCCTTGATTAGTGTTTATGCAAAGCAGCTGTCTCATGCTACAAATGCTCCTTTGTTCCTTGCATCTATCCCATGGTTAGCAGCTTAGTTATCTTACAACATTATTTGCATAGTATGACTAGTCAAGCTGCAAATGTCAGTCAGGTTTTAGCCCTTTTAATTCTGTATATAATTCCTCAGGTTGTCACTACTTAACAATACTGATGAACAATGGTTTCATCTTCAGACCTGAGTCTCTTCACTCACTTGGTCTCTATTGGAGCAAGCTATGACAGAGCTGTCAATCTTTTTGTTTCAAGAAAAGCTTGCCTGACAAATAGTTGGAATTCATTGAAGAAGTAACAAGCAGGATAGACAAAGGAGAATCGCTTGATGTTGTGTACTTGGATTTTCAGAAGGCCTTTGATGAGGTATCACACATGAGGCTGCTTAACAAGTTCTGAGTCCACAATATTACAGGAAAGATTCTAGCATGGATAAAGCAGTGACTGATTGGCGGGAGGCAAAGAGTGGGGGGAAAAGAGAGCCTTTTCTAGTTAGCTGCAGATGATCAGTGTTGGGATTGATTCTTTGGAATTCTTTGCCATAGTCAGCTGTGGAGGCCAAGTCTTTATGTATATTTAAGACTGAGGTTGTTAGGTTCTTAATTGGTCAGGGCATGAAGGGATATGTTGGGGAACACAGGAGATTGGGGCTGAGAGGATTGGCCATGATGAAATGGTTGAGTAGACTTGATGGACCAAATGGCCTAATTCTGCTCTTCATCTTAAGGTCCTCACTGATGTCAATAGAGGGCTGCTGTTGAGTCCATGTCATGTCAGTCCTGTATCTCCTCAGAATTCAGATGGTGTCGCTGCCTGAGAAGACTGTCAATTCCCCAGAGTTCAGATGGTGGCTCTGCCTGTTTGATGTAGGCTGAATCTCTGGGCGGAGCTGCAGAAGTAGGTGTTTCCCAGGGTGGAACACCAGCAGTGGCATCACTGGAAATGCCACTAGAAGAACTTCTAGTAGGATTGCTGACTTGAAGTCATGGCTGGGCTACTCCACATATGTTTTAGTTTACTTCTGAGCTCTGCATAGTGCACTTCAATTGAATTACTGTGTTGTTCTTTTACTCATTCAGTTAATGCGAAGAGTTGCTCTTTGGACTTCTTGCTGTACTTATTATGTTGTTTTTGTAGTTTATCACAAGTTTTGTATTTCTTTTGATTAGCAGAAGACTTTACTTATCCCATGAACTCTTTCACTCGCTCACAGATTCAGTCAAACCAACCACGCCCTTTTATCTCTAAATCAGTAACAGGCATTTTCTTGGATCTTAATTAACTTAATATTGTTGTTTTATTTGGATCAAAGCTCTTAGTAGATTTCACAACTTTGGCCATTGTTTTGATTCAATCTTAATTCGTTCTTACTTTTCATCACTTTGACTGTGATCTCAAAATATTAATAGATTTAGCCAGATAGATTGATCCAACAACCAAATAGATTGTACAAATAATATTTTTACTAGGTATTGAAATAGATTGTTGTGCAACCCAACTAGATTGTAACCAAATAGTTTACAACCAAATAGATTGCAACTGTTTATCTTTTAAAATAGCAATGTACTGTCCTTAATCCTAATTTCTATCTGATATATGAAGCAAGGACACTTTTTCTGTTTGACAACTAAGAAGTCCCTTTTGTTGTGCACTAAAAATTCTACTTTTGGCTTTGATTGTTCCAAGTCCTAAACTTTGATATCCTGCCAATTAGGCCACTTGTTGGATTCTGACGTTTTAATCTAAGGTTCTTCCAGAAGTCAGGAAAGGGGCACAAAACTTGTTGTTTCACAATCATTTTAAAAGTTGATAGAATAAAGGAAAGTTGAACATCATGGTAGGGGTCTACTAAGTGAAGGGAAAGCTAAGATTAAGTTGGCACTGCTTTGTGTTTAGCTATTTTATACCCCATGGAGATGAGGACAATTCCATTCAAATTGTAGATAAGAGTTAATCAATGAGAAAGCACTTCTTCAATATTGCAGAACAAACAAGCTTCAAGAGTTTTCCACTATACCCACTAGAGGCATATTAAACTAATATGCACATAAGAACTACTTAATATACAAGCAGATAATTATTAAACTATAATTAAACAGTCTAATCTAGGAATTAAACAGTCAGATCCAACACCCTTCAACCACCAGGCTCCTGAACCAGAGTGGATAACTTTACTCACCTCAACACTGAACTGATTCTACAGCCTATATATTGACTTTTAAGGACTGTACAACTCATGTTCTCAATATTATTTATTGTATTTTCACAGTTTGTCACATTGGTTGTTTGTCAGTCTTTGTGTAGCATTTCATTGATTCCTTTGAATTTCTTTGTTCTACTGTGAATGCTTGCAAGAAAATGGATCTTGGATTAATATATGTTGACATATAGGTGCTTTGATAATGAATTTACTTTGAAATTTGCACCAGAACTTTTGCCTCTCTATTTCTTGGTGATACTTTGATTCATCGTCTCTGGTGATCAGTCCAGTGAGAACAGTGTTTGTTGTCTGCAAACTTATCAGTTTAATAGATGGATCACTGGAGATGTAATCATTGGTGTATAGAAAAATAAAACTGGAGAGAACTTACCATGTGGCGCACCAGTGCTGATTGAACAGGACGTGGAGATGTGTTTACTTAGTCTCCCATACTGGCTCCTATTGCAGAGGGAAGAATCGATGAATATATAAAATAATGAATGTTTATAAAAATAAACATGGTGCAAAGGGTAGTTACAGTGGTGCTAGAAAGTTTCTGAATCCTGTAGAATTTTCTATATTTTTGTATAAATATGAGCTAAAATGTAATTAGATCTTCACGTAAGTCCTAAAACTAAATAAAGATAACCCAAATAAATAAATAATTTTTACTTGTTCATTTACTGAGGTATCACTGTGAGGTACATGATCCTATACTACATGTATTTGTTGGAAAAAGTATGTGAACTTCTAGGGTAATACCTTGTACAAAAGCTATTTGGAGTCGGGTGTTCCATTCAATGAGATAAGAATTGTAGAGATGTATGAAGCTGGAAAAGGCTACAAAAGCATTTCTAAAGACCTTGAATGTTCATCAGTCCACAGTAATAGAAATTATCTATAAATGGAGGAAACTCCCTAGGAGTGGGCATCCTGCAAAGAGCACACCAAGAGCACAATGTGCAATGCTGAAGGTGGTGAAAAAGAGCCCAAGGGTAACAGCAAAAGTACCTGCAGAAATCTCTAGTACTTGCTAAAGTTTCTGTTCATGTGTCCAATATAAGAAAAACAGTGAGCAAGAATGATGTTCATAGAATAGTGCTCTCCAAAAAAAAATTGCTGAATGTCTCAAGTTTGCAAAAGACCACCTGGATGTTCCACAACACTTCTGGGACAATGTTCTGTGGACAGATGAGATGAAAGTTGAACTTTTTGTCAAAAATGCACATTGCTATGTTTGGAGAATGAAGGGCACTGCACACCAACACCAAAACCTCATCCCAACTGTGAAGCATGGTGGAAAGAGCATCATGGTCTGGGGCAGCTTGCGATTGTTGAGGGAACAATGAATTCAAAATTGTATCAAGGCATTTTACGAGAGACTGTCAGGGTAGCAATCCATCACCTGTGTTACGTACCCCGTAACTGGGTGTCTTACCAGCAAAGATAGAAGTGTCCGTTGGAGTCTGGTGATACTATTTTCAACAATATTTATTAGCAAAAATATACAAAATAATATCAATGCGAATATACAGAGAATACACGTTAGCAATACTAAACCTAAAAGTGCGGGTATAATAATAATCACTAATGAAACAAGCTCTATTGTTGTCTAGGGGGTAATGAATTGTCAGATGGAAATATAATGTTCAGTTCAATGGTTGGAGAGAGAGAGAGAGAGAAAACGTGTGAACAATAACAGCTATTATCTTGCCAACCTTCCTTTACGATTTTGATCCGTCGATGCGTTGTTGTTGTGGCCATTCACGTATGACCCCTCCGTCCTTTAGCTAGACCGTTCTTCCGTGGTGGACTCGTCACCCAGGCAAGGGTGGACACACACACAAGCCCCCACTGGTCTCGCTACAAAACACTGTGAGTTAAAATTTACTGACCCTTCATTCGGTCTCCGATCTCCCACCCTGTCTCATGGGGGTTCTGATGCTCACTAGCGTTTCTCCTGGTGCGTCTGAGGGGTGTTACCCCAGACCTCACTTTTATCCCCACTCACGGGGTCTCAGGTGTCAATCAGGTTGGGATGATGTAACCCATCAAACCAGCCCACTCTGGTTGCCCCCTGAGGGGTTTCAATGAATAGAACAGTACCAAGTAAACAATCCTTCTCCAAAAGACAATAGCAGTAAATCAATGGCTTTTGTCAGTAGGAAACATTCCACCTTGTGTATCTCTGAGCTGTGTCTCTCTCTCATTAACTGTCATGAGCTGTTATCAATAACAACTGCCCTGGCAGCATTCCTTTGTCTCTCTTACTTCCTTGATAACAGCATCGAAATAGTATTGGGGTATAAAAGTTGCATTGTTTGCTGTGTAACCAAAACTATGTAGTCAGCTTTGAACTTGCTATTTGCTAGAGAATGAAATCTTAAGAATGTAGAAGGCAATGGTGTGTTAATAAGAGGTAGCTAAGAGATGTGGATTAGGTAGTCTGAGTTTGCTATTTGCTATGCATGTATCCGATTGAATGTAGAAGACAATGGTGTGTTAATGAGAGGTAGCTAAGAGATGTTTTGCTTTGAACTTGTTTGCTGTGTAACCAAAACTATGTAGTCAGCTTTGATGTAGATTATGTAGTTTGAACTTGCTATTTGCTATGCATGTACCCAATTTAGTAGGAGAATGAAATCTTAAGAATGTAGAAGACAAAGTGTGTTAATGAGAGGTAGCTAAGAGATGTAGATTAGAACATGATTAAGTCAATAGGTAGAAACAATAGTGGCGGACGTACTTGTGATATGCACCTATAGACCGATTGGATATGCTAATGCAACTAAACCAGGAGATTGCTATACAAAATGCTATGTACGAGGATCGGTGGGCAATCAGCGACTAGCTCAATGACTGTCTCAGCTTTGATTTGCAAATTAAAGTTTAATACTTCTTGAAGAATCTTCTGCGTCTCCTGGTTGTTTGTGGGGCACAAGAAACCACGACAATAGTAGCGATTTGCGATTCTCCAAAGGGGGGGGGGGGGGGCATTGGTGACTCTGCACCCTTCTGCCCATCAGAGTTGTTCATCCTTCGTAACACCTGAAGCTCAATAGAAGTTGGATAATGCAACATGACAATGATCTGAAAGACAACAGAATGGTTTAAAAAGAAGAAAATTTGTGTTTTGGAATGGCTGAGTCAAAGTCCTGGACCTTAATCCTATAGAAATGTTGTGGAAGGATCTGAAGCAAGCAGTTCATACAAGAAAGCCCATCAATATCCCAGAGTTGAAGCAGTTTTGTAAGAAGGAATGGCCTAAAATTCTTCCAAACCGGTGTGCAGAACTGATCAACAGTTACCGGAAATGTTTGGTTGAGGTTATTACTGTAACAAGGGGTCACACCTGCTACTGAAAGCAAAGATTCACATACCTTTTCAAACAAATAGATGTAATAGTAGATCATTTTTTTCAATAAATAAATTAACAATATAATGTTTTTCATGTTTATTTAATTAGGTTCTTTTTATCTAGTTCGTGTGAAGACTTGTGTGAAGATCTGATCACATTTTAGGTCATATTTACGCAGAATAGAGAAAATTATACAGGGTTCACAAGCTTTCTAGCACCACTGTAAGTTGCTGGGCAAGTATTGGGAAACCTGAACAATTCATTAGGAATTTAAAATCAAATTGTTTATAAATTTGAGATTAAAAGTGTGCTTTATATAAATCATTCTGTCTACTAGTATTCTGACATTTTTAAAATAAAGTAGTGATCCTAACTGACCTAAGATAGGGAATGTTTTCTCGGATTAAATGTCAGGAATTGTGAAAAACTGAGTTTAAATGTATTTGGCTAAGGTGTATGTAAACTTCTGACTTCAATTGTATATTGATGTGAGTAAGAGAGTTAGCAATAGTTACGTTAAGAGAAGATAAATGTAAAGGGAGGTCTACGTGATTTAGGGACTCTGGATGTCGGAGAGGGAGCTGCAGCCTGGGATAAGCATTCTTGCCCAAAAATATGGCGGCAGCAGAAGAAAAGTTAAGATGGGACTGTTGGGTTGATCCTTTGAGATAAGACAGGGTTAGAGAAGATGATGAAAACATCAGGAAAGGCTTGTGATCTGCACCAGCTGCTCATATGACCATCCACCACCTGCTCCCATGGTTTCACTTGACCCTGATCGGGGAGGGGGGTGCTAAGCAGGTACTGCACTTTGCCCAAGGGTGACCTGCAGGCTAGTGGAGGGAAGAAGCACCTTACATCTCCTTTGGTAGAGATGTATCTCCACCCAGCCACCCTCAAATGTAGTTTCAGCAGGCTAATTAAGAGCTGCAGTACTGTCAGTAAGTGTATATCTTGTAGTCTGAAAGCATAGAGTGGAACAGTGGTGCAGAAGGTAGAGCCTCTGCCTCAGAGCACCGGACTTTAGATGCTGGCTGCATGGGTTTCCTTCAGGCACTCCAGTTTCTTCCCATATCCCAAGGATATGTGAGTTAATAGGTATTGGGCCTCTGCAAATCCTCCTAGTATGCTGGTGAGTAGAAGAATGTGGGGGAACTTGGAGTACTGTGTGCAGTTCTGGTCTCCTTATTTGAAGGATATACTGGCTTTGGAGGCAGTACAGCGGAGGTTCACCAGGTTGATTCCAGAGATGAGGGGGTTAGACTAAGAAAAGAGAATGAGTCGCCTGGAACTGTACTCACTGGTATTCAGAAGAATGAGAGGAGATCTTATAGAAACATCAAATTCTGAAAAGAATAGATAGGATAGGGACAGGAAAGTTGTTTCCACTGGTTGGTGAAACTAGAACTAGTGACATAACCTCAAGATTTGGGGTAATAGATTTAGGATGGAGGTTGAGGAGGAACTGCTTTTCGCAGAGAGTGGTGAATCTGTGGAACTCTCTGCCCAATGAAGCAGTGGAAGCTATTTAAGACAAGATTTGATAGATTTTTGTATAGTAAGGGAATTAAGGGTTATGGGGAAAAGGCAGGTAGATGGAGATGAGTCCAAGGCTAAATCAGCCATGATCTTATTGAATGACGGAGCAGGCTCGATGGGCCAGATAGCCTACTCCTGCTCCTACCGTAAATTCTGGTGTATAAGCCGAGAATTTGGCCCTAAATTTTGATCCTAAAATTAGGGGGTTGGCTTATACAGAGGGTGCCAACTTTGGATAAACGAATACACGGAAGAC
This sequence comes from Hemitrygon akajei, assembly GCF_048418815.1. NCBI lineage: Eukaryota > Metazoa > Chordata > Chondrichthyes > Myliobatiformes > Dasyatidae > Hemitrygon > Hemitrygon akajei. Next base: position 24,247,683 of record NC_133138.1, on the reverse strand, counting down.
AGGTCGTAGTTATTGGCTGTTTTGAGTCAAATTCATTCCACTGTGGGCATATGAATTCTTTGAATGATTTGTTTAAACTCACCTCTGGTGGCTGGAGCACAGAGATCAAACCACTGGGGATGACTGCAATGTCCGTATTTTCAGCTTTCAGTGCTGCTTTTGTCTCCCCTGACCAGTGCGCTTTGAACATGTCCCAGACAAGTAGCGACTTTTCCTTCCCGAAACCTTCGGGATGTTGACACCACACCTCTTTAACTCACTTCAAGCAACCAGCTTCGACCATCCAGCAGCGTTCTTGAATGTAAACAACAACGGCCCATTTCAAAGCTTGAACTCGAATCATTTCTCTGGTAACAATGTATGCAGATGATCGCTAGTGATTCACCCACTCTAAAACTTTTTCTTCCAGTTCTGGCCACTGGCATGTTTTCCCATGGTTTGCACATTTCGTTTTTGGCATTTTCCTCAGCGTTTCCTCTGCCTTTCTCCACTCTCTCACTTGTTTCTCGTTTACACTAAACTTCTTAGTAGCTGCAGAATTATTCATTCTTTTAGCAAAATCAATAACCTTCAGCTTGAAGCCAGCATCATATCACATTCGTTTTAATCTTTTGTACAAGGCGGTCGCAAACGCAATACTGAGTAGACGTATTGATCCCGCCACCCCATGTTATGATTTAACGAGATTACGATGGGTGCTAAATGGTTTAACAGGGGTTACATTTTGGAGGACTCTTTACCATTGGAGACCTGATCCAAAATTTCCCTCCCTGATTTATTTATTAAGAATTCGCTTATAATGCTCTACAATGTGTAGGCCTGTTTTCTTAGCAAATACTGGTTCACAAAATTTCCCAGTTCCGGATCCGGCAAAGCTGAGTACCGGCATGTGAGATCTTGTGATCTTTTCTGGTTAAATCAAAAACCTCTACGAAAGGGGTTGGCTTATACAAAGGTAACATGAAAAAGTCACTTTTTTAACCTTGAAAATGGGAGGTCGGCTTATACTCCAAAATATACAGTATTTCTCATGTTCTTACGTAAGGGCCATCTTTCCATGACTATGAAGAGTAGCCAGCGCATCAGAAAGTAGTGCAAATTGGAAATGCACACGAATGACTATAGAAGCAAAAAAAAGTTCATTATTTTCATCCCAGAGTGGTTCTCAACAAGAACCTTCTTTGAGATGATGCAGACAGTAAGGACCACCCATCACATTGATGGATTTGGAGTTGCATATACACCCGATGTAGAAAGGCAGATAGATTTTCTTCCCTGAAGGGTGTTAGTGAATCAGGTGGATTCTGTTAGTTCCATAATGACTATTAATTGGTACTAAATTGGTGTCAATTTTTTTTGGAAGAACTGATGACCAAGTTGCTGTAAAAATAGCTGTACAGGGAACTAATTTAAAGGAATCGAGAACTTATTGTAGTGGCGAATGGTCTTGGAAGTATTAAACACTACTGTCCTCTTTTGCAATTGGAAATAATTTGTGACATGTATACATGTACAATTGTACTCAATTAAGTTCTTGTAAAGCATATATCAGTTTCCTCTCTAATCACCGAACAAGTAGAAAAATCAATTACTGTTGCACAGAAGTACAGTATACAATTTTGAAGAATGATTTTCATTCCCTTTAATTAAGGAGCAAGACGTTCTCGTGAAAGATTTGGAAAACTGGAAAAGGAACAATTTTGTGAAGAACAACACACACAAAATGCTGGAAGAATTCAGCAGATCAGACAGCATCTATTAAAATGAATAAACAGTTGACATGTCAAGCCTGGACTGGAAGGGAAGAGGGAGGAAGCCAGGATAATTAGTGGGGGGAGGAATTTTGTGAAGACTTGTATATTAGTGCAAATATTCATAACTTTTAAGCTGTTTATTTCAGTTTAAAAATAGTAAAATATTCCTTCATTGTATGAAATATTAATTATTAATAGTGATAAAACATTCATTAAACTATTTTTTGTTTGAATTTTTGTGTGGCATTATATATCATCTTAGGCTGACTTGTTTAACTTTGTGTTATTTTTAATAAGGAAATCAAGAGCGAGGTTGGAATGATCCTCCTCAGTTTTCATATGGTTTGCAGACTCGAGCACAAATCGGTCAAAGGAAACCATTTCTCACAAAGAGAGTAATAGCACCTCAGATGGATTTGCCACCAAAAGGTGAGCATCGATTATTTGTTGCACATGCTGCCAAAGATTTGGAACCATTAGAAAAATTGTTGTCGTACTTTTATGTCAAATTGTGATCATTATGAACTATATTTGTACAATCATGATTCCCCATTTGAGTCTATGTTTCCCAGCTTCTACAACTATTTGGATTTTTATTCAGATTACAATTAGCCGAAAATGTTCTGTTACTGGGTATTCTCAGTATAAACAGGCTTTAATTTTTAAATAAATGTGCAACTAATATTTCTATTCACTTCACTGCTCCAATCAATAGAGTAATGATCACCAACCTTTTTAAGCCCAAGATCCCCTACCTCGGCCTCAGTGAAAGGCGAGATTGACCCCAAATCGATTAGTTACATGCATGCGCACCGTGGCAGAAAAGACAGGAAGTAAAACCCCGCAACCCAGGAGTAGAAATAATGTATGAACACCAGAGGTCACCACCCTTTTTTTGCTCCGCGGACTGGTTTAATATTGACAATATTCTTGCCGACTGGGGTGTGTTAAACATGACCGGAATACAGTGATACTCGAAGCAGGTTCCTTATGTCCAGTCTATTCCACAATTTAGTTTTCATGGCTCTCAGCTGCTGTCCCGCTTGCTCACGATTTTTTTTCTACTGAAAAAACTCAGTGGGTTTGTCTTTAAGTGCTGGGTGCTTGGACTCAAGGTGCCGAAGCAGTTTTGGGAGCTTCATTGCCTCATTAGACAGTCTCCGGGCCCGAACTCCAGCCTGCCGCCAGACGCCTTGACCAGGTGCGGCTGGTCGTGGGTGGGGTGAGAGGACAAGGTAAGGGCCGGAGGTCCCCGTGCTGGGGCCGCGGCGGTCTCAGTCCGGAGAGAGCGACTGAGCGAGGAGTGTGATAGGACGTGTGCCCGCCACCCCTTGTAGGATCTATCGACCAATAAAAGTTTGTTTCAGTAGATTGCAGCGAGGTAACTGCTCTGCTAATTCTGAAACCCTGAGCCCGAATTAGGTTGTCTGCGAATATTTTAGCACCATGTTCCCCATGAACATTCAGCGTGCTAAACAGGTTCAGAGGCAGCGCCCATCTGTCCGTGCTCCAGGCCAGTAGCAACGGTGCTTCCCGCCGGCCACACGAGGGTGTCACTGCGACTGATGACCTCGCGTGGGTTCAAGTTCAACAGTGGGCATGACAGGGAATGAGGAAAGGTGCAGCTGACTCATATTGTTTCCTCACGGCCCAGTGGTTGGGGACCACTGAAGTACACTGTGTAGTCAAGTGCGTAACGGGAGCAGACGCATGCACACTGGGCTGAAAGAACGGAACTAAAACCCCACAACCCGGAAACAATCTCTCAACGGTATTTGTGTATTTATTTTTCTTTTTTTTTTCGGGATCTACTGGGAAAGTCTCAAAGATTGACCAGTCGATCACGATCAACGGGTTGGCGACTACTGCAATAGAGTGATCAGGCAGGTCCCATATATGCTAATTTTTAGTTTGACTTTTGGAGGCACATAACAATAAAATAGAAAACTTCCTTAATGTTCCTTTGCCTCATGAGAGCAATTAGAGAGAAATGTTTTCAACTTTACATTTACTCTGAGCCATAATTGGTAAATCACCACATGGAAGAATGCATATCCTGCACACCAGACAGCTCCTCTAAGTCAGAAATTAATGCAGTCCCCCATGAATGTGGCAGAAATTGCTTTTATAAGAACACGTGCTGCATTTTATTGGCTGCAATGATATGATTATTTAATAAATTGAATATTATGTCAGGTTACTAAAAAATATTGTGTATTTTTCCTGTAGTTTGTGGACCTACTGGAATTCCTCCTGGATTGACACCATCTGGCAGTTCCACACTCAGCCAGCAAAGACTACCACCTCCACCCAAGCTTTCTAGTTTGTCTAATACTTGCCAACCTCTTCAAAGCACAACAGTTATTTCTGATTGCAATGTAAAGGAGGTGGAAGATGTTTTAACTCCTTTAAATAAGGCACTAGAGGCTTGTAGGACATCAGTTAAGGTAAGCAATTAATTCCTAAAGCAGGGGATTACTTCAAAGGTTTATTGGAAGAGGAGAATGCTACTGAGCCCCTGAAGATCATAAATTATATGACTGCACATAGTGTGGCAAAGTAATTTGTGCTGCTGCCACGGAATTCCAGAGACTTGGTTTTGATCCTGATCTCAGAAGCTGTCTTCATGGAATTGGCACTTTCTCCCTTTGTGGGTGTTCTCTTAGATTTCAACTATAAGCTGGAAGGTTAATTGGCTGTTGTTAATAACTCATAGTATTGGTCAGGGGAAGGGGAATCATTAGAGCAGTGTTTATATAGAAGGTGATTTTAGCTGTGTATGGAAATTAGGTATTTACGAATGTTATCTTTTTGGATAGTAGGAAGTGAAGCATACCCTGATGGTCAGTGTACTCAGTTCTATTGTTCACATTATAGTGTAAGGAAAGGGAGTACAAACCAAGCATATTCTCAGGAAGAGAAATGTAGGTGGATGACAAACACAAGAAAATCTGAAAATTCTGGAAGTCCAAAATAACACACACAAAATGCTGAAGGAACTGTAGTCGATTGTTGCCTCTCTAACTTGGAGGCCTGTAACTAGTGGAGTGCCACAGGGAATGATGCTGGGTCCAGTGTAGGTTGTCATCAATATCAAGTGTCTGGATGATAATGTGATTAACTGGATCAACAAATTTGCAGATGACACCAAGATTGGGGGTGTAGTGAACAGCAAGGAAGGCTATCATGGCTTGGAGCAGATCAGGACAAGCTGGAAAAATGGACTGAAAAATGGCTGCAAGAATTTAATGCAGACAAGTGTGAGGTGTTGCACTTTAGTAGGGCCAACTATCGTAGGTCTTACACAGTGAACCGTAGGCCACTGAGGAGTGCTGTAGTACAAAGGTATCTGGGAATATTGTGCCATAATTCATTGAAAGTGATGTCAGAGGTAGATAGGGTCATAAAGAAAGTTCTGGGCACATTAGCCTTCATAAAACAAAGTACAGGAGATGGAATGTTATGTTGTACATGTATTATCAGTACAGATAGAGTAATTGCAAGCAGGCTTTTTCCATTGAGGTTGGGTGGGACTACAACTAGAAGTCGTGGGGGAAAACTTCTTCATTCAGAGGGTCATGAAAGTGTGGAACAAGCTGCTAGCGCAAGTTCTGCATGCGAGCTGGATTTCAGCATTTAAGAGAAGTTTGGATAGGTACAAGGATGTTAGGGCTATGGTCCCTGTGCAGGGTAATAGAGTAGGCAGTTCAAATATTTCAGTACAGATAGATGAGCAGAAGGGCCTGTTTCTGTGTTGCCCTTTTCAATGGCTCCATGGCAAGCCTGAGTCAGTGATCACTGCTCTTTAATATCAGAATTATAGGAGTGAGTATGTGACTGTCCACAGTTACGTTGATGGATCTCATCAAAACTGTTTCCTTTAAAATAATGACATAAAACCAATATTTAAAATTTATTTTCTAAAGCAATATTTTGATAACAGCTGGTGTTATAATGAACATTTTCAATGCTAGGATGGTGATTAATAGATGGATAAAACACATAACAAATGGTTTTATTTTTAAATATTCTGTCTAGAAGCAAGTTTGTGATGATATTGGCCGACGACTAACAATACTGCAAGACATGTGGCAAAATGGAAAGCTATCTGTATCAGTGCAAACAAGAATGTATCTGCTTGCACAAGGTAATCATTTTATTGGGTCCTGAATTTTATCCAAGTTATTATATTTAATAACTGGAAATGTGAGGCTTTTGTATAATTGCATACTTATCTTGTATAAGCATAAATAACCTGTAGTTTAGGATATAAGGAACACTAACATGGCTGTGGTGGCTATGTCATTTGGTATATTTTATGTGGAGGTTGATAGTTTCTTGATTAGTAAGAGTGTCAAAGGTTATGGGGAGCAGACAGGAGAATGGGATTGAGAAGCTAATAATTCACCCATGATCAAATGGTGGAGCAGATTCATTGGGCCGAATGATCTAATTTTGCTCCATACTGGTCTAATGGTCTGGAGGCATTTTTGTTATCTGTTTTTTGTTATCAGCGCATACTCGTGCTACTGTGAGTTTAGAAGATCGTCCAGCACCTGAAGATATCTTGGTTCTCAATAGCAAAGCTTTGTATTTATAATTATTGTTATAATTGACACCAAATTCAGGGAAAACATTATTTGATAACCGACCAGGTGGAGTTCTATTGCTCGGTCAAAGTTGGTCAGAATGTTTCTGACACTCAGAAGCATTCAGATTGTTAAATGTGAAAAAACATTATTTTAAAAATTAAGCACCCAAAAGGTTGGTGGATGGAGGTGTGTGTGTGTGTGCATATATTTTTTCTTTAAAACAATTAAAGGATTTAAATAACCTAAAAGTTAAACTTGCTCCTGTTAGCCATTCCTCTTGATTTAACTTAATTTAAAATATTTTGTATGCCATGATAATAGAGCAGAATTGCAGCAACCTGCTAAAACTAAAATATTAGTACTTTTAGATTTACACAGAAAACCCAGATGCCGTCAATTAAATGGGATATGTGCATGTTATTAGGTTAATTACTCATGTTTCCTTCCAGAATCCATTCCTTTTATGGGTCACACTTGTTAGCTGAACTATTTCCAAAGCACTTGATAGAATAACGATACCTTATTCGCAGCCATAAAATATAACCAGGAAATAATTCATTCTGTTCTAGCAAAAGAGTCTTTGACTTGAAACATTAACTCTGTTTTTATTCCCACAGATATAGCCTGCCCTCCTGTGTACAGTTGTTCAGACATTGGTCTTAATGTGGGCAAATGGGATTGGTGTAGATGGGCTAAAAAGGTTGGCATGTACATAATGGGTTGAAGGTTTCTCTGATGTACTGTTCTGTGATTATTGAAAATTCACTTCAACTGAAATATCACCAAATTAAAAATAACATTGGAAACACAGCAAGTCAGGGAGCTTTTGTAGAAAGGGAAACAGAATAAATGTAACACAAAATGCTGGAAGAACTCAGCAGGTCAGACAGCATCTATAGGAATGAATAAACAGTCGATGCTTTGGGCCGAGACCCTTCTTCAGGACTGGAAAGGAAGGGGAAAGATGCCAGAATAAAAAGGAGGGAAGGAGGATAGCTAGAAGATGATGGGTGAATGAAGGTAGGTAGGAATGATGAAGGCTGGAGAGGAAGGAATCTGATAGGAGCAGAGAGTGGACTATTGGAGAAAGGGAAAGAGGACGGAACCCAGGAGGAGGTGATGGCAGGTGAGGAGGGGTAAGAGGGAAGAGTGGGGAATGGGAGGGGTGGGGATTATTTTTTTAGCAGAAGGAGAAATTGATATTCATGCCAGGTTAGAGACTACCCAGAGGGAATTTAAGGTGTTGCTCCTCCACCATGAGAGTGGCCTCATCGTGGCACAAGTGGAGGCCATGTACTAACATGTTGGAATGGGAATTGGAATTAAAATGTTTGGATTAAAATTAGAACAGAATTGTTGTTTTAGGTTGAAGAAGGATCTTCACTGTTTCTATGTTCACTGTGTTTCTCTTTCCACAGATAATGTCTGACCTTTGTTTCTAACATTTTCTGTTTTAATTTCAGATTTCCAACATCTTGTTTTCAATTTTTGAAGTATTATTGAATTCTTTAATTGCAATGTTAATATTATATAATTAGATAGAATTAGGATTTGTATTGTCTATAGCTGTGCAAATTCTGTGTAATAGGGTAGCTTGCAAATTATTGTTACTTCTATTGTTATAGAATGTCTGAATTCTCTCATTATCCATTTCATTATAGGTCATGTCCTAATAGTATTTGTCTTTTTACAGAAATGGAGCATTGCAAGTGGGATTCTGCTGATGAAATTCACAGATCTTTGATGGTTGACCATGTAAATGAAGTAGGACAGTGGATGGTTGGTGTGAAGCGTCTCATTGCTGAAAGCAAAAATCTGCCATCTGACATTATTTCCTGCGCTGACAAGGGTTGTGAATCAGGGAACTAAATTGTTGAATTTGTTTACAGTGATTGACTGACAACATTAGTGAAAAATGTAGTCAGGGAACAAAGTTCTAAGAATATGGCTACAAAAATAAAACGATGCTTGACTATGGTGCCTGCACTGAGCAAGAATGAAAATGTATTCGAGCTGCACAGTTTCCAATCTACAGTCATTGAGAAGAGCTGCTGTTTCAAACTCTTTTATGGGTGCTCTGTTTGGAAAGCAAATATCAGGGTTTCTTTTCCATCTGCCACAGAAAATATGGTCAGGTCTCATCGCCATATGCACCTAGTGGACATCAATTAAGGACTTGTACTTCACTTGGCACATTTTACCAACATCCATTTTAATGAAGTTGCAGTGTCATTTTATTGCATGTGATTCAAAAACTGTCCACCTGCTGTGTTTTTTTTTTTGAAAATATTAAATATTCAAGGTGAAATGTTGGATTGAAATACCTTTGTTTGCTCTACATGTGTAAAATCTTCCGGTTTATAAAAAAGGAAGCATTATTGGTGCACACATTTAATATCTATTATGAATGCAGGATTGTTGATGTGATGGGAACAGCTACATACTTGACCAGACTTCAAAATGCTTTATGGGAAAATTATATCCCCTAACTGCAGTTATTGTCCTCTTTGTGTTCTAACTCTGCCTTGAAGAAAGTCTTCCCAGAGTTTTATTCTCGAATCTCAAATCTGCAGTTTATTAGAACATGTCAGATTGTGTTGGCTGGCCACACAAATGAGACATTTCACTGTATGTTTTGATGTACATGTGATTAATAAATAAATGAAATTGATTCAAGGAACATACAACAGTACAGCTTGATAAAAAGATCCTTCACTACACACTATCTGTACTTATCCTCAAGCATTTCCTGATAATTTAATGAACAAGGGGACTTTTTCTGTATGCTTCAGAGAACTTCACAACTATTCTTGCAAACTATTTGCATTATTCAGGCAAATTGTTTACTTGTCAGTAGTTTCCACCTTCAATCGTTGTCAAGGCAGATGCCTATCCTTAATTATCTGTTCTATTAAGTTTTACATAACTGAGATTTCTTTTCCACTTATTTCTCTTTTGGAAGGGAGTATATCGGGTCAGAAGTAGAATCCAGAAACCAAATACTGTAAAGTGTTTTTATGGATAAAGAGTTTTGTCATTGTAATCATGTCTTCAATTGAATTACATAACAAAGAACAAGATGGGGATCGGGAGAGGTTAAGTATGAAAACTTTTGTGCCTTAGCTTACTATGTACTTAAGAAAAAGACAAAAAGCAAGCTTATTTTGAATTTATGGCAATTTCAAATATAGATGTGGACAGGTGGGATAAGCTGAGGTGGTCATTTTAGTCATCCAGGATGAATTGGACCAAAGGGCCTGTTTCCAAGCTGTATTACCCTATGACTCCATGGTATAGTTTCCAATTTAATCACATTCATAGTGTTCTGGCGTGGAAGTTGGTTTGGGAGTTCAATATGACAGGGAACATAAACTGTCCATGCAACCACAGGCAAACATTTATAGTTGATTCTTGCCTGGCAGCTCCACCAGTAGTCTGATTTTTGTTTAATTATTACAAAAAGTGAGGCTCCACTGGAGCACAGCACTTATCTAGGAATGGGTCCAATAGTGATTACTTGAATGCTTATCAATTTGAAACCAATTATATATAATAGTCATATTTAGGATGCTCAATATGTTTGAGGTAAAAATTTAAACTGAGATTTAATTGAATTACAAACATTTGTACATCAACTTTGGAAACTCAGTAGGGCAATCTTTTCAGTGTTAAAGTATTCATCTTGCAGAATTTTTTGAAAAATGTATTTATAGATATACATGACAGATATGTTATCTTATGCTCTGCTTAAAATTCCAAAAGTTTGATCCTTTTAATACACATTTCTTGGCTGACCAGTATCTATTTGTTGTTTCTCTTCATTAAGTATTTGAAATATTTGGAAATCTTAGATTCATCTTTAAGTATATTTAAATGATTGACCTGAGTGTTGACTGTCACTACCATGTAACCATGATAGAATGACCATAACTTTTTAAACTGAAGTTCATTTTTACTTATGCTCATAATTTTCTGTAGTTGAGTAGCCCGGGTGAAGGTGCCCAGAAGAAATCAGCAACAAATATGTGGATAAGTTGGAAATTGTTCTATATATACGGCTCGCAAATTCCATTTTATTTTGCAGTTAGACTATAAATCGCCCTTTATTATAAAGTACGGTCAAAATACGAAGATGTGACATCGTGCTGATGGAGAGGGGGTAGGGAATAGGAGTGAGATGCAGCGAGTAGGGGCGATGGAAGCTCGGAACGTTTCTCTTCAGTAGTACTGGTTGCTGGGGAATGTTTAGACGTTGGCACCGGAAATATTAGTCCTCTGGGTGCCTGGAAGATGAACAGCGTGATTTTGCGGCTGAGATCGCTTGTCACCTTTACTTTGACGGTGATGTCGATACTCACCTTTCTCGTATTTCTCAGTACAGCGTTCCAAAAGCGCAGTGTACCCGTCAGCATCATTGTGAGCTCAAGCACGATGTGAGTGTGTTCCCGGCTCACAGCACCAGCGGGGACCCAGACTCTTCGTTGCTAACCACCTTATTTATGCATTGACTCAGTTCCAGTTTCGACCCGAGGGTGGAAACTGAAACACTGCTTACAGCCGCATACAAAGTGATTAATGACGATGAAAGACGGGGGTTACTTACTTCAGTACACAAAAAGGCGAGAGGAGGTTTAATTCATTCAACGGCTGTGCACGCGGTTAGCGTGGACCCCAACCTCTCCATAATTAGCAAATGTGTCAGATGACGTTATAGGTCGAGCAGGTGCACTCTTGCCCCTGTTCTCTTATAACGCTGAAACGAAACCTGGCAAATTTGAAGTCTTGGATAATTTGAATAGATAAGAAGCAGCGGTCTGAGCAGTGATTCAAGTCGAGGGCATCAGTTTAAGGGAGAAAAATAAGGGAAAACAAAGTGGACCAATTTCTAGGACCTGCTGCCAGTAAGGTTGGCAGAGTGAGAAACCACCGCCCTATTAGTAATGTAAATGTGCTGGGGTTTTCATTTATCAGTTCAGGTTTCTAAGTTACAGGAACTCTGCTGCCATGTTCAAATACTGATTACAATGCTTTGGATTCTTCTGTACTTTACAAAAAACACTTTTTTTTAGACCATAAGACATAGGAGCTCAATTAGGCCAATCATGGTTGACCCTTTTTTTTTCTCTCCCACCTCCACCCCACTCACTAACCTTTGAAGCTGTGTCCAATCAAGAACATAACAATCTCCGCCTTCAATTCACCCAACGACCTGGCCTCCACAGCTGCCCGTGGTAACAAATTCCACAAATTCACCACCCTCCGGCTAAAGAAGTTTCTCCATCTCTCTTTTTCAAATGGACACCTGTTTATCCTGAGGCTGTGCCATCTTGGCCTAGACTCCCCCACCATGGGAATATTCTTTTCCACATCTACTCTGTCTAGGCCTATCAACATTTGAAAAGATTCAATAAGATTCCATCTCATCCTTGTAAATTCCAGCCAGTACAGGCCCAGAGCCATCAGACATTCCTCATATAATAACCCTTTCATTCCCAGAATCAACTTTTCTTAGATGAGGAGCCCAAAACTGTTCACAATACTCAAGGTGAGGCCTCACCAGTGCCTTATAAAGCTTCAGCATTACATCCCTGCTCTTTTATTCTAGACCTCTTGAAATGAATACTAATATTGAGTGTGCCTTCCTCACCTCCGACTGTACCTGCAGGTTCTGCACAAGGACTCCCAAATCCCTTTGCATCTCAGATGTTTGGATATCCTCCTTGTTTAGAAAATAGTCTGCACATTTATTTCTTCTACTAAAGTGCATGACCTTGTATTTTCTACTTCCTTACCCATTCTCCAAATCTGACCAAGTCCTTCCACAGCCTTCCTTTTTCCACAATACCGCCTGCCCCTCTACCAAACTTTGTATCATCTGCAAACTTGGCAACAAAGTCATCAATTCCATCATCTAGATCATTGATATACAGCATAAAAAGTGGTCCCAACACTGACCCCTGTGGGACACCACTAGTCACTGGCAGCCAATCAGAAAAGGATCCACATTCGCTGTCCCTACTAATCAGCCAATGCTCTAGCCATGCTATTAATTTTCCTATAATAGCATGAGCTCTTAACTTGGTAAGCAGCCTCATGTGTGGCACCTTGTCAAAGGCCTTCTGAAAATCCAAATGTACAACATCCATTGCATTCCCTTTATCTATCCTACTTGTAATCTCCTCAAAGAATTCCAACAGGTTCGTCAGGCAAGATTTTCCCTCAAGAAAACCATGCTGACATAGTCCTTCCTTGTCTTGTGTCGCCAAGTACTCCACAACCTCATCCTTAACAAGTGACTCCAACGTCTTCCCAACCAGTAAGGTCAGGCGAACTGGTCTGTAATTTTCTTCCTGCTGCCTCCCCCTCTTAAAGAGTGGAGTGACATTTGCAATTTTCAAGTCCTCTGGTACCATGCCGGAGTCCAGTGAATTTTGAAAGATCATTACTCTTGTCTCCACAATCTCTACCACTACCCTAAGGTGCAGTTTATCGGGTCTGGGTGACTTATGTACGTTTAGGTCTTACAGCTTTTTGAGCACCTTCTCCGTTGTCATAGAAACTGCACTCACTTCTCTTCCCTCATGCCCTTCAACACCTGGCACACTGCTAATGTCTTCCACGGTGAAGACTGGTGCAGAATACTCACTTACGTAGTTCGTCTGCTATCTCCTTGTCCCCCGTTACTATTTCTCCGGTCTCATTTTCGAGCAGTCCTATATCTTTATGTTCTATATATTTGAAAAAGCTTTTGCTATCTGCCTTGATACTGTTTGCTAGCTTGCTTTCATATTTCATCTTTTCCTTACTAATGACTCTTCTGGTTGCTTTCTGAAGGTTTTAAAAATCTTTCCAATGCTCTATCTTCCTGCTAATTTTTGCTTTGTTGTATGCCCTCCCTCTCTTTTGCTTTTTCATTAGCTTTGACTTCCCTTGTCAGCCACAGTTGTACTCTTTTGCCATTTGAGTATTCCTTTGTTTTTGGAATATATTGCTGCTCTTTTGTCATCCCTACCAGCATCAACTTCCAATTTACTTTGGCCAACTCCTCCCTCATGCCACTGTTATTTCCTTTAATTCCATTGAAAAATTGCTATGTCAGACTTTTCTTTCTCCCTATCAAATTTCGAGTTGAACTCAATCATTTTGTAATCATTGCGTGCTAAGGTTCCTTTACCTTAAGCTCCCTCATCACCTGCAGTTCATTACATAACTCCCAATCCAGTATTGCTGATCCCATAGTAGGCTCAATGACAAACTGCTCTAAAAAGCCATCTCATAGGTATTCAGCAAATTCACTTTCTTCAGATTTGTTACCAACCTGATTTTCTCAATCTACTTGCATGTTAAAATCTCTCATGACTATCCCTATTGACACGCCTTTTCTATTTCCAGTTGTAAACTGTAGTTCACATCCCAGCTACTGTTTGGAGGCCTGTATATAACTACCATCAGGGTTCTTTTACCCTTGCAGTTTCTTAACTCAACCCACAAGGATTCAACATCTTCTGATCCTATGTCATTGATGGGAAGATTTGATGCCATTCTTTGCCAGCAGAGCTACACCACCCCCTCTGCCTACCACCCTATCCCTCCAATACAATGTTTATGTTTAGATATTCAGCTCCCAACTACAACCATCCTTCAGCCACGATTTAGTGATGGCCACAACATCATACCCAACAATCTGCAAAATGCAAGAAGATCATCCATCTTATTTTTTGTACACTGTGCATTGAGATATAAGACTTTGAGTACTGTATTTGTTACGCTTTTTGATTCTGCATCCCTAATGCACTGATCCCCACCTGCAGGTTGCAATTTTGTCCTATCATCTGCCTGCCCTTGCTGACCGTCTGACTGCACACTATCTTCGCTTTTTTACCATCTCTCCTATCCTGAGTTCTTTCATTCCGGTTCTCATCCCACTGCCAAATTAGTTTAGACCCTCCCGAGCATCTCTAACAAACCTACCCACAAGAGTATTGGTCCCCCTCGGGTTCAGGTGCAACCCGTCCCTTTTTGTGTGGTGAAAAACAAGCATCTGCAGGAGTTTGGTGTGAAGTGAAAGAAAACAGTGATTTAAGCTGATTAGGATAACTTCCACTCAGCAGGTAAGCAGGGTGGTGAATTTTACTTTAGAGATGCTGATCATCATCAGTCAGGGCATTAAGTATAGTTTGAATGTTATTGCAGTTGTACAAGATGTTGTGATTTGGAATATTACCTTCAGTTTTGGTCACCCTGCTAGATGAAAATTGTCTACGTCGGAATGAGTGCTGAGGAGATTTACAAGGATATTGCAGAGATTTGAAAGACTGAATCATGGAGAGAGGTTGAGAAGGTTGAGATTTTATCTCACAGAGAATAGGAGAATGAGATGTGATCTCATAGAGGTGCATAACATTATAAAGGACAAAGATGGGGTGAATGCAAACGGTCTTTTTTTCCCAGGGTTATGGAATCAAGAACAAGGGTTCATAGAATTAAGATGCAAGGGGCAAAACTTAGTGGAACCTGAGGCATAACTTTTTTTTAACACCCAGAGATTGGTAAGTAAATGTGCTGCCAGAGAGTGGTTGAGACAGGTACATTAACAACTTTTACATAGGAACATGGAAGGGAAAGTTTTCAGAAAGATAGACCAAATGTGGACAAAGATGAGGATTAGATAGTTTAGATGGGTATCTTGGACCAGTTGGGCCGAAGGCTCTGTTTATTTTATTACAGCTCAATAACAGACCTTTACAACCCAATGAGCCCACACCACCCAGTTACATCCTGGTGACTAATTAACCTACCAGCCTGTACATCTTTGGAAAGTGGGAGGAAACCCACGTGGACATGGAGAGAGCATACAACTACCTTATAGACAGTGGTGAAAATGAACTCAGGTTGTTGTCATTTTAATAGTGCTACGCTACTGTGTCACCCAAACACAGTTATTGTGTTGTTCAATTCTACGTGTTTTTAACTGTGTAAATATGACTCCAATGAATATAGAAAAAAGAATATGTAATGGTTTAAGTTTAATAAATAGACTACTTATGTACATAGAAATATAAAGCATAGAGCAGAGTACAGGTCGTTCAGCCCACAATGTTATGCCAACCTTTTAACCCATCTCAACCACATTGCCCTCCATTTTTCTTGAGCTTATCTAAGAGTCAAATGCCCCTAATCTGTCTGCCTTTACCACCACCCAGAGTTTTATAGAGCTGCAACATTACTATAAGGTATAGGAGCATAATTGGACCATCGAGTCTGCTCCTTCATTTGAGATAGATAGGTAGATACTTTATTGATCCCAAAGGAAATTACAGTAGCACTACAAGTGCACAGATATATAAATATTAGAAGTAAGAAAGAACAAAAAAATAAGTTACCTTACAAGTAAAGCAGAGTTAAAAAGAACTGAAACAGAGGTTAAGAACAGTTTAACAGGAGGGGTTCATCACTTCCCTGGCTATAGATTGATTCGTTGTAGAGCCTAATGGCCAAGGGTAAGAATGATCTCATATAGCCTTCTTTGGACAGCGCAGTTGTCTTAGTCTATTACTTAAAGTGCTTCTCTATTCTGCCAAGATGACATGCAGAGGGTGAGAAACATTGTCGAGAATTGCCAGGATTTTCCAGAGTGTTCTCTGATCTACCACAGCCTCCAATATGTCCTCTTGGCATCCCATAACAGAGCCAGCCTTTCTCATCAGTTTATTCAGCCTGTTGGCATCTCCTGTGTTGATGCCATTGCCCCAGCACACCACCACATAGAAGATTGTACTGGCAACAACAGACTGGTAGAATATGTGAAGAAGAGCAATGCATACTCCAATGGACCTTAGGCTCTTCAGGAGGTACAGGCAACTCTGAAAACTTACAGTACACAGCCTTTGTGTTGGTGCTCCGTTCACATCTGTCGACCAGGTGCCCCCTCCCCCTCCCAACAGCCTCACCACATCCACGTCCTCCCAATCAATAGGAACAGGGAGCAGTGCAGGCTTGGTCTTCCTAAAGTCCATCACCATCTCCTTTGTCTTACTGAAGCTGAGCTGCAGATGATTCAGCTTGAACCATTTGTCAAAGTCCTCCACCAGGGCCCTGTATTCATCCCCCTATCCTCCGTTTATACACCCAATGTCATGGCAGATCAAGTTTTCCTCTCAGCTCCAATCTCCTGCCTTCTCCTCCTATCCCTTCATGCCCTGACCAATCAAGAATCTATTAACCTCTGCCTTAAATATACATGAAGACTTGCCTCCACAGCAGCCTGTGGCAAAGAATTCCATAGATTCACCACCCTCTGGCTAAAGAAATTCCTCCTCATCTCTGTTCTAAAAGGATGCCCCTATTCTGAGGCTGTGTCCTTTGGTCTGACACTCCCACCATAAGGAACATTCTCCCCATATCTACTCTATCAAGGCCTTTCACCGTTTGATAGGTTTCAATGTGGTCACCCCTCATTCTTCGGAATTCTAGTGAATACAGGCCCAAAGCCATGAAACGCTCTTCATATGACAAGCTATTCAATCCTGTAATCATTTTCATGAATCTCCTTTGAACCCTCTCCAGTTTCTGCATATCCTTTCTAAGATAAGGAGCCCAAAACTGCTCACAGTGAGGCCTTGCCAGTGCTTTATAAAGTCTCATCATTACATCCTTTCTTTTATATTCTAGTCCTCTTGAAATGAATGCTAACATCACATTTGCTTTCCTCATTACAGATTGAAACTGCAAATTAACCTTTAGGGAATCCTGCACAAGGACTTCCAAGACCCTTTGCATCTCAGTTTTTTGTATTTTCTCTCCATTTAGAAAATTGTTAAGCCTTTCATTTTCATGACCATATACTTGCTGACATTGTATTCCATCTGCCATTTCTTTGCCCAGTCTCCTAATCTGTCTAAGTCCTTCTATAGCCTCTCTACTTCCTCAAAACTGCCTGCCCCTCCACCTATTTTCATATCGTCTACAAACTTGGCAACAAAGCCATCAATTTCATCATCCAAATCATTGACATATAACATATAAAGAATCGATCCCAACACAGACCCCTGTGGAACCATTAGTCACCGGCAGCCAACCAGAAAAGGCTCCCTTTAGTCCCACTCTTATCCTCCTGACAATCAGCCACTGCTTTCTCCATGCTAGAATTTTTCCTGAGTTTGTAGCTTGTTAAGCAGCCTCATGGGTGGAACCTTTTCAAAGGCCTTCTGAAAATCCAAGTACACAACATCAACTGATTCTCCTTTGTCTAGCCTGCTTGTTATTCGAAGAATTCCAACAGATTTGACAGGCAAGATTTTCCCATGCTGAGTACAGCCTATTTTATCCTGTGCCTCCAAGCACCCTGAGACATCATCCTTAAAAATTGACTCCCAACATTTTTCCAACCACTGCTGTCAGACTAACTGGTCTATTATTTCCTTTCTTCTACTTCTCTCCCTTCTTGAAGAGTGGAGTGACAGTTGCAATTTTCCAGTTGTCTGGAACCATTACTAATTGTTACTAATGCCTGCACAATCGTTACTAATCGTTAAGATCATTACTAATGCCTGCACAATCTCTTCACACACCTCTGTCAGAAACCTGGGGTGTACACCAACTGGTCCAGGTGACTTATCTACCTTTAAACCTTTCAGTTTCCCAAGAACCTTCTCTCTAGTTATGGTAACTTAAAACACTTCATGACTCCTGACACCTGGAACTTCCACCATACTGCCAGTGTCTCCCACCGTGAAGACATTTCATTGTTCCCCATTGCTACCTCTCCAGCATTTTTTTTTTCCAGCGGTCTAGTACCCGCTTTTGCCTCTCTTTTACACTTTATGTATGTATCTGAAAAAATGTTTGGTATCCTCTTTAATATTATCGGCTAGCTTACTTTTGTATTCCATCTTTACCTTCTTAATGACTTTCTTAGTTCCCTTCTGTTGGTTTTTAAAAGCTTCCCAATACTCTAAGAATTATCTTTCAGTTCTTGATCTCAATCCCCCATCAATGAAGGCCAACACACCATCCGCCCTCTAACAACCCCATCAACTTGTGTAACAATTTTGAGGGATCTGTGGAGGTGGACTGCAAGATATCTCTGTTCCTCCTCACTGCCAAGAATTTTTGCCTTCTACGGGCAAGCCTGTTTTGAATCCCGGAGGACTTACCCATTCTAATGTTTTTTTTTCAAAAGTTCCCGTCTGTCCTCTTGTTACTGCAACTTAGCCTGTTCTCTACTGACTGTTGCCACATATGGAGGGACCACTGTGCAGGATCAAAAAAGCTGCAGAGGGTTGTAAACCCAGACAGCTCCATCATGGGTCCTCCTCACTATCAAGGATATCTTTAAAGAGTGAGGCCTCAGAAAGGTGGCATCTATCATTAAGGCCTCCCACCACACAGGACATGCCCTCTTCTCATTGCTACCATCAGAGAGGAGGTACAGGAACCTGAAGAGACACACTAAATATTTTAAGAACAACTTCTTTCCTTTCACCATCAGATTTCTGAACGGAGAATAAACTCATGAATGCTAACTGATATTTTCTGCTCTCTTTCTGCACTACTTAATTATTTCTTATTATAATATATGGTATACTTTATGTATTACCCCATACTGCTCTGCAAAACAACAAATTTCATGATATATGTCAGTGATAATAATTCTGATTCTAATCTTTCATTCATCGATGTCCCCCTCAATGATGAATACTGAAGCAATGTATTCTTTAAGGACCCTTCTTCCCCCCCCATCCCACTTCCTCCAACTCCACACACGTTTGCTCCTTTATCTGATCTGTCCTACCCTTGAGTTTCCCTAGATTCCATGCTTTTGGACTTTCTGAATGACCCTACCATGGAGAACCTTGTTCAACACCTTAGTAAAATTCATATGCACCACACAACTGTCATCAATTTATTTTATCATTTCCTCAAAGAAGTCAATCTGGCTCATAAGGTACAATGTATCCGTCACAAAGCCATGCTGACTATCCCTAATCAAGTTATTCTCCTAATTCTTGTAAATCCTGTCACTAGGTATCCTCTCCAATAGTTTGCCCATCAATGGCTTAAGACTCACTGGTGTATAATTCCCAAGATTATCCCTATTACACAAAGATCATCAGCAAAGGAGCAGCAATCTTCCTTTGCTTCCTGTAGTAATCCGGCATATATCTTGTCCAGCGCCGGGGAATTACCTATCCTAATATTTTTTCAAAGTTCCAACACGTGCTCTTTCTTAACCTTGACAGGTTCCAGGATTTAGGCTGTTCAATGCTGTCCTCACATTCATTAAGGTGAATGTCACTGGTGAATACTGAGGTAACATATTCATTAAGGACCTCCCCACTTCCTCCGATTCCATACACATTTCCTTTTATCCCTGATCCGTAGAGTCCTACCCACACTCCAGTTATCCTCCTGTTCTTTGTGTATGTGTAGAATGCCTAAGGGGTTTCCTTAGTACTAGATTCAGATTTATTTATTACTTGTACATCAAAACATTCAGTGAAATGCATTGCTTGCGTTAACAACCAACAAACCCAAACCCAAGGATGTGCTGGGGGCAGCCCATAAGGGTTTCCACATTCCAGCACCAACATAGCATGCCGTCCATGCTCAGCAGAGCAATACAGAACACAGCACAACAAAGCAACGAAAACAAAACAACTCCATTCCTCCCTCCCACCCACCCACCCATGCACAAACACAGTACTCCTTGCAAGGCCTTCTCAAATCATAAGTCCCTTTGTAAATTTCTTCCTGGCAACCTTATAACTCTGAAGATCTGATCATAGCTAAACTCTGATCTTTCCTTCCTAAACCTTAAGTGTACTTCCTTCTTCCCTTGACTAGAATACTTAATGGAATGTTATAAAATATTGAACCTGCTGTATAATATTTCCATTACTTCAGTATACTGGCTGTGTAAAGATTCCCTGGCCATCTCTGCAGTAAAGATATCACATTTATTCCTCCAGTGTGAATGTCATAATGCATAAATAGTGAAACCACATGGATTTGATTGCTGAGTTCAGATTACCACACCAGTTCACAGTTTCATCAGGGTATTTGATAAGCTTTGCTCTTGTAATTTACAATATTCAAAGTGTATGAATAAATTACTACTTATCAGTATACTATATTTCAGAGCAGGAATGATAGGTTGTTGCCAAAGTATTGCATGCAGTTCTGGGTATTATTTATCTCTGTCATGCTGTAAATGCAAAGGCATTGGAAAGTGTTGCAAATCTTAAAGCTTCTTCACCCAGAAAGTTCATCAAAATGCTTTAGTAATTCAGCAATTTTTTTAAAAAGTTGTCATTTTATATGCAGGTTCTAATGGGTGTAATGAAGATGAAGTGTCTCAGCCCAAAACATTGACTCTTTATTCCTTTTCATAGATGCTGCCTGACCTGCTGAATTCCTCCAGCATTTTGTGTGTGTTACTCTAGATTTCCAGCATCTCTTGTGTTATCTAGATAGCTTTTTTCTTACAACCACAAAATGATGGGTCACATGTAGTTTGGAAAACTTAGTATTTTGTTTTTATTTTGTGTTTCAGAATGAAATATAGAAATTCCATAGGAAGAATGGACTTAGCATCTATGAATTTTAGCATCTATGTTGATATCCTTTTAGTACTCGGTTTTCTACCAGCTTAATGAAGATGAAGTCTGTTTGTACCAAATACTGGAAACTCTCTTAATCTGGGAAATCTGTTAAAAAGTGGTAGAATGTGGTTGTCAGGTTTCGTTTCCTTCACCTTTATCAGTCCATTCTGCAGTGAAAATGGGACTGGAGCTTAATTCTAGCAGTTTAGTTTACATCAGACCTAAACACCGGAGGCTACCACAATCCATCTCCAATATCAGAAATAACATGGTTGATCATCCATACCAACATCAATCAGGGAATCTGTTGGGTATGGATCTCGGAGGTTTGGATCCAGTGGTATGAGTAGTCGTCAGGACTGGGGTCTCCCTTTAATGCAGTGGATGACCATGACTTCTCTGTGCATTGTCATGCCCTTCGTTCTCCACTGAGCATTGCAGAACTGCCTTCCTCGACTTGGATCTCGGTGACCCAGCTCGGCAGAGCTGACTTTGCATGCTAGAATAGGCAGGTCCCTATCTCACCAGAGTATGAAAACTGCTGGCTACCCTCGCCTGGTTTAACCTGCCTGTTGAAGCAGTGTACTGGGATGTTGCCGGTTTTGTATGCGAACGGCTACTTGGAGCCACAGGTGAAAGCTGAGTGATGGGGACTATAGGTGACATTCAAGATGTTTGTCGATACCTTCAAATTCTTCGTAGTTCCTAACTTGTTAAGGTAGTGAAATCGTTTCATTTTCACTCCCATCCATTTCTGACATTTCCAAGCTTGAATGCTGAAAACTGTAGTGAGCAAAGCAGTTCGGTATTGTCATGCTGCTTATTTCTCACCAACTATCAGTGACAAAAATCACTGCTTTTTGAACAGGAACACACACAACTGATGCTATTTAAAAACTGTTCTAACACAGTGTAGTGCCCAATGGCCACATAAGTGCATGTGAATGACACTAGTTAGAAGCTGTTCGGCGTCTCCTGTCCCAATTAAGTGGCATACTGTCCCAAATAAAATAACATACAAATAAAACTGTATTAGTTCCTAATAGTTATCAGCAGAAGAATTAATTAATTAACTAAATCAGCGGAGACACTTAGTGCAGATAATAAACTGCCTTCATACAATGCTTTTGATGATTGCATACTCCAAATCTTCATTTTCATTATAACATTCAAAGTGATTGTTGATACTTTCAAATTCTTTGTAACTCCTAACTTGTTGAAGTGAAATTGCTTTGTTTTCCCTCCTGGCTGTTTCTGGCATCTCCAAGCCTGAATGCTTGAAACTGCAAGAGCAAAACAATTCTTATTTGTCTTACTGCTTATTTTTTTGCCAACTATCAGTGTCAAAAATCACAGCTTTTTGAACACAAGTGCACACAGCTGACTCTATTTAAAAACTCTTCATTCTAAGCACAGTGTAGTGTCCTATGGCAATGCAAGTGCTCGCGTCTGATGCACACATGTCACTAGTTAGAAACTGTTCAGCAATAATCACCTGCCCCAATTAAGTGGCATAGTGTCCCAAATAAACAAAGGGAGTCCCAGCTATTTTCTGAATTACTTTTTGTTCTTTAAGAGTTGTCTCAAATAAGCTGCTGCACCGATTAGCCAATGGCCTAATTAACTGGAATCCACTATACTTGATAAGGAGAAGTTTGCAGAGCAATATGGAAAATATAGAGGGGCTGGACTGATTTCTTTTTCAAGTAGTTGGTACTTGAACCAAGGAGTAAAAAATAATTCTTGTGTATTCTGAGATACTGTGAGGTGAGGAAACTGCAAGTGATGGATCATTTGTGGAACACAGCTCCCAGGTTATCTAGATCATTATAAGTATGCTAGTATTACCATTTGTCATATCTGAAGTTAATCCTTTAGATTCTAAAATATCCTTGGAAAGATAAAACATTTACATTTGACAGTGATTTTGATGAAGTAATGGGGGTGTCAGAGTGGCGGTTGGAATTGATGTTATATATATATTGACTTCTAAGAGGTACTTGATAAAGTTTAATTAATAGGCCTGTCATTGAAATAAAAGGTCTTCAAAACTTTCATTCTAATCCCATTCTTCTAACTCAGCAGGCTTTTCTCCTAAAGTAGATAATAGGAGCAGTCTTTCTTGACTGCTCTTGTACACCCAGGCAACTGTTTTGATGGAGCCACGGTTAGTTTCAACAGGTGAAAGCCAAAACATAACTTATAATGGTTACTATTTAGTGGTAATTTAATGTGTTTTTATTTAGTCAATGACAAACCATGTAATAGTAGCAGGATTTACTCTGTGTGCAATTCAGAGCCTATGTTTCATTTAACTGTATCTACATCTGGGGCCAGTGTTTAACTGGAATGTCAAGCATCTTTACCTCTATCTATCAGCAGAATATACTACAGAGATCAATGTAAGTTGAGTTTGCACAGATATTGTATGTTGATAGTAGTTTTTTCAATGTGCTACTTACATATTCTGGTATTAACGTATTAGAACATAGAATATTACAGCACAGTACAGACCCTTCGGCCCACAATGTTGTGCTGACCCTTAAACCCTGCCTCTCATATAAACCCCCACCTTAAATTCCTCCATATACCTGTCCAGTAGTCTCTTAAACTTCACTAGTGTATCTGCCTCCACCACTAACTCAGGCAGTGCATTCCACACACCAACCACTCTCTGAGTGAAAAACCTTCCTCTAATATCCCCCTTGAACTTCCCTCCCCTTACCTTAAAGCCATGTCTTCTTGTATTAAGCAGTGGTGCCTTGGGGAAGTGGCGCTGGTTGTTCACTCTATCTATCCCTCTTAATATCTTGTATACCTCTATCATGTCTCCTTTCATCCTCCTTCTCTCCAAAAAGTAAAGCCCTAGCTCCCTTAATCTCTGATCATAATGCATACTCTCTAAACCAGGCAGCATCCTGGTAAATCTCCTCTGTACCCTTTCCAATGCTTCCACATCCTTCCTATAGTGAGGCAACCAGATCTGGACACAGTACTCCAAGTGTGGTCTAACCAGAGTTTTATAGAGCTGCATCATTATCTCGCGATTCTTAAACTCTATCCCTCGACTTATGAAAGCTAACACTCCATAAGCTTTCTTAACTACCTTATCTACCTGTGAGGCAACTTTCAGGGATCTGTGGACATGTACCCCCATTTCCCTCTGCTCCTCCACACTACCAAGTATCCTGCCATTTACTTTGTACTCTGCCTTGGAGTTTGTCCTTCCAAAGTGTACCACCTCACAACTTCATCTGCCACTTCTCAGTCCACTTCTGCATCCTATCAATGTCTCTCTGCAATCTTTGACAATCCTCTACACTATCTACAACACCACCAACCTTTGTGTTGTCTGCAAACTTGCCAACCCACCCTTCTACCCCCGCATCCAGGTCGTTAATAAAAATCACAAGAAGTAGAGGTGCCAGAACCGAGCCTTGTGGGACACCACTGGTCATAACCCTCCAATCCGAATGTACTCCCTCCACCACGACCCTCCGCTTTCTGCAGGCAAGCCAATTCTGAATCCACCTGGCCAAACTACCCTGGATCCCATGCCTTACTTGTTCCATTTCTGTAATGTGATTCCTATGTATGTTGAGCAGCAATGTGTTATTTTCTCTGTATTTGCATTTGAGGTGTAGTGTTCTCTGGAAATTTCTATCTACAACTGTTTTAATCTCTTGAAATTTGATTATTCTTAGTTCTTGTTCTTAATTAACTTACAATATAGGCATTGAATCAAGTGATTCTGTGGGATAAAATCATTTCGCGAGGGGAAAATCCTAGATTTTATTTTCATAACATCACAAACAAATATGTATTCTTGGATGATGGACATGGCCTGAGGTAAGTGAAAGTATTTTTACATTTTCTTATAGGAAATGGAAAGAGAAAGAGAACTGGTCAACTCTCCAAACTTCTTTGCATTTTGCTGCTGTAGGACTTGAAGATCTCAGAGATTTTAGCCAGTTTTTTTTCAGAAAACATTTTGATGTTGGCAGCCTCTCCAACAGCTATCATAACTAGGAGCTCTATAATTACCCCTTTACATCCATTCCCTTTAAGAATATCTTTAAAATCAACGCTTGTGGATAATCCACTTTTTCGTCATCTCCGCAGATGGCTGTGGGGGCAAAACCATTAGGTGTATTTAAAGCAGAGGTTGACAGGTTCTTGATTAGTACAGGCATCAAACATTGTGAGGAGAGTGAAGTTGAGAGGGATAGTAAATCTGCCATGATGACGTAGTGGAGAAAACTCAATGGGCTGAATGCCTATGGTCTTTGTAACACTTACATGAAGTACCTTGGACATTTTTCTGTGTTAGAAGTGCTATATAAATGCAAACTTTTCAAGAAATGTTGAAAATCAATGGAAATATGCAACAATTAGTTTGGTTTAAGTGCAGTTCCAACTTCTACACCATGTTCTTTACTTAACAGACAATCCTGCTCCTTTATTACATAGGCGAGCCCTATGTCATGGGGATATTGCCTTCCCAGAAAACTAATCGAATCATGATTTTCTTTACTGTAAAGCTGCATCATCTGTGCATGGTTCAAGAAATGCAAGCTAAGAAAATAAAAATGACACACAAATACCATGAGAGCAATTTTTTTTCCGTGTCTGATTTTTGAGTAAGAACAGAAGTCTAAATTTTAATGGTTTCCTGTTTAAACCTTTCATGTCAAAAATTTCTGAGAAAATTTCTAACTTAGGATGAAACCAGATTGTGATGTTGCAATAACTGACATTGATCTCACAGCTTTGAGACAGTTAACGGTCAACAGAAGGAAAAGTTAGGGCAAGTAATTCAAATAAGGTAACACGATAGCATAGTGGCTAGTGTAATGCTTTACAGCACCAATGATTGGAATTCAATTCCCACCACCGTCTGGAAGGAGTTTGTACATTCTCCCTAGACCGCAAGGGTTTCCTTTGGGTACTCCGGTTTTCTCCTACATTCCAAAGACATATGAGTTAGTGGGTGTGTATGTTGACATTGGAAGCATGGTGACACATGCAGTCTTCCCCAGCACATCCTTGGTTTGTGTTGGTCATTGATGCAAATTATACATTTCACTGTGTATTTCGATATATACGGTATGTGACAAATGAAGCAAATCTTCGAGCTTGGTTGTAGACCTAGTGTGGTGAACTACATATACATGTCTGGACACGCCCCCCCGCTGACTGCTCCTGTGGCTCCTCCCACAGACCCCTGTATAAAGGCGATTGGAGGCACTGCTCCTCCCTCAGTCTCCAGGATGTTGTGTGATGGTCTCTTGCTGCTGACGGTGCTTACTTCCAGCTAATAAAAGCCTATCTCGACTCACGTCTCTGAGAGTTATTGATGGTGCATCACCTAGGCTTGTAGGAGATCATAAAATGAACTGATGCAGAGGAGTTTAGGGAAATATCTCTAGTTTAAGACCTAGGCACAGTCACCCAAAGCAGCACAAATAAGCATAAGGTCAGTAACATTACAGAAAATGAGGTAAGATTACACAATTTCTTGTTTTAAGAGGTGGCTGATGTCTTCAGTCATAATGTAAGGTGTATACTTCGTCACATGACATAAATAAAATAAGCTGGAGAAGTATGGTTGGCTGAAATAAGCTCATTATTTCACATTTCTTAATGAAGTTAAAATGGCCTATTGTGAATACTATGCTTCAAGAATTATTAGATGAAGGTGACCTAAACTGCACTTTCTCTTAATGATTCTTTTTGCTGTGTTCTCTCCACAAACCCCTTTCTCACAGAGGAAATAAGAACGTCTCCTTGTTTCTTTCATGGCATATTATTCCAAATGCTGGAATCTTGTTTCTGATTCCTGCCTCCAGTAAAACTGTAATTTCATTACCTGAAAAGTACGAAGAAACCAGGAATTATTGAAGCAAAAGAAGGGAGTGGATGGAAAGCTGAACTTTTAGACTCCATATTCGTTAAGGTAGTTTGATTGTCACTTGTGAACATTTTGTGATTTAACTAAAGTGTAATTCAAAGAAATTAAAATATACTATGTTTATGTGGTTTACTATATGTATTTGTCTATTTTCAGTCCAAATGTAATTGTGGTTTAATTCCCTTCTTAGGTATGTTACATGAAGCAGTATGAATAATAAAATGTTTTTAAAGTTTAGTTATTTTAGTTACAATTTTTATTTCAACATACTGACTTTTATTTTTCTAGAAAGGGTATGGGAGGAATAAGAAACAGCAGTAGGGAACATTAGGAGTAGCTTGGCTGTCTTGGTTGAGGGAAATGACAGAAGCTAAGGGGCATATAGTCTCAGAGTTTGTGGCACGCCTTCATATTTGTTGCTGGAAACTGAAGTAGGGTCAGATAGTTTAGGAAGATGATGTGTGATGAATGAAGATTACCTGAGGACAGGACTAAGCTGTATTTTAACTCAACATCATCATACCTGTAGCATCACCACCAGCATACCATCATACCTCTTCTCTGTCTCTCCCTAGCCCTTCAGTCCCCTTCCCCAATGATTTCTAAGTCATCACAGTAATACCAACTGTAGTTCAGTTTGCAAATACAGGTGTCCCCTGCTTTATGAATGTTCGCTTTATGCCACTTCGCTTTCACAAAAGACCTACATTAGTAACCTGTTTTCACCTTACAAAGAGGATTTTTCCCATATAAATTAATGGTTCTTCGCTTTACGCCATTTCAGCTTAAGAAAGGTTTCATAGGAACACTCTACCTTTGTAAAGGAGGGGAACACCTGTACTTCTATTATCAGTAGATTGAGAAGTTACAGAACCTGGGCCTCTGTATCTCCCTCTGCAATTGGATCTTCCACTTCCTAACCAGAAGACCACAATCTGTGCGGATTGGTGAAAATATCTCCTCCTCGCTGTCAATCAACACTGGTACACCTCAGGGGTGTGTGCTTAGCTCACTGCTCTACTCTCTCTATACCCATGACTGTGTGGCTAGGCATAGCTCAAACAACCATCTATAAATTTGCTGATGATAAAACTATTGTTAGTAGAATCTCAGATGGAGACGAGAGGGGTACAGGAGTGAGATATGCCAACTAGTGGTGTGGTATTGCAGCAACAACCTTGCACTGAATGTCAGTAAGAGAAAGAGCTGATTGTGGACTTCTGGAAGGGTAAGTCAAAGGAACACATACCAATCCTCATGGAGGGATCAGAAGTGGAGAGAGTGAGCAGTTACAAGTTCCTGGGTGTCAAGATCTTTGAGGACCTAATCTGGTCCCAACATATTGATGCAGTTTTAAAGAAGGCAAGACAGTGACTATACTTCGTTAGGAGTTTAAAGAGATTTGGTATATCAACAAATGCAGTCAAAAACTTCTATAGATGTACTGCAGAGAGCATTCTGACAGGCTGCATCAATGTCTGGTATGGGGGGGTGGGGGGGGGGCTACTGCACAGGACTGAAAGAAGCAGCAGAGGGTTGTAAATTTAGTTAGCTCCATCTTGGGTACTAGCCTACAAAGTACCCAGGACATCTTCAAGGAGTGCTGTCTCAGAAAGACAGCGTCCATTATTAAGTACCTTCAGTATCCAGGTGTCTATCTGGGGTGCAGATGTTTTCTCACTGTTACCATCAGGTAGGAGGTACAGAAGCCTGAAGGCACACACTCAGCGATTCAGGAACAGCTTCTTCCCCTCTGCCTAAATGAACATTGAACCCGTTAACACTACTTCACTTTTTAATATATATTATTTGTTTTTTGCACAATTTTAAATCTATTCAATATACGTATACTGTAATTGATTTACTTATTTAATTTTTTTCTTCTTCTATATTATGTATTGCATTGAACTGATGCTGCTAATTTAAGAAATTTCACAACACGTGCCGGTGATAATAAACATGATTCTGATTCTGAAATAAATAGGCATGTGTTCTGTTGGTAAGGAATACTGGAATGTCCAGAGATTGAATTGTTTCAGATGCTTTAGTAACATCAACAATTGGTTTTCTATTGAAAATTCTTATTCGACGTACAATCTCTGGCCATGGCTACTGATGTTAGGTTTGTCCCAGTTTACGGAAGGCCTAAAGGAAGCACAGCAAAAAAAAAGAAAGTGAATGAAATGAGTATTTTCTGTAATGAAAAGGTCAATGGGTATATTCGTTTTCTTTATTGATTTATGGATTATATAAACTATGATCCTTGTGACACTAATACTTTTGTGGCTTAGCAGCTCGCTGAGCTACTAACATATCTGGCTCCATGGTATCCCGACATTGTGCAGCAAGTATGTGGGGTTGATCGATGAAATTCAACCAAGGTATTTAGTCTTATGATACCTCAGTAGATATTAAATAAATTCAAAGGCAAGATATGGTTCTGATGGATTATTATAGATGAATCAGTCCAATGTCATCTTAGCAATGGTGCACTCACCAAAAGTCTCTCCAATTTCACTCAAACAGCTCAAAAGTTACTGGCTAAAAATCTTAGCCTTGAGGAGTCATTAGGCAGAGAAACAAACATCTTGCAAGGAAAATTATCTGATGCTGTTTTCTCAAACAAACTTACTCTTTTGCCATTAGCAAGCATTAGATGAATTAAGCTCAACTATAGATGGTGGTCAGCCCTGAATCAGTTTACTTATTTGTTTACTTAGAGATAAAGCAAGGAACAGGCCCTTCTGGCCCAATGAGATGCACCATCCAGCAACCCACTAATTTAACTCTTCTGTGATAGCTTTGTGTTAACCACTACACTATTATACTTTCTTGTTCTTGCACTACTCATTTGTGGCTCACATAATGTTTATTTTTAGATATAGTGTGTTAGAGAGCCCTGCCATCTTCTGAGAAACTATAGTATTTCTTTCTTCTCCTCTCTAAACATTTTACTATCTAATCAATTTACTTAAAACCAACAGCAAAATGAAGCTGTAGTTGCGGCAATGCCAGAAAGCAGCACTTGCTGACAAATACAAGTTGGGTTTCACCAGCACCAAACCTCATCACAATTTTGTCTAAACATTGACCAAGGAACTGAGTTCCAATAAAGAGATAATTTACAGAGGTGAGAAAAGAGTGGTTTCCCTTGGGAATTTGGCAACATCACAGACCCTGGAAAACCCAAGCTGAAATAGTCCAAGAGGCAGTCACACCCATTAGATTAACTGCTTCAATTCAATCCATGACCACAAACAAGAGGGTGTGAATGCAAGTGAGGCAATTAGGAAGATTCAAGAGATAATGCTGGAGGAGCCTTAGCCCTTGAGCTTGCCCAACAGGTCAGAGATAGCTGCTCTCTGTGAGGCTGAGATTGGCGTCTGTTGGAAGGATGAGCAACTAAACCATGGCACTGTGATTCTGGGAGTCATTCCATATGGGGAGAGAACAGAAATGCTATAATTGGGACAGTGTAATCAGGGAATAGACACAATTCTCTGTTGTAAGGTTGTGTTGTCTGCCTGCTGCCAGGTTTGGGATATTGCATCTGACCTTCAGAGGAACTTGAAGCTGGAGGGGAAGGAACCAGTTGTCATGGTCCATGTGGATATCAATAACATGGGAAAAATAAGGAAAGAAGTTCTGCTGAGGGAATTGGAACAGCTAGGGATTAAATTAAAAACGCAGAACTAAAAAGGTAAAAACCTCCGGACTGTTATTTCAGCAATGTTCCCTCTAAGGGGCGTGCATTTGCGTGTGCGCACATCTTTTGCTACTAGCGCACAAGGAATTTAAATTGAGCACAAAAGGTTGTCACCCTCCACCTCATTACCATGCTAAGTATATTTCACAATCGTACACAATCGCATTTCCTTTTCTGGTTCTGATGTGGATGTGTTGGCAATGTGGAGTTTGTTAATGATTTGTCTGCATATTTTAGAACTGACTTAATTTTACTGTTTTTATCGAATAAATTATTGTTTCACTATGTTGAATTCCAAATAAGCAAAGGGCGTGAAGTGCAAAAGAACTTTTAGTTCATTTAAAGCAGAATGGCTTAATGAAACAGTAGAAACTGCTACACCGAAAGCTCATAAGATCAGTAATGCACTGCTACAAGAAATAATTATGTACATTACAGAAACTGGCGTTAGCCGTGTGTATTGCCACAATGCTAACGTTGCTGAAGAATTTGTAAGTGGGAAGAAGTGGAATGATATTTGGAAACGGCTTTTTAAAGTGCCATTTAGCAAGCAAATCATATATAGATAGAATGCAAAAGCTCAGGCAAGAAAATCCTTCATTATCTGCTACAGGTCTGCTACATATGTTTTGTGAGAGTACAGATGAACAAGAGTGAAATGATCAAACTCAGTGTTTTGCTGGCTGTTAAAATGAATATATATAAAATTCACATGTTGTCACTGGGCTAAAAATTGCATAGCACAATATTTTTGCACATACTGTTCATTACATATTAAAAGAAGCATTGTACTTGAGACACATATAAATTAGCCTAGGGTTGATAAAATTAGAGAGTTATATGCATGGCTCAAAGGTTAAGGTGGGCGAAGTGGGTTTGAACTTGTGAGACATTGGTGCCAGGATAAGGGAAGAAGGAAGCTGTTTGGATGGAATAGGCTCCACATTAACCATGCTGGGACCAGAGTCCTGGTAAATCACATCATTAGGGCTGCAGATAAGGCTTTAACCTAAGTAGTTGGGTGGTAGGGTTAGTAGCTTGGCAGATTATGGATAAAGTAAAAGGGAGGAGAGTTCAGGAGAGATTATTGAAGTCACCAGAATAAAGGATAAAACAAAAAGCTTGGAACGAGATAAGAATTTAATCCTGGCAACATGGAGACAAAATTGAAAAGAAGGAAAGTGAATAAGAAGTGAAAGTTTTATACTTTACTACATAACATATACAATGAGATAAGATAGATGAGCTTATAGCACAGTTAGAAATATGAGCATCACAGAGTTGGATTTGAACTGTTACGAAGGTGGAGCAACTCTGAGGAGCCGAAGGGTACAAAGTCGCCCCTTCCTTTTTGAGAATCGCAAGATCGCTATTATTTCGGGTCTGAGACCCAGGAAATGAGAGAGAGACATGCAGAATACACAACCAGGTGGAATGTCTCCTGACATAAGCAGAACAGAACCACTGATTACTGCCATTGTCTCTTGGAGAAGGAATTGTGTATTGAGTACTGTACTATTCATTGAAACCCCTCAGGGGACAACCAGAGTGGTCTGGTTGAGGGATTGCATCATCCCAACCTGATTGACATCTGAGACCCCGTGAGTAAGGATAAAAGAGGGGTCTGGGGAACACCCCTTTAGACGCACCAGGAGAAACGCTAGAAATCCCGTGACAGCGTTTTATAGCGAAAGCCGGTGAGAGCTTGTATGCGTCCTCCCTTGCCGGGGTGGTGGGCTCACCACGGAAGAACGGTTTAGCTAAAGGAGAGGTCACAATTGAACGGCCACGACAACGAGACACCTGATGGATTGAAATCATAAAGGAAGGTTGGCAAAACCCATAGCGGTAAATGTTCCCATTCTCTTTCTCACTCTCTCTCTCCAACAATTGCAACACAGCGACAACCAAAAGACGGCAGCTTGTGTGAACTGCAGTGAACTTTATATTTCCATCGGACAATACATTATCCCCTAGACAACGATAGAGCTTATTTCTTATTGATTATTATTATACCCGCACTTTTAGGTTTAGTATTGACGATGTATATTATCTGTATATTTGCATTGATATTATTTTTCTGTATTTTTACTAATAAATACTGTTAAAAATAGTATCATCAGACTTCAACGGACATCTCGATCTTTGCTGGTAAAACACCGAGTTACGGGGTTCGTAACAGAACGAAGATCACAGCTGGGAGCTTAGCTTCCAAGGATACAAGTATTGAAAGGATAGGCAGATGCACTTTGGTAGAAAGAAGTGCGAAGGAACTTGGGAGTACTAGTACAGGATTCCCTAAAGATTAACTTGTTTTTTTGCTGGTTGTGTTGCTAGTAATGAAGGCAAATGTAATGTCAGAATTCATTTCGAGAGGACTGGAATATAAAACAAGGATGTAATGCTGGGATTTTATAAAGCATTAGTCAAACCACATCTGGAATATTGTGAGCAATTTTGAGCCTATATCTAAGAAAGCTGGGATTGGAGAGTGCCCAGAGAATGTCTATTGGAATGAAATAGATAACATCTATTATTGATCCCAAAGGAAATTACAGTGTCACAGTAGCATTACAAGTGCACAGATATACAAATAAACATATATTAGAAGAGAACTAATAAAGACTAAAAAGTAAGTGGCCTAAAACAGTCTAATGGGAAGGGGTCATCACTTCCCCAGCTAGAGGTTGACTTATTATAGATCCTAACAGCTGAGTGTACGAATGACCTCATATAGAACACTTTGGAGCAGCGTAGTTGTCTTAAAAGTGCTCCTCTGTTCAGCCAAGGTGGCATGACGAAAGTGAGAAACATTGTCCAGAATTGTCAGGATTTTCTGTAGGTCTTTTGTTCTACCACAGCCTCCAGTGTATCCAGTTTGACTCCTGTAACAGAACCAGCCTTTCTAATCAGTTTATTGAGCCTGCTGGCATCACCTGTGTTGTTGCCATTACCCCAGCACACCACCTCATAGAAGATTGTACTGGCAACAACAGATTGGTAGAACATGTGAAGGAGAGGCCGGCGTACTCGAAGGGACCGCAGTCTCCTCAGGAAGTAGAAGCGACTCTGGCCCTTCTTGTACACAGCCTCTGTGTTAGTGTTCTATTCAAGTCTGTCATCCACATGTACCCCCAGGTACTTGTAGGTCCTCACCATCAATAGTAACATGGAGCAGTGCAGACTTAGTTTTCCTAAAGTCTATCACCATCTACTTTGTCATACTGATGTTGAGCTGCAGATGATTCAGCATTCACCATTTGACAAGTTCCTCCACCAGGGCCCTGTATTCATCCTCCCACCCTCCTTTTATATACCCAACCATCAGAGAATTTCTGCAGATTACATGACTCAGTGTTGTACCTAAAGTGCAATTTATACAGCGTAAGCAGGAAGGCAGCCAATACAGTCTCCTGTGCTGTTTATAGCCATGCCTGGCACACAGCTCTGAAGCTGTACAAACTGTGGTCTGCCAGTCAGGTAGTCCATTATCCAGGATCCAAAGGAAGTGGCAACCTACATTGAACGGAGCTTTCCCCAGCAGTGAGGGCTGTTTGGTATTGAAGACACTTGAGAAATCAAAAAACGTCATCCTCACAGTGCTGCCCTGCTTATTCAAATAGGAGTAGACTGTGTTCAGCAGGTAGATGACAGCATTTTTGACTCCAACATGCTCCTGGTACGAGAACATTTGATAGTACTAGGCTTCTACTCAGTGGAATTTAGAAGAATGATGGGGGGATCTCCTTGAAATCTACTGAATATTGAAAGGTCTGGATAGAATGGACATGCAGAGGATATTTTCAATAGTGGGAGAGTAGGTCCAGAGAGCACACCCTCAGAAAGGAAGAACGTCTCTTCAGAACAGAGGAGGAATTTATTTAGCTAGAGTGTGGCAAATTTGTGAACTTCATTGCCACAGATGGCTGTAGACTAAGTTATTGGCTATATTTAAAGTGGAGATTGATTAGTTCTTAATTAGGAAGGACATCAAAGGGTATGGGGAGAACACAGAAAATTGGGGTTGAGAGGGAAAATAGATCATTCATGATTGAATGATGGAGCAGACTCAATGGGCCAAATATCCTAGATCCACTATTTGCCTTATGGTCTCACGTTGTAGCTGCACCTTTCAGTGAGGAACATAAAGTCAGACCTAATGCATGGCTTGCTCAGACCCAATTGTCTTCAACAGTTTCATCAATTACCTTGCTTCCAGCTGAAATGGTCTGAAATAGGGATGTGCACCAATGATTGCAGTGTTCATTTTCATTCACAAATATTCAACAAATGAAATAGCATGTTCCTATAGGCAGCAAGACCTGGATAATATCGTCATGTTATGATACAACTGAAATAAAAGATTTTCCACAAATTTCTCACACTGTGGCCACCTCCAACAAGGCAGAATCTAACCACCAGTTCTTGGTATTTAGTTACTTTATTTTCACCACATCCCTGTCATCAGCATCATGAGTGGGGTCATCTTTGACCAGAAGCAGGACTGGAACAGTCACCTTAAACCAGTAACTACAAAAACAGGTCAGAGGCTGGATATACTGTGGCAAACGTCTAATCTCCTGGCACAGCCTTTCTACAATCTAGAAATTTGGTCTGTGATGTAATATTCTTGGAAGAGTGCAGTCCCAACACTTAAGATACTTTGCACCTTCAGCCAGGACAAACAGCCTGTTCATTTAGTAACAAAACACCCTGGATATTCTTTCCCACCCCCATCAGTACACAATGCATATCTTCTACAATATGCACTGCAGTTACTCAAATATTTCAACAACACTTGGCTAAGGATAAGGCAGCTGATGGAAGTTCCCTTTTGTTGTATGTTACTGGGTCTAAATTTTAGAACATCCTAACCAGCAACAACCTTTTGCTGGAGACATAAGAGATTGCAAATGCTGGGACCTGGAGAGAAAAACAACTGCTGAAAGATGTCAGGAAGGCAAACAGGAATTGTGAAGGGAAATGGACAGACATTCAACTGGACTGTTAACCTTCACCTGCTTAACTGCAATGTTTCGATAAGGTTTATTGTGAAAAATGAATGCAATGGCCAAATGGCCCGTCCCAACCAAAATAGTACCTTATCCTTCTAAACCATGGAGACACAAGAGACTTGTAAAGATGCTGCCAAATCAGGAGCAACGCACAGAGGAGCTGAATGAACTCCGCCAGTCAGCAGATTCTACACTGGAAAATGGGCAGTCAACATTTTGAGCCGAGACCCTGCATATGGATTAGAATGTATCTGGGTCAATGTCCATTTCGCTCCATAGATACTGCCCGACTGACTGAGTTCCTCAAGTACCCTTGTGTGGTCCTCCTAAACTTTCCTACCCAAACGCCTGCCTTTCAAGGGTTATCGTCTCTGCAATGTTTTTTTTAGAATAAGGCTAATCTTGACAACTGTACACAAGGAGTTTTGTAGTTCCCTTTGCAGTTTACATTAGCAATATCTAAAAAAATGGACTTCGTGACACCGCTTCGGGTGAAGCGCATGCGCAGTGGGTTCAGCTCCGGGAGTCCAGCGTCCGCCAGTCGTGTCTCCACGTGCTTAAAACGACAACGGCGATAGGCTAACTACTACCAAAGGCAAATTGACGCCGCGATCGGATTGGCGAATTGCAACGTAGCAACGGCGCCATTTTGTTTTTTGGGAGCCGAGAGGTACGGAACTGGAATGCAAAACCTTTGACAAAAAGGCCCGGTAAGGCGAATCAGAAAGGCGGACATCCGAAGTGCCCGCTGTCGTGGGTATCAATGCTGGTCAGGCGCGGGGGCGGTGAATT
This sequence comes from Hemitrygon akajei, assembly GCF_048418815.1. Classification (NCBI taxonomy): domain Eukaryota; kingdom Metazoa; phylum Chordata; class Chondrichthyes; order Myliobatiformes; family Dasyatidae; genus Hemitrygon; species Hemitrygon akajei. The sequence goes on along the minus strand of NC_133138.1, from coordinate 24,211,310 downwards.
TGCTAGGATTTCCCCCCACCCTTCCACACCCCGGTATGGGCAGTGTTGGCAGAGACACAGGACAATAAGGCGGGCTCTCATTGGCCACCGGGCTGTGCGTTTGTCAGTAAGTGAGCAGCAGAGAGACCGAAGTGGCGGTAGCGGGAAGGGGAAAGGAGAGGGGTGGTTGCTGCTGAGCCCTCTTCGATCGGCAGGCTGATCAGGGAGAACGGAGCAGACAGATAAACCCCTGGGGAAATTAACTAATACAGTCTCTGGACCCGAAACGACGACCTTCTCGCCCCCGTAGATGTTGCCTGTCCCGCAGAGTTCATCCAGCAAATTGATATTTGCTTTAAATTCCCGCATCTGCACTCTCCAGGAGAGGAGGGACCATAGGAACGTCAGCAGGCAAAAGTAGGGGGAGGGAGTATCGGGTTTCAGCATCTTGTGGGGTGGGGGTTATGCTAGATGTATTAACCTAGGGTGAGAATTCCCCAGGTGTGTGGCCTCAGGGAAACTTCACAAGTTGGACTGATGAATGACAACGCTGGAAGAACTCAGCAGTTCAGTCAGCATTTGCGGGAATAATTGGGCAGTCAACGATTCAGGTCAAGGCCCTGCATCTGGATTGCGATGATGAAATTAGCCTTTTGTATTTGAGTATTCATCCTACGAGAAGGAAGAGTAACCACCGTTAACTGTGTCTTTTCACCCCTTATCACCACTCTCCTACCCTATTTGAGAGAAAATTAGAAACAGATTTATTATCACTGACAAATGTGATGTGTTTGGCAGTAGTGCTGTTCAAGCCATAACAAATTACTGTTAGTTAGTGTTACGTTCCCCAGTAACCGGGTAATTTTCCAGCAAAGATAGATGGGTCCACTGAAGCCTGATGCTACTATTTTCAAACGTTTTTATTTATAAAGGGGCACAAATGTATGGTTAATACAAAACATTCAGATCATATATGTCGTCACAACTCAATCTAAAGCACAGGTATAGTAATAATCAATCAGAAATAAGCTCTATTGTTGTCTAGGGGTAATGTAGATATATATTGTTTACTGGATATTTAAAAGTCTTTTTGCGGTCACTGCAGTTCCACCAGCTGCCGTTGTCGTGGTGTCGCGTTGGGGCACTTTTGTTAGAGAGAGAGAGAGAATGAAACATTTACCCGACAGGTTTTCCAACCTGTAGGAGGTAGTCGGAAGTCTCGTTGGGGAATGGACTCTCATCTGTGGCTTCCCCTGTAGCTAGGCCGTTCTTCCGTGGTGAGGTCGCCAATCCCAGGCAAGGAAAGGACGCGCACGAACCCCACCACCGGCTGTCGCTCTCAAAACGCTGTCGCAGGAATTCTCGCGTATCTTCTGGTGCGTCTGGCGCCCCGCCTCGGCAGCCCACCTTTTATCTGGTCTGGCAGTGTTGTAGATGTCCATCAGGGTGGGGGGGTGAGGCAATCCTTCCCCCATCACCCACCTCACATTGCCCTGAGATTTTGCACGTAGGCCAGTTCCTTATCCCACAAAGGTGTCTCCAAGACAATGGCTATGTCCGAGGTTTTTGTCTTGAGCGACCAGCCCACTTTGCCCGAGAGCTTTACATGTGGTCTTCATGAAACAATAGTCAAAGAGTCGCTTTATTCTGCTTCCCGGGGGAACGTGGTCTTCAGCACGTCTCCCTCTCTCTCTTGGGTCATTTGACCCCCCCCCCCCCTTGACTAGGGCTCTTGCGAATCTCACAAAGGAGGGGGCTGGGGTCATAACACCTCCCCTCTTAAAAGTTTTTTTACCAGCGGTTAAAAACAAGTTGGTACAGAGTCTTATAGGATTTTTTTTTTCTAACACAATACACAAGCTCCTCTCTTCACAGAGTACTACCGTTATACATTCAAGTCAGTATCTAAACAGGTAACAATTACAGTGTCCCTTTCTTTAATATCTTAACATCGTGTACCGTACTAAAGTCTGGCAGCATCAAACTTCAGCTCAATAACCACCTATTTATTTATTTTCTTCAGCAACAAAACTAAGGAGGTGTGATCTTAGCTTAGGTGCATCTACAAAAGTTTATACAAATACTAATCGTTTCGGTCGTGTTATGGGACGGAGATGGGAGTAGACTCTCACATGGTGGATTGGATAGTGAACTACTTGACAGATAGACCTCAGTATGTGCGGTTGGGAGACTGTAGGTCTGACACGGTGGTAGGCAGCACAGGAGCGCCGCAGGGGACCGTGCTCTCTCCGGTCCTGTTCACCCTGTACACATCAGACTTCCAATATAACTCGGAGTCCTGCCATGTGCAGAAGTTCGCTGACGACACGGCCATAGTGGGGTGTGTCAGGAATGGACAGGAGGAGGAGTATAGGAAACTGATACAGGACTTTGTGATATGGTGCAACTCAAACTACCTGCGTCTCAATATCACCAAGACCAAGGAGATGGTGGTGGACTTTAGGAGATCTAGGCCTCGTATGGAGCCAGTGATCATTAATGGAGAATGTGTGGAGCAGGTTAAGACCTACAAGTATCTGGGAGTACAGTTAGACGAGAAGCTAGACTGGACTGCCAACACAGATGCCTTGTGCAGGAAGGCACAGAGTCGACTGTACTTCCTTAGAAGGTTGGCGTCATTCAATGTCTGCAGTGAGATGCTGAAGATGTTCTATAGGTCAATTGTGGAGAGCGCCCTCTTCTTTGTGGTGGTGTGTTGGGGAGGCAGCATTAAGAAGAGGGATGCCTCACGTCTTAATAAGCTGGTAAGGAAGGCGGGCTCTGTCGTGGGCAAAGTACTGGTGAGTATAACATCGGTAGCTGAGCGAAGGGCGCTGAGTAGGCTACGGTCAATTATGGAAAACCCTGAACATCCTCTACATAGCACCATCCAGAGACAGAGAAGCAGATTCAGCGACAGGCTGCTATCAATGCAATGCTCCTCAGACAGGATGAAGAGGTCAATACTCCCCAATGCCATTAGGCTTTACAATTCAACCGCCAGGAGTAAGATATGTTAAAGTGCCGGGGTTGATTGTATTTAATGTATTTAAGTAAACTACTTAAGAACTTTTTAAAAGCTATTATTAATGCTTTTGGAGAGAGTGATTTAGATGCATATCATATTTTTACTGAGTTAGTATTGTATGTAATTAGTTTTGCTACAACAAGTGTATGGGACATTGGAAAAAATGTTGAATTTCCCCATGGGGATGAATAAAGTATCTATCTATCTATTTCACCGGCAGGTCTCCAAAGAGGTTGTCTTTATTAGTCACAGGCTTTGGCGCAAACCCGTACAACCGGCGTTGCTGTTTAAAAATGGCATTTTCTATTAACCATCGCCTCTTTTCCGGAGAGTCTCCCCGTGGGGAACTTGAGTAATTTGGCGAGGTACTCTCCCGCCTTTCCTTTCCACGAGGGTTATTCTCTTAACTCCGTGTCCCCAACCTAGTCCATCATGGGAATTTCCACCCAATTCTTTAATGCTACACAGGTAGTTAACCCTTTTTTCAAGACTATGCAGGCTGATGTGTTTCAGTTCGAACCTTTTTCTCTGGCCGCATTTAAATTTTGGCTTCCTCACAGCGCTTTCTTGAATAACAATAGCGTGTGAGGCACCCTTACATTCCAAATCAACCTGTAATCGATGCGCAGGCATCAATCTAGACTTTAACTTTTTTTTCATTCGATTTGGGAACTACAGATTTACCGTTCTCCTCCACAACAACAGTTATCTCCCCATTCGTAAACTCCACATTAACTCTGAGCACCCCCTTCAGCACAACCATCTGGGAACTCACACTTCCCAAGGTTAACCCCTTCTTTCCCGAACCAAGTCTATCTGCTCCAAAAGGACGACCGTCTCGTCCAGCTGAGTCAAATACCTCAGACTTTTTCTGAGCTCCGTGACTAGGTTCAGGACTACGTGCATCCCCATCTTGGACACACTCAAAAGGGGCATTGGCCTCTTCCAGGCTTTCAATACCCGTACCCTTTTCAAATTCTAAATTCCCCTGATCCTCCCAGTTACTCTCTGGGCAACTCACTTCCGGAGTAAACTCAACCCCATCTGCCAACCCAGTAGACTTCTTCAAGGTAATGGCATCCTTTTCATCTAGGACTGCCCTCATTTCATCATCGGGAACACCTTTAGAATTTTCAACTTCTTCAAACAGTCCTGCCAAACCAGACAGATCATCCATGTCCAACCCTGGACCTTTTAACAGCTTTATTTGTTTCTCATCTTTATTTCCTACCTCTAGGACCTTTTTCTTCGCTAAGGGCAGATCTACCTTCTCTCCCTTACCCCCTTTTACGTTACTATTCCTCGTTTTACCACCCTCGAAACCCTCGTGGCACAGGGTCGGTAAAGACGTCTGGGCCAAATCAAAACTGGCCAATTTTAAACTGCTCCCGTTCTCAGCTGCCGCTCTCGACAGGCTGCGAGTGTCCGCGCATGCGGGATAGCTCGGGGACGCTATGGGCGGGGCCTCAACACGCACCGGTCGGCGGGTCATAGTCATGGCCGACCAAACTTTTCCTCCTGCTAAATCGTTCCCAAGGAGGCCATCCACGTCAGTTCTCGGGAATTCTGATGGCACCCCCATTTCAACTGATCCATACACCAGCTCACAATCCAAAATGACCCTACGCAAAGACACCCTTTCTGTCCCTTTTCCTATTCCTCTCAGGGCTACCTCGCCCGTCGGAGGTCTGAATTGTAATACGTTACAGCTAATTAATGATAGCTCCGCCCCCGTGTCTCTCCAAATCCGTACGGGAATTGGCGGGTCCCCCTTCCTCACAGACACGGTTCCGTGTGACATATAAATCTCCGACCCCTCGCGCTCTCTGCTCCCCTGGGACCCTCTTGCCGATTTTCTGATTACCACTGCACACCCGATAGGGATCGCTGCTTTCCCTCTCTCTGACTCCTTTCTCGGAGCAAAGCATTTAGATGCAATATGACCCACCTTTCCACAATTAAAACAGGTCAAGCCAGGACCTCTCCTGCCGTCTTGCCTCTCCTCCTCAATTTTACCACTAGCTCCCAGCGGGATCTCCGCCTCAGCTGGCGGACTTTCTCTACCGTTCCCACGGTCTCCCTGGTAACTTTTTGGCAAGGAAAACTTTGTCTTGTGGGTTAGGGCATATTCATCTGCGAACCTAGCAATTTCTGAGATGGACTGATTCGTCCTCTCATTCAAATAGATCCGGATCTCTTCCGGAACACAACCTTTAAATTCCTCAATCAAAAATAACTCCCTGATACGCCCATAATTCTTGGCCACCTTTTCCGCAGTGCACCAACGGTCCAAGAGCACACCCTTCTCATGGGCTAGCTCGGTATACGTTTGATTCCATCCTTTTCTTAAATTTCGGAACCTTTGTCTATACGCCTCAGGCACTAACTCGTAACCTCGGAGAATGGCCTCCTTTACTTGATCATAATTCCCTTCCCCTTCTGGGGGCAACGCGGCATATGCCCGCTGTGCTTTCCCTCGTAACACACTTTGTAACAACGCCACCCACTGCTCTCTGGGCCACTTCTGATTCACTGCCACCTTTTCAAAAAGCAAGAAATAACTATCAACATCCGTCTCCTCGAACGGGGGGACCAACCTCAACGCCCGACTAACATCAAACCCCTCCTCTCTCTCTTGCCCTTGAGCTCTTCGCTCTTGCTTTCGCCTGTCCAGCTCCAATTCATGGCTCCTTTGTTTCTCTTTCTCTTCTGCTTCTAGCTGCTTTAGCTGGAGCTCATGACCCCGTTTTATGTCTAATTCCTTTAGTTTGAACACCTGCTCCCTTTCCTCCGCCTTTTCCTTTGCAGCTCGTTCCTCAGCCTTTTCAGCTGCTTCTAGCTGCTTTACTTTAAGATCATGGTCCAACCTTACTTTCTCCAACTCTACCTGATCTGTCCCACTCGCTAATCTCTTTTCGGGGATATTTTCCAAATCCTCAGCTGCAAACACCTCCTTTTCAATGTAATACTGATTTATGACCCCTCGCACTTCCTGCTTTTTCATTGATGACCTCACCTCTGCGAGGCCTAACCCCTTTGCCAGATTTACCAAGTCTGATTTGGTAGCCGTCCCTAGCGCCTCTACAGTCGGGTTTCTCATAAATTCACCCACATCCATCTTTGCTGGTTTCCTGTCTGGCTACCTGCGTAACCAGATTTAAGTTTGGACTTGCAGCCCGATTCACTGACCCTCCCCTTTGATTTCAAATCCGGGACGAGCAACCCACTTGTTACGTTCCCCAGTAACCGGGTAATTTTCCAGCAAAGATAGATGGGTCCACCGAAGCCTGATGCTACTATTTTCAAACGTTTTTATTTATAAAGGGGCACAAACGTATGGTTAATATAAAACATTCAGATCATATACGTCGTCACAACTCAATCTAAAGCACAGGTATAGTAATAATCAGAAATAAGCTCTATTGTTGTCTAGGGGTAATGTAGATATATATTGTTTACTGGATATTTAAAAGTCTTTGCGGTCACTGCAGTTCCACCCGCTGCCGTTGTCGTGGTGTTGCGTTGGTGCACTTTTGTTAGAGAGCGAGAGAATGAAACATTTACCCGACAGGTTTTCCAACCTGTAGGAGGTAGTCGGATGTCTCGTTGGGGAATGGACTCTCATCTGTGGCTTCCCCTGTAGCTAGGCCGTTCTTCCGTGGTGAGGTCGCCAATCCCAGGCAAGGAAAGGACGCACACGAACCCCACCACCGGCTGTCGCTCTCAAAACGCTGTCGCAGGAATTCTCGCGTATCTTCTGGTGTGTCTGGCGCCCCGCCTCGGCAGCCCACCTTTTATCTGGACTGGCAGTGTTGTAGATGTCCATCAGGGTGGGGGGGGGGGGGGGCGAGGCAATCCTTCCCCCATCACCCACCTCACATTGCCCTGAGATTTTGCACGTAGGCCAGTTCCTTATCCCACAAAGGTGTCTCCCAAGACAATGGCTATGTCCGAGGTTTTTGTCTTGTTGAGCGACCAGCCCACTTTGCCCGAGGGCTTTACACGTGGTCTTCATGAGACAATAGTCAAAGAGTCGCTTTATTCTGCTTCCCGGGGGAACGTGGTCTTCAGCACGTCTCCCTCTCTCTCTTGGGTCATTTGACCCCCCCCCCCCCTTGACAAGGGCTCTTGCGAACCTCACAAAGGAGGGGGCTGGGGTCATAACAGTTAGAAAATAAGTAGTATTATAGATGAATAATTCATGGACGATTGAGAAATCTGATGGCAGAAGGAAGAAGTTGTTCTTACAACATTTGAGTGTAGGTCTGCAGGCTTCTTTACTTCCTTCCTGATGATAGAATGCAAAGACAGCATGTTCCAGATGGTGAAGGTTGCCTTCTTGAGGTGCTGCCTCTTGAAGATGTTCTTGATAGTGGGGAGGGTTGTGCCCGTGATGAAACTGACTGGGTCTACAGCCTCTTGCTGTTTTGCCATTGAAGTCTCCGTAACACACTGTGATACGGCCAGTCGAAATCCTCTGCTGGGCATCTGGAGAAATTCGCAAGAGCCTTAAGTAACATACCAAATCTCATCAAACTCTTAATAAAGTAGAGCTGCTGGTGTGCTGTCTTTGTGATTGTGTTAATATGTTGAGCTCAGGATAGATTCTCTGAGGTGTTGACAGCAAGGAACTTGAAGCTGCTTACCTTTTTCTACTACGGACTTCTAAAATGAGGACTGGTGTGTGTTTTTCTGACTTTCACTTGCTGAAGTCCACAATCAGTCCCTTGGTCTTGCTGATGTTGAGTGCAAGGTGGTTTTTGCGAACCTACTCAACCAGTCAATCTATCTCCTGCATGGGTTCTCATCACCATCTGAGTCAGGGCGTGAAAGGTTATGGGGAGAAGGCAGAAGAAGTGAGTTGAAAGGGGAATGGATCAGCCAAAATGAAATGGCAGAGCAGACTGGTTGGGCCAAATAGCCTAATTCTGCTCTTATGGTCTTAAATGGGCAATCCTTGTTTGAAAACAGACTTCTAGTTCTATTTCAAGATAAAACATTCATCCCATGTCTACCATGAGATATTTTGCCAGAAATTGTGTGTTTTATTTAAGTCCACTATCTTCTAAGCTACAGAATCCAGCCTCAAAGTAATCTGTGCATATTTCAGCTGTTAGTCATACAAAAGTACAAATAAAACATAAAATATTGAAAACACTCAGATCAAGCAATGTCAGTGAAGCTGAATCATTTGGTCATTGATTTTATCAGAACTAGAAAATGAAGGAGCTGAAGACCTATCTGATAGTGTGCAGACCAAAATCATTTTATTTATTTATTGATTTAGAGATACAGTGTGGAATAGGCCTTTCTGGGGCTTTGTGCCATGCCGCCCATCAACCCCCAATTCAACCCTAACCTAATCACAGGACAGTTTACAATGACCTATTAACCTGTGCATTTTTGAGCTGTGGGAGGAAACTGGAGCACACGGAGAAAACCCAAACACTCCATGGGAAGGATGTACAAACTCCTTATGGAGGACACCAGGATTGATCTCTGAACTCCAACTCACCAAGCTGTACTAGCATTGTGCCAACCATTACACTATCATGGCGATTATTGTAAATAGCAGTTGGGGATAGAAATGAGAAGGAAACAAATTGCTAATGATTTACAGCCTCATCAGTGGAATGGTTTAAAAATGGATGTGTACCTTAATTTAAATTTTGGTCTTGGCAACAGAGGTTCATGCAACTGGACAATTCTGTTCGTCATGTTTGTGTTGGATGTCATTGGAACAAAGTTCAAAGTAAATTTATTATCAAAGTACTCATGTCACCACATACAACCCTGGGCAATATATGTGATTGAAGACAGATTATATTGAGATGGAGAATTAAAGTGATGGGAGGCTGGAGGTTTTACCCTTGCACACTAAACAGAAGTTCTGCAAAGCTGTCAGCCAACCAATCTGACTCTGTGATTAGTTTTCATAATGTATACCAAATGCAATACTGTAGATGAGATTGAAAGTACTGTTTCACCTGGCAGGAGTCTTTTATCCAAGGTGGGGAGCATAAAACTAAAGGGCATGGGTTTAATGTGACAGGGAAGAGACTTAATGGTATTGGTCCATGGCATCAAAGAGGTTGGGAACCCATGATTCAGAAGGATATGGGTCAAGTGCAGACAAAAGGGATTAACTCAGGCCAACACCTAGATTGGCATGAATAAGTCTGTTTCTGTTCCCTGGGTAGTGGGAAAGAAACTGTTAAAGGAGCAAGCATTGTAGCTCTCATGAGAACGTGCTGTGAGGAAAGGAGTATTAAATCAAGGTCATTTATTGTTGTTTTTCAGTACATGAGCATAAAGGAGAATGAAATTATTGTTAATCTGATCCAATGCAGCATTAAAAACACTATATAAAAACAATTCTATAAAACAATGTACAGGAAAGAAGTTGGAGATAGGGTGGTACTTTTCAGTTATATGAAGGTGAGGGAGTAAGCTTGCAAATTTGCAGGACATCGCTGCAACATGAGGAAAGAATACTTGATATTATGTAGCATGACATTTGGGAAAGAAAGATGGGTGGTCATCTATTTAATGAAAATGGGATGATAGCAGGAGCAAAGTGCCATGAAAACATAGAATATAATAGCTATAAAGTATGTACAAACTTATATAAAACTGTAACCTGATGAGACATAATTTGATACATGTTACATTACTGAAGCAGCTCTAGATTGGGGAAAGCAGCCTTGTGCTGCTTTGCTAGGCTTAGAGTTACAAAAAGTCTAATTTGCTGAATTACTGTGACATATCATATTTATACTGAGTTAAGTATTGTATGTAATTAGTTTTGCTACAATAAGTGTATGGGACATTGGAAAAAATGTTGAATTTCCCCATGGGGATGAATAAAGTATCTATCTATCTATCTTGACAGTAAACAATTACAGCCTAGAAAGGGGGAAGTACTTCACTTGAAGGTTCTTGGTCCTAAGAGGAAATTTAATCCATATTAATTTCCAGGTGAGATTTAGCTGATAGTGAAAGATCTACACCAATCAGCTTTATCTTGCGTGCATTGAAGTAGGACCAGTACTCAGTTACTTTATCTGAACAGTTAATATAGTGGTGGCATTGTTTCTTCAGAGCACTTTAGTTGGATGAAATACTGAAGATTTTTGAAAGTCGTGAAGATCTTAAGAGTTTACTCCATATCTCAATAATAATTTCTCTTCATCTAACTCACAATGGTCAGTAATGACAATATCAATGCAGGGAATATCTGATCAAAACAGCTACGTGCTTTGTTCTTTTGCTTGCTGGAGTTCAAGATCAACATGAAGGTACCATGTCAAGCCTATAAATTGTGAAGACAGATAAAGGAGAAACATTTGAAGTTACTAGAAAATGAGTTTTTTTTAGCAGAGAATGGGTGGAAGGAAGACTTTTGAGCAAGAGCATTTATTTGATGCTGTCCACGTTCTGTGGAAACTAAGCTACAAAGCATACACTCTTTTCATGGTAATTATGTACAATTAATGGCAGCTGTAAAATAGCCAGGTGATAATGAATACAGAACTACTGCTGTGATTTGGGATTTGAAATGATTTCACAGTATTTCATCTGAATTAGTTATACCGTTTGTACTATCTTTGGTCAGCTAATTTATCTATTGCCTTAAATTCTTCCTCAGTCATTCTCTCTCTCTCTTCAATTAGCCTAAAATGGTTCTAGTTCAAAAAAGTTGACATCATTTCATTGTTCTCATCCCGATGGAGAGATTAAGTAATACAATTATGGGTCTCTCTACAGTACATTAAAGAATGAAACATGCATTTCCTTCTTGCCAGGCCTCAAGTTGTCCAATTTTTAAAAAAATTGTCACTGAACTTAGTTTATAGCTATGTTGCTGTTCTATAGGTGCTGCCACAGACAAATTCTCCTAACAATGACCAATTTGTTTGAGGAACACATAGTGCTCAACATTCTGCAATAGATTACCATGATGTTATTCTAGTGGAATACTGTGTGATATTTTAAGTCCACCTAAGAAAATAAGTGTGGCTCAATTTAATGCCACATCTGAAAGGTGACACTTTTGATAATACATAGCCTGCTTGTAGTCCATTTTTTGTATTGTCCATTGTATTTTGTGCTCATGTTTCTAGAATGTGATTTGTATCCCCTGGTCACCTACAGGGCAAACAGAAGGCAGGCAGGGGACATGGGAGTTGAATGTGAAATTACTGATTCCAGAGAACGTAGAGGAATGAGAAGGATTACGCAGGTTGGAGAACAGTGAAGCCTGCTCTGTCTCTCTAATTCACTTGTGGGAAACAACGAAAGAGAACCTCTTCAAAGGTGTTCAGAAAGCTGGATGGGGCAAGAAGGAATAAGCTAACTTCAGACGGACTTGCAGCAACTTTTGCTTCTGCAGTCAAGGAGGGTGGTTGTGAAAGAGGTAAAGAGCAGAATCCTCCAAGATCATCTTTGGTTTGCTTTTTGGAGCAGGATGTGATGTTCTTATACTTCTTCCAAAAAGTTCACATGGGGATCTCTGATTCAGGGTCTTAAGGAAGAGGATGACTTAACAACGTCCTTGCAGACAGATATTCTGAGCAGCTGTCGATCCATTTATTCTAGTTACTATGACATTAAGACCACAAGACAGCCTTCCAGAATTTCCAGACCTCTGTCATGGAGTTCCTAGATAAGAGTGAGCAGAGTCAGGATTAGTCATTGATTGGCTTCATCTGTTTTATTGGCGTGAATAAAACTTGCAGAAGCTACAGCTTACCGGTGGAGTTGTACTCGTGCCTGTGTACAGGATGGCCCCAGATCTGCTGGAAGTCTATGCCTCTGGCAGGCAGCATGTCAGACTCCATGAAGAAGGGCAACATTACCCTCATTACACCTCACGCCTCAAGCAGAAAGGGAAGAGGGAGGACATCAGAAACAGGAGGCACATTTCACAGTTGAATGTGGACTGTAAGATCTTTTCCAACCGGGTCAAGTCTGTTGTGGAACAGGTGATTCACCCCGACCAAACCTGTACTGTGCTTGGCAGGAAAATTGCTGACAGCCTTGTGCTGCTTGAGGATATCTTTGCCTATGTGCAGGACCTGGGGGTGGATGCCTGTCTAGTCAGCTTGAACCAGGAGAAGGCCTTTGACAGGATATCACACATGTAGATGACAGCACTCCTCTTCAAATGAATTTAGGGGAGGGAATGAGGGGTTGGATCCAACTGCTCTACACAGGCATCCATAGTGCAGGTCAAATCAATTGGTGGTGCAAGTTAGATGGGTTCCCATCAAGTCAAGCAAGCTTGTCCACTCTCCCCTTTCCTGTTTGTTTGCTGAATAGAACCTTTTCCCATGTCTGTTAGCAAGGATGAGAACATAAAAGAAGTGAGATTACCAGGCCAACATGAGGTAAAACCTCCCTGTACATGGATGATGTCACCATCTTCTGCTCAGATTCACGGTCACTTCACAGATTGCTGTAGTGTCTGTGACCAGTTTGTTAGTTCTGGGGGCAAATTAACCACAAGAAGTGCAAAGCCATGCTTTTTGGTAACCATCTCAATGTCTACTTCACTGTCAGGTCTCATGATCTGAATGTGTTGGATTTCAGAGTGGCTGAAGTGTCTAAAAGGGATTGGCTGGAAGGTCAAACAAAAATAGCGTATGTGAATATGGCACTCTATCAAGAACTGGGAAGAACTTGGTTATCCGGTGCAATGTGTTCTCTGGGCTGCTGTATTTTGCACAGATGCGGCCTGTTCCCTGCTCCTCTGCCTCGATAATCACTCAGGAAGTCTTCCTGTTTATCTGGGGATCCAAGATGAAGGAGTCTAATGGTTTATGATGCACAAGTCCTCAGAATAGGGGCAGAAGTGTTGCCCACATCCTGATGACTACCTTTATGCATGACTGCATCAGGTGGTGTGGACCCGCAGTACAAGGTCAGCACCAAGTGTCACTGTGTTGTGGCTGGCTCTACCTGTGCTTAGTGTTGTGCAAGGTGGGCTTGGCCCCTGTATTGCACAATGTCCTTGTGGGCTGGATGTTGCTGCACTACCTGCTGTTTGTAAACAATCATTTCCATAGAAATGCCTTTGATCAGATTGAATTGACTTTATTACTTGCATCCTTCAAATACATGAGGAGTAAAAATCTTATTCACAGTTCAAATGTGCAATGTGCAATTAGAGTAATTTTTAATAAATATTGTGTACAGCAGAATAGTCAATATAACATCAAAATGCAGTAGCATCAGCATGAATTAATCAGTCTGATGGCCTGGCGGAAAAACTGTCCCGGAGTCTGTTGGTCCTGGCTTTTATGATGTGGTACTGTTTCCTGCATGGTAGCAGCTGGAACAGTTTGTGGCTGGGGTGACTCGGGTTGCCAGTGATCCTTCAGGGCCTTTTTACATACCTGCCTTTCTAAATGTCCTGAATAGTGGTAAGTTCATATCTACAGATACGCTGGGCTGTCTGCACCACTCTCTGCAGAATCCTATGATCGAGGGATGTACAGTTCCCATACCAGGCAGTGATGCAGCCAGTCAGGATGCTCTCGATTGTGCCCCTGTAGAAAGTTCTTTGGATTTGGGGGGCCATACCAAATTTCTTCAACCATCTGAGGTGAAAGAGGTGCTGTTGTGTCTTTTTCACCACACAGCCGGTATGTACAGACCACGTGAGACCAACGGTGATGTTTATGCTGAGGAACTTTAAGCTGTTCACCCTCTCAACCTCAGATCCATTGATGTCTGTAGGAGCTAGCCTGTCTCCATTCCTCCTGTAATCCACATCCAGCTCCTTTGTTTTTGTGATGTTGAGGGAGAGGTTGACTTCTTGACACTGCTGTGTCAGGGTGAATGCTTCCTCTCTGTAGGCTGCCTCATTATTATTTGAGATTAGGCCAATCAGTGTAGTATTGTCAGCAAATTTAATCAGCAGATTGGAGCTGTGGGTGGCGACACAGTCATGGGTATACAGAGAGAGAAGGAGGGGGTTTAGTACACAGCCTTGAGGGGCGGAGGTGAGGGAGCCCACTCTTGCTACCTGCTGGTGATCTGACAGTAAGTCCAGGGTCCAGCTGCACTAGGCAGGGTGGGCCATTGTTCACCAGGCAATGGTCAGTGTGGAATGTGCTGCAGGACAAGGACAGTATCGATATGATAGGCTGGTTTACTGAGCAGATGGTCCAAACCACCTGGGAAATTGCTTCATCGTCACATCTGACCAACAAACACTGGGGACCTACTTGGCTGTTGGTGAGAAGGGCCCTTCCAGTCAAAGCCTTCCTGTGCCATTGACATATTACCCTCAATAAACTCTCTCCTTGGGACGTCTGCAGAGGTGAAGACGGTCACCCACCTCTTTGCAGACTGTGGATTTATTAAGAGGGTGTGGAGATGGATGCAAGGGTACACGTCCTGATTCATCCTGGGCAACTGCGTAACAGAAGTCTCTGGCTGTTATCAGGGACACACTAAGGCAGACATCAAGTGCTGCAGGAAGGTTGTCTGTGAAAGATGCCCTTGAGTCTGCCTGTGACTTGTTGGTTTTTCAGCACGGTGTTGTGCCTGTAAGGGAGTGGCACAGACCAGGATCAGAAGTATGTGCTAAGAAATGCACTGAAATGTGTTGCAGCCAGTATTAAGAGTCTGTGGGGAAGGCCTGCAGTCCTACTTATCATGGAGGAGTTGAATTGGATAGGAAAGTCCCTTGAACATTGTAAAGGGCACATCACTCCAGGGTGCCACATTAATATTGTTCTATATTTGTTTATTCTGAAAAGTACGCTACTGAATGTATTAACTAAAAATGTACAAGTTTTTTGTTTGCATTGCTTCCTTTATAGATTTTTATCATGAATAAAATATACTTCAGAAATTTTTAAAAAAAGATTTTTTTCTCCGCTACTTATCAGCCCAGGTTGAGAATTTTACTAGCTGAGGCATACCTTGCAAATTTTCGATAAGTTTGCAATGTTTTTCATTTCAAAGTCTTGGTCTGTTAATTTAAAAATGTGTACATTGTAATAATGCATCATTTGTTTCTAGTATGCCACAGACTAGAGATGGGTTGAGGAGCCTAATTCTGTGCTACAGTCTCTAGGACTCTGGCTCTGTTAAATACAAAATATATGTACTTGTTGTACCTTGCAACTATAACACAATGAAAACATAATTGCTCCATGTTTTCATGATTGTAACTTTTGGTTCCAATTTTGACAAGTGTGTTGTTTACTTGCACATGCTTATATTTCTCTGCCTAGAGCACTGTGTTATTAATCGTTCCAATTTTTACCTGAAGGAATGGATGCCCCATATGATGGAGCAGAGATAACATTAGTAACAGAAGAAATTGAAGGCTGTTACAGCTACACAAAAAGCTTCCAGCCCAAAAAGAAAAAGAAATGGAAAGATCAAAGTGATGATGGAAGTAAAAAAGGCAAGAAGCCCAGGTAAAAAGAAGAACATTTTCTATCGAAGGAGGATTCATTACCTGAAGTCTTGCATATTTCAAATGTACTAGTTCTAACTGTTACTTTGTTCATTGGTTTAAATCTGTTGATTGGAGGAAACATTGAAGTACTACTCCCTGCTTTAGAATTGTGTACTGTCAATATCTGGATATTTGTTCAATGTGTTCCAAATATTTATCTTTTAAATTTTCTCCTTTCAATTTTGTTATTTCTGTATAACACCATAAGACATAGGAGCAGAATTAGGCCATTCAGCCCATCAAGTCTCATTTGATCATGGTTGATTTATTTTCCCTTTCAACCCCATTCTTCTGTCATCATTACTAGGTAAGAAGCTATTAATCTCCGCTTTAAATATACTCAATGACTTGGCCGTCACCGCGTTCTGTAGCAATAAATTCCAGAGGTTCACCACCCAGTATTGCTGTCAATACTCCAGATGTGGTCTAACAAATGCCCTATAACTTTTCAGCATTATATCCTTGCTTTTATATTCTAGTCCAATTCACTGGCTCATTGGAGAGATGCGTGGCAGTCGGTTTCTCTAATGAACCAGTGAATCAGACTTGCAGTATTCCACATTACCAATGTCCAACAGGGCCTTGCAATCACAACAAGAACATCCCACAATGTTCACTGGATTGTACACCACCACTGATGCCCTCTTTCCTCAGTGGTTGAAGCAGGCTGCAGCACGGTGCACAAGTCCATCTCCATTGCTATCCGTCAACTCACTAGTGGTATAGACCTGCAGTATCTGGTGTTCTTAACATCCAGTAGTGTCTTGCAATCATGAAAAAATGCAAAGGATGAACAATTGCATCTTTGGTTGGACTGCATCTATACATGCTGCCATCTTACCAGCAACTGGTTGTGTATACAGAATGGATGGTTAATAGTCAGCACTGAATCGGTGCCCAAAGAGCTTGATTCCGTTATGTTGCTACCTATGACTGTATTGAAAATTTAAGAGGAATAGAGCGGATGAGTAACATATATTCTGATATGCAAATCTTTGAATACATAAACCCATGACGTCTCTGGGGTTCTAGCAATCTAAGATATAACAGAAAAAGCACCTGTGCTAAATTTTATAGAATCATTTAGACCAAAATTTTAGTACATTTTAGGAAGGATTATGATGGTGCAATAGGGACCAAATGAGAGAAGAGAGATTAATGAAAGAAGACTCTGAAAACCAGCTCTTTTCATTAGAACAAAGAACATTTAAGGGAAGATCTTAACCACAGAAGATTCTGCAGATGCTGGAAATCTTGAGCAACACACTGCTGGAGGACTTATCCCTGCAAACGGAAGGAGTGCTACACCTGCCCCCACTCTTCTTCCCTCACCACCATCCCAGGCCCCAGACGGTCCTTTCAGGTGAGGTACCACTTCACCTGCGAGTCAACTGGGGTGATATACTGTATCCGGTGCTCCCGATGTGGCCACTTATACATTGGGGAGACCCGCCGCAGACTGGGAGACCATTTCGCCGAACACCGGCGCTCAGTCCTCCAGCAGTGGCGGGATCTCCCTGTGGCTACACACTTCAATTCCACAGACCACTCCCACTCCGACATGTCTGTCCATGGCCTCCTCTACCGTCAAGATGAGGCTACATGCAGGTTGATGGAGCAATACCTTATCTCCCGCCTAGGTAGCCTCCTACCTGCCGGCATGAACATTCAACTCACAGACCTCCGTTGATATCCCTGCCCCCCACCCCCCCTTACCCCATCCCTATCTATAATTTTAGTCTGGTTCTCTTTCTCTCTCTTTCCCCCCCCCCCCCCCCCCACTATAATCTCCCCTCAGCCCTACCTTTCTTTCTCTTTTATTTCCCATAATTCTCCACCTTCCCCCTAGCCCATTTCCCTTCAGCCTATCACTTTCCAGCTCTCCACTTCATCCCTCCCTCCACTTCTTATCCCCCCCCTCGACCATCCCATGTTACTTCACTCCTGATGAAGGGTTTTGGCTCGAAACGTCATCACTACCTCCTCCCATAGATGCTGTCTGGCCTGCTGAGTTCTGCCAGCATTTTGTGTTTCTGCACTGCTGGAGGAGCTCAGCAAGTCAGGCAGCATGTATGGAGGGGAATAAATAAATGACATTTTGGGCTGAAACTTGTCCCTTTCTTTCCAGTCCCGAGAGGTCTTGGCCCGAAACATCCGCTCTATAGATGCTGCCTGACTTGCTGAGTTCCTTCAGCATTCCATGTGTGATGCTTAAAGAAAGATCAGGATGTCCTTTAGGATGAAGGGTTTAATTGTTAGGCTATTAGATAGATACTGAGAGAGACCATTTTTACCAGGAAGTAATTAGAGGCTGTAAGGTGAAGGGAAGGGATTGAAAACATTTTTTAATATAAAGTTCAAATGGTTCAAAAGGTTTGATTTAACATCAAAGAGTGTATACAGTATACAGCCTGAAATTCTTACTCTTCACAGAAACAGGCACAAAACAAGAAACCCCAGATAATGAATAATAGTAACATCAAGAATGCCAAAGCCCCCCCATGCACAAGCAGCAGCAGAAACATTGACTTCCCTCCCCTACTTACACTAGCAGAAGCGCTGACACCCCCCCCAACCATGCAAGCAAAGCAAAAGCCCACAAAAAGACCTTGATCTAGACTCTCATCTCAAACTCCAGTGTATAAGTTTTGATCTGATGTCAAGTAGCCTACAACAAGCATTAGTAGTTATGAAATTCTTATACAAAATTTTAAAAAGTAGTGCATGAGCATTTTAAGGAATAAATGAAAAGAAGTGGATTGAGACTTAGTGGATACTTTCTGAGAGCAAGCATATTGGATGGAATAGCAATTTAAACATGAGTAAGATGTATTGTCATATAGCTTGACAAACGGAAGGCTTGTAGAAATTTAAAGTACTTTTGATAGTTATGTTTGTGAAGCTAATCATTTGGAATGTGTATATAGATAAAAAAGCTGACTTTTTTTCTAAACAAAGGTTTTTGTTGCTACACGACCAAATCATTATCTTTAGTCATAAATCATGCGCTTCATATTTCCTGGCAAGCTTATCCTCTAAGAAGCTGAACCATGGAAAGTAGAAAAGTCTCAAGGGCAAGCCTTAATTTGCTGAACAAGCAAGTTTCAGCTGAGATGTCTGCCTACTTTATGAGTATGCGATTAACAAAAAAGACAGCAGAGTAATAAATTTTGTCTCTTGAAAGAAATCCATAAAATACATATTTTTTGTATGACACTCCTTAGATTTATTATTTTTAAATTTTTGTCTCTGTTTTCACTTGTGACATAATGATTTGATCTTTCGGAGGCCAAGATACAGATTTTCTTACATGTTCTTTGTAATACCAAGACACATTTTTGTGAGCATTTATATGCAAGATTGTGTTTTTTAAAAATATTTCCTTTTGTGTTTTAGGCCAGCTTATTTGCTGTACTATTATGATACTCACTTAAAAGTACAGCAGGACTATCCTAATTTGCCACGGTCTGAGATAAATAAGAAAATCAGTGAAAGCTGGAGGCGTCTCAGTGTTGCCGAGAAGAGTATTTATCTTGAAAGAGCAAAGCTGGAAAAAGAAGGAATAGATCCGGTAAAAGAGTTTTACTTACCTGCAAAAAAAAACACTATTTAAGAAATCTTTCAGGCTACATTTAACAGTGGATTCTGGTTAATTGGTTTATCAGTTAATCAAGGCAGCTGCTTGTTTAGGACAACTCTTAAAGAGAAAAAACTAATCGATGGGAAAAAATTGGAATTCCCTTTGTTAATTTGGGGCACTATGCTGCTTAATTGCGACAGGATAGAAGATTGTTTCTAACAAGCATCAGTTGTGTGCAGATCATATGGCTGTTAGACACTACACCATGATTAGCGCAAACAGTTTTTAAAAAGCATCTGTTGCATGTGTTCAAAAAGCAGTTATTTTTGTCACTGATGGCTGGCGAGAAATAAGTAGTAAGACAATTCAGACAAAATACTGGTAGAACACAGCAGGCTAAACAGAGTTACACAGTTAGCCTGCTGTGTTCTACCAGCATTTTGTGTGTGTTGTTGTTTGAATTTCCAGCATCTGCAGATTTCCTCGTGTTTGCTAAGACAATTCAGAGCTGTTTTGCTCCCACCGATTTCAAGCATACGGGGTTGGGGATGCCAGAAACAATCAGGAGTGAAAATGAAATGATTTCACTATTTCAGGTTAGGAACTATGAAGAATTTGAAGTATCGACAGTCATGTTGAATTTTACAATGAAAATGAAGACTTTAGGGAAAGTGTTGTATGAAGGCAGATGTCATTATCTGCACTAGATGCTTGTTCATTTATGGTCAATCAAAAGAACACGGCAATATACGCTGATGAATTCCTCTGTCGGTAACTATTAGGAATAATTTCACAGTTTTATAGTAGTATTAGTGTTCTAATTTGTTCTGTATTTCATTTAAATATGTAATTTGTAACTCAGATAAGCAAGTTTATCTGTTGTACATTATAACTATTTCCATGAAACTTTGGCTAATTTGAGCAGCCACTTAATTGGACAAAAATGTACAGGTCCCTATGTGCCCCAATTAACCAGAATCTATTGTACTTCATGAAATCTAAAATTAGTCTTTTAAAGCGTTTATAGTTGGTTTTTAAAGATGTATCATCTGTAAATGCACTTGCCTTCCCTTGTCTTTTTTGTGTTTACTGTTTTGAATACGTGCACCAGGTGATATGAGGAAAAGTTTGGTATGTCCTTGGTCATTAATCAAAGCTTCAATGTTCAAAGGGACTCAAGAGATTCAATGATGGTTGTGATAGTGAATCAGATAATCAGAGAGATGAGAATATAAAATAAAGATCATTTCAGGTGATATGTTTCAATATGTAATTTTATTTTGAAGTAGGAGGGAGAATTTGTCTCAGTGCAGAAGCTAAAGGATGAAATCTCAGCGAGGAACTTGCATAGAGCTTAGGATTCTGCAAAAAATAATTCTTCCTTTCATCTATATTGTAACACTATCTCAAATTTATCTGGTGATGGAAACTTAAATGAAAGCTTCTGATTGGCACAGTGTAGCAAATTGTACTTCAAGCAATGAAGAGTTCTGAAGTTGTTTCTATCATGTTGCAACAATGTTTGGCATAAGGCCTTTCCAGTATGATGTAAGGACTTGTGATAACTTCATCTACCTTCATTTATGCCAGTAAGCAATACATTGAAGCAATAATTGTAATTTAGAACCCTTGTTTTGGAACGTTTTCTATTAATTCACTATGAGCAGAATTGAGAAATTATTTCTCTTACTTTGATATTAGCGCACCAAAACAAAGCACTGAACTTTACTTAGTCATCGAGCATTAAAGCACAAAACCAGACCCTTCAATCCATCTACTCCATGCTGGACTATTATTCTGCCTGGTCTCAGCAACCCACAATTGGTCCATAGCCCTCCTCCCAACACCCCCCCCCCCCCAATCCATGTACTTATTGAAACTTATCTTAAAAGTTAAGATCAAACAGCATCCACCACTTTCTTTGGCTGCTTGTTCCACACACACACCACCCTCTGAGTGATAACAAAAATATACATTTTAAATTAAAGATAATAATTGCTTCATTGAAGTAACATGAATCAAATCAAAGAGAAACAAAATGCTATTTTTTCCCCTAAGTCCAGTCTTCTTTGGGGCCAACCGCTACTAATTAGTCTTCAATTACCCTATGATGTTATGTGAACCTCTCAATCTGATGCTTCTCTTGTGAACTTTTGCTGCTTTTTTCATGTTTTGCATTGTTAAATGTGTTATTAATATGAGTAAAATATATAATTTCTATCAAAGATGGAAATTGTGTCTCTGGGTTTTAAAATTTTATTTAACCAAACTGTTATTAAATCCAAATCTACAGATTGTGGGATTTAAGTTTTTTTTTAAAACTGGAAATGTTAACTTTTATTTTTCTCTCTCTGCAGATGTTGCCCTACCTGATAGGTATTTTCAGCACTTTTCTTGTAGACTTCCATCATCTTGAATGCTTGTTATTATGAAAATAATTAATACATATTTTGTTTTACCTACAGAACGATAAGCTACTAAGTGCGTCAACTGGTATCCCCCCTGCTGATATTCCAGGATTCCGCAAAATACTTCCTCGTTCTAACTATATTATAATTCCTACCTCTAATATATCTGGTGATGGGAGTGGTCAACAACTACCGCAATCTCCCACACCAAGGGGAGATGAAGGAAATGCCACCTGGCAGACTATTACCCATGACTCTATACAGAGTCTTTTTACAGTCAGTAGCACTCTTACAGACTCTTGCCATGTTGACAATACTGAGGAGAGCATTGCAATCGATGGAATTACAGATGAAGCCACTGCGTTTGTTCACACAGAAACAATGCAGGAGATTGTTGCGTCGGAGATGCTGTCACAGTTTCCTAACTCTGGAGATGATAAAGTGACAGGAGAACTTGACACCAATAAGACTTCTTTGGAATTAACTGATCCCTATGATTCCCCTTGTGTTGTCATTGAAGGAACACTGATAAGTACAAGTGACAACATTTCAGATAATATAACCAGCTGTAGTGACCAGGAGAGAGCAGAGACAAATCCTGTCATAGCAGTATTATCAAATGCAAGCAAGCCAGCTACAAGCCTTACTACTCATAATGCTGTTGAACAAACTATTGGCATTGCTGCCAAGCAGGTAGGAAACTAAGTGTACTCTTCATTTTTTTCCCCTCACACATCATCTGACAATAATTCAGTTTTATAAATGTGTCTTTTAGGTTAAAGGTGAATCATGCATATGGAAGTCCATCATAATTTATTCCACGATCACCAATGGCTATAAAATTTTCACTAATTTTAAATTATTATTCCTGAGGGGTTATGTCTGTAAATTTGTGTGTTTAGCTATGTCTCAAAATCAGATAATCCATATTTTCTGATTTATTAAAAAAAAGAAATTAACTACTTTCTTCTTCAGCCAATTACCTTTTCCACCTATCACCTCCCATCTTCTCACTTCATTCCTTTCTTCATTCATCCACCTGGCTTCACCTACCACGTTCTAGATTGTACTTCTTCCCTCCCCCCACCTTATTTCACCTTATTCTGGCTTTTTCCTCCTTCCTTTCCAGTCCTGATGAAGGCTCTTTATTCAGAATATTGGCTGTTCTTTCCTCACCCTGGATGCTACCTGACCTGTTGAGTTTCTCCAGCATTTATATGTGTTATTCTGGATTTCCAGCATTTGCAGAATCTCTTGTGTTTGTAATTAACCACTTTACACTTGCAGCAATTGGTGATGAGTTGGTGGATCAGATCTTTGAGAGTTCAAGCCTTTGCATAATCTTGTTTTCAATTCAGAAAATAAACTGAGACCCCGCGGGTGGGATTCCATGTTGTAAAATTCTGTGTCAAACACATTACTGTTTGCAGGGTCATGCACCAACCATTTTCTGCTTGGCATTTTCCAACTGCAGAACAATAATGCACTTCAAAGTGAAAACAGAATATGTTCAGCAGATCTGTCCCAATCTGTGGAGAAAGATAGAGTTCATGTTTCAGGTTGATAACTTTTCATCATAATGCAAGTGAGACTATGGAAGAGCTTCTTGTTTTTAAATTGCAGAGATGGTAGGAGCTGGAGAGATTAGAGGGAACATCTGTGAAATGGTGAAGATAAGGTTGTCAAGATGATGCAGTTGCTATTTGTCCTGTCTAAGGGAAGGAACAATGCTAGTTAATCATAGGAGATCTGTCCGGCGGATGTTGAATAGAAGAAGACAACTGAAGGCAGCTGCTAGCAAATAGAAAACATACTGGGACAGTGAGATATGGGCCACTGCAGTTACTGGAGGTCTGAAGTATCATAGAATGCTGCATTTAGTTCTGACAGGAAGGAGAAAAATAAGTGTTGCACGTGGCTGATCTTGAGTCAGAATTGGCCAGTGATGATGTGATCAGGAAAGGCTAATTTGTCTGAAGCTGAGTTCTGAGGGCTGCAGAGTGCCTGCACCAAAATGAGATTCTAACCCTTGGGTTTGTGTTGGCCTTCACTGGAGGCCAAAGAACGGGAGATCAGAATGAAGTCGGCCCATTGTTTTGTCTCTTGCTGTGATTTGCCATCCCACTCTCTGGATCCCTCTGTCTTTGCCCTCCTACACTGTTACAACAAAGCCCAAACTAAACTTGAGGGACAACACGTCTTCCTTTTCGAGACAAACTGCAACCCTTTGAACATGCCAGCTGTTGTATAAGGTAATTTCTGTGTAACTCCTACATTGTTTTACTCCCTGCACAGATATGAACTGATCTGTTGACTTATTTAATTCTTATTTCTAGCAACTGATGTTTTTTCCCCATTCATTCATCTTCATTTATTTGCACTTCACCAGAGTATTATGAATAACAAAATAGTCATTTCCACCATTAGATGGCACCAAAATGAATCGTGTCATCCAGACAACCTTGGCCCTAACTCTGTCACAGACATTCATTTCTACAACTGAAAAGACTTGTTTCTCACTCTTCCATCACTGACAATCTTAACAGCAAACCCTAAAATGTATTTTAATGCAGAGGTCCACAGACACCTTGCTTACTAGCATAAAAAAGGTTGGGAACCTTTTTAATGGCTCTTAACTACTTTGGGATCCTCTTAAGATATCGAAAGATGTTGGGTAAATACAAGTTTGTTCACCTGTGATAAAGATCTTGCCTCATATTACATTGATTCCTAAAATTGGAAATGACCAAAGGAATTGTCCCGTCACTTTCAAGGTGTCCGGTCCTGATTCTGTTCATTATTGGTGATTCAACATGTGAATCTTTTTCTTCAGTAACAATCTCAATAAAGGTGTTTAGTGAGTATACATAAAACTGAGTGTTGGTGTTATAGCTTGGGCTTGGAGAACGGCTGACACTGTTACCTGTGAATTAGAAATACAGAAAACCTACAGCACAATACAGGCCCTTCGGCCCACAAAGCTGTGCTAATCATGTTCCTACCTTAGAGATTACCAGCATTACCCATAGCCCTCTATATTTCTAAACTCCATGTACCTATCCAAAAGTCTCTTAAACGACCCTATCGTATCTGCCTCCACCTTTGCTGGCAGCCCATTCCACGCACTCACCATTCTCTGCGTTTTTTAAAAAAAAAACAACTTACCCTTGACATCTTCTCTGTACCTACTCCCAAGCAACTTAAACCTGTGTCCTCTTGTGGCAGGCATTTCAGCGCTGGGAAAAAGCCTCCGACTATCCACACGACCAATGCCTCTCATCATCTTATACACCTCTATCAGGTCACCTCTCATCCTCTTTCGCTCCAAGGAGAAAAGGCTGAGTTCACTCAACCTGTTTTCATAAGGCATGTTCCCCAATCCAGGCAACATCCTTGTAAATCTCCTCTGCACCCTTTGTACGGTTTCCACATCCTTCCTGTAGTGAGGCAACCAGAACTGAGCACAGTACTCCCAAGTGGGGTCTGACCAGGGTCCTATATAGCTGTACCATTACCTCTTGGGTCCCAAATTCAATTCCACGATTAATGAAGGCCAATACACCATAGACCTTCTTAAACCACAGAGTCAATCTGTGAGCATCCTGTGGACTCGGACCCGAAGATCCCTCTGTTCCTCCACACTGCCAAGAGTCTTACCATTAATACTATATTCTGCCATCATATTTGACCTACCAAAATGAACCACTTCACACTTATCTGGGTTGAACTCCATCTGCCACTTCTCAGCCCAATTTTGCATCCTATCAATGTTCTGCTGTAACCTCTGACAGCCCTCCAAACTATCCATAACACCCCCAACTTTTGTATCATCAGCAAGCTTACTAACCCATCCCTCCACTTCCTCATCCAGGTCATTTATAAAAATCATGGAGTAAGGGTCCCAGAACAGCTCCCTGAGGCACACCAATGATTACTGACCTCCATGCAGAATATGACCCGTCTACAACCACTCTTTACCTCTTGTGGGCAAGCCAGTTCTGGATCCACAAAGCAACGTCCCCTTGGATCCCATGCCTCCCTACTTTCTCAATAAGCCTTGCATGGGGTACCTTATCAAATGCCTTGCTGAAATCCATATACACTACATCTACTTCTCTTCCTTCATCAATGTGTTTAGTCACATCCTCAAAAAATTCAATCAGGCTCATAAGGCACGACCTGCCCTTGACAAATCCATGCTGACTATTCCTAATGATATTACTATATACCTCTCCAAATGTTCATAAATCCTGCCTCTCAGGATCTTCTCCATCAACTTAACAACCACTGAAGTAAGACTCACTGGTCTATAATTTCCTGGGCTATCACTATTCCCTTTCTTGAATAAGGGAACAACATCCACAACCCTCCAATCCTCCGGAACCTCTCATGTCCCCATTGATGATGCCAAGATCATTGCCAGAGGCTCAGCAATCTCCTCCCTCACCTCCCACAGTATCCTGGGGTACATCTCATCCAGTCCCAGTGACTTATCCAACTTGATGCTTTCCAAAAGCTGTAGCATATCCTCTTTCTTAATATCTACTTGCTCAAGCTTTTCAGTCTGCTGCAAGTCATCACTACAATCACCAAGATCCTTTTCCATAGTGAATACTGAAGTAAGGTGTTCATTAAGTACCTCTGCTATTTCCTCCAGTTCCATACACACGTTCTCACTGTCACACTTGTTAGGTCCTGTTCTTTCACGTTTTATCCTCTTGCACTTCACGTACTTTGGATCAGAAAGCAACAGGAAATTTGAAGGATTGAGGCAAATTTAGGAAGACTTTTTATTGAAGTGTGACACTAAATTTAAGATAGAAATTAAATTTTCTAACCTCACTGATCCCTATTTGTACACTATGAAGTAATGGCATGAATGCATCTTCTTTAGGATTCAGCAGAAAGTGTGGCACCATCAGCTACCCAGTTCTTAATGTTGCCATTGACAAGTAAGCAGTCAGCAGTTGTTCCAGCTAAAAAGGTAGGATGGAACTTACAATACCATAGCTTGATCAGTATATTGTTTTTTAATCATTAATGTGATGAAGTTACTCCTGGCAAAATTGCAATTTAATCCTTATTTCTCATGGTCTTGAAGATGCTGTGGATCTATTGAACAGCAAACTGAACATGTATTTTTACAAGGGGCTTGAATAAAGTCCAGTAGCTTTGTTTTATTGTTATACCCACTGTGTTCTTAGGTTGGAAATTCCAGTATTTAGCACCAGGATGAAGGAATGCCTATTTGTTTTGCAGCTTGGGGCTGAATGTATCATGGGTCTGTTACTCTTTTGCTTGAAGGTACTGAAGGGTAGCACCTTAAACCTGTGCTCCTAGATCTCTGTCCTACAACACTTTCCAGGGGCCTGTTATTCACTATGTAAGTCCTGCCCTAAATGTATCACTTTGCAACTTGAGTCATAAAATCACACGGCACAGAAACAGGCTGTCCCGCCCATGCTGACTTAAGCTCTACCTGGCATTCCTTTGCCTAGTTTTCCTAGTTAATCTAGATTCTGTTGAAATCTTAGATAATCTTCACCACTCAACACAAAATCAATTTTGGTATCATCTGCAAACTTGCTGACAAACAACATGGGAGTCAGCACTGTAGCACACCATTGGTCACAGGCCTCTAGTCTTAAAAAAAAACACTACTGTCTCTCTAACTTCTTCCATGATATCAATTTTGTATACCCTGGATCACATGATTTCCTTTCGACCAGACAAACCTACCATATGAGAATATGCCAGTCTATGAGATAATATTGTCAGAGAATACAGTTCACCTGCTGATGGTGGGTCAGAATATATCATGAATGCTCAGTCTTCAACACTGATCTAATCTGAATCAATTTTCCTTGATGCTAGTGCAACAGAACATGTTGGGTGTGTTGTCAGTGTGAAAGTGGGATTTTGTAAGAACTGCTGTGGTCACTTTTACCAGTAACATTGAGAACAGATTGTTTGCTGTGGATGAAAATATAATTTAGTAAGATCATAAAATAGTTTTGCTCTTGCATTAGTTCCTGCAAATGAATAATATTCCCAATGTTTTGTTTTACTGTGAGTCTATAATATACACCCTGTGGGCATTTTATTAGATACACCTACTCATTAATGCTAATATTTAATCAGCCAATTGTATAGCAGCAATTCAACACCTAATAGTATGCCGATATGGTAAGAAGTTCAGTTATTGTTCAGAACAAACATCAGAATAGGGACAGAATATGATTGAAGTGTCTTTGAGCATGGAATGATTGTTGGTGCACATGGGGTGATTTGAGTATCTCAGAAACTGCTGGTCCCTTGAGCTTAGCACGCACGACAGTCTCCAGAGTACAGAAGATGGTGCAGTGAGCATCCAGTGATGGCAGGTCTGTGGGTAAAAATGCCTTGTTAATGAGGGATGTCAGAGAACGGCTGGACTGGTTCAAGCTGACAGGAAGGTGACTGTAACTCAAATAACCACGCACTACAACAGTGGTGTGCAGAAGAACATCTCCGAATGCACAACACGTCAAACCTTGAAGTAGATGGGCCACAGTAACAGAAGACCATGAACATCAGCTCAGTGGCCACTTTATTAGGTACAGGAGATACCTAATAAAGTGGCCACTGAGTGTATTAATAATTGGTGATTTATATTACCTAGTTTATAAATAACTTTATTTGTGGTAATTTATCTACTGGATCAAACATCACCTTGTAATATATTAAAAAGTGATAATGATTTCCCTTTTGGGCAAGCTGTCCATACTAGAAGGAATCAAATACAAATGAAAACCTCAATAACAAGATATTTCCGGTAGTAAGCTACAATTAACCAAGTAGGTTATGCAGGGCGGGGGGGGGGGGGGGGGCAGGTCAATTTTTCTATGCTCTGATTGGTTAACCACATTCCAGCTAGCTCATGCCAGTCTTTCAGCATGACCAAATATTCCAGTCCTTACATGCACTGCTTTTAGAAAGAATTGAAGTTATTTTCCCCAGCTTCCTCCGTACTCATGATTTCTACACTCTAACTTGACACGTTAAATCAAAGAAGGAAAGTGAAATTTGGCACAGGTTAAATTCTACTATGAATTGCATAATATAAACATATTTAAAATTCTTTGTCTGATCCTCTATTAAACCTGAGGAGAATTAACTGGAATAACTAAAACTTTTGGCTTCAGGAGCTGAAATGCTTTGGGAAATTTCAGAAGTATTTGAGGAAAAGCATATGGGTTTCTTTACTTATCTGTAGCTATTAACAAAATCATTTGGATTGGAGAGATTGTCTGAATCTTGGTTCTGAGCCTTTTGGGATACAAGTTGAAACACATTTCTTCACACAAGGAATTGTTGAAGTTTGGAGCTCGTCTGAAATCCCAATTGAGACTTGACTTTTTTTTTAATTTTAATGCTACAGACTTTCTTGTGTTATCAAAAGTGTTAGGGATGTAGCATAGAGCCAGGCATATGGAACTCAGACACAGAGTCTTGATCTCATTGAATGCTAAGTGTTCTTGTAGCATAATCACCTATTTCTGTTATCGATACTTATTACTTCATTCATGGGTTCAATGTTAATTCAGAAATTGGATGGCAGAGGGGAATAAGCTGTTCCTAAATTATTGAGTATGTGTGCCTTCAGGCTTCTGTACCTGCTTCCTGACGGTAACAATGAGAAGAGGACATGTCCTGGATGGTGGGGTCCTTAATGATAGACACCCCAGTTAGCATTGCTGCTTCTCTGTTCAAAAAACCCAGTTTAGTACTGATCTCAGATGCAGTCTGTGTAGAGTTTGCACATTCTCTCTGTGGCTGCTAAGATTTTCCTTAAAGTTAGTTTTCTTCCTGCATCCCAAAGACATGTTGGTCAGATAATTAGTTGTTGTGATGCAGAGATGCATCCTAGGATGTGCTGGGGCACCTCATCAGTGATGTAACCTGGGTTCATCGGGTGTTGTGAGACATTCAGTATCAGACACCCTCACCCTGGCGACTCAGCCAGGGTTGATCAGGTCCCAGCTTGTATCCCAGCAACAGTGGTCCGCAGGTCACACCTCTTGATCCATAGCCATCTGGAGCCTCACTCAGCAGCCTATGTGACAGTCCTGATGGTTCTTTATTTTGCAGCTCCTGTGGTGCCAAGAAGAGAATAGGTTCTGCAGAGTGAGCAGCTAGCAAAACCGCTACACCCCGCCCCTATAGACTCGCATCATGCCCTCCATCCCTGTCTTTGCCACTGCACTATCAGTTCCTGGTATTTGGCTTTCTTGCACTTGAATGCCTCCTCAATCTGGAATACTTTTCCTCATATACTTTTGCAATTTCTCAAGCATTTCAGCTCCTGGCCAAAAGTAGTAGTTACTCCAGTTGTTAACTCTCCTTGTTTTTAATATTGGGTCAAAAAATTTAAATTATGTTTATATTATGCAGTGCCTCCAAGGCACTGTCAGTTCTACCATGACCAACTACCTTCTGACGGAATGACCACGTCAGTCCTCAGTGATGATAATGCGATGAAGTCAGGGAACTTTAATTGCTGCCAAGATAGACTTTAAATTGCTAGTCAGACGCGTGTAAATTGACAGTCATGGTGGAATTAACGGACATGTGAGGGGGAAGTCTACAGGGAGATAAGTGAAGGAATGTAATGGATGGATGTGCTTTGAGACCCAGCATAGATTTAATAAATCACAAGGTCTCTTTCCATGTCATGAGGAAAAATGTGTAAATAAGAAGCTTTTACACAGAACAACAACACACGCAAAATGCTGGTAGAACACAGCAGGCCAGGCAGCATCGATAAGGAGAAGCACTGTCGACGTTTTGGGCCGAGACGGGCTAACACAGTTAGCCTGCTGTGTTATACCAGCATTTTGTGTGTGTTGTTGTTTGGATTTACAGCATCTGCAGATTTCCTCATGTTAGCTTTTACACAGAGACTGTTTACTTTAAAATCTTCAGGGAAACAGGACTATATGCAGACACTATTAACTTTTTACAATTTCCATCTTTGGAGATAAGATTGTTGGGAATATGCCATGATATTAATGGTGTTTCAAATTCTAATATTTTGAGCAGTCTATCTTCGCCCAGAAGACAACGTATACACGAAGAGGCCATGGCAGTTGTCCAAATCCATCTTGCTTATTTACCTACGTCACAAGGCACAAACCTCCACAGTGCCCAAATTGTGGGAAGTGGCTAGGAGGGAAATGGATTCCAAAGGTAATTTAGCAGCATATTGATTAAGTTGAGCTTATCTCCAATAAGGCCATCAGGAACATCAAACAAAGCCAGAAGTTCACTTCGTTATTTAGTGAAGTGGATATACTTTTTGAAGATAGATTAATTTATTGTTTTGATAAAGATAATTTTCTGACGGTTTCTGTGCCATATGTTATAGAAATTCCTGAGTGATATATGAAGTACTTTTGAGCCTTCACCTCAGTTGTTTGAACTACTTTCATTGAAGGAAGAGTATTGATGTGTACAGTTATTATCTATGGTTATGAATTAAGCTTGAGAAAAATGCTTCTATTTCTTGCTCTATGAACCTTTAAGGAAAATGTTGAGGTAATATCTAAGAGGTTAAATAACTTGCTATTTTAATGAACCTACTTATTACTTGTGGATCAACTATCTTTTAATTTGTTTGCAACAGGGTAAACAACCACAGGTGTTAAATGTACATGTGGAATGTAATCAAGAGAAGCAGAGCAAGGTATGTTGTCCGCATACCTATCTTTCTGTTTCTCTGTAAAATGTTTGTTCTTTTTCTTTCAATTACCACATGAATTATGGTTCATTGAAAACAGGAATTGGTAGGCTGCAAAAGGAAGGTTTTCCAGTTTTCAAAATATACAATTATTACTTAGAAGTTTTATATAAATCATTCACGACAATGGGAGGGATCGAACTGTATAAATGAATTGAATATTTTTAAATACTTTTTAAATATTTTTAAAAATTTGGGAATTTAAAAATAAATCTCAAAATCCAGAATTAATGTTGAATACAATTAAAAAGGAGCAAAGGCTCTGAGTGCTCTTAAAAGAATGAAACATATCTTTTACTTTTGCAGGATTCCACTTGATAGAGAGGGTTGTTGGAAAATTAGATAATCTTGTAAAAAATAGTTTTAAAATTCCCAACCTAATATCCTTCCTTATTTAAATATAGTAAACAAAGTTAAAATGAATGTCATTTAAGAAAAATTTTTTGTTAATGTGTATCTTCATAATCCTGTAATTTATCAGTGTTACAGGTTCCCCCCAATCCGAAGGTAGAGCGTTCCTATGAAACCATTTGTAAACCGAAATGTCGTAAAACGAAGAAGCAATTACCATTAATTTATATGGGAAAATTTTTTGAGCGTTCCCAGACCCAAAAAAGTAACCTACCAAATCAAACCAAATAACACATAAAACCTAAAATAACACTAACATATAGTAAAAGCAGGAATGATATAATAAATATATACCCTATATAAAGTAGAAATATTGTAAGTAGGGTGTAGTTTCACTTATCAAAATCGGGACGACAGCAAGCCAAAATCGATATGGAGAAAAAAATCAGCACGCACACGCAAGTGCACGTACACGCCTACTCACGTACACGCATGCGCAAACAACTACCCGCACAAGGTTTCACGGTCATTGTAGTCTTTCTCGGGGTAAACACACATATAAAACAGGTGGTTTTTTTTCGTAAAAGCAAAAATCCTCTTTGGTTAGCGAAAACAGGTACTACTGTAGGTCTTTCGTAACAGCGAGTTGTCGTAAAGCGAATGTTCGAAAAACGGGGGACACCAGTATTAGGTATGCATTACTACCTAGCAAGAAATTTTATTTGGAAGATACTGAATTTGCCTTTTCAGTTTACTAAACTTTCCATTCTAAATTAATGGAGTAGAATTCTTATATATATATTCATTCTTGCAAATTTTCTCAGCATATCGTTTGACCTAGGAAAAGTAAAGTGTACAGTTATCAATGATTTTGTCTCACGAAATTTGTTATTCCTTACTGTTTTTGTAAATGGACAGGAAACTATTGATGTGACTGTATGTACAAAGGACTCAGCCCAGTCCAGTTTGGAAAGTTCACAGGCAGTAACTCAACTTCTGAACGTAGCTTCAGAAGATCATAGAGAAGAGGAGCAACAACTAATACAAGCTAGCTGGCAGCAGACTGTACACGTTGAGCCAGGTGATTCAGGGACGCCAGTGCCCACCTTGCAGAATGAAGAAGGGCCCCTTCCAATACGGCTTTGTAATCCATTAGCTGCTGTCGACCACATAGTGGAAGTACACTCTGAAGATGCAATGAAAGACATGGAGGCCCCAAATCACCAAGCATCAAATAAAAGTAACGCAGTCATCAATAAATCCAACGGAGTTAAGATTGCAAGACCAGGATCAAGGTTAGTTGTATCATCAGTCGAAACAATTACAATGCAGATCCTTTGCCTAAAAGCTGACAGGTCCACTCTATATTGCTAGCTTTTGCCTTCATAATAGAGTGGACGTTTGGACTACCCAAATGAAGGCAGAAGTTCTGAACTTCTGCGCAGCTGAACACTGCTTTCAGTACAACTGCGCTATGTTGTTAAACTCTTCATAGGGTCAAGTGGAGGACTGTAAAAGGCTGGGAATCTGCTTACCAAACCTAAGCCAAGAACGACTGTTTAGGAAGATAGGTACAAGGTAATTTTCTTTAGTTAGTGTATTTAATTGTTTCCAAATGTTTCAAATATTTGAATTTGTGTTTAGTTTTAATTTTTTTATTTGTCTTTTTGATTAATTACTTATAAACTTCTGACATTTACTTCTCCTTGATTATGACAGCCAGTAAGCCTTATTGAAGTTCTCTTCTACTGGATTTCCCTCATTAACATTCTCTGTAACTTAATCAAAAACCTTTAGTTAGTTGGACAGGAGTTGCCTTTAACAAATTGATGTTGGTATCAGACCTTTGTTATCCAGGTGATTGCTGATTCTGATTAATATAGCCAGAACCTTCCCCCATCACCAAGGATAAGTTACTGGGTATATATTTGTAACCTTTTATTTTTGAATAAGTTATGTTTGCAATTTTTCAGTTCTTGAAGACTAATGCTGAACTTGTAATGTGAGGAAGATTATGGTCAAGGTCTCTGCAGTTTCCTGTTTTGCTTCTCATGGCAAACTAAGATGCATTCCATCTGCAACAGATGACCTATCCACCTTTTTAAAAAATGCTTGTTTAGCCACCACTGATATACTTTACCCAGTTTTGGTTTTTGTACTTTAGGAACAATGTAGAGGCTGTAGAGAGAATTTTTCTAAAATGATTCCAAGTATAAGGGACTTTTATTAAACTGCATAGGTAGGCTGGAAAAGTTGGTAGTTGTTCTCCTCTGAATAAATGATATTGCTGGGTAACTCTTGATGGTATTTAACATCGAGGAATACAGGCAGAAGTTACCATAAACACGTAGTCAGAAACTGGTGGGTAAGGACAACTAATTTAAAGCAATAAGGAAAGAGCACAACAATAGATCAAACTGGATTGCTCTTCTTAAGATGCATAGATTGACTGAAAATTTACCTTGCATATTATATATTTTTCTGATTCAGTGGAGGTATTCTGTGAGCTGTCATCTGAGGTTTTATTATAGTGTTGTGGTTAAAAATACAATGTACACAAATATTCTGTGAAGTACCTAACACTCTACTGCAATAAAACATGGATCAGAATTGATCTGGATCATTTTGTGTTCATGAACGATTGATAAATTGTCTTACCTGGTATTACTGTACCTCTGCACTGCATTGGAAGTGACCTCTGTGAATGATGAGCAAGACAAGCTTTTCATTGCAACTAGGTACACATGACAATAATAAACCAATGACAGAATGTAGAATAAAGTGTAACCATTACTGAGGAGGTGCAGTGCAGGTAGACAATAAGGTTCAAAGTCATGAAGGGACAGCAAATCATCAACAGAAGAGACTCTGCAGGTGCTGGAAATCTAAAGTAACACTCACAAAATGATGGAGGAACTCTAAATCGGTCGTGCAGCATCTATGGAGAGAAATAAAGAGCCGACATTCCCTTGTCTATTCATCTCCTCCATCCCTTCCCACCGATCTCCCTCCTGGCACTTATCCTTGTCAGAGGAATAAGTGCTACACCTGCCCATACACTTCCTCCCTCACCACCATTCAGGGCCCCAGACAGTCCTTCCAGGTGAGGTGACACTTCACCTGTGAGTTGGCTGGTGTGGTATACTGTGTCCGGTGCTCCCGGTGTGGCCTTCTATATATTGGTGAGACCGGACACAGACTGGGAGACCGTTTCGCTCAACACTTACGCTCTATCCGCCAGAGAAAGCAGGATCTCCCAGTGGCCACACATTTTAATTCCACGTCCCATTCCCATTCCGATATGTCAATCCATGGCCTCCTCTACTGTCAAGATGAAGCCACACTTGGGATGGAGGAACAACACCTTGTATTCCGTCTGGGTAGCCTCCAACCTGATGGCATGAACATTGATTTCTCAACTTCAGTGAATGCCCCTCCTCCCCTTCTTACCCCATCCCTTATTCATTTGTTTATTTATTTTCCCTTTTTTCTCTCTCTGTTTCTCTCACAATCACTCCTTGCCTGCTCTCCATCTTCCTCTGGTGCTCCCCTCCCCCTTTCTTTCTCCCTAGGCCTCCTGTCCCATGATTCTCTCCGTTCTCTAGCCTTGTATCCCTTTTGCCAATCGACTTTCCAGCTCTCAACTTCATCCCTCCCCCTCCTGTCTTCTCCTATCATTTTGGATCTCCCCCTCCCCCTCCCACTTTCAAATTTCTTACTATCTCCTATCAGTTAGTCCTGACGAAGGGTCTTGGCCCGAAACAAGATAGAGGCAGGAAATATGTTCCAGATGCTGGGAGAGTCCAGTACCAGAGGGCATGGTTTGAGAATAAGGGGTAGGTCATTTAGGACAGAGTTAAGGAAAAACGTCTTATCCCAGAGAGTTGTGGGGGTCTGGAATGCACTGCCTCGGAAGGCAGTGGAGGCCAATTCTCTGGATGCTTTCAAGAAGGAGCTAGATAGGTATCTTATGGATAGGGGGATCAAGGGATATGGGGACAAGGCAGGAACCGGGTATTGATAGTAGGTGATCAGCCATGATCTCAGAATGGTGGTGCAGGCTCGAAGGGCCGAATGGTCTACTTCTGCACCTATTGTCTATTGAAACGTCAACTGTACTTCTTCATATAGAGGCTGCCTGGCCTGCTGCATTCCACCAACATTTTGTGTGTGTTACTCATTATGAGGTAGCTTGTGAGGTCAAGAGTCATTATACAAGTAGATTATACAGTAGATTTAAAACAGTGGGATTTTACCTTCCCCCTCTTCCCTCAGTACATACCCATAGATCTAAGCCTTTATTGTTTCTATTCTATTCTACTTTTACCACCAAATGTCTCAAACCACATAATTGCGAGGTTTATGCTTTTCCGACTTAGCTTCCATACCCCACACCACTGCTACGTAAATAGCATTTTTGAATTAAGCTTCCATCCAGAGGACGGAAATTCCAAAGGTTATCATCATTTCCTCACTTTCCTATGCTTGGTGCTGTACAAATCTATTGGTGTTTTGGCATAATATTTAATGTATTATTTTTTAAGCATTGTATATTATTTTCTATATTACTTCCAACAATTATGAGTCCTTTCAAAAATACCTTATAGTAAAGAAATTCACTTACTGTCACTGCAATTCCAAATGTCACAGAGCCATGTTGAGCTCCAAAAGGAATGCAGTTAATCCAATATATTATTTCTCCTTTTCTCTCCTTCAGTATTTCTAGACAAAGTTTACAACTACGACGAAGAACCAAAGCCAGAGGACGAGCAAAATCTACCTTGTTGACTGGTACTGCACGGTCACGACCTCCACGTATTATATTGCCAGCAGCTCCATCTAATGCAGGTGTGCAACACAGTGTTAATATGAAAATTTTAACTATGCTGCACATTTTACATTTATTTTCCTTATTATGTTACAATAATCTCAAAACACATTATGTTTTTAATGTAGTAAAACCAGCTAAGACACTTAGTATCGACATACATTATCAATTCAGAAAAAAGGAGATTTGATGATAAGTGGGAAAGGAAGACACAAAAGAGCACCCTTGCAAGGGCAAAGGGAGATACTGTGGTAGGAAATTCTAGGAGTTTACAGCCCTGGTGTCTGAAAGTATACCGTCAGATGGCTGGAGATATAGGAAAGGTCAAGATGCTGTAATTGAAATGTAATAGATACCTTGGAAGTCCATGAAGTGCTTTGAAAAGAAGGATGAGAATTTTACAATTAAGGCATTGCTTTAATAGATCAGAGAACACAGTGGTGACTGTTAAATGAGGTTTGACGCACATGTGCGTTAGAGAAAGATTTCTTGTGTTTCGTCTAGTCCAAAATATATGCCTAGTACAAAAAGGGAAAGATGAAGTGCTGGAGTCATCAAGTTCAGAGGTTGGATGAGAGTTTCAGAAACAGGTGAACTGAAACAAAGATAAAATAGGGGAGTGTTATGGTGACAAAAATAGAAGATCTAAATGATCAGATAAGAAAACTGAAACTCATCTTCTGTTAAATACAAAGTTCTTACACCTCATTGTTCGATACGGGGGGGGGGGGGGGGGGAAGCTATTGTCCAGAAGGTTCTTTGGAAGTCAAGACTGAGGCGCAAATTGTGAGGTTAAAACCATTTTATTAGATGTTCACAACAAAGAAATAACAGCAAAACACAGCAGCAGGGAGCTAACTAACTGTACCCTACTCACTCTACTTCAATAAGGAGGAAAGAGAACAAAGAACCTTGCCACGTGGTTGATCTTTATACTGAAAACAAGTTCAAACTGGATAGAATAGGAATTCTTTTGACTGGAACAGCCAATGAGACAACAACAATAGTCTTCATTTACTTAAACTGATGTGACATAAGGTTGCAGAAAAAGAAACTACAAAAGTGCTGAACCAGCAAATTACTGAAAATCCACTGAATATTTATGGATAAAAGGTGATTATATGAACATAAAGCTAAGCAGCAAGAAAGAAAGATATTTTAGACATTAATTCAACATTATACACCTATCAGGGAGAAGGATGAATTCAGAAACCAAGGAATAGAAGGGACTAAAGGCAAAATATAACAGGTTTAATCTTTATTTAACTGTGGAAGAAATTTCAGTTCTTCTGTTGCTGGAAGTTGGCCAATCTGACTGACTCTTGTAAAACGTCCAGGTTGGAGATGCACATTGATGTCAATGTGCACCTCTATGCTACTTACATGCTTTTTAGCGCACAGCTAGTGCAGGCCTTTCACTCCCCATGGTGATGCTGCCCGGCCCTCAAAGCCTGGTTCTTCATCTTCTGCCCCACCCCCCCACCCACAAATCCTCTCTATTAGACCTTTGACCCACAACTTGCTTGACCCCTGCATGCTCCACAAGAATGGAATGCATTAGGAAAGTATTCCAGAACAAAACGTCTGTTCTCTTGCGCAATGTGTCTTAAATCTCATGCATTGCATAATTTTGTGGTGTCTGTGGCCTTTGAATAAAACATTCATTGATATAGCGTGCAGCATTGACAGAACTTTATTGAATTTTGAAGTGAGATGGTGTCGCTAACAGAAAGATATAAATACCAAGTGGTGAGGGGAGAATTGGTCACTGCAATGCCAGAGCCAGATTGAGAATTATGACATTCAAGATTGTTTAATATAATTTCTTGTACATGAAATAATTGTTACAGCAGATCCGATGCACAAACGATAAAAGAAGACAATAATAATTGTGGATACTATAGAGAGTGTAGAGGAGATTTACAAGGATGTTGCCTGGATTGGAGGGCATACCTTATGAGAATAGGTTGAGTGAACTTTCCCTTTTCTCCGTGGAGTGATGGAGTATGAGAGGTGACC
Organism: Hemitrygon akajei; assembly: GCF_048418815.1. Lineage (NCBI taxonomy): Eukaryota > Metazoa > Chordata > Chondrichthyes > Myliobatiformes > Dasyatidae > Hemitrygon > Hemitrygon akajei. The sequence goes on along the minus strand of NC_133138.1, from coordinate 24,172,861 downwards.
TGATAGAGCTATATCAGATGATGAGGGGCATTGATCGTGTGGATAGCAGAGGCTTTTTCCCAGGGCTGAAATGACTGACATGAGGGGGCATAGTTTTAAGGTGCTTGGAGAAAGGTACCAAGGGGATGTTAGGGGTAAGTTTTTCACACAGGTGGGTGTGTGGAATGCACTGCTGGCGGCGGTGGTGGAAGCGGATACAATAGGGTCTTTTAAAAGCCTCTTAGATAGGTATGTGGAGCTTAGAAAAATAAAGGGCTATGTGCTAGGGAAATTCCAAGCAGTTTCTAGCACAACATTGTGGGCCGAAGGGCCTGTAATGTGCTGTAGATTTCTATGTTCTGTGTTCTAATAATACTTAGAAAAAAACACACAATCAATATAAATACAGAAGATGGCTGAAAAGCTTAAATTGTATTTCTGTAAAGCTAATCTACAAATAAGGTGACTGACAGGAAATAATAAAGTAGTGGTGAAGTTTGTGGGTGAAGGTATTAATCATTCTTACTCATTGAGGAAAGTAACTGTTTTTGAGTCTGCTAGTCCTGGCATGGATGTTATTAACTTCCTCCCAGATGGGAGTGGGACAAGCACCTCTGTTTGAACTATATCGTCACATCAGTTGAATTATAGTATATCAAGTCAGCTGTAAAGCCAGTAAACCAAATGATGAAACCATATTGCCTGATGGGAAGATGTGCACAGGATATTAAATATTTTATCTAAGCCAGAGCATAATATTAATGGGAAAGGAAGACCATGTTACTCAATGAAATAGTTAAGAAAAATCAGAAGAGAAATGACCTAACAATTTTATGAAGCAAGCTCTTGTTAAATTAACTCATGTCCATTTCTCCATCTCTTTTTCTTCGTAATCATTTAAATGTTCCCATTGGTACTTTTAAAGTTGCTGCTTAGTTCCTCCACATTTTGAAGTGCATTCCAGTTCATCATAACGTTTTGGGTGTTTAGAAACAACTTTTTAAATCTCTCAATTGATGTTAATACTTAAAATGTCATAGGCAGATCATAAAAACATTTAAAGCCAGTGAAAGTATGTCTTAATTAATTCATTTCAGTCACAGTGATGACACTTTTTGGGTATGTTAATTACATCATTTTGTAACCTGCTATGTTCATAAAACCAAATTCCAGTGTCTGGTATCTTCCGACATGATGACAGTTCTGCATGTATGGTAGTTCACAGGTAAATTCCTACACCCATTCCAAGGTCTTGATATCCTTAAAGTGCTGTCAGAGTTGTCACAATCCTCTAGAAGAGGAAAGGGGCTTGTTTTGCTGTTGTCATTTTGTTACTTGTGGTGTTCTGCTGAACGTGTAAGCGTGCTATGTTGGCGCCAGAATGCACGGCAACACTTGTGGGCTGACCGCAGCACATCCTTAGGTATGTTCATTGTTAACACAAGTGACATTTTTCACTACATATTTTGATGCGCATGTGATAAAGTATATTTGAATCTGAAGAGGTCCTTGTCTATAATATTCCAATGTGCTGTATTTCTTTTAGCTGCGCAGTCGGGGGTCACCTACATTCGAGTGGTTACGGTCCCTGTCAGTCAAGCAGAGACAGCAGAATGCTCAGCATCTTCTGCTAGTAATGGAGTAACAGGTATAGAAATATTTAACATGATTATTGTCATACAGCACAGAAACAGGCCATTTGACCTACCAGGTCCAGGGTGCCTACTGTGCCTGTTTACGCTAATCCCATTTATTTGCACTAAGTCCGCAGTCTTCTATGCCCAGGATTTTACTTGTCTATACATTTAAAATGTTGTGAGAATATAATATGAACCATTTTCTGTCAATCATGCAGCTACAAAAATATCGTGTTTATTTATTCCATGACTTCATGTGTCCGAAGGTTAAAAGCCTAATTATTTTTATGTTTTCTGTGTTGCTTTACTTCTATTCATTGATTAGTCTCCAGCTGTAGCTCCAAAAGTCTGAGATGACAATTCGAACTGTGGAAAAACATGTACCTCTTCAGTGTACGATAATCTCAAAACTCAGTAATTACCGAGTATAACTATTTCTGCACAATATGCTGTTAGCTAATTGTTGCTTGCAGTGAAAGCAATCAAATCTGCCACTGCTAGAATTTATCATTTCAAAATAAAATGTAAATAATTGAAAAGAAATACAGAGTGCCTGTTAACTTGGAGAAATCTTAAAACAATTTTTCCCATAATGAAGCATTTTGAAAATGATATTGTTGAAGTAAAAGGTTAATAACCTCAATGTAATTATTTCTTCACCACTTCTGAAGTTCAAGATAGTTTACGATTGATAAAAATTAAGACAAGTGTTAGGCATCTATGTGCTCATTGCACAGAGGCCTAGCAGCATGTTGTCTGCCTACTTGGTCATCAGAAATGCCTGCAGAAAGGAGAGACGATCATAAATTATTGCAAAATTATTCTGAATTTATTTGATTAAAAGATAATGAAAATTGTCATTTTTTTTTAGTTAGAAGTTCCTCTGCAAAGAGTTTGAGTTCTGCACCCCCATCAGGCCTGAAACCCAGCACCTTAAAACAACTGGGGCATTCTGTATTGCATCCAAACTACGCAGATGGAGAAGAGCAGGCAAGTGCTTTGCATTTGATTTTAATCTTTGGACATCAGACTGACTTTGTAAACGTGCCAAATCGTGGAAATTATCTTGCCTCCTGCAGCAGCTTTGATCTTAATAATTTAAATGTGCCGCAAAGGCCGTTTGCAGTTCGAGATGGAAGGATTACTGATAGCAATTGATGGATTTCGACTGAATTCCCGTTTTAAATAGCCAGAAATTTAATTGGGTGTGGGTTAAAGGCTGGAAGTATCCAGCTTATGGAAGGACCTATTTTAATGTTATTTCACTTATCTACGCTTATTGTAGGACTAGCACAGTATAGCTTAGGAACAGCCTTTCATCCCATGATATGCTGAGCTGTTCAGCTAAAGATACCAACTTACATTAAGTCTTTCTGCTTGTGCATGGTCTATATCCCTGCATTCTCTACATATTTGTATACCTATCTTAAGGCCTTTTAAATACCTGTGGCATTTTCCTCCACCACCACTCCTGGCAACACATTCCGCGCTGCGAAAAGAAACTTGCCTTTCACAACTCCTTTGAACCTGCTTGCCCTCATCTTAACTGTTTGTCCTCTAGTAATAGACATTTTGACCCATAATAACTGCAGAAAAAGAAATACCCAAATCATCAAACCTACTGGTATAATTACCTAGAGGAAGTAGTTTGAAAGCAAGACAATGGAAGCATTCTTTGCAAAATATAATGGTGGTTCCTTGTCGACCAGGAAGATTCAGAGTTCTCCTAGTTTTGCCAAGAATTGAGGTGTAAGCTCTTGTGGAACTAATTGTGTACAGGAAGCAGAACTCTTGGGTTTCAAATTGAAATAGTAGAAAATAAAAATAACTTCCTGGAAATGCTCAGTAGATCAGGTAGCATCTGTGGAAAGAGCAACAAAATTGACATTTCAAGAAGAAGCTTCTTCATCAGTCCTATAATGGTAAATCTGTCTTTCTTTCTATGGATTCGACTTGACCTGCTATCTATTCTTGGCATTTTCTGTTTTTTTTTAAAATTTAGATTTCTTGCATGTGGTGTTTTTGACTATGTTCATTCCCACTAATCTCCTGTACTCTCCTCCCTCATTAAACTGTGACCCACTCCTATTAGCTTATTAGGAACTGATGCAGCACTTAAAAAAAAACACGTAATCCACGAGTTAAGTTGATACAGGCTCCATTCTTTGTTTTTTTGTTTACTTGTTCCACCTTGTCCACATACAAACCAAGTATAAAAATAAGATATTATCTCAACTTTATATTTACTAGACATTATTATAGGTATATTTTGGTTGTGACAAGCAGTCACTACCAAAAGTAACCTCTAGGCTGACAATCTTTGTTTATTCTACACTTTTAAATAATTTTATGAGTTCTTTATTCATGTTAATTTCAATATAAACTATATCCCATCCTAAGTTACACTGGTAAACTACAATTTCATACCTTGTACTCTGAATGCAGTGAGCTTCCAGACAAAGCATTTTTTGAGTTGATATGGTTGAGGGACAGCGTCGAAAGGCCTTAAAATTAATAAAAGATGTAGTGAATTAACTGCAGGAACAAAATAAACTCTGTTTAAAAATCCAAATCCATAGTTTTAAATGTATAGAACCTAGCCATAGTACAAGGTCAGCATAAAGCCTCTGTAAAGCAATATAAGATCTCGATTAATTTTATTTTGTTATCTACCATTGTCATAGTACCTATACTGACAGATTGCCTAAAGAATAATGAGTAGTGAGGATAATAACTAAAATTCAAGACCAGCTCCCATTCCACATGGGGCTTCAGCATTCTATTAGTGGTGGTAAGACACCTTCTTGTGACTGTGCTGATATAAGTATAAAGAAGTTTTGTGTTTTCTTTTGCTTTCAGGCAGAATTAAAAATGTCTGCAGAGAGTGGATCTCCTCAAGCCAGTGCAGTTTCTGTCCGAACTGTATGTATGACTCTTCCTAAAACAAACAAAGCGAGTGCCTTTGTAAGTGATACATTCACTATGAAAGAGGTTTAAGATTTTCATTATAAGTGTTTAGTTAAGAAATTCTGGCTTTTCTGAACTTGTATTCTCTTAGCTATATTACTTCTGATATCCTTCATATTGTATTGATATTTCCTCAATTTTGCATCAATCTCTATTTACAATTTTGCTCAGTTTTTCAGACAAAATAATCAGAAGAAAATTCCAGTTACTTCCTATTTGACCTGGAAATAATTTAAAAGGTTTACATGGTAGTGGCAAACTGATGCCAGAAATCCAGAGTCATTTAGATATCAAAAAATAACAATTTAGACCACTTTTTGTGTGTATACCTGAGAAAGACTAATGAGGAATGGTACAAGTAATGGAAAGCGATTGACATACAGAAGTTGCAAGCTGGAGATAGGCTGTTTGATGGAAAACATCTATTAACTGAAAAATATTGAAAGCATATAATTTATGTTAGATGAGTGATTTTTGTCCCTCATCTTTTTTTTGGATTTTGACACTATCTCTGAGAATAATAAATTCTCTGACGTAATTTTCACTGTATTCCACAGCTCCTTATCAAGCCTGTTTTTAGTATACTAAAATAATTTTCAAGTATACATTGTCAATAATAAATTAATTTGTATTTTAAGGATCTAGGTTTGGCGACTTGCAGAGGTAAAGGACGATGTAAAAATCCCAAATGTACATATGTCTATATGAATAGGTACAAACCAGGAATTTGTCCAAAGTGTGGCTATGACTTTACAAGAGACAAACAAGATATAAAGCCATCAAAACCTGTTGTGAGTATTTTTTTCAGTGTATACAATAATAAAAATACCTATTTAGAAACATCATGGTCTGTGTTGCCTTGTAAATTTTTTTTGTGTGAAAATGTTCATGAATCTAATTGGTACAAAGTCACAAATTAAATGTAAAATTTTTTTACTTGGTGTGCTTTAGTTTTTTAGGACTGAAGGAGCTTTTAGTTATGTTACTTATAAAATTGCCCTAATCTCAGTCTAGTATATTTTCACAGCAAGAAAGCTCAACTTGGCAAATGATTCCCAAGTGAATTGCTTGCTCTTAGCCGTTCATATCTGAGCACTTCCTGGAAATTTGCTGTGGGTCAGATGCTGGCACTTTGGTTATAAATACTGTTTTGTTAGTCACTTAATAGTTTTTAATTACTCTTTCCTAAAAAACAGGTTTTTTATTGTTTAAATGTATTTTTCAAATCATTTAAATCAAGTTAAATATGGAAATAACTCAAAGTGTATAGCTCGAGTGGTTGAGGATTGGGCTGGGTTGTTTTCTGATCTTGGCAATTCATTTGCAAACATTTAGTTGCCAACTTAAAGTGTTTTTGTTTTAAGTGTCTGGGTTGGGAGATGGTTAAAGATTTAGAAAGACTATGAAACCAACAAGCTGGCCACTGGCCTACTGGAGTAGATCCTCTAGGTCCTCTATTACCTGCACCACCATTGTTCTTGGCATTATTTATCTGTGGTACTTTGTCCTGAGCAGAGGGTTCATATGCATATCTCACTTGGCATCAGTTGTATATACTAGGTTACTGATCCAGTGTACTTATATACTTTGAATATTTTATACTATCTGGTAATATTTTGATATTTTAAATAATTTCATTTTTCATTAATAATTATTTTTGAAGCCATTAAATTGCTTTGATTAGTTTTATATGTCTCTGATGACAGAAGATAGTGTAGTTGCTGTACCACTCAGGAAACAGAAGACTAATGAAAAACCTTTGACAGTTAGTGACAGTACTTGTCCACTTTCCTTCTGAGGCCCTCTTCCAAATATGTTTTAATCTTAGAAAAAGTTCTTGTTTTCAGGATTACAGGAAAGAGAGCCCATGCAGTAGGCTGCTCTATGGTACAAGTCTATCTCTGTGAGAGTGCCTGCACAAGTCATAAAGAAGGCAGAGGGCATGCTTGCCTCTATTAGCTAAGGCATTGTATTAAGGGTCAGGACTTTATAAACTCTAGCTAGGCTGAATTTAGAATATTGTATTCATTCTGGTCAGCCTATTGTAGGAGGATGTGGAGGGTTCAGAAACAGTTTACCAAGATGTAGTTGGGATTAGAGGACATGTTTTGCAAATAAAGATTAGACAAAAAAGCAGAGAATGAGGGAAGACCTGAAAGAAGTATATAAAGTTTTTATATAGGCATAGATAGAATAGACAGTGATATCTTTTTCCCAGGCTCAATGTCTAATAAAAGAATGCACGAATTAAGATGGGGGTGGGGTGGAGGTGTGCTGGGTATTTCTTTACACAGAGTGGTGGGTGCCTGGAATATGCTGCTAGGAGTGGTGGTAGAGGTAGATATAATAAAGGTGCTTAAGAGATTCTGAGATAGGCACATGAATATGCAGCGAATGGAGGGATATGGACAATGTGCAAGCAAAGGGGATTAAGTGTAATTAACTCAATTAGTTCAGCACAACACCGTAGGGTGAAAGACCCTTTCCTATGTTGGTCTACCTACTCTATAGAACAGAAGGAAATTAGTCTCCTGCAATTTTAACCTGTTCTGGGCAAGAGGCAAGTTTACATATCCAAAGTCATTAATGTGTTTACATGTCATAAGGAATCGGTGTAGGACTAGGCCATGTGATCGTTGAGCCTACTGTATTATGCATAAAGGTTATGGCTGGTCTTCTGCCTCTCCAATCTTTCCTGCCATTTTACCATATTACTACAATCATTTGCTGGCCAAATCACAAAAATAATGGGAGCCAAACAATTTTATTTCGGTATGTTCAAGGCGGTCTCTGGTGTCTGATTTTCAGCCAAATTCACAATACAAGATAATGAATAATCCAAAGAAGGAAACAGTTTTTTCTTAATTTCCTGTGTGAGATCAATGGAAAAAGAGTGTAGAAAGTAAACTTCTTGAGTTCAGAATGTCACTGGTTTGTGGGGAATGTGTCCATTGAAACTAGATGGAGACAGAAAATACAATTTAAAAGGTAAAAGGTATTAGATCAGTTGTACACAACAACTGGTTGTTGTTTGTTTTTTTTAAAAATCTTTTTATATACTGTTTTAAATTTTAATTTCAGATAAGTAATACCCTTTCCTTGGGTCTGCTGAATCCAGAGGAAGGGCTAACTCAGGCCTCAAAGGACCTACAGCGTCAGACTACATTACTTCTGCTCAGGAGAACAGTTCAAATACCAGAGAATGAAGCTGAACTTCATGAAATTTTCAGTTTAATTCAGGAACTCAACAGTTCACGGTTGGTCTTGTCAGAGGTGAATGAAACGATAACACTTGAACAGAACTCATGGCCTAATTACTTTGAATCTTCAGCCACCTTTTGTGGTCTGTGTGATAGCCAGCTGTTCAAGGGTGGACACAAGTAAGGACCTTTATGTTACTATTTTATTATTAAATTATAGTTAAAGAGAACATTCAATTGACGAGTCTTGGGATTATAAAACTGATTTTTATTAGTTAATTATTTTTTGTTCGACTGCTGCAAGGAGTTGGAGGGTGCTGCCTCCACACATGGAAATGAGATTACTGTGGTGTCTGTGCGTTTAACACAAAATGATGCTTTGTTTTAAAAAAACTGTTAGGTTGCAATGAACTTGAAAACAATATTGCTCATTTTCACTATTATCAGCAGTTTCCAACCTAGGGTCCACAGGTATTAGTCCTTGACATAAAAAAATTTGGAAACCCCTGATTTATATTATACCTGTATATACATGTGATGTTTTGTTTATTTACAAACACTTAAAGAAAAGATTATTTATGTATTTATTATTTATTCTCTTAAAACTTTTTGTTTATGGGTTTCATGTTTTCATTGATACTTTGTGATCAAACACTAGATTAGAGACCAACGGTTCTCTGCTCTCAAGTTTAATTTAAACTGGCAAAGCATTCATTTTGATATAAAGACAGAAACTGCTAAAAATCATGAACCAGGTTACATAGCTAATGTTGAAATGGAAATAGAGGCACTGTTTCAGGGTGATGGCTTTTCATTATAAATGTACTTGCTTTGTTGCTCTAGCAGAAAAGCCTAGTTTTGATAGTTGAAAGCGTATAGAGTTGCTGCAACTCTATCCTGTCAGCCCACCCCACATGTTGTGCCTGCAACTTGATTGGAAAATCTGAAAAGGACAGAAATGTAAAACCAGCTGGTGCTTGGCTCCTGATGAACATAATTGCTTTTTTTACAATTAAGGACAATGGCGATGTAAATATAGCACATGATCTTGTTAGTACAGCGAGTACTTGGAACAGTTGTGGATGATTAAAATTTTGGCCCATAATCCTGCGTTGTGTCTATTAACAAGTGGTCTTATGTTAAGCATCTGCAAGTTACTGAACTGCACAGGTCCAGGGCAGCAATCTGCCTTTGTTCTCATGAAATTCAGGAAAATCAAGTGGTGTGTTAATTAGAAACACAGATTGTTTTTGTTTAATGCACCTTTCATAAATCAAAGATTAATTTTGTATCTGATACAAATCAGAAGCATTTGTTCTTGTAGATCTTACAGCAAAAGGTCAGCCTGTTGTGCAAGTTATTTATTTTTATTTGCATCAGATAATTACTTGATCTTTGAAGTATCTGCATTCCCATTCTCTATATCATGCACAATTTTGATCACTTCATGACCGTCAGGTGAGCTTCCAGCTGTTCAGGTCCAAAGCTTTGGTTATCCTTTTCTCCATTTTCCTCTACAACTTTTTACTCTTTAAGATGTTCATTAAAACATATGTAAATCACTTGTCATATTTTCTTTTGGTATGAAGTCTGACTTTATTTGATAAAATGTCTATGTCTATGCTGTTGCTTCAGTAACAGCACTGATTTGTTGTAGACAAATATGCAAGTTGTTGCTCATCGTGGCCAAATCTAGATCTGCTGATTGCAGGGGAGCGGCATCGCTAAAGAGAATGTGCCCAAAAACAAAGAGCTTATGCATATAAAAAACAATAATCTGTGGCGACCCAATTACTAGCACACTCGAACCGGCTGACAATTAGCCAGAGCCAGAGACAAAGGTACATAGCCTCAGGTAGTTTCAGTTACGTGCCTCTCCAAGTATCGAGTGGGGGGAGACAGGCTTTTAAGCAAGACTGTGTTTGTGAAATAAAATTATTCCGTGGTTGCAGTTTACCGACTCCGTGTCGTAATTTCAGCGCTGCGCGTAGCACGCCGCTACATTGGTGACCCCGACGGTCCAACCGTTTTTTTGGACCGGAGATGGCAGACGCTGCGTTTGTTAACGCGGTTTCCTTGAAGCTGCCAAGCTTCTGGACGCTACGACCTCACCTATGGTTTCAGCAAGCAGAAGCCCAATTCCATGTTCGGCAAATAACCTCAGAGGACACCCGTTACCACTACGTGGTAAGCTCCCTCGACCAGGACACAGCGGCCCAGGTCGCAGAGTTCGTACAGTCTCCCCCGGCAGACGGCAAGTACACGGAATTCAAAGCCCTGCTCATAAGGACTTTCGGGCTCTCCCGCCGCAAGCGAGCTGCCCGCTTACTGCACCTGGATGGCTTGGGAGACAGGCCTCCATCCGCTTTGATGAATGAGATGTTGTCTCTGGCCGACGGACACACACCCTGCCTCATGTTTGAGCAGGCATTCCTGGAGCAGCTGCCCGAGGACATACACCTGCTGCTGTCCGACGCGGATTTCAGCGACCCCCGGAAGGTGGCAACCCGGGCGGACGAGCTGTGGAAAGCCAAGAAGGAGAGTGGGGCGTCCGTCGCACAGATCACCAGGCCATCCCAGCAGCAAACCAGTCCAGGCCCGGCCGCAGAGCCCCCTAAACCCAGAGGCCGGGGTGTGGAGCCCAACGAACACTGGTGTTTCTACCACCAGCGGTGGGGCGCAGATGCCCGCCGCTGTCGCCCGCCCTGCCAGTTCCCGGGAAACGCCAGGGCCAGCCGTCGCTGATGGCTACGACGGCTGGCCTTCGGGATAGCCTCCTGTATGTCTGGGACAAACAGTCGGGACGCCGGTTTTTGGTCGACACCGGTGCCGAGATCAGCGTCTTACCTCCGACGAGTTACGACACCCGCAGCAGGGCGCCGGGTCCCCCCCTACGGGCCGCGAACGGCAGCACCATAAGGACTTATGGCACCCGTCCGGTGCAGCTACGGCTCGACTCCAGCAAGTTTACGTGGGACTTCACACTGGCCGCCGTAGCCCAACCGCTTCTGGGTGCGGATTTCTTGCGGGCTCACAGCCTACTGGTCGACCTGCCCAGGAAGAGACTGGTTCACGCCGAGACCTTTCAGACATTCCCCCTGGGTGCAGCCCAGTTGCCAGCCCCTCACCTCGGCTCCATCACGCTGTCCGGCAACGGCTTCACCAGGGTCCTGGCGGATTTCCCATCGGTTCTGGCACCACAGTTCACGGCAGCCATGCCCCGGCACGGTGTACAGCACCACATCCTGACCCAGGGACCACCCCTCCATGCCCGCGCTCGGCGGCTTCCCCCGGACAAGCTCCGACTGGCGAAGGAGGAGTTTACGCGGATGGAGGAATTGGGGATAATTCGGCGGTCCGACAGCCCCTGGGCCTCCCCCCTGCACATGGTGCCCAAGGCGACAGGGGGCTGGAGACCGTGCGGCGACTACCGCAGGCTGAACGAGGCTACAACACCGGACCGCTACCCTGTGCCGCACATTCAGGACTTTGCAGCCAACCTGCACGGCGCGCAGATCTTCTCCAAGGTAGACCTAATCCGCGGATACCATCAAATCCCGATGCATCCAGACGACATCCCCAAAACGGCTCTCATCACCCCGTTCGACCTTTTCGAGTTCCTCCGCATGCCGTTCGGCCTGAAGAATGCCGCACAGACGTTCCAGCGGTTGATGGACGCGGTGGGACGCGACCTGGACTTCGCATTCATCTATTTGGACGACATCCTCATAGCCAGCAGCAGTCGTCAGGAGCATCTGTCCCACCTCCGACAGCTCTTTGCCCAGCTGCGTGACTACGGTCTAACGATCAACCTGGCCAAATGCCAGTTCGGGCTCGACACCATTGACTTCCTGGGCCACAGGATTACTAAAGACGGGGCAACCCCTCTGCCCGCTAAGGTAGATGCGGTCCGTCATTTCCCCCGACCCACCACGGTCAAAGGCCTCCAGGAATTCATAGGTATGGTCAATTTCTACCACCGCTTCCTCCCTTCAGCTGCCCAGATCATGCGCCCCCTGTTCGCCTTGCTGTCCGGTCCGGGCAAGGACATTACCTGGGACGAGGTGTCCGCTGCCGCTTTCATTCAAACGAAGGATGCCTTGGCGAATGCCACGATGCTAGTGCACCCCAGAATGGACGTCCCTACCGCCCTCACGGTGGACGCCTCTAACACGGCAGTTGGTGGGGTGCTGGAGCAGCTCATCGCGGGCCGCTGGCAACCCCTGGCGTTTTTCAGCAGACACCTGCGGCCACCCGAGCTCAAGTACAGTGCTTTCGACCGGGAACTGTTGGCGCTATACCTGGCAATCCGGCATTTCAGGTACTTCTTAGAAGGTAGGCCCTTCACCGCGTTCACGGACCACAAACCGCTTACCTTTACATTCACAAAGGTGTCCGATCCCTGGTCGTCCCGCCAGCAGCGCCATCTGTCCTACATCTCTGAATACACGACGGACGTCCGGCACGTCTCGGGTAAGGACAATGTCGTGGCGGATGCGCTCTCTCGCCCTAACATTCACGCCCTTTCCCAAGGGGTAGACTTTGAGGCACTGGCTGAGGCACAGTTGGCAGATGAGGAGATCCCGTGTTACAGAACCGCAGTCTCCGGTTTGCAGCTCCAGGACCTCCCCGTAGGCCCAGGTGAGAGGACCCTACTCTGTGACGTCGCCACCGGCCAGCCCCGTCCCGTCGTCCCGGAACCTTGGCGACGACGCGTGTTCGACTCCATTCATAACTTGGCCCACCCCTCCATCCGCACTACCGTCCAGATGGTCTCCAGCAGGTTCGTTTGGCACGGACTCCGCAAGCAGGTCAGTGACTGGGCCAGAACGTGCCTGCACTGCCAGACGGCCAAGGTGCAGCGACACACCAAGGCCCCGCCGCAGCAGTTCCACCCCACCCACCGGCGTTTCGACCACATTCATGTGGATATCGTGGGCCCCCTGCCTGTGTCACGCGGGGCGCGGCACCTCCTGACTATTGTGGACAGGTTCACAAGATGGCCAGAGGCGGTCCCGCTCACCGACACCACCTCCGAATCTTGCGCCCGGGCGCTGATCGCCACCTGGGTGTCCCGCTTTGGTGTCCCGGCCCACATTACCTCCGACAGAGGCGCCCAGTTCACCTCCAGCCTCTGGTCAGCGATGGCCAACCTGTTGGGGACTCAGCTGCACCACACCACTGCCTACCACCCACAGTCGAACGGACTGGTGGAGTGTTTCCACCGCCACCTGAAGTCGGCTCTCATGGCCCGCCTGCGCGGAGCTAACTGGGCGGACGAGCTTCCCTGGGTCCTGCTCGGCGTCCGCACGGCGCCCAAAGACGATCTGCACGCTTCGTCGGCCGAGTTGGTGTACGGCGCGCCCCTGGTCGTTCCCGGGGAGTTCATACCAGCCCCAAGGGGGCGAGAGGAAGAACCCGCAGCGGTCCTGGGCAGACTACGCGAGAGACTCGGTGCCCTGGCCCCCGTGCCCACTTCGCAGCATGGGCAGCACCCGACCTGCGTACCCAAAGATCTGCAGAACTGTAAGTTTGTGTTTGTACGCCGGGGCGGGCATCGGCCGCCGCTGCAACGGCCCTACGAGGGGCCGTTCACGGTGCTCAGGAACGACGGGTCCACGTTCGTGCTGGACGTTGGGGGGAGAGAGGAGGTTTTCACGGTGGACTGACTCAAACCGGCCCACGTGGACTTGGCGCAACCGGTTGAGTTTCCGGCACCGCGGCGCAGAGGCCGACCTCCCAAACAGGGCCCGGCCCAGACTGTGGACATTGGGGGGTGTACCGCCGGTTCTGGGGGGGGGTTATGTGGCGACCCAATTACTAGCACACTCGAACCGGCTGACAATTAGCCAGAGCCAGAGACAAAGGTACATAGCCTCAGGTAGTTTCAGTTACGTGCCTCTCCAAGTATCGAGTGGGGGGAGACAGGCTTTTAAGCAAGACTGTGTTTGTGAAATAAAATTATTCCGTGGTTGCAGTTTACCGACTCCGTGTCGTAATTTCAGCGCTGCGCGTAGCACGCCGCTACAAATCTTCTGAAAATTGATAAAGCCAGGCTTTCAAAAAATTACCCTTTTTATTAATTTGGAATCCATAACAACTGTATTAGTTGATTGGAAGGGGTTTGTGAATGTGCAAAATCAGCCTTTCTCCCCCGCCCCCCCAACATTGAAGACTTGGTTGTTGGGTGTAAGAACTTGCAAAATAGTCATCATGTGCCATTACTTTTATATTTAATTGTGATCTGTCTGAATAATGTTGACAGAATCCTGTGTCAACTCAGCCAACATGTCCTTGCAGTAAAGCAGAGGAAGAGGAGAATGAGATGCTGAATAGGGGAAGAATATCGAACCAAATGTTTCCAGGTTTTGTTATGTTCTTGTTCTTGTTTTGTTTGGCTGAAGCACATATTCAATCCTAGGGAAGAGAGCCCAAAGGTATATTTATTCCAAGATTACATGATGAAGAAAAGTATACCAACCAGAGTGTTATTTTTAGCAGGAGGGCCAGCTGGTTCCACTCATACTCCATCACATCTTCTATCCCTTTCCTCACAGATGGTCACTGGTGGGAAGTGTTTCCTCACCACCCACCAGCATTATCATCCTTTCCAAAATTACCCTATTGAAAGCAGTAGGGGTTGTGACTTTTGCCAGCCTGGATGGCAATGTGAGTAGCTGGATTCCATTCCCAGCTTTTGAACTACCCTTGGGTAGAGATGGAGGTTAGCCCACAAGCATTTCTGTGGTGAATAACGTGCAGTTACTGCAATGTTTGGATAGTTCATTTGTGGTAAATTGTTCCTTTTAACAACAAAGTGGATAGACAGCAAGAATAGAAATAAGTGGGCTTGCACAAGAAAGTCAGTATTAAGTTATTAAGCTATTATGAATTCTTTTAAATACTATCAGGGCTGTAGTGATGCCTTAACTCAGGTAAGCATTGAGGCCTGGAATACCTGTAGCATATATCTTGAGGCACTGGGGAAAAATACCACCACACCATCACTCTAACTCCTCCAGATGTATTGGCAGGAAAATCAAATCAGTATCAGCGCCTTTTCCCCAGACCAGCAGAGAGACCTTGGTTGCACTCAGCTCGCTACTCGTGTTCACTTGCCTGATGCACGTTCCTGAAGCACCCTCTATTCTTAAACTTTGTCATGGGGCAAAATTACCAGGAGAAAACAGTTCAAGGATGTGCTCAAAGCTTTGTTAAAGAAATGTAATATCCCCACTGATTCTTGGGGACCTCTGGAACATGACTATTCAAAGTGGAAATAGAGCGTTCAAGTTACTGCAGTATTGAGAATCTCGACATCAGGAATGCACAATTCTGCAGATTGAGGTTAAGAATGTTGGAGAGCATAGAGTGAGAGGGGCAAAATTTTAAAGGGGCCTGAGAGACAACTTTTTTCAAGCAAAGGGTAGTGTGTATATGGCACAAGCTTCCAGAGGAAATGGTTGAAACACCTCTTTTAAGAAGCACTTACATAGTGTTGGGCTTGAAATTCTGCCCTGTATTCTTTTAGGAAGAGAGACAACCGACACCGGAATATAGCAACACGTGGCTTTATTGGCTGGAATCGTAACTGGTACAGCGAATCGACGGAATCGCTGGAGAAGGCGCGCTTTCTGGCCTCTCCTTACAATCTGCTCTTATTTATATCCCTTTTTCCCCCCACCACAATACCCCGTTACATATTAGGTAATATCAGGTACTCGTGTCCATCTATTGGCCCATAGCCAGATGCTCACGAGTTTCTTTTGTTTACTGTATCGCGTGACACTAATAGTATCGGTGTAGCGGGGTCCCCAGTTTCGCTCCCCCTCCCTCGCATTCCAGCTAACATGATGTGCGTTACGTGAGCCACTCCTGACCTGTAATGGCGGTCCCGAATTAACCCCAACACGAATTAACCCTGACACAAATTAACCCCACTACTAATTAAACCCAAATACTAATTAAACCCAAATACTAATTAACCCCAACACTCCCTCCCTTGGCCTCCCAAAGGCCACATCCCCACATCCCTTACAATCTTTTCCGCGGCTGCCGGGATCAGGCAGGGAGGTGAGTGTCCCCCAGCACTCTTTGGCGTGTCCTCCCTATTTGCACATCCTGATTTGTCCGACCTAGGGTCACAAAATATGGGTAGGGGTTCCCTAAACATTCGCAATTTTTACAAGTAGCATGCAACATTTCAGAAAACTTATTCAAAAACAACTCTCAATTTCCTCCTTGGTATGGCCCATTCCAGTCCGTGTTCTCCCATAGTGCGTCCGCTTTCGGGAGGGCCTCGGTCGCCCCTTCCACCGGGAACAAGGGTGCCTGGTACGCCGGTGGAGGTCCATCCTTTCCAGTCAAGGCTCGATCTATAGTTCGGACCACTAGGGTCCTGTATGAGGGTCCGCATTAAGGATGATATTCGCTCCGCACGCATCTCCTCCCCTTCCCGCTTCGGCCATCGGCGCCTTACCTAGGAGCATTACTCCTACCCATATCAGGGTTTTCCATGGCGTCATCTTCCTCGGCTTCCTCCTCCTCTATGTCGGAATCGGGATCAATCGGTCTTCCTTTCTTTGTCCTGGAGCAGTGCGAGAAATGGTGCCAGTTATTGTCCCCCTCCCTTCCTACCTTGAGTGTATTGTTTGAAATTTCTGTAACAGGGTACGGGCCATGCCATCGCTGCTCGCTCCAGGAGGAGCGCCCTGGCTGCCGCAGGTAGACCTCATCTCCTATTTTTAGCGGCAGCTCGGGGGGTGCGTCCTCAGGGTGGGCATTCCTGACTTGCTTAGCTATGAGCCTCACCATCTGGCCCAGGACTCTCATGTATTGGGTCATGTCCTGATTCATTGTCTCCCAGTTTTCCTCCCACCGTGGTGATGTGCGCGGTCCGGGCATGGAGCGCCCTGTCAGTATCTCGTGTGGTGTTAGAAAGGTTTCCCCATTCTTTTCTTGCCGCATGGACATCAGAGCCAGGGGGAGAGACTCCACCCAAGTGAGCTGGGTGCCTGCCATTACTTTTGCAATCTTGTCTTTTATGGTTCGATTTGCTCTTTCCACTAGGCCCTGGCTTTCCGGGTGGTAGACACTGCCGAACCGATGGGTTATCCCTAGAACACCCTCTACTCTGGCCAAGTGTTCGTTTTTAAAGTGGGTGCCATTGTCTGTACAGACTTTAGTGGGGACACCGTATCGGGGAATCAGTTCCTGGGTAAGGATGTTGACCACCGTCTCACCATCCTCCGCCCTCGTGGGGAAAGCTTCTACCCATCTCGAGAATCGGTCCACTATAACTAACAGGTATCGGTGGTTCTTGGGGGTCCTTAATCTTGCTCCCATGTCCGTGAAATCCATACAAATTTCCTGCCATGGTCCCGTGGGGTTGGGGAATTTGAGCATCGGATGGGGCAGTGGTTTCCGGGCATTGTGTTCATTACAGATTTTACATTCAGCTCTCAAATTTTCCATGTGCTCCTTCAATTTTGGAGCCCACCAGTGATTCTTTATAAGTTTTATTACCTTGGCTATCCCTATGTGGGTGGGCCCATGGATCTCCTTAAATAGTGACGGTAGTAATGCCCTGGGTGCTACTATCTCCCCTCCCTCGGACCGCCATATATGGTGGTCCGTATCTCCCACAGTGAAGTGTTGTCGAGTAGCTCCCTTGTTAATCCACCCCTGACGCTCTGCTGCCGATGCTGCCCCCTGTAACTCAACACGGTGGAGCATAGCATCCGCTTGGAGCAACGGAGCGACCTGTAAACCTCGGGATTCCGGCTGGACCGGCTCCGGGCGGGGCGAGCCAGGAGGCTCACAGTCTGAGGTGTCCCTCCCTGACCTCAGGGTGGGCATTTGAATTGCGGCTTTTGCCGCTCGGTCAGCTGCATCATTACCTCTAGCCTCGGGGGTGTTTGAGGAGCTGTGGCCTGCCACCTTTATCACTGCGACCTGAGTCGAAATGTTGGGCTTGAAATTCTGCCCTGTATTCTTTTAGGAAGAGAGACAACCGACACCGGAATATAGCAACACGTGGCTTTATTGGCTGGAATCGTAACTGGTACAGCGAATCGACGGAATCGCTGGAGAAGGCGCGCTTTCTGGCCTCTCCTTACAATCTGCTCTTATTTATATCCCTTTTTCCCCCCACCACAATACCCCGTTACATATTAGGTAATATCAGGTACTCGTGTCCATCTATTGGCCCATAGCCAGATGCTCACGAGTTTCTTTTGTTTACTGTATCGCGTGACACTAATAGTATCGGTGTAGCGGGGTCCCCAGTTTCGCTCCCCCTCCCTCGCATTCCAGCTAACATGATGTGCGTTACGTGAGCCACTCCTGACCTGTAATGGCGGTCCCGAATTAACCCCAACACGAATTAACCCTGACACAAATTAACCCCACTACTAATTAAACCCAAATACTAATTAAACCCAAATACTAATTAACCCCAACAATAGGTACATAGGGGAAGGGGAGTGCTGCAGGGATATGAGCTGAACGCTGGAAGATAGCCTACCACCGTACAAACTATCAACCATCAACCTGACAGTAGATACCTCGGAATCCATAGAACTACAGTTGAGCCAGTGTTGGAGTTGTAGAACAATACAGCATGAATACAGGCTCACAAGACCATCAGGTTCATACTGACAGTTGTCCATCCAGCTAGTCCCAATTTCCTGTGCTCAGTTTATATCCCTGCATGCTCCTGTATTCCATGCATCTATCCAAGTGCTTCTTAAATAATGCTATTGGGTGTATCACAACCACAAGATCACAAAACAAAGGAGCAGAAGTAGGCCATTCGGCCCATCGAGTCTGCTCCGCCACTCCACCATGAACTAAACTATTCTCCCGTCTAGATAGATAGATAGATAGATACTTTATTCATCCCCATGGGGAAATTCAACTTTTTTTCCAATGTCCCATACACTTGTTGTAGCAAAACTAATTACATACAATACTTAACTCAGTAAAAAATATGATATGCATCTAAATCACTATCTCAAAAAGCATTAATAATAGCTTTTAAAAAGTTCTTAAGTCCTGGCGGTTGAATTGTAAAGCCTAATGGCATTGGGGAGTATTGACCTCTTCATCCTGTCTGAGGAGCATTGCATCGATAGTAACCTGTAGCTGAAACTACTTCTCTGTCTCTGGATGGTGCTATGTAGAGGATGTTCAGAGTTTTCCATAATTGACCGTAGCCTACTCAGCGCCCTTCGCTCAGCTACCGATGTTAAACTCTCCAGTACTTTGCCCACGACAGAGCCCGCCTTCCTTACCAGCTTATTAAGACGTGAGGCGTCCCTCTTCTTAATGCTTCCTCCCCAACACGCCACCACGAAGAAGAGGGCGCTCTCCACAACTGACCTATAGAACATCTTCAGCATCTCACTACAGACAACTAGACAGTTCCAATTTCCAGCTTTTTTCCCATATCCCTTGATACCCTGACTAATTAGATACCTGTCAATCTCCTCCTTAAAAACCGTCAATGATTGGGCCTCCACAGCTGTATGTGGCAACGAATTCCATAAATCCACGACCCTCTGGCTGAAAACGTTTCTCCTCATCTCTTCTAAATGGGTACCCTCTAATTCTAAGACTGTGACCTCTTGTCCTGGACTCACCCACCAAGGAAAACAGCCTTTCCACAACTACTCTGTCCAACCCTTTCAACATTCAAAATGTTTCTATGAGATCCCCTCTCATTCTTCTATACTCTAATGAATACAATCCAAGAGCTGACAAACGCTCCTCATATGTTAGTCCCTGCATTCCAGGAATCATCCTCGTGAATCTTCTCTGAACTCTCTCCAACATTAGCACATCCTTTCTAAGATAGAGGGCCCAAAACTGCACACAGTATTCCAAATGGGATCTCACCAGTGCCCCATAGAGCCTCATCAACACCCCCTTACTCTTATACACTATTCCTCTTGGAATGAATGCCAACATAGCATTCGCTTTCCTTACTGCCAGTCCAACCTGGTGGTTAACCTTTAGGGTATCCTGCACTAGGACCCCCAAGTCCCTTTGCACTTCTGATTTTTGAATGTTCTCCCCATCTAGATAATAATCTGCCCGATTGTTTCTTCTTCCAAAATGTACATCCGTACATTTCTCAACTTTGTATCTCATCTGCCATTTCTTTGCCCACTCTCCTAAACTGACCAAGTCTCTCTGCAACCTTTCCGTTTCTTCAACACTTCCTGCTCCTCCACCGATCTTGGTGTCATCCGCAAACTTAGCAACAAAACCATTTAATCCATAATCTAAATCATCGATATACAGTGTAAAAAGAAGAGGCCCCAACACCGACCCCTGCGGAACACCACTTGTAACCAGCAACCAACCAGAATAGGATCCCTGTATTCCCACTCTTTGCTTTCTGCCTATCAGCCAATGCTCCACCCATTCCAATATCCTTCTTGTAATTCCACGGGCCCTCATCTTATTAAGCAGCCTCTCATGCGGCACCTTATCAAAGGCCTTTTGAAAATCCAAATACACAACATTCACAGCCTCTCCCTTGTCAATCTTATTCAAGATTACCTCAAAAAATTCCAATAGGTTGGTGAGGCAGGATCTTCCCTTCATGAAACTATTTTGTCATGCACCTCAAGGTAATTCATAACCTCATCCTTGAGGATCGACTCCAGTAATTTTCCAACTACCGATGTCAGACTAATACGTCTAATTTTTTTTTTTGCTGCCTCCCCCTTCTTAAACAACGGAACTACATTTGCGACCTTCCAGTCCTCCGGAACCACGGCAGAGTCTACTGATTCCTGGAAGATTATTTCCAATGCCTCCACAATCTCCAATGCCACCTCCTTCAGAACCCGTGGATGCACTTCATCTGGTCCGGGAGACTTATCTATCCTTAGTCCATTTAGCTTCTCAAGCACTTTCTCTCTAGTAATCTTGACTGTACCTAATTCTATTCCCTGAGACCTCTGGCTATCAGGTATATTGCTAATGTCTTCCACTGTGAAGCAAATCCTCTGGCAGCTTGTTCATATTTTCACTGCTTGAAAAATGTTTCTCTGGTCCTTTTTTTTTCAGATCTTACCCTTCTTTACCTAAACTTCTGCGTTCTAATATTATTAATCTCAATCCTGAAGGATGTCCTAAGAAATGTTGATACGAGTAAAGTTAATTCTGTTTTCAAGTTAACTTGTATAAAACACAAAATTAATGATATATTTTAACCTTACTCAGTTGGAAAGCAAGATACTAACTCCCAATTTGTTCTGTATTCATTTGTGTAAATGCCAGTAGATGGCAGTATGCTTTTTATTTACTTCAGCACGAAAGCATGAGGGTATTAAAGTTCATTTCTCTACTTCATTTGCAGCTCCGTGGTCTGTCTGGATGTCTACCATGTTGTATAAGTATATGCACTTTTGCTGAACTCAGTCCAGTAAAGGAGTATTTTGCTGAGTATTTTTGGACTCTGTCCACAGTACTCCTTTTGGAAATGCAGCTGCTAGTTTGTGCTGCAATTTTTAGTTAACTGTACTCTGTATCTAATACAATTCTTGAAGAATGTTTAAAAGTAACTAGGAGCTTAATGATAGGGCAAATAATTGTTTGCCAAACACACAACATAATGGTCCAATTGTCACTGACTTGTAAAATCCATACTGCTCTCCCTCAATCTCCACCTTTTGAAATTTTGATTTATTGCTGTTTTTTCATTCCTGTACTCTAAGCAAGTGCTTGGAATAGATGAGCAGGAATGCTCTGAGTTTTAATTTTTTTTTCAAAAATCCTGCTTTTCTTCCCCAAAATATAGTCCAGTGGTATGTAAGAGGGAAGATGGACAGAAAGCAAATAATGTTCAAATCTCTGTGCACCTGGGATGTGAGTTAGAGGAGCAAGAGCTGCAAGCTCTGGCACAGTTTATTACATGATATGTCAAGCTGAAAATCAATGTCAATTCATTAAATACAGTAAATCTTATACGACCACTTAAGCTTTGATTTGTTTGCACAGTGCATCATAGTGTCAGTTCTACTTTGTTAAGAGTTTTGAAGTTAAATAACGTAATTCTGTGCCACTGATATTGAAGCTTTAGTTTAAATAAAGCAGTCTTGATTTGCCTTATTAATTGTGCTATATGGGGGTGATGAGAGAACGAGAAGTAGTGAATTCTCAACATACCATTTTAATAGAATATACTCAATTCTGATAGGTTGTTGATCATTCACATGCCATGGGCTTCAATATTATTGCAGGTTTACAAAAACGTATTTGTAATGAAGCTCCAAAAATTTCTGAAGCTTTTTTTTTCTCGTTTTTTTCTTATAGTTCATTAGCTGGCCCTGAGGAATGCTGGCTGCTAACAGAAAGCCAGTTCCAGGTGGTTATCGTTCAGACAAAAATCTGCATGAATCCTCACTGCCTTGCTCTTCATAACTTCACTGACATCAGCTCAGGTAAGAGATTTACCTACCTTTGAGTTTGTGTATCTGTTCCCATACAATCACTCAAGTCAGTTCTGGAATTTCTTTAGATAATATTCTCTGTGAGATTCTGGAAATAATTTTATATTGTATGAAACAGGCATAATTTACATTTTAATGATGATTGCTGCACATGATTGCTCATTTGTAGCAGTTCTGCTTTGCTATAATTTGCTCATATATGCTCTGTTGCATGCCACTTGACAAAATTGGATTTATAAACTGCATGCTGTTCTATTTTATTAAATTTTGACTTGAAATAATTGCTGTTTTTTAATTGCAAAATTTACCCTAATCATGAGGCCTAATGTCAGAATTAATCCTATCCTACATAATTTTCTTCTGGAAAATTATACAATAACCATGAAAGGATAAGATCAGTAGATGAGACTTTTGTTTTCTCACTGGTGTATGGGAACATTCATACAGTGGAGTCATTTATTGTTCTGATCAATAGCTAGACGATAAAGCTGATTCTAGCATGAAAATAAAGTGAAAAATAAAAAAAAATACCTTTCCATTAATATGTAGCAATCTCCCTCAATATCACAAAAACAAAAGAGCTGATTGTGGACTACAGGAGAAATGGAGATGGGCTAACCCCTATTGACATCAATGGATCTGGGATTGAGAGGATGAACAGCTTTAAGTTCCTCAGCATAAAGATCATCGAGGATTTCACGTGGTCTGTACATATCGGCTGTGGCAAAAAAGTCACAACAGTGCTTCTTTCACCTCAGGCAGTTGAAGAAGTTTGGTATGGGCCCCCCAAATCCTATGTACATTCGAGAGCATCCTGACTGGCTGCATCACTGCTTGGTATGGGAGCTGTACTTCCCTCAATCACAGGATTCTGTAGACAATGGTGCAGACAGTCCAGCATATCTGTAGATGTGAACTTCCCACTATTCAGGACATTTACAAAGACAGATGTATAAAAAGAGCCAGAAGGATCATTGGGGACCTGAGTCACCCCAATCACAAACTGTTCCAGCTGTTACCAGCCAGGAAATGGTAGCGCAGCATAAAAGCCAGGACCAACAGGCTCTGGGACAGCTTCTTCCATCAGGCCATCAGACTGATTAACTCACGCTAACGCAACTGTATTTCTACGTTATATTGGCTGTCCTGTTGTACATACTATTTATTACAAATTGCTATGATTTGTACATTGCACATTCAGACAGAGATGTAAAGATTTTTACTCATCTATATGAAGGATGTAAGTAATAAAGACAATTCAATGAGTCATTTCTAATGACAATGTCTTAATAAATATTAGTAATGTTATTTGATTATTTAATGTCAATGTTGGGTTTTTAATCTCTAGGATTTCTATTCTGGTTTCAAAAGCATTCAGTGATAGTTAAAATTTAACTTCAATTTAATTATAAGCAAATCACTGAAAGAGTAATTAACGAGAGTTGTAATGCAGAATATAATATCACTGCATTGCCATGCCTATTAACTTTTCCCTTTTTGGGTGTAGTTTAATTTGAAGTTAGTCATGAGCATATGTATAAAGAGTAACAGCACATTTCTATTGATTTCTCAGGATTTTTTGGGTAGAAGTGAATGTTAAACTGTAACCACTATTTTTCATGATGTTAGTCATCTGGCACAAATGAGAGTTCTGCACTAGAATTGAAGGTGTCATCTTAAATGGTGGCTTGTATTAAGGCTATTGTTTGTTGAACTAATTTTACACCAAAATGTGGAATTCCAGCCCAAGCCCAGTAGGTCAGGGTGGATGAATATTCCAGTAAATTATCACTGTTCGGGTTATATCATGTCAACTCCCAGTTTAGTATTTCATCCAAGTCAGCATGATTTGCTTAATATCACTGCCTGCACATCATGATTGACATTGCAATGTTTATAGCAATGGTTATGCCTGAAAAACAGAACAGCTCTTGAGTCAGGTTTGTATAGATTATAGAGTAGTCAGGTTCAAGTTGTGTTTTAATTCTGTACAAATCAGGCCTCTGGTTTAAACTACATCTTTATTGCCTCTTGTTTTTATTTTTCTAAATGTCTCTATTTATTTTCCTGTCTACATTTTTCCCTTTGGTTCCTTTCTATCACTCCTCTTTTTGTTTTGAAGTGTTGTCACAGGTCAATCTGTTCCATACCTTACAATATTTAATATTAATGCACTTCAGTTTGTTATTTATATGTGACTCTTCTGCACATTTTATCCTTGCCTTCATAAGTTATCGTGTGTTTTGTGGTTTACACCCTGCTTCGAAGAAACATCTCGTATATATAATATGGTTATATCTGCTATACACATGTGTATATAGTTAAATGACAAACTTCACTTGACACTTGATTTCAGACCTGTTAGTTTGATTTTAAAGTACAATATTGAAAGAGTTTCTTCCATACATTAAATTTGTGTCTGAGTTCATCTTTCATAGATTATACTTGATAAAGGAGTGAGGAAACAAGCGGAATGAGTACAGTGCAGGCATATTGATTATCTACGCACCTCAAGTCTCTCTTTGCTTGTATGTACGTTTTAATGAAATTTTCTGTGAGTGTCAAAACTAGGAGGGGCAAAGAACAAAGGTTTTTTAAATTTATTTTTATTTTGAAAGCTGAATTGGCATAACTTGTCTTAGATCTGTGAATACTGGTTTGCTTAGTGGTCCTAGAGCCAAGCATAAAAGACTTGCTGATGCGACCCTTTTACAAACCAAAAATCGGGAATACAGCAGGGAAATAAAGTTCATGCTCACCATCAACCACCCCACCCCGTTTATACCAATACTACATGCATCTTATTTTCTGTTCTCTATACCATCTCATCAGCTGCCCTACAGTCTACCATTTACTTGCACAGTAGGGGCAATTTACTGTGGCCAACTAATCTACCAAGCCTATAGTACTTTGGGATATAGTAGAAAGCCCATGCAATCAATGGAAGAACCTGCACATTCAACACAGTACCCAAAATCAGGATCAAATCTGGACTCTGGCACTGCAATGCGGAGGATCTACTAGCTGTGCCACTGCGTGAGCTGAATTTCCACTTTAAGATCAGGGCTTCTGACCTTTTCATATTTACATTTCAGGTTTCTATTTTAATACTTAACAAAGATAGGATTTGGCTCCTTGTGCTTATTCCACCACACAAAGGGAGCATGACTGATCTTTAATCTTATCTACACTATATACGTTCCTTGATTCCTTTGTTATCTAAACATATGTGGATATCGTTTTTAAATACACTCAGCAGTTTGAGCACCTTGGGATAGATTATTGTTGTTATGTAAACTTGTCACACTTTAAATGCATTGCTAATGCTGTATTTCTCAATGGAGGGTATAATTGTAGAGTAACAATTGGCAAGGTTGTTTTGATAGGCATGGTACAACTTTAGTTCATACTGTACAAGCTGAACTTTACTACGGCTGAGAGTGACCCGGGGGGGGGGGGGGGGGGGATAGCTCCAAATTTAATCCTTTTTTCATTCCTGAGCTACCACATCCAAAAGAAACTCAAAGTTAACACTTTCTGATTAAAATACCTTGGTGGTACATGAAAAGCTTAAAGGTTTGTTCGGGCTTATTTCAGATGACCCCAGAACATTTTCTGAAATTAAGATGGTTGCTAGTGGGCTTTGTCCCAAGTCCATAGTGGTAACCTTGTGCTTTCAGCAGTCTTTTAATCGTGCTGAACAATGTATTGAGATGTTTGTGTCTACAGTGCGGCCTTCCCATTTATTTTCCATCATAAACTTTTATATCTAGATTTACAGTGGAAATTGCTGACGTAATTACCCTATTACAGCACCACCCCAACTGTGGGCAGAAGGAAGGTGTTTTTTAGTTACAGCACAGTTATCTTCTGCCTGTTATGCTGCTGGCATTTAGGGCAGCAATGAAGGTCATCCATCTCTGGACGTGTTCTGGGTTTCCTTTATCATGTCAGCAGCTTCCTCTTGTTTTCACTACTGTCAGTCATGCAAGTCCCACATGGAGACTCAGGGATACTGTTGCCCTGAGATGTAGAAGGGTTCTTCATTGCTGTCTCCTTAATAATTTTGTTTTACCAGTCAGGGTTGTTAGTCCTGAGCTGAACCCCATTTCTGGAGGACCAGTGGACCACTCCTTGTTTGGCCTCTACCCTTTGAACTGTTTGGCATGGGTGACCCTACCAAGAACCTAATCATAAAGCCCTGACTCCATCCAACATAGCTCTCTGGGTTATTGAGGCACGCATGCCTTCAAACAAGATTGTGGTCCTCTTGGAGGACAGTAACTTTAGGTAGGCAACTTTCATGCCAAATTTGGATATGTGAAGGTTTATTCATAACTTAAAAGTGATTTTGGAGTACATGATTTTACATTTTTCTGTGAGCTAATGAATTAACTCAAAATTCTAATGACTGTAGGAAGAACTTTTTAATAAAGATAAAATTTATTGATAATTTTGTATTTGCTGTCCTACCACACTTCACATTGTTTTCCTGCTTCTCATTGCCATCACTGAAATAAACTGCAATTACTTTTGTGGCAGAAACCCTCAGCTTTCATTTTATGCACACTGGGTTTTATAGTGAACTGAATTGCTTGTCCCTATTTCATTCTTGTTTTAATTTGTTCTGTAATCTATGGTTCTTAATTAAACAGATGTATAATCGCTTATTGGTATAATTCTCAAGATAGATATCTTTTATGGATAAATATCAGCAGCTTGTTTATCTTAATGCTGATTTAGACATTCTTATATAATTCAAATTTTAGTAATTATCTTTTATTCTTCCAGGTTTATTTAACATTGGAAACAAGCTTTTGGTCAGCTTGGACTTGCTATTTAAAATAAGAAATTGTATAAAACAAGGAGAAGATCCAAGAAGTGTGACCACTCCCATATTGGACTCTGTTCAAAAAATCACAGGTAAATTTAACACTAAATTAGAACGCTGAAATTGCTGGAAATTTAAAACCAAACCAAAATGCTAGCAATACTCAGCAGCTTTTACAGCTTCTTGAGAGAATTAACATTTCATGTTGTTGACATTTCATTAGTTAAAGGTGAAGGGGTTTTCAGATGAGGAAGAAGAACAAAAGAGGCTGTGAAGTAGGTTGGAAAGTGAGCAAGATTAAATTTTCAAAAATGGATCACAATGAAAGGTGAAAGAATCATGTAATGTGACCAAACAAAAATGAATATTTAAAGTTAGAATAAAGTTATTATCTGATATTACCAAGAGATTTACCATGGATGCTGGATATCCAAGCTAACGGTAGGAAGTGCAAGAAGTTCTAATTAAATGAAATGAATGAACTCTGGGAGGCTGTAATTCACCTGATTCGAATAGATAGATAGATAGATAGATACTTTATTCATCCCCATGGGGAAATTCAACTATTTTTCCAATGTCCCATACACTTGTTGTAGCAAAACTAATTACATACAATACTTAACTCAGTAAAAAAAATATGATATGCATCTAAATCACTATCTCAAAAAGCATTAATAATAGCTTTTAAAAAGTTCTTAAGTCCTGGCGGTAGAATTGTAAAGCCTAATGGCATTGGGGAGTATTGACCTCTTCATCCTGTCTGAGGAGCATTGCATCGATAGTAACCTGTCGCTGAAACTGCTTCTCTGTCTCTGGATGGTGCTATGTAGAATCTGAGGTATTGTTTCTTGATATTGAATTAATCAATGTTAGAGTAACCTCAAAATCTGAGAACAGAGTGGTGGGGGGGAGGGGGTGGATGGTGTCACTAAAATGTTTAGCGAAGTGTTCACCTGATTTATCCAAAGCAGTCACAGGTAACTAATACTGTCTTGTTGATACATCATTTGGATTCTGTTGTTACAAGTTAGCTTGAACATGGTCTGAAATACCCAATTTCCTAAATATTGAAACCATGAAGATTCTTCTGTTACAGAATATTTTTTTAAATGACCAGGTAGCATTGATTTCAAGAAGACTAGAATATGAAAGCAAGGATGTAATGTTGAGGTTTTATAAGGCATTAGTGAGCTCTCACTTGGAGTATTGTCAGTAGTTTTGGGCCTCTTATCAAAGAAAGGATGTGCTGACATTGGAGAGGGTTCAGAGGAGCTTCACAAAAATGGTTCTGGGATTGAAAGGCTTGTCATATGAGGAGTGTTTGACGGCTCTGGGCCTGTACTCACTGGAATTCAGAAGAAAGGATTACCCTCATTAAGCCAGTCGAATGTTGAAAGATAGAGTGGATGTGGAGAGGATGTTTCCTAAGGTGGGCGAGTCTAAGACCAGAGGAAACAGCCTGAAACTAGAGGGCCGTCCTTTTAGAACAGAGATAAGGAGGAATTTCATTGCCACAGGCAGCTGTGGAGACCAAGTCAGTGGGTATATTTAAGGCAGAGTTTGATAGATCTTTGATTAGTCAGGGCATGAAGGGATACAGGGATAAGGTAGGAGATTGGGGCTGAGAGGGAAAAGGGGATCAGCCATGATGAAATGGTAGAGCAAACTCGAGGAGCCAAATGGTCTAATTCTACTCCTTTATCTTGAGGTCTTATGGAGATAGGAACTCTCCCTTTATCTGGTAAGCTTTTTTATTTTATACTAGTATTTGTAATTCTTCAAAAAGATTTGCTTTGAGATTATTTTGAGTAGCTCAGCTTGGAAACCACTTTGTAAAGCATGAGAAATTGAATTAATGTGGAAATGGAATTAATCTGGGTAAAATTCAACAATGACAGCAATCCTTATTTTTGTTACATATAGCATATTTTTTTTATAATTAATTAACTACCTACCACGTCCTTTTCAATAGTTAATTTTAACCAGGCATAGCCAGATACTTACAGTGAGGGTAGTGTGACTGATGTATACTTTTTGGATTTCAGTTAGGCCTTTGAAAACCCAAAGGGTAGACGAGTCGGAAAGGTTGGAGCTGAAGGGGCAGTGATAGGAGGCAGAAGTTGAGGGTTATTTTTTGTATTTGGAAGACTATTATCATAGTATACTCAAGGCGATCTGGAATGCACTGCCCAAAAGGTTGCTGGTGTAAGGTACTGTCACAACATTGAAGTGTTTAGGTGAGCACTTGTAAAACAATTGCATCAAAGTGCATAAAAAGTGGGATGACTATGAATTGCCAACACAGACATCGCTGTACAAAGAGCCTATTTAAATGCTGTAATATTCAGTGACTAAAATAAATCCTGGATTATTTGCTTTGTCAGAATAGCTCTTCCTTTTAAAAACATCTGTAGACACATTAGTATGCAATTGAGGCAAACCGTTGGGTTAAACTGAGCAGTTTGTTCTGGATCTAGGAAATGGACATTATGGTATTAATAAAGTACTTTGGGAAAAGTCTTAGGCATTTATATATAGATAGGGTGCCTAAGACTTTTGCACAGCACTGTAGTAATTTTATGTATTGCACTGTACTTCTGCCGCAAAAAGAAAACAAATTTCATGACGTGTGAGTGACGATAAACCTGATTCTGATATGGGTCTGTATTGTGAGCTGAGTGGGAAGGAGGCAGGGAGAGGGGAGGGTGTGGGAAGCAGCAGAGTGACATTCTGTAATGATCAATAACCCGATTGTTTAGAATCAAGTGACCTTGCCCGGTGTTTCAGGGCTGGGGGTCTATGCACCTGTGCCAGCCCTGCCTCCATCCCAGGCACTCTCTTCCCACACCCCTCCCGTGGCCTCCCTACTTTGCTCCCGCCAGATTTACAAACTGGCTTTCTGCTTCATATTGACAAATACATACTGTGCAAATATGTGTCTAAGACTTTTGCACAGTACTATATGTTTTGGCTATTGTCCCATTCCTCAGCAACAAAATCACTCACAACCAAAGCATCTTAAAGTTTTTTAAAGAAGAGTGTAAGTACTTACTGACAGTTTAAAACTATTATATATTTTTAAAAATTATGTTGAATTTTTTTAGTTCCATAATTAATATCTTGAAAGTAACTGAAACATACGATGATAATTGATTCAAACATGTAAACAGAATTGTACCAAAATTAAACTCTAAAATTTGAAAACATTTTTTACAAAGACCTTGCAGAGGAGATTCTTGACTTTCTTTATTGGATACTCCTTGGAATTTGGAGACTGAAGTTCCAATTTTTAAACTTTTTTTGCCAAGCAGATGCTTTAAGCTGTGCATATAGTTCTGTTATTTCCCACATGACTGCTGTGTAAGTTACAAGTCCATATAACAGCTGTTCACAACATTTGTCAAGCAGCATTTAACATGTTTGTCTTGCATGCAGTCTACAGCATGGAAGGAGACCAACTGGTCTGTTCTAACGTGCATGCAGCGCATGATCCTTTTAATATTTCTTCATCTTACCTTCACTGCATTATTTTCTGTTATTGCTCTCAATTCTTTTGCCCTTGTACAGTGTTTGTTGCATTCTAGTGGTTGGGACACAAATATTGGGCAAGACAGGACGTCGAGAAGATTGGTGCTGCTCTTCAGAATATTACTATCAGAATGTTTATCCATCATAAGAGTGCTGACAGAATCTCAGCTTATTATCTTGTTTGAAAGTAAATTCCTCTGGCATCTTGGTATTCCCTCTCCTGTACTAGTATTAATTTAGAGTACGTGATTGATGTCAGTATTAGGATTTTGGACTTAACCGAGTGGTGCATATGTGACATTGTTACCAGTGGAGCCACAAGTGACACTAAAATGAAGTGTCCTTTTTCCAGTTGGTCTCATTTTTAGATCTTATTCTTTCTGCACATACCTTCCCCTTGAGATAGCT
Organism: Hemitrygon akajei; assembly: GCF_048418815.1. NCBI lineage: Eukaryota > Metazoa > Chordata > Chondrichthyes > Myliobatiformes > Dasyatidae > Hemitrygon > Hemitrygon akajei. Next base: position 24,141,846 of record NC_133138.1, on the reverse strand, counting down.
TTCAGGGAATTGCAGATTTAAGCACGTACTGTTCCAAAGGTTGTGCATCCACCTTAAAGCTCTACAAGTATAATAATGAGTGTTTGCTTGGCATAATAACCTGTATTGAAATTCCCTTGGATTACTGAATCCATAGCTTAGCATTTTTTATCCTCTTTTACTTTTCTGATGCACAGCAACAAAATCAACAGTATGGACATTTTATAATGTCGATAAAGAATTTGTCTCCTTGATCTCTGCTCTATCGGCTATTGAAATGGGCTTCAATCACGGCAGAGCACTTACCTGATTGTCAGAGAATACGCTTCAGATTCCTGATTACAGTCTTCCACCAAACTTGCCACACTTGTGCTTGCTTCCTGTAAGATCAGTTCTATTAGATTCAGTCAGGATTTCGAACCTATACATTAAAAGGGCAAAATATCTACCAATGAACTTTTGTCCCTTCAGAAAATTGGGGTTATCATCTTGTGTTGTCTGATTTACTTTTCAGAGAAAACCTTGTCAGAGGAGCAGTTGAATCAGCTTCAAGAGCTTCTGTGGAATGGGTATTGGGCATTTGAGTCCCTCACCATTCGTGACTACAATGACATGATATGTGGGATCTGTGGAATAGCACCAAAGCTAGAGGTAGCACAGAGGAATTCTGCAAATGTTCTCTCACTAGAAAATGTTGAGGTATGTTGAAACAAATTATAAATTCACTGAGATTTTTTACAGACTTTTTTTTTGTTCTTGTGATCCCTGTAGCCTTTGTTCAGATTATTGATTGTTGTTATTTGCAGGAAGGAAATACTGTTAATGTAAGGAAGGAGCTCCCAGTGCCATGTGCTAACAAGTTCACAAATAGGAACAGTAGCAGATTTGAATACATGGCTTAGATAAGATTGCTGAAAACTGCTAGAATTTGTGATAATGTGGATTGGAGGTGGTTAACAGAGGACATTAGATAAAAGCCTAAGTAGAATCCCTTGGGTTAGCAGACTGTGACCACTATAGGAGTTGGTGCTTGGACCCCAACTATTCAGTCTTTATTAATTATTTGGCGTAGGGAACCAAATATAGTATTTGTACCACAGAATTAAGTGGGACTGTAAGGAGTGAACAGGGTGCAAAGCAACTTCACAGTGTCAAGAAGAAGCAAGCAAGTCATGTAAATGAGTAACAACCTGGCATATGGAGTTATTGTGGGCAAAAATGTAAGGCTTTACATCAGGATACTATGTGCAATAAAAAGGATCTACTTGCTCGAGAAGGACTGTGGCTAAGATTCACCAAACTATTTCCTGGAATGGCTGGTCTGTCACATGTGGAGATAGTGGGTAGTATTCATTTAAGTTAAGAATAACGAGGGAGAATCTAATTGAAATATACGAAATTCTTAAGGGCTTGCAAGGGTAGTCACAAAAAAGATGCTTCCCATCTGATGAATCTAGAGCTAGTGATCATAGGGATAGGCTATGGGAATGAAGGAGAATCTTTTAACTCAAAGGGTAATGAATGTTTATACCCCTTTATCTCTTAATACTATGGAGGCTCAGCCATTGATTTCTATTGATCTGAGTTTTGTTGAGGATACAAGGAAAGGGCAGGAAAGTGGCGTTGAAGCAGAGTATCTAAAATTCTCATTTTTATTTTGTCTTTGCAAATATTAGAAATACAAACAGGTAATCTAATGAACAACTGTAACACAAAAAACAAAAAATATGCAGCTACTGGACTATAACATAGCTAGGCCAGATTGTGCTGGCTAAATCTCCCACCCAGTATTTTAATCTGCTGTCTGATCATATCTGCATTTACCTAGGGTGGATGTAGGTGGCATACCGCAGCATGATCCAGCCATTTAAATCAGCATGCTGGGAACTCACAGCATTCAGGGTTAATGGAGTAATATACTGAGTTACATTTTGATCCAGCTTTCATCTTTTCCCTGACCTCTCTTCCAGTTTACCTGGCCTGATTTCCTTACCTCAGATGAAGTGAACGTTGAGGATTTTTGGTCTACAATGGAGAATGAAGCTATCGAACAAGCAGTGTTTCCATCTAGTATTCCAATCACAAAATTCGATGCCTCCATAATCGCTCCATTTATTCCACCACTTCTGAGAGGACCTGTGGTGGTTAATAGTGAGAAAGATAAAAACTCTCAGCCACAACCAGTTGTTGGTAAGATATTTGTGTCCTGTATAAGTCTGAGCCTGCTGTTTCTATACACAAGTTTCTAACCTTAGTAAAGGATAAGGCGCTAACTAGTAGTTCAGTTTCTTTCATGGGAGGGGATTAAACATCAGGAGAATAATTTGTACACCCACAGTTCATTGTAGTTACACAGTCAATTCTTGTTAATTGGGACACATCAAGACCGGTACATTTTGGCCAAATTAAGCTGCTACCCCAATGAACCAAAGTTTCATGGAAATAGTTAAAAAGGTATTTTAAAAAAAAAGACAAACTATCATTTTACTGAGTAATAAATTATGTATTTAAATGAAATACAGAATAAATTAGAGCACTAAAAATACTACTCCAGTACTATAAAACTGTATTAGTTCCTGATGGTTATCGATGGAAGAATTAAGAATTAATCTTAAATGAATAAAATCAGTGCAGACACTGGTGTAGATACTAGACTGCCTTCATACAATGCTTTTGATGACTGCATCCTCCAAACCTTCATTTTCATTGTAACATTTAAGATGATTGTTGATACCTTCAAATTCTTCATGCTCCTAACTTGCTGAAGTAGCGAAATTGTTTCATTTTTACTCCTTGCTTTTTCTGGCCATCTCCAAGATTGAATACTTGAAACCACAGTGAGCAAAACAATTCTTAATTGTTTTACTGCTTATTTCTCACCAACTATCAGCGTCAAAAATCACGGCTTTCTGAATACAAGTGCACACAACTACCATTATTTAAAACTGTTCACTCAAAGGACAGTGTGGTGTCCTATGACCACATCTGATGTTAGTTAAAGACTTTTAAGCAACAATCTCCTGCCCTAATTAAGTGGTATAGTGACCCAAATAAATGAAAGTAATCCCGGATATTTTCTGTAGATTAGTTTTTGTTCTTTGAGTTGTCCAAAATAAGCAGCTGTCCCTATTAACCAGAGTCTACTGTAATTATAATCAAGTTTCTAATTCTCAGTACCTGGCTAGATTTTTTGCTTGGTAATAAAGATTTGATTATAATACTTTCAGTGATGCATCATTACTAGTCTTGTACACCATTAGGACGATGTTTGCAATTTTATTTTTTAACTATCTGGAGACAATTTTTTTTGTATTATTGTTTGGCAAAATAACTTTTTTTGTTTTTATAAAGTGAAACAAATTCAGAATAAGCAATCATAACAATTATAGGTGACTTTGGGCTTCAGTAGTAGGCTTAATTACTACTTTGACAAATCTTCATTTTCTCTTTTCATCATGAGAATTTTTTCTTTGCCTATTTCCACAATTTTTAAATTCTCCAGCATTTTTCACCAACATCCTGCCACTCACCAGCAGATTCCACAAATAAGTTTGAAATTCACAAAAGACACACTTAATAGAATGCAGTACATTGTAAATTCTGAAAGGTTGATAATTATTGCCAACATGAAGTCTAATTGATGAAAACAATTGAAAATCTATTTTCTGGAAAGTCTTTGGGAAAGTGTATTGAGTTTTATCAATTACTACTGAAATAGTGAAGGCCTGTACATTAATGGTATGAAATATGTAGCTCCTCACTGTCCATCTGATTTGTAGCACTGGTTAAAAAGATTGTTTTTCCCTCATTACACTCATAACTGATCAAATTTTTATAAAATATTTAAATATTCTACTTGCATGTTTACTCTCAATGTTTCACTTGATCGAGATCATTGGGAAATTTGTGCACTTATTCTGCAATGAATTACATGCCGTTATTGCTTTCAATAGGAAATCCAAGAGCATTGGTAAGACTGTTGCATGATGAGGCTTTCAAACCCGAGGAGCTCAACTCCTACAATGAAGCTGAATTGAGAAACTTGCTAATGTCATGTGACATCCCATTTCATCCAAGTGACTCCAAGGTAAGTTATATTTGTACAGGCTATCCTCAGGTTAAGAACACTTGACTTCTTGACATTCCCTGCAAGTGAGTAAACTTTCACAATATTATTAAATCCAAAAGTCTGATGTACTAATGTACTGAATATAGTTGCACTCCTACAAATGGCAGAATAAGCCCTCTCCTCCCCCAGTAGTTGTTATTTCTTGTCGGTATTATGTGCTTTTGATGCCATTCATTTCGATACTGCAGAGATATGGTTATATCAAGTGAATTTTATATTTTCTGATTTATGGGCAAAATCAACATAGGTGTCTGTAAAATAGAAACTGATTTATTAACCTAGGACAATCTGTATATAAAGTACAGAAAGCTAGAAACTTTGGCCATTTCAGCTTATCCCTCTGCTTCTTCTTATCTACCTCTACCTCTTCCCCCTCCCCCATCCATATACCCTGCTTTAGAATGCACAAAAAGGCTAATTTTAATTAAAACCAATAATTTTCCTGTTTTATGAAAACTCTGAAATCTCCCATATTTCATTTTGAAAATTATTATTGCATTATTTATTGAATTCAACTTGATTCATTGTGGTAAGACTGCTGAATTACCATTCAGAGTAGTAGTTCTCCTAAATTAATCCATTGATCATGAAGAGAAATGTTTTAAAATCCGACTGAAGTTAATGATGTTTAGTTTTACAGTTGCTGCCATGAAAAGTGTTATTATATCAGGTCTATCTATTATGTTTGCTTTAATAATTATCAAGCTCTTTGAAAGTGGATGTGTTGCTGTAATATTTTGGACATCTCAAATGATGGAAAGTTTTTTTTAATTGATTCTTCAACTTAAAATAAAAATTAATGAAATTCAAAGATTAACATTAAAAGGGTATTAATGTTCCATTCACTTTTTATGTCCTGCAGAAAATTTAAAGGGAGAGCCTTGATAACCTGACTAACTAAAGATAAATTAAGGCACTTCCAGCTTTGAGTAAAATTGAGTGATTTTTTTTTTCATTTCTTCAAAATTTCTAAATTTAAAAAACACTTTGATGAGTGCAATTTCAACCTAATTCTTACACAACAATATTGCTAATCTGTACAACTATTTAAAAAAAAACAGTTTTATAGATGTCTGAGAAATAAGAATTAGACAAGGTCCTTTTATATCGATATTGTTTAATAGATCAAGATGTTGTCTTTTTCTCTTACACCACTTGTTTTACTTCATTTCAAAATCATTGAAGTAAATTACAAACAATTAAATATTGGCAAATCTAAATAGTTATTATTAATTAAAATAATTGATGTTTTCTTAAAAATCAAATTAATTAGTTTAAGTCCTCTGATTTTAAAAAAAGCATGATTTTCTAACTATGTTTTAGGTTGGATAGAGCAATTGCTATATACTTTGTGTTTGAAATTGGAATGCTAATTGGGTACATAAACTGTCTTGTCCATGTCTAATAGTCTTGAGTCATCTGGCCTACAAACAATTTGGTTATCTTTACATTCTCTATCAGAATCAGGTTTATTATCACCGGCATGTGTTGTGAAATTTGTTAACTTAGCAGCAGCAGTTCAATTCAGTACCTAATATAGGAGGGAAAAAATATTATAATAATGAATCAATTACAGTATATGTATATTGAATAGATTAAAAATGTGCAAAAAACATAATATAAAAAAAGTGAGTTAGTATTCAAGGGTTCATCCATTTAGGAATTGGATGGCAGAGGGGAAGCAGCTATTCCTGAATCGCTGAGTGTATGCCTTCTGGCTTCTGTATCTGCTACCTGATGGTAACTGTGAGAAAAGGGCATGCCCTGGGTGCTGGAGGTCCTTAATAATCCTTAATAATGCCTTTCTGAGACACCACTCCTTGAAGATATCCTGGGTACTTTGTAGGCTAGTTCCCAAGATGGAGACGACTAAATTTACAACCCTCTAGCTGGCTATAAAGGGAAAATTTTAACTAGCTTCCTGAATTCTGTTTGAATACACTGAATCTCAACTTTGGCTCTCACAATTTAGCCAGCACATCACATCTACATGATGAATATTGCCAAAAAACTCAAGTGGTTAGATTTAATTTACTATTGTGCAGACTCTTGGGAAAATGTCATTCTTAACATTGACCTTTGCAGAGTTCACATCTACTTGTCCAAGAGTTAAGTATAAAAAGACCAATAAAAGTTCAAATGCAGAATTAAAGATGATTCCTGCATTTAATAATAGACAATTGAATTTTCAAGGTGGTACATATCCTAGAACATGCTACATGCAGCCTAGTTTTTTTTCTCTCTGTCAGGAAATGGCCAGTATTTAATGCTATATCCTTGATTTCCCTTGAGAATGTGATGGTGAGGTGCTTTCTTGAATCTGTTGCAGTCCATTTTTATAACAGCAATGAATAACCAATTATACATTTTCAAATCAAGATGATAAGGGGACCAGCAAGCTGTACTGGTGTTCCCAAACATCTACTGCCCTCGTCTTTCTCAGTGGAAGAGGTTGCAGGTGTGGGAGTTACTTTCAGAGTTTCCTTGAAACAATGCTTTTCAATCTTACAAGATGCAAAAATATTAATTTGTTTTTTCTCTATTAGTGTGGCTATCTGGCTTATTTCCTCATTGTACTCCATCTCCCAAATTGCTGTTCACTCCCTTGGCTTATCCATTTTGGTATTAGTTTATTATTGTCACACATACCTAGATACAGTCAAAAGCTTGTCTGGCATACTATCTTATGGTAGTTAATAGGTTAATCCAATGCCACTCAGTTAGCCACTTGCACTTGGGAGGAGTTACATATTGTACAAGCAGTTTTGTCAATAAAGTTCAGTTGACTATCCTGCATGCTGGCCTCTTGGTGAGTCCTCTGCACTTCCCCTCAATATCGAACATAACACTGTTTATATCATTACACAATACATTGAGTTAGAATAAGATAAAATAACAATGAATAATAAATAGTAAAAGTTAATAAAAGTGTGCAGTGCAGGAGAACGGTAAAGTGCAAGATCATAATGAGGAAGATTGTGAGGTCAAGAGTTCATCTTATACAAGAGTGCATTCAAGAATCTGATAATAGTGGGATAGAAGCTGTCTTTGAGCATGGTGGTGCATGTTTTCAGGCTTTTGTATCTTTTGCCTGATGGAAGAGGGGAGAAGGGAAATGTCCAGGCCTCTTGCATCCCCTTTACATCCTAATTACTACTTGCATTCTCACTTAATTTCATGTCATCAGCAAAGTTGGAAATGTTGCAGCTGATTCCTGCAGCCAGTGCCTTGGTTGCTAGATAGTGAGTAATTTGGATTCTAACTAATGGTATTCCACTGCTCACTACTGCCAACTGAAGAAGGAATCCTTTGTCCTGCCTCTGTTTTACTATTACCCACATCTGAATTCATGCTCTTATATTACAATCGGCTGTGCTCTAGCATCATTCTGCATCCAATGTAGAACTGTACTGAAAACTTGAAAATCCAAAGACATCACACCCACTTGATATCAACCCCATATACTCTACTAGATGCTTCTTCAACATCTTGAATAGATTGTTCAAGCAGGTTTTTCATAAATCCATTTTGATTTTGCTAAATCATATTATTTAGTGGCACATCCTTCCATCATGATAATAATTATTAGCATTTTTCTAGCTGTGAGCATCGGGTAGGTACTATCCTATGTTCCTTCTCTCTCTCTCTCTCTCTCTCCGCCCTTGCAGAATGAGGGTCAGATTTGCAACCTTCTGATTTACAGCAATCATTTCAGAATCAACTGAATTTGGAAAATAATGACCAGAGAGCCACTGTTTCAATTGTCACCTCTTTCTGAACACTGGAGATGTTCTGGGAGCCTGCTCCTCCTTTTTACTATCTAATTGCTCATCACCATTCATTAGTAAATGAGGTAGTTCTTCTGAGCTTTGATCTGAACTATGGGTCTGGGGATTGCCTAGCTTTGTCTACTGCATGCTTTTTTTCAATTAGCACTTCAGTTATTCTGTATGCAACTTTCCCAGGTTGGATGAATATTTAAATATGTTATTGGAAGGAGCGACTTATAAAGCATCACACGTGCATGCTCTATCTATCCAGATTCTACAAGAGTTGGACACAATACATTTTGAATTGGTTCATAGCAAGAGAGAAGTTCAGATTTTTACAGAGATGAATATATAAAATATGCAAAATGCTGTAAATAAGATGGATAAGTTGCAGGTGAAAATATCAAAAAGGGGTTATGAAGGTCAAAGATATTTGAAACTGACTATTAAATATACCTAAATACATTGAATTCAGAAAATTTGAGATCTTGCAGCATTGATTCAGAAGGGTAGTGTGGTGACAAAGAGACAGAATGTTCTTGAATCAAGGACAGAGATGATATGACTAGCTTTAAGAAATAATGGAGAAATTGTTTGTACTATTATTCTATACTATAGGCAGAATTCTATACTATTCCACTAGGGCAGAATTGGATAGAAACGTGAATTTATCCACACATTTTGAGAGTGATAATGGCGATTTCAACTATCCTGATAAAAATAACAGCAGTAATCGGGTAAAGGAGGAATGGGTTGGGGGAAATTGTGCATGGGAGAGCTTTATCAATACGTTTCCCGTCCACGTAGAAAAGAGTCATTCTAGGATCTGGTTGTAGAAAATACGATCCAGTGGAGCAAGAGTCTGTGGGAGAAAAATTGAGGAATATTATCACAGAGTTCAAATTAACAATGGAAAAAGATAGAGAATCATCTTCTGGATGTCAAAAGAGGGGTGTGTGAAAGGATTGAAATTGCAACAGTAATTCAGATCAAATGCAGAAAAATTGGAGAGAATGAGAATATTTAAGAAAACTTAACAGCATAACAATAATATATGAGTAAGTAGCTAGTTTATTTAAAGATGTACAAATGAATAAAATGGATGAAAAGGGAAAAGTTACTTAGGAACGATGGACAATGAATTTCAAGCATGAACGTAGAAGACATATGGTTATAACAATAATAAATGAGTACTTTTCAATTGTCTTTACTGAAGAAGATACTGCAGCTGTCAAAGTAACAGTAAAAGATCAGTCGGTTCAAGTACTGGGTAAGATTAAAATGGAGGTCGGAAATGTGCTTATTTTAATGTAGATAAGTCATAGCGATCTGGATGATATATATTCTTGATTGCCAAAGGAGATAATACTAAAATTACATTGCTACTGGCTGTAGGCATCCAATTCTCCTCAGATGGTTCCAGAAAATTGCTAATATCTACATCCTTTATTAAAAAGGGATGTAAAGATAAATACATCAGAAGGCCAATCTTGGTGGTGCGAAGACTGCAAGAAATGATGTTCAGGGGCAAAATTAATTGATGTTTGGACAGTTAGATAGTATTTGAGCAAGTAGCAATTTAAAGGAGAGTGAGAATGAATTTGTTGAAGTGGTATCATGTGTACATAACTTGATTGAATTTTTGATAATAGGATAAAATTGCCTTAGGAACAGAACTGTGGTGAATGGTTTTTTCATAAATTGAGGTCTAGAGTGGAATAGGAAGGAGATTATGTTGGGGACATAGAACAAGTTTTCTACAATGTGTAGTAGTGATCTGGAATTATTTTTGTTTGAGAGTCACAGAAAAGTACAGTACAGAAAAGCCCCTTTGGCCCATCTAGTCCATATCGTAATTATTTAGACTGCCTTCTCCCATCTGCCTGAACCAGGACCAGAGCCCTCCATATCCCTCCTATCCATGTACCTATCCAAATATTGAAATGGAGCCAGCATGCACCACTTGTGCTGGCAGTTCATTCCACATTCAATAGGCCCTCAGGAGTGAAGAAGTTTCCCCTCCTGTTCCCCTTAAACTTTTCACCTTTCACCCTTAACCCTTGACTTAGAACCATAGAACACTACAGGACAGTACAAGCCCTTCAACCCTCCATGTTGTGCCGACCCATATAATCCTTAAAAAAAAGTACAAAACCCACACTACCCCATAACCCTCCATTTTTCCTTCATCCATGTGCCTGTCCAAGAGGCTCTTAAATACCCCTAATGTTTTAGCCTCCACCACCATCCCTGGCAAGTCATTCCAGGCACTCACAACCCTCTGTGTTTTTTAAAAAAAAACCCTGATGTCTCCTCTAAACTTCCCTCCCTTAATTTTGTACATATGCCCTCTGGTGTTTGCTATTGGTGCCCTGGGAAACAGGTACTGACTATCCACCCTATCTATGCCTCTCATAATCTTGTAGACCTCTATCAAGTCCCCTCTCATTCTTCTACGCTCCAAAGAGAGAAGGCCCAGCTCTGCTAACCTTGCTTCATATGACTTGTTCTCCAAACCAGGCAACATCCTGGTAAATCTCCTCTGCACCCTTTCCATAACTTCCACATCCTTCCTATAATGAGGTGACCAGAATTGAACACAATACTCTTAAGTGCGGTCTCACCAGAGATTTGTAGAGTTGCAGTATGACCTCTCTACTCTTGAACTCAATCCTCCAGTTAATGAAGCCTAGCATTCATAGGCCTTCTTAACTACCCTATCAACCTGTGCAGCAACCTTGAGGGATGTATGGATTTGAACCCCAAGGTCCCTTTGTTCATCTCACTCTTAAGTAACTGACCATTAATCCTGTACTTAGTCTTCTGATTTGTCCTTCCAAAATGCATCACCTCACACTTGTCCGGATTGAACTCCATCTGCCATTTTTCTGCCCAGCTCCGCAGCCTGTCTATATCCTCTTGTAACCTTCGACAACATACAGCTCAATCAAGAACTCCCCCAATCTCTGTGTCATCAGCAAACTTACTCACCCACCCTTCTGCTTCTACATCCAGGTCATTTTTAAAAATCACAAATAGCAGGAGTCCCAGGACAGATCCCTGTGGCACTCCACTAGTCACCGACCTCCAGGCAGAATACTTTCCTTCCACAACTACCCTCTGCTTTCTTCCTTCAAGCCAATTTTTTATCCAAACAGCCAAGGTTCCACTTATTCCATGCCTCATGACTTTCTGGATGAGTCTCTCATGAGGGACCTTGTCAAATGCTTTGCTAAAGACCATGTAGACCACATCCACTGCCCTACCCTCATCAATTTCTTTTGTTAACTCTTCAAAAAACTCAATCAGGCTTGTGAGACACGATCTTCCCTTCACAAAGCCATGTTGACTATCCATGAGTAGACTGTACTGCTCCAAATGCTCGTAGATCCTGTCCTTAAGAATACTTTCCAGTAGTTTGCAGACCACCGACGTAAGACTTACCAGTCTATAGTTCCCAGGTTTCTCCCTATTACCTTTTTTAAACAAGGGAACTACATTCTGGTGGTATTCCCACAGAACATCAGTGGAAAAAGCCTGCTTGTATTTGCCCTATCTCTGCCCCTCAGAATTTTGTATAACTCTATCAAATCTCCTCTCAGTCTTCTATGTTGCAAGGAATAAAGTCCTAACCTCTTCAATGTTCCCTTATAACTCAGGTCCTCCAGACCTGCCAACATACTTGTAAATTTTCTCTGTACTCTTTCAACCTGCATCTTACCTGTTGGTAGGTGACCAAAACTACACGCAATACTCCAAGCTAGGCTTCATCATTGTCTTATAAACATAACATCCCATTTTCTGTACTTAATACGTTGATTTATGAATGCCAATGTGCCAAAAGGTTTCTTTACAACTCTGTCTACCTGTGATGTCATTTTCAATGAATTATGGACCTGTATTCCCAGATCCCTTTGTTCTACCACACTCCTAAGTGCCCTACCATTCACTGTGAAAGATTTACCCTGATTGACCCTACCAAAGTGCAAAACCTCACATTTGTCTGCATTAAATTCCATCTACAGATTTTCAGCCCATTTTTCCAGCCAATCCAGATTCTTCTGCAAGCCATGATATGTCCGCTACAGCCCCCAGTCTTGGTGTCATCCGCAAATTTGCTGATCCAGTTAACCACTTTGTCATCTAGATTGTTGATATAGATGACAAACAACAATGGGTCCAGCACTGATCCCTGTGGCACACCTCTAGTCATTCACTTGTAATTTATTTGGATCATTTTGTAGAGATCTGTTTTCACTTTGATACAAAAGTCTTTTACTGTTAAAACAAAGCCAAATTAATCCACTGTAATTCAATGTTGTAAAACAATAAAACATGAATACTTTCTATAGGCACCGTAGAAGCAGAATTAGGTTGCTCAGTCCATCAAGTATACTTTGCTTATTGATCAAGGCTGATTAATTATTTCCTCTCAACCCCATTCTCCTGCCTTCTCCTTGTGACCTTTGACACCCTTGCTAATTAGGAGCCTATCAACTTCCGCTTTAAATAAACTCAATGACCTGGCCTCCACATCTGTGGCAATGAATTACACAGATTCGTCACCTTCTGATTAAAGAAATTTCCCCTCATCTTTGTTGTAAAGGGGCTTCCTTCTTTTCAGAGGGTGTGCCCTCTGGTCTTAGACTCTGCTACTATTAGAAACATACTCTCAATGTCCACTAGGCCGCTCAATGGACTGACTAGATGACTCCTGCACAATACCTGTATGGACTTGGTGGACCAAATGAACTCCATCCATGTTAGTGTAATAACACTAAGTCTGAGAGCTGCAAAAACCGATGTTCTTTGGCTGCTTGCTTAAGTGTTCAGAATTTTGCTGTTTCGTTGCCAGAACAGATAGCCAACAGTGTGTTTTTGCTTCCTTATGGTTGCCTGGTGCATATTTTACAGGAGGAAATGTGTTCTTCGCTGTTTGCTTTATACGCCTTTGTATTGGATGGATCAGCTTCAAAGGATCAACCTCCATGCGATGTGACAGGAGGAAAAGTCTATAAATTGTGCCTGCATCAGGTAAGGTGGTCAAAATCACTCCGTTAGTCATTGAAATCTTATTATCATACCTTTTATAAATACCTTCTTTTGCTTAAACTCTTCCTGCCCTACAGGAAATTTACTGAAGTATTTGTGTGGTGCTATTTATAAAGTAGAACATCTCAAGAGCATTCTGCAGGTGCTGCAATGTATTCCTTTAAACCTTGATTAATGGAGTCAATTTCACTGACTCTACAACTCATATTCTCATGATTTATTAATTGATTTGCACTGTTTGCCTTCTTTTGCATATTGTTTGTTTGTCAGTCTTTGTAGTTTTGCTTTGTGTTTTGTTGGTCTACTGTGAATGCATGCAAGAAAATGTATCTTGGGCTACATCCACACTAGACCGGATAAATCCGTAACCAGAGCTTTTTCTCTTCGTTTTGACCCTCCGTCCACACTGAAATGGCATTTTCCTCCCCCGAAAATGGAGCTTTTCTAAAACGCTCTCCAGAGTGTGTAAACTTGAAAACGCCGCTTGGGCAAGAGTAGTGTGGACAGGGTAACCGGAGATTTCTAGAACCGCTGTCATGACGTGCAGGAACAGATGGCAACATTTCATTGCTTTCCTGAACACAACCCCCCACACAACCTAACAATTTCAAAACAGACGGCAACGAGACTGAAGCCAGAAGAGTTAGAAATGTACTCACCAAATACTTTGACCCACAACTTACTGAATAAATAAGTATACTCACTTTGCTCTGTTTTCTGTCCTTGCACGTATGAAGATCGTTTACCTATTTATGCAAGTACTTCTCTGACAATAGATGTGTAACAGCCTGCTGTATCTTGTATTTGCATACAATGTTAACACTGATGCAGACATGTTTTATACATTTAACAAGGTGCTTTATTAATTCAATAGAGTTAGTCAGTTTTTCAATGTTCGTCATCAGCCAAATCATACTGTCCATGAACTCCCTGTCATTGCCTCCATATGCTCCAGTATTTGTTTTTTTTTAGTTTTAAGTCCTCATGCGCGAGAGCCAACAGCTGTCTGTCGTTTGGCAATTTCCTTTTTACATTTTTCTAGTGTGTAACTGCACAAACGTGCAATTTCACAGCGAGATTCGACACCAAACATGTCACTTGTTTTCTGTAGATGTGTCCTGTGCATGCCCAGTAGGAGGAGATCCGCCCAAATACCCGTTTTAATGTGGACGGAGGTATTCTCAAAAACGCTTGCTGTGCACACCTATCTTTTTTATGCGAAACTGGCGTTTTCAAAATGATCCAGTCTAGTGTGGACATAGCCTTGGGTAGAATATGGTCATCTTTATGTAGTTTGTGAGTGAGGAGTGAGGGTCTCTGTCAGTCAGAGTTGACCAAGGATATTGCGTTTTAGCTGTCTAGATGTGCAAGCCCGGGCAGTACGATATGGAGAGCACGCTGTTGCCCATGTAGCAAGCTCCCACTCTCCACACAACTGGTGAACCTAAAGGAACGGCAGAGACCGATACAGTTTGGTACTAGCAGCATTGCAAGAGTTGCTTGCCAGCATTTCACTCAATGTAGGATTGCCTTAGGGACTGCTGCTCAGTATTTTTTCCTCTGGGTTTATTACCAAAGCCTTCCCTGAGAGTGGGTATAGCCGCTAAGGCAGCGGAGGTTTGAGATCAGTGTTTTCCTTCTTCTAGGTGAGCTGCCAATCACAGCTGATGAACCTCATAGTGACTGGTTTTAAGGAGCCAGTAACCTGCCTTTTCCCTTTCTCCTGTTGGTAGAAATGGTTCTGCCAGGCTTAGTAGCTAAGCCATGCATGAAGACCAAGAGCTGGACTTTGTTGTCAGAGGCTATTTGAGGTGCACACCATTGGGAGCATTCAATAGGTAGAGGGAGCTTGTCCCCATTATCACTCCCGGCTATTACAACCTTAAGGAATCATATGTACTTTTAATTTGAACTTTGGTACCTTGGATAATTGTAGACCTCAGGATAATTAAGTATGTATATGATTGAGGCCATGGAGGAATTTGAAAATTATATTGTAAATTTTAAAATTCTGTACTTCTCATTTGAGGTCTATCCAGGTCTGCAAGTTAAAGGGTAGAAGGTGAATGGTGTGGTGTAAATTAGAATTTGAGTTGCTGATTCAGGGAGCATACAATGAGGGTTGCTCAGGTGTGCTTTCATATAGTTAACCTTATTAAAACAAAATGCTGGTAATAGGCAACAGATCAGGGCACATCCATGGGAAGAGGAATGGAGGTCTGAAAACAAAATTTTTCATCAAAGACTCTTTGTATGAAGAGTCCTGACCTGCTGAGTACTTCCAGCATTTTCTGTTTTTATTTTAGATTTCTGGCATCTGCAGTGTTTTTCATTTTCACTTGCACTGAATGCTCATATCTAAAGTTGGTGAGGGTTTGAATAGCAGAGAGGCGGTTGCAAGAGCATGGCTGGATCATAAACCGAAGACAGAAAACGATGATCTTGGTGATGAAAGCTGTGTTTATTTGGGGTCAGTTTATGAATGGCTTCCTCAGCTGCTGTCTGATTCCTGTGAGAGGAATGTAATTTGTGGCAGAAATTTTGTCTCTTCTCATAGTAGTTGTTGGATAAGCAGAAAGACAGTTAGAGACAGAAAGACAGAGACTTGGTGAGACATACCTCCTGCCATCAGTGTGTGTGCATATTTGTGCTGTATTTTCAAATACTGTTGCCAAAAGGTAATACATGGTGGGAGAATCAAGCACAAGGATCGATTCTTGGGGGTTGCCCGGAGGCATTTGTGAGCATGGAAAGAGAAGCCATTGCGAGTGACTCATAGGTAAAAGTGGAATTGGGTACGTTTGGTCCCACTTGGCTCAATAATATTGGAGCATTGCAGAAAAGTGGAGGATGTGGTTAATCTCATCAGATGTTGTTCAGGAATGTTGTGGGATATATTTCCACCTATATAATGGCTTTGGTAAGATTTGTTTTGCAATTGTGGCATTTTGCTGTCATAGTACTTTACATTGAAGCCACCACATCAAATTAATTAGATTGCTTTTTAAAAGAAATATTCTACAATATGCATAGAGGTCAGATAGAATGCCTATATAATAGCTTTATAAAGCTATCTCTATAAAAACACTTAATTTAGAGTATTATGTGCACTTTTGGACAGGCAGTTCTGAAAAAAAAATTGAGCTTCAGAATGTGTTTTGAGTAATTTAATTGGATATTACCAGAGAAAGTGTAAACTCAAACCAAATCTTGAAGCAATTTTACCTCACTACCAGGCAATATCTTGCAGGAAACTCACACATAATGCTGATGGAATTCACCAGGCCAGGCAGCATCTATGGAAAACAGTGAACAGTCAATGTTTTGGGCCAAGACCAGCATTTTGTGTGTGTTGCTTGGATTTCTAGCATCTGCAGATTTTCTCTTGTTTGAGTATCTTTCAGGAGGATATTTATAAACATATTCAGAATAAATAAAGGTTGAGAGGTGGTTGTTAGCAGCAAATGGAATTTACTCTCCTATAGATCTACTATCAAAAAGTAGAGAGGGTAGGATTGAGAGAATATAATTAAAACATTAAATACAAGAAATATGGTATAGAGGTTAAAAGACTATGTACTACACGTGGCTGCTAAATTCCAGAGTTAGAAAGAAAAGCTGCCTCAGCTTTCAAGGGTTACGTTTGCTAGGCAGATGGAAGTAAAGTATATGAGGGATTTGAATTTGTAAATATGGAGGGTAAATACTGATCAAGAGTAATGTCAATACCTTGAAACTGCTATTTTATCCTGATTACCAAAATCTTAAATATGCCAGATAATGCCAGGCTACTAGGTTTTCCAGGCTTTTAGATGTTATTCTTATTAATGCCTAAATGCACTTTCATTTCACTTTGTTTTTACATGTAATGTCGTGGTACAATTAATTTTATGATGAACCTGAAGTGTTTAAATAGAACAGTAAATATACAGTACTCTGGATCCCAGCACCAGCCGCAAACGTACCCACATTCCTGATCCCTGGTGTTGCAAGCTACAGCGCTGGCCACTCAACCAGCCACAGTCTGAACGCCGGCCCTGCATCTGACCATCTGTTCTGGCTGTGCACCCCACTTGCACTGTGAATTCCCTGGCTTAAATTCTGGACTAATGAGTGAGCCAGATGCCTGACCTTCAGAATTTCCACTGAATTATTAAAGTTTTACTGATTGTGAACAGCTCGAACTGGAAGGACATTCTTGCTATTGAGGGAGTGCAGCGTAGGTTCACGAGGTTAATTCCCGGGATAGCGGGACTTTGTTATGTTGGAAGACTGGAGCGACTGGGCTTGTATACACTGGAATTTAGGAAGATGAGAGGGGATTTGATTGAAACATATAAGATTATTAAGGGATTGGACACGCTAGAGGCAGGAAACATGTTCCCGATGTTAGGGGAGTCCAGAACCAGAGGCCACAGTTTAAGAATAAGGGGTAGGCCATTTAGAACTGAGTTCAGGAAAAACTTTTTCACCCAGAGAGTTGTGGATCTGTGGAATGCTCAGCCTCAGAAGGCAGTGGAGGCAAGTTCTCTGGATGCTTTCAAGAAAGAGTTAGATAGAACTCTTAAAGATAGCAGAGTCAAGGGATATGGGGAGAAGGCAGGAATGGGGTACTGATTGTGGACGATCAGCCATGATCACATTGAATGGCGGTGCTGGCTCGAAGGGCTGAATGGCCTACTCCTGCACCTATTGTCTATTGTTTATTGAACTGCTTTCAATCAGGAAAAATGACAGCAGTATTGGACTAGTAGTGCATTATGGGGATTACAGGATTCTGTAGGCATACATTATCTTTTTGTTGTATTTTAAAGTCTTGCTACCTTTCAGTATAAATATGCCAGTTAATATGCTTTCATACTTCTGCCAGTTCTAGCTTTATTTATTTAGTTTGAGCAGATAGGACTTTTTACTTTTGTCCAACCTATCTCCCCAGCTGAAATGAATCATCTCTACGTAGTATCAGGAAGGCATGGGATTTGATTTGAGAAATATATAAATTAGTCCATACCATGTCAAAGTATGGCATAGCGGCTACATTTTTCAATTGTTGATGCTGTTATCCCATATGTGGATGTAAAGGAGAATGATTCTGGCTGAGCTCTTCCTTCGGTTGTGATGGTTGTTAATGTAAGCAAAGCATTTCACTGTGCATTAAGTGGCCACTTCATTAGATACCTCCTGTATAAGGTGGTCATCTGCTGCTGTAGCCCATACACTTCTACGTTCGGCATGTTGTGCGCTAGAGATGCTCTTCTGCACACCACTGTTGCAACGCATGGTTCTTTGATTTACTGTCACCATCCTGTTAGCTTGAACCAGTCTGGCCATTCTCCTCGTTGTTTCTCATTAACAAAGCATTTTTGTCCACAGAATTGCTGCTCACTGGATGTTTTTGTTTATCACACCATTCTTTCTAAGCTCTAGAGACTGTTGCATGTGAAAATCCCAGGAGATCTGCCTTTTCCGAGATACTCAAATCAGTCTGGCAGTAACAATCAATCCACGGTCAAAGTCACTTAGATAATATTTCTCCTCCATTCTGATGTTTCGTCTGAATAACAACTAAACCTCTTGACCACGTCTGTGCTTTTATGTATTGAGTTGCTGCTGCCACACTCTGGGTTGATTAGATATTTGTATTAATGAGCAGGCATACTGGTGCAACTAATAAAATAGCTACTGAGTAGATGTATCAATGTACATGTGATGAATCTGAAGCTAAATACTGTTTTCAGCTTGTGCACTTCACTGTAAAAAGCATCTAGTTTCCAGTAGATGTTGTTGAATGTCATGGATTGGACTTGAAAAATAATTTCACAATTAAGCACAGTTGGTCTTCATCTTCATAGATCAGTTTCATTTAAGAGTTTCCATTGACGGAGGAAAAAAAGCCTTAGATAAGTTGTTACCTAAATATCAAGCCAGATTTAACTGTTCTCTGCAATATTCTTACATACTGTTCTGGAAATTAATATTGGACGTAAGTGGGAAGTAATGTTTCCTTGTAAGTTTCTGTGGGAATTTATTTTCATGAAAAGACCTTCATTTGTTTCTTCCTTCAATTATAAGTATAAAATGTAAAAAATGTGCATTGTAGTATTGAATTGATGTAAAATCACAATGGCTTCTTTGAAAATCATGTACAATACTGAGAATAATGATATGCATGTTTAATAAAAAGTGATGTCACTCTCTGATGAGGAAAAACTTCTTCACACAGAGAGTGGTGAATCTGTGGAATTCTCTGCCACAGGAAACAGTTGAGGCCGGTTCATTGGCAATACTTAAGAGGAAGTTAGATATGGCCCTTGTGGCTAAAGGGATCAGGGGGTATGGAGAGAAAGCAGGTACAGGGTTCTGAGTTGGATGATCAGCCATG
Source organism: Hemitrygon akajei (assembly GCF_048418815.1). Classification (NCBI taxonomy): domain Eukaryota; kingdom Metazoa; phylum Chordata; class Chondrichthyes; order Myliobatiformes; family Dasyatidae; genus Hemitrygon; species Hemitrygon akajei. The sequence goes on along the minus strand of NC_133138.1, from coordinate 24,122,534 downwards.
ATCATACTGAATGGCGGTGCAGGCTCGAAGGGCCGAATGGCCTACTCCTGCACCTACTTTCTATGTTTTCTATGTTTCTATGTTTCTGAGCACAAATGATTGAGGATATCTAATCCCAGCCGCTTGTGCAGAAATGTGTTTAGGAATTAAAAATGGGGTAGTAATGGAAAATTACAGGTTCTGTTGCAGTTTTAATGTGTGTGTTGTTTTAATATATGGAACAATTGGCTTGTTCTCTGAAATTTGACAATTTCCTACTCTTTGGCCAATTCAGAATATTTTCGCCAATCACCTTTCCAGCTCTTAGCTTCATCCCACCCCCTCTGGTCTTCTCCTATCATTTCGCATTTCCCCCTCCCCTCACTACTTTCAAATCTCTTACTGTCTTTCCTTTCAGTTAGTCCTGACGAAGGGTCTCGGCCCGAAACGTCGACAGCGCTTCTCCCGATAGATGCTGCCTGGCCTGCTGTGTTCCACCAGCATTTTGTGTGTGTTGTTGTTTGAATTTCCAGCATCTGCAGATTTCCTCGTGTTTGCTCAGAATATTTTTGTTACTGAGAGATCAGAAAGACTAGACGAGGAAGTGGATCTAGATGTCATTGTACTAGATGTCATAAAACTGACAGCTGTGTTGTTATTGACTTATGTACTGTGATACAGTGGAAAGGATTTGCCATCCAGGTAGATCATAAGAGCATTGAGGTATTGCAAAGGAAAAAGCAATACAGAATGTAGAATATAATGTTAGTTACAGGGAAAGTGCAGTACATAAAAACATAGAAATGTTGTGCTGACCATGTAACCTACTCTAGAAACTGCCTAGAATTTCCCTACTGCATCGCCCTCTATTTTTCTAAGCTTCATGTACCTAAGAGTCTCTTAAAAGACCATTTTGTATCTGCCTCTACCACCTTCACTGGCAGTGCATTCCATGCACCCACCACTCTCTGTGTGAAAAACGTGCCTCTGACATCCCCTTGTACCTACCTTCAAGCACCTTAAAACTATGCCCCCTCATGTTAGCCATTTCAGCCCTGGGAAAAAGCCTCTGGCTATCCACATCATCAATGTCTTTCGTCATCTGATACACCTGTTTTAGGTTACCACTCATCCCCTGTCGCTCCAAGGAGAAAAAGCCAAGTTCACTCAACCTATTCTCATAAGGCATGCTCTCCAATCCAGGTAACATCTTTGTAAATCTCCTCTGCACTCTCTCTGCAATATCCACATCCTTCCTGTAATGAGGTGATCAGAAATGAACACAGTACTCCAAGTGGGGTCTAACCAAGGTCTCGTATAGCTGTAAGATTACCTCATGGTTCTTGAACTCAATCCCACGGTTGATGAAGTACAAACACACCATACACCTTCTTAACAACCTGTGTAGCAGCTTTGAGTGTCCTATGGACATAGACCCCAAGATCTCTCTGATCCTCCACACTGCCAAGAGTTTTAACATTGATATTGTATTCTTTCTTCGTTTAATCTACTGAAGTGAACCACTTCACACTTATCTGGGTTGAACGCTGTCTGCCACTTCTCAGCCCAATTCTGCATACTATCAACGTCATGCTTTAACCTCTGATAACTCTCCAGACTATCCACAACACCCACAACGTTTCTGTCATCAGCAAACTTATTAACCCACCCTTCTACTTCCTCATCCAGGTCATTTATAAAAATCACAAAGAGGAGGGGTCCCAGAAAAGATCCCTGTGAACACCAGTAGTCATCGTCCTCGATGCAGAATATGAACCATCTGCAACCACCCTTTGTCTTCTGTGGGCAAGCCAATTCTGGATCCACAGACCAAGGTCTCCTTGGACCCCATGCCTTATTACTTTCTCAATGAGCCTCATAAGGGGAACCCTATCAAATGACTTACTGAAATCCATATACACTACGTCCACTGCTCTACCTTCATCAATATGTTTTGTTACTTCATCAAAGTCAGGTTTGTAAGGCATGACCTGGCCTTGACAAAGCAACGATGACTATCCCTAATCAGATTATGTCTCTCCAAATGCTCATGAATCTTGCCTCTCAGGATCTTCTCCACTAACTTGACCACTACTGAAGTAATACTCACTGGTCTATAATTTCCTGGGTTATCTCTACTCCCCTTCTTGACCAAGGGAACAACATTTGCTATCTTCCAATCCTCTGGTACTTCTGTCCCTATTGATGATGCAAAGATCATCGCCAGAGGCTCAGCAAACACCTCTCTCGCTTCCCACAGTAGCCTGGGGTATAACTCATCTGGTCCCAGTGACTTATCTAACTTAATACCTTTCAAAAGCTCCAACACATCATCTTTCTTAATGTCTATACACTCAAGTGTTTCAGGCTGCTGTAACGCATCCCCACAATTGCCAAGGCCCTTTTCACTGATAAATACTGAAGCAAAGTAATCATTAAGTATTCCACTGTCTCACACAGCTCATCTTCTTGCTCTTCACATTTTTGTAGAATGCCTTGTGGTTTTCCTTAATCCTGCTTACCAAGGCCTTCTCATGGCCCATTTCAGCTCTCCTAATTTCGTTCTTGAGCTCCTTCTTGGCACCCTTGTAATTTTCTAGAGTTCTAACAGTACCTAGTTTCTTGAACCTTTCAAAAGCTTTTCTTCTTAACTAGATTTTCTAATCCTTTCTACATCATGGTTCTTTTACCCTACTACCATCCTTTCCCTGCCTCAATGGAACATATTTATGCTCAAGACGTACAAAAAGGCTGGATGAACTCAGCAGGTCGGGCAGCATCCGTTGAAGGAAGCAGTCAACGTTTCGGGCCAAGACCCTTCATCAGGACTAAAGAAGGAGGGGGCAGGGGCCCTATAAAGAAGGTGGGGGGAGGGTGAAAAATCAATCAGAGAAAAGATCAAGAGGTGGGGGAGGGGAAGCAGGGAGGGGATAGGCAGGAGAGGTGAAGAAGGAATCTAAGGGGAAAGCACTATGGGTAGTAGAAGAAGGCAGAGTCATGAGAGGTGATAGGCAGCTAGAAGAGGAGACAGAGTGAAAGTGGGATGGGGGAAGGGGGAGGGAGGGAATTACCGGAAATTGGAGAATTCGATGTTCATACCAAAAGGCTGGAGACTACCCAGATGGTATATGAGATGTTGTTCCTCCAACCGAAGTTTGGCCTCATCATGGCAGTAGAGGAGGCCATGTATGGACATATCCTATTAATGCTGATGTTCCGTGGACGTGTGCCACATTTCTGCTGTGCATTTCCTTGAGGACGTCTGCTCCCAATTTATGTTCCCAAGCTCCTGCCTAATAGCATCATATTTCTCCCTACCCCAATTAGATGTTTTCCCAAATTGTCTGGTCCTATCCCTCTCCAGTGCTATGGTAAAGGAGATAGAGTTGTGATCACTATCTCCAAAATGCTCTCCCAATGAGAGATCTAACACCTGACCAGGTTTATTTCCCACTGCCAGATCAAGTACAGCATCTTCTCTAGTTGGCTTATCTACAAACGTTTGTACATATGGCATCAAGAAACCTTCCTGAACACCTAACAAACTCTACCCCATCTAAACCCCTTGCACTAAGGCGATGCCAGTCAATATTAGGAAAGTTAAAATCCCCCATCACAACAACCCTATTATTATTGCACCATTCCAGAATCTGCCTCCTATCTGCTCCTCGATGTCTCTGTTGCTATTCGGGGGGTCGATTTAAAAAAAAAAACACCCAGTAGAGTTATAGAGCCTGTTTCCTGTTTCTGACTTCCACCCACAATGACAATAGCCAATCCCTCCATGACTTCCTCCTTTTCTGCAGCCGTGATACTATCCTGATTACAGACAGACAAATTTGGGTCAAGGGCCATGATGAGGTAGATTGAGATATCAAGTTTCATTTTCATCATATAGGAGGTCCATTTAAGCTGTCCTTGAGCTTGGTGATATGTGTTTTCAAGCTTTGGTATCTTCTGCCCAATGGAATAGGAGAGAGTGTCTAGTTTTTGTGATAAACTGGGCTTCTTGGGGTACAAGCCTGGAGAAGTGAGTACCTAAGGACTTTAGCATTTTCAGAGGTGGTAAATAGCGAGGCCTGAATGAACATAGACCAAGCCATTAAAAGAGGTAAGAGAGGAAAGTTCAGAAGTTCCAACATAACTTTACAGTCCTCCCTGGCCACAGAAGTGGTGTCACAGAATTACTAACATTCTACAGTTAAGTTAGAAAGGCAGAAATGATAAACTAAATAAGTCTGAGCCGTTAAGTTTTAACGTAATGGTGTAAAGGGAGGCGGGGTGAAAATGCATCTCTACCATCGAGGTGTAAGACACTCCCTCCCTTGACTAGCCTGCCAGTCACCTTTGGGCAAGATTATAGCACCTGCTTAGCACCCTCCCCCCACCAGATCAGAGTCACTGGAAGCCATAGGAGCTGGTGGTGGATGGTCATATGAGCAGCTGGTGCATATCACAAGCTTGGTTATGTGACCACTGATGCTGGGCAGACAATCTCTGAGAGTATAAATAATGTCTGGGATCACATCTTATAAAGACACTGCCCAGAAGAAGGCATTGGCAAACCACATTTGTCGAAAATTTTTCCAAGAACAATCATGGGCATGAGACTATGATCACCGATGTCATATGACATGGCACTTAATGATGATGATGAATGGTGTAAATTATTGGGATCAATTCTGAGAGACATTATAAACTTAGCACAAACTGTGGACAGTTCAGTCCTGGTAAAACGTCTCAGCCCAAAATGTCAACTCTTTCTTCGACTCCATAGGTGCTTACTGACCTGTTGAGTTTCTTCAGCAGTTCTTGTGTGTGTTAATCGATACAGGAAAGGTCATATCTGAATAGTAGTTTTCTTTTTTAAGGAAGTCTCAAGGAGGTATGATAAGACAGTACATTTGAGGTAGTTTATCTGAATTTTAGTCAGACTTTTAACAAATTCCTGCGGGGTAGGCAGATCAAGATGAGAAGATCATTTAAATTCGCGGGAGAGTGATAAATCGGGGTCAAAGGTTGAATTGTTGGAATCAATTGTTAAAGAATGAGGTTATGGAGTACTTGGTGACACAGAACAATATGGGACGAAGTCAGTATGATTTCCTTGAGAGTAAATCTTGCCTGACAAACCTGTTGGAATTCTTTGAGGAGATTACAAGTAGGATAGATAGGGGATGTGGTGGATGTTGTATATTTGGATTTTCAGAAGGCCTTTGACAAGGTGCCACACATGAAGCTGTTTACCAAGTTAAGAGCCCATGGTATTACACGAAAATTACTGGCATAGTTAGAGCACTGGCTGACTGGTAGGAAGTAGTAAGTGGGTATAAAAGGACCCTTTTCTGGTTGGCTGCCAGTGACTAATGGTGTTCTGCAGGGGTTGGTGTTGGGACTGCTTTTTTTAATGCTGTTCCAACAGTGATTTAGATGATGATGTAGATGGCTTTGTTGCCAAGGTTGCAGATGATACGAAGATTGGTGGAGGGGCAGGTATTGTTGCGGAGACAGAAAATCTGCAGAATGACTTAGACAGATTAGGAGAATGGGCAAGAAAGAGGCAAATGAAATGCAATGCTGGAAAATGCATGGTCATGCACTTTGGTAGAAGAAATAAATGTACAGATTATTTTCTAAATGAGGAGAAAATCCAAAAATCTGAGATGCCAAGAAACTTGGGAGTCCTTGCGCAGGACACTCTAATGGTTAACTTGCAGGTTGAGTCGGTGGTGAGAAAGGCAAATGCAATGTTAGCATTCATTTCAAGAGGTCTAGAATACAAGAGCAGGGGTGTGATGCTGAGGCTTTATAAGGCACTGGTGAGGCCTCACCATGAGTATTGTGAACAGTTTTGGGCTCCTCATCTAAGAAAAAATGTGCTGGTGTAGCGATGTGCTACACACAGCGCTGAAATAACGACACGCAGTCGATAAGTCGTTTCAAGACTAGTTTATTCAAGCTTCGCTGCGCTGGCATTTAATCCCTAGCGCCCGCCCTCTCTGGGCAGAAAATGACATCAGAGGTGCATTACCAAAGTCTCCCCACGTGTGCTGGCTATTTGTGAGCCGGTTTGCCTGTGCAGTAAGTGGGTCGCCACATAACCCCACCCCCCCCCCCCCCCCCAGAACCAGCGATACACCCCCCAATGTCCACAGTCTGGATCAGCCTCTGTTTGGTAGGTCTGCCTCTGTGCCGTGGTGCCTGAACCTTGACTGGCTGCGCCAAGTCCACATGGGCTGGTTTGAGTCGGTCCACCGTGAAAACCTCCTCTCTCCCCCCAATGTCCAGAACGTACGTGGACCCGTTGTTGTTGATCACCTTGAACAGCCCCTCGTACGGCCGCTGTAGTGGTGCCCGGTGTCCGCCCCTTCGTACAAACACAAACTTACAGTTCTGCAGGTCTTTGGGCATATGGGTCTGGGTCCGTCCGTGCTGTGATGTCGGTACGGGGGCCAGGTTGCCGAGCCTTTTGCGTAGTCTGTCCAGGACTGCTGCGGGTTCTTCCTCTTGCCCCCTTGGGGCTGGTATGAACTCTCCTGGGACGGCCAGGGGTGCGCCGTACACCAACTTGGCCGACGAGGCGTGCAGATCCTCTTTGGGCGCTGTATGAATTCCAAGCAGGACCCAGGGAAGCTCGTCCACCCAGTTAGGTCCTCTCAGGCGGTCCACGAGAGCCGACTTCAAGTGTCGGTGGAAGCACTCCACCAGTCCGTTTGACTGTGGATGGTAGGTAGTTGTGTGGTGTAGCTATGTTCCCAACAGGCTGGCCACAGCCGACCACAGACTGGAGGTGAACTGGGCGCCTCTGTCGGAGGTAATGTGGGCCAGTACCCCGAAGCTTGCTATCCAGGTTGCAATCAGTGCTCGGGCGCAGGAATCGGCAGATGTTTCGGTGAGCAGGACCGCCTCTGGCCACCTCGTGAACCGGTCTACCATAGTTAGGAGGTACCGCGCTCCTTGGGACACTGGTAGGGGGCCCACGATATCCACATGAATGTGGTCGAACCGCCGGTGGGTGGGTTCGAACTGCTGCAGCGGGGCCTTAGTGTGCCGCTGCACCTTGGCTGTTTGGCACTGCGCGCACATTCTGGCCCATTCACTGACCTGCTTGCGAAGTCCGTGCCACGCGAACTTGCTGGAGACCAGCCGGACGGTTGTCCTGATAGATGGGTGCGCCAAACCGTGTATGGAGTCGAAAACTCGCCGCCTCCAGGCTGCTGGGACGATGGAACGAAGTTGGCCGGTAGCCACGTTGCACAGGAGGGTCCTATCACCTGGGCCTACGAGAAAGTCCTACAGCTGCAAACCCGAGACTGCGGTCCTGTAGCTGGGCATTTCGTCGTCTGCCTGCTGCGCCTCCGCCAGTGCTGCATAGTCCACCCCCAGGGACAGGGCCTGGACAGCTGGTCTGGAGAGTGCGTCCACCACAACGTTGTCCTTTCCTGAGACATGCTGGATGTCCGTCGTGTACTCGGAGATGTAGGACAGATGTCGCTGCTGGTGATCCGACCAGGGATCGGACACCTTCGTGAACGTGAAGGTCAACGGTTTGTGGTCCGTGAATGCGGTGAACGGCCTGCCTTCTAAGAAGTACCTGAAGTGCCGGATTGCCAGATACAGTGCAAGCAGCTCCCGGTCGAAAGCACTGTACTTGAGTTCGGGTGGTCGTAGCTGCTTGCTGAAGAATGCCAGGGGTTGCCAGCACCCCTTGATGAGCTGCTCCAGCACCCCACCGACTGCTGTGTTGGATACGTCCACTGTGAACGCAGTCGGAACGTCCGTTCTGGGGTGCACCAGCATTGCGGCATCTGCCAAGGCTTCCTTGGCTTTAAAGAAAGTGGTCGCGGCCTCCTCGTCCTGAGTAATGTCCTTGCCTTTATCCGACATCAGGGTGTACAAAGGGCACATGATACGGGCTGCTGAGGGGAGGAAATGGTGGTAGAATTTCACCATACCAACGAACACCTGCAGGCGTTTGACCGTGTTGGGCCGGGCAAAGTGGCGGATCGCGTCTACCTTGGCGGGCAGAGGTGTTGCCCCGTCTTTGGTAATCCTGTGGCCCAGGAAGTCGATGGTATCGAGATCGAACTGGCATTTGGCCGGGTTGATCGTGAAGCTGAAATCACTGAGGCGGGAGTAGAGCTGGCGGAGGTGGGACAGATGCTCCTGACGACAACTGCTGGCTATAAGGATGTTGTCCAAATAGATGAACGCAAAGTCCAGGTCGCGTCCCACCGTATCCATTAGCTGCTGGAACGTCTGTGTGGCATTCTTCAGGTTGAACAGCATTCGGAGGAACTCGAACAGGCCGAACGGGGTGATGAGTGCTGTTTTGGGGATGTCTTCAGGGTGCACCGGGATTTGATGGTATCCCTGGACGAGGTCTACTTTGGAAAAGATTGTTGCCCCGTGCAGGTTTGCTGCAAAGTCCTGTATGTGCGGCACGTGGTAGCGGTCTGGAGTGGTAGCCTTGTTCAGTCTGCGGTAGTCGCCACATGGTCTCCAACCCCCGGCTGCTTTGGGCACCATGTGCAGTGGGGAGGCCCATGGGCTGTCGGACCTCCGTACGATCCCCAATTCGTCCATCCTCTTGAACTCCTCCTTCGCTAGGCGGAGCTTTTCCGGGGGGGGGGGGAGCCTTCGTGTGCGGGTGTGGAGAGGTGGTCCCTGGGTCGGGATGTGGTGCTGTACCCCATGTCTGGGCATGGCTGCCATGCTGCGGTGCCAGAATCGATGGCAAGTCTGCCAGGATTCTGGTGAATTTGTTGTCCGACAGCATGATGGAGTCCAGGTGTGGGGCCGGCAACTTGGCTTCATCCAGGGAGAACGTCTGGAAAGTCTCGGCATGTACCAGTCTTTTCCCTTGCAAGTCGACCAGCAGGCTGTGAGCTCGCAAGAAGTCCGCCCCCAGGAGTGGTTGGGCCACCGCAGCCGGTGTGAAGTCCCACATGAACTGGCTGGCACCAAACTGTAGCTGCACTGTGCGGGTGCTGTAGGTCCATATCGTGCTGCCGTTTGCGGCCCTCAGGGTGGGTCCTGGCTTCCTGTTGTGGGTGCCGTACCCCGTCGGGGGCAAGATGCTGATCTCCGCTCTGGTGTCAACCAAGAAGCGGCGTCCCAACTGTTTATTCCAGACGTACAAGAGGCTGTCCTGGTGGCCAGCCGCCATAGTCATTAGCGGCAGCTGGCCCTGGCCCTCGCAGGGTGGGTGACAGCGGCGGGCTTTTGTGCCCCACTGCTGGTGGTAGAAACACCACTGTTCACTGGCCTCCTCACTCCTGCCTCTGTGTTGTGTGTGCCCCCCTGCCGGGCCTGGTCTGGTCTGCTGTTGGGCACGTGGCCTGGTAATCTGACCGACAGATGCCATGCTCTCCCTCTTGGCTTTCCACAGCACGTCTGCCCGGGCCGCCACCTTCCGGGGGTCGCTGAAATCTGCGTCGGCCAGCAGCAGATGTATGTCCTCGGGCAGTTGCTCTAGGAACGCTTGCTCGAACATGAGGCAGGGCTTGTGTCCGTCAGCCAGGGACAGCATCTCGTTCAACAATGCTGATGGGAGTCTGTCTCCCAAACCATCCAGGTGAAGCAGGCGGGCACCCCGCTCACGCGGTGAGAGGCCAAAGGTCCCAATGAGCAGCGCTTTGAATGCTTTATATTTGCCTTCTTCCGGGGGCGACTGTATGAAATCAGCAACCTGGGTGGCCATCTCCTGATCAAGGGCGCTCACCACGTGGTAGTAACGCGTGGAATCAGAGGATATCTACCGAATCTGGAACTGGGCTTCTGCTTGGCTAAACCACACACTTGGTCGCAGCGTCCAGAAAGTTGGCAGTTTTAGTGAAACTGCGTGAACAGATGAAGAGTCGGTCATCTTTGGTCCAAATCCCGTTTGGACCGTCGGGGTCAGCAATGTATCGATGTGCTACACACAGCGCTGAAATAACGACACGCAGTCGGTAAGTCGTTTCAAGACTAGTTTATTCAAACTTCGCGGCACTGGCATTTAATCCCTAGCGCCCGCCCTCTCCGGGTGGAAAATGACGTCAGAGGTGCATTACCAAAGTCTCCCCCCGCACGCTGGCTATTTGTGAGCCGGTTCGCCTGCGCAGAAAGTGGGTCGCCACACTGGCATTGGAAAGGGTTCAGAGGAGGTTCACAAGGATGATTCCAGGAATGAAGGGGTTATCATATGAGGAGTGCCTCCCATTCCATGATCCTCTCCCTTCCCGAGCTCTCTATTCCTTTTGCCAATCACCTTTCCAGCTCTTAGTTTCATCCCATCCCCTCCGGTCGTCTATCATTTTGTATTTCCCCCTCCCCTCCTACTTTCAAATCTCTCACTATCTTTTCTTTCAGTTAGTCCTGACGAAGGGTCTCGGCCCAAAACGCCAACAGTGCTTCTTCCTATAGATTCTGCCTGGCCTGCTGTGTTCCACCAGCATTTTGTGTGTGTTGGTTGAATTTCCAGCATCTGCAGATTTCCGCATGTTTACATTATTAGAGAAGTATTTCTTTACTACCTTGGGATAAATATATTCACAGTCCAGAAATCAGTCATGTAACCAGCATTGTATAGTGTACAAAGTGATTAAGGATAGGTTCCCTTTGATATTTTTCTTAGGTACTTTTGGCAAGTTCTTGACTGATATTAAAAGTTGGTTGAAGTTCCATTTCAAACACAATGGAAAACCTATCCCATTTAAATTGTCGGAATGTAATTCAATTCGGAAGTGGCTATGAAGGATGCTTTATTGAAAGGCATGGCAATTGCAAAGTTAGTTGTGTAGACTTTTTGTGGAACATCTGACTTTTAACTGTAGCTGATATCATTGTTAAACTGTGAGGAGGGGGAAGAATCATGAGCTGTATTAGATAGGGTGAGCTGGGGGACAGTGTGCAGGAATGAAAGAATAACTGCATCTTTTTGTGTTTTTCATGTCTGCACCATTTCTGAGAGGACGTGACTTTTTGCAAAATTCCCTGTATAATCACATATAACGATATGGGTTGGTTGATTGCCTCACTAGTGGTGTTTGTGTACCCTCAGGTAGAAAGCAGCTCAGTTTAACATCTATCAAAAGAAATGAGTTGTACTACACACCCAGCACTGCTATAATATGTCACTTTCCATGTAAGAATTCACATTCTGATGGCGAGCTTGACACTTATGACGTTTTATACAAGCACAAAATTCACAATGACAAGGTGAATGTGCCTACTGGCCCTACTGCACTTGATGTCCAGTCTAGATTAGTGCTAATACAATTTGACAAGTTGGAGTGAGTATTAAAACCGTAATATGTCCTAATGCGGCCACCTGTTTGAAACTGCTGAAATTTCCACTTTCTGATTGGCTTCTGTAATTATTAACTATGTGAATACCTGCCTATAGAAGAAACCAAATTATTCACTGATTGATATGAATTTCACTGTTCTTCAAAAAGCCCTGCAAAGTTCTGTATATCCACTTGAAGATTCTAGTGCAATATTAGTGAACCCATCTCATCACTCTCATCACCTTCCACAATAAGGTTTTCTCCTGGTGGTGCTCTGAATATACATGGGTCTACTTTGTTATTCCTCCCCATTGATGATACCTGACTTGCCAGCACTTTATGCATGATCAAGTCAAGTCTTGATGCTCAAGGTTTCCAGCATCTGCAGAATTTTTTTGCGTTTAATGAACTACTTTTTAATTGTATGCAAAAATCTTCCACTGCTGGTATTTATTGAGTATGGTTAACTGTTATTGAAAGGCAGTTGACAGGATAAGCTTTTTATTGGTTAGGTAGCAGTATTGTTAATTTCAAGGAGAAACATCATAGCTCTGGTGATCTGGGTTTAATCCAGACTTCTGGTTCCAATTTGTGGAGTTTTGTTGGTTTTCCTTTTGCCACATGGAATTCTGCTTGGTGTCCCAGTTTCTTCCTGCATCCCAAGGATAATGTGATTTGTGGTTCAAGGTTCAATTGATTACTATAAATTGGCTCTAGGACACAAGTAAGTGGTAGAATCTGAGGGAGTTGATAGCATTGTCAGGAGAATAAAATATAAACAGGTGCTTAACGTAGGTAATGTGGCTGACTATTAAAACTCCAGAGATTTAAACGCACATCTAGCAGTGCAATTCCAAGGACTGTTGTCCTTATGCCTTTTACCTGACCCCTTAAACTGAAACTTTGAATGCCATTTCAAGGGAATATAAAAATCTCATGGCACTATTTAAAGAAGAGCAGGGATGTTCTTCCTGTATTTATCAGTTAATCTGTCTTGGTGATGTGTGGTTATCCAGCATTTATTTAAAGATATAGCACTGAACAGGCCCTTCTGGACCAACGAGCCACACCACCCAACAATCCACCTATTTATCACTAGCCTAATCACAGGACAATTTACCAGTTAACCAACTGACTGGTACGTCTTTAAACTGTGGGGCGAGAAAACTAGAGCACCCAGAGGAAACCCATGTGGTCATGGGGAAAACGTACAAAACTCCTTAAAGCTGGCTCTGGAATTGAACTCCGAACTCTGGAACACCCTGAACTGTAATTGTGTTGTGCTAATGGCTAAGCTACCATTATTCTTACCATTACCAATACATCTTTAGACAGTGGGTGGAAACCCATGTGGTCATAGGGAGGACATACAAGCTCCTTACAGACAGCGCTGGAACACAACTTCAGAATGTCTCGAGCTGTAATAGTGTCGTGTTAACTGCTAAACTATGCCATTATTTTAATATGTGGAAATTAGCTGCTGGATTTCCTATCACTGCAGCAATCAATACAGTTCGGTAGTTTATCATTTAGATGCTTCAATATTGTGAAATATACTATCAATGCAAATTCCTTATAATTCCTCATTTCATATTGCTAGTTTGGCATTGCTGGCCACCATTTTCAGTAACCCTCTTAAATTTTTTAACTAGGTGGTTTGTGGATCAAAGTACCTCGTGAGAAGGGAATCTGCGCGTGATCATGTTGACTTGCTGGTTTCTTCACGCTACTGGCCACCTGTATATGTTGTTGACATGGCTCCACAAGTTGCATTAAATGCAGATGTGCGGTATTCAGAAATCACAGGGCAAATGTGGGAAAATAAGCAAGGCTGTTTCTCAGATCCATTGGAACCTCCAAAGGTTTGTACTATGTCTACCTATTATAATAACCAGAATTTGAAAGCATTGTCTGTGCATAGTTTTTTTAAACTCCTTGCACATTCCAAAACAGATTAGAACACAGGAATATAACTTACATCCCATGATTCTTAATTCAAACTTACTGTATAATTCTTATGGTATGATTTTGCCTTCAGCTTGTTTTGCTATGTATTTCTACACCTTGAAATTTTTCTAAGTCCTCCTTTTCATCTCTGCTTTTGAGCTCTGTAGAACCCCTTCACCTTACCCTTAGCTGCTGAGGGGTAGCAGGCCCTATTGCACCTTCCTCTCTATTAACCTTCTTGAAGCACATCTCTCTGATATGGCATTAACACATCTGCTTGCATTTTGAAAGGGAGGCTGCCGATTCAAATGTAAGCTCAAAGACTTGTTTGCAAAGGCGGAAGTGGCACATTTGGTAACTTAATTGGTGGCATGTTGACTTGCAGGCTGCAGCTATTCTTCTACAAACATTTGTTGGCTGTATAGCTTGGGACATACCAAAGATGAAAGGCAACATATAAATGTAGGGTACTTTTATTTCCACTCATGTTACCAATGATTACCTTTATTATCCTCTCTTTATCCAAAGCAAAATCCAAAGGAGTCCTTTTCCCCTTTTATTTGAGCCAGATACTTTCATATATATATATAATAGCCAAATACATAATGTTACTGCTTTTGGAGAATGGATAACAAGCAATCTTACTGGAACTCATTGCTGAATATGTTATTACTTGTGTACAATTCTATTTCCAGTATGTTTCCTGTCCAGAGCTACTCGATCAACATTATACCATGGACATGTCTCTGTCAGAAAACAGCATCCAGCATCCTATAACCAGGTCCAGTGTCCATAGGATTGTATGCAATGATGCAGATGAGAACACAGAGAAGAATGTGATGACAAGACATCACTCTATTGGCCTTTGCGATGAACTTAAGCCATATAATGACATTCTCAAAACTATTCCAAGCAGTAAAGTGAATAATGTTCGACAAAAATCAATTACTTTTGAAAATGCAACTTACTACTATTTATACAATCGCTTGGTTGACTTCCTCACCAGCAGAGACATTGTAAACCAACAAATTAGTGAAGTCTTGCAAAGTTGCCAGCCTGGAGAGGTGGTGATTCGAGATAGTTTGTACAGACTTGGAATAGCACACCTTAACACGGAGAGCGAGACTGAAGAGCTGGCTTAACATATGTGTTTATTGAAAATAGTTAAGGCAAATGATTTGACAAGTAATGTATTTATTCGGTACTCTATTTAATTAAAATATTATGTGTTTGTGATATCTTATCCTCTTTCTGTAAACTTTTGGCTCATGGCAATAGATAGCTTTGATCTAGGTTCTTCATCAGATACCATAAAGGACTCTTGTCATCTAAATTTAGTGCTTTGATCTTCATCAGGTAAGTATTGCTACCAGTGAATGGAACTGCTGTCTTTTCAGGTTCTGAAAGCAAGCATCGGAGCTTTAAGTTAATGCAGCAGCCCCACGCTATTACATCCCTCTGTGCTCCATCAGCACACACCAGTCCCATCCTTTGAAGAGCACTGCATTTGATGTCTGTGCTATTCTCATCATTACAATCATGACTCGATTTCAAAGATAATTAATTGGCCCAAAACTGCTCTGGGACAACATTTGTATCGTTCTGCTATTCTGGCTTTCTGATCTTCTACCAATAATTTTCCTGACATGAACACTTTTGCTGGCAAGCCATGACGTTTATTGCCTATTTCTAATTCACCTTTAGAAGGCAGTGGCGAACAACCTGTTTGAACCCCTTGTAGTCCATCTGGTGAAGGTACTTCCTCAAGCTAGGCAAGTGCAGTTATTTTGCCTATTTCAAAAATCTTTGTTTCTTCATGTGGCAAAATCAGACTGCTGATATGGAGGAAGTTAGAAAATAAGATAAATGGAGTCTTCACATTTTGAATATAGCATCATTCATGTATTAATGTGCAGCCCTGTAGCTTCCCTGCTGATTCTTACTCCTAAATATACCTCCACATTCTATATTTAATGTCTATGAAAACAATGCAACAGCCATGGTGATTGCCTCCATGTTTTCTCATCCTCCTTCCCTTTCTATTGTCCACTCTCTTCTAAGATTCCTTCTTCAGCCTTTTACCACTTATCACCTCCTAGCTTCTCTCTTCATTCTCCTCTCCCATCCACCCTCGTTCCCCCTCACCTGGCTTCACCTATCACTTTACAGCTTGTACTCCTTCACTCCACCTTCTTATTCTGGCTTCTTCCCCCTTCCTTTCCAGTCCCGATAAAGGATCTTGGCTGTTTATTCCCTTCCTGGGATGCTGCCTGACCTGCTGAGTTCCTCCAGCATTTTGTGTGTATTGCCAATCATTTTCAAGTTCATCTCCTAAGGTGGTTGCTTAGAGATTGATTGGTAACATCAGTGAAGACGGTTCATTCAGAATGTATGGAATAGTTTTTGATTTTACTGATTAAGCATTGATGCCACTTATACTGAAGTCAATAATGTTCAGTTTCAGGCAGGGGTTCCCGGTTTTTTTATGCCATGGACCTTTACCAAGTGCTCTGTGGACCCCAGATTGGGAACCCCTGGTTTAAGAGAAGCTTAGTGGTTTGTTTGGAATTTCTATATTCTTGAGTTCATAAATTCCGTAGTCCATATAAGATGCTGTTTGATATTCTTTAAAGCTTAACTTAATCCATGTTGCAATAGAGTATTGATTCCTCCACACATTCAAGGTTATCTCACCAAAAGAGAATATTAGAGCAGTATCAATTCCCTGCCAATGGTGTTTGATTGCATTATGTAATATAAAGCACTTATTGATAACGTGTGCGATATGTTAAAACTCAGGTAATTGGAATCCTGCAGGAGACTGCATAAAATGGATGAATGTGAAAGGAAATGTCAGTTGGTCTTCTGAGTATCTTATTTTTATGAAACTAAAAGTAAAAAAGGACTACAGCATTGAAACTGGTTTGCAAAAGCTGCATTCAACACAATCTTCATTTGAAGACTGAATTTTATGTTTAGCAGCATGTTATTTGGCATTTTCAGTTGGAGATTCAAATCTGAATCTGAGATTGTTTGATTCTTTTTCCCTTCATTGGTGCTATTTTGTTAAACGTTATCTCCTTTGTGACAAGTTCATGTTTATAAATGCCCCAAAGTGGTTCATGTTTGCAGTAACAATGAGTGGACTGGCATACTTTGAGCTCAGACATTTGGGGGTAAGGCACATGGGAGTGAAGAAATCCGTTCATGAGCTACCATAGTACAAGCTTTTTCTGGGTCTTTCCTCCTCAGCTCTTTCACTCCCTCCCTGAAAAAAATAATGTTCCCTTGCTGTGAGGAATATAAAATAATTAGTTATTCATTCTAAATATGTATTTTAAATGCACCAAGTATTCATCCCTGCTCATATCTATTGCTAGTGCTGAACAAGTACAAACACATTTACAAATATAATACTTTTATTTAAAAAAAACTTATTCCATGGTTAAAAAAACATCCAATACACATATTAAAACACAGAATTAAATTGAGCCAGCAATAAATATACAATTTGTTTTTTTATAAAGTAAATTTGTTTAATAGAATTGTTCACAGCTTCTGTATAGATAATTACCCATAGTACAACCAAGAGCATGGAGGGATTTTCTTTTGCTATATCTGTATGTTTGGAATGCAGCTGCTAATAATTTGTGATTGCTTTTAATGTGGTGTTAATAACAGAAACCTAATAGGCAGTATTAATTACTACTGACCCTGGGACAGCATTGGTCACAAGTTTGTAATCAGCTGATGCAAATATTCCTCACATGTCATAAGATAATAGAAAAGAGTGGCATCACAAAGCACTGGTTATAAAGAAGGTTTGAAACAAAATTCTGTTCTCTTGCCAACTTGTTGAATTATAATTCTGCAAGAACAACTTGCCCTTGTATGCCTTACCCAGTAAATCATTATTCACATGGGAGCCTTCAGGTGAGTTTGACACATGATTGAACTCAAGAGAACTGACAAGAACAAAGACCAATCTTGGCCCTGTAGATAATCCTTGTAAGATTGACTGAACCAGGAAAAGCAACTACATTCAAATCCCGTGTTTGGGAGGGCTGAGGTGTAACTCAGTACACAACTAAACCTTGGGACATCCTGATCCTGTTCACAATGAATTCTTAAAAAGTAAACTCTTCCTGTTCTTAAAAGAAAAACTCTGCATTTGAAAAAGTGAACTTTGAATCAAGGATACAATGAGTAAGCACTACTACTCTAACTGAGATCCCTGTTAATTTGATTCCCTTCTTCCAGTTATTTCTTCCTACTGTCCTCATCCCATAAGAAAACAAAATCACAGTTACCCAGATACTGTTCTGAATAACCCTTATCAGCCTGTATCTGACTCTGATACTTTCAGAAGCTTGAAACAAGCCAAATTAACACAAAGTTTTAAATATAATCATGTTATCAATTTCTGTATCATTGTGAATAGGTAAATGAAATGATTGTTGTCATAGAGGTCAGTGCAGAACAGCAACCCTCTCAAATCTGAAGACATGAGTAAATTTGTTATCTCTTGTACTTGAAAGAATGAATATTTGGAAATATATGAGAAATGCAAGAATCCTGGTAATGAGAGAGAACAGGCTTAAGATAATTGCCCAAAAAAAAGCACATCAAGTTATTTTCTGGAACACAAAACATAAAAGTTTTGCAAGCAGATTCAACAGCAACTTTTGGAAGGAAACAGGAAAATTGTTCAACCAAAGAATTTGGGGGGGAGGGGGTTGAGGAAAAACAGTACTGTGGAACTAATATTCAAAGATGAGCTTGTTAACCATGAAGTCACCATATCCAATGTGGCAGGTCTATCAATTACTAACAACTTCCACTGTTTCAGGTTTGTATCATTTTAGCCATTTTTATGGCATATCAAAAGTGTACGAGTAAAGATGGGGAACTCACAAACCTTTGAGAATAAAATTCAGTTTCATACTCCAGTTTTATAGTGAATGGAAGGATGTAATACACGAAGTAGGAATGTGTAAGAAGCAAAGCTTGACCATTATAGATTATTAATGTAATCTTCCTATTCAGAACTGAAATGATTCCTGTGCTGTATTTTATTTAAATGTCAAAACAATGTTGATGGAAACACAAAATAGGAGCAGGAAAAAGGTCACTTGCCAGTCCATATGATTACGGCTGATCTATCTCAATACCCTATTTGTGTTTTCTTCCTATACCATTTCATGGTATTTCATAAATGCACCACACTGAACATACTGTATATTTTTAAATTTCTCATTTCAGTCCTAAATACTTTACTCTGTAGCCTGATACTGGCCTCCCCACACAAAGGAAGCATCTTTCACGCATGAAGTTACCAGTGTTTTTAAAGATTTATTGGACACATTCCTTTAGGCTTTATGTTCCAGAAACACCCAAGATTGATGTTCAGTATTACTGATCTCAATTACATTGTATCAGGAAGCTACTGACCAAAGGGCAGAATATCTGATAAGGGGAGGGGAAATTTGTGAAGTTTCAACCATGTGGCTGTTGTACATCTTCCCAGTGCTGCTTCTATGGATAATGAGAGATTAGAAAAGAAAGGAAAATATATTTAGCATGACGGTTAACCATTAAGGAATTAAAATGCAATCTTAGATATTTACAGAACCATGGCTTTTTTTTTTAAAAGTGAAGTTTATAATTATAGAATAACCACTAAAATAATTTACTTCCAAAAGGGGCAACTACCATATTAAATAGCTTGATAATTCATGACAAGACTGTGATCACTTTGAAATTTTGTAAAGAGGATGTGGAACTCTCTCTAATCTGTGGAATCTATGCTTCTACACTCTATATTGAAATTAGATGTGGTTTTTAAATAGCCTTTAGAATGTCTATAATGAGAAATGTTACATGGCTGTCTAGATGTATTAATGACTCAAAACATAAGTTAATTAAGTTTCCTCTGTTGAAGGAAGAAATTGTGATAAGCTATTGGTCTTGTTTGAATTGTTAGAGAGAATTGCAGCAGTTTAATAGATTTTGTTACACCCCTGATAATTTAAGTGCATCTCCCATTTCCACTGCATAAATACCTAGTAGCTAATTGCAAATGCACATTACACATGATATGCTGAGTAACATAAATTAACCAACTCAATTTATCGGCCCATTTCTATAGCTGTGCATTATGCTTCAGCCTTTTCCTCCTTTGCTCATTTCATATTCCATGTGCATATAAGGTGTGCTTGGAAAATTGAAGACTTCTCTCAACAGCAATAGTTATGTTGCAATTTATATACTTTAGATTATAAATGTATTTTTGTAAAAGATAAAAGGCTGCAATTTTTTTTGGCTTACAATTGGTGAACTCATGATATTGCTTAAGCTATTTTGCACAGCCATAATGGCATAAAATCAGTATAAGATTTACAAAACATCATATCTATTTCTGAAGCATTAGGACTCATTTCCAGTAGCATAATCTTCCTGTGTCAATAAAAGCATTGTTTTGCATAAAAAATACATTTCATGCCAATAGCTGGTCAATACTAAAAGTCTTTTTTCCCCACAACTGATTCACTCTGTACCATGAACAAACATTAATTAATGGAAACACATTTATCTGGGCATCTGTAATGACATTGGTAATCACACCAATCAATTGTGCGTTATGAAATTGAGCTGAACTTTTTATTCTAAAACAAGGACCAATACCCACTTTGTTCACACTGTCTCAGACACATTTCAGTGCTCAGCATACCTACTAGACTGTAGAATCCAAAAAAAAAAATAAAAGTAGTTTGTAAGTGCTGCAGGCTGGAAAATTAAGTTCTTCATTGATGAAGCAAAGCAAGTTGAAAGCAGTTTGTGCATCAGTCTTCAGTTTGATATTCCTTCATGTATAGTGGGAGGCAACTGCAGACGTAATGACTGAAGTAAAGGCCTGAGTGGCACTGCCTCACTTGGGTTCTGCAAGGCAACCTGTAGCACCTGTTTTAACCCACAGAAGAGAAAATAGATAATTAACATTCTATAAAAGTAATTTGGATCATCCAGATAACTTGTCAATAACACATTTTGAATTATTAACTCTGCACATTTAGACTAATTAATGGCTAGATGTGGTAAATAGAGATAGTTTGAAGGCTGGAAGGTGATTTAAAAATCTGGAAGAGATGCAAGGGAATTGCAAGGTAAAGCTTTTAAAGAGTAGTGTGGCAGTGAGAGTGGGAAACAATCACTTGATTGCTTTGTAAGGGAACTTTAGAATCCAAGACCATCTACACAACCTGCCCCCATCTTAGAACATAGGATATAGGAGCAGATTCAGGCCATTTGTCCCATCAAGTCCGCTCTACCATTTCATCATGGCTGATTCATTTTTCCTCTCAGCCCCAATCTTCTGCCTTACATATACACAAAGACGGCCTCCTCAGCTGCCTGTGGCAACGGATTTAAGAGATTCACCAGTCTATGACTAAATAAATTCCTCCTCATTGCCGTCCTAAAAGGATACCCCTCTGTTCTGAGGCTGTGTCCCCTGGTCTTAGACACTCCCAACAAAGGAAACATCCTTGCCACATCCATTCTATCAAGGCCTTTCACCATTTGATAGGTTTCAATTAGGTCACCCCTCATTCTTCTGAATTCTAGTGAATACATGCCCAGAGTCATCAAATACTCTTCAAAGGGCAAGCTTTTTAATCCTGGAATCATTTTCTTGAACCTCCTTTGAACCATCTCCAGTTTCAGCACATCCTTTCTAAGTTAAGGGGCCCAAAACTGCTCACAGTGCTCCAAGTTTTCCTCATCAGTGTTTTAGAAAGACTCAACATTACATCCTTGCTTTTATATTCTAGTTCTCCTGAAATGAATGCTAACATCACACTTGCTTTCCACACCACAGACTCAACCTGCAAATTAACCTTTAGGGAAACCTGCACAAGGACGCTCAAGTCCCTTTGAATCTCAGTTCTCTGTATTTTCTCTCCATTTAGAAAATAGTCAAGCCTTTCATTTCTTTGACAAAATTGCACAACCATACACTTCCTGACACTGTATTCCATCTGTCATTCTTTGAATCCAAGTCCTTCCTTCTGTAGCCTTTCTACTTCTTCAAGACTACCTGCCCTTCTACCTACCTTGGTATTGTCTGTAAACTTTACAGGAAGTCATCAATTATATCATCCAAATCACTGACATAGAATATAAAAAGAATTGGTCCCAACACAGACACCTGTGGAACACCATTAGTCAATAACAGCCAAAAAGAAAAGGCTCCTTTTCTTCCCACTCTTTGCCTCCTGCCAATCTGCCACTGCTTTATCCATGTTAGAATCTTTCCTGTAATACCATGGGCTCATAGCTTGTTAAGTATCTTCATGTGTGGCGCCTTAACAAACTTCTGAAATTCCAAATGCACAACATACACCGGTTCTCCTTGTCTATCCGACTTGTTACTTCTTCAAAGAATTCCAACAGATTTGTCAGGCAAGATTTTCCTTTGAGGAAACCATGCTGACTGCAGTCTATTTTATCATGTGCCAAGTAGCCCAAAATCTCATCCTTAACAATCGACTCCAACATCTTCCCAACCAGTGAAGTTAGACTATCTGCCTCTGTCCCTTCTTGAAGAGTGGAGTGACATTTGCAATTACACTAACAGTCTTGCACTAATTCTGATTACACTGGACAACAAAGATTTTGCTTTCTGAATACTTTTGGATGTATCATGGATTTTGTGCTGCTGATCTCGAAAATCACCATGAAATTTCCCTATTACATGACATTTTTAAAAAAATAGCCTATATTTGTTATTTGAATTCATAATTCAAGTCAGAATAACTGATGCCAAGATTAAGGAAGGTATATTGTTGGTCCACAAATCAAACAGGTTACCAATGACAGGCAAGTCAGAAAACTTCTAGTGGGACCAGAGAAAATAGCCATTCAAGGATGTTGCTGAAAATTTTCTTGGCAACTACAGAGCACCAAACTATGTGCAGATATTTGACAAGATGCTTCAAGCATACAAAACCATGAAGTTCAACTTGTCACTAAAGATTCATGTTCTGCATTCCATTTAGACTTCTTTCCTGCAAGTCAGTGACACATATAGTGAAAGGTTTTACCAGGACATTGCAGTCAAGGAGAAACAGTATCAGGGCAACTGGAATTGGTTAATGGTGGATGATTATTGTTGGACACTTAAGTGAGAAGCCTCAGACACTGAGCAGAAATTAAAATCATCAGCAAAACATCTTAGCCTGGTTGAACTACTGCAAAGCATCAGCACTGTTATGCAATTAAACACATTATATTCAATAAAAGTTAATTTCTCATTTCTCCAAATTCCTATATGATACAGGTAGTCTGAAATTATATTTGGGTTTAACTACAAGCAGTTTATAACAAACAAAAAAATTCTGAGGAAGCAACACGTTTAAAAAATTTATTGCCAGTGCTATTCTCTTTTGTTACTTTCCAAAATTATATTTTATTTCTTGACAGTGTGGAAGGACGATATCTGGCCCATCAAATCCATGCTGGTTCTCTCCTAACTCCTCCTAATTCACCTATCACCCACTTAGACTAGGTTGCGATTAACTTTCCACTCCATGTATTTATGTTATGGGGTAATAAAAAGAGGACCTTTGGGAGAGGGGGAAAGAATCTGTGTGGACTCTGAAAACACATGCAAATTCCACACAGATAGCACCAGAGGTCAGAATTAAACCCAGATTACTAGAGCTGTGAGATAGTTCACCTGCAGTGCCACTGATCACCCCAATGTCACTCTTCAGGGGCCAGATTTTCCTCAGAATTAATAGTTTCTTTTGTGATAAAGAAAGAATTTTACATTAGAGTGTAGTCCTTCAAGGTGACCTTTTCAAACTTGAAGGTGAATGGCAAGATTCATAGCAGTGAGGAGGAATAGAGGGATCTTGAGGTCCAAATCCATAGATCCCTCAAAGTTGCTGTACAAGTTTACAGAGTGGCTAAAAAAAGGCCTATAGTGTGTTGGCCTTCGTTGGTCGGGAATTCAGTTCAAGAGCCGTGAAGTTACGTTGAAGCTTTATAAAACTCTGGTTAGATCACACTTGGAGTACTGAGTTCAGTTCTGGTCACCTCATTATCGAAAGGATGTGAAAGTTTTAGAGAGGTGTGCGAAAGAGATTTCCCAGAGGCTAGATTAGAGAATTTGTCTCATGTGGAAAGACTGAGTGAGCTAGGGCTTTTTTCCTTATAGCGAAGCAAGATGATGTGACTTAGTAAAGGCATGTAAGATTCTGAGAGGCATAGATAGAGTGGACAGCCTTTTCTCCAGGGTGGCAATGGGCAATACCAGAGGACTTCTATTTTAAGGTGAGTGGAGGAAAGTTAAGGGGAGAAGTCAGAGGTAGGTTAGTGTTCTGACCATTACCTGTTGTTCCTGTTCCTATGGAATCTCAGATACAGTGGCTTTACACTACTTCAAGATTCATTCCCACCATAGAAATACCTAGATCCAATACCGTCTTCAAATATAACTGCTTGTCTTTGAATTTATGTCAATTAATATATTTAAAATTAAAAAGTACTGCAGGTATTAGGCATGAAGAAATGATTAGCTTATCTTTGATCACCTGCATGTCTGTGGGTCGAACTTCTTTCCTTTGCGAAAGCATGAAGCTACTGACTCTGTGCATTCACAGGTGCATTTATCAGTGTTCAAAGGTTGATGTCTTGGGCATTTCTTCCTGCACACGCACTCACAAGCATCTGCGTCCCATTCCTTCTCCGGTTCACATAAGCCTCGGTGCTGCACGTTATTACAGACACATCTGCAGGTGCTCTCATCGAATTCCTTGTTGGGGCCACAGCTTGACGACGAGAGCCTGTTCATGCAGACGCAGCTGCATGAATCTTCATCAAATACCATGTAGGGCCCACAAAAGTCAGGCACTTCACCCTCGTCGTCATCTGTCGAGTCCACAGAAGAGATATTCAATATTTTTAATGTCCACCAGTTCAGATTGACTTTGTTTCAATTTTATTTTTCTTTACTCCCTCCCTTTGCCCTCCCCCTTCCAGTTAAGAGCCAGTGGTGAGCTGTTCCCAGCTTTCAGCAAGCACCTTCCTTTATGTAACAAGTTGGAACAATCCACGGAGGAGTAATCCTTTAGTTATTTCCTCTCTCCATCCTGTGTTTTGTCTCCTAAACCTGTATATCATACGTCCACTAGACGGCATGCCTCACATACAAGCCATTAAAGTAGGATTCAAGGGGGAAAAAATGTTACTACTTTTTTCCCATTTAGTTTATAATTCTGCACTGGAATGACAGATCACCTTTGCTGTGTCTACATTCAGTGCTGTATTACACAATTCATATTGTTTATTTTCATTTAATTAAGTTCTGATAATTGCGGTCATTTATTTTGACTGCAGCATAAATTCCAAGGATACTCCTGAGTATAGTTATTTTATATCTACTGCAGCATGGTGAATATTAATGCCATGTACAGTAATGGGAAGTTTTCTTGTGTATCTCAGTATTACAGAATCTGCTCATTAATTGCATTAATGTTTCAGGAACTTGTTTATTCTATGGAACACAGGGAAATAAGAGCAGAAGTGAGTCACCTGGTTTCTCAATCCTACCTCACCATTCAATATGATCAGAGCCCAAACTCCTGTACTCGTTCCCCATTGTCCTGCTTGGTAGTGATTCGTATAACACAGAAATAGGCCCTTCGGCCCAACTCATCCATATTGACCAAGATGCCCATCTGAGCTGGTACCATTTGTCAGTGCACATGTACCTATAAACCAGGGGTTACCAACCTTTTTATGCCATGAGCCAATATCATTAAACAAGGAACTCTGGACCCCAGGTTGGAAACCCCTGCTCTAAACCTTCTCTATCCATGTATATGTCGAAGTGTCCTTTACATTTTGCCCTTGAACACTTCTTCTGGCAAGAGTTTTGGAGCAAATTGTAGGAGCTCTCGTCTTTTCACATTAGATCCTTCTGCCTTGCTCTCTCCCAGCCACAGTTCTGTCCTCATCCTTTTCAAATCTCTTTGAGGCTCTTGATAAATGACCTAAAGCATAGATAAATTCCCAAGGTCTTTATTGCCTGGAGTGGAGGACAGTGAGGGAAGGTTTGATAGAGGTATACAAAATTATTATAGATAGGGTAATGCAAGCTGCCTTTTCTCCACTGAGACTAGAACTAGGAATTGTGAGTTAAGGGTGAAAAGTGAAATGTTTAAGGGAATCATGAGGGGGAACTTCTTCACTCAGAGGGTAGTGAGTGTGTAGAAATTGAGTAGTGAGTGTGGGTTTGACTTCAGAGAAGTTTGATAAGTACATGGATGGGAGGGGTATGGAGGGCTATGGTCCAGGTGCAGGTTGATGAGATTAGGCAGAATAATTTGGTATGGATTAGATAAGCAAAAGGGCTTGTTTCTGTGCTCTAGTTCTCTATAACTCTCTGTATCCCAGTTCCCACTGGTCTTGTGTCTTAAGTGGACCTGGATATTTACTGTGGCTCCCACAGCCCTGGTATCAATCAGTTCACTCCACAATCCACCCCCATCACACACATCTTGCTTTCTCCATTGACCGATTCGGAACCAACTCTGGTAAATTACCACAGCTCTACTTCTAACTTCTAATTAAGTTCACTAACTTCCTGTGTGGTATCTTTGTGAGCCAGAATCTCCATCCCTTGACAGCACTCCAGGTGAAATACTACCCACAGAAATTATTAAATATACAGATGAATAAAAGTAATTCATAACCTGGTTCTGAATTGCTGGCAACTAAACTGAAGACCTCGTGTGGGGTGACACATCTGCAGTAATGGGGATCCCATGTGAGACCATGTGGACAAGTTTCATTCTCCGTATCGCATCTATGGGGGAGAAACATTCGGAAGTTATCTGCAGGGCACATCATTCTCATTTTCACTTTTAACAGTAAGAGATTATATTGAGAAATGAGAGTTGGCATTCTTACCATTGGGAGGAGTGCCATTTTCCAGACAATCGTAAACCTGATGTCCAGAAGATGTATGAGAAAAATCGACAGGCTATTCACAGCTGGTTGATTGTTGCAAGCCTGCCACTGAAAGAAGGCTAGTGCTTTGCAATACATGTCATTAGCAAAATTTGCAGTCCTCTTTAAATTTTCTTTTTAAAAAGCACTGTGATACTGAAATTGATTCCTGAAATTCACCACTATGCTTGGATCAGCAAATCCATTAAGGTTTATGGCACCACATCAGGAAAGATGCTTTACTCTTGGCATCTTGGGACAATCACCACTAGATGATTGTGATTTAATTCCCATTCATAGTTTACCGTTTACCCTTGTAAACCGAAGAGATCAGAAAGGCTGCAAATCAGATAGTCAATTGCACCCCTTCAGTTTCCGGTCAGTCAGGACAGAATAAAATAGTCTTTTTGTAGAAATGATTGGCACAAAAGAAAAAAAGAAAAACTAGAGTAAATCACTTAGCCACTTATATCTGCTCTTCTATTCAGCATTTGTCTCTACCACCACATTCAAAAATCCTATTCATAGAATATAGAACAAAGAGAATAGGACAGTACAGCACAGGAACAGGCCCTTCAGCCCACAATGTTGTGTTGAACCAATTAAATTAGTAATCAAATGGCCAATTAAGCTAATCCCTTGTGCCTACACAGTATCCATATCCTTCCGTTTCCCTCACCTCCACCTTGAATCTACTCTGAGTCTTCATAATCCTTGTGGGTAAAAAATTCCCAAGATTTACCATGCATTTGTTGAAGAAATTTATTCTCAACTCATTCCTTTCTGCCAGTCAAGTCCTTCACGAAACTAACACTGAATGAAAAATGCAGGTCTCAACTGATAGGAATGCCCTGAGTCAGTTCCTTTCACTCTGATCAACAAGACTTTTTTAATTTTAACAAGTAAGTTCTCAGGCGCTGTTAAGACAAGGTTCATATCCAAAGTTTAAATTTTGTGCTATTACAGTCAAGAAAAAAACAATTTGTTCAGTAGGTCATAAAAAGTATTGCCTTTGGCTAAAATGGATGAAATCAGAATTTGAGCATCCTCTGCAATGTCTGAACTGCCTCTGATAACCACATCCGTTCAATGAAGAAGCCTGTGAAACTCAACATGAATAACCACCAGAAACAGCATCAGAATTCCATTAGGCCAACATAACAATATCTGTCCAAATAAAAACACTCTTTGTTAATGATCCTCTACCAAATTCTGAACAACACTAGCCTTTCAGGGAAAGAAAGTTGAAAGAACATTATGGGTAAATTTTGAAGTTTGCATTCCAAGGTAAGAACTTCAGGTACTGAGTTATACTGACAAACTACCATTTCACTTCCTATATCGTCGATGGTATTGCATCAGATACCACTTTAGCACCACTGTTGCATGTGCATAGCTAATGTTCATTATAGGTAGGGTAAGCAGATTGTTAATTCAGTTGGTATAATTGTAATGTCAACAGTACCTTCCAGCATGACTGGTCAAAAATGACTGCAATTTTAAGTAATATTTTATGGCTTTGAAATTACTTTCAAAGTTCAAAGTAAATTTGTTATCAAAGTACATATATGTCACCATATGCAAAGCTAAGATTCATTTTCTTACTCAATAAAACCATACGGAATCAATGAAAGACTGCACCAACAGGGCAAACAGTGTGCAAAAGACAATTAATTGTGTAAATACAAAAAACAAAGAAAGAAATAATAATAATAATAATAAATAAATATGCAAAAAGTATCAAGAAAAGAACTCTGAGATGAAGAGTTCTTAAAAGTGAGTCCATTAGTTGTGGGAAAAGTTCAGTGATGGGCAAGTGAAATTATCCCCTTTGGTTCTGGAGCCTGATGGTTGAGGGGTAAAAACTGTTCCTGAACCTAGTGATGCAAGTCCTAAGGCTCCTGTACCTTCGTCTTGGTGGCAGAAGCGAGAAGAGAGCATAACCTGAGCGGTGGGGGTCCGTGATGATGAACGCTGCTTTCCTGCAACAACACTCCATGTAGATGTGTTCATTTAAGGGGACTGCTTTACCCATGATTGACTGGGATGTATCCAATACTTTTCCATTCAAGGGCATTTCCATGCCAGGCTGTGATGCAACCAGTCAATATACTGTCCACCAAACAGTGATAGAAGTTTGTCAAAGTTTTAGATGTCATGCTGAATCTTCTTAAACTCCTAAGGAAAAGGAGGTGCTGCTGTGTATTTTTTTGTTATTGCACTTATGTACTGGGCCCAGCACTTGTCCTCTGAAATTATAACACTGATGAATTTAAAGATGCTGACCCTCTCCACCTCTGATCCCTGATATGGACTAGGTTTCATGGACATCCAGTTTCCTTGTCCTGAGCTCAATAATCTGCTCTTTGTCACACTGACATTGAGTTGTTGTAGTACCTCTCAGCCAAAATTTTGAATCTCCTTCCTACATGCTGATTCATCACCACTTTTGATTTGGACTAAGTGGCGTAATCAGCAAACAAATATAGCTTTACATTTTAATTAGTGTTTTTAAGCTATCGCTACAATTATACAATCCTTTGGTAATCTCTTGAATTATTTCAAATTTGTGTGAAAAGGTGTCCCCTGATATCAAACACTAATATTAAATCAAAATATCCCTGTTCTAAACTTATACACACAAAATGCTGGAGGATCTTAGCAGGTCAAGCAGCATCAGTGGAGAGAACAGGCAACATTTTGGGCCGAGTCCTGATGAAGGTTCTTGGCCTGAAACGTTGACTGTTTATTCCTCTCCATTGATGCTGCCAGACCTGCTGAGTTCCTCTAATTTGTGTGTGATGACTCTAGATTTCCAACATTTGCAGAATCTCTTTTGCTTCTTGTTACACTTTCCCACCAGAGGAAATAATTTTCCTCTGCTTAATTTTTCAATCTATTCAGTTATATTTAATAATCCAGTTGGGTCATTTCTCAATCTGCAATGATTTATGGAATATATTATTTCTAAGCAATCTGTCCTTCGCTACCTTAATGTGCCAATGGAAAAATGAGGATACCTCTGAATAGAGTAAAATTATTTTAAGAGGCAATACACACAAAATTATAAGAGGCTTTGATTGAGACAATTGGGGAAAATATCTCAACTTTACCAACAAGATAACTTTCACGATATTGAATACATTAATTTACCATTCTAGCTAAAGTACTGAAGAAAGAAATATTGATAAAAGTGTTTAATTGGGAAGTCAACAAATATTTGAAAATAATTTTTTTTAAAAAGTATGTGGCTAAAATTAACTGGATAGCTTGTTTTGAAACTGAATAGCCATCGTCTTTGATGTAAGGTGGAAAAACTGGAGCATGCTTTGTTAAATTAAATGACTGAAATTCTGAAAATCTCTTCAAAATAATGGATCTACAGAGAAGAATATCACTGTTTTCTCATGTTTTGTTTCACTTCATCGCCATTTCCTGTCAGGGATGTTGTCCAATTCAAATAACTGGGAGAATCTGTTAATTGAGCAAAGAGACCTTTCACAGCAGAACCCATTTGTAAGAAGTTGGCTCTCAGCTGTTTCCTAAACATTCCAAGCTATTTACAGCTGAATATTATTCTCAGAGGAAGAGAGCTGCAGGTCTCCTTCTATCAGTAAAGAAAATCAAGCTATGCAATTAGTAAGAAAGTACAACTTCTCAAGACTGCAAATACAGACGTTGGTGATTTATTATTGCTACTGCTGAGACTAGGCTTGCATTGAAGTTTGGAATTTAACAGAAAAGGGGAGTTCTCTCAAATTTAATGCCCAGCAGCAATCAGGCACACCTATATATCATGTACACATATTAACCATTGAGATCCCACTTAAATTTCGCAGCTTCTGATTTTGACACACTTGTTTGCAGTGATAAAAAAGGTCCTTGAAGCAGTTAGGGCCATTTTCTCAAAGATGCAAAGCAGTTTTTAACAATGAAAATACTCCAACACATTCCTAAACAAATATTTGTGGCTGTTCTTTCACCCAATGCTGAACGAGGAAACAGTCTAGGAGAGGCCAAACATGGAAAGCTGACTTCCTTACACTGATTTTAAGGACTGGCCTCATCAGTCCTGGGATGTCCTCCCCAACGATCCCCTTCATCCTCACAAAAATACTCCTCCACGAGGCCATTGTAAATCTCCCATGAGCAACCTTACCCTTTCTTCAGGAAGGAGACTGACAGGCTCCACCCCGATGTGGCTGAGTTAAACTCCCCTGGGCTGCGGAATGCAAAAGTCAAGTCTCATCATCCCCTGCAGAGACGCGAATTGCAAAAAAAACTCTCCAACTTGAATGTAAGCACATTGGATTTAATGACAATCCTCTAGCCTTGTAGTCAACTTTCATTGCAGGTTTATTTAATTAGCAAACTAGTTTCCCAGCTGCCTGGAATAACATTTTAGAGATGCTAGTTCAAATCCCTCCATGACAACAGCACAATTTAAATTCAGTTAATTATAACAATTATAACAACAGGACTTACTAATGATAATGATAAAACTACCAGTTGACCTAAAGTGCCATCTGTTTCAGCAGTGCCTTTGAAGGGTGAGAAATCCATTGTCCACAGTATATGTGACTGTACATTCAGTGGTCACTTTGTTATGTACCTCTTGTACCTAATGAAATGGCCACTGAGTGTATGTTCATGGTTTTCTGCTGCTGCATCCCATCCACTTCAAAGTTCAATGTGTTATGTGTTCAGAGATGTGGTTACTTGAATTACTGTCACATTCATGTCAACTTGAACCAGTCTGGCCATACTCCCCGACCTCTCACAGCTCTCCCACGCAACTGCTGCTCACTTGATGTTTTTCCTGTAAACTCCAGAGACTGCTGTACATGGAAATCCCAGGAGATCAAGAATTTCTGAGATACTCAAACCACCCTGTCTGGCACCAGCAATCATTCAACGGTCAAAGTCACTTAGATCACATTTCTCCCCCATTCTGATGTTTGGTCTGAACAACTAAACCTCTTGACTATATCTGCATACTTTCATGGATTGAGTTGCTGCTACATGATTGGCTGATTAGATATTTATATTAACAAGCAGCTGTACAGGTGTACCTAATAAAGTGGCCACTGAGTGCACATCTGCTGTAATGCAGTTCACTCTTAAATGCCCTCTGTTATGGTCCAAAACATCATCCAACCCTTCCAGAAATGCTACATTAAAACAAAAAAAAATCACATGACATTAATTGAAGTTACATAATCAGATCTGACAAAGACACTCACGGCTCTGCTGAATTTGCAGTGTGCACATCACAAGTACCTGGGGACTCGGTCCCCTCCCTCCTAACAAGCAGGAGCTTGACGTACTCATGATCATTGAATCATACCTTCCATTTTCCTCCTAGGCAAACCTTGGGTACCTTCTGCCACAACAAAAAGATAGTACATCCAGGGAGGTAGCAGTGTGATATAGAGTTGGGAAACAGAACAGGGAACCCACAATATTAATACCAGAACTCATGAAGTCTCATCATATCAGCTGCTACTGCCCTCCCTCAGTTGAAGCAAGAAACCCTTAAAGCAGTAAGAGTATTTCTGAATGTCCTTTACTGACAGGCCCATTGAACGAGCTTGCCTACTCATGAAGGATATAATTATCAGATCAGTGATGGTACTACTATAACGAATAAATTCCTTTTGCTCTTGTTTTTACTAATCGACTGAGGCAGATGCATGTATCCATTACACACTGGTAGAAGTGACCACCATTTCGTCCCTGTGAAGAGAAGTCTTCTCCTCACATTGAGAGGCATTCTGCAGCACTGTAACAGTCCAAAATGGGATGATCAGGACTAGGCAGTCTTGGGATGCTGTGGACTATTGGCAACACTGGAGACGTACATCACTAGAATCAACAGCCAGCATATCCCTCGCTCCATTCTCACACTGAAACCAGGAGATGAACCATGGTTCGATGAGCAGTGAAGGAAGATTTGTAGCAGCAGTACCAGGCACACCAGCAATTGGAAGTGTCCGCCTGGTGAAGCTGGAACACAGGACTATGTACCATGTAAAAGCAGCTAAGCTTCCCAAAATTTGCAGATCAGATCAACATTCTACAGGCTTACATGCATCCTGTCATGAAAATGATGGACACATGACCTTCTAAGACTATAACATGAAGGCTTTTGCTCCTGAGGTTGGATGAGACGAGAACAAAAGGTCATGGAGTGTTAGGGTGAAAGGGAAACTTGATCATGGTGCAAGTGTGGGATGATCTGCCAGTGGAAGTAGTAGATATGGGTTCAATTACCAATTTTAAGAGATATTTAGATAGATACATGGATGAAAGAGGTATGGAAGGCAATGATCCAAGTCGAGGTAGATGGAGCTAGGCAGAGAAACAAGTCAGCACAGACCAGACAGGCAAAAGGGCCTGATTCTGTGTTGCAGTGTTCAATGCCTCTGTGACAATTAGTTGTTTAATGGTAGGAGGAGGATCCAAGAACTCACCATTCCCAATGGTGGTGGGACATGACACCTAAGTGCTAAAGGCAAGGCTGAAGCATTCACCCATGTTCACTTTGAGGTTCCAAACTGATGATCTACCTCTCTCCCTTCCAAGAACCCTGAAATCACAGAAGCCAGTCTTCAGACAATTTGATTTGTCTCAGGTGATTTCAAGAAATAGTTGAGAGCGCTGAATACAATAAAGGTCACAGGACTAATCTGCTTCCTGGATGTATACTGAAGGCATGTACTCCTCAATCAGCTGTACCTCAGGCTCAGCTATCCCTGTCAACTTCCAACTGTGGCACCTAATCAACAGTATGGAAAATTGCCTAGGTCTGTCCTGTTAACAAGATGCAGACAAACCCATTCACCCATCCAAGAACCTATAATCATCAGCAAAGAGATGGTGGGTATCACTGACAGCACTGTCAAGAGGTATTTATTCACCAATAACTGAGTCCTCAATTAGCAGGCTGGGTATTGACAAGTCAATGCAAATCCAAACATCTTGACAGGCATTCTCCAAACAAGGATCAAAGAGCCAAGTTCCAGATGCAAGATGAAAGTCAATGTCCTTACCATCAATACATCATTTACCTGAGTGTAGCATCAAGGCATTCTGGTAAAATCCAAGTTAACAGGCATCAGGAGAGAAGCTCTCCAATAGTTGGAGCAGTACCTTGCACAAATGAAGATGGTTGTTGTTACGTATGCAAGGAGCAAGAATGGCAATGGTACACACTGGGAAACTTACAGTGTGGGAGCTATGAACTGAAAAAGAAATAAACAGAATTTAAGCATATTCCCCAGTTTCCATTATGGAATTGGTAGTTACGGTTCTGGGTCATTAGATCACTGGATAGGCAACATTACCTGGCTCTGGAGGTGATAAGAGTTCTAGAATGGGCGGTAATTTACGAGGGGAAAGTGCTGTCAGTTCTGGGCAGAGGCCTATCCCTCCTGAAGGCCTGTCCTGGGTTGGACATTTGTCCATGTGTGTGGGAGGGAGGGTGGGAGACAGGAAAAGGCTTAATTTGTTGTTGAGTTTTGTTGCTTGTCGTGTTCCATTTTGTTGTGTTCGGCGTTGCTCTGCCAAACATTCTATGTCTGCACAGGGATATTGTGGTGACATTTGCAGGCTGCCCCCAGCACATCCCCAGTAAGCTGGTTGTTCACACAAACTGACACATTTCACTGTATGTTGTGATGTACACATAGAGTGACACGGTAGCGTAGTGGTTAGCACAACACTTTACCGTGCTGGCGATCCGGGTTCAATTCCCGCCACTCTCTGTAAGGAGTTTGCACATTTTCCCGTGACTATACGGGTTTCCTTTGGGTGCTTCAGTTTCAAAGACATACCAGTTTGTAGGTCCTTGTAAATCAGGGACAGGCAGTACTGCTCAAAGGGCTGGAAAGACCTATTCTGCACTGTATCTCAATAAATAGAAAAGAATTCTGAATCGGAATTAATAAACATTGGAGACCGCTCCTATTTCTCTTGATAAATTATGTATTAAGCCAGCTGCAAATACTTTTAATTCAGGCCAATGTTAAAATAGTTGATGGGTATCCAAAGATGTCATTTGTATTTTGGAAAATGAATCCCAGTGACTCCAGAAGGATGTTTAAATTTGCCATTGATGGGGTCAGGACTAAGCCTGTGGGTTGTCTTTGATCTGCTCGTTCTCGTAACGCTCCATCACATTCCTCCAGTACTGGAGCCGGCTGTTAGCTGCAATGTCCAGTGTCACAGAGCAGCTGAAGCAAAAGGCTGGGGACAGATTTAAAGCTGCATCTTTCTACATATCCACCCTGCATCCCCGATCCACTCAGTTCATTCACAATCAGAAGCTGACGCCCATTACGAGTATGACATGAAATGTGGTACAGTCTTCCCATGTGTGCTGCCATTATGGCTACTGGTATTGTTACAATCTGTAGGATTCTCCAAGCCAAGAATAACCCTGCTATTACAGGGCAGAAATTGATAATAGAACTTAGAAATGTACATGTTCAGGACAGGCTCTTCAGTCAACAATATCTGTGCTGAAGACAATGCCAAATTAAACTACATTGCTTCTGCAGTCTAGAATCCAGATCCCTCCATTCTTTGCATATTCATATGCCTCTTGAACACTATCTCCACTACTACCTCGTACAGCCCGTCCCAGACATCTACACTGTCTGTGTAAAATAAACATGCCCCTTATCCCCTGACCCCTTGCTAGATAGGACCACATGAATCCTGACGTCCCGATGAAGGGTTTTGACCCAAAATACTAACTGCTTATTCCCCTCCGCAGATGCTGCCTGACCAGCTGAGTTCCTCCAGCATTTTAAATGTGTTGTTCTGGGTTTCCAGTATCTGCAAAGTCTCTTGTGTCCACATGAATTCTTACCTGTTTGGGAAAACGTGAAAAGAACGTCTGATAATGGAGTGGGTATGTCCAAAGATGTCTCGCTTGGGCTGGCAGCTACAGGCAGTGTGATTGATGAAGCTGATTACCACTGGCTTGGAAAGTCCCACTTGTGGTATTGTTATCTCCATCAA
Source organism: Hemitrygon akajei (assembly GCF_048418815.1). Taxonomy (NCBI): domain Eukaryota; kingdom Metazoa; phylum Chordata; class Chondrichthyes; order Myliobatiformes; family Dasyatidae; genus Hemitrygon; species Hemitrygon akajei. Next base: position 24,087,294 of record NC_133138.1, on the reverse strand, counting down.
CTACAACGGATAAAAAAAAACTATTAGCTTTTTTTATGGTCTTGAACATAATTTTTAATTTGAGCTTCAGTGAGAAATTAATAGCAGGAGCCTGAAGATACACACACACAACATTTAGGAACAGCTTCTTCCCCTCCGTCATCAGATTTCTGAATGAACCAACATATGAACAATACCTCACTACTTAATTACTTCTTATTTAATTTAATTTTATATATATTTCTTATTATAATTTATAGTCTGTTTTTATGTATTGAGCTGTACTGCTACCACAAAATTCATTATATATATCAGTGATATTAAACCAGATTAGACAATAGACAATAGGTGCAGGAGTAGGCCATTCGGCCCTTCGAGCCAGCACCACCATTCAATGTGATCATGGCTGATTATCCACAATCAGTACCCTGTTCCTGCCTTCTCCCCATATCCCTTGACTCTGCTATCTTTAAGAGCTCTAACTAACTCTTCCTTGAAAGCATCCAGAGAATTGGCCTCCACTCCCTTCTGAGGCAGAGCATTCCACAGATCCACAACTCTCTGGGTGAAAAAGTTTTTCCTCAACTCTGTTCTAAATGGCCTACCCCTTATTCTTAAACTGTGGCCTCTGGTTCTGGACTCCTCCAACATCGGGAATTCTACTCTCTAGCACACTGAAATTAAATTAAAATTGCCCATATTCTTAGATATGCCATTTCTTTACGTGTGCTTTTTCTTTGGATGAAAGCTCCCTACTTCTTTATTGCTGTTAATAGGACATGTATAAATCTTTCCAACAGGCAGGTTGAGCTACGAAAGTCTTCAAAACCAAATAAAAGTTACTTACTGTCTTACTGACGAAGGATGTGCTGACGTTTACACACGCTAGTCCTTCGCTGTTGCAGCAGCCTCCACATCTGTGGACAGACACACAGGGAGGTTTGTAGAACTTGTTTGTTGCAGTCCCAAGCTCCTTCCCCAAATCCAAGCACACTTCTCTAGGCTTACACTGAGTCTTTTCCCATTCAAGTTCAATATCTGTCAAATGATTTGGTTGAGTTATTAGTTGGTTTTGAAACATGCATTTAAATAAAGGATACTTACAACAGCAGAAAGCTTGCACCGAGTAAGAGCTATTGGACGGTTGGGAATTAGTAGGGAAACTGGCTACAGTTTAAACAAACACCCTATTTGTTCTATGGTTGTTGGGTTTTCAAGTATTTTCACAAAACTCCCAGTTTTGTAAGCTAGTCTAGCAGTACTTTTGTTCTGCTTTACCGGGATACTTTGTATTGTAATAATAATGACGTTTCAGGCATACTCATTAGGTGTAAAGACGTTTGATTCTCTTTTTCATTTTGCGATTTTGCTCTAGTTTGAAACACTTCCAGTGCATAATTATCTGCTCTATAATTTAATACATTCATCGTGTTTGACAGAAAGTCAGATTTACAGGTTTTATTTCAAATGGCATTTACTCTAAATTTTGCCTTCATGCAATTTAAATTTATTTCTAATTTTATGTCATACTTCATACCATCTCCAAAGAATGCTGAGGTACTCTAAATGCAGCTGTTAGCTGGCCCTCATTTTCATTCATATAACGGTATAGTACAGGAACAGTCCATTTGGCCTACAACGTCAGTGCAAAGCATGGAGCCAAATCTATATCTATATCTATATCTTGTTATTCCCTGCATATTCACGTGTCTACCTTAAAGCCTCCTAAACACTGTTGTATCTGCCTCATCTATTGGTTTATAGGATATCTCAGCGTGTCTCATCCAGTAACTGTAGAGAAATGTAGCCTGTATTTGTGCACCCTTTATCAGGATAGCCTAATAAATGGGGATCTGAGGAAGATGGAAGAACATCAATCTAGTAATATCTTTCAATTCCACAGTGTGGACGATCACCAGAGATGACGCTGCATGACTTGTCTTTTCTGCTTCTGCACTATTATCAGTTCCAGCTTTTAGATGGAGGGTGCCTGTCCTCTCAAGTGAAATTTAAAAGCTCTACAATGCCATTTTTAAAATTTGAGTTTCAGTGCAGAATAGGCCCTTCCGGCCCTTCGTGCTAGACGGACTAGCAACCCCCAATTTAACCCTGGCCCAGTCACAGGACAATTTACAATGCCCAATTAACCTACTAACCGGTACATCTTTGCACTGTGGGAGGAAACCGGAGCACCCAGAGGAAACCCATGCGGTCACGGGGAGAACGTGTAAACTCCTTACAGGCAGTGGCAGGAATTGAACCCAGGTTACTGGTACCGTAAAGCGTTGTGCTAACCACTCTGCTACCATTTAAAGAAGAGCAAGGATTTCTCCTGGGATTTTGGCAGGTGTTTACTCTTCAGCCAGCTTCAAACATTCAGTCTCAGATTGCTGTTTGTGGGATCATGGTGTGAGTCCAAAGTTGGAGAGCCGATGCCTGCACGCCTGAGAATTCAGGGACAAGGACTGAACGCCCAGGGCTGGCCTGTCCTGGGATTGGAGGCCTGTGTGTATGTGTGAATGGGTTTTGTTTTGCCATGTGCTGTTCTCATTGCTGGTGCTTGCGTTGTTCCGTGGAACACTGTGGGCATGCTATCTAGGTATCAGAATGTGTAGTCACACTCACGGGCTGCCCCCAATACATCCTAGGGTGTGCTGGATGTTAACACAAATGACACATTTCACTGTATGTTTCGATATACATGTGATAACTAAATCTGAATCTGAATCTAAAATTAGCTGTTTCATTCCCCTACATCATGACTTTGCTGCAAAACAAAACTGGGACATCCTGACTACTTTGTAGATCGAAAGAAAAATATGGAGGAGACCAAGGATCTGAAATAAAATCAGAAAATGCTAAAAGGTTTTAATTAGGAATGTTGACCATGTTTCTCTCTCCAGATTCTGCCTGACCTGATAAGTATTTCCAGCATTTTCTGCTCTTATTTCCTAAACTTACTGGATCTCATAGTAAACAAAGCCTCATTGTTCCTCACTTTTTAAATCTTCTTCTTTCCATAACACTGTAAATGCCGCTGCCTCCTTCCATTCCGCTTCTTCAGTCCCTCTCCGTGCATGCTTCATCACGGAGGATTTCCTCTGCAGGCACTCGTGGATCTTCCTGTACTCTGGGTAGAAGATGTCCATTAGCTCCGTGATGCTGGACGCAGACCTCAGCTGGTCCTCCAGTTCGCTGGTGGCCTGGCTCTGGAACAAAGAGAACACAATGAATTGACCACCGATAGAGAGGAGAAGGCAAGGAGCAGTATATAACCCTGGGAGCAAATTGGAGATGTTATCTCATGCATTCCTCTTTAAAACTCCTGTAGTCAAGCAAATTCATAGCCCAGGTACCTGGAAGCAGCTTCATTTTAGATAAAGCCCCTTAGTTCAAGTAGTTCCAATCATGGCTGCAGAGACCTGTGGGGCAGTGTATGTGAGTATATTTCAAGCTGAGATAGATGGATTTCCAATTAGTAAGTAAATCAAAGTGTCATGAGAAAGATCAAGAAAGTGCAAGAGGGATGCTGGATTAGGCAGGGTCATGCTGAATGACAGAGAAGGTTCGAGAAGCTGTATGGCATAGTCCTTTTTATAAACACAAGAGATTCTGCAGATGCTGGAAATCCAGAGGCACAAACACAAAATGCTGGAGGAACTCAACAGGTCAGGTATCATCTTTGGAGAACATACATACTGCGTAACCTGTGTAAATGGTTGTTCCTCTACTTCTTTTTATGGTCTCATGAAAGGATTAGGCTTGCAGTGGCAGCACAGAGCAGTTGAGTTAAAAACAACTGTTTAAACAATTGTTAAAACAACAGTTGAGTTTAAACAACACAGTAGTTTAAAAGCTAGGACAAATACTAAATGAGTAGGTAAGACATATCAAAACATTGTATCATTCAGGGTGGTGGGAGGAGATATGACTCTACCAAGGGAAGTGTGAGGAGCTCCTTCTCTCTGCTAGCCTGCAGGTCACCCTCGGGCAAGGTGTAGCCCACCCCACCCCCCCACCTCCAATCAGGGTCACATGAAGCCATGGGAGCAGGTGGTGGATGGTCGTATGAGCAGCCAGTGCATATCACAAGTCCTGGTGATGCGACCACTGACACCAGGCAAAAACCTCTGAAGAGTATTGATAATGGCTGGGGTCACCCATCTTGTAATGGCACTGCCTAGAAAAAGGCAATGGCAAACGACTTGCGTCAAAAAAATTTGGGAAGAACAATCATGGTCATGAAAAGACCATGATCACCCACATCATACAACATGGCACATAATGATAATCACCCTTATCATTCAAAGTTTATATAGCTACTGGGAGATGAGTTGACAGCACCCAGGCGCCACATCTGGAGGAAAGTGACTTAAGTGCAGACTGCTCCTCATGTTAGTGAGGAGCAATATATAAAAAGGGAAATGAAAGAGAGGAGGGAAGGTAAAAACAGCAAAGTGGAGAGCACAAGGTGGTTAAGTGATAGGTGATTATTAGCATGAGATGACAAGAGATGTAACCAGATAACTAAAATCATAACCTGCATAACATTAATGAAAGGGTTCAGAGGGTTGGGGTAGATGTTGCAATTACGTGAGGGGTGGGGAAGTAGGAAAAGAATCAAAAAATGAACAAGTTCCAGAAGAATGTGAAGAACTAAAGCAGGTCAACAAATGTGCAATCTCTATTGGCAGCACCAAGGGTGAAAGATGATTTCCACACAAACAAATCTTTTCCCGTCCCCTCACTCTTGGACTTTCCATCAAACATTGACGGGACTTCCAGCCAATAAGAAAAGATCAGCTAAGGTTCATTCCTTCAGTTAGTGTAAAGCCATAAGGTTGCAATGTGACTTTATTTAGAGTTAAAGTGTGGACCAACAAACCAAACTGCCTAGCAACCCACCTATCAAATACCAGCCTAATCACAGGATACTTTACAATGGATATCACAGGATAACCTACTAACTGGTAGGTCTTTTGGACTGTGGGAGGAAACTGGAACTCGTGCAGGAAACGTACACGGTTCAATGGGGAGAATATACAAATTCCTTACAGATGGCGCCAGGACTTAACTCCAAATTCATGAACATCTCAATCTGTAATAACATTGCAGTACCTGCTATGCGACCTGCGGCACCCACTTTAATGAGACTATGTACAGCTATAAGTATGCAAGCACCAATGAAGATTTTATGCACTGGTATTTTAAAATATTTCCCCAATTAAAATAGATGAGAAAACAACTTTATTTGTTGCATGAACATCGAAGCACACAGTGAAATGTTTTGTTCACGCCAGTGACCAACACAGACCAAGGATATGATGAGGGCAGCCTGCAATTGTCGCCATGCTTCCGGCACAACATAGCATTCCCACAATTCACTGCTGCTCACCTGTACAACTTTAGAATGTGGGAGGAAACCAGAGCACCAGGAGGAAACCCATGCACTCATGGTTAAGTTTCTGCAGTAGCCTTTTAACTAATAACCTGGCAAAATACACAAGAAATGACCTCTTTTACCCTCTCCACAAGGCTGCAAAAAGAGCAGTATTAGTTCTCGATCCAGAGATGGAAACATAAGGTAACAGATCTCAGAATAGCCCTGGATTTTGGTCCAATAACTTTATGACACCACTGGATATTTATGAATTGCTTATGTTCATATAAAATTTTAATCTGAAAACTTAAAAGCTTACACAGTAGTTTGAGATGCAAAAATCATTCAAGTTTAGAATCCATTAAGAGCCAGTCAGTTGACATTAAACAAATGTCTGATGGTCAGTATTCTGTAATGAATGGGGCCAAGAGCAAACAGAGGCTGGAATGAAGAGTAAAGGATTTGCCAAAAACATTTTCACTGATAATGCCTCTTTTTATGGGTTCTCTAGTCACAGAGTCCAAGTAACTACAGTAATAAAACAGGGAAATGGGAAAAAAGATGGGGGATGGAACAAGTTGGATGATAGAAATATAGAACACTTATGCTTAAAAGTGGCCATTCAGCCCATTGAATCTATGTTGGCTCCCAATCAAACAAACCAGTCAACCCCATTCCTTTTGCCTTTATTGGGACTGCTGCAAGTTAACTTCCATTAGGCAGCTAAATAAATTCTGTTTTGAAAGCCCTGACTGATCTTTGCAAAGAGAGAGGTCTGGATTTTAGTCTCTGAAATAAAACCCATCATGCTATATATTTTTCCCATCATATTAAACACCTTCCGTGGTCCTTGGACCACCTACTGTTCAGTACAAATTCCCCTTATCCAGTCAGAGCACTTCATGATCTTGCTCACCTTCATCTAGTCCAGACGTTCCCAACTATTTTTATGCCATGGAGCCTTACTATTAACCGAGGTGTCCGTGGACCCCAGGTTGGGAGCCGCTGATCTAGTCCCTTCTCAACCTACTTTGCTTTAAGGGTTTGCTTCAGAAAAGTCGACACATACTTTTTTTGTGCTGTAAGTTTATAAGCATGATCGTCATTTTTGGGAGTAATTTACTTTCTTGTTTCCAGAGCATAATAGTTCCCTTCTGATTTTTACACCCTATGACAATGGCAGTGTAATTATACTTAATTATAATTATACTGTTTGTATAACTATGCCCTTATCAGAGACAGGCCTTTGACTATGAGAGTGACAGACCCTTCAGATGTCCTACTAAGATTAAAGTTAAGATCAGCTTAATTTGTCACACGTACATTGAAACATCAAAAGAGGAATTTAAAGAGGAACATCAAATGCGTTGTTTGCATCGAAAACGAACACAATCTGAGATGGGGGCAGCCCGCACCTGTCACCACACTTCCGGTGCCAACATAGCATGCCCAGAAGTCACTAACCCTAACCTGTACATCTTTGGAATGTGAAAGAAGAGAGGAGCACCCATGGGAAACACACCAGGTCACAGGGAGAACATTCAAACTTCTTACAGCAGTGGGAATTGAACATTTGTCTTTTGATCTTTGGCACTAACATGCTACTGGACCACCCTATGTAAATATAAGTACTACTATATAAATGATTATTCTATAAAAACACGGTCCTATTATAAAATTCTCACAATAGTGGTGTGTCTTAGGTGGAACTACTTTGACTTAGTTGCTGGAATGTTATAGCATGTGACTAACTCATCCCAGACTATAGCTTTTTTAACGTTAAGCTGACAAACTCTGTGGTAGTTTTAGAACCGAGATGAAGAACAACTTCTTAGTTGGGGAGGTAAATCTGTGGAGTTCATTGCCACAGGCAGCTGTGAAGTCCAAATCATTGGGTATTTTTAAAGCAAAGGTTGATAGATTCTTTACTAATAAGGACATCAAAGGTTATGGGGAGAAGGCAGAAAATGGGGTTGAGAGGGAGAATAATTCAGCCATGATTGAATGGTGGAACAGACCCGATGTTTCAAATGGCCTAATTCTGTTCCTATGTTTTATGGTCCCTCTTTTATAATTTATCACTGAAAACCATCATCGATGAAGTGTTTCAAGAAGGTTGTTCACTGCCTTCTGCTCATGGGCAATTAAATACCATCCTTCTCCCCAACACCAACCTCTCAGCTCATTAAGTGAAAGAAAGGCTCACACTGTGACAGATGTTGGTAGCATTATCTCTTCTGAGAGAGAAGACTGCACTTTCAATATCCACTTTATTCTCTCCTGAGAGAATGCTGGACTCACAGAGATGCTGTTTTATGCATAAACTGACCTCAGTCTTCAGCTAGTGTTAGGAAAATTCCCCAGGTGATCTAGTGATTTACTGCCCCTGCAGCTGCTTGAAGCTCACTTCCTTGCAAATCTGTTTCCACGTTTCCTGAACACCAACACTGACTAAACCTCAGGAGAAGTTTACTATGTATAATGTGCTTTGATGTAGGCAGTGAAAGTTGGTAAATAAATGCAAATGCTTTCTCTGCAAATCCCAACCTTATTGCTTGAGCAAAGATGACCTCGGGAAAAATGTAGTCAAAGCAAGTTCAGTTTTAATGAAGTATTTACTTGGCTGCAGAAACAAATTCCCTGTCAACGTGATGCTGGATCTACATTTTTTGGCATTTGTCAGTTGCAGTGACACCATCCTTTACATTGACTGTCCCTCAGACCTCCGTGGGGATCAGAATGACTGGACGTCTGAACAACTGGGAGATCGTAATGGCACAATAGCAGTCAGTGTCTTGGCTTTGATCACCAGAAAGAGCATCAGTGCCAAAATGTACAAGGAGTTACCTTCAAACTCCATTCCGACATCATGTTAGAGCCAATGACTATACAGCGTCTTCAGTTTAATTGCATAACATCACTCTTGATGTAAACATTATTAGCATATTTGGTCAAACTTATGGCCCCTTATTTGGAATTCTAATGCTGAAATGATCAAGTTCCTAAAGATATATATTTTCATTTATTTTTTTAATAAATCTATAGAATATAGTCATAGAACGCAACAACGCAGAAACAGGCCTGTCAGCCCATCTAGTCCATGCTGAACCATTATTCTGCCCATTACTATTGGTCTGCACCTGGACCATAACCCTCCATACTCTTCCCATCCATGTACCAACCCAAGATTATCTTACATATCGAAATCAGTCCTGGATCCACCACTTCTGCTGGCAGCTCGTTCCACGCTCTCACCACAGTACGAGTGAAGAAGCTCCCCTTCAGGTAAGGCAAGACAGCAACTATACTTCATTAGGAGTTTGAAGAGATTTGGTATGTCAACAAATACATTCAAAAACTTCTATAAATGTACCGTGGAGACCATTCTGACAGGCTGCATCACTGTCTGGTATGTGGGGTGGGGGGGGGGCGCTACTGCAAGGGACCGAAAGAAGCTGCAGAGGGTTGTAAATTTAGTCGGCGCCATCTTGGGTACTAGCCTACAAAGTACCCAGGACATCTTAAAGGAGTGGTGTCTCAGAAAGGTAGCATCCATTATTAAGGACCTCCAGCACCTGGGGCATGCACTGTTCTCCCTGTTACCATCAGGTATCAGATACAGAAGCCTGAAGGCACACAATCAGCGATTCAGGAACAGCTTCTTCCCCTCTGCCATCTGATTCCTAAAGGGACATCGAGCCTTTGAACACTACCTCACTTGTTAAGTATATATTATTTCTGTTTTCTGCACAATTTTTAATCTATTCAATATACATCTACTGTTATTTATTTATTTATTTATTCTTCTTCTATATTATGTATTGAATTGAACTGCTGCTGCTAAGTTAACAAATTTCACGACACATGCCAGTGATAATAAACCTGATTCTGATTCAGGGTTTCCTTAAACACTTCACCTTTCACCTCTAGTTCTAATTTCACCCATTCTCAGTGGAACAGGCCTGCTTGCACTTACCCTATTGATACCCCTCATAATTTTTATAACTCTAGTAAATCTCCTCTCATTCTCCGACATTCTAGGGAATAAAGTCCTAACCTATTCAACCTTTCCCTACAACTCAATAACTATTAATGTTGCACTATCAGCTGTACTTTAGCCTGGTATAGAGGAGATAACATCAGCTTTTAAAGTCAGATTTAACTCCCACTTTGAATATTCTTACCACAGTACTAACCAAGTAGTGTATTCTTCAGCTTGTGTATGAAGTCTCGGTGACTATGGAAAATGGCTGCACTTCTAGTAAGGATTATCTCTGAGACCATGTTGGCGTGACAACATCTGGTCTCCCTTTGTGCAAGAATGGGGGAGAATAAACACGCGTTATTTAGCCTTTAGGTTCACTAATTTAAAGCAGGACACACGTCTATGTCATTATTTGAACAAATCACTGCTAAACAGCACCACTTCCACTGCTAATTGATAACAGACGGAACAACACAAGCTAGGAGCAAATCTTTGATTGACGAAGCAGCTCAACTTTTATAGCTCTGCAGCAAAACACTTGCACACGTGGACAGCTGATGTGAAAAACAGAAATATGCACGAGACAAAATGAGTCAGTCTTCTGAACTGAAATCGAGAAATATCATGGTCCAATTAAAAAGCGAATGACTTTGTGGATATATGTGTTGGTGTCTCTCATCTGGGGAAGTTTAAAACAAAATACACTTTGGGATCCTTTTCCACAGCCAATTCTTAGTGTGTTGATGTCTGAAAAGAAAAGAAAAAGGAGAGACCTTCTGGTTGCTCTGAGTGCTACAGTGACTCCTTGTTGTAATCAGCCCAAGAACAGCTCCACATATTCACAGAATCTCTCCAAAACAAACCTGCCAACCATGGCACTGAGATAACATGCTTTTCTCTTAACTCAGTGAGTGTGGCTCCAACATATTCTCAAGAAGCACACCACCACCCAGGACAAAGTCGTAACATCCAGTGGCAGCACATAGAGTGCCACAGCACAAAATCAGGCCCTTTGGCCCATCTACTCCCTGCTGAATTTTTATTCTGCCTAGTGCCATCGACCTGCATCTGGACCATAGCCCTCATATCCCACCTATACTTCTTTTAAATGTTAAAATCAAACCAACCACCACTTCCACTGTCAGCATGTTCCACACTTGCACCACCCTCTAAGTGAAGAATCTCCCTCTCAGATTCTTCTTAACTCTCATCCTTAACCGATGACCCCTAGCTCTAGTCTCACCCAACCTCACTGGAAAAAGCTTGCTGGCTTTTCCCCATCTATACCTGTCATAATTTTGTATAGCTCTATCAAATCTCCCATCTTTCTCCTATGTTCAGGGAATAAAGTCCTAACCTATTCAACCTTGCCATATACCTCAGCTCCTCAAATCCTGACAACATCCTTCTAAATGTTTTCTGCACTCTTCCAATCTTATTGATACCCTTCTTGTAGCTAAACAGGAACAACATCAATTAAAAAAAGGATAATTTTTTTCATGCTAAATATTCATTCACTTCACCATCAGCCCACAGTACTGCAACCTCTCCAGTTCATCAGATGTGTCTGAATGAGTACACCACAGTTGTCACCGGCTTCGTCTAGTCCTCCGTGGATGAGAACATACCAGACATACCCAAACCAGAAGCTGTGGATAAACAGCAAATCTATAGTCTGCTGAGGGTTAGATCTGTGGCATTCAAGACCAGTGATCCAGAACTATATAAGAAATCCAGGTACAACCAATGGAAGGCTATTTTAAGGGTCAAAAATAAAACAATTCTAATTATGGTTAGAGATGGAATTGGATGCATATCAGCTCTGGCAGGATTCGCAGGCCATTACTTCCCACAAAGTGAAACAGCATCGTGAACGGCTGTGATGCCTCACTCCCAGATGAGCTCGGCGCCTTTGAAAGGGAGAATGAAACTACGCCCATTTGAATCCCTGGTGACCCTGGGATCTCTGACTTGGTGACCAACATCAGAACATCTTTCTAGAGAGTGAACACTCACAAAGCGTCATACCCTGACGGTGTACCTGGTATGGCTTTGAAAACCTGTGCCAACCAGCTGGCGTGAGTGTACAAGGACATCGTCAATCTCTCCTTGTTGCAGTTGGAGGTACCCACCAGCTTCAAAAAAGTGACAATCATATTGGTGCCTAGGAAGAGTGGGGGTGAGCTTCCTCAATGACTACCACCCAGTGGCACTCACATCTACTGTAATGAAGTGCTTTCAGAGATTGATTATGGCTTGGATCAACCCCTGCCTAAGCAAGGACATGGACTTGCTGCAACTTGCCTCTCACCACAATAGGTCTACAGCAGATGCAGTCTCAATGGCCCTCCACTTGGCTTTGGATCATCTGGACAATAGTAATACAGTACCTATGCCAGGCTGCTGTTTATTGACTACAGCTCAGTGTTTAACACAATCATACCCTAGGTTTTAATCAACAAGCTCCTAAACCTGGCCTCGGTACCTCTCTCTGAAACTGGATCCCTGACCTCCTCACCAGGAGACCACAGTATGTGGCGATCGGAAATAACGTCTCCTCTTTGCTTCCTGGCACACCTCAGGGATGCATGCTTAGCCCACTGCTCGACTCACTAGGCACAGCTCAAATACCATTTATAAACTTGCCGATAACTCAGCCATTGTTAGCAGAATTTCATATGGTGACAAGGAGGCATATGGGAGCAAGGTAGATCATCTGGCTGAGTGGTGTAGCAGCAACAAGCTTGAACTCAATGATAGTAAGACCAGGCAACTGATTGTGGACTTCAGGAAGGGGAACTTAGGGGAATACACACCAGTCGTCATCAAGCAATCAGAAGTTGAAATGGTGAGTAGTTTCAAGTTCTTGGGTGTCAACGTCTCTGAGAATCTATTGTGGGCCCAACATTTTGATGCAATTACAAAGAAGATACAACAGCAGCTGTATGTCAATACAAGTTTGAGAAGAATTGTTAAGTCACTAAAGACACTTGCAAATTTCTACAGATGTACAGTGGACAGCATTCTAACTGGTTGCATCACTGTCTGGTACGGAGGGGACATTTCACAGGATTGGAAAACATTGCAGAAAGTTGTAAACTCATCCAGCTGCTTCATGGGCACTAGACTCCCCAGCATCAAGGACACTTTCAAAAGGCAATGGCTCAAAAAGATGGAATCCGCCATAAAGGAAGGAAGGCGGGCTCTGTCGTGGGCAAAGTACTGGAGAGTTTAACATCGGTAGCTGAGCGAAGGGCGCTGAGTAGGCTACGGTCAATTATGGAAAACCCTGAACATCCTCTACATAGCACCATCCAGAGACAGAGAAGCAGTTTCAGCGACAGGTTACTGTCGATGCAATGCTCCTCAGACAGGATGAAGAGGTCAATACTCCCCAATGCCATTAGGCTTTACAATTCAACTGCCAGGACTTAAGAACTTTTTTTTAAAGCTATTATTAATGCTTTTTGAGTTAGTGATTTAGATGCATATCATATTATTACTGAGTTAAGTATTGTATGTAATGAGTTTTTGCTACAACAAGTGTATGGGACATTGGAAAAAATGTTGAATTTCCCCATGGGGATGAATAAAGTATCTATCTATCTATCTATCTATCATCCCATCACTTGAAGAATAGGCAAATTCATTCCTAACAAACAGTAAGGGATTCTGAATGAATCCTGTTTCCAACAGCTAACATATGTTTTGTTCATCATTATTAATCAAATTATGGAAAACCCTGAACATCCTCTACATAGCACCATCCAGAGACAGAGAAGCAGTTTCAGCGACAGGTTGCTATCGATGCAATGCTTCTCAGACAGGAAGAAGAGATCAATACTCCCCAATGCCATTCGGCTTTACAATTCAACCGCCAGGAGTAAGATATGTTAAAGTGCCGGGGTTAGGACACAATGTATTTAAGTAAACTACTTCAGAACTTTTTAAAACCTATTATTAATGCTTTTTGAGAGGGTGATTTTAGATGCATATCATATTTTTACTGAGTTAAGTATTGTATGTAATTAGTTTTGCTACAATAAGTGTATGGGACATTGGAAAAAATGTTGAATTTCCCCATGGGGATGAATAAAGTATCTATCTATCTCTATCTATCTATCTATCTATCATCACACAGGACATGCCCTCTTCTCATTGCTACACTCAAAGAGGAAGTACTGGAGCTTGAAGGCACACAGTTAATGTTTCAGGAACAGTTTCTTCCCCTCCACCATCACATTTCTGAACTCATGATCACTATGCAGTTTTCTTTCTTTTTGCACGACTTATTTAATTATGCAATCTACTGCTTCCACAAATCAACAAATTTCATGACATATACTAGTGATATTAAGCCTGATCTTGATTCTGATTCTGAAATGTATTGTAATCACTAATCCAGACTACTCCAAAAACACATCTGAACTGCCCGATCTCCACCGGCAAGAGAGGCAAAGGCGGCAGGCACAATGGAGCACCACTACCAGGAAATTCCACTTGAAGCGATGCCCCATCCTGACCTGATGATACCTCACTGTTTTATCACTGAGTCTAAATCCTGGGACCCTTTCCCCAACAGCACTGTGGAAGTAACTCCACTAGAAGAGACTCCAAAGGTTGATGATAGCAGCTCACCACTGCCTTTGCAAAGGCAAATATGCATGGAGAATAAGTACCGGTGTTGTCATTAACACACAAATTCTATACACGAATTCAAAAAGCAACACCCCTCCTATCACTGATACAGGTAGCAGAGAAGAGAGAGTTCCCTATCTGCAAATGAGTAATATCTTCACAACAGCAACTGGGCACCAAACATTTTCCCAGTCATTGCAGTAGCATCCAAACACAGTCACAATTCATCTCTCCAATTCATCTCCATGTGTACAACACCTGTCCCGCACGGCTCCATATACAATAGTCACCATCTGTCTAACACACAGTCATCGCCAGCTCCACAAAGTTACACTTACTCCCTGTGCTCCGCATGTCCACGTTGTCACTGCTCGTCCCACCGAAATCCACCCCACAAGTACTGTATTAGCTCTCCATCTACAACTCCCTACAATCACTGATGTTAAAACGAGTTCATCTTTCCATTAACTCCTACAACTGGGATGGTGCTAAACATATTGTGCATTACATTGGAACCAGTTAGTGATGCTGAAGTAATCTTAATGCTTGTACAGCCGTGGCTTTCTAAGTTCTGTCCTGGCTTGTGCACCGGAGGATACAGCAGCCTCACTGCAGAACATTAATACACTGTATGAGACAGAGATTACAAGTCATCACCCTAGATGGGTGCTTATTGGGTAGTGGGGTGGAGGATGTGACTCTACCAAAGGAGGTGTAAGGCACTCCTTCCCTCTGCAAGCCTGAAGGTCACCCTTGGGCAAGGTGTGCTTAGTCCTCTGATCAGGGTGCTGTGAAGCCTGATCGGGGTGGTGGAGCAGGTGGAGGATGGTCATATGACCAGCTGGTGCATATCACAAATCCTGGTCATGTGACCACTGACACCAGGCAGACAATCTCTGAAGAGTATTGATAATGGCTGGAGTTACCCATCTTGTAAAGACACTGCCCAGAAGAAGGCAATGGCAAACCATTTCTGTAGAAAAATTTGCCAAAGGCAATCATGGTCATGGAAAGATCATGGCCGCCCACATCTTACAACATGACATATAATGAATAAACCAAGCTGCCCCCAGTGGTGGGAGAGAGTATTATGCCATTCAGGTCAACTGGTCATCCTACAGCAGACAGGCCTGGCTATTAAAGTGTTGATCTGCCACAGTCCAGCTACTGGGAACGTTGAGCTTTTGCTTAACAGGTGGATAAAACCCATCACAGCAGCAGGCAAATGGAAGAAGTTGGCTGTTCTTACACTGGCAATGTGGAACATCGGAACAGTTTGTACAAAGCTGGCAAGTGACCTACAGCTGTTCAGCAAGAGAGTTGGGATTAACATGCAACCTAATGAGTTGAACACTGACGCAAGGGATTCACTGAGCATGAATCACAAAAATATTATGTGACAAGGGAACAGGTTAGAAGAGATGAAAGAAGTTAGTATAGGCTTCACTACTCTGAATAACACTGGACAACAAAGATTTTGCTTCCTGAATACTTTTGGGTGTATCGTTTGGTTTTTAGGCTATGGATCATGAAAATCACCATGAAATTTCCTGATCACCTGTTTTTCTTTTATTGGCTATATTTCTTATTTCAATTCATAATTCAAGTCAATTGAAACGTTGCCCGCAATGTAAGCTTTACAGGCATTCCTGAGCATGGGCAGGACTGTTTTTAGAAAGGCTATAATGGTATCATACACACACTGCTCTACGGATTAAGTTTACATGTACATCAGTTTGCATTCACATTGATGTGCATGCTCTACATCCATAGCTTATTGTGTGTACTCATTATAATAAAGTAATTGTATTTTTGTAAATACTAATTTTCATTAGTATTTGTGATAGCAAAATGTCTCTCTAATGATGCAACAGCCACAATAGTTTCTGTTATATTTGTGGCAAGTACATGCTTAAATATCAAAGACAGAGCACGACTCCTCTTATTTAAAAAGCCTATGTGCTCTACTTTGGGTGTAAAATTGGCGACCAAGACAAAGCCTGGGTTCCTCACATTTGTCGCACAATGTGAGTTGTCGATCTTAGAGCTTGGCTCAGAGCTATTCAAAAGTCAATCCTGTTCACTATCCCGATGATATGGTGAGAACAGAAGGATCATCTGGCAAACTGCTACTTGTGCCTGACCAGTGTGTCTGGTTTCTCTGCAAGAAATCTATTGAATACCCCAATCTCCCTTCAGCCATGATACCTGAGCTGCATGACAATAGTCCTGCAGTACCCAAACCACCCAACAGAGACATGGGGTCTAGAGGAGCAGACGAAGAAGCCATGATGATGCACAAACTAGAAATGGAAATTGGCACTGATACAGATACAGATCTTGAACCCATTATGTCAAGTGAGCCTCATATGCTAACTCTATCTGAGTTAAATGGCTTAGTCAGAGACTTGTGTTTGTCAAAGACAAAAGCAGAATGACTGAGTTCAAGACTGCAAGGGTAAAGCATAAAAGAGAGGTGAGAGTGGATATCAGACCACTGGAAAAGATGCTGGATAGGGGACAATAAAATGGCAGACAAACTGAGTAAGTATTTTGCATCAGTCTTCACTGTGGAAGACACTAGCAGTATGGTGGAAGTTCCAGGTGTTAGGGGCATGAAGTGTGTGAAGTTAGAGGGAAGGTTCTTGGAAAACTGAAAGGTCTAAAGTTAGATAAATCACCTGGACCAGGTGGTGTACTCCCCAAAAATTTTTAAAGAGGTTGCTGAAGAGATCATAGAGACATTTGTAATGACCTTTCAAGAACTACTAGATTTTGGAATGGTTCCGGAAGACTGGAAAATTAAAATGTCACTCCACTATTCAAGAAGGGAGAGAGGCAGAAGAAAGGAAACTATAGGCCAGTTATTCTGACCTTAATTGTCGGGAAGATGTCGGTGTCGATTATTAAGGATGAGGTCTCAGGGTACTTGGAGGCACATGATGAAATAGTCAATAGTCAGCATGGTTTCCTCAAGGGAAAATCTTCCCTGACAAATCTGTTGGGAGTTCTTTGAAGTAACACACAGGATAAACAAAGGAGAATCGGTTGATGTAGTCTACTTGGATTTTCAGAAGACCTTTGACAAGGTGCCACACATGAGACAGTTTAACAAGCTACAAGTCTATGGTATTACAGGAACGATTCTAGCATGGATAAAGCAGAGGCCGACTGGCAGGAGGTAAAGAGTGGTTATAAAGTGAGCCTTTTCTGACTGGTTGCCAGTGATTAGTGGTGTTCCACGGGGGGTCTGTGTTGGGACTGATTCTTCTTATGTTATTTGTCAATGATTTGGATGATGGAATTGATGGCTTTGTTGCAAAGTTTGTGGACAATATGAAGATAGAAAGAGGGGCAGGTAGTTTTGAGGAAGTAAAGAATCTATAGAGGGACGCAGACAGATTAGGATACTAGGGAAAGAAATGGCAGATGAAATACAGAGTCAGGAAACGTACGGTCATGCACTTTGGTAGAAGAAATGAAAGGACTGACTATTTTCTAAATGGAGAGAAAATACAAAAAACTGAAGTGCAAAGGTACTTGAGAGTCCTTGTGCAGGATTCCGTAAAGATTAATTTGCAGATTGAGTTTGTGGTGAGGAAGGGAAGTGCAATGTTAAAATTAATTTCAAGAGGCCAAGAACATAAAATCAAAGATATAATGTTGAAACTTTATAAACCACTAGTGAAGCCTCGCTTTGAGTATTGTGAGCAGTTTGGGCCTCTTAGAAAGGATGTGCTCAAATTGGAGAGGACTCAATGAATGTTCATGAAAATAATTACAGGATTGAAGGGTTTGTCTTATGAAGAGTGTTTGATGACTCTGGGCATGTATTCACTAGAATTCAGAAGAATAAGCGGTGACCTCATTGATACCTATTGAATGATGAAAAGCCTTGATACAGTGGATGTGGAGAGTATGTTTCTTTGGTGGGAGAATCTAAGACCAGAGGGGACAGCCTCACAATAGAGGGGCATCCTTTTAGAGCAGAGATGAGGAGGAGTTTCTTTTGCTAGTGAGTGGTGAATCTGTGGAATTCTTTGCTACAGGCAGCTGTGGAAGCCAAGCCTATATGCATATTTAAGGCAGAGGTTGATAGCTTCTTGATTGGTCAGGTCATGAAGGGATACAGGGAGAAGACTGGAGATTGGGGCTGAGAGGAAAATTGGATCAGCCATGATGAAATGGTGGAGCAGACTCAATGGGCCAAATGGCCTAATTCTACTCCTATATCTTATGGTCTTATGGAAACTGTTGTCACCAAGTACAAAAAGTTCTATGAAGGATATTGATATTTGAGACAGATGCTTCCAAGAATAACTGATACCAAGATTAAGGAAGACATTTTGTTGGTCTACAAATCAAACAGGTCATCAATGGTAGGCAGTTTGAAGAACTTCTAGTGGGACCAGAGAAAGTTGCATGTAAGGCATTCAAACATGTTGTTGAAAATTTTCTTGGCAACTACAGAGTACCAAACTATAGTGCAGCTGGTTGACAACATGCTTCAGTCCTACAGAACCATGACCAACAAGATGTCATGAAAGATCCAGTTTCTGTATTCCTACTTAGACCCCTTCCCCTGCAAATCTTGATGTGGTCAGTGATGAGCATGGTGAAAGGTTTCACCAGGACATTGTGCTCATGGAGAAATGGTATCAGGGCAACTGGAATCCATCAATGCTGGCTGATTATTGTTGGACTCTTGTGAGAAGCCACAGTCTCTCAGTACAAATGAAAATAATCAACAAAACATTTTTAATTTAGTTGAACTATCGCAAAGCATCAGCACAATTATACAATTAAACACACCATATTCAATAAAAGTGCATTTCTTGTTTCTCCAGTTCCTATGTGATACAAGTCATCTGAAATCATATTTGTGATCAGCTTCAAGCAATCTTTCATAACCTTGAAAAACTTCTGAGAAAGCAAAACTTTTGAAAAAGTTTGCTGTCCAGTATGACAGAACCACTCTTATCTGAAGTGTCAGGTCGATGATCCAACTCCTTGCAGATCCCCATCATTGAAGATGGAGTGCTCCAACTAATTCACTCCATGTGATGTCAAGAGATGTCTGAGAGCACAAAATGGGACCAGGTAACATGCCAGCTGTAGTACAGGAGACCTGCACTACAGAACAAACAGTGCCTCTAGCCATGTTGCTTATATTCTGTTACAGCACTGGCAGCTGCTGCCCAACAGTACGGAAAATTGTCCACTTATGCCTTATCCACAAACAATGAGATAAATCGATTCCCGTAATTACCGCCCGGCCAGTCCACTTTCAATCATCAGCTGATTGTGTTGTCAAGTGGCACTTTCTCACAAATAACTCAGTCACCTGTGCTCTCAGCTCCAGACCTTATCATATCCCTAGTCGGGGTGCCATTCACTGTGTACCACTATTTCAGCACCAGCTGCCTATGTCCAATGCTGCCATTGTCTGTAATGAATTTGTACATTCCTCTCACGACAGTCTGCTGAGTTCCTCCAGCATTTTGTGTGAAGTATCTGCTAAACTGGTTTCTTATATAAACTGGCCCAAGTTGGTTTGCAGTATAAAACCAAACCATGAGCTCATGTTCCTTTGTCAGAGCTATTACAGCACTTACAATTTATTTCAGTTCCTTTGTCCTGTCTCTGCCTTGATTGCTGGTCCAGACTGGCCATGTCTGTCCTGTACTATGATGAACATCCAATAAAACAGCTGGAAGCATTAGATTTGCCTCATTCCTCATCCTCTACTGGTCCAATACAATCTAGCTACTTTGACAATCAGTGACAACACAGCCATTGCTGTGTGCCTCACTATCATTGAGCAGAAACTCATCTAGACCAATCATATGAATTCTGTGACTAAAAGATCAGGTCAGAAGCTGCCTATCCTGTGATGATCTACTCCCCTCCTGATATAGATAGATAGATAGATAGATAGATAGATAGATAGATAGATAGATAGATAGATAGATAGATAGATACTTTATTCATCCCCATGGGGAAATTCAACATTTTTTCCAATGTCCCATACACTTATTGTAGCAAAACTAATTACATACAATACTTAACTCAGTAAAAATATGATATGCATCTAAAATCACCCTCTCAAAAAGCATTAATAATAGCTTTTAAAAAGTTCTTAAGTAGTTTACTTAAATACATTGAGTCCTAACCCCGGCACTTTAACATATCTTACTCCTGGCGGTTGAATTGTAAAGCCGAATGGCATTGGGGAGTATTGATCTCTATAGCAAGGCCTTTCTACATCATCCACAACACACATAAGTGAATTACTCTCCATTTGGCTAGATAAGAGTTGTTCTAGCCACTTTCAAGGCACTCAACACCAGGTTGGACAATAGAGCCTGTATGATTAGTGACACAAACAAAATTCTGGAGGAAGTCAGCAGGCCAGGCAACATCTATGGAAAAGAGTAAACAGTTGACGTGCCGCCCCAAGACCTTTCATGTTGCTTGGATTTCCAGCATCTGCAAATTTTCTTGCCTCTGTATGACCAGTAACCCATCCATCACTGCTCACTGATGGCAGCACAGTAGCATAGTGGTTAGCACAACACTTTACAGCACAAGTGACTTGGGTTCAATTCCTGCCGCTGCCCGTAAGGAGCTTTTGTGCATTCCCTCCGTGACCATGTGGGTTTCCCCCAGGTGCCATGGTTTCTTCCCACAGTCCGAAGACTTACCAGTTGGTAGGTTAACTAGCCATTGTAAACTGTCCCATGATCAGGCCAGGATTAAATCAGGGGATTGATGGGCTGCAGCTCAAAGGGCCAGAAGGGCCTGTTCCATGCATTTGGCAAATGGTAGATTATACTTTTATCTCAATTTAAAAAATCTACCATTTGTGAAGTACACTGCAGTTACTCATCCTCACCTCTACCATCGGCAAAGACAATTACATGGGAATGTATGTCACAAAAAATGAACTTCCTTCTAAGATGCACGGTACCACAGGATAGCCACAGTAGTCTGGCAGTTAGTGCGCTGATTTGACAAAAAACAGCACTGTAATTTCGATGTACAGGTGAGAAATAAAACTAATCTTTATCTTTAATCTTATCTTTTATCTGACACTTCATTATCAGTTTGTCTGAATCCTAGAATTCCCTACCCAATAGCACAGTGAGAGATAACTACACCAGAAGAATTGCAATACTGCAAGATAGTGGCTTCTCAGTGCCTCTCAAAGGCAATGAGTGATGAACAATAAATTTGCTGGTTATGGCTAGATCGCAAAAGCTCATTCTGGGGTAAACTTTTCAAACAGTAAAGTTTGTAAACGTATCAGATTCTGAAAAACTGCCAGGACATAGTCTTAGAGTCCTACAGCATGGATACAGGCCTATTAACCCAAATGGTCCATGCCAATGAAGAGTGCATCCGATTTTGTCCCATTTTCTAGTGTTCAGGCCATAACCTTCCTCCAAGAAGATCACAACCTTGTCGTGGTTTGGAGGCTTGCATGCCTCAATGACCTGGAGAATTATGTTGGCTAGAGTCAGGGTCTTGTGCTTTGGTTGAATCACCCATGCCAAATAGGTCAAAGGGTAGAGGCCAGACTAAGAGTGGTCCACTGGTCCTCTAGGTTCAGGGGTTCAGCTGAGGGCTAACAACTCTGACTGGTTGTTAAGAGACTACTAGACAGGTATATGGAGGAATTTAAGGTGGGGGCATATATGGGAGACAGGGTTTAAGGGTCAGCACAACATTGTGGGCCGAAGGGCCTGTACTGTGCTGTACTATTCTATGTAAAACAAAATTGTTACAGAAACAGCAATGAAGAACCCTTCCACGTCTGAGTGCAATGGTATTCCTGAGTCTCCAGCCGGGACTTGCATGTTTAACAGTAATGAAAACTGAGAGGAAACTACTGACACGTTGAAGGAAGCCCTGAACACCACCAGAGATAGAGGACCTCCATTGCTGCCCTAAATGCCAGTGACGTAATGGGCAATAAGAAACCCATAAGCTTCTAAACCTTTTCTGACCAAATGTTGTTTAACTTTCAATTGTCTGTTACATGGGATTAACCTATTAATATCTGCTTAAAAATTGTAAACACTGTGAATGGCTGTTGAAGTGCTCAACATAAACTCCTCCAATTTATTACTCAGCAAACACGAGGAAATCTGCAGATGCTGGAAATTCAAACAACAACGCACACAAAATGCTGGTGGAACACAGCAGGCCAGGCAGCATCTATAGGGAGAAGCGCTGTCGACGTTTCGGGCCGAGACCCTTCGTCAGGACGCTTCTCCCTACAGATGCTGCCTGGCCTGCTGTGTTCCACCAGTATTTTGTGTGTGTTCCAATTTACTACTGCTTAGACTGGCAAACATGAGTGATATTTGCTTCCTCGCCTTGGCACTATTGATAGGAAGGAAAATCAGTACCACCTGTGGGTGCTTCTAGAGTTACAATTGTTTTTGACTTGGTTTTTGGCAAATTCCAACACCTCTATCTGGGATCTGCCTCGTGGAAACTTTGCCAGCTGCTGGTATTGAAACCTGCTTATTTTACTGAGTTAGGCAGGAACATCGGAATAACCTTGCGGGTAGCCAAGGAAAGTTTTTGAAGAAAGAATTCAATCTCAACAAGGAATTTTGGATTCCAGACTCAAAGCTCTTCGCTTCTTTTTGGATTCCAGACCTAACCAATTCCCCTCTACCACCACTCTCCTCTGTCTCGCAGAATTAGTTCTTACTCTCAATAATTTCTCGTTTGGCTCCTCCCACTTCCTCCAAACCAAGGGTGTAGCCATGGGCACCCACATGCCTGCAGGTGCCTGCCTTTTTGTTGGCTTTGTGGAACAGTCCATGTTCCAAGTCTATACGATTATCCGTCCCCCTCTTTACCTTCGTTACATCGACGACTGCATTGGCGCTGCCTCCTGCACGCATGCTGAGCTCGTTGACTTCATTAACTTTGCCTCCAACTTTCACCCTGCCCTCAAATTTACCTGGTCCATTTCCGACACCTCCCTCCCCTTTCTTGATCTTTCTGTCTCCATCTCTGGAGATGGCTTATCTACTGATATCCACTATAAACCTACAGACATCTCTAACTTCCGTTAATGCCCCTTCTCCCCTTCTTACCCCATCCCTGACTTATTTAGTTGTTTGTTTTTTTTCTCTCTCTCTGCCCATCACCCTGCCTGTTCTCCATCTCCCTCTGGTGCTCCCCCCTCCCCCTTTCTTTCTCCCGAGGCCTCCCATCCCATGATCCTTTCTCTTCTCCAGCTCTGTATCACTTTCGCCAATCACCTTTCCAGCTCTTAGCTTCATCCCACCCCCTCCGGTCTTCTCCTATCATTTCGCATTTTCCCCCTCCCCCCACTACTTTCAAATCTCTTAGTATCTCTCCTTTCAGATAGTCCTGACGAAGGGTCTCGGACCGAAACGTCGACAGTGCTTCTCCTTATAGATTTTGCCTGGCCTGCTGTGTTCCACCAGCATTTTGTGTGTGTTCAATCTCAACTGATGTGCTAAACATAAAATTTAGCAGAGAACAAACTCACACAATTCCAAAATGTATTTCCAATAACTTCAAAGGCTGCTTCTTTACGATGTGTATAATGCACGAGATCCAGCATGAATCTCTAAGCCTTTGTGACTGTGGAATGTTGTTTTAAATGAGTCAGTATCCAGTCTAATTAGTTCATCTGGAAAAAAGTCAAGGAGTGTGATAAATAAGAATTATCTTCCAAAGAGCTAGCACAGATAGGATGGCCTGAAAGATCTCCTATTTGCATTTTGGAGCTGTTTTGTTATTAATTCTGCAGTGGACATGGTGTTCAGTCTTAAAGTTCAAAGTAAATTTATTTTCAAAGTAAATATATGTCACCATATACAACCATGAGATTCATTTTCTTGCGGATAGATTCATCTTCGTGCTGTCTTTAAATCATAATTGAAGACATTTGAAAAAATTGAACAATTGAAGGCATTAATGTCACACATCTGCATATGTAACATGCCCACATTCAATATCTGTCACTTGTTTCAACTCTGTAAGCTCTTTAGTTACAGTATTTTAAGGAATCGTTGCTATCTTTTCAAAGCTTCTTAATTTCTGAGGAAGTAAATATGTATGTAATGTGCAACAGGTCTGGCCTTTTGACTTCCTTTCCCTCTGCACAGGGAGTCTCCTGGTCCCTTGCACTCCATTTCCATGCAATGCC
This sequence comes from Hemitrygon akajei, assembly GCF_048418815.1. Lineage (NCBI taxonomy): Eukaryota > Metazoa > Chordata > Chondrichthyes > Myliobatiformes > Dasyatidae > Hemitrygon > Hemitrygon akajei. Next base: position 24,063,111 of record NC_133138.1, on the reverse strand, counting down.
CGCAGGTGCTTTGGCACTGTGTAGCTACATCCAGTTAGACTGGGTTATTGATTTGGAAACACAAGCTGAACTCTAACCACAGAAGACAGGGAATTTAAATTCAACTTAAATCTGGCATGAAAGCTGGCCTCAGTATTGATGACCATGAAACTATTAGGAAGTGGTGAAACAAACACCTGGTTCTGAAACATTCTTCAGATATGGATATCTGCCATCCTTCCTTGGTGTGGCCTGCATGTGATTCCAGCCCCACAACAGCATTTCTTCACAACTGTCTTTAAAAAGTGCAAGATGATGAACACAACCACCAGAAGAAAATGTATCTTATTATTTATTGTCCCTCACTAATGAGCTCTGAACAGAGTGACCCCAAGCAACACATTCAATTCTTAGAAATGAGCAAAAGGCCACAAGATAATCAGGCCAGCAACAGCAATGTCCCATGAATGAGGAACATAGAAGTTAAAGCAGCACATCAGAGGTCCACAACACTGTGCTAAACTAATAAGATAAGGACATCTAATACCAACTGCTTACATATTATCCATATCCCCCCCATTCCCTGCATATACATCTGCTTGACCAAGGGCTTTTTTAAAGCCTCTTTCGTACTTGCCTCTGCCACCACCCCTGGCAGTGCATTCCTATCTTCCACTCAAGGGCAAAGATCTTGCCCTGCACATTTCCTTTGAACTTCCCCCTCTCCCTTTAAATACATGTCCTCTCATATTAAACATTTCAAATCTGGGATAAAGATACTGTCTGCCTATTCTGTCTATGTCCCTCATTATTTTATAAACTTCTAATTGGTCTCCCCTTGGCCTCTGCCATTCCAGAGAAAACAACCCAAGTTCGCCCAAACTCTCCTTATTGCACATGTCCTCTAGTCCAGGCAGCATCCTGGTGAATCTCTTCGGAGTCATCTCCATAGACCTCCACATCTTTCTTATAATAGGGTAGCCAGAAATGAATGCAGATCTGGTTTAACCAGAACTTCAACATAACTCAGTGCCCCAACTGCCCAACTAATAAAGCTAACGTGCTGTACGCCTTCTATACCAGCCTATCAATAGGTGCAGCCACTTTGAGTTAGCTAATTAAAAGGATAAAGCGGCTGAAATCTGAAAATCAGTAGTATGGCAAATTGTGGATTCATTACTGAAATACTCTCTGCTGTGCTTTGAACAATGCAGAGATCATTTAACTCCACTGAAGATGGTACATAGAATCATAGATTAACTTCTCATGTGACAGTGAAGCACTCCCTCAGCAATACACTGAAGAACAGACCATGTCCCTCTCGAATGGGGCTGATCCCATGAAACTCCACTGAAATAATTCTGTAGAAGAGGATGGAGTGAGAGCCCTAGACTGATATTTTTTCAACAAATTTCCAGCATCCAAAAGGTTTTGTTTTCCCTATGCTGTCTTCTGCTGCTTATTGTTATCAATCCACATTTCCTAATGAATTACATGTTCGGAAAGAAGGCATACAGCAACAGGGACTGACAACAAAATTCTTGAGGAACTCAGCAGGACAGGCAGCATCTATGGAAATGAATAATCAGTCGACGTTTTGGGCCGGGACCCTTCATCAGGACTGGAAAGGGGGAGGAGGGAAAGGAGTTCAAGCTGGAAGATGATAGGTGAAGCCAGTTTGGTGTGGTAGGGGGAATGAAGTAAGAAGCTGGGAGATGATAGATGGAAAAGGTAAAGGGTCACCCGCTCCTCCACACACCTTCTTACTGTGGCTTCTTCTCCTTTCCTTTCTAGTCCCAATGAAGGGTCTTGGCATGAAAAGTTCATTCATTTCCATAGATGCCGCCTGACCTGCTGAGTTCCTCCAGCATTTTGCATGTGTTCATCTGGATTTCCAGCATCTGAAGAATCTCTTATGTTTATCTTTACATGATCTGGTCAATTATGAATACTTATTACTAAGTGTATCCCATCCTTAAAAACTGAGTCAAGAGGGAATTGGATAGATATTTGAGGGAGAAAATTTTGCAGGGCTCATGAAATGATTAAGATTGGTACTGACTCTAGTATTCAAGCAGATGGGGAAAATAGCTTCTGACTGTGATGTGATAATTCTGCAGTTGTATAGGATCTGCCTCATTTTTTTCTGATGAGGCTTTACTTCATTCATGCATCTGGAACAGAATATCGTTAACACTTCTGTAGGTGAGCTAGACTTTTCGGTATTACAAATATTGAGGTTATTTAAGGTTAGAAACTTCTCAATACAGCGCCGATGTTTCCACATTGGTTGAAAAGCAAAATGGCTCAGTAAGACCATAATCCAACAAAGTCCTCCATATGGCCATAGGAGAATAATACTACAATATGATATGGTGTAGTTAATGGGACTTCCTATGCAGAGTGAGATTGGCCACATTTGTACCGACCTGCTGTACACACCATTGTGTCAAACAGATGAAGAGTTCTGTTCATTCTGACTAATTTCTATAGATGTACTGTTGGAAGTTTCCTGACTGGTCATATCATGGTCTATTCAAATGTTCAGGAATGTAAGAAAGCAGTCAACTCTGTCAAACACATTAGGACCACATCCTTCCCCACCATAGGTGGTATGTACAGGGTGTGTTGCCTCACACAGCTAACACCTATCATCAAGGATCCCCATCATCCAGACTATGCCAGTTTAGACCGAAGGTACAGAAGCCTGAAGTCCCACACTACAAGGTTCAAGAATAGCTACTTCCCTTCAAACATTTGGTTCTTGGGCCAACCTGCACAACCCAAATCACTACAGTTTAGCAACACTTCTGACAACTTTGCACTAAAATGGACTTGTTCTTTTTTTCCAGCTTTTTTTTCCTTTTAAGAATTGTGTATATTTTATATCTAACTTACGTTTTCTTAGGAATGCTGCTTATATGATGCTATGTGCCTGTGATACTGCAGCCAGGAAGTTTTTCATTGCACCCCTGCAAACATATATGTACTTGTCCACTTGACAATAAGCTTCACTTTGGCTTTTTTGATGGACAAGAGGGAGAGGCATCCAAATTGAGGAATGCAGGGTTTACATTTAATTGTCCTATTCAGACTCTCTCATCTATCTTCCAATCCACCTTTAGCTCAATAGTGAGTTTAATCTAACAGCAGTGTAACACTGGGTCTAGACCAAAAAAAAATACTGACCACACCTTACACCACAATGTCCAAACTGTAAAGAAATGAATTGGATCCCAGGTCCACACATCAGCAGCAGCATGTTTAATGCCAGTATTTGGTAAAAGTGGCATTGGTGCTTCAGAGAGGTCAAGCCTGGCAATTTATTGAGCAATGGCTGGCTATGAAGGCAGGGAGGAGGGTGGCCCCAAAGGTCAAGCAGCAGGCCATGCTGAGTTGACATGGGATCAGAGGACTTAGAATCATTGTGGGTGGAGTTAAGCTGATGGGAGTTGTATATTGGTCAGGATGTGGGCTACAATTTACAATGGATGTAGAAAAATTGCGTAAAAAGGATAATGCTACAATAGTCATGGAGGATATCAACATGTAGGTAGATTGTGACAATCAGGTAATGGCTTTTTAAGAGCAGCTTGGTTGAACTCACTAGGGGATTGAACACTCATTTTGGATTGAGTGTTGTGTAATGAACTGGATTTGATTAGGGAGCTTGAGGTAAAGGAACAGTATAACAATGTAGTAAAGGGAATTATAGAGGCATGGGAGACGAGCTGACCAAAGTTGATTGGAAAGAAACACTAGCAAGGATGATGGCAGAATGGCAATGGCTGGAGTTTCTAGGAGTAATTTGGAAGGTACAGGATAAATAATGGCATGGAAAGATGATTGGCTGACTGGCAGAAGGCAAAGAATGAGAAAAAGGGTGCATTTTCTGGTTGGCTGCCAATGACTAGTGGTGCTCCGCAGGGGTCAAATTTGTGACCACTTATTCTCACGTTGTATATCAATGATTTGAATGATGGAATTGACTGCTTTGTGGCCAAATTTGCAGACGATACAAAGACAGATAGAGAATGTGCAACAAAGTAGAAGATGGAATATAGTGTAGGAAAGTGTATGGTCATGAAGTTTGGTACTAGGAATTAAGGTGTAGACTATGTTCTAAACAGGGAAGAAAATTCAAAAACCAGAGGTGCAAAGAGACATAGAAGTCCTTGTGCAGGATTCCTAAAGGTTAACTTGCAGGTTGAGCCTGTGGTGAGGAAGTCAAATGCAATGTTAGCATTCATTTCAAGAGGACTAGAATATACGAGCAAGGATGTGATGCTGAGGTTTTCTTAAGGCATTGGTCAGACTGCGTTTGTAGTATTATGAGCAGCTTTGGGTCCCTTATCTAAGAAAATATGTGCTGGCATTGTGGAGGGTCCAGAGAAGGTTCACAAGAATGATTCCAGGAATTAAAGTACAGTTGGCCCTCCTTTTCCGCGGGTTCTGCACGCGCAGATTCAACCAACCGTGGATCGGGAAAACCCAGCACTCATTGTTTGAGCATTGTTCGCCTCGCGTCTCGCTCATTCGCTACTTGTGTTGTGAGCGAGAGGAAGGAGTTTAAAGCTAGTAAGGGACGGCTGACTAGCTATGTAAAGTGCTACAGCCTCAAGAACTTTAAGATCGCGGGAGAATCGGGATTGGCTGATGCCGAGGCAGCATCAGCGTTCCCAGAAGAGCTACAATGGTTGCATCTGTACTGAACATGTACAGACTTTTTTTTCTTGTCATTATTCCCTAAACAATACAACATAACAACTATTTACATAGTATTAGGCATTATAAGTAATCTAGAAATGATTTAACGTATACGGGAGGATGTGCGGAGGGTATATGCAAATACTACGCCGTTTTATATAAGGGACTTGAGCATCCATGTTTTTTGGTATCCGCGGGGGATCCCAGAACCAATCCCCCACGAATAAGGAGGGTCGACTGTATTTAACATATGAATAGCGTTTGATGGCTCACAGCCTGTACCTGTTGGAGGTTAGAAGAACAATGGGAGATCTCATTGAAAATTATCGAATATTAAAATGCCTGTATAGCGGGGAGGATGTGGGGAGGATGTTTTCTATAGCGGGTGAGTCTAAGACCAGAGATAAGGAGGAATGTCTTTAGCTAGAGGGTACTGAATCTGTGGAATTCATTGCCACAGATGGCTATGGAGGCCAAGCCACTGGGTATATTTAAAGCAGAGATTGACAGGTTCTTGATTAATTGTGGCATCAAAGGTTACAGGGAGATGGCAGGAGAATGGAATTGAAAGGGATAATAAATCAATCATGATAGCATGGTGAAGCAAACTCGATGGGCTGAATGACCTAATTCTGCTCCTATGTCTTAAGGCCTTATGGATAGAGAGTGCACTGCCACTTGACATCTTTAACAATATCTGGTGCCTTCCCAGAGAGATTTCTAGCATGAGGCAAAGAGCAAATTGACTTTAAAAGCAGATCATATTTAAATCTTTTATATACAAATGGAAAATGCATGGCAGTGAATGTGTGTTTTTTACATAAAGTCTTGAATGCACATTTAAGTAACAGTGAGGCAAACTGATTGGCCCAAATAAATGCTTCACTAGACAGGTAGTTAGAAACAGCTAATGTCCATCAGAAATAATTAGTCCACAGCATCGTTTGAAAGAAACCACTTGGATATATCTGACTTCAAATAGCCTTAAAGTTTATAAACAACAGGTTTAAGCAGCCAATACATCCAGACGCTATGGTCTTATTCCATTGAAAATATGGGAATGCCATCAGAAGAATGCAATTAGCAGAGGCCAAATAAAGTAGATTGTATTGTTAGCCTGATATCCTGCAGGTTTCACAGGGATCAAGGAAAACTTCTGAGTTTAAATTGTTTAAGAGGTTTTCCTTGTGGTTGCTCACCACCCTCAGGAGATTAAAAAGCCAGTCTATGATTGGAGGATATGGAACAGCCCACTCTTTAATTTTAATTTTAATGCTGCAGCCAATTATAGAATGCTTTCAGGAGAGTCCACCACAGAGCCAGCTGTTAACAGTTTGTTGGAAAGACAGACTTTAATTGCTTAAATAGTTTTTAATCCCATTTATTCTATTCTTCAATCTAGAAGCGAGTTTCAATTAGATTACACCTTGCCGTGACCACCAGGTGTTGTTTCTCCCCTATTTGAACCACATGAACCAGATCACAATCTGCAGGTTTCCCACGTTTTCTGTGGATCACAGATCACCACAATTACATTATATTCTTCTAATTGTTCTCTGGTATTTATTATTGTGCAAAACACTCGAGAATCAACAAAACTGGCAGTGGTTCAGTGAGGTTAGTAAACCAGAGGCTGCAATAGCAAAATATAGAACAACACTGCACGGAACAGGCCCTTTCCAAGTACAAAGTAAATTTATTATCAAAGTACATACATGTGACCATATAATACCTGGAGGTACATTTCCTTGCAGGGATTCACATAGGAAGAAAGAAATGCAATAGAATCAATGAAAAACTACACACAAATAAAGATTGACAAATAGCCCACCTGCAAAAGATAAACTGTGCAAATATAGAAAAACAATTAATATTAATAATAATAATAATTAAATAAATAATACTGAGAACATGCATTGTAGAGAGCTTGAAAGTGAATCCATATGCTGTGAAATCAATTCAGTATTGAGGTGAATGAAGTTATCCATGCTGGCTCAGCAGTCTGATAATTGAAGGGTAGTAACTGTTCCTGAACCTTGTGTGGCGTGGGACCTAATGGCCTGTGCCTCTTTCTCAATTAGATAGATAGATAGATACTTTATTAACTACAGTGTCACAGTAGCATTACAAGTGCACAGGTATACAAATATACAAATGTTAGAAGAGAAGTAAGAAAGTATAAAAAAGTTACCTCAAACAGTCATCACTTCCCCAGCTATAGGTTGACTCATTATAGAGCCTAATGGCCAAGGGTAAGAATGATCTCATATAGCGCTCTCTGGAGCAGTGCAGTTGTCTTAGTCTATTACTGGAAGTACTCCTCTGTTCAGCCAAGATGGCATGCAGAGGGTGAGAAGCATTTTAGTCCATCATGTTGAGTTGACCTTTTAACCTACTCTAAGATCAATCTAACTCTTCCCTCCCACATAGGCCTCCATATTTCTTTCAACCATGTAACTATCTAAGAGTCCCTTAAATATCCCTAATGTGTCTGCTTCTACCACCACCCCTGAAATGATCAGTGCCAGCTACAACTCACCACACTTTCCAGTTCCTAGCCTCAACATCCGTCTGAGTTAGTCTCGTATCTCTATAAAAGTGATTTTGGGGATTGTTCTTTATATTTTTTTCCTTCTTTTTTCTATGCTCCATTTACTCCCTACGTTGTACACAACGATTGGGTAGTTACATTCAACCAGTAAGCTTCAGGTAAATGGAAGAAGGCAACAGTAGAATAGCTCTCTTTGTAGATTCTCCACTGAGGCAAGGGAAGATCTGACGTGGAGCATTTAAAATGTCTTTTCTGCTCACCTGTTACATTGCTGGGAGGAGTCCCCAAGAATTTGCACGTTGGTCACCATTTTGCATAGATAATCCTACATATCAACAACAGCACACCTACAGTTCAGGGCTGAAAAGTTGCCAGAGGAGAACTAATTATTGAAGAAATGGTACCACGAAAACTTGATCTTCTAAACTACAGCAGTATTCATCTAACCTAGATCTATACTGTACTGTTCAAAGTAAATTTATCATCAAAGTACATGTATGTGACTATATCCAACCCTGAGATTTATTTTCTTGTGGTCATGCTCAATAAATCCATAACAAAATTATAAACATAGTAGAATCAATGAAATACAACACCAACAGAGTGGACATGTGTGCAAAAGACAGCAAACTGTACAAGTACAAAAAGAAAGGAAAACAATGAAATAATAATAATAAGAGAAAGCAGAAACAATCCAACACATTACAGGGTCCTGCAGCAGTTTAACTCAATCTGATTACTTACACAGGCACAATCAAATGGCCCTTACCATAAATACAAGCAAGTTTTCGAGTCAGGGTCTTACAAAGTTAATTACAACCGATCTATTATTACAGATAGGATGGTCCATAATAACCATCCAGGTATAATATTGCAGAATAAACAAGCAAGAACAACTTATTTAATGGATGTAGCCATTCCAAACACACATAACATACAAAAATCAATAAGTCAAAAACACCAGCGATATGCTGAATTAAAAGAGGAAACTGAAAGACTATGGAACAGGAGCAGGGCATACATTGTCCCGATAGTAATATCAACTACTGGCGTCAACCCAAAGTCACGACACAACAGCATTTGAGAAGTGAGTGTGCCCATACCTCAGGTTTTACCAGCTTGAGCTGGGAAAAAACCTAATAATAATAATAATAATAAATAATATAGAGGACTTAAGGTGAAGAGTCCTTGAATATGAATCCATAGGTTGCGGTAACAGTTCAGTAATGAGGCAAGTAAAGTTGAGTGAAGTTATCTGCTATGGCTCAGGTGCCTGATGGCTGAGGGGTAGTAACTATTCCTGAACCCGATTGTGTGAGACCTGAGGCTCTTGTGCCTCATTCTTGATGGCAACAGTGAGAAGACAGCATGACCCGGGTGGTGGAGGACCTTAATGTTGGATACTGCTTTCCAGCAACAAAGTTTGTGTAGATGTGTGCTCCGTGATGGGGAGGGTTTTACTGTGATGGAGAATGGTACAAATGATATAGTCACACATTTACAGTTTTGCCATGTGAATGTCAACACAGAAGCGGTAACTTATTTTATGCTGAAATATTAACACGATCTCTATTCCATTATTTTCACAACTTACAAACAAGTATTTTTGTGTGTCATCACTGTCTCTGTAAAGTGGACCAAATCCAATCGAAATGTTGATTAGCCATTTATAAAATCACTTGTGCACATAATAGGGTAGGTTCACCTCACATGTTTCTTTGTTTCCTGCAGAACTAATATTGACTTTTGTCCCCAATTCATTCACACAATAAATGGCATCAACAGCAAGGCTGGAGTTTATTATTTATCACTTCTCCACCTGTGAAAGAAGTACTGAACCACCTGACTGAGTAGATCAAAGTTTTCAAACAATTTAGTGCCTTGTCAGTGTCAGGCACATTGCTGTAGGTCAGTAAACTAGATGAGCTTACAATAACCTGGTCAGATTTTTAAATTTAAGCAGTAATTAATTATATTTAAATTGGAATTAGTGCCTGCAGAATATTAGTTCATGCTTTTGGAAACTTTAAATAATTGTTCCCATTCATCGCTTTTATGAATCTACCATGTCTTTGGTGGGATGTAGCTAACTCACATCTCCTCCAACAAGTACTTCACTCCCAGTTGAAAGAAGATCAGTGATCCCCGGGTGGACAAAGGAAATGCTTCAAAGATAACATCACAGTCAGCCTGAAGAAATTCAACATTACATCACAAAAATTGGGAAGACTTTGCATTCGACAGATACACCTGTAGGACATCTATTCAAAAGGGAGCTGTGCTACACGACAGCAAGCTCTGCTGTGCCTCAGAAAACAACTGGCAGCTATGAAAGGAGAGGCTGTACAAGCAAAAGACCCGAACACTAACCACAGCTACCACTTACTCCTTCCTATTCTGCTCCAGAATCCCAAATTGGCCTCCACAGGCACCTCAGAGCCCACCAATAGACAACCCTTTAGGAGAACATAAGACTCAACTCTAATAATTGCACTACTGCCACTATTAATACTAATGCTACTATTACAATTATTACTACTACTATTACCATTGTTACTAACAATATTACAATCACTACTACTACTACTACTGCTACAGCTAATATTGGTCCAATGTTTTCTTGTAAAAATAGCTGCCTGGTTTGACCCTTAAAGCTCTACATGGTAAGTCCATCTGTGTAATCCAGTCTGGATTCCACATAGAGCACAGCTTCCTACAGATGTCTCCCTTAGCCATCAGACAAGTAAACTAGAGCAGATTTCCCCCACTGAAGCTACTGAGAAATGTCAATTTATTTTACTTCATCTCTACTTCCCTTCAGTACCACACTCAACTGACAGTTTATTACATGGACAACGCGTGCTTAGAGACCTAATTTGTCTTACAACTTTCAGAATGTTTGCTGAAACCTGAACAGTTTAAGGTGACCCTGTGGTCATCTGGAATACACATTTGAACTAACGTTGACCCTGTGTTTGTCTAAATTCAGGACCTTGCATCTGCTGAAGGGCCCTGTGCCAAATTGGATTAAAGCAGATACTTGAATTCGCTGTTCTTACTGTGGTTAATTTCTTTGTAATGTGGCAGCTAAACCAGTAATTCTTAAATTGGCCTCTGAAGGCTGGTACTAAAGAATGCCTCTCCTTAGTCTGCATTAAAACTATGGGTACCTTAGCCGACTAATGGTTCCACTCAAGCGTGAGCTCCCTCCGGGGCTGTTACTGGAAACGCAGGCAACCACAAGATCGATTCTGCATGGCCCTGCTGACGGCCTTTATTTAGCATATCCAATTTCTGAGCAAATAATCTCAGCCAAGAGAGTGGTCATCGCTCTCCTCACTTTACAAGGAATCATCAGACGAGAAAGGAACCAATGAATGAGATAAATTTCAGGACAAGAGGCAGCTATGTTTTCCATGGTACTTAGGCTGTGATAGTTCCACACTGCACATAATAAATTCCAATTCCACTCCTTTCCCCTCTCCCTGTATTCCTTGATAGTCTTATTTCCTCGAATATTTTGTAGCTGAGCTCAATCTTGCATTTATGTAACCTGTCTAATATGATAAATATTCCTATTATGCTGCAGTGCTTATTATCAGTTTACACCTGTTTGTTTTCACTGTTTGTTCCCTCAAAACTTTCAAACCATTTTTTATTGTAGCTCTCCTCTGATCCAATGAATACAACCGGGGAGGCTGGGACATGGTCAGCCACCACACAGTCCTTGACAGACTGGGGTCAGGGTCCAGTAGCATGGAATGCAAGATGACTGGGGACCCTTCACTGCTGCAGCCTTCCTCTGCCTCCACTGCCATTGTCATGTGCCATCATCTTCCGTCAGCTGAAGTCTTGGTTGGATCGCTCTTTGTCTGGAATCATCCCCTTGACGTTATCGCCGTGGGTAACCCTACCAGGAACTTAGTGCCAGATGGCTAAACTCTAGGTGGTGTCTCTCTGAGAATCTCAGGAACTCACAAACCTCTCCACCACAACAAGGTGACGATCCTCGGAGAAGTTTAAAACTATAACCTGCCTATGCCATTAATTGTTATATTTCTACCATTATGAGAAACAAAGCAATTGCCATCACACCAGTAACGAAAGGATTAGCAGCAATTCCAGTTGCTGCCTCAAAAGAATATTTTTTCCAGAATCCTAGAAGTAAATTTCATTGGTGTCATTTTTAACTCACCATGACCTATATCTACTGTTATTTAATATGCTGGCATGGTGGTAAGGAATGAAGTCAAAGATTAAACTCAACTAAAAATCACAAGAAGTTACAGTAATTTATAACTGTAAGATAATTAATTTTCAGCATTTTGAGGTCAGTCGTCCAGGCCTGAAATGTGAAACATGAGACGGGAAACTGACAGAGTTTCAGCTATCTTCTGTTTTCCCCTCTTGACTGCAGGTCACTCATCAAACCTTCCTGACCAGAACTAATTAACATGCCCACAGGGCCTGAAGGAGATTGGAAGTCCACTCAATGAGAACCATTAGTCTCAATGTACTGAGAGAAGTTCTGACAATAAATCAGATAAAAAATGCTCACCAGTGATTCATTGCTTTTGGTATCTGTGGAAGCCAAATGGGTTAGTGGAAAGGCAAGGATAAAGGCCAAGGTGAGAATGAGTCAGAATCAGGTTTAATATCATTGGCATATGACGTGAAATGTGTTGTTTTGTAGCATCATAATACATAAAAATAATAAGTATAAATTGAAGTATTTATATAATACAGGTAGGTAAATAAATATATAGAGCGAATAGAGAGGAAAATACTACTGAAGTAGTGTTCATGGGTACATTGTCCATTCAGAAATTGGAGGGGAAGAAGCCGTCCCTGTAATGTTAAGTATGTGTCTTCAGGGCCCTTAACGTTCTCCTTGATGGTAGCAACGAGAAGAGGGCATGTCCTGAGTGATGGGGGTCCTTAATGATAGGTGCTGACTTTCTGAGGTGTCCTTGATGCTGTAGAGCAGGGATGGTCAACCTTTTACGTTCCATGAGTCAACCTTTTCACGCACGAGTTCAGATGCGCCATACAACTCTTGTACCCCCATTCAGTTCTTGTAAAAATATGTTAATATAGACATATTTATCAATTTTACATGATATATTGATTTAATATAAAAACAAGATAAACATTACTTACCTTTATGATACTTTTGAGTCTGTTTTGATTTCGCCAAGCTTTTAATGTTTAGAGTTTAAATTAGTTACTGTGAGCCGCAGAGAATTCTTCAAATTTGAATCAGTCAATCGTGACCTCGTTTTGTTTTTAATCAATTTCATGGCTGAAAACGCCTGTTCACATTTGTACGTCGTTCTGAAACAACAGATATAATTCTGGGCAAATTTTCTTAGTTCTGGAAAATGTTCACAGGGTAATGATCGCCAGAAATTAATCATGTCAGAAGCATTTGGGACTGAGGGAAGCTCATCAAATTTCATGTTCAATAATGAATTTGTTTTCAAGTCAATAAGTTCCATTTGTATGTTACTAGGCACCTTCATGATATTTTGTTCACTAAGTGAAAACAGGTGTATAAATGCAAATATGCAGGCTTCTTCTTTAGCAAAATCACAAAAACGACTTTCAAATTACTCTTGCAATAACCTGATTTTTTCAATATATTTTGTAAAATTGCCATTATCTTCAGCACATCCGCTCTGCTCTTTTAAGAGCGGAAACTGGCTCAAATCCTCACTTTCTAACTGAGAGGTGAACAGTTTTAAATTCATCTTGAATGCATTGATATCACTTACTAAGCTAGGAAACAATTTGTTCTTGCCCTGTAGTTTCAAATTTAGATCATTGAGATGGCTGGTAACATCAACTAAAAATGTTAAATCAAATAGCCAAATGTTATCAGATAAAAGGGCTCTTTCCTCAGGCAGCTCATTTTTCTGTTCTAGAAAATTATGAACAGTATTTTTCAGTTTCCAAAATCTACACAGAGCCTGTCCTCTAGAAAGCCGGTGCACCTCACAATGAAGGGCGAGATCGCCATATTCCACATCCAATATTTCACAATATTCTCTGAATTCTCGACTGTTTAATCCTCTTGCTCTAATATTATTTACGCATTTCACAACCAGTAACATAACAGGCTGCAAATTTAAAGTTTTTCCACACAGTGACTCCTGGTGTATAATGCAGTGGCATTTTAGTAGAGGGCGACCTAAAAGGTTTTCAAGCAAAGTTGTAGTCCCAGCGGCTTTACCTATCATTGACGGCGCTCCGTCAGTACAAACGCCGATGAGTTTACTGGAATCTAGTTGTAGATTTCCTAGGCATGACTTTACTTTGTCAAATATGTCCGATCCTCTTGTTTTTCCATGAAGCGACTCAAAACCGATAAGTTCTTCAAAGACGCTAAAATTATCATCAATTCCTCTTATAAAAATGCTTAACTGGGCTACATCACATATGTCAGCAGATTCGTCCAAAGCTAAAGAAAATAAATTACAAGGATGGACAAGGTCTTTCAGTTGCTCAGATACATCATGAGAGAGGTGCGTCTCGTAACTGTTTTCTTTGACAGAGCAATTTCGTCTACTTTCCTTTCGATATTTTTATCACCAAGACATCTTGCAAATATTTGGAGACAAGGCTTAACAATTTCTTTTCCATCAATGAAAGACTTCCATTTTTTGGCCAACGCTAAAGCAATTTCGTAGGATGCTTCTGTCATCACCATACTTTCACAGCTATCATTTTCTGCTTTTCTTTTGCTCATTTTCTTTTGCACTGTGATGGGTAACTGAATGTAAAAACAAGGCTTAATTTTCGAAGAAGTGCAAAACTGCAAATATTCACAAAGGACGAACAACGCACAACTCTGTAGCACACGAGTGTCAATTATAAACTGGCAAAAACCTGCAACGCACCGCTGGTGCAGACACCTGGCGCCTCAGGATCAAACAAGTATCAAACGTGTATTGAACAGTTATGGAACGACTGCAGAACAAAAGTCCCTTCTTTCCTAGTTTGACTCATTGAACATTTTTTAAAAATTGAAAACAGATTAATGTGAAAGAAAGTAACATTCGCCAAAAGATGAGTATGGAATAATAAAATCGCTAAAAATAATTGCTAAGTTTTAGATTAATTCTCAGTAAAACCCATTTCTAGCTCTAAGGTACTTGAATTCCTGCTATAGATTTTTTTTCTACAAATCGGTTTTTGGTTAATACTTTTTGCATGAGTAGGCTTACTTTTTTATTATTATCACTGGGGTGCAATGCGCCACTTCTAATCATCCAATGCGCCATAGGTTGGCCATCCCTGCTGTAGAGGCCCATGCTCATGATGGAAACACTGAGTTTACAACTTTCTGCAGCTTTTTCTAATCCTGTACATGTGGCCCCTCCATACCGGTTGGTGATGCAAGCAGCTTGAATACTTTCCATGGTACATCTGTGGAAATTTGAAAATGCCTTTGGTGACATACCGGTTCTCCTCAAACTCCTAATGAAATATAGCTGCTGTTGTGCCTTCTTTGCAATGCATCAATATGTTGGACCCAGGACAGGTCCTCAGAGGTGTTGACACCCAGGAACTTGAACCAGCTCACTCTTTCTACTTCTGATCACTCGATGAGGACTGTGTGTTTTCCCTCAAATTCCACTTCCTGAAGCCCACGATCAATTCCTTGGTCTCAGTGACATTGAGTGCAAGGTTGTTGCTGAGACATCACTCAACCAGCTGATCTACCTCACTCCTGTGTGGCTTCTTGTCATCATCTGCCACCAACATCCTATGAACTCAGTGCTATCTTATTAGGTACAAGAGGCACGTAGTAGCTCCTGTACCAATAAAGGGGCCACTGAGCATATGTTTGTGGTGTTCTGCTGCTGTAGCCCATCAAGGTTCGACATGCTGTGCATTCAGAGATGCTCATCTGCAAGCCACTGTTACAACGTACGGTTACTTGAATTAGTGACGTCTTCCTGTCAGCTTGAACCAGTCTGGCTATTCTTCTCTGACCTCTCTCATAAACAAGGCATTTTTGCCCACAGTGCTGCTCGCTAGATGTTTTTTTTTGCTGTTTTTTCACACCATACCCTGTGGACTCTAGAGAATGTTGTGCATGAAAATCCCAATATATCAGTAGTTTCTGAGATACTCGAACCATCCCGTCTGGCAACCGCAATCATTCTATGGTCAAAGTCACTTAGATCGCATTTCTTCCCAATTCTGAAGTTTGGCCTGCACAACTGAACCTCTTGACCATGACTGGGTGCTGTTATACACCGAGTTGCTGCCACATGATTGGCCGATTAGATATTTGCACGATCAAACAGGTGTACAGATGCACCTAATAAAGTGGCCACTGAGTGAACGTGTTCAAAATCAACTGGGCCAGAGGATCTGGGAGCGACAAGTCTCTCTGTTCTGTGAGTAGGGATGGATACGTGGCACACAGGATTCAAATGGTACATGAAAGACTAAAATGATTTGAAATGCAGCCAGAGTGGGAATTGGAAGTCTCAATTACAGCACCACACAAATATCCAAGAAATGTTGAAGACACTAATTTCTATGTCTCTACAGGAGGCAGTCACACAGCATTTTTTGGATTGCTTCTAAATCAGTTAAATACTAAACAAAGCTGTCGATTGGCCTGAGTTACGGCTACAGACATCTGCTGACAATTTCATGTAAGAAGGAAAACCTTTAGACAGTGCTCTTTAACAGTCAGCAGGCTACTTATGGATTAGAATTTAATCATTTAATTACAATTTGATTTGACAAAAGATGTTTGGCACATGATTATAGTCAATATTCCTGTTTATTAATTTTACATCGAAGATCCCTTTTAACTTGGATTTGAGCTTTAGATCTTTTTTAAGGAGGCATTTCTGAGCTGGATTGTAATACTTTCAGATGTTTTCCACTTAGTATTAATGGTACATACTACAAAATAATGCAAAGCATAGGCGAGATATAGATGGAAGCTTTAATCCCAGCATGACTTTGTGGGGGGTAAGGTCATGCCTCACGAGCCTGAATGAATTCTTTGAGGAAATGACACGACAATTTGATGAAGGTTGAGCAGTTACAGTGCAGAATATTGATTTTAGTAAGGTGTTTGATAAGGTTCCCAATGGTAGGCTAATTCAGGCAGAGATCCTGGGAAACTTGATTGCATGGAATCAGCACTGGATTGCCCACAAAAGGCAGATGAAGTGTTTTCTGCCTGGTGTTTGGTGATCAGAGGCGTTCTAAAGGGATCTGTTCTGGGACCTGTGCTGTTTGTGTGATTTTTATAAATGACTTTGAAGGGTGGGTTAGTATGTTTGCAGATGACACAAAGTTTGGTGTTGTGGATAGTACAGAAGTTTCTCGTAGGTTACAATGGGACATTGAGTGGATGTAGAGCTGGGCTGAGATGGAGTTCAATCCAGAAAAGTATGAAGTGATACATTTTGAAAGATTGAACTTGAAGACAGAGTACAGGTTTAATGTTAGGATTCTTAGTAGTATGAAAGAACAGAGGATCTTGGGGTCCAATTTCACATGTCCCTCAAAAGTGCTGTGCAAGTTGATTAGGTGGTTAAAAAGACATATTGTTTTGGCCTTCATTAGTGAAGGGAGAGCTGTGAGGTAATATAAAACTCTATAAAACTCTGGTTAGACCACATATGGAGCATTGCGTTAAGTCCTGGTCACCTTATTAAAGGTGGAGGTGGGAGCTTTATAGGGTGCAGAGGATATTTAGCAATGACGCTGCTTGGATTGGAGAACTCACCCTGTGATGATAGGTTGACCGAGCTAGGGCTTTTCCCTTTGGAGCGAAGAAGGATGAGAGGTGACTTGATAGAGGTGTATAAGGTGATAAAAGGCATAGGTAACGAGGACAGCCAGCACCTTTTTTTCCCAGGGAAGAAACGATTAATACAAGACGGCATAATTTTAAGATGATTAGAGGAAAGTATGGTGTGGGGGGGAGGGGCTGTCAACGGTAGGATCTTTTACACAGAAAGTGCTGGGGTTGTGGAGTGCACTACCAGGGGTGCTGATAGAGGTAGACTCATTAGAGACATAGGCAGACCAATGAAAATAAAATGGAGGGTAATGCAGTAGGGAAAGGTTAGGTTGATCCTGGATTAGGCTAAAAGGTCATCACAATGTTGTGGGCTGAAGGGCCTACACTGTTGTACTGTTCTATGTTCTGTGTTCTAATTGCCTGCATTAAGCAGTAGCCACCATGATGCACCATCAATAACTCTCGGAGACGGGAGGCAAACGATAGGCTTTTATTAGCTGCAAGAGACCACGATTAGTGGCAAGAGACCACCACACAACATCCTGGAGACTGAAGGAGGAGCAGTGCCTCCAACCGCCTTTATACAGGGGTCTGTGGGAGGAGCCACAGGAGCAGTCAGCAGAGGGGTGTGTCCAGACAGGTGTATGTAGTTCACCACACACCACGACTATCATTCCATGCTCTACATCATTACAGTCAGTGACCACATTATTAGGTACACCTGTACACCCGCCAATCAGCCAATTATGTGACAGCAACTCAACGCATAAAAGCATGCAGACATGGTCAAGACAAAAGATCAGTCAAAACATTGGAGTTGGGAAGAAATGTGATCTAAGTCACTTTGACCGTGGAATGCTTGTTGGTGTCAGATGGCACGGTTTGAGTGTCTCGGAAACTGCTGACTGGCTGGGATGTTCAGGCACAACAGTCTCTAGAGTTCATGGCATCTAGTGAGCGGCAGTTCTGCGGGTGAAAGCACCTTGTTAATGAGAGATGTCAGAGGAGAAGGGCCAGACAGGTTCAAGCTGACAGGAAGGCAACAGTCATTCAAATAACCACACATTACAACAGTGGTGTGCAGAAGAGCATCTCTGATGCACAAAATGTCGAACCTTGAAGTGGATGGGCTACAGCAGAAGAAGACCACACTCCTGTACCTAATAAAGCGGCCACTGAGTGTAAATTAAGACTGGGGGCCAGAGGTTTTGTGTTAAAGAAAAAAATATGATAGTGAGATAGAGAACATTATGAAAAATATTCTGGAGCCAACAGCAGGTACAACTGATTAATTCAGTGTGATGAAATGTCAGAGTGTTCTGTAGAAGGATTAGGACTGACGTATCCCTTACCACAAAAGAGAAATAAAACAGTAGATCAGCTTAACCTTCAGTGAACAGGACATTTTACACTGGAGAAACACAAAAAAGAAACACACAAATAAACCAAGCTAAAATTATCCAATGACCCAAGCATAAAGAACAAATCAGGTGAATGAACCTCAGATAATGTTGAAAACTAAGGAGGGATATTCTATTTTTTTTTTGTTTGCTTTACAGCGACAGCGATGACTGATAGGGGTTCAATTCCCGCTGCTGCCTGTAAAGAATTTGTCCATTCTCCCTGTAACTGTGCAGCTTTCCTCAGTTGTTCTGGTTTCCTCCCACAGTCCAAAGGCACACTGTTAGGATTAGTGAGTTGTGGGCATGTTGCATTGATGCTGGAAGGTGGCAGCATTTGCAGCCTGCCCAGCGCAATCCTCGCTGATTTGGTTTGACGCATTTCACTGAATCTGTTTTTGTTCCAATGCACATGTGTCAAATAAAGCTGATCTTTGATCTTTAATAACACAGAACAGTACCACACAGGAACAGGCCTATCGGCCTACAGTGTTGAACGAAACCAATTAAAATAGCAATCAAGTTGCCAACTAAATTAACCCCTTTTGTCTACAATCTCTTTAATCCTTAATCTTTGATCCATTATGATTTTAGTCTCAGCCAGTTTAACTATTGCCGGCCGGTGGCATCTGCACCAGATTTCAAGGCAAGTGGTCCGGGATTTGAATCTGGCCGGCTCCTTGTACACTTTCCATCTGTACTGGGTTGAGCATCGAGCTAGCAACAACTCAGCCTCATAAAAAGCAGACAAATGCTAAAGAAATGGCTAGGTTGCCAGCCACTGCACCACAAGGCACAGAGAGGAATGACTATATAAGAATAGAAAGCAATCACGTCCTTTCTGGTAATCAGAAAGGAACTAGATCTTTTGATTATGTGCAGTTCATGGAAGACGACAATGAAATTGTCACTCCCAAATCATTTGGGATATGAATTGGAATAAAACAATTGAAAACTATATCTCTAGGAAAGTGAGAAGTCAAAAATTCAGAAAGTACAAGAGTCTCTGACTGGACACTTCTTCATTTTATTTAACCTACAAATAATACTGCAAGTTTGAATAGTAGCTGATGTATTTGCTAAAGGGAAGGGCCATGAGAATGCCACTAGGAATGATGACCTGGTTAACATGACACTGAGTTTATGAAAGAAGAGATTCAAGAGCAGTTAATGGAAGTGCAGCTGATAATTCTCAGCCAGAACATTTCAAGCAAAGCCAGTACTGACAAGTTTATCAGAGCATTTTAAAACTTCCACTTATATATATTTGAATACTTTAACTTGGGAATGCAACCATGAAGGTAATTTACTAAAGGGTGGATGATATATAGAGCCACTGAGGTTGCATAAAAGGCCAGATCATGCTGCACGATGGTTAGCAGTTCCGTGCAGAAATACAAACCACCTGAGGTTCTCAGGTTAGTTCATCCCTGTCTTTGGTGCCCACATGTTGCTACACAGATGAACTGTCCATCAGATGCTGGCATACCTGATGCCCAACCCCACTGCTGGAATCTGCACTCTGAACAGGTGTGTCTTCTGCTGGAAGTTAGATGCATTTCCTCAAGCAATGAACAAACTGCCAGAGGAAGTTCAATTTCCAACAGTAGGTTAGGCAGCATTTGCATAGGCAAAGGGAGAGTCAATGTTTCCCGTCAAAATCTTGCATCGGGTCAGATTCTTGACTTCAAACATTAACAATTCTTTGCCTCCACAATGCTGCCTGGCTGTTCATGTGTCTGTTGATTGCTTGTATGTTGATTTCTTCCAACAATGTTCGTTTGCTAGAGATTCCTGCAGTCTCTGGTGTCTTTGTTTCCTCAAAGACGCCCAGAGTGCATTGAAAAGCCAACAATTGAAAAGTTAAGTACAGGTGATTTTGCTTCTTCCTTCATTTAATCTTTACATCAACTGGAAGTCTGGAGGTCGAGGCCCGATAGCTGCTGCCTCGAATACGTGAATCTCTGCAAATCCCCTGGGAAATTCCAAAGCTTCTTGAGAATCTTAGTCTGATGAAGGCCAAAGACAGCCTGTCCTGGGGCTAGAGGACTGCGTATGTTCGTAGGTGTATTGGTGAGAGCAGGGAGGAATGGGGTTTGTTTTGCTGTTGTTGCTTTGTTGCTTGTTGTGTTCTGTGTTGTTCTGTCCAACATTGTGGGCAATACTACGTTGGCAACGGAAAGTGTGACAACACTTGCAGGCTGCCCCCAGCACATCCTTGACACAAATAATGTACTTCACTGTATGTTTCGATGTACACGTGATATATAAATCTGAATCTTGAAACTTTAACCTCACTCTCAGTTATGTGCCTTCAAGTAATTTTCTTTTTCTTAATAATTTTACTATGTTGTCAAGATTTTAAATCTTTATTACATGTACAACATTAGAGGAACTCAACAAGTCAGGCAGCATTCATGGCTGGAATTGAACAGTCAATGTCATTTCCCTCCATAGATAATTGGCTGACTGGCTGAGTTCCTCCAGATTTGTTTATTCCAGATTTTCAGCATCTGCAATTTATTTTGTGTCTTTAAATCCTTTTGAACATTTTAAGCATCCCTAATCATTGCGCTTGCAAAAAGCCAACAGGACAATCCAGGACAGGGCCTCTGCTAACGTCGTCAGAATTAGGATTATCAATGAGACGTGAGTTTAACTAGTACTGCAGGGTGACAAAAAGGACCACGGTACAGCTAATGTGGGTTGACCAGAGGTGGCATATCAAGTTGAACATGATTTGACCCAATGGGAAAGAAAATTATAGACAATTCGAAGTTCAAAGTAAGTTTATTATCGAAGTATGTATATGTTACCATATTACCCTGAGATTCATTTTCTTGTTGGCATTCACAGTAAAACAAATAAATACAAGATAATTAACAAAAAAACTACACACAAAGACTAGCCAACAGCCAATGTGCAAGAGAAGACAAACTATGCAAACACAAAAAAAAACAAATTAAATACAAATATATACACACACATAAATTTGAGAACCTAAGTTTTAGAGTCCTTGAAACTTTGAGTCCTTGTGGAATCAGTTCAGTGTGAAGTGAGTGAAGTCATCTATGTTGGTTCAGAATAGATGTCACCAAGAAGACAGAGAAAAGCTGAGTTTCTCCAGCATTTTCAATTTTTGTTACGGAATGTAGTTACTTCATGCACAGCATCGCATACATTCATTGCAAATCTTTTGTGCGACATTACAACGAAAATAATGCTAAAATCCCATACTCTATCAGGATCCAGAATACCGATGACTGGTTGTCCTCTTTGTAAAACCACCTGCCAAAGTGTTTTGAATTATATTGGTTCAGGGAGCAATGTTAGTCAGAACCAAAAACCTTTCTGGCTCTCTTTGAATAGCTCTGTGGGATCTTTAATATTAATAACAGACATAGCTTTAGGACCTCAATGCCAATCCAGTGATGCATCTTTTCCTGAGCCTTGCACTGAAACTCAACTTTAAATATAAAGTCAAACCACTGTGTGGAATATAAGTCGACTACATCTGATCTAAATAATATTCTATCACCAAGCAGCTGCACAATAACTTATTGGTTTCAATGGGATTAATTTTTCTGTGGAAGTCCATGTAAAAGAAATATTCCTTCAAATATTACCAGATACTTAATATCTTCAACAGTAGTGCAGAAACAAACCTCAGGAGTACTTCTACAGAGTTGCTCCAAATAAAACAAATAAAATGAAAATAAGTTTTGAAGTTGTGGTGGAATGTTCTTATAAATACCAAACACACATTTATGTAGCTCCCCTAGCTCACTTCCCCTTGTTCAGCAATTGCCAACTATTAGATTAATGGATCTGTTAAAATGCTAAATAAATTAATTTAATTTGTACATAAAATAATGATAATTATTACTTCATAACAACTTAAACACCAAAATAGTTTTTAAGCGAATGTTCCTTCACTTGGTGACACACCACACTGTCACTTGGATACAGACAATCCACAGGCAGATTGGAATAATATAGATCTGTCTCATGGTCAGCACAGGTATAGCAGGCCTTGGGGCCTGTTCCTGTGATGTACTGATCAAAGTTACATCCATTAGCAGAGCAGCACTTACCGAAAAGGAAACTGTGTCAAAATAAAAATTAATTTTTCCTTAGACTTAGCATAGCGCTGCACAGATCTCATGAAATCTATCAAATACTGAAAACCTAGATGGAGTGTTTCCTGTAGTGGGGGAGTCTAGGACCAGGGGGCACAGCCTCAGAATAGAAGGATGTCCCTTTCAAACATAGTTGAGGAATTTCTTTAGCCCGAGGGTGGTAAATCTGTGGAATAGATTCCCACAGATAGCTGTGGAGGACAAGTTATTGAGTGTATTAAAAGTGGAGGATGATAGGTTCTTAATTAGTAAGGGTGTCAAAGGTTACGGGGAGAAGGCAAAAGAATGGGGTTGAGAGGGATAATAAATCAGTCATGATGGAATGGCAGAGAAAGTTCAATGAGCCAAATGGTCTAATTCTGCTCCTATCGCTTATGGTCTTATGATTAGCCGCATTCATTCTTCTACAGTGAATAAGCATACACATTGCATTCATAGACATGTTCAAAACTGAGATAACCAATTTATGAGATTATAGTACCTAAAATTTAACACAGCATCTGTGAAGTAAATTTCATTTTCTTTTGCATATGCCAGCTGGCTAAGTTTAACAATCACTTTAAAAATAGCTAATGTTACTGGTACTTCTAATTAATGTCAAAATCAAAGGCAATATAATCCCCTGATATTATCAGGGCACATTATGAAGTTTGCTTAGGTGTTAAAAAATAAAGGCAAATCCACAACTATGGTTTGAGGCAAGCAAACTAGCTTATTTATAAAACGGGTAACAATGCTCCACAAAATCCTTACTCTAAGCCAGGGGTTCCCAACCTTTGTTTATACCATGGCCCATACCATTAAGCAAAAGGTCTGTGGCTGCCAAGTTGAGAACACATGCTCTAAGTTAAAACCATGCTTAATTTGAAAAATGTTTAGAGAATGTTCAGCCTCCAGTAAGTGCATAGTTACATAAGATATTGAAGACATACTGTAAATAGAAAGAAAATAATGACTGCTAATGGAGTAATAACCACAGGAGTTTCTGTTGATACTGAAAATCCAGAGTAACACAGACAAAATGCTGAAGGAACTCAGCAGGCCAGGCAGCATCTCTGGAAAGGAGTAGACAGTCGACGGTTGATCTCAGCTGAAATGTCAACTCTTTATTCCTTCCCATAGATGCTGCCTGATCTGCTGAGTTCGTCCAGCACTTTTTGTGTGTTACAGCTAAAATAGCAGTGTATCATTTCAGAGCTTTTGATGATGATATGCTGACTGTTAACAATAAGCTGCCAGTATATAATTGCTAGTGTACATTCAAATTATGTATGTTAGTCCTTCACTGTTAGTTACTCTGAAATGTGATTCCATGAATTTTTTTTACTGACATGATACAAACATAAATTCAAGAACACCTAAGATTACCTTAATCACTTAGATGTGCATTAAGTGCAATTGGTAAGTTAGTGTAATGATATTTCATGACTTAGAAAATCCAGTCCCTTTTGTGTCTGCTTTCACACAACATCCTTCACAGACAATTGCAGATCTTTGCCTTACTGTCAGTGAGAAACATTAACTAGAGACAGAAAAATTATAATATAGTGCATGTTCCAATGTAGGATTGAAAGGGTTAACATACAGAGTGTTTGAAGGCACTGGGCCTCTACTTGCTGGAAATCAGAAGAATGAGGGGGATCTCATTGAAACTTATTTACTGTTGAAAGTCCTCAATAGAATGGATATGGTGAGGATGTTTCCTACAGCGGGGAGTCTAAAACCAGAGGATGTAGCCTCAGAATAAAGGGGTATCCATTTAGTACAGAGCTAAGGAGGAGTTTCTTCAGCCAGACAGTGGTGAATCTGTGGAATTTGTTGCCATAGGCGGCTGTGGAGCCCAGGTCATTGGGTATATTTAAGGCAGAGTTTAATAGATTCTTGATTAGTCAAGGCATGAAGGGATACGGGGAGAAGGCAGGAGATTGGGGATGAGAGGGAAATGGATCAGCCATGATGAAATGGCAGAACAGACTCAATGGGCCAAATGGCCTAATTCTGCTCCTATATCTTATCGTCCTATGATTCACCAATGTTGATATTTGATTAAATGTTGGTCAATATATCCACACGTAAAAAGATTTATTTGCTTTAATTATTTAGGTAAATTTGTCCACTGTATAATTATACTAATGTTGTTACTCAAGAAAACATATCGTCAATTATTTTTCAACGTTGAATGCTTTTTGTTTTTCTGTGTCAGACACAGTCAACACTACCACTGCCAATTCCCTACTGTCACTTACAATCAAACATTTCACTTGACCAACAAGGTAAATAATGTGGCTACAAGACAGATCATATACTGAGCAACACACACAAAATGCTGGTGGAATGCAGCAGGCCAGGCAGCACCTATAGGAAGAAGTACAGTCGACGTTTTGCGCCGAGACCCTTCGTCAGGACTAACTGAAAGTCCTGATGAAGGGTCTCAGCCTGAGACGTCGACTGTACTTCTTCCTATAGATGCTGCCTGGCCTGCTGTGTTCTACCAGCATTTTGTGTGTGTTGCTTGAATTTCCAGCATCTGCAAATTTCCTTGTGTTTGCATCATATACTGAGCTCATCTTTTAATTTAGCAAAACCTTTTCTTATTCTTCGAAGCACCAATGATTACTCTTGATCTAAATGGATGGGTGCAATTCAAATTAAGCACAATGGTACTATTGACTAAAGGTACCCGTACTTTATCAGGTTAGTGCATGTGAACCATTTCTCTGCCCAAAATGTCAGCTATTTTTCATATTTTAAAAACAATTACTCTTCTCCAAATTACTCCATTTGCTGTGAAATTATTTGAGAAAGTTATAAAATATGACTTCACTACACAATATCTGGATGCTTAACAGTTTGGAAGAGCAACTGCTCTGCCCGTGACTGCAAGAAACTGCAGAGACTTGTGGACACAGTTCAACAGATCATGGACTAAAACTGAAAGCATGTACCACTAGGCTCAAGGACAGATTCTGCCCTGCTGTTATAAGATCACTGAATAATTTCCCAGCATGATAAATTGGAATCTTGACATTAAAACCTACCTTGTTATGGTCTTGTACCTAATTTCTCTGTTGATGTTACACTTTATTCTGCACTGTTATTGTTTTACCTTTTTCTACACAATATACTGTGTAATGATTTGATATGTATAAACAGTATGCAGGACAAGCTTTTCACTTTATCTTGGTACATGTGAAAAGAATAAACCAATTCCAATTACATTTTTTTCCATTGCTTTGAAGAAATGGAACCCACTTCTGTTATACACTTTCAAATCATAAATAAATTCCAATCTTTGACCTACATGATCAACTCTTATACAACTGTAAATAAGATATAAACACCATCCATACAGTATAAAAATAAACTAATTCAAAGATGGAACTGAAAGATATGATACAAGCTTATAAGTCATACCACTGTTCTGAAGCTACATGTATGAACAAGATCTTACTGTCAATCATGCTGTACAAGAAGAACAGCCCGGGGCTCCAAGGTTTTGGAAGGCATATGTAAAAAATTCCCAAGAAACACAATCCTAAATTGCAAACAAAAATATGACAGTAGTCATATTTAGTAAGAAGGTTTAAAACAATATTTCTGCAGCACCTGAAATGGAAATAAATTCCTTCTTACAAGAGAAAGTGACTCTAGAAGGGAAAGATTGAGCTTACATTCACCTCACACATTTAATTACCTCACAGCAACTCACTCTATAGCACATTTGACAACTCAGGACATCCCAGATTCATTACAGCCCCAGAAAAGCTACTGCAGAGACACTCTTATAATATTGATTCACTAACTTAGAAATACGATGAAAAGTTTCATGAAGAATAGAGATTATCTAAAAGGAAGATGGAAAGGAAGCAGCCAGGAACAGACTCAAATCATGATCAGTCGTGACCATGAGTAGTGATCCTTTCAACTGCATGAACTTAGTGTGCATTAACTAAAAACATTTTCAGTTCCCAAAACAGACATTCCACAGTCTGAATAGTTCCAATCGCCCCAGCTTTATTAATGGTGTTCATCCAGACAATCTGAACTGAAGATGCTACAAAGTCTGTAAAATGCTATAAACAGAACAAATGCCAATGATATTAAACCTGATTTTTTCCTCTCTCCTTTCACCAGTAACTGGAGTGAACTGTGGAAGAATTCTTGCATTTACAGTTGACAGCATTGCTTTGCTGCACAATCACAA
This sequence comes from Hemitrygon akajei, assembly GCF_048418815.1. Lineage (NCBI taxonomy): Eukaryota > Metazoa > Chordata > Chondrichthyes > Myliobatiformes > Dasyatidae > Hemitrygon > Hemitrygon akajei. The sequence goes on along the minus strand of NC_133138.1, from coordinate 24,036,350 downwards.
GAGTCCACCAGAAATAACCTCTCAAAATCCAGCCTGTCATTATTTCGAGACTGCTGGTTGATTATTCCCAGGGAAATTAAATGAAAGTGAAATTGGCATGTGAGCATCCACAAAATAAACAGATAGGAGAGGACCAATAGGCCTTTTGAGCTTGTACCATGTTATTAAGTGGTAACATAAAAAGCACCCAGACTGATGTAATCTCCTACAAAAGGAGATTGTTTGAGTCCTGCAGCAGACAAAAAAATAGTGACAACAATCCTCAGCCAAGCAACAATAAGGAATATTTCATTAACTCCATTGCGCTATATTCCAGCTACATGAGTCACTCTAGAAGGCCACTGGCTGAAGCATCAACTTTATTTCTCTTTTACAGGTACTGTTTGGCCTGTTATGATTTCCAGTATATTTTTTTTTCCTTGCCTTGTGATTATCCTACTGGCAGCTGCTTTAAGAAATAATCCAATGCCTTCTGTAAAACACAAATCAAATCTATACACACGCGTTATACCAGAAAGTTGATACAAAGACCATAGACATAGGAGCAGGATTAGGCCATTCAGCCCAGAGTCTGCTCCGCCACTCCATCACGGCTGACTTATTATCCGTCTTAACCCCATTCTCTTGCCTTCTCCCCTTACTAATCAAGGATGTCAAGGGTTACAGGCTTAAGACAAGAGAATGGGGTTGAGACAGATAATAGACAATCAGACAAAGATCAATGACTTTATACGCAAAAATGCCTCAAGATATCTAACCATTTTGTCTGCTAAGGTAACTTTCATGCATATAAACTGTTACTCCAACTAATTCTAATTAAATCTAATTAATTATCCAGTTCAACTTATCAATTCATTTATCCACATTAACTGAATCTAAAAAAATACTATAGTATTGTTCTATTTTATTATCTTCAGACCCAGCTTTTTAAACCCCTTCTTGTAACATTATCTATTGATTTTATATTCCAAAAAGTTTAAGATGAGGGGGTAAAGATACAAAGTGGACTGAGGAGTACGTTTTTCCACACAAGGTGGTGGGTATGTTGAATGAGCTGCCAGAAGAAGTGGCAGACCCTTGTAGAGTTTCAACATTTAAAAAAAAATAGCCAAGTATACAGAAAGGAAAGGTTCAGAGGGATATGGGCCAAATGCAGGCAAATGGCATTCTCTTAAGTAGCCATCTTGGTGGGCATTAACAAGATGGGCCGAATGGTACATTTACATACTGTGCAGCTCTGACTTAAGTATGTTTAGTTGTCCTCTCTATGACTTAATTTGTGAGGGAACTCAGACCAGACACAGTATTTAATACGTTACTCTTCAAGCCGACGCACAAGTTTAATAAAGTCCATTTTGTCTAATGTTTAGGAATGCAAGCAACATCCAAAGTGAGGCCCTATCCTGCAGGATTTTAATCTTATTAAGTATATGGCACCTTGTCAAATTGCCTCAAACACTGATAAAATTCCCAGATAATTACTCATTTGCTACAGGGGGAAAATAAGACTTATGATTTTCATAGAAAAGTGAGCAGGATAGGGACTGAGCAACACAATCAACAGCTTTGTAAATTTATATACAAGTGAAACAGAGTTGTCAGTAGTTTAGAATCAGAATGAGAAACAGGTTTATTATCACCGACATATGTTGTGAAATTGGTTGTTTTACAGCAGTAGTACAGTGCCAAACATCAGATATACAATAATTTGAAATAAGAAATATAGAAGAAAGTCAATAAGTAATGCAAAAAATCCCCAAAAAATAGCAAAGAAATGTTCACGGGTTTATGCTTTGAGCTGCATATAATTACAATAGTTACACACGTGGGGTGCAGTGGAGCAACTACCAAGATTATGATCCAGAGACATGGATTAACAGAAAACAGTCTGTCCACATATAAATTAAATCCTACTATAGCAGACATGTACACTAATTTCAGTTAAGGATCTGGAATTTTTCTTTTAGAAAAAAATGAGTAATGAGTGAAGTAATGAAGAAAATGAAATTGCCAAATTGATATAAAAATGCAGCTGTTATATTGACTTTACCTCAGTTACAGATAGAAACTCCAGACCTGTAGTAGCGGTTGACTCTTACCTGCCCCTTGAAGTGGTCTAGTAAACTACCCAGTTGTATCATAATGATAATATTACAAGTTCTGCAGCAGTTCAAAAAGTTCAAAGTAAATTTATTATCAAAGTATGTATATGTCACCTTATACTACCCTGAGATTCATTTTCTTGTGGGCATACACAGTAGAATAATGAAATAAAATAGAGTCAATTAAAACAAAACTATACACAAAGATTGACGAGCAGCAAGTGTGCAAAAGATGGCAAATTGTGCAAATACAAAATCATATAGTAAATTAATAATACTGAGAACATGAGTTGCAGAGACCTTAGAAAATATGTCTGTAGGTTGCATTCACGTCAGTTCAGTGTTATGGTGAGTGAAATTATCCACACTGGTTCAGCAGCCTGATGGTTGAACGGCATTAACTGTTCCTGAACCTGGTGATGTGGGACCTAAGGATCCTAAAAAGACGTTTCACCACTACTTTCTCCAGAGAAATTAAGACCAGACAGTAAATGCTGTATTTTTTTAAAAATAGATGCCCATATTCTGAAGAAATTGGAGAAATACAAATAAAATGTTTTCATCAGTTACACAGCAGAATGAGTACTGTACATATATCTAGTCAGCATATTGCAGCAAAGAGACAGTTAGTTGCACTGGGCAGGGTGCACGTGAAGAGATTTATGAGGACATTGTCAGAGCTGGAAAATTATAGCTATGAGGCAGCACTGGATGAACTGTTTCTTTGGAAGAGAGAAGACAAGGGAGGTTTAAGTGAAGTTAATGATTTTATAAGAGGCAAGGATAAAGTAAATTGGAACGGGAAAGACTCAGCTCCCTTAGCAAAGAGGTCAAAAAACCACAGGCAGCGATAAAAAGTATCGAAAGGATGAAGAAAGATTTCTTTTACCCCGGGGGCCACAATGGTCTGCATCTCAGTGTTTGAAAGGAACCCTCATCACATTTACACACTATCTGGATCAGCCGTTGAAGAGTTTTGACCCACTAGGCTGCAGATCAACTTGCTGGAAGGTGAGATTAGGCAGGGTAACACTTTTGTTTCAATCAGCAGAGACACTTTGAGAGCCGAAGGGCCACTTCGTGTCCCCTGAATGTTTCAGGATTCAGCGTAGGAGAATCTGTAGAAAAACTAGCTTGTTGGAGAACAAGGAGGCTGGCATATATATCACCGTGAGTTCTGAGTATGAAATATATAATGCAGGTGGAAGCACTTTTGCCCTCTACTGGTAAGGGGGAGGGTCGAGGGATAGTTGGAAAAGGGTCAGTGCGCGCTATTCGAGGATCCAATGTTCTGGTCGCCCGACTGAGAACGCAGCTCAGGGGATGGATTTACATTTGCTGGAGAAATCTGCACGGGCAAACTGTGGCCAGCCAAATCCCGTCGCGGGGCTGGACGTGATCGGCCAGAAAGCGGGGGACGAAAGCGACAGTCCTTGGGTCAGTGGTGTGACAGTCAGTCCTCCAATGTACAGGGCGCAGGGAGCTGGTGACAGCACTCCACACTCTGTGGAGCCATGCGAATCTTGAACAAAATTCAATACTGTAGCAATTTTATATCCTAGCCTATTTTAAGAAACGTTTACGCTATCATAATCACTTCTTAAATGTTATCCCGAATTATTCGTGTCTCTTGGATATCGCTCCCTTTACACATATATAACACTTCAAAGTCGCACATTCCTACAGCAAAAAGTTACGTACCCAGCTGATACATTACAATGTTAAATTGAAATATACTTCATCTTTACCTCGCTTTCCATTTCATCTTGGTACTGGTCGTAATAATCCTGGCTGGACTCGTAGGCAGAGCAAGATCCCAACAGCAGGACCAACAGGAAGAACAGCCCTGACACGCTCCACACTCGTTCAAATTTCTGACAGATCCGGGTCAGAAACTCGCGTAAGTAAAGGCACATTGTTTCTTTGTGATTTTTCCCCCTCTCCCGTAATTAAACTAAACAATGCATCAATATCTGAAATGAAAATTATTCAAAAGGCAGTTTAAAAAAAAAGAATAAAATTCCTCCAAATCCTGCAAAGCTGGTTCTTGGTTATAACGAGAACAGCTGAAGAACGCCAAAACGTCCTTGTCCCTGCTGTCTTTTTATATATAAAACAAATAATAATCTGCGAAGTCTGCTCCTGGAGTTTTGGGGGAAAAAAACACCCCGTGCGTCGTTTTAATGTGGAGCCGCTTATCTTGGGATGAAAGTGGTCGCGACGTCAGGGCGGGAAGTGCAATAAAAGGCTGAATAAAAAAAGGTGGGTGCTTGCATGAGGGCGGTCCGCCCGCGCTCTTCATTGCCTGTCAACATGCTTTCAGCCGAGCAAAACTATTCCAAAGCGTGTCAGTGCAAAAGAAGAATAGAAATACGATCTTGTCTGCAGATCGCCTCCTGGATCTCCCGCTGCGAATAAAATCAACTTGCGAAATATAACTCGGAGCTGTAACGTTTCACAGTTCATGCAGGGGAAAGGGGTTGATCTAACAAGTCCATTCTGGGACCGTTCTGGGAAGGACGGGCCGAGTGTCCCTCTCACTATGTGGCGTATTTTAATGATTCTATGAAGAGATCTGTGTTACCATTTTTTTAAAAGATAAGGCCGTCTCCACCAGAATTTCTAGGGTGTTGTGGAGCTGCCCGCCTGTTGCAGCACTACGAATGGACCGGCAATCACCCTGAGACGCCCAGGGGACCGAGTTGAAACTCGTAAACCACATTCTCCCGCAAACGGGGGTCGTTTTTTCCCGAAAGCTCACTCGCTCTTTCTCCACTTTCACAGTCTTGTATTTCCTACTAAGTTAGATTGGTGACAAAAAGAAAAGGCTTCCTCTCCCTTGCAAAGTGCCGCGACTGTGAAGGGATACCGAAACAAAAGTGGAACGTTCAAAACAAATACCCTCCTGTAAGCACAGGAGCGGAAACAACCTTTCTGATTGATGACCTGAACCATTTCTGACGGAGGAATTCGACCCAACGTCGACCATTCCTCCTCCCCCCCACCCACCCCACAGATGCTGCACCACCGGTACATCATGTAGAATGAGGATTTACATAGAGGGCGGTGAGTACCTGCAATGAGTGGCCAGAAGTGGTCTAGGCGGGTACAATACAACATTTAAGAGGCATTTGGATAGATACATTGAGGGAAAGTGCTTGGAGGTTTATGGGCCAAACAGGGGAAACTGGGACTAGAAGGGAGTATGGTATGGTCAGTATGGATCAGTGGGGCAGAAGGGCCTGATTCCATTATGTAATACTCTATGACTCAATGACCCACTGAGTTCTGCAGCAGATTGCTGCTCCAAATTCCAGTAGTTGCAGCTTCTTGTGTGTCCATCAAATAGTTATCTTTGGTTCTTCACTGATGCTGCTTGGTAGGACGTTCTCCATGGAGATGTTTGTCAATATTTTAGATGTCGTGTGCAAACTTCCACGGAAGTAGGGGCACTGCCATGCCTTAGTCGTAATGGCACTTGTGTGCTGGTCCCGGACAGATCCTCTGAAATGATCACTGAGAAAATCAGATTGGCCCTTTAAACTTTTAGCAAGTTTGTAATGCCTTTAAAAATAATGGATGTAATTCCTTGTGAAAATGAAAGCATTTGTGGTCAATGCCATAACTAATGCCCTGTGGTATCCTAGCTGAATGGGGAGTTTTGAACTAGGGGTTATTGTTTAAGTGTGAGGAGTCATCTATTTAAGACAAAGATAACACCTTTGTTTTACTATCACTTTGGAATCCTCTTCCTCAAAGAAAAGTAGAGCACGGTCTTGCAATACTTTATGGCAACAGTTTGTGGATACTTAATAAAGAAGAGAATGAAAGGGCACCAGAGGTAGAGGACACTGTAAATGGCAGAGCCGACTTGAATTATTGACTGACCCTCTCCAGCTCCTAATCTGTATGAAAAAATGTCTTTCACCTTTTTATTTGGACAAAAATCATGTAGGTGGTCAGCAGAAAGTCAAAGCAGAGAGGAAATATTATAGATTCATAGAGTTATAGATTGCTACAGCTCAGAAATAGGCCATTCGACCCATCCTTATCTTCTTCTGGTCTCATGTACCTGGACATGGATTATATCCCTCCAAACCCCTCTCATCCATGTACCTATTTGAATTTCTCTTAAATGTTACATTTCAAATTAAACATACCAGTGATTCTGAGAAGCGCAGAAGTTTTTACAAGAGTTTAAGTAACAAAATACCTCAAAGCATGAAGTCCATTTCATTTCATTAAAGCCACTGGAAATGATCATTTCCTGAACTATGGTTTATGGGTGGATTGAATAGTACTGGTTGAGACAAAAATGGAGAACAGTTGAACTTTGCCTCAATTTAAGTATTAAGTTTGTGGCTTGGTCAGTGTCACTTTAAAAGATCACCTGACCATTGGCACATTACTGTTTTTGGAGTGGGGAGGGTCTATCTATGTAGAAACCTGCTGGTTGAGTTTCTGCAGTGGTGCTAGTCCACAGCACTTCCCTGGTTGCATACTTCCATAGGACAGACGGAAAGAGATATGATTGCTACTTCTTAGCTCTCCACCCGTGCCTGGTGTGAAAGTGGGTTCAATTGCATTGTCGTCTGTAAAAAGAATCAACAAACATTGACCATGGTGGCATTGCCCTCTTCAACAGCTTCTTCAGCTTTTTAATTATGTAGTGTTCAAGAATGAAATATTAGTAGCATTCTATGGGAATGTAGTCAATTGCTTATTCCATAAATACAACAGTCCCATTTATATTCACTGTATATTATGAATAAAGTATATTTTTGAAAAATAAGTCAGTGTCTTCCTTGAAATTTAAACCAAATTTGTGCCCTATTCCTTTCTTTTGTGTTATCTTGTTATGTATTAGGTTAAACAAAGTTTCCATTCCTTCTTCCATTGGAGAAACTCTGTATTTTTCTAAACCCAAACAGCTCTGAAATTGGCTGTTCTCAACTTCTCCAAATAACTTTCAATACAATTACCAAAAGTCAGAATCTAATGATAAAACTGTGAAGTGTGCAAAAATCGAACTATTTTACAAAAGCAGCCAGTAAAATAATACAGCCAAAAGAGATAATCTAAATGGTTCGGTTGTAAATATACCCACGTTGTTCACTCTTTCTACGTATGAACCCACTTACTAAGTTGCTGTTTCCTTATCCTTTTGAACTATTTAGTGGCCTGAATTAATTATACTAGCACTACCACTAGATGGCCAGCTGCTTATATTTTACCTTTCTCTGAGGAAGTAACAAAACTTAAAAGCACAAATTAATGTACTAATGAACACAAAGCCATACCACACATTGGAGTCACAGACCCAAAGACCTTTGGTTTCTTCGTTGCCAAAGAGCTGTTGGTTTATGCCGTGCATCAGATGTTTTCACAGCTGGCATTTGTTATTCTCTCCCCCTTTCCCTTCTGTCACATAATCCTCATCATCCTGGGTGGGTGGGCAGGTGATTTTCACGCTTGCCTCTGGCATTGTCACCTTTTGATCCGTTGCTAGATGAGGGTTGCTGCCCCCCGGCAGATATTACTCGTTGGAATCTCCTTGCTTTCTGTTCACTGCAAGAGCCTGTAGCCTTCGCTTGGCATTTTGACCCCTCTGCTGCAGTCTGACTGAAATCAGGAATTTGCTATTAGACGTAAGCTGTAGGCATAATATTTTCAAACTCAGATGAACCGTGCCATTAAAGTTGCTCTTAGGCACTGTTAAATGTGAAGTGTTCTCTCTAGGTGTTTTTGTCAAAACTGAAAATGTACTTATTTTGTTATCTAGTCTTGCCAGACACTGTTCTTCTTTGGGAACACTTGCTTGTATGACAGGTCAGCTGCCTATACCTGCCACCCACCTCACCACTTGTAAAATTTTCTTCAGTTGAATCATCCTAGTCTAACCATACTGGAGATGAAACAAGGTTGTGATTGGTGGTAAACCCCCAAATGCTATCGGGAACAACTGCTGTCCGGAAATTCCTCTGGAGTCCACAGTACTTCCACTAAAAGCTTTTTTTTTTACAGCTGGCAAAGTGGTTCTTGAAAGAACATTACTGAGGCCTCCACAATCTCTTCGCTACCTCTTTCAGAACCCAGTTCCACCTGGTCCAGGTGACTTATCTACCTTCAGACCTTTCTGCTTCCCATTAATTGTCCTGGTATAGGACTGACAAGGAGGCTAAGAAGTGGTTAGAGAAGAATAATACCAAAATGTTTCCTGGATTAGAGGGGACATGCTATCAGGAGAGGTTGGACAAACTTCAGCTGTTTCTTCTAAAGGGGAGGAGGCTGAGAGGAGAGCTGATAAAAGTTGGTGGTAGGGGCAGAAATGAATGAGATGCTTAGGAGGCTGTTAGGCACACATGAATCTGCAGAAGATGGAGAAGTAAAGTTGTCTATCTGAGACTTCCTTACTCTTGTAGTTTTACAAACATCTGGGGCCTTGTATGCTCCAGAGAAAACAGTCCCAGCCTATCAATTATCCTCGTAGCTCAAGCTCCCATGTCCCAACAGCATCCTTGTGAATCTTTTCTGCACCCGCACTAACTTAATCTAACTTAACTTGGAGCACACAATACTCCAAGTGATGGTCTCATCATCATCTTGTACAGCGTAACAAAACATCCCAACTCTTGAATTTAGAGCCCTGTGTGATGAAGGCTAGTGTTCTCAATGCCTTCTTCACTACCCCGTCTACTTGTATTGACACTTTCAGACCACCACGTACTTGTTCCTCTTGGTCTCCCCGCTGTACAACACTGCACAGGAGGACCATGTGCCATTTGCTGGGTACATCCTGATCGAGTTGAGGCCTATGTATTTGTATTTAGACTTCAGGTCATTAACAGTGAAAGTCAGGACAGCTATAAGTAGACGAGGTTAAAAAAATGGGATTGTATATAGACTGAGAAATATAATTAGAAAATTTAGTAACAAACCTGAAGGGTAATAGATCAGTGGGAAGGCAATAAAGTCAACAAAGAAGCAAATGCATAATGATAGAAAGGAAACAGCTTGTAATTTAAACTGATTGAAAGGAAGTGATACATATTAAGCAATTTGTCTTAGTTTGCATGGAGAAAACTGATAATGAGAGACAATTTTACAGGATATTATTCAGCAAAGATACTAAGGAAAGTAGATACCACTGATACCTGGTGCTTATACTTTTAGGAGGTATAGATCTGGATTTTGGCAAATGTGACATTATTTCCCAGAGGGGGCAAATCAAAAACAAAATTGGGGCCCGTATAATTTACTTCAGTTCTTCGTCACCGACAGAGATTTGATGAGACACCAACTTAATGGAAAATTAAATGAATATGAGATATAAGCAAGTGCTACAGTAGCACAACACTATTACTGCTGGGGGCGTCGGAGTTCAGAGTTCATTTCCAGCATCCTCTGTAAGTAAGTTTGTATGTCCTTCCCGTCTGTACGTGAGTTTCCTCCAGGCACTCCAGTTTCCTCCCATAGTCCAAAGACGTACCTGTTAGTAGGTTAATTGGTCATTGTATATTGTCCTGTGATTGGGCTAGGGTTAAATTGATGGATTGCTGGACGGTGCGAATTGGTGGGCTGGAAGGGCCTCCTCTGTGCTGTATCTCTAAATAAAAAATAATTGTATTGAGAGATGTGGGTCTGAAGGAGCTCATCATTAGTGATCCACGGTCAAGTTCTTAGAAGGAATGCCAGAAAGATAAGGGAAATGAAATGAACTGAGGTTGTCTGGATATCATAGCAAAGAAAGCCCAACAGTGTCTCTACTTTCTGTGAAGGCTGAGGAAAGTCCATCTCCCACCCCCCCATCCTCATCACATTCTACAGGGGTTGTATTGAGAGCATCCTGAGCAGCTGCATCACTGCCTGGTTTGGAAATTGCACCATCTCGGATCGCAAGACCCTGCAGCAGATAGTGAGGTCAGCTGAGAAGATTGTCGGGGTCTCTCTTCCTGCCATTACAGACATTTACACTATACACTGCATCCGCAAAGCAAGCAGCATTATGAAGGACCCCATGCACCCGTCATACAAACTCTTCTCCCTCCTGCTGTCTGGGAAAAGGCACCGAAGCATTCAGGCTCTCACGCCCAGACTATGTAACAGTTTCTTCCCCCAAGCTATCAGACTCCTCAATATCCAGAGCCTGGACTGACACCTTACTGCCATATTGTCTTGTTTATTATTTATTGTAATGCCTGCACTGTTTTGTACACTTTATGCAGTCCCGGATACGTCTGTAGGCTAGTGTAGTTTTTTTTCTGTGTTGTTTTTTCACGTAGTTCAGTCTAGTTTTTGTACTGTCACATGTAGCGCCATGGTCCTGAAAAATGTTGTCTCGTTTTTATTGTGTAATGTACCAGCAGTTATGGTCGAAATGACAATAAAAAGTGACTTGATTTGACTTGACTTGATTCAAATGTAATTCCATAAGTCGCCACAAAGGTGCACTGCAGAGCATGCACAGGACATTTAGGAGTGGAAAATTTTTGTCATGAGGAAAGATTAGAGAGACTGGGGTTGTTTTCGTTCTGAAGCTTCTGGAAAATGGAGCTAAGGAGTATAAAACTATGAGAGGCTCAGATAAAGTCAACCAAGGCTTACTTTTCTCAGAAGAGGGGTCAAAAACTAGGGAGCACTTATTTATAGTGATTGGTAAGAAGGTTACTCAGGAGCTGAGCAATTTCTTTTCACATGCAGGTGAAAAAAGCAAGAGTTTGGGAATATCTCCACCCCTAGCTTTTTGCAACAACAACTTTTAAAAGACTGTTGGACAGCTTTACAAGGTTATGGGCCTAACGCAGGGCAGCACTGTACCCCAGGTAACGCTTTAGTGTGCCAGCAATCGGGATTAATTCCAAGAGGTCTGCTATTCACTGTCTGAATGGATTATAGAGAAAGATTTCACATTTAGAAAGCACTGCTACTTCTTGGACTATGAGTCAAGTGCTGGATGGTACAATTCAATTTGTTATGTCTTTTATCTTTTCCAGCTGGAGCATACGATGCGCTCATCACCTCCTTTTGTGTTGTAAACTTTCTTTAATATTAATTGTACAAATAGAGTACAATAGCAGACACAAGAGATTCTGCAGGTGCTGGAAACCTAGAGCAAAACTTGCCCGTAGTGGTCAGTGGTTTATTTCCACTGCAGTCTGTAAGGAATTTGTATGTTCTCCCTGGGACCATGTGGGTTTCCTCTGGGTGCTCCAGTGTCCTCCCACATTCCAAAGACATACAGGTTAGTAGGTTAATTGGTCACATGGGTGTACTGGGTTGGCATGGGCTCGTTGGGCCAGAAGGGCCTGTTACTGCGCCATTTCACTAAAGAAATAAATAACTAAACTCAGCAGGTCAGGCATCATTTATGGTGAGAAATAAATGGTTCACATTTCAGGCTGAGACCTTGCATCAGGACTGAAAATAAAAGGGATTAATACAGCATGGTTATGAATAGGAATAATTACTCAGGTGATAATTAATGAATCTACCCAGTCAAGTTATGAAAATAAATTCTTGTGATCCGTAGCATGAAAAATGTAGTCATCAAAGCTGCCATATCATTGTGAAATTCACGACAGCCCTTCAGAGAAAAACCGCGCCACTGAGTTCCCACAGATTCTATTGCAAATTCTCACTTCCATTGTCACTATAAGAAAGCAAGATTTTTTGAACACCTCCACCTCCACCTCTAGATTGTTATGGTAACAACTATTAAATGATATTTGGACAGCTTTAGAAGGTTACGGACAGCATAGTACCCTAAATCAAAATCAAATCATATCAAATTTAATTTTCATTCAAACCATTCTTGGATACAGCCGAATGAGACGGTGTTCCTCTGGGAATAAGGTGCAAAAACATTCATGCACATTCAACATGATGAGAAAGGAGAAAAAAGGGAACATAGTTACTTGCGAAAGAAAACACATTTTTAGTCCAAGACCCTGAGCGACAAGTACTGCAAATTAATAGTTCCCGGCAAACCAGCTTGTCATTCTATCAATCGAACACTAGAGGGAAACATTGATGGGGTAAGGCCACCCCCCTCCCCCACCCCCCCCACAACCGAGCTCGGATGCCATGCTATAACGCAAGCCCAAAGATTGAGGCCAAGTCCTTGCTACAACTTAGGCAACACCCTAGAGATTAGTGTAACACTTCAGGGTGGCAGCAATATGGGGTTCAATTCCCACTGCTGTCTGTAAGGAGTTTGCACGTTCTCCTTATGACTGCGTGGGTTTCCTCTAGATGCTCCACAATTCCAAAGGCGTATCGGTTCGGGTTTTGCCAGTTGTGGGCATGCTACGTTGGCGCTGAATCGTGGCTGCCCCCACCACATATTGACGAAAATGATGCATTTCACTATAGATTTCGATATTTCAATGTACGTGTCACAGATAAAGCTATTTTTAAATCTTTAAATGGGATGAGCGTGAATAGGTATTGTGGTTGGCATGGACCCAAAAGGGCTGAAAGGCATGTTTCTGTGCAGTTTCTCAATTTCTCTCTGAGCTGCACATGATCCTGGAATGGTCTTACATCCATTTGGGCTAAAAGCCAGAATTCTTTCATCTACATTAAGTTTTGTCATGCAACAATTTCAGTGGGTCACAATCTACACTCTGTGGCCACTTCATTAGTTACCCAAAGTGGCCACAGCCTGTATGCTTGTGGTCTTCTGCCAATGTACCCCATCTACTTCAAAGTTCAACGTGTTGTGTATTCAGAGGTGCTCTTCTGCACAACACCGCTGAAACGCATGGTTATTTGAATTAATGTCACCTTGAACCAGCCTGGCCATTCTCCTCTGACCTCTCTCATTAATAAGGCATTTTCACCCACAGAGTTGCCACACACTGGATGCTTTTTGTTTCTTGCACCATTCTCTATAAACTCCAGAAAATGGTGTGATAAAAATACCAGGAGACCAACAGTTTCTGAGATACTCAAACCACCCTGTCTGGTACCAACAATCATCCTGCGGCCAAAGTCACTAAAATCACATTTCTTCCCCATTGGCCTAAACAACGACTGAACCTCTTGACCTTGTCTGCATGCTTTTATGCATCGAGTTGCTGCCACATGATAGACTGATTAGATATTTGTAGTAGTGTGCAGGTGTAGAGGTGTACCTAATAAAGTGGCCACTGAGTGTACATTATAGCAGTAGACTGCATACCCATTAAAGGTAATGCAGTATTTTAAACTTAGCTGAGAAGCAAAGAAGCCTTGCCAGACAGGTTCAGGGTCAGCAGTACAGCTTAATGAGATAAGTTAAAATGCATGTGGAAAATTTGATTTCATGGAATACAAAAACATGAGGTGCCTGTAACTTATATGCTACCTAAGGCTATATAAGGAATATTGTGTACAAGATGGATATAAAAACAATGTCTCTATTGCAGCACTACTTCACAGCAGTATTAGCAATGATGTATTAATACAGCTATAAGGAAAGATGAGAAGATAAAAGCTGAGGTTAATGCATGATCTGCTAGATACTATGAACATTATGAAACCATATGTTGAGTAGCATTATGATTCATTGTTCTCCTGAACATTAAGCAGTAAGAAGAGGTCAGAGATAAATTGTTTGGAATGAAGCTTAAAATGTTGTAGGTAGCTTATGGCAACGAGATTTTCATGACCAGACCTTGTTAACATGAGACGGAGATGTTGGGCCTTTCGCTCTAACCATTGTTTACACATTGAGCACATGAAGAAACAAGCTGATCAGAAGACAGTGCTGTCCTGTTTGGGTCTGGGTAGTAAGTTCCATTCTCTAAAGGACATTAGTGCAGTATTAAGGTTTTGGGGAATTCAGCAGCTTTTGTGAATATTTTTCTATTGCCCACAAATTACTTGCTACATTGCATGCACCGTTAACTTCAGTATCACAGGCTTTCATGCCTGGATTGAAGTCCTGGAATGATAGCATATATGTACTCTTCATGTCAGCAGTGATGATGGGCCTTAAGCAACCTGTTCTATTGTAAATATACTCAGTGGCTACTTTATTAGGTAACTCCTGCACCTAACAAAATGGCCTCTGAGTGCATTTTTATAGTCTTTTGCTGCCGTAAAGGCTTGACATGTTGTGCATTCAGAGATGCTCTTCTGCACATCACTGTTGTAATGCGTGGTTATTTGAGTTACTGTTGCCTACCTGTCAGCTTGAACCAGCTTGGCTATTCCCTTTTGACCTCTTTCATTAACAAGGCATTTTAACTCACAGAACTGCATCTGGCTTCCCTTCATCCACTATCAACTCTGTCCTCCATCGTGTCTCCCGTATTTCACGCACCTCTGCCCTCACCTCATCCCCCCGCCAGCCCACCAGGGATAGAGTCCCCCTGATCCTCACCTACCACCCTACCAGCCTACAGATCCAACATATAATCCTCCGTAACTCCCGCCACCTCCTACGGGATCCCACCACCAGCCACATCTTCCCTTCCCCCTCACTCTCAGCTTTCCACAGGGATCGCTCCCTACGCGACTCCCTTGTCCATTCATTCCCCCCATCCCTCCCCACCAACCTCCCTCCAGGCACTTATCCCTGCAAACGGAAGAAGTGCTACACCTGCCCCCACACTTCTTCCCTCACCACCATCCCAGGCCCCAGACAGTCCTTTCAGGTGAGGCACCACTTCTCCTGCGAGTCAACTGGAGTGATATACTGTATCCGGTGCCTCCAATGTGGCCATTTACACATTGGGGAGACCCGCCGCAGACTGGGAGACCGTTTTGCCGAACACCGGCGCTCAGTCCTCCAGCAGTGGCAGGATCTCCCTGTGGCCACACACTTCAATTCCACAGACCACTCCCACTCCGATATGTCTGTCCATGGCCTCCTCTACCATCAAGATGAGGCCACACGTAGGTCGATGGAGCAATACCTTATCTCCCGCCTAGGTAGCCTCCTACCTGCCAGCATGAACATTCAACTCACAGACCGTTGATACCCCTGCCCCCCCCTTACCCCATCCCTATCTATAATTTTAGTCTGGTTCTCCTTCTCTCTCTTTTTCCTCCCTCACTATAATCTCCCCCCAGCCCTACCTTTCTTTCTCTTTTATTTCCCATAATTCTCCACCTTCCCCCAGCCCATTTCCCTCCAGCCTATCACTTCCCAGCTCTCTACTTCATCCCTCCCCCCACTTCTTATCCCCCCCTCGACCATCCCATGTTACTTCACTCCTGATGAAGGGTTTCGGCCTGAAACGTCGTCACTACCTCCTCCCATAGATGCTGTCTGGCCTGCTGAGTTCTGCCAGCATTTTGTGTTTTTTATGCATCTCTCTGGATGTTTTTCTGGTTTTCACATCATTCTCTGTAAATTCCAGAGCAGGGTTGTCCAGACCTTCTTTTTTTAATGCCATGGACTCTTACTACTAACTGAGGTATCTGTGGACCGAGGTTGGAAACCCCTGCTCTAGGAAATGCTGTGCATGAAAATCCCAGGAGATCAGCAGATTCTGAGATACTCAAACCATCCCATCTGGCACCAACAATCATTCCACGGTCAAAGTCACTTAGATCACACTTCTTTCCCATTCTGATGTTTGGTCTCAACAACTGAACCTCTTGACTCTTTATGCATTGAGTTACTGTCATGTGATTGGCTGATTAGGTATTTGCATTAATGAGGTGGTGTACAGAGTGTGGATCTGAACTAGGCTGGTTGCTACAATCATTCTTGTAAATTGTTACCCCTGAGTTTTATGATACACACCCAAACCCCCCAGCTTCTGAGGTTTAGACACTCCGGAATAGGGCTACCTGGCATGGCCCCTTTAAAGACTCAGACCTGCCCTAGTAATTGGTGGCCATATTTGAACGCCAGGATTTTCATATTTAAAGAGTGCCTGAACTGAAGTTCAGTGCTGAGTTGTCAGTCCTACACTGGATTCTCATCCAGCATCCAGGTTAGATCCCTGTCCTTGTCTCAATCTTGTATCGCGTCTCAATTCTGGTCTTGCACTTGGCCCAAACCATGCTCGCCTAGGTCTCTTGTCACACTGGGAAACTTATATCTCAATTACAGCTATGAATTCCCTAGATCAGATTAACCATAATCTATTAGAATGGCAGAGCAGGCTTGAAAGACCCTATGTTACTTCTGCTTCTGTGTTGAAAGAACATATGTCCTTATTAGGGTCCAATTAACCAACGTCAGTGGCCATATTTCACATGGTCCTCCTCCCACTCAGTTAATGACTTCATTTGCTTTTTTTCCATTCATTGTTACTTAGTTTCCCCTTGGTGCATTTATGTTTAAAATTATACTCAATGTCAGTATTTGGTCAAATAATTGGTTCTTTTTTTTTCAAACAGAAAGTAATGAATCTGGTTGTCAGTTGAACAGTACAGGCTTGGCAATGTCATCAATGGCACTAACAGCTGTTAGTGTAGAGTGGTGTATGCATTTTAGATTTGTACCTGATTAAGTGAAAATACTTCATCCAATTAGTGGTGCATTCTTTCAATGGCCAAGTACCCTATTCAGTTCTTCAAACCCACGTGGAAAGAATTACTGGATTTCCAGCTGACAAAACCCCTGTACAGGAATCTGTAAAAAAAAATCAGACGGCTCACGAAATGAAAATATTATGAATGTAAACACCAGGAAGGACTCCTGTAATATGCATTTCTATTGAGTAACTTGGCTTGCCAGTTACCATTTCCTCTCTTCCATCAGTTGACATGGCAGCCATTCAAGCTAAAGGAACAGCAAGGAGAAAACTTTAATTGTTCCATTCCATGCTTTTTACTGTAGGTCGATCAAAAGTCCGGAAGTCGAAATTTGATGGCCGAAGCCTGGAAACTGGGGACACTGGAGAGTGAAGGCCCATCCTGGGCTTGGAGGACTGTTGGTGTGTGTGGGCGTGTGGAAAGGTGGGAGGTGTTTTGCGATTGTGGTTTTATTACCTGTTGTTTTCTGCTGAGCAGTGTGGGCATGCGACGTTAGTATGTGAGGCAACGCTTGTGGGCTGACCCCCGTTCCCCCCCCCACCCCCGCATTAGCTGAGTTGGTTTTTTAACGCAAATGATGCATTTCATTGTATTTGTCGGTATACATGTGATAATAAATCTGAATGTGACAGTGGAAAAAAAAGCTGCAAGAATTTATTTATGTGAATAAATCCAGCTATGGCAGACACTGTGCAGAGAAAGCAGTGGCTGGTTTACTTTACATTGCATCTATTTACACCATCGATCAATTCTATGTCAGATAGAGAGCATGTCAGATAAATATTCAGTACCTTGACCCTAGGCTCAAGGCATGCAGCAGACCACGGGAATACCATTTCCACCAGCACTCTCACCTTCTGTTCTCGTGGATACTTGGCGTGAGCCTGCATCGTAAATTTAAAGTTAATGGCAGTTTTCAGCTGTGGAGCAGTATCTGGTCTACTGGGAACCAGTCAGGAGAGTGAGACTGCCCTAGCGCATTTAGCCTGTGACCTGAAACAGAAAGGGGAGACCTCTATTCCATCCGGCTGGCTGGATTCCAGCTCAGACTCCACAGATGAATGGAGATTATTATGGAGCACAAAGACACACTCAGACATTTGCAGGCAATTCCAAAGACAGGCTTGTTTATTTACTTATCTTGCTCCTGTACTTTTGAGGTCAATCTCTCTCTCTCTCTCTCTCCCTCTCCCTCTCCCTCTCCCTCTCCCTCTCCCTCTCCCTCTCCCTCTCCCCCTCTCCCTCTCCCCCTCTCCCTCTCCCCCTCCCCCTCTCCCCCTCCCCCTCTCCCCCCCCTCTCCCCCTCCCCCTCTCCCCCTCCCCCTCTCTCTTCCCCCCCCCCACCCCCTCTAGAAATTCCCCAGCTCTGTTGTTCCAGACAAAGTCAGTTTTCCTCAGGATGACGTGGTGATCAAACCTTGGGGCTTTGGTTGATGACAGTTCATCTGAGACTGGAAGGTCACAGTGTGAGCAAGGAGAGGAAGAGGACTGAAGGCCAAACATTCTGTAAAACAGCTTGTTGCCTGTCTCTCACGCGCAGGTTACCACACACACAGAAAGCTTTCACTTTGTGTGCAATCAAACCCATGAAGCGCATTACGGTCAGGCACCGCCCCACCAGATTCAGGGCTAGTTATTACCCCTCAACCATCATGCTATTGAACCAAAGGGCTTAACTTCGCTTACCCCATCACTGAAATGTTCCCACAACCTATGGACTCACTTTCGTGGACTCTTCATCTCATGTTCTCAATATTTATTGCTTATTTATTATTATTACTAATTACTTATTTTGTATTTTCACAGTTTGTTGTCTTTTGCACACTGGTTGTATACCCTGTTGATGTGGTCTTTCACTGATCTATCGGATTTATTGAGTATGCCTGCAAGAAAATGAATCTCAGGGTTGTATATAGTGATATATATGTAATTTGATAATAAATTTACTTTGAACTTTGATTTAATATAATATGACCCTTGCTGACACAAATTAGCTGTTTTCAAAGAGAATTGTCCTTTGAGCTTGACAGTAATTCACCTAAATTAATATCTTGTGTTCCCAGATATTGGTATTTTTTTATTATTGCCTCTTGTACCAAGATATAGCGTAAATCATGCCTTGCATACAGTTCATGCGGTTCAAATGATTACGCAGTGCATTCAGGTAGACTAAGGTAAAACGATAACAGTACAGAGAAAAGTGTAAAAGTTACAAAGGAAGTGCAGAGCAGGTAAACAATAAAGTCAAGATTATAATAAGGGAGGTTCCAGGTCAAGAGTCTGATTACAGTGGGACACAAGCTTCCTTGAACCTAGTTGTATGCGGTTTTAGGTTTTTGTATCTTCTGCCTGATGTGAGAAGGGAGAAGAGAGAGGTGAATATGCGGAATTCATTGCCACAGGCAGCTGTGGAGGCCATGTCATTAGGTATATTTAAGGCAAAGGTTGACAGATTCTTGATTATTCAGAGCAGGTCATGAGAAGTAACACAAAGGGATACGGGGAGAAGGCAGGAGATTGGGACTGAGAGGGAAAATGAATCAGCCGTGATGAAATGGCGGAGAAGACTTGATGGGCCAAATGGCCTAATTCTGCTCCTATAGTTATGGTCTAAGAGAGCATGGCCAGGCCTCCTGCAGCCTCTTTACATCCTCATTACTACCTGCATCCTCAGTCAATTTCACATCATCAGCAGAGTTCTGGGGCGGCACCAAGAAGGTGACTCGTGCTTGCATCTCTGATGGAAAGCATCAAATACCCCTGCTTTACTCTGCTACAGCTGAGAACCACAACCACATCTAAGGTCTGTACAGTTAGCAACACTGCTTTCAACATGGTTAAAAAATCTATCGCTACTTAAAATTGACAAAACTGGAATGGACTCTGGTCGCTGGCGCACTTTCCCTTAAGAGGGGATGCTAAGTTGATTAAGACTTGTTTAAGGAAGCATAGCTTTCGACTGCCAATACTGACCATCTTGCTGGCAAACGTCTAGTCTCTGGAAAATAAAATTGAAGATCTCAGAGCTAGAGTGCTGCATTAGAGGGACATTAGAATCACTTGCAGTTTTTGTTTCATGGAATCTTGGTTAACCCCTTCTGTTCTGGACACAGCGATTCAGATTGAAGGGTTCCCAATACACCACCAAGACAGGACTGTTGAGTCTTTCAAAGGCAGGGGAGGCAGAGTGTGCTTCATAATCAACTCCTCATGGTCTACAAATGTGGCGGTGCTGTCCCAGTCCTGTTCATCAGACCTGAACCCCTCGCGAACAAGTGTCATCCATTTCATCTGCCGCAGGAGATTTCAGCCATCATCTTGCTGGTGGTGTACATCCCATCTCAGGCTAGTGAAAAGTAAGCTGTTGATGAACTGAGCGATGTAATCGACAGGCATGAAACAGCACATCCTGATGCCTTCCCCATCCTTTTGGGATACTTTAGCCAGGCCAGATGAGTGGTGTTGTAGCAACAACCTTGCTCTCGATGTCAATAAGACCGAAGAACTGATTGTGGATTTCAGAAAGGATAAGATGAGGGAACACACACCAGTCCTCATAGAGGCACCAGAAATAGAAAAAGTGAGCGATTTTAAGTTCCTGGATGTCAATACCTCTGAGGACCTAACCTGGACACAACATATCGATGCAGATGCAAAGAAGGCACGGCAGTTTGAGGAAATTTGGCATGTCACCCAAACACAGGCAAATTTCTACAGATGTACCTTGGAGAGCATTTTAACTGGCTGCATCACCATCTGGTATGAGAGGGGTATGGTGGCTACTACACAGGATCGAAGTAAGGGCAGAGAGTTGCATACTTACTCAGCTCCATCATGGGCACTAGCTTCCATAGCATGCAGAACATCTGCAAGGAGCGATGCCTCAGAAAGATGGCATCCTTCATTAAGGATCCCTTTCAGCCAGGATGTACCCTCCTCTCAGGAAGGAGGTACTGAAGCCCGAAGGCACAAACTCCGTGATTCAGCAACAGCTTCTTCCCCTCTGCCATCCGATTTCTGAATTGACATTGAACCCATGGACACACTAAACTTTATTAAGAGTTTGAAGAGATTTGGCATGTCAGCAAATAAACTCTAAAACGTCTATAGTTGTACTGTGGAGAGCATTCTGACAGGCTGCACCACTGTCTGGTACGGAGGGGCTTCTGCACAGGACCGAAAGAAGCTGCAGAGGTTTGTAAGGCTAGTCAGCTCCATCTTGTGTACTAACCTACAAAGTACCCAGGATATCTTTAGGGAGCAGTGTCTCAGAAAGGCAGTGTTCATTTTTAATGACTTCCAGCACATAGGGCACACTTTTCTCACTGTTACCATCAAGTAGGTCGTACAGAAGCCTAAAGGCACACACTCAGTAATTCAAGAACAGCTTTTTCCCCTCTACCATCCAATTGGTAAATGGACATTGAATCTTTGGACACTACCTCACTTAAAAAAAATATACATTATCTCTGTTTTTGCACGTTTTAAAAAATCTATTCATAAGTAATTGATTTACTCGATTATTTTTTATTTTTATTTTTTTTTTAATTTGTTTTTTTTTCTCTGCTAGATTATGTATTGCATTGAACTGCTGATGCTAAGTTAACAAATTTCATGTCACATGCCGGTGATAATAAACCTGATTTTGATCATTTGGATTCAGACCAATGATATTCCAGTGCTCACTATATGCCAACTGGAGAAGGAATCCTTTGTCCTGACTCTGTTTGACTGTTTACCATGTCAGAAACTCTTGCGAAACCTCAGGATGCAGAATAAAGATTATATCAAGAAAATAGCCGGGATTCGCTTTGTTTATTTGGGACACTATGCTGCTTAATTGGGGCTGTAGACTGTTATGGACAGTTTCTAATTAGCGTCGGCCACGTGCAGTTGGTAGCAGTGAGACACCATACCGTGCTTCGAGCGATTAGTTTTTAAATAGCGTTAATTGTGTGTGTTTGTGTTCAAAAAACAGTGATTTTTGTTACTGTTATTTGGTGTGAAATAAACAGTAAGACAATTCAGAACTGTTTCGCTCACTGTAGTTTCAAGCATTCAGTCTTGGAAGTATCAGAAATGGCCAGGAGTGAAAATGAGATGATTTCACTACTTCAACAAGTTAGAAACTATGAAGAATTTGAAGGTATTGACAATAATCTTGAATGTTATGATTAAAATAAAGATTTGGCAGACACAGTTGCCTAAAGCTTTGTATGAAGGTAGTCCATTATTTGCACTGGGTGTCTGCATTGATTTTGTTAATTTACATTCAATCCTAAGAACACAACAGGTAAATTCCTCCATCAATAACACAGTTTTGTTGTACTGTCAATATACATCTAGTGCAACACACACAAAATGCTGGGTGGTATATCAAATGTTAAAATTTGTTTTGTATTTCATTTAAATACATAATCTGTTACTCAGTTAAACAGTTGTCTTTTTTATACCTTTTAACTATTTTCATGAAACTTCGGCTAATTGGGACAGCCAATTAATTTGGCAAAAATGTACTGGTCCCGATGGCGGTGTTGTGGATAGCACATAAGAGAACTAAAGGCTGTAGTGGAATGCAGATCAGTTGAAGATATGAGTGGAGAAATGGCAGATGGAGTTTAACGCGGCAAAGGGAAGTGTTGCACTTTGCGAGATCAAATGTAAAAGGGCGGTAGTGGTAAGACAATCAACATTATTGATATGCAGAGGATTCTTGGGCTCTAAGTCTATAGCTCCCTGAAGATGCCTCCACAGGTTGACAGGGTGATTAAAAAGGCAGATGGCATGCTTGACATTATTAACTGATGAGCTGCGTTCAAGAGTCGAGAAGTTGTATTGCAGCTTTCTGAAATTCTGATTAAGCTGCATCTGACTATTGCATTCAGTTCTGGTCACTGAATTATAGGAAGGATTTGGAAGCTTTGGAGAGCGTGTGGAAGAAGTTTAACAGGATGTTGCCAGGATTGGAGAGCATGTGCTATGATGAGAGGTTAGACAATCTTGTGTTGTTTTTTCTGGCATAGCGAAGCCTGAGGGGGGACCAGATGGTGGTTGATAAGATTATGAGAGGCATAGGTAGACTAGACAGCCAAGGGTTGAAAGGTCTGACATTAGAGGGCATGCATTTAAAGTGAGAGAGGGTAAGTGCAAAGGAGATGTGCAGGGTACCTTCTGTACATTGAGTGTGGTGGGTGTTTGGAATGCATTGCCTGGGTGGTAGCAAAGGCAAATGCAGTGGAGAGATTCAAGAGGCTCGTAGATGGGCACATAAATGTGCAGGAAATCATGGATTAGACCAGTGTGCAGGCAAAGTGATTAGACACCCTAGATAAAGTGGATGTGGAGAGGGTGGTTCCTATAGTGGGGGAGTCTAGGACCGGAGGGCACAGCCTCAGAATACAAGGGTGTGCTTTAGAACAGAGATGAGGAGGATTCCCTTTAGCCGGAGGGAGGTGAATCTGTGGAATTGATTGCCACATAGAGCTGTGGAAGCCAAGTCATTAGGTATACTTAAAGTGGAGGTTGATGGGTTCTTGGTTATTCAGGGTGTCAAAAGTTATGGGGAGAGGGCAGGAGAACGGGGTTGAGAGGGATAATAAATCAGGCATGGTGGAGCAGACTCGACAGGCAGAGAGGCCAAATGCTACTTCAGTGCCTTTTGGATTTATGGCAATTGATTGCTGATTTATTCAGTTCAGCACAACATTGTGGGCCGAAGGGCCTGTTTCTGTGCTGTATTGTGTTCTCGGTTCTATGACCTGCAGAGATACTCCAGCAGATTGTTTGTTCCGAGATCTGCAGTCTTTTGTACCTCCATTGATTTTAAAGTGCAGTCATTATCCAGAGACAATGACTAGGCAGACAAATTTCGTAAGTTCCAAGTTCCCAGAAGTATTGACATGCTGGAAATGCTTGTCAGGTCAGGCAATGCCTGTAGAGGGAGAAATAGCTTTAACATTTATGGGGCTTATTCCTTTTATCAATTACAAGCACCTTCTTTTGCACATTGGCTGCTTGTTAGCTTTTGTTTCCATGTAATATTTCATTGAATCTATTGTACTTCTTCATTCTGCTGTGAATGCCTGCAGGAAAATGAATATCAGAGTAGTACATGGTGATATATAAATACATTGATAATAAAATTTACTTTGAACTATCAACTTGAACTTTGAAATGATAGAGCAGACTAGATGAGCTGAGCAGCCTATTCCTGCTCTTAATTTTAATCCTTCAAATCAATCAATCTCGTGGGCTTCCAACTGGGGAAGCAGATTAAAACATAAAGTGCATGATGCAAGGTTAAATTCAATTGTGTTTTCAGATCCAGGACTTTTCCTTTCCCAACCAAAGCTCTTTTCCACCTAACTGTAGGAATTTCTATATATATTTTCCTTTGTCATTCTAGCTATCCTCCTTCTCCTCTCCTCACCTTTTTATTCTGGCATCTGCCCCCTTCCGTTTCAGTCCTGAAGAAGGATCTCGGCCCAAAACATCAACTGCTTATTTTTTCCCATTGACGCTGTCTCACCTGCAGAGTTCCTCTAGCATTTTATATGTGTTGCTTTGGATTTCCAGCATCAGCAGACTTTCTTGTGTTTATTATTTCTCTGTCATTAATGGGTTAATTATATGGACCACCTAAGTTTCCAAAATGTTTTAAATGAAACTCCTTGTGTGGCTAAATGCATGCAGGACTAGAATTAGAAATATCAGAATCAGGTTTATATCATTTTTATTATGTTGTGAAATGTTTTGTGGCAGCAGTACAGTGCAACACATTATAAAAAGAATGACTATAGTTCAATATAACAAATAAAATAAATATGACTTTATGGTCGGAAAGTTTTTTTTAGAATCGATTCTGTCCAAAGCATTTTTAAAAGGGTTTATCATTGTATCAGGGAAGAGAAATCTACAAAATTCACAATGGTGTACTTATGAGTGACCAAAAGGAACTTGTTCAATGACAGTGCTAATAATTTTCGCCTTAACTAAAAATGATTCATTCCTAAGATCCATATTATTTCCACACTCACTGGCCTTGAGGGCAGATCTGTTACCAAGCCTCTGCCAATGCTGTTATTGGCAAAAATACCTCTGTTTGCTTTCCCTTCTCCCTATTTTCAAAAGTGACCTGGTACGATAGCTTTTGAATTTTCAGCATTCCTGAGGTCGTGCAGAGCATGACACGAAGTGAGGAGCGCCTCTGCCCCGATTTTCCATCCCTTATGGTATGGGGTTACATCCGTAGCTAATTTAAAGCACGGATGGATCGTGTTGCAGTTTCAATGAGCTGTACCATATTGTCAAGGATCCATTTCTGTCCGTTCTGTCAGAAAGGTAGAAGATAATTGAAGTGACAATCAGTCTCGGCATGCTTACGTTATTGCAAGATCATGAAACTTACTCCACTCTCTTTACAGTTGGCAAGGCATGGGGGAGCCTGAGGAATCATCAAAGAGGTGGAGTTAATTTTCTGCCCATTCAGACCACTTGGCTGGAGTTCATGCTTCTCACTATAAAATTCCATTGGAGCACACTCCATTCATTAGGTCGTTTGTTCATCGTTCGGTGTTGTGCCAAAATGCACCCATGAATAATGATGGCCAAAAGATTAAACATATTCATTGTGGAGATTAGGTAAAGAAAGTTAGAAAATATAATTCATTCAAGACATTTTTAGGACATCAAAGCATGTTTTAATCAAATAAATAATTTTTTTAGTGATGTTATTTATGTAAATTTGGCAATCTTGGTGCACATGCAACTGGCCTGGGAGAAAGGTTGGATCAGTCTGGGCACTGAGCTGATTTGAAGAGCTTGAGAGCTGCTTCAGGCTGGGCTTCAAAATCTGGGCCCGAAGCGAGCCACTGGGCAATGTGGTCTAGGCCTGGAGCCTTGCTCTGGAACAGTGCCCGGGTCTTAGTGTGAGGTATGATACAGTGTTTAGACAATTTAAATGCTGGCCTAGCTTGGAAGCGAGAACTGATTTTGCTTCACTCCTCTCTCCAGGGTGCAAGAGCTTTTCGCTGTTCCGTTGTTAGGTCAGTTTAAACGCTAGCCCAGATAGACTGAAAAGACAGGGATTTGGGGCAAGAGACAACTTCACTCATTCTCTGTGATGGTCACTCCTCTCTCTCTATGGTGCTGAGGTTATGAAGACTGCCCCAGCTGTTGTGCTCCGTACCTGCTAATATGAGGCTTTGGGCCTACTCTGGGCTATTCCGGGGCTCGGATCTGAGGACTCAATATTTGGTTCGGTTTGTTGTTGTTATCTTCAATTGTGTGAACGATTTGTGTTTTTTTTTCCTTGTGTATCGGGCCTGGCCTTTTTATTTTTATTCTTTTTTTCTTTAATTGGGTTGTTTCGGGTTTCTTGCTTTGTGGCTACCCATGAGCAAACAAGTCTCAAGCTTGTATAATTTATACATTCCTTGGTAATAAATATACTTTGAATCTTTGATTTAAACACAGGAAAATCCCACATATAATGATACATTGATATTTTAGCAATGATCGTTGAGGGTTGGAAATTGGTAAGTGGTGATTGGATTATTATTTTTGCTTTCTGCTGGAACAAGTGGGGGAGGGTAGATGCTTTGCTACTGCTTGTGCATTGGGTGTGACTTTGGGGTTCTCAAGTTTTTCTGTCATTCATTCTTTGAGGGGCTTTTTTCTGCCTGTTTCATGGATGTGTGCAAAGAGTAAAAATTTCAGGCTGTGTACTGTATACATTCTCTGACATTAAATTAAACCATTAACCACTGTACTGAGGCACAACAAAAACATTGCTTTGCATGCCATCTGTACGTGATCGTGGTGAAACACACATACATGGCAGTAGTACAAAGGGAAAAGGAATAGTAGAGTGCAGAATATAGTTTAAACGCAAGAGATTCTGCAGATGCTGAAAATCTTGAGCAAAACATACAAGTTCCTGGAGGAACTTAGTAAGTAACGCAACATCTGTGGAGGAGAATCAACTTGACCTTTGGGGCCAAGACTGGAAAGAAAAGAGGCAGAGGCCAGAGTAAGGAAGTGCGTGGAGGGGGTGGGGTAAAAGAGGAGAACAAGCTTTCAGGTGATAGGTGAGACCAGATGAGGGGGCGGGGGAAGGTGAATGGGTGGGGGAGGGTGTTTGAAGTAAGAAGCTGGGAGGTGATGGGGGGAAGAGGTAAAGGGATGAAGAAGAAGCAATCTGATAGGAGGGGAGAGTGGGCCGTGGAAGAAAGGGAAGGAGGAGTGGAACCAAATTGAGGTGATGGGCAGGTGAGGAGAAGAGAAAGGGTGAGAGGAACCTGATGGCATGAACATCAATTTCTCTAACTTCCTGTAACTTCTCCCCCTTTCCTCCTTCATTCTTTCTCCATTCCTCCTGGTTACCATCTCACTGCCTTCTCTCACTCCTTCCATGGTCCACTGATCTCTCCTGTTAGATTCCTTCTTCTTCAGCCCTTTTCCTTTTCTACCTATCACCTCTCAACTTCTTCATACACCCTTCCCCACCCACTCACTTCCCCTCCCCCTCCCTCATCTGGTCACACCTTTACCTCTGTGATACATACGTCATTCCCCCCGCCCCGGTCTCACCTACCACCTGCCAGCTTGTACTTCACCTTCCCCCCTCTTCTTATTCTGGCTTACTCCCCCTTAGTTTCTAGTAATGATGGAGGGTCTTGGCCTGAAAAGCTGACTCTTTATTCCTCTCCATAGGCACTGGCTGACTTGCTGAGTTGCCCAGCATTTTGTGTGTGTTGCTGCAGAACACAGTTTACAGTTATCGTTACAGAGAAAGCAAGTAGACAATAGAGTGTAAGAGCTAAGTACAGTGAGACACATGGGCAAAATTTGATTGCTGCCACTCAACATTTTACATTATCTCAATAGATAGCCCACTTTTAATTTAATATCTTACACATCAGTGATACACTGTAGTGTCGGTATAGAATGGGAGGTCAACCAACGACCTTTTGATCATTAGATAACTGTAATATTAAGCTGATAAGATAACCGCCCACAAGTACCATAAGCATGCACAACCAAGAAGAAACACCCAGCATCAAGTACAATTAAATCATTTGTCTGCATACTTTGCATAAACTGCACTTGTGACCAAGCCTGAATTTTAAATTGCAGAAATGTTAAGTATCATATTTGCATCTAAAGTTTCATGAACTGAATAAAACTTAAATGGAAAATCTAAAGTTTTACATGTTTGGACACGTCCCACAATCTCAAAGTAAGTCAATCAAAACTTTTTAAATTGAGATTAATGTGTTATGATATTGAAATTGAGGTTAAATGTGGCTTTGAATCAGGTGACATTTGGCAACAAACTGACTGTTATGGATTTTATTGGGAGTGAGATGTTAATTGGCATTCTCTGATGTGGAACTATTATACTTGGACTAGTGGCTTTATGGAAGATGAGGGGACGAAAAACTATTTGTTCAGTTGGAATTCAGTCTTTACATCTGAGTTGTGCTTGGAAAAGGAATGGCATTTATCTGGGATTGATTATGAATCTGATTATATAGCTTGAGTGAGGGTTAAAGGATCTGGAACATAGAGAGAAGTAATATGGGCCCTTTCATTTTTCCATAGGAATCTTACACTACGTTCAAAGACGCCAGACAATATTCTGGATCCATTTACCCAGTAACATTGCCCAAAGGGCTGTGGCCAATAATGAAAAATAAACCAGTCTCTTCTCAACCCCATAGCATTTACCTGATTAGAGTTACTATAGTAACGACAACTGATGTGACATGTTTACACTTTCACACACATAAAACACGCTTGCCAGGACCACATCAGTGGCTGTTGACTGAAGAACTTGGCCTAACATAGAAAGGGTGGAGACAATGGATAGAAAGACCTGTGTCAAACAGAAGTTTGATCGGTCCTGGGCCAAAGTCTTAGGCACTCTACCTATGAATATGTGCCGAAAACCTTTGCACAGTGCCAAACCTATCACCAGCTATCTTACGCTCCTCTGCCTCACCCAACATTTTTATTTTGGATTCTGCCCCTTTCTCTCCAGTTCTGTTGAAATGTTTCGGCCTGAAGCATTGGCTGTTCATTTCCTTTCATAGGTACTGCCTGACCTGATGAGTTCCTCTGGTATTTTGTGTGTATTATAGAAACATTACATCTGTATGAAAGTTACGAACAAGTAATGAATATACTCTGAGCTAAACCCTGCTGGTTCAATTTGGAATTGGCAGTGTTGAGCAATTCAAAGTGAGGTAAATCATGGACTCACACAGATGTATTTCCTGATTCAGAGAGCTGTTAGTTCATCTTGCCAGAACAGATGCTGGATCAATGTTACCAATGAATTCAATAGGCCTTTTAGTCACACAGATTAAAAGACAAAGGGCATGGTAATATTTTTAAAAATCAAATTATTGTAGATTTGATTAAAGTATTTTTTTTAATTCTAAGTGTTTTGATGCAATTTTCATAATTTCATTTTAGTTCATTTTACATTTTTAAAGTTATTTACTTCATTTAAATCGAATAGATTAGAAAATCAATAAAGCAAGGTTCATGTCTGCTAAAATGGACCTGCAAAAAAGTCACACAGGAACCTCTTCTTTCCAATACCCATTGCTGTCAAGTTAGTGGATGCCCGATGCCCAGCAGCTACTAGATTACACTTTTTACCAGTTTATCACACCAAAGACTTCTGACAAGCAGCAAATCAGAAAACAAACCACAAAGAATTAACATTTTAAACAATGCAGTTTAATAATAGAAATTCAATCATTCACATATGATTAAGAAATAAGACTATGTAGCAAAAGACATAGGAGAAGAATTAGGCCACAGCCCATCTAGTCTACTTCACCATTCCATCATGCCGGACCTATTGTCCCTCTCAACCCCATTCTCTTGCCTTCTCCTCATACCTTTTGACACCCTTACTAATCAACAAACTGTCGAGTTCTGCTGTAAATATGCCCAATGACTTGCTGTCCACAGGCATCTGTGGGAATGAATTCCACAGATTCACCAACCTCTAACTAAAGAAATTCCTCTCATCTCTGTTCTAAAAGTCATTCTTGTATTCTGAGATTGTGCCATCTGATCCTAGACTCCGCCACTGTAGGAACCATCCTCTCCATATCCACTCTGTCTAGGCCTCTCAATATTTGATAGGTTTTAATGACATCTCCTCTTTCCCATTCTTGTAAGCTCCAGTGAATACAGGCCCAGAGCCATCAAACTCTCCTCATACATTAATCCTTTTATTCCTGCAATCATTCTTGTGAGCCTCCTCTGGATCCTCTTCAATGCCAGCCCATTCTTTTCTCAGAAAGGGGGCCCAAAACTCCAAGTGTAGGCTGATTAATATCTTATAAAGTCTCAGCATTACATCCTTGCTTTTATATTCCAGTCCTCTTGAAATGAATGTCCAACATTTTTAAAATTTATTCTTTTACAGCATGTGGGCACGGCCAGCTAAGCCAGAGGTTATTGCCCAGTCATAGTTGCCCTTGAGAAGGTGGTGACCTTCTTGAACCACTGCAGTCCCTGAGGTGTAGGTATACCCACAGTGCTGTTAGAGAGGGAATTCCATGATCTTGACCCAGCGATAATGAGGGAACGGTGATATGTTTCCAAGTCAGGATGGTTATTGACTTGGAGGGGGATTTCCAAGTGGTGGTGTTCCCAGGTACCCGCTGTTCTTGTCCTTCTAGGTGGTAGTGGTTGTGGGTCTGGAAGGTGCTGCCTTGGGAACTCTGGTGTGTTGTTGCAGTGCATCTTGTAGATAGTGCACACTGCTGCAACTGTTTGTCAATGGAGGAGGAATTTGATGGATGTGGAAGGGGTACCAGTCAAGTGGGGCTACCTTGGTGTCAAGTTTCTTGAGTGTTGATGGAGCTGCACTCATCCAGGCAAGTGGTGAGTATTCCATTACACTCCTGACTTGAGCCTTGTAGATGATGGACAGGCTTTGGGGAGTCAGGAGGTGAGTTACACGCTGAGGAATACTAGCCTTTGACCTGTTTTGGTAGCCACATGTTTGTATGGCTAGACCAGTTCAGTTTACTGTCAATGGTAAACCTGAGATGCTGATAGTAGGAGATTCAGTGATGGTGATGCCACTGAATGTCAAGAGACGATAGTTAAAGCCTCTTGTGTTGGAGATGGTCATTGCCTGGCACTTGCATGGCTCAAATGTTACTTGTCAGCCCAAGCCTGGATATCGTCTGGATCCTGCTGCATTTGGGTATGAACTCCTTCACTATCTGAGGAGTCACAAATGGTACAGAGTACTGTGCAGTCATCGGCAAACCTATGAAGGAAGGAAGGTCATTGATGAAGTAGCTGAAGATGGTTGGTCCTAGGTCATTTCCCTGAGGAACTCCTGCAGTGATGTCCTGAGGATGAGATGATTGACCTCCAACCACCACAACCATCTTCCTTTGTGTCAGGTATGATTCCATTGCATTTATCTTCCTCACCACCAAAGCAACCTACAAGTTAACCTTTACAGAATCCGGCACAAAGACTCTCAAGTCCCTTTGTACCTCTGATTTCTGAATTTACTCCCTGTTTAGAAAATAGTCTTTTATGACTTTATTCTTTCTACAAAATTGCATGAGATTACAGAATCAGAATCAGGTTTATTATCACCGGCATGTGATGTGAAATTTCTTAACTTAGCAACAGCAGTTCAATGCAATACATAATCTAGCAGAGAAAAAAATAAATAAATAAACAAGTAAATCAAATACTTATATTGAATAGATTAAACAAATGTGCAAAAACAGAACTACTGTATATTTTTAAAAAAAAGTGAAGTTGTGTCCAAAGCTTCAATGTCCATTTAGGAATCGGATGGCAGAGGAGAAGAAACTGTTCCTGAATCGCTGAGTGTTTCAGGTTTCTGTAACTCCTGCCTGATGGTAAAAGTGAGAAAAGGGCATGCCCTGAATGCTGGAAGTCCTTAATAATGGACACTGCCTTTCTAAAACACTGCTCCCTGAAGATGTCCTGGGTACTTGGTAGGCTAGTGCCCAAGATGGAGTTGACTAGACTTACAACCTTCTGCAGCTTCTTTCGGTCCTGTGCAGTAGCCCCTCCATACCAGACAGTGATGCAGCCTGTCAGAATGCTCTCCACCATACAACTATAGACGTTTTTGAGTGTATTTGTTGATATGCCAAATCTCTTCAAACTCCTAATAAAGTATAGCCTCTGTCTTGCCTTCTTTATAACTATATCGATATGCTGGGACCAGGTTAGATCCTCAGAGATCCTGACACCCAAGAATTTGAATCTGCTCAGTCTCTCCACTTCTGATACCTATATGAGGTATCATACAGTGTATGTGTTCCGTACACTGTATTCCATCTGGCACTTCTTTGCCCCCTCTCCTAATCTGCCCAAGTCCTTCTGCAGGCATAATCTATTATAATATAATCTTTTAAATACTTATAGATATTTACAAATATTTAAATATTTTAAATGTGCTTTTGTTTTGAAATACTTGCGTGAGGCATTACATTATAGATATTTATGATTTATTTTTCTAACTAGTCATTATGATTTGGTTTAATCAGACTGAGCTCATGCAACAAGCCTAATAGTCTTGGAGTATTTTACAGCTAGAATTGTTTGCAAGGAGTTTAAATTCACTTCATTTTAAGTGATCTAATTTAATCGAAGTGAAGAAGGATGCAAGGACTGAAACTAGTGGAGGAAGACTGAAGCAATAAACATTTCCCAAAACCCCAATTTTGCTGTCAGTTTCACAAGTAAAGATGGCAAACATTGCTAGTTTAGCCATAAGTATTTTGCCGTATTAACGGGAAAGTCATTTGGTGCTGAACAGCAAATTACACAATGCATAACTCCAGTACAGTTGGACCATCGCCATGACTTTAGAATGGAAGAAGGTTTGATTTCTATGTTCTTTTTCAAAATATTCAGGATTTTCTTGTTTATAATTCTGAAATAAAATGCAGCTACTTTCACACAAAAATGCAACAAATCATTTAAAGGAACATTCCATCATGTTTCAATGAAAATGAACCTAAAATGAAATGCAGATGTTTTACAAATTTCCATTTCACTAATTCCTTGGAAGAATTTTGATTGAAAACAGAAGGTAGTTTTTTATGATAAAGCTTATTTTCCTGTGCAGTTCAAAATTAATTTTACCTTGAGCTTGTTTTTGTCTACCCTTTCCCTTTTACTTTTGATGATTGGCATTGGAATGCCTCTGTATTGGAGAAGGCTAGGCAGGTTTCTTAGCTCTAAGATGCCTGCAGGGCTAATCCTGAAGGTTGGTTGGAAGCAGATGACTGTGTTTTCGATAGTGCTCATTCCATTCCCTTCATTCTTTACACATGGATGCAAGATCAAGAGCTTATTTAAGTGTACATTTTGGTTGAAAGCAGATGACAATGTTTTTCATGGAGGTCTCTCCATTCCTTACATTCTCTATAATCTGATACAGAGTCAACAGCTCATGGAAGTGGTCATTCCAAAATACTATGTACCTCTGCACGCAATAATATATTAAAAATTGTTCTGGTTAATTTCTGCAAATAATGCAAGTTTGTTGGTATGAGATGTGGTTTTTCGGTGGGAAGTGCCTATCCAATTTCTTCTTGAAAGCCTGATTGGTTCAGTTTCAGTTATCCAGATAAGTGGTAAATTCACGATCAGAACCCTTTTCTATATAATAGTGTTGTTTGTTCTTCATGTCATCTTTCATTTTAAACCCATTTCATCTGGTCATTGAAGCAGCAGTTAACTTTGTAAAAAAAAAAATTCACCATCTTCTCATACACCACAGTCAAATCTCCTCCCAAACTTCTTTGCTCCAAGAACTAGAAGTTTTGTTTTTTTCCAGTTTAATTTAACTTTGAGGCAGATCTTACAGGGAGGAAAAGAATGAATTTACAATAGTCAGATTTTCTGTGAAATGGGTAACCCATGAATTCATGCACTTGGATATATAGAACAGTACAGGAGCTGCAGCCCACAATGTCGTGACAACCATTTAACCAGCTCCAAGGTCAATCTAATGCTTCCTTCCCATATACAGTGCTGTGCAAAAGTAATAGGCACAGTAGGGTTCCCAAGAACTGTGCACAGTTCTTGTCTACGTAAGGTGCCCACGAACTTTGCCGAGTACTATATTTGTCAAGGTGGAGTGGAGAGCTAGTTTGTAAAGTTGACGGGTTGCAAAGGATGTTGGGAATGGCAACGGTTGGGCAGGATGGGAGCCGTGTGGGACAAGTGGCAGAGGAGGAGTGCCAGGGTTGGGGTTGGGGTGGCAGAGTTGCAGACACACCCAGCCCCGAGATACCAGACAACATCATTTGATTGCAAACATTTGGTTTATTGATCACTTATAAAGTGTCTCTCGAGTGATTCCCACTTGCTCCCTCTCTCTTCCCCTTTTCTGAACCATGATTCCCGTCTCCAAGGCCCCTTCCCAACTCTCAGTTCACAGTAAGGACCCATATCAGAATCAGGTCTATCATCACTCACATGTCATGAAATTTGTTTTATTTTTGCAGCAACGGTACAGTGCAATACATAAAATTACTACAATACTGTGCAAAATTCTTACGCACTCTATCTAAGTGGCACTTGAATAATCCAGGCAGAGAAAGCTAAGGAGCAGATACAAGTCAATGAGATGACTGTAGATAACCACAATATCAGCATGCTTAGGGTTTCTGTGCTGCGTAACTTCACATCTCAATGCCTTTACAACATATTCAACTACCACTTGGTTAGTCACATTCTGTCCCAAATGTGTTAAAGTGAGTACAAGTAATGAAAAAGGATCTAGTGCTTTCCCGGCATATGTGATGGATAAACTCTTCTCGGCCTTCAAGCCAATATAATTGATATTTTGAAGACAATCTCTGTCATCTTCTTCAGGGATGATGCCTGGGCAAGTCTAGTCTGGTGGTATTTATACCTCTGTATTCCGCCCCTCCTGATTGGTTATTCCTCATCCAATTAGGCTTCCACTCTCCCACCTTGTTTACAATCAAATTGCAATTCTTACTTAGAGTGAGACCTTCATCTCTGTTAAAGTTCTTTTTATATAGTTTCATTTCAATGGCTTCCTTTACCAGGCAATCCCAAAAGCCATTGGCATAGTACAGTAGTTTTGCGCTGTCAAAGTCAATCCTAGGGCCGTTGCGAATGCAGTGTTCTGCTACTGTCTATTTCTTTGGGTAACCTGAATGGATACTCCTCCTGTCATCCTTGATGTGGGTTTACACCATGTGTCCATAAGGGGGAACTACTATGAAGAAATGGACACCACTAGTCTCTGGCAGCCAACCATGAAAGGCACACTTTATACCCACTCTTTACCTCCTGCAAGTCAATCAATGTTCTATCCATGCTAGTATATTTCCTGTAATACATGGACTCTTATCTTGTTAAGCAGCCTCATGTGCCTCACCTTGTCAAAGGCCTTCTAAAAATCCAAGTATACAACATCCACTGACACTCACTTTGTCTATTCTGCTTGTAATTTCCTCAAAGAATTCGTCAGACAAAGATTTCCCCCTGAAGAAATCAAATTTTGCCCCATGTTACACTTCAACTCATCCCACTGACTGCAATTTTGCCCTATCACCTGCCTGTCCTTCCTCACTGTCTCACTACACATTGCATCTACTTGCATACCAACTGCCCCATCCTTAGCCCTCTCGTTCCTGTTCCCCGCCCCTGCCAAATTAGTTTAATCTCTCCCCAACAGCTCCAGCAAACACACCCCCAAGGATATTGGCTCCCCTCAGCTTCAGATGTAACCTGTCTTTTTCGTACAGGTCATATCTTCCACAGAAGAGATCCCAAAGATACAGAAATTTGAAACCTTGTGCCCTGCATCAATTCCGTGGCCACAAATTCATCCCTCTAAATAAATAAATGAATCTGTCAAGTAATTCTATTCTTAGCTTCACCGGTGTGTGGCTCAGGCAACAATCCAGGGGTTTACCCTGGAGGTTTCAGCTTTCCACCTAACTCCCTGTATTCTCTCTTCAGGACCTCATCCCTTTTCCTGCCTATGTCATTGGTACCAATATGTATCATGACTTCTGGCTGCTCACTCTGACCTTTACAACGCTGTGGACATGACCTAAGACATGCCTAACCCTGGCACCTGAGAGGCAACATACCATAACATATTTAGACAACAAATGTATATTAAGATTAATGGAACCTACTTGTAACTGGTATCTAAAAGGAATTTTGTTGATGTGAAAATAAATTAAAGATGATTATTGTGCAAATCAAACAGCAACGCCTGGCGAAAAGGATTAAGAGCAATCATTAGCCGACTTGTGTTGGTCCTAATTTAAGATCACACAGACTCACATCTTGTTCCCTAACTATTTTTGACTTGTACATTAATTTCCCATTAAACTTGCTACAAAATGTTAAGGCCACAAATTATTAAACATATGTAACCTTTCAAGAATGCTGATGACCTCCAGTTAGTTACTCTTGCCAGAATTCTCATTCCTACAAGTGAAGTGCTGTTTTCAGAAATTTGCAAAATGCTAATTTTTTTCGTCCTCTTTTAAATTTCTTTTATTTTCACATCTTATGTTTCCAGAGTGTTGAAATCAAAGGCATTTTGGCCTTTATAAATCAAAGTATTGAGTATAGAAGATGGATTGTTCTGTTGAAATTATATAAGATGTTGCTGAGGCTTAATTTGGAGCATTGTAGGTTTTGGTCACCTACCTATAGGTAAGAAGTAAGTAAGGTTGACAGAGTACAGAGAAAATTTATGTTGCCAGGACTGGAGGACCTGAATTACAAGGAAAGATTGAATAGGTTATGACTTTATTCCTTGGAATGCAGAAGATTGAGAGGAGATTTGATAGAGGTATACAAAATTATGAAGGATGTAGATAGGGTAAATGCAAGCAGGCTTTTTCTAATGGGGTTGGGTGGGACTACAAGTAGAGGCCATGGTTTAAGGGTGAAAGGTTTAAGGGGAACGTGAGGGAAATCTTCACTCAGAGGGTTGTGAGAGTGTGGATGAGCTGTCTGTGTAAGTGGTGCATGTAGGCTTGATTTCAACGTTCAAGGGAAGTTTGGATAGAGACAGAGATGATAGGGCTATGGAGGGCTATGGCCCCAGTGCAGGTCATTGGGAGTAAGAAGTTTAAATATTTCGGTATGGACTAGATGTGCCAAAATGCTTCTTCCTGTGCTGTACTTTTCTATGACTCTATAAAGCTTTTCGCATTGATTTCGCATTAAATTCTGGTCCAGATGCTCAGAACTGTACTTCTCATTCCCACTATATTTGTTTTCTGCTTCATCCACTGGCCTTTTGAACTCTGAGCTAGATACTACTATGGCACTGTTAGCTGTCTCTTCTCCTTTGATAGTTTTTGCTCTCCCTGTTGACACACTTGGCTTTTTACCTGAGTTTGTCAGCAGGGGAAAAAACAACAGAGAGGCAGCCATGCATTACAAATACAGTGCATTGGCTCTCTTATGCTCAGTGATAGTGACACTGTACAAGTAACTTCAATATGTGGATGATAAATCTTAAACTTACGGTCACTTCCATGCTGCCTATCAATTATAAGTACTGTAGTATCTTTGAGACTATTGCATCAGAATGTCTTTGTAATCT
The DNA here is from genome assembly GCF_048418815.1 of Hemitrygon akajei. Taxonomy (NCBI): domain Eukaryota; kingdom Metazoa; phylum Chordata; class Chondrichthyes; order Myliobatiformes; family Dasyatidae; genus Hemitrygon; species Hemitrygon akajei. The sequence goes on along the minus strand of NC_133138.1, from coordinate 23,999,120 downwards.
AAATAGGACACTTGATTCTTTCATTCAGATTCTTCAAAGGCAGATCAGAACACTAAGATGAGGACTGAAACAAATTGTTCCATTGGCTTATTCTACTGTTAAATGATGCACAAAGCAATAGTTATGTGCCAATTTATATATTTGAAGCAATGCAAAATACTGTATAAGTCAAGCTTCCCATTTTTTCTAGCTAATGACACTTGGCACGAGTTAGAGATGACCATGGGTGTTGCGTCCCAGCTGTTTAGATGTACAAGCCTGAGCAGTACAATATGGAGAGCAAGCTGTCGCCCATGTAGCAAGCTCCGTCTCTCCACGTATCTGATGAACCTAAAGGAACAGCAGAGACTGATACAGTCTGGCACCAGCAGCATGCAGGATTTGCCAGTCAGCATTGAACTCAATGTAAGACTGTCTTAGGGACTCCAGCTCCAGATTCTTTCCTTGGGGTGTACTCCCAAGGCCTTCCTCAAGAGTGGGTATGACCACAAGGCAGCGAAGGTTTGAGATCAGAGTTTTCCTTCTCCTAGATGAGCTGCCAACCATGGCTGATGAGCCCCATCTGCCCGAAGCAACTGGTTTTAAGGCACCAGTGACATGCCTTTGCCCTGTCAGTAGAAACAGTTGCACCATGTGTAGTAGCTAAGCCACATGTGAAGGCCAGGAGCTGGGCCTGGGTGTCAGAGACTATTTGAGGTGCACGCCATTGGGAGCATTTAATAGGTAGAGGGAGCTTGTCCCCATTATCACCCCCTGCTATAACAACCTTAAGGAACCAGACTTGGCATAATTATAATTAACAGTTATAATATTATAATAATAAATAGTTACTCACCTTCTTTATGAGGCTTGACCTCTTGGGTTAATTTTAGCGGAACCCATTCCTGTGAAACTGGCAGGATTAGAACAATGCCCTGTTCTTATCATCTAATTTTACTTTCAATTATCTAGAGACTGATGGATCCACAGCCGGTATAAATGCTGGTTTAGGCTTAATAGCTTGATATCACATTATATTTCTCAAGATTTATTGGTATTAGAAGTGGTAGACATTGTTCTTCCATAAAAATTCACTTGGGACAGACCTCCTCCTAGAATAGCTTTGCTGGAATCTTTGAAGTTTTTCTTTTCAGTACCAGACATTCAAACTTGATATTTGATTCATATAATATTACTTTAAACAGTTCATCAATCCTTCACTTTGCAACAGGAATAAAAGGATGCAGAGGGCTTGAAACCAGAGTTTTATTCCTTCATGAGGTGCGTGATCTTTGGCAAAGTCTGCATTTATTGTGTATCTTTGTTTGATCTTCAGCCTATGGACATTTCAGATGGTAGGTAACAACATTGTCATGGTTCTGGATGTATAAAACGGCAGATCAGGTGTTTTCACCTATTAAAGGACATCAGTTAATGTTTGCAATCAGGGTAAGTTTACAGACCTACAAGTAATTTATCATTTGCTCTTATTGATGTTTGCTAAACCAGATGAATTAATAAATGAATGTTATATAACCAACTGTTGCTGATTTGAATTTTAGATATGGAAATAATAATCAATGTTTTAGGAAGGTCCAGTATTGTTATCTTCATGCTATCAGGATCTGCTTTTAGATTAAGAAATGTAAGCTTGCTGCCATAAATATTTGTGTATTTTCCCTTACTTTAGATCTTCCAATAGTACCATTAATCATTAGTTGTAATTCTGTTCTTAGTTTTTCTTTTAACATACTGGAAAATAGTTGGTAAGTTAAACCATAAATCTACTTCATAAAAATTCTCTAATGCTGATACCATTCCTCTTGCACTTCCACAAGCACATACAGATGCTGGCAACTGTGTGAACTGAACTAGGAATAATAGGGCCTTTTCTGGTTGTCTGCTGGTGGCTGGTGGTGTTTTGCAGGGGGCGGTGTTGCGACATATGTCAATGTCAATGGCTTGGATGACAGACTTGATGGTTTTGTAGCCAGGTTAGCAGACAGTACAAAGATAGGTGGAGGGGCAAGTGCTGTTGAAGAAGCAAGGAGTCTGCAGAAGGACTTAGAGAGATTAGGAGAATTGGCAAAGAAGGTGCAGATGGAATATAGTGTAAGGAAATGTATGGTCCATGCACTTTGGTACCAAGAATAAAGGAACAGACTATTTTCTAAACGAGGAGCAAATTCACAAATCAAAGGTGCAAAGTGGCTTGGGAGTCATTGTGCAGGATTCCCCAAAGGTTAATTCGCAGGTTGAGCTGGTGATAAGGAAGGCAAATGCAATGTTACTTGTTTATTTATTTATGGATATATAGCGTGAAATAGGCACTTCTGGCCCTACACGCCATGCCATCTGGCAATCCCCCGATTTAATCCTAATCACAGGACAGTTTTCAATCACCAACTAACCTACCAACCAGTATGATTTTGGCATGTGGGAAGAAACTGGAGAACCTGAAGGAAACCTACAATCTCATGGGGAGAATGTACAAACTCCTCACAGGCAGTGGTGGGAATCAAACCCCGGTTGCTGGTATTGCGAAGCATTGTGCTAACCTATTATGCTACCATGCCACCCCATTGAATGTTAGCATTCATTTTGAGAGGGCTAGAACATAAGAACAAGGATTAATACTGAGGCTTTATAAGGCATGGGGGGAGGGGGGGTGGTCAGAGGAGGTTCATGAGATTGATCCTGGAATGAAAGGGTTAACACACAAGGAGCTTTTTATGGCTCTGGCCTGTTTAGGAAAATGGGTGGGGGGGAACTGATTGAAACATATCAAATATTGTAAAACCTAGAAAGAGTGGATGTGAAGAGGATATTTCTATAGTGGTGAAGTCTAAGACCAGTGGGCATAGTTTCAGAATAGAAGTATGCCCATTTAGAACAGAGATGAGGAAGAATTTCATTATCAGAGGGTGGTGAATCTGTGGAATTCATTGCCACAGATGTCTGTAGAGACCAAGTCATTGGGTATATTTAAAGCAGAGATTGATAGGTTCTTGGTTAATAGTTCTTGGTTAATCAATGGTTATGGGGAGAAGGGAGGAGAACGGGGTTGAGAAGGATAATAAATCAGACATAATGAAATAGCAGAAAAGATTTGATAGGCTGAATGGCCTAATTCTGCTCCTATGTCTAATAGTCTAATGGTTACATACTACAATTTTTAGCTGATACTATCCTGTATTAGATGTGTGCAGTGTTATACAGTATATGAGCAAATTATCTTTTTAATTCAAAACGATGGCACTACTGAAGATGAGAAATGACTTACTGTGGTTTCCAAAGCAAGAAATGCAACTAAATACATTATTAATAACACTTTTTCTGTAAAAAGATTATGGTAAACAATCGCCACAAACAATGAAGAGGCGAGTGAAGATGAGGCTGACTCAAGGGTCGAGCCATGTTTGAGAAGAAGTGGTCGGAACGGAGTCGAGACACGATTGAGACGGAGTGTGGGGCGAGTGAAGTGGAGGAAAGTCGGAGCAGAGCTCCAAGAGTGAGGTCTGATCAAACTAAGCACTGGGCCGATTTGGGAATGTCAGGTATGGGCTGGAACATGGTGGCGGGGTCCAGGCCCAGATCATAGGACCCGGGTCTTAGAGTGAAGAATGACCCAATGTTTGGACAATTTAAACACTGGCCGGGATGGTTTGAAGAGGCAAGGTGTCGGGATGGGAGGCGAGGGTCGAGCTGGTTCTACTTGCCGCTCTGCTCTTCGCTGAGTTTGTGGGCCTGCTCCAGCTGTTCTGGGCTTTGTGTCTGTGAGCTCTGGAACATTTTGCTTCACTGTGTGATGAACTGAGGTTGAGGAGGTGGCCCTGCTCTGGCTTTGTGTCTATGGACCCACTTTCATTCTGAATGCTGGTGATTGCTTTTATTGTTTGCACAATTGTGTGTGTGTCTCTCTCTCTCTGTCTCTCTCTGTCTTTCTCTGCGCATTGGGTGTTTGTTAGTCTTTTTTATGGGTTCTTTTGTGTTTCTGTTTTGTGTTAAGGATTCGAATCTCAAGGTTGTGTAACGTATACTTACTTTGTTAATAGATACACGTTGTACTTTGAACTTTGATAGGTTCATAATCCCAGTGAAGAATCTTGTTTCAAAACATCAAGTGCTTATTTCTCTCCATAGATGCTGCCCAACCTGTTGAATTCCTCCAGCGTTCTGTGTGTGTTGCTCTGATTTCCAGTATTTGTAGAATCTCATGGTCAGCAGTTGCATTTGTTTAGTCTCACCCTCAGCTCCAAGCTGTGAGGCAGCCATGCCAATTATGCAAACAAAATAAGACTCTTACTGATAGAGGGACGCCATAATAAGATTTAATTCATACATAAGGTGAACTCCTCTGTTAGCAGATTTAAGGTATTTTATTGAGGAAAGGAATCAAAGATGATAATTTGAAACTGGGTCCCTCTCTGGCAGGTTTATTTTGGTCAAAAATGGTTAAAAATTATTGTTGACATGAATGCTTCTTTGCTCTTTCCCTCAAGGTATAAACTGCTAAGCCAGGATTGTATTCAAAATCCCTAATGCTGATAAAGTTGTTTTCTGCTGAGACATGATAATATTATAAACTTATAGTAATTCTGTATGTTCGTAGGCCAGGAGAAGAATCACGTTCTATATAGAACAGGATCTTTGTAAATGCAGACCTAATGTAATCATAAGATTTTGAATTGCTTTTTTCCCACTTGTTTCAATTAAGAAAAAGTGTTGATTTAAAACATGGTCCTGAGTCAGGAACTTAATACCTTGCTAAAATTGTTACCTTTATCAGTTTTCTATTAAGCTCGGTTATACAGAGTAACATATCTAATGCTTTTTCAATGTGCTTTCATTCATATTATTCTTTGCATTATTTATGGATATGGTCTTCCGCATGAGTTCCCCATGCTGTTAAGTTTATGACATAGAGATTGCACTATCATTAGATTATATATTGATGAAAGATTAATTAGATTAAAAAGTGCCTGGGCTATGGGGAAACCAAACAAATACCAGTAACGCAAGCAATTTAAAGTGGGTTTTCCTTTACTATGTGCCTCTTGCATTATACCATTGTCTGTATGACTGCTGCCAATATTTTGTGTTATTGTACGTTTGCCATTTCGAACATTTCAGTAAGATTGCAAGTATCAGTAGTATAAGCACCACTTTGATAAAACTGAATAGACCCAGACAGGTAGACAGACATGGCGGTCCCCACTCTTTGGAGTGGCTTCGAGGACCAATCGATCTGCAGTTTGTGTTGAGATACCCAAGGAAGGCCAAGCAGCATCAGCAGTTCAGACGAATTAAAAGGATAGAAGGAGAGTTGTTCCTTTGGTTGCCCTCTAGCACAAGTTGGAGGGGTTCTGTGGAAAGGTCGCTCTTGCTGTGCTGGGAGGCCAACCATCCAGATCCCTGATATCAATATTCTCTCTCAATTGCTGAGATGGAACTGAGCCAGAGACATATCCATTAGGATCTTGTCTGCTCCGGAGTCAATAAATGCCTGAAGCAATGAGTCTGTGACCCCCATTGGCAAGAAAGCTGGGAGCGTTATGTGATTAGGGGACGATATTTGTAGGGAGAATCAAACTGTCAGAACACCCCTTCCTGCTGATGGGTATTTTCTTTTACTGGGTGCTTGGGACATGATGCCCAGAAGTGTCTGAATTGCCACGTTAGAGGCAGAAGCCTGTCCTCCCGCATTAATCTCATTCCTCCTGAGATGGGCACATGCACCTCACCTGCATGGGCCCCTCTGTGGACTGGGAACTGGGTGATGAGACAGAGGGTGAAGGTAGATGGTGAGCCAAAGAGTGAGAAGCTCAGGGCATTCTTCTCCTGTAGTAGGTTATCCCAACCATCCAACTCGTCCCGCACTACAATCTCAGGCTGAACTGAACTCAGCCCACGCTGGAAAGCAGTAATAAGGGATTTCTTGCTCCGCCCCGTCTCAGTCATCAGTGTGTGGAAATTTACTGTGTAGTCCCTTGCTGTCCCTTTCCCTTGGCGCAGGTCCAGGAGTTGGTGGGCTGCTTTCTGACTCTGGACTGGAAGATCAAACACTCACGTGAACTCGACTACGAATTGTTGGAAAGACTGGGCTTGCTGCTCTGAAAACAATTGCATCACTGTGCTAGCCACTTCAGACAACCCAAACTCCACTGCCTTTAACTTCTCCGCCACCGAACGAACAAACTTCAGCGTGGATGGAGCTTGCCACTCTGCGAGCAGTTGCCGCATCAGTTGAACCAGCCTCTACTGACTTCATCCTCTCTGCTACCTGCCCAACTCAGAGCCGCGATCAGCCGTTCTCTCTCCGCTGGGTCCATTTTGTTGTCGAGACTAGCTGACACAAGTGTGCAGTCTTGACTCAAGTACAGGGGGAGAGACACCAAATAGATGAATAGCTCACTGACTGTGCAAGAAAAAAGGAAAGACAGCAGGGTCGTTAACTAAAACTCTCAAACTGAAAGCTAACGCCAACACTGTGGCTAGGAAGCAGTAGCTTATTACAAAACAAATACTGCTCCTTTACAGAGTCAATCAAAATGGTAGTCTTCTTTCCAGATCATGGTGAAGATACGCAGCGAGTGTAGATGTTGCTGTGCCTTTGGTCAAGTCCTGACAAGACCAGACAGAGAAGAAGGGAGTTAAAGACCACCACAATGAAACACTAATTGGCTGGAACTCATGAGCATGACTGCTGAGCCAGTTCTACAGCCTGCTCTCTCCCTCTTTCATGACATCTGTGAGTGATGACAAACTCAATTCTGATGTGGGTCTCTATTGTGAACTGAGAGCGGGAAGGGTATAGGGAGAAGGGGGTCAAGGTTGGGAAAAGGGGAAGCGAGAGGGGAGGAAGTGGCGATCACCAGAGAGACATTCTGTAATGATCAATAAACCTATGTATATATATATATAGCTAATGTACCTAAGACTGTGTATGTGCGCCTGATACTTTTACACATTTCTGTATATATCTTTTTCTTCTTTGGCTGTCCATCGATTTCGATGTTGACTGAGGCCTGGGCAAGGTTGCATGGAAGACTGGCAGTTGCCCAAGCTGCAAGTCTCCCCTCTCCATGCCACCGATGTTGTCCAAGGGAAGGGCAACATAAATATATTACTGAGGATATGAATTGTAGAGCCCTCATCCAAATGCTTCCTGGTTAGTTATCGATAGAAAATTATTTGTCCAGATATTAAATCCTCAATCTGAAGTTGAATTGACACTCTATGGATAACCTTCCTGGGTTTTTAGATTACTAGTCCAATAGTATATTTGTACTTAATTTACATTGTGCTTAAAGTCCGCCTTCATTGCAAAACTAGAATAATTCTAGGGCGTGGTTCCTAGAAAGTTTGTATGAAAGATGGCAAGTTTCTTGGATGCATCATTCTATACTCTGATAAGTAACACATAACCCTTGGTTCTTACTTCTCGGAAACAGGTGACATCATTTTTGGTCTGCATTCCTCTTTTGGTCCTGAAGCCTGTGCAATCTTTCTTTGATGTACATAGCTTTTCCCTCAATCCCTGGATAAAAGTTGACCCACGCAGTTCAGTGTGTTACGGTGGTTTTTTCATTTAAAATTATCATTCACATGCATCACACACAACACTCACCAGTTTCTTTCCCATTCTTTCTACAGACCTCCATGAGTGCACTCTGAATCACATTTCTGACAATGGTGTGTGTAATGCTCTTGGAATTACATATTTATGTCCTCAGATGGCGTCATACTTATTTATTTGCTCCCTGTTTAGTATTCCTTAGATATCATTCCATGAACAGTCTAACCCTTACGGAAATCTGTCTCTCTCACTCTCTCTTGCTCACAAGAAGACATGTACACAAATTCCTGAGAGAAAACATTCCAAAACATTGATTGCTTATTCATTTCCAAAGGTGCCGTTGACTTGCCGAGTTGCTCCAGAATTTTATGTGTGTCGCTCAAGATCTCCGACATCTGCAGAATCCCCTGCGTTTATGATTTGCAGTTCCATCATCTTCATTGTTTTTATTTGCAAAGTTAGATATATTCAAAGTAATAGAAAACTGATGATGTTTCATCACTGAGCTGCTATTTTGAACCTCGTAGAACCTAATAAATGGTCTTAGTTCAATTCACTTCAGCTATGAATCCACAGTTTGAAAGTGCATAGTAACTATGCACAGATGAACTCTTTAATGTTGGAAGGGTGATTAAAGTGGAAATACTTTTGAATTTATAAATAAGCATAACTATACTCATGCTGGTCTTGGTTAACCTAAATATCATTCCTTTCTGCATATCATCTCTCAATCACTAGACTTGCTGGAATTTTAAAAAAAATACCAATTTTCAAAAAACATTTTTAGATAGTGTGAAAAAAGCACATAATTTTCGAAGTGACTTACTTTTTAACAGAAAGCGTTTTGTAAACATCATCATTATGTGCCGTGTCGTATGACTTGGGTGATTATAGTCTCCCATCTGTCATGACCGTGGATTACTCTTGGCAAATTTGTAAACAGAAGTGGTTTGCCATCACCTCCTTCTCGGCAGTGCCTTTACAAGACAGGTAACTCCAGCCATTATCAATACTCTTCAGAGATTGTCTGCCTGGTGTCAGTGGTCGCATAACCAGAACTTGTGTTATGCACCAGCTGCTCATATGACCATCCACCACCTGCTCCCATGGCTTCACATGACCCTGATCAGGGGGCTAAGCAAGCGCTACAGCTTGCCCTAGGGTGATCTATAAGTTAGTGGAGGGAAGAAGCAGCTTGCATCTCCTTTAGCAGAGACGTATCTCCACCCCACCACCCATTTGTAAACATAATTTGTCCAGATTTCCATAGCAGTCCCTGATGAGTGACTGAAGTATCAAACCTCCCTGAAATCTGACACACTGAAAAATAAATCAACTTAATTAAAAAAAACACTGTTGACTCTTCATGTCCAAAACATGGTTTATGCCATGTGTTTAGGTGTATTTTTAGCTGATTAAAACCAACTGTTTTATTAGTACCCTGGCTGCACTGGGTCATACATTACAGATCGGTAAAAGCTTTTGTGCATCTTTGTGCAAAATGGATATTTCCAAGCATGGAATACTTAACAAATAAACAGATGCTGGTGTATGGAGCAACAATCTGCTGGAGGAACTCAACAGGTTGAGCAGCATCTGTGGGAGGAAAGGAGTTGTCAGCGTGCCATGTCAAACCCCTGCATCGGGGCAATGGAGGCGCATCATTTTGTAGATGCTGAGTTCTGGAGTAATATCTAATCAAAGCATACAATTCCCACGACAAATAATTTGACCCAGGTAATGTGCTGGTCTGTGGTTGCTGGTGTTAAAACCATATTTGAGGAATGTCCACTATTTGCATTCAACTTCTCCTTTTCATTCTATTAAATCTAACATGCATTTGGCCTACAGACTAAAGATAAACTTGTACCATAGGGCAGAGTTTTGAACAAACAGTCCCATGAGATAATTCTTTATAATTCAGCAGGCCAGGCAGCACCTATGGAAAAGCGTACAGTGGACGTCTCGGCCTGAAACACCGACTGTACTCTTTTCCATAGATTCTGCTTGGCCTGCTGAGTTCCTCCAGCATTTTTGTGTGCATTGCTTGGATTTCCAGAATCTGCAGATCTTCTCTTGTTTGCGATTGGAATCCTTTATAATTGATCACTTGACATCATAGTAATTGAATCTTAGGGTTGATCAACAATTCTACGTCATTCATCATGCGTACATTTTCACAAGGCTCATTGAAAAAAAAATCCACGTTTCCATCAGCTTCCCTTACCACTCATTAGCGGCACCAGCAGTGCTTGGGAAATTGAAGGAAACCAGAGCACCCAGAGGAGACCCTTGCAGTAACAGGGCGAATATTGCAAATGGTCATAGACAGCTGTGAAGGATATGGTTGAACATGGATAGCTGAACTTGTGTGTCTGCAGTTCGACTACTTGTGCTATTGCTGCTTCAAAAGTAGTGCTGTATTAAATTTAGTGAAATATTGGATGAAATTCTGAACAGTTTCAAGTGACACTTTAACTCTCAGTGAGCCCACAGCATGTAAGGTGTCTGTAGGTTTGTTAAATGTTTGCTGATAGCGGCTGGATTCTTCCTTGGCCTCAGACACCAGTGCTGTGAGGATATCTGTTAATGAACCACATGAGTTGCTTGAATGAGGGAAACCATGCTGAATTAACAACACGAGAACAAAAGACCAAGGAGTATGTTTGCCTCTGCGTGTCTCTCAATGCTTGTGAAACTCCTATCAGAGTCATACTGAGTTAGTGACATCACAACAAAAGATCAAAGTGTTTGTCTGCTCTGTGTGTGTCTCTCTATGCTTGTGGAACCCCTATTTATTGGGAGATATTTCCCTCAGTTCATTGGATTTCACTTAGACTGAAAATATCTCAGTTGATGCCTAGGACCCAGGGTGGCTTCACGAGTCGGAATTTGGAGTTCCCTGAACAATCAAGTTCCCAACAACAGCTACAGTCAAGTGGTGACTAAGAATTGTGAGCCACGAATCCTTGTGGAAATCTTAGTACCTTACTACATCGTATTTTATGCAGGTTATCTGTGCTTTCTATTTTATGATAATAAATTAGGCTTAAGTTACTTTGTTGTACTTGTATGCCTATTACCACATCTCCTGGACACTCAAATAGTTTGGATCTTTTGGATCTTATCGATCCAGCCCACAACAGAAATCTTAAAAAAATACTCCGTGGATCAAAAAAGGTATGGATTATGAGGATAACCCATCAAGTCGTCCACAGAAGATAGATTTTAGATTATTAGTACGTCACGACTAAAACCAAAAATTCTAGAAGTCCTGAGAAATGGAGTTGCACATGCTAGAATTTGTAACCTCACCTTCAGTTCCAGTTTTTTTTTGCTTGTTTTTGCAAGGGAGGGGATGGGGGGGGGAGTAGTTTGAGGTTTGCGAATTTTGTTTATTTTTCTTTTTTATCCTGGGGAGGGGGAGTTGATGTCTTTACTTTCAACAATCCCCCATGAGATTTCTGTATTTCATGGCTGTCTGGAGCAGACGAATATCAGAGTTGTATTGTACGTGCATACTTTGACAATAAAATGAACCTAAAAGTAATTGCATAATGGTCATAAATGGGAGCTCAATGGTTCAAAGATGCTGAAAAGTCAAAAGGAGAATTTGGTTTCTCCTCTTTCACCTATCTGTTTGATGTCCCTCTTCATCTTCCTGGTCTCATCAACCTCTACATAACAGCATGCAGCTTAAACACAAGAAGTTCTGCAGCTGCTGGAAATCCAGAGCAAGACACACAAAGTGCTGGAGGAACTTGGCAGATCAGGCAGCATCTATGAAAATGAATAAACAGTCGACATCTGGGCTAAGACGCTAAATCGGGAAGGGGGAAGACACTAGCTTAAGAAGGTGGGGGGAATGGAAGAAGGACAAGTTATAAGGTGATAGGTGAAGCCAGGTGGATGGGGGAGGGTGATGAAGTAAAAAGCTGGGAGGTGTTCAGTGGAAAAGGCAAAGGGCTGGACAGGAAGGGATCTGATAGGACAGCGGAATGGACTATGGGAGAATGGGAAGGAGGAGAGGCAGCAGGAGAAGGTGAGGAGAAGAGGTAGGAAGCCAGAGTGGGGAATTGAAAGAAAAGGAAAAGGGAAGGGGGAAAGATTTACCTGAAGTTGGAGAAATTGTTGTTTCTCCGCTCTAGAAATGGCCTCATTGTGACAAAAGAAGAAGTCATGGACCAACATGTCAGAATGGGAATGGGGATAGGAATTAAAATGCCTGGCCACCAGGAAATTCTGCATTATATGGTGGTGCTTATCAAAGCAGTCTCCCAATCTACATTTGGTCTCACCAGTGTAGAGGAGGCCACATCAGGAGCACCAGATACAGTAGACGACACCAAAAGGTTCACAGGTGAGGTTTTGTCTCTCCTGGAAGGACTGCTTGGGGCCCTGAATGGAGGTGAGAGAGGAGGGGATTGGGTAGGTGTAGCACTTCTGCTGCTTGCAGGGGTAAGTGCCAAGAGGAAGGTTAGTGAGGAAGGACAAATCCCTGTGTAGAGTGGAGAGTTGGGGGGGTTAGGGTAAAGATGTGTTTGGTAGTAGGGTCCAGTTGAAGATAGTGGACATTGTGGAAAATGATGTGCTGGATGTGGAGTCTCATGGAGTGGTGGGTGAGGACAATAGGAAATCTATCCCTGTTAAGTTGGTGGGAAGATGGGATGCGTGCAGATGTCCAGAAAATGGAGGAGATGTGGGGAATGCAGTAACAATGGTAGAGGAAGGGAAACCTCAATCTTTGAAGAAGGAGACATCTCCTGGAAAGGAAAGCCTCACTCTGGGAATGGGTGTAGCAGAAATGAAGCAACTGAGACAAGTAAATGGCATTTTTTACAGGAAACAGAGTGGGAAGAGGTATAGACAAGTTAGCCCTGGGAGTCAATAAGTTTCTAAAAGTTATCAGTTAACAGTTATCTCCAGAGATGGAGACAGAGAAATTGAGAAAGGGGAGAGAGGTGTCAGAAATGGATCAAATGAATTTCAGGGCAGGGTGGAAGGTGGAGACAAAGTTGATGAATTTGATGATCTCAGCACGGCTGCACAAGGCAGCACCAATGCAGTTGGCAATGTAGCACAGAAGGAATGAAGGAGCATTACCAGGGACTGTTCCACAAAGCCAATGAAAAGGCAGGCATAGCTGGGGCCCACGCTAATGCCCATGGCTTCACATTGAGTTTGGAGAGAGTGAGAGGAGCCAAAAGAAAGTTATTGAGGGTGAAGACCAGTTCAGCCTAATGGTGGAGGGTGGTGGTAGAGAGGAACTGGTCGGGTCTGTTGTTGAGAAAGAAGCAGAGAGATTAAGGCCAATCCTCTTGCCTGCCTCATCTCTATACAAGTCCTATTCCATCTTCGCAAAGTGACTCAGCTTTTCCTTCCTTTAAATTTGCTGCCATGCTTTTAATATTGGTGCAGCAACAGCTTGTTTTTCAGTCTCTGTAAATAGTAGCCTTTAGAACAGAGGTAAAGAGGAATTTTTTTAGCCAGAGAGTAGTAATTCTGTGGCAAGCTCTGCCACAGAGTGCAGTGGAGACCAAGTCCATGCCTATATTTAAGGCAGAAGCTGATAGTTTCCTGATCAGTCAGGGCATCAAAGGAAATGGCAAGAAGGCAGGTGTATGGGGTTGAGTGGGATCCGGGATCAGCCATGATGGAATGACGGAGCAGACTCAATGGGCTGAATGGCCTAATCCTGCTCCTATGTCTTATGGTCTTATGGTCTAACTAATCCCACTTTCCTGTACATGATCTGTGGAACCCCTTGAGTCATATTTTATAAGCAGAAAGTACCCTGCATTCTGACACTATTTCTCACATGCAAAGCCATGCTGACTCCTCCTAACTAGATTGTTGACTGAACCTCTCCCTCAGTAATTCACCCACTGCTGATACCTGATTCACTGGCTTGTCGTTGCTTGGCCTGTCTTTGCTGCCATCTTGAACAATGAAGCCATACACAGAATACTGGAGGAACTTAATGGGCCAGGCAGCAACTATTGGAGGGAAATGGACCGTTATGTTTCAGGTCAAAGCAATTCATGAGTTCTGGGAAGAAAGAAGGGATATAGAAAATATAAATGAGTGCGGGTGTGGGGTTGGAGAAAGAGTTGGCAGGCGTTCGGTGAATCTAGGAGAGGAGGACAGATGGGAGATTAGGGAACAGGAGAGAGAGAATGATTAATGAAGCTAGGAAGTGATGGGTGGAGTGACAACATGCTGTAGAAATTAGAATCTGATAAGCGAGGAGTGTGGACCACGGAAAAGTGGGAAGGAGGTAGGAGGGAACTAGACGGAGGAATGTAAAGTTTGAGAGTGCAGCAGAGAGCAAAGAGAAGGAGTCATGGGGGCCAGTAGGATAAGGGAAGGCATAGGGTGTGGAAGGGAGAGTGGTTACTGGAAGTAATACAGTCAGGTTGGAAACTTCCAAGGTGGAATATGAGGTGCTTTTGCAATCTGTGTTTAGCTTTAGCATGGCTGTAGAGGAGGCCATGGACCGACAGGTAGGAAATGTAGAGCACCACATGCAATAGATGACACCAATGGATTTAATGTGAAGCTTAGGGATTTGAAAGGAGGTGAGGGAGGTGGTGTAGGGGCAAATTTAACACTTGGGCTGTTGCAGGTAAAGTGCCTGGAGGAGGATTGGTGCAGAGAGAAGAGCAGACAAGGGAGACCCTCCTTTGAAGCTACTTGACCTGTTGAGTTCCTCCAGTGTTTTGTGGGTTGCTCTAGATTTCCAGCACCAGCCATCTTTCTGTGTCTTCTTAAACAATAGTTCTGCAAAAGAACATAGAGATGGGACGGAATAATTAGTATATATAACCTCATCCTTAACAACTGACTCCAACATCTTCCCAACCACTGAGGTCAGGCTAACTGATCTATAATTTCCTTTCTGCTGCCTTGCTCCTTTCTTAAAGAGTGGAATAACATTTGCAATTTTCTAGCCCTTTGGCACCATACCAGAGTCCAACGATTTGTGAAAAATCAATACTAATGCCAATCTCTACCGCTACCTCCTTCAGAACCCTAGGGTGCAGTTCATCTCGTCTGGGTGACTTAGGTCTTTCAGCTTTTTGAACACCTTCTCCCTTGTAATAGTAAGTGCACTCACTTCTCTTCCATCACACCCTTCAACATCTGGCACACTGCTAGTGTCTTCCACAGTGAAGACTGATGCAAAATACTCATTTAGTTCATCTGCCATCTCCTTGGCAACCTATATGTAGGTAGGGTGCCCAAGACTCTTGCACAACCTTGTATTTGTCAACGTGGAACAGAGAGCGAGTTTGTAAATCTGTCGGCAACAAAGGATATTGGGGTAGAGTGCCAAGGGAGGGGTGTGGGATAGGTGGCAGAAGAGAAGTACCAGGGGTGGGGGTGGCACACATACAGACACTCTCAGTCCTAAGCCATCAGTCAAAGATATTTGATTCCAAACAATTGTTTTATTGGTCATTACAGAACGTCTCTCTGGTATTTTCCACTCCCTTCCCTTTTTCCCCAACTATGACTCCCCTCTCCTTGCACTCTTCCCACTCTCAGTCCTCAATAGAGACCCATATCAGAATGTGGTTTATCATCACTCACATATGTCATAAAATTTGCTTTTGCAGCAGCAGGACATTGCAAATCATACCATTATGACAGTACTGTGCAAAAGTCTTAGGCAACCTAGCTATACTGTATACCTCATGTGTCTAAGACTTTTGCACAGTAATTTATCTCTTTGGTGAAAAAATATTTAAGGCAAAAGTAGTAGGCAATTGAATTACTATAGGCACGGTGAACTGATTAATAATCAGCAGTGTCGTTTCTCAGGTCTACCATCAACATCCCAACTCATATCATAAACACAAGAGATGATATCTCTTGATCATCAAGAGATGATCAGGACACAACAGTCATGATGAAGGGTCTTGTGCAAAGTATTAACAGTTTATTCCTCTCCAAGAATGCTGCCTGACCTGCTGTGGTCTTCCAGCATTTTGTGAGTATTGTCACATCAAATTGATTCAACTTCACTGAGCTGCAAAAAAGAAGATGGTGGAAACGTTAACCTTCTATTCTGTGAAGCAGGGATGAGGATAAAGATTTGAGGGGAAAAAGCTGTGAGGACAAGGTGACTGGATGCGATTAGCGCTACTTGCACTAATACAAACTAATTTAGCTGAATGACCCTCACTTATGTGGCTACGTTGTTTTTTTCTCTGCCATCACTGAAGCATTTGTGTCTGTTCCTGCACCTAACCATTCTTAGTGTACAGTAATCTCAGAGACAACCAACCACAAGAATGATTTATATAATTTTTAATTTAATTGGTAAATTACCATAACAGCACTATAAAACATCTTATTAAACCTGTAAATCATCTGACACTTTACTCATGATCATGTTACAGTACTTTCATCGGCTGCTGTCTGTGTTGTCTCTGGCAACCTTTACCGTTTATTGAGTCTGCAGTATTTATATTTTTTCAATAACTGGGAGGGAATTGCCCCATAGTCTTATTTCTGATTTTGCTTTCTTTCTATAAATCAGATTCTGTTTTGCTTTCTTCACCATTTAAAGGGAAACTGCTAGCAGCAGATTTCACTGAGCAGGACAATCAGAATAAGAGTCAGAGAGTCATTGAGTGTGAAAAACAGGCTCTTTGCCCCAGTGTCTGCCTCACCTAACCCCACTTGTCTGGATATGGTCCATATTGCTATCAAACTTCCCTATCTATGAACGTGTCCACAAGACAATGTGGTAATTTCTTCCTAGTTATACATTACTGTGTAAAAGTGTTGGGCACATATATATAGCTAGGGTGCCTAAGACTTTTGCACAGTGCTGTGGTACTTTTATATATTGCACTATACTGCAGCTGTGAAAAAAAAACCAAATTTTATGACATAGGTGAGTGATGATAAACCTGATTCAGATATGGATTTCTATTGTGGACACAGAGTGGGAAGGGGAATAATGGTTGGGAAAATGGGAAGGGAGAGGAGAGGGAGTAGGAAGAACCAGAGAGACATTCTGTAATGATCAATAAACTAATTGTTTGGAATCAAATGACCTTGCCTGGTGTCTCAGGGCTGGGTGTATCTGCATCCATGCCACCCCCAGCCCCTGGCACTCCTTCTCTGCCACCTATCCCATGCCCCTCCTATGGTGTTCCACCGTCTCCATTCCCAACATCTGCTCCTCCCACCAGATTTACCACTCCCCACTCCACATTGATAAATACAGTACTGTGCAAGTCTTAGGCACCCGAGCTATATATATGTGCCTAAGACTTTTGCATTGAACTATATATATTACAGTGTCATTAAATCATAAAGATTGTCCCGTGATACTGTAGACTGTCACAGATGATCAAAGAACTTACGTTCAAATTTTAGTTATGACTTAGCAAATTTGTTTAAAATGTAACCCATGTCTCTCCTTTAACATCCATTCCCTCTCACTCCTCTATGCTGCTTTCAGCTAAAGCAAGTTATATTCAAGGCCATTCATAGACTACAGACCTACCCAGGGCTGCATAAAGTGCACAAAACAGTGCAGGCATTACAATAAATAATAAACAAGACAATAGGGCAGTAAGGTGTCAGTCCAGGCTCTGGGTATTGAGGAGTTTGATGGCTTGGGGGATGAAACTGTTACATAGTCTGGTTGTGAGAGCCCAAATGCTTCGGTGCCTTTTCCCAGATGGCAGGAGGGAGAAGAGATTGTATGACGGGTGCATGGGGTCCTTCATAATGCTGTTTGCTTTGTGGATGCAGCGTGTAGTGTTATCGTCTGTAATGGCGGGAAGAGAGACCCCGATGATCTTCTCAGCTGACCTCACTATCCGCTGCAGGGTCTTACGATCCGAGATGGTGCAATTTCCGAACCAGGCAGTGATGCAGCTGCTCAGGATGCTCTCAATACAGCCCCTGTAGAATGCGGTGAGGATGAGGGGGTGGAAGATGGACTTTCCTCAGCCTTCGCAGAAAGTAAAAACACTGCTGGGCTTTCTTTGCTATGGAGCTGGTGTTGAGAGACCAGGTGAGATTCTCCGCCAGGTGAACACCAAGAAATTTGGTGCTCTTAATGATCTCGACCGAGGAGCCGTCGATGTTCAGTGGGGAGTGGTTGCTCCGTGCCCCCCTGAAGTCGACAACAATCTCTTTTGTTTTGTTCACATTCAGAGACAGGTTGTTGGCTCTGCACCAGTCCATTAGCTGCTGCACCTCCTCATCAACATTGTGAGCAAGCTGAACATGTTATTTTGCAAACTGACTAGCATTTAATATTTCAACATTGGCTGCTTGAGTAAGTGCCTAAGATATGGATAGGACATAAGAGGATGAATAACGTGTTTGTCCTTAAAAAGAAGTTGAAAAAAATATGGGATTTGAACACTGGATTATTGATGAAAACGTACAAAGCAGTAAAGGTCTCGTGAATGCAGAGTAGAAATGCAAGTGAACTGCTTTCTTTTGAGTTTGATAAAACTCACGATTTTGAGGAAGTTTCACCCAATAACTACACTTGGCAGTACAAAATGTTCCACTTGAAATATCTCTGAATTAACAGGCAGGAATTGAATACAGTGAATTACATTCTCTTCCGCAAAAGATACATGGACAATACTTAACAAGTTAACATTTGTGCCAACAAGCTGAGAAGTTTGTGCATGTTTCATATAGTGATGCATTTGCTTTGAACTTAGAGTCATTGTCAGATTTTGATTTGTGGGGTAATGTAATGTGTGACGTGACACATATTTTCATAGAGTCACAGAGTCATCGAAAATTACGGCACAGAAACAGGCCCTTCATTCCATCTGGCCCGTGCCAAACCATTTAGATTGCTTACTCCCATCGACCTGCATCACGACCACAGCTCTCCATACCCCTCCCATCCATGTATTTCCCTTAAACGTTGAGATTGAAATTGCTTGCACCACTTGCGCTAGCAGCTCATTCGACACTCTCACCACCCTCTGAGTGAAGAGGTTCCCCCTCATGTTTCCCATAAACTTTTCACATTTCACTTTTCACCTTTAACCCATCACCTCTAGTTGCATTCTCACCCAAACTCTGTGCAAAAGCCTGCTTGCATTTACCGTATCTATACCCTTTATAATTTTGTATACCTCTATCAAATCTCCCCTCAATCTTCTACATTCTAGGGAATAAAGTTCTAAACTATTCATTCTTTCCTTATAATTCAGCTCCTTCAATCCTGGCAACATCCTTGTAAATTTTCTCTGTACTCTTTCAGTCTTATTTACATCTTTCCTGTAGGTAGGTGACCAAAACAGCACATTATACTCCAAATTATGCCTCACCAATGTCTTATAAAACTCAATTTCAACACAATATCCAAACTTCTGTACTCATTACTTTGATTACTGAAGGCAAATGTGCCAAAAGCTTTCTTTATAACCCTATCTGCCTGTAACATCACTTTCAATGAGTTATGGACCTGCATTCCCAGATCCCTTTGTTCTACTGCACTTCTCAGTGCCCTATCACTCACTGTGTACGATCTACCTGGGTTGAGCCTCCTAAAGTGCAACACATCATACTTGTCTGCATTAAATTCCATCTGCCATTTTTCAGCCCATTTTTGCGGATCCGTTGTCTACTACACCCTCAATCTTGGTCTCAAATCTAGATAATTTGCTGATCTAGTTAACAGCGTTATCATTCAATTCTCATAATGGACACTGTTCTATGTAATTCACAAACACTGTTATTGAGTTATTGTGTTCACTTTAAGATGGCGTCTGCGTAATGACATCAGTGTGAGACGACTGCTTTTGGTTTATTTATAATGGAAGTAAGAGGCGGCAGCTTTCATTAAGCACGTAGGACAACTCTTGCATGTTTTATTCACAAAATACTACATTGGTGACCCTGACACTCTCAGACGATTCCAGAGTTACTCAACGAAATGTCAACCAATGCAAGTGCTTTGAAGCTGCAGGAGTTTTGGGAGCAGCACATGGCTGGGTGGAAGCCCACCAGGTACTACGAGAAATCACCACAGACAACGCCAAGTTTTACAACCTCATAGTATTGCTGACTAGTTCCCCTGCAGCCAGAGTGGTGAGCCTACTAGAAGACCTGCCTGAATGTGATAAATATGCCGCTCTGAAAACTCACCTATTATAGACTTTTGGACTGTCAGAGACTGAGCATGCCGAACAGTTGCTCTCCTTGCCCAGCCTGGGTGATGATAGGCTTACAGAACTAATAGACCCAATACGCTCTCCTGGCTAATCACCATCTTTGTTTTATTTTTAAAGAACACTTTATGTATAAATGCCTGATCAAGTTCACACAGCCCTCGTTAATGCACCCACGAAGGACGATAGGGAGCTTGTAAAATGGACGATAGTCTACATTCAGCCAATGTAGATGTGTCGTTCCCCCCTCCTTTCCCTGTCTCAATAAGCCCTGTCAGTTGAGCCTCCAATAGGCTCACACCTGTGGCCCTAAACCAGACAGCGCCAGGTTTATGCTTTCACCAAGTTCACTTCGGCATTAACACAAAGAGGTGCCGACCGCCATGCAGCTTCGACAGCGCCAGGGCATCAGGACTTTGGAGGTCTGTGGACACCGTGAATTCCAGCTGCCAGGGCCGTCTGTTGCTCATTATGGACACCCTTTCAAGGCAATGCTTCCTGTGTGCCATGAGCACTCAATTGAGTGTTCTGTTAGTACTGCCCATGGGTATTGCTTCCTAGCAGTCTAGATACGCAAGCCAGGGCAGTACGATCTGGAGAGCAAGCTGTTGCCCATGTAGTAAGCTCCCCCTCTCCACGTATCTGATGAACGCAGAGGAATGGCAGAAACTGATACAGTTTGGTACCAGCAGTGTCCCAGGAGTTGCCAGGCAGCATTGAACTCAATGCAGGACTTCCTTAGGCACTCCAGCTCCCGAATTTTTCCCTCGGGATTCACTCCCAAAGTCTTCCCCATGAGTGGGTATAGCTGCAAAGCAACGGAGGTTTGAGATCAGAGTTTTCCTTCTTCTAGATGAGATGCCAAACCACAGATGATGAGCCCAAACTGCCCAAAGTGACTGATTTTAAGGTGCCAGTAACTCACCTTTGCCCCTTCTCCTGTCAGTAGAAATGGTTCTGCTCGGCTTAGTATTTAAGCCACACGTGAAGGCCAGGAGCTGGACTTGGTTGTCAGAGGCTATTTGAGGCTCATGCCATTGGGAGCATTTAATAGATAGTGGGAGCTTGCCTCCATTACCATCCCCAGCTATAACAACCTTAAGGATTTATTATCAAAAATGTATGAATTATATAACCTTGAGATTTGTTTGCTCCCAGGTAGCCACAAAGCAAGAAACCCAAAATAACCTAATTTAAATAAAAAAAAGACCACCACTCATTGCGCTAGAGAAAGAACAAAAATGTTATGCAAACAATTGAAGTGAAGAACAGCAATCTGAACTAAATTGAGTCCTCAGATCTGAACTCTGGAACAGCCCAGATGAGGCCCAAAGCCACGCCTATTAGTTAATCATATTAGCGGGCACAGAGCACAGCAGCCGGGGCAACCTTCATTGTCTCAGCACCATGGAGATGACTGTTGTGGAGAATGAGTGAAATTAGCTGTCATCCTGTCTGACACCCTGTCTTTTCAGTCAATCTGCGCTGGCATTTAAATTGACTGAACAACAGAACAGCACAAGGCTCTGGTGCCCTGGAAAGAGGTGTGAAGATTGTGGAGAGCAACCAAAATCAGTTCTTGCCTCTGATCTGGCCGGGCATTTAAATTGTCTAAACAGCGGATCGTACCTTGCACTAGGAGCCAAGCACCACTGCTGGGAAAGGCTCTGGGCCTAGACCACGCTGTCAATGATTCGCTCTGGGCACAGATTTCATTGTTCAATCCGAAACTGCTCTCAAGCTCTTCAAATCAGCTCAGCACCCAGTGTAATCCAACCTCACACTCAGGCCAGCTGTATAAGCATTGAAATCAAATCTCCTCTGCCTGGGCCCTAACTTCTCCTTACAGCACCCAGAGTGATCCAATTTCGTTCTTGGGCCAACTGTATGGATATCAGAACTCTGTCTGCAAAGATTCTTCCCCTGAACTCACCTCACTATCGCTTGTACCTTCACTGTTTGTGGTGATCATTTAACACCATTTACCCCAGAAAAGGTATTTTTACTGATGTTTTTAGTCGGATCTCTTAGCTTTTTGACTATCAGGATGCTGTCGCACATGTTCAGCAGCGCCATCTTAACTGGAAGTTCCACAAGGGAAGTTCCCCTTGTACAGTGCCCTAACTGCATGCTTGAGTGGTCAGCAGACATGACCAGAACATTTGACGACTCCAAAAGAGCTTTTTTGAATGTGATCCTACTGGCGCACTCGCTTCCCAACACACCTATAGCCATCCCTGATCGATGCCTCAGACTATGCTGTGGGTGCTGTAGACAAACAGTTGGTCAGAGGCGTGTGATAGCTGTTCACCTTCTTCAGCCGCCATCTCCACCCCCCACGAGGAAGTATAGCGTGTTTGACCACGAGATTCTCAGTCTCTATCTGACCGTCTGCCATTTTCGTTTTCTACAGGAGGGTCAGCATTTCACAGCACTCGTTGGCCACAAACCCTTCGTGCATGCGATGGCCAAAGCATTAGACCCTTGGTCCACATGGCAGCAAAGCCACCTCGCCTACATTTTGGAATTTCTGACTGACTTACAGCACATCAAAGAGAAAAATAATGCTGTGGCTGATTGCCTGTCATGGACTACTGCTGATGCCATATACCTTGGCATTGACTATGCCAGCATGGTAGCTGACCAAGCTACCAATCCAGAAGTCCAGGCTTACTGAACAGCAGCCACAGCTCTGCAGTTGGGTGATATCAAGTTCAGGGAAGCTGGGGTGATATCTCAACTGGTCCCCATAATGCCTGTAAACAGGAGGTGTACTGTTTTTAACTCCATTCATGGCCTCTCGCGTCTGGGTGGGAAGGCTTCACAGAAACTGGATGCTTTAAAGTTTGTGCGGCATGGCCTAGGTGTTGTTATTTTGAAGGTCCTGTCCTTGGCCCAGGACATACATGCAATTACGCACTTATGGGGGGGGGGGGGGGGCGGAGAATCTCATTGAAAGCTACCGAATGTTGAAAGGACCAGATAGGGTAGATGTGGAGAGGATGTTTCCTGTGGTGGAGATATCTAGAACTAGAGGGCACAGCCTCAAAACTGAGCGGCAGCCTGTTAGAGCAAAGATGAGGAGGAATTTTTTTAGCCAAAGAGTAGTAAATCTGTGGAATGCTCTGCCACAGACTGTGGTGGAGGCCAAGTCCATGTGTATATTTAAGGCGGAAGTTGATTGTTTCCTGATTGGTCAGGGCATCAAAGGAAATGGCAATAAGACAGGTGCATGGGGTTGAGTGGGATCCGGGATCAGCCATGATGGAATGGCCGAGCAGTCTTGATGGTCTGAATGGCCTATATCTGCTCCTATGTCTTATGGTCTTATAGTCTAATTACCTTTTCTTCCTTAGGAGTTTTCAGAGATTCAGTATGACATCTAAAACTTCAACAAGCTTCTATAGATGTGTAGTGGAGAGCATATTGACCGACTGCATCACAGCCTGGTGTGGAAACTCAAATGCCCTTGAAAGGAAAACTCTACAAAAAGTAGTGGATACAGCACAGTCCGTCGTGCATAACGTCCTCCCAATCACTGAGCACGCCTACATGAAATGCTGTCTCAGGAAACTAGCATTCATCATTAGGGACCCCCAGCACACAGGACATGTTCTCTTCTCACTGCTGCCAACAGGAGGAAGGTACAAGAACCTCAGGACTTACACCACCAGGTTCAGGAAGTTATTACCTCCCAACCATCTGCCTCTTGAACCAAAGGGGATAATTTCACTCAACTTCACTTGCCCCATCACTGAAAAGTTCCTGCAATCTATGGACTCACTTTCAAGGGCTCATTGTCTCATGTTTTTGATATTAATTGCTTATTTATTATTATTATTATTTCTTCTTGTATTTTCTCAGTTTGTTGACTTCTGCACTTTGGTTAAACCCCTAGATGGGCAGTCTTCAATTGATTCTGTTATGATTATTATTCTATATATACTTATTGAGTATTCCCATGGGAAAATGAATTTCAGTGTTAAATAAGATGACATATATGTAATACTCTGAACTTTGAACTTAGGAAGGGCATGCGAGACAGGAGTACAGCCTGTGTTCTGTGTCAGCGGGTGAAAACTAAACGTCATATTTGGGCACCATCAGCACCTTTCAAGGTCCCTGAGCGGTGGTTTAACCACATGTCAGTGTAGACCTGGTTGGTCCTCTTCCCCCTCTTCTGCAGTTTCATGCATCTCCACACCATGGTGGACCATACCACCGGGTAGCCAGATGTTGTCCCTCTAGCGTTGACAAAGGCTGTGGATGTAGCTCAAGTATTCATCAACAACTGGGTTGCTCGATTCGGCACCCCATCGGACATTTCTTCTAACTGGGGTCCCCAATTCATGTCAGACCTCCGGGCTGCAATTGCCTAGAATTTTAGCATTAAATCAAATCACCCAACGGGCATATCACCTGCAGTCCGATGGCCTATGCGAGTGGGTTTACCAATCCTTAAAGCTGCTCTGAGAGTTTCCCTGATGGATGAGCTTTGGCACGATTGTCTCCTGTGGGTTCTGCTGGGGCTCAGTACAGCTCCAAAATAGGAGCAGCAGTCGTCCACGGCTGAGCTGTTGAACAACATCCACTAATCGTGCCAAGTAGTTTTATTCCTGACACCACAAACATCTGGTCGGCATCTCAGCACTGTTTCACCCTCCTCAGTAAATTCAATTCTCTAACACCTATTCCTACCTCACATCATGACGTATAACAGTCTTGGGTTCCAGTTGACCCAAGTTCTACCTCATTCATTTTTGTCCACTGTGACACCCCCTTAAGCCCCCTTATGATGGCTTGTTCTGCATTTTGGAATGGGGTGAAAAGACTTTTATAATAGATCGGAAGGGCAAACCTGACTGTATTTCTGTAGATCACCTTAAGCTGGCCCACCAAGACCTGGATGGTTCTATGACCATACCTACTGTATCACAACATGACCATGTGGGTGTCAGCACACCCCTGGGAAGCCTGCACTAGCCCCAGACAACCTCACAATGCCATTTCTGGTGAATTCTGGGGAGGGGCCTGTGTAGGTTAACGTAATGGGTGACAGATGACACATTGTTCGTAATAGAAACTGTTCTACATAATTCACAAACACCATAATTGAGTTGTTATGTTCACTTTGAGAGACGGTGTCTGACATAATGATGTCAGTGTAAGGTGACTGCTTTTGGTTTGTTTGTAAAGGGCTGCGGCTTTTGTTTAGCACAACGAACGATTCTTGTATGTTTTATTCACAAAATCTTTCAGATTACTTTCAGACTTTGGACCATTTTTGTTGTATAGCTGGCAAATATTTTAAGTTTACAGATGCATATTTATGCCAGATACTTGTGATAGACACATGAGGGATTATTGTCCTGATACTCCTGGCAAGTTTGCGTATTGGGTGAGGAGTTGTGTCTTATATACATTGCATAACACTTGACACAGAACCACAGAACACTACAGCACAGTACAGGCCCTTCAGCCCTCAATGTTGTGCCGGCCTATATAATCCTTAAAAAAAAGTACTAAACCCACACTACCCCATAACCCTCCATTTTTACCACCATCCCTGGCAAGTCATTCCAGGCACTCACAACCCTTTGTGTAAAAAACTTACCCCTGATGTCTCCCCTAAACTTCCTTCCTTTAATTTTGTATATATGCCCTCTAGTGTTTGCTATTGGTGCCCTGGGAAACAGGTACTGACTATCCACCCTATCTATGCCTCTCATAATCTTGTAGACCTCTATCAAGTCCCCTCTCATTCTTCTACGCTCCAAAGAGAAAAGTCCCAGCTCTGCTAACCTTGCTTCATATGACTTGTTCTCCAAACCAGGCAACATCCTGGTAAATCTCCTCTGCACCCTCTCCATAGCTTCCACATCCTTCCAGACCAGAATTGAACACAATACTCTAAGTGCAGTCTCACCAGAGATTTGTAGAGTTGCAACATGACCTCTCTACTCTTCAACTGAATCCCCCTGTTAATGAAGCCTAGCATCCCATAGGCCTTCTTAACTACCCAATCAACCTGTGCAGCGACTTTGAGGGATGTATGGATTTGAACCCCAAGGTCCCTTTGTTCATTCACACTCTTAAGTAACTGACCATTAATCTTGTTCTTAGTCTTCTGGTTTGTCCTTCCAAAATGCATCACCTCACCCTTGTCTAGGTTGAAATTTATAAGCGTATAAAATTCTAAAGGGATTGGACAGGCTAGATGCAGGAAGATTGTTTCCGATGTTAGGGAAGTCCAGAACGAGGGGTCACAGTTTAAGGATAAAGGGGAAGCCTTTTAGGACCGAGATGAGGAGAAACTTCTTCACACAGAGAGTGGTGAATCTGTGGAATTCTCTGCCACAGGAAACGGTTGAGGCCAGTTCATTGGCAATACTTAAGAGGAAGTTAGATATGGCCCTTGTGGCTAAAGGGATCAGGGGGTATGGAGAGAAAGCAGGTACAGGGTTCTGAGTTGGATGATCAGCCATGATCATACTGAATGGCGGTGCAGGCTCGAAGGGCCGAATGGCCTGTTCCTGCACCTATTTTCTATGTTTCTATGAAATCCATCTGCCATTTTTCTGTCAAACTCTGCAGCCTGTCTATATCCTCTTGTAACCTTTGACAACCTACAGCTCCATCCACAACTCTTCCTATCTAGGCATTTAACGTGTAAAATTGGTTTTACCTAGAATAGATACAGGTTAAAGTGTGCTAATTGGAACAGGTATTTCTATCCATGATCCATAACTACATACCTCATCTTCTCCAAGCATTACAAATGATTTTTTTGTCCAATGGGAGGGAAAAGAGGGACTTGTCTGCAGGCATGGGTATTGACTTCATCCTCATCTGTTTTAAGGATGAAGACTGTAACCACATCATTGAAAATCACTGTTTTTTGTGACCTGCTGAGCTGTGTCCATAACCCTCTGAGGCTTCCTGTGGCAGCAGGTAAAGCAGTTGCTATATCAAACTGTAATGTATTGGGATAAGATGCTTTCTATGGTACATCAATAAAAATAGCTAAGTGTCAATCGGGACATGACAAAGTTCTATAACCCCCTGAGGAAGTAGAGGTTTTGGTGAGCTTTCTTGGCTGTGAAGCTCTTCTCAGTGCACATATGTATCAGCGTTGTCCCAATTCTGCTCACCAGACCTGAAATATCTCGCAATGAAGTGCCATCCATTTTACCTGCTGCAGGAGATTTCTGTGACCATTTTGGTAGCAGTGTACATTCCAGTTCAGGCCAATGTCAAACAGGTTCTGGATGATATGAGCAATGGGATCAACATGCACAAAACAGCACCTCTGACACCTTCACTATCATTTTGGGGGATTTTAACCAGGGCAACTTGAAAAAGTCACTAAATAATTACCATCAACGAATCACGTAGTACCAGAGGAAATAACACACTGGACCGAGGCTACACCACGATCAAGAATATTTGCCATGCTATTCTACACCCACCCTTCGGGAAGTCTGATCACCTGGCTGTACTTCTATTCCCTGAGTATAGACAGAAACTGAAGACTGCAGCACCAGTAGTGAGGACAAGGAAGGTATGGTCCAGGAAAGCACAGAAGCTTTTACAGGACTGCTTTGAATCAGTGGACTGGACTGTATTCAGGGATTCATCTTTAAATCTGGATGAGTATGCTGCAGTTGTTATTGTCTTCATTAAAAACCTGTGTGGATGAGTGTGTGTCTACAAAAACTGGCTGTATATTCCCAAACCAGAAGCCATGGATAAACCAGGAGGTTCATTGTCTGCTGAGAGCTAGATCCGTGGCATTTAAGTCTGCTGACCCAGGTCTGTACAAGAAAACCTGGTAACACTCGCAGAGAGCTATTTCAAGGGTGAATAAACAATTTTGAGTGAGATTGGAGGCGATATTGGTTGCACGTTGACTCTGGCAGGGCTTGCAAGACTTTACTCCGTACAATGCAAAACCCAATTGCATGCATGGCAGCGATGCTCTACTACCAGATGACCTCAAAGCCTTCTATGCCAGCTTTGAAAGGAAGAGCATAATTACAGCTTTGAAGATCCTTGCTGCACCCTGTTGCCTCTGCGGAGGATGATGTTAGGCTCTCTTTCATGAGGGTGAACCCTTGCAAAGTGGCAAGACCCAATGGAGTACCTGGTAAGGCTCTGAAAACTTGTGGCATCCAATTGGCGGGAGTATTCAATGACATTTTCAACCTCTCACTGTTATGGTTGGAAGTTCCCACTTGTTTCAAAAAGTCAACAATTATACCAGTGCCTAAGAAGAGTAGTGTGAGCTGCCTCAATGACTATCATCCAGTAGCACTCACTTCTACAGTGATGAAATGCTTTGAGAGGTTGCTCATGGCCAGAATGAACTCCTGCCTCTGCAAGGACCTGGACCCACTGCAATTTGCCTATCACCACAATAGGTCTGCGGCAGACACAATCTCAATGACTCTTCACGTGGCCTTCGATCACCTGGGCAATATAAGCACCTACTGTATGTCAGGATGCTGTTGGTTGACTATAGCTCAGCACTTAACACCATCATTCCCAAGTCCTGATCTCTAAGCTACAGCACCTGGGCATCTCCCTTTGCAATTGGATCTTCAACTTCCTAATCAGAAGATCACAACCTGTGCGGATTGGTGATAATTTCTCTGTCTTGCTGACGATCAACACTGATGCATTTCAGGGATGTGTGCTTAGCCCAATGATCTACTCCCTCTATACACATGACTGTGCAGCTAGGTAAAGTGCAAATGCCATCTATAAATTTGCTGATGCATCAACCATTGTTGGTAGAATCTCAGACGGAGATGAGAGGACATATCGGAATGAGATATACCAGGTAGCTGGGTGATGTCAGAGCAACAACTTTGAACTCAGTGTCAGTCAGATGAAAGAGCTGATTGTAGACTTCAGGAAAGTTAAGATGAGAGAACATGAACCAACCTTATAGAGGGATCAGAAGTGAAGAGAGTGAGCAATTTCAAGTTCCTGGGTGTCAAGAACTCTGAGGAGCTAAACTGGCCTCAACATATTGATGCAGCTATAAAGAAGGCAAGAGAGTGGCTATATTTCATTAGGAGTTTGAAGAGATTTGGTTTGTCATCTAAAACATTCAGAAACTTCTGTAGGTGTACTGTGGATAGCGTTCTGACAGGCTGCATCACTGTTTGGTATGGTGGGGTGGTGGGAGGGAAGGCTGAGCACCGGTTTAAAAGGAGCTACAGAAAGTTGTAAAATTAGTCAGCTCCATCTTGGGTACAGGCCTTCATAGTATCCCAGACATCTTCAAGGAGCTATATGTCAGAAAGGTGACGTCCATTATTAAGGACCCCCATCACCCAGGACATGCCACTTTCTCATTGTTGCCATCAGGAAGGAGGTACAGAAGTCTGAAGGTACACACTCAGCAATTCAGGAACAGATTCCTCCTCTCTGCCATATGATTCCTAAATGGACATTGAACTTATGAACACTACCTCACTTTGTAAAAGATATTTATTTCTTCTATTCTTGCATTATTTTTAATCTATTTAACATGCACTTATATACTTACTGCCATTTATTTATTTATTAATTATCATGTTTTTCTTTGTACTGCTGCTGCTAAGTTAACAAATTTCATGACACACAATAAACCTGATTCTGATTCTGATTCTTTGGATTCTACACAGTAGGACCAGGACGTGCCATTGGTGATGTTCACTAGTTATATTGATATCACACTTTACAACTTCTGCTAACTTTATTGACTGTAACACTGTCCCTAAATTTACAGACTGCTTAACAAAAACATACTCAGTGACCACTTTATTAGGTACCTCCTGTAACTCAAAGTTTGATGCATTGTGCATTCAGAGATGCTCCTCTGCACACCACTGTTGTAACACATAGTTATTTGAGTTCCTGTCACTTTCCTGTCAACTTGAACTAGTCTGTCCATTCTCCTCTGACCTCTCTCTTTAACTAGATGTTTTCACCCACAGAACGGTTGCTCACTGGTTGTTATTTTGGTTTTTTTTTGCACCATTCTCTGTAAACTGCCGAGTCTGTTGTGTGTGAAAATTCAGGATTCAAGATTCCTGATTAAAGATTGTTTAATGTCATTTCTGGTACCTAAGTGTATTGGAGAATGAAATAGCTGTTACACCAGATCTGAAGCTGCATAAAAAACAGATACTAAGATAAGGAACTCAATAAAAACACAATAAATATAAACACATAAAATAGATTATGTACATAGATTGATTGTATGTCCAAAAAGTGATACTGGGCACAGGAGCATTTTTACACAAGGTGATTCTGACAGAAAATGATAACGTAGTAATGGCTGGAGGTGTGGAGCAGTGGGTTAATGCTTAGCCTTATTGCTTGGGGAAAGTAACTGCTTTTAAGCCTGGTGGGCCTGGTGTGGATGCTATGTCGCCTCCTCCCTGAATGAGTGGGACAAACAGTGTATGTGCAGGGTGGGTGGGATTCTTCATGGTATTACTAGCGTTTTCTGGCAAATTTAGTACATATGTCTTTGATGGCAGGTAGGCTGGGGCAGGTGATGTGCTAGGCAGTTTTAATTGTCTGTTGTTGAGCCTTCCTGTTTACCACAGTGCAGTTTCCATCGCACACAATGACGCTGTATGTTAGGATGCCCTCTACTGCGTGTCTGTAGAGGATGTGAATATAGATGTGCATTGCCTAGCTCTCTTCAGCCTCCTCAGAATCCCAGGAGATCAACAGTTTCTTAGATACTCAAACCACCCTGTCTGGCACCAACAATCATTCCACGATCAAAGTCACTTAGATCACATTTCTTCACCATTCTGACGTTTGGTCTGAACAACTACTTAATCTCTTGACCATGTCTGCATGTTTTCATGCATTGAGTTGCTGCCACATGATTAGTAGTTTAGATATTTGCATTAGTGAGCAGGTGTACAGATGTACCTAATAAGGTTGCCATTGAAGGTATATCATTGGATGCACAAAAAATTGTTCTGCCAAGACAATGAGAACACCCAAGCCACTATCTTGCATTTTATCCCAATCTCTGTTCTTTCATCTGGTCACTGATCACTTTGAGCAATTGCCCAAGCCTGAAGTAGAATGATCTCAAATTAGTCTTCATATTTGGTTCTAAGATAATCTTGGACCATATAGTAATATCATGATCTACATTCACACCTAATTTAAAAATTCAAACCCCAAATGGTTTCATCCCTCCTTATATTCATCATTTGTCAGCACTAAAACTCTCCAAATATATAATTATCCCTACAATCCCAGCTACTTGATCATCCCTAATTTTAATAAGTTAAATGTTAAACTAATTGCCGCAGAGGGCTGTGAAGGCCAAGTTTTTAGGTATATTCAAAGCAGACATTGATAGGCTATTGATCAGTAAAGGTATCAAAGGTTATGGGGAAAAGGCAGGAGAATGGGGATGAAAGTGAATATAAATCGGCCATGATCAAACGGCAGTGCAGATTTGATGGGCCAAATGGTCCTATGGTCTAATTTTAAAAGTACAAGATGCAAATTAGTGAAGTTTAGTTCTTGACTTATTTAGTTCATTACTTACTTTACTCCTGGAACTGCCAAGAGTAATACCTTATTCTGTACTCACTGAAGTGCCGATGTCTTGTGAATCAGTTTATGAACAAAGCCTCAGCTTCATTTTTTCTTCAACAGTATTTGATAAACATTTTTTTTTATATAGTTCACATGAGAATAGAAGAGGTTGGAGGAGAGGAAGAGGAAACAGCCCTTGAGCCATTCAGCAAAGTCATGGTGATCTTTTATTTGAACTCATTTTAGAATTTGACCCATCATTGTGAACAATTTTTTCTTTTATTTTAACCATTTTTGTTTTGCATTCCATTTTTTTAAACTATATTCTGTAGGTAGGGCAGTGGGATGGGGGATGAAATCCATCTTCAATGGTGCACAAAATTGGCAATAGTGGATCAGGATAGTTGCCAGAGAGAGGTAATGTGTGGTTAGCCATCTGCAGAGCATTTCATCGGCACAAAAAAAGTTCATGACACATGCCAGTGATATTAAATCGGAGTCTGATTCATATCCTTACGTTGTTTTGGTTGTTAATGCACACAATTTATTTCACTGTACATATGTACAATATACATATGATAACTGAATGAATCTGAATCTGAAACCAACTATATCATGGAGAAGAAGGGATAAAATTATCCAGGAACAGTAGGAAACATATTGAATAGAATGAGAGAGAAAAATTCTCCTGTTGTAATTTTAAATTTAAAGTCCTAAGGTGTTTTTTTTTTTACCATATTTCTTACGACATTGAAGGAGGTTATTAATATTACACACTGTTTTCATTGGGATTGGTTTCCAAGGAGAGGAGAACCAGTCAGAGAAGGAAAAGAATTTCAGGATGTATATTGTATACATTTCTCTGACATTAAATGGGCCATTTGAAACCTGATTTAAGGGACACAATGGTGCAGAAGGAAGTGCCGCCTCACAGCTTCAGCAATCCAAGTTCAATCCTGATCTCATGTGCTATCTGTTTGAAGTATATTTGTTCTCCAGTGATATCACTGAGAGGTCTGTCTTCCACCCACATCCTAAAACATGCAGGTAGATTCAATCTCCTTGGGTCAATAGCAGAAGGATGAAGTGGGGTTTGATGGGTATTTAGGAGATTTGGGCATAGGGAAATAAGTTGAGGAATGAGACATATGGCCAATAAAGGAGGCAGGCCTTGTATTTTTACATCTACTATCATTACCACATTCTAAAGTGGTATATAATTTTTGAAACTATAACAGGGAACAATTGAAATGCTCAGCAGATCAAAGAGAATCTGTGGGCAAAGAACAGAATTCACTTTCATTAGGTCAGAAGTCACAGAGCTGAAAGGCTGGGATGAACTTTATTGACAACTCCGAACGGCCAATTTTCAGCCATTGAAACATGAGGAAGTCATAGACTGCTGTGCATATAATGTCAAATGCAGAAGTCTGAGTTACAGTTTCCTTTTCACCCGCCCTCTTTCCCTGTCACCTGGCCTCACCAATCACCTGCCAACTTTTTCTCCTTCCCCTCCCCCCAGGTGAAGGGTCTTGGCCCAAAACGTCGACTGTTTCTTCCCCTCCATAAATGCTGCCTGATTGACTGTGTTCCTCCAACATTTTGTGTGTGTAACTCAGGATTTCCAGCGTCTGCACAGCCTCTTGCGTTTGTGATTTTCTTCCCATCCATGTCTGTGTTTTGTCACTAGGCTCTTGGAGAAATTGGATCCAGGCCCATCTACTTCCAATTAGGATTTGAGGACTGTTGTTAACTTTGTTTTATTTGATACTTATAAATATTTCTAAGTGATTTTACCATGTTCACATTATCATTACCATGGCCATTATGATCATTTTAATAACTTTTGAACAGTTCTGAATTCCAACAGTATTTTAAAATGTTTTGGTTTTAACCAGCTTTGATATTTTAAACAGCTCTGCTAATTTGGTTAAGCCCCACCTTCTGAAAACACCCTTGAGTTATAATTTGTAAAAAGCCTATAATCTGCTTTTCTGATGTTTATTGAGGAAGAATCATCAGCTTTAATGCCAGGGATAATTCAACACACCCTCCCCACCTCCCTGATCTTCAAATAGTGCCATTTGATCTTTCCTATCTACTTAAAAGAGAAAACTGTGACTTGGTTTAATAAATCATCTGAATGGTGAGGTCTGCAAAGTGTCAATTCACTAAAGTGACTCTTGAACTCAGAAGGTTTTGACTCAGAAAGCTTGTTTGTATCTATTGAGTCATATCTGACTCTGGTCATGACTTACATGTGAGTTTTGACTCACACTCTGCACTCCAGTTGAACACCCAAGTTGGGCAGTCTTTCATTGATTCTGATATAGTTATCATTCTATGGACTTGTTGAGTATGCCCACAAGAAAATGAATCTCAGGATTGATTGTATGTGGTGACAAATATGTACCTCGATAATAAAATTTACTTTGACTTTGAAAGTCACTGTATGTAAAGGGGTGCTTAAAATGGGTATAAGAACAGATGCATTATACCAACTGTTCTCTGTCTCATTGTTACGTTATTAGAGAGAACTTCCAAGAATCATTGTGGTTAATATACATAAATAGAAATGCTGCTTATCTCCGTATAAATTTACTGAAACTCTCGTTCATTAGTTTACGGATACTTTTCAATATCCTCGTGAGTCACCGACGAAAGTGGCTTGAAGGTCAATGTCACAGAAGTGGGGAGAGATACAGCACAGAAGCAAGACCTTTGGTCCACCGAGGTCACGCCAATGACCAAACAGTCATTTCTACACTAATCTTGCTCCAGCATATTTTATCCTCCCCCTATTTCCATCCATTTCATTCAGATTATACCACTTGCCTACACATATTTTAGTGACCAATTAAGCAACCGACCGCATGTCATAGGAATGTGGAAGGAAACCAGAGAAACGAGAGTGGTCACAGTGATGATGTGGAAGCTTCACACAGAGAGTAGCAAAGGTTTGAATTGAACCCAACAGCACTGCAACTATGAGGAAACAACTCAACAAACTGCAAAAATGTGCCCCCTGGTCAAAATCACCAAGTTTGGTCTTGTCATTAATAATCTGGAATAGTGGATCTAGACAATATTGCCATTGAATTCTTTGTGATATCTAGGCTGAAAAACTCTACAAAGAAGCAATTTCAGACAACTTGTTTTGGTTAACTCAACTACTTGCTGGATAAAGCTCAATAATCATAACAATAATTTGTTTGTGTCAGGGGTCCCTGACCTGGGGTCCACGGACCCATTGGTTAATGCTAAGTGCCCATGGCATAAGAGAGGTTGGAAACCCCTGATTTATGATACACCGCATCCAGATGTTGTGATGGAGGCAAGGCTGATGGATTAGTGCAGGATGGTAAGCTAAAGATCACAGATTGAATAAAACCCCTCTCTCATCTTAAATGGTATCAGTAGCAGCCATGCCATTCTGGCATGAGTGTGTAAGATGTCACATTTGTTAAAGGTTAAGGATATCACTATTATCTCCTGGAAAAGTCTGAAGAGCATAGAGAGAACAAATTTAATCATTGTTTACCCTCCTGCCTTCAGCTGACACTTTTGATTAACCTGACATGATTGTAAACACTTCAGGTAACAAAGCTGGATGCTATTTCCCGGCTGAACTGGAATCATTAGCTGGTTGTCACAGAGAGTCACCGGACAGTAAAGAACAGAAACTGATCCTTTGGCCCACTGGTCCCCAAATAAGATTCCGACCTAAACTAGAACTATTTGCCTGCAGTGGCCCATATCCCTTTAAACCTTTCCTATCCTTGTACCTGTCCAAGTGCCTTTTAAATGTTGTTAATATACCTGTCTCAACTACTTCACCTTGCAACTAATTCCATATATGGAACATTCTCTGGGTGAAATAGATTCCTCACAGTTTCCCAGTAAATCTCTTCTCTCTCATCCTAAACCAATGGCCTCTAGTTCTTGATTTCACATCCTTGGTAGGCCATCAAAATTTAACTTTTACAAATTTGAAGATTAAAAGTACATTTATTATCAAAATAGGTATGCAGTGTGCAACCCTGAGATTTGTCTTCCTACAGACAGCCATGAAACCAAGAAAACCATGTAACGTATTCAAAGGAAAACATCAAACCCCCAACACGTAAGTGGCATCAAAACATGGGTGAAAAACACAGAATATAACACATCAAAGCACAAGTCCAGAAATAATCTAGTTCCAATCAGATCAATTCAATCCAGCACTGTGTTGTTCGTTGTTTACAGGCCGCAGCGCCAGTCCACTGCGATTAAAATTGCACAAAATAGCGACAAAAAAGGAGCAACCGGAAACCAGGAGCACATCATCACGAGAACCACAAAGTCTAATTCACGAACCTCAACCCAAGACTCTAGCACCTTCCTCCGGTAGCAGCAAGAGACACCAAGAGAACGAATGGTCAACCTCAGGCAGACGGTGCCGAACGCCCACTAGCCTCCTGCTCCCATCCTCATTGATCTCATTCTTCCTTGACACTTTAATCAGTGGGATTAGTAACAACTGGAGTTGATCTTGAGCACACGCCCTGTCTCCAGGCTTCTTGGCTTCAAGACTGCACACTTCGCTCGAAACCAGGCCAAACTCACTCAGAGGCAGTAATATACCAGATTGCTCAATCAGAATGAAAGCATAACATCAAAATGTAGATCTAATAATAGCAGAAACACACTTGAAAGAAGGAAGAAGCAGTTTCTTGAACTGTATGAAGGATGCCGCTCTTGGTCGCGTAGTTTGCTGACTCTAGCTTCTTCACCAGATTTACAGGTGTACAGTGGAGAGCATTCTGACTGGTTATATCACTGCCTGTTTTTGAGGACTCCAATGCACAGAATCAAAAGAAACTGCAGACTCAGCCAGCTCCACTACAGGAACAAGCTCCCCAACAACGAGGACTTCAAAAGACGGTGTCTCAAGAAATGTGGTGTCAATCATGAAAGACTCTCACCATCAGGGACATGACCTCTTCTCATTACTACCATCAGGGAGGAGGTATAAGAGCCAAAGCACCCATATTCAACTCTTTAGGAACAGCTTCCCCCCCCCCCCCCCCACCATCAGATTTCTGAGCAGTCCATGAACATAACATTGTTACTCCTCTTTGGCACTTCTTATTTCTGTACTTTATGTAATTTTTATGTCTTGCAACAGATTATTACAACATATATTAGTGATAATAAACCCGATTGTGAGAGTTTGTCATAAACCTGAAAAAGAGTTTAGGATATTTTGTCTGAGAGCCTGGATGAAGTGGGCAGGTATAATCAAGACAAGTAGAAAAGGGCAATAAAGAGTCATAGACTGAAATCTCCATTCCTTTTCTGTCTTTAAACTGAGTTCTTGCTCTCTTATTATTTCCAGAATTTTCTGCCCATAATATTTTACCATGAATTGCTTAATTCTGGCTGTAATCCATGCAAACACAACTTCAGTTATCTTTTACATCTATCTGATAATTTTTTTGGTTGTACTAATTTGGTAACGATGCTAGAAATAGGTCATCGGCTTTCTCCTCCTTTGATCTTCAACCAATGTTACAAAGTAATGTTGTGACAAATGGTAACTTGTCCAAGTTTGTAAAAGATAAATTTTAGTCCAAGGTCCTCCAGCGCTTGCACCGATAATTTTATAGGTCAGTGCTGTATTTTTAGATTGTGCTGCGTTTTAGATGATTCATCAAACTGAGATATGGTCTGGCTTTTCAGAGAACGTTAATGAGTCCACAGTGCTCAGTAAAAACCAAGGAATATTCAATAGAAAAAGCGTCATATGTACATTGAAACATAGAGTGAAAAGCATCATTTGTATCAAAGTCAACACAGTCCGAGAATGTGCTGGGGCAGCCTGCAAGTGTCGCATGCTTTCAAAGCTAACATAGCATGCCCACGCTAATCCTTCCCTGCAAACCTTTGGACTGTGGGAAGAAACTGGAGCACCTGGAGGAAACTGACATCATCTTGGGGAGAAAGTATAAACTCCTCACAGACAGCAGTGGGATTTGTACTCTGATCAGTGGTGTTGTAAAGTGTTATGCTACTCAAAGTGTGACGTTCAGAGTAAATTTATCATCAAAGTCCATACATGTCACTGTATACAAGCCTGAGATTCGTTTTCTTGCAAACATGCACAGTAAATCCAAGAAACACAATAGAATCAATGAAAGATGACACCCAACAGGATGGATAAACAACCAATGTGCCATAGAGAACAAACAGTGCAAATACAAAAGGAAAAAATAAGCAACAAATATCACAAACATGAAAAAGTGAAAGTGAGACCTTTGGTTGTGCAAGGGCACGATGACACCACACTCAGGTTGGAGGAGCAACACCTTATATTCCATCTGAGTAGCCTCCAACCTGATGGCATGAACATCGATTTCTTGATCTTCCAGTAATGCCTCCCTCACTCCCTTCACCATTCCCCATTCCCATTTCCTTCTCTCATTTTATCTCCTTACCTGCCAATCACTTCCCTCTAGTGCTTCTCCCTCTTTTTTTTCTTCCATGGCCTTCTGTCCTCTCCTATCAGATTACCCCTTCTCTAGACCTGTATCTTTCACCAATCAACTTCCTAGCTCTTTACTTCACTCCTCCCCCTCCTGGTTTTGCCTATCACCTAGTGTTTCTTCCAACCCCCCCCCACCCCTCTCAACACCTTCTTACCCTGAATCCCCATCTTTGCTTTTGTTTCTACAGTCCTGCTGAAGGGTCTCAGCTCGACTGTACTCTTTTCCATAGATGTTGCCTGGCCTGCCGCGTTCTTCCAGCATTTTGTGTTTTCCATAGGCTGTGGGAAGAGTTTAGTGATGGGATGAGTGACGTTGAGTGAAGGTTCAAGAGCCTGATGGTTGAGGGGTAATAACTGTTCCTCAACCTGGTGGTGCGGGTCCTGAGGCTCGTGTACCATTTTCTTGATGGCAACAGCGCAAAGAGAGCATGAACTGGATAGTGGGGGTCCTTGATGATGGATGCTGCTTTCCTTCAACAGCATTCCGTGTAGATGCGTTAAGTGGTGGGGAGTAGTTTATTCGTAATGGACTGGGCCTTATCCACTACTCTCTGTGGGCTTTTCCAAGGGCATCGGTGTTTCCAGACTAGGCCATCATGCAACCATCCAATATACTCTCCATCACACACCTATAGAAGTTCGTCAAAAGTTTGAGATGACATGCTAAATCTTTGCAAACTTCTAAGAAAGTAGAGGCATTGCGTGATTTCTTTGTAATGTAATCAGAGGATATTTCAGGACATATCCTCTGAAATGATAACACAGAGGAATTTAATGTTGCTGACCCTCTCCACCTCTGAATCCCTGATGAGGACAGGCTCTTGGACCTCTGGTTTCCTCTTTCTGATGTCAATAACCAGCTTCTTCTTCTTGCTGCCACTGGGTGAGAGGTTATTGTTGTCACACCACTCAAGTCAGATTTTCATTGCCCCTCCTATATGCTGATTCATCACCACCTTTGATTTGGCCAACTTCAGTGGTGTCATCAGCAAACTTAAATATAGCATTGGGGCTCTAAAGGTTTGGTTTATGATGGCACTAGTGAAGCCCAGACACTGCTTATTGGTGGCAAACAAAGAAAAGAATAAAACTAAATTATTAATACCACATTTTCTTGTAAAATTTATGGTAAATGATCACCGCATAAAATGGAGAGGCAAGCAAAGGAGAGTCTGAGTTGAGGGTCGAAGCATGTGGGAGTGAGGCGAAGTTGAGGAGTGGTGCAAAGTCGTAGTGGAGGAGAGGTGGATTCCAGGCTCGTCCACCTAAACTAAGAGCGAAGTTTGTGTGGTGAACTACATATACCTGTCTGGACACGCCCCCCCGCTGACTGCTCCTGTGGCTCCTCCCACTGACCGTGGCTCCTCCCACAGACCCTGGTATAAAGATGATTGGCGCCTGAGCTCTGCCCTCAGTCTCCAGGATGTAGTATGGTGGTCAATTGCTGCTTGTTCTTTCTTCCAGCCAATAAAAGCCTATATCTCGCCTCACGTCTCGGAGAGTTATTGATGGTGCATCAATTTTATTGGCTAAAAGTTTAAAACATGGACAGCATTTTACGTCTGGAAAAATTAGACCTTGATCGTCAAGTCTCCAAAGCAGCTCTTGCCTTTGAACTCTGGCTTGCGTGCTTCCAATCATACTTGGAACAGATTCCAGTGACTGAGCCTGCCACGAAGTACAAAATATTACTATCTTGAGTAAGTCCGAAAGTATTCTCCCTTATCAGGGACCTACCGACCTACCAAGGGGCACTGGACGCCCTCAAAAGACAGTACCTGCGGCCGGTGAACACCATCTACGCAAGACATCGCTTAGCGACGCGGCGACAGCGAAACGGCAAGTCGAGCGGGGAGTTTCTCCGAGCCCTACAGACACTCGTGCGAACTTGCGACTGCAAAGTTTTGACGGCGGAACAACATGCGGAGCTGCTAGTACGAGACACCTTCGTTACGGGGATCAGGTCAGTGTACGTGCGCCAGCGGCTGCTGGAAAATACCGATCTTACCTTACGCTCGGCGATCGAGACGGCCGACACGCTGGAGGATGCTCTGCACAACGCTGACGCTGTCCAGCCACGCAATCCCCCGCTGGTTCTGTGGACACTGCAGACCCCGCCACCCGCGAGCGAATCCACCACCGCCGCTGCCAGTCGCGAGTCCACAAACTCCCTGAAACCGACCACAGCTACTGCCAGTCGCAAGTCCGCGCAATGTTACTTCTGCAGACTCGAAAAGCACCCCCGAAAATGCTGCCCGGCCCGAGAAGCTACCTGCTCCAGCTGCGGGAAGAAGGGCCATTTCGCCAAGGTCTGTAAGTCTGAACCACGAACGGGGTCGGGCAGCGCTGTGTGTGAAGCATGGGGGCCGCCATCTTGCCTGCCCGCCTCGTGTGAGACATGGGGGCGGCCATCTTTGTTGGCGCCACCTCGCCCCGCTCCCGACCCACCGGTGCTTACCGGGCACCAAGATGGCAGTTCAACTCTGGCCTCCGTAACCCTCGACCAAAGCGCCCCACACCAGCTTGCAAGGTCAATGATGGACATCCTGGTGGAGGGGCACAGGACTAGCTGCCTGTTTGACACGGGCAGCACTGAGAGTTTTATTGACCCGGACACGGTGCAACGCTGCGGACTCGTGACACAGCCGGTAAGCCAGAAGGTCACCTTGGCTTCTGGGTCGCATTCCACAGACATCCGGGTGGGTTGTGTAGCGACATTGGTGGTGCAGGGCACAGAATATCGGGACTTTGCGCTACTGGTCATGCCTCAACTGTGCGCGCCTGTGCTATTGGGGCTGGACTTCCAGAGCCACCTTGAAAGTGTGACTATGGCATATGACGGGCCCCTCCCACCACTCACTGTCAGGAATCCTCAGTTTTGTGGGACTTCGTCATATACCCCACCACTGATCACACACACACATCCCACCCAGCACCATGCCGACAGCTGCGCTACTGATACCACTTGCAGCCTCTCCACCCTCAAGATCGCCAACCTAACCCCCGACTGTAAACCTGTGGCAACTAAAAGTAGGAGGTACAGCGTGGGGGACAGGGCCTTCATTCAGTCAGAGGTGCCGCGGCTGCTCAGGGAGGGGATCATTGAGCCAAGCACAAGCCCTTGGAGGACTTGTCCGGGTGGTTGTTGTTCAGACCGAGCAGAAAAATAGGATGGTTGTGGACTACAGCCAGACCATCAATAGGTTCACGCAGCTTGACGCGTACCCCCTACCCCGCATCGCGGATATGGTCAACCAGATAGCTCAGTACAAGGTGTACTTGACAATAGATCTGAAATCCGCTTATCACCAGCTCCCCATCCGCCCAGAGGACCGCCTCTACACTACCTTCGAGGCGGGCGGCAGGCTCTATCACTTCCTGCGCATCCCCTTTGGTGTCACGAATGGTGTCTCTGTCTTCCAGAGGGAAATGGACCGGATGGTGGACCAGTGCCAACTGAAGGCCACATTTCCCTATCTGGGTAATATCACCATCTGTGGTCACGACTGGTCGGATCACAACACCAACCTCCAACGACTTTTCCAAGTGGCCAAAGCCCTGAACCTTACTTATAACAGGGACAAGTGTGTGTTCGGAACCACCCGACTCGCTATCATTGGGTATGTCGTGGAGAACGGGGTCATTGGCCCTGATCCCGACTGTATGCTCCCCCTGTTAGAACTCCCTCTTCCCACCACCCTCAGAGCCCTCAGACGGTGCCTGGGCTTCTTTTCCTATTACACCCAATGGGTCCCCCATTACGCAGACAAGGCCCGCCCCCTGGTCAAGTCTACCACTTTTCCCCTCTCTGCTGAGGCCTGCACGGCCTTCAGCCGCATTAAAGGGGACATTGCCAAAGCAACGATGCATGTGGTGGACGAGACCATTCCCTTCCAAGTAGAGAGTGACGCCTCCGATTTTGTGCTGGCTGCTACCCTCAATCAGGCAGGCAGGCCAGTAGCATTCTTTTCTCGTACCCTTCAAGGCCCTGAAATTCGGCACTCCGCGGTGGAGAAAGAAGCCCAGGCCATAGTGGAAGCTATTAGGCACTGGAGGCACTATCTCACCGGCAAAAGGTTCACCTTGCTGACCGACCAGCGCTCAGTTGCGTTCATGTTCAGCAATCAACAGCGGGGCAAAATCAAAAATGATAAAATTTTGTGGTGGAGAATAGAACTCTCCACCTACAACTATGATATCCTGTACCGGCCTGGAAGGCTCAATGAGCCCCCTGATGCCCTATCCCGGGGAGCGTGTGCCAGCACACAGCTCGACCAGATATACGCCCTTCATGCACATCTTTGCCACCCGGGGGTCACCCGATTTTACCATTTCGTGAAAGCCTGGAACCTGCCGTACTCCCTTGAGGACATCAGGACGATGACCAGGGACTGCCAAGTCTGCGCTGAGTGCAAACCGCACTTCTACCGTCCTGAAAAGGCGCAACTTATCAAGGCCACCCGCCCCTTTGAGCGACTGAGTGTTAACTTTAAGGGCCCCCTTCCCTCCACCAACCGCAATTTCTACTTTCTCAACATTATCGACGAGTACTCGCGGTTCCCCTTTGCCATCCCCTGCCCCGACCCCACTGCCACGTCCGTCATAAAAGCTCTGCACCAGCTCTTCACTCTGTTCGGATATCCCTGCCATATCCACAGTGATAGAGGGTCCTCCTTTATGAGTGACGAGCTGTGCCAGTACCTGCTGGCTAGGGGCATTGCTACTAGTAGGACCACGAGCTATAATCCCCGGGGAAATGGACAGGTGGAGAGGGAGAATGCCACAGTGTGGAAGGCCACACTTTTAGCCCTTAAGTCAAAAGCGTTGCCGGTCTCTCAATTGTAGGAGGTCCTCCCTGAGGCACTCCACTCTATCCGCTCCCTGTTATGTATGTCCACCAATGCCACCCCTCACGAGCGCCTATTCTCTTTTCCCAGGAAGTCTGCCACTGGGACCACCCTACCAGCTTGGCTGACGTCCCCAGGGCCAGTGCTGCTCCGGAAACATGTGAGGAGCAATAAATACTCCCCACTGGTTGAGAGGGTTCATCTTCTACATGCAAACCCCCAGTATACCTACGTAGTCTTACCTGATGGGCGGGAGGACACGGTCTCCGTCCGTGGCCTGGCACCCGCAGGAGCAGCAAACCACTACCCCGAACACTCCACTGTAACTATGAACCCTGTACCCGAGGTGACACCGCGCACACCGAGCCCTACACAGACTCCTCACGACACTCCTATACCGGGCGCCTCGCACGCGCATATACCAGGCGCCTCGCACACACATGAGGGATCACTGACGCCTAGTGGGCTGACACCTCCAGTTAGGCTGGAACCAGCGCAACCACTGTCTCCGGTGCAATCACCACCGGCACCTGTGCAATCACAGCCGGTGCTACGTAGATCGCAGCGACAGATTTGACCACCTGATAGACTTAACCTGTAAATATACTTGTAAGAAACTTCACCCCATGGGGACTCTCTTTTAAAATAAAGGGGGGGGGGTGAATGTGGTGAACTACATATACCCGTCTGGACACGCCCCCCCCCCCCCCCCCCCGCTGACTGCTCCTGTAGCTCCTCCCACAAACCCTGGTATAAAGGCGATTGGCGCCTGAGCCCTGCCCTCAGTCTCCAGGATGTAGCATGGTGCTCAATTGCTGCTTGTTCTTTCTTCCAGCCAATAAAAGCCTATATCTCGCTTCACGTCTCGGAGAGTTATTGATGGTGCATCAGTTTGATCGATCTAAGTGCCAGGCTGATTTGGAAGGGTCAGGTACAGGCCAAAACGTGGTGGCAGGGTCCAGGCCCTGTGGATATCGACGCCACAGAGTCCCAGTCCTAGTGCAAGGAATAACCTGATGTTTGGACGATTTAAACACTGGGCCAGATGGATTTAAAAGGCAGGGTGTTGGGACAGGAGGTAGGGGTCAGGCCGGTTATGTTCCCTGCTTTGCAATGTCTACTCAGCTCTGTGCTGAGGCTGTGGCCTGCTCCAGATGTTCCATGCTCCACGTCTGAGAGCCCCACGATGTTTACTCAGCTTTGGGTGAACGAGGCTCAGGCTGTGGCCTGCTTCGGCTGCTCTGGGCTTTGTGTCTAGGGACTGAATTTTCTTCTGAATGCTATTTGCTTACTCTTGTTTGCACAATTCGTTTTTTTTTGTTCTCTCTACGCATTGGATGTTTTAAAGTCTTCTTTTATATGGGTTCTTTTGGGTTTCTTTGCTGCCTGTAAGGAGACAAATCTCACTGTTGTATAACGTATAATACTTTGATAATAAATATACTTTGAACTTTGGAACTGCGTTTAGCCTCATAGATGTGAGCATAAATTGAGTAGAGCAGGGGGCTAAGCACATGACCTTCTGGTGCACGAGTGCTGATTGTGATTCTGGAGGAGATGTTGTTGCCAATCCCAACTAACTGGGATCTGCTAGTGAAGAAACCAAGGATCCAATTGCACAAGGAGGTATTGAGGGAAGGTCGTGAAGCTCATTGATTAGTTATGAGGGGATGATAATACTGAATGCCAAACTGTAGTCAATGAAGGGCATCTAGATTTGTGCATTTTTGCTGTCTAGATGTTCCATAGTTGAGAGAAGAGCCGATGAGAAGGCATCTGCTGTGGACCTGTTGTGATGGTAGGCAAACTGGAGTGGATCCAAGTGGCTTCTCAGCTAGGGGCTGATATGTTTCATCAGCAACTTCTCAAAGCACTTCATCACAGTGGATGCAAGTGCTGCTGGATGATAGTCACTGAAGCAGGGTATCACGCTCTTAGACACGGGTATGATTGAAATCTGCTTGAAGCAGGTGGGTACCTCAGACTGCCGAAGTGAGAAGCTAAAGATATCAGTGAACATTACAGCCAGTTGGTCAGGATAGGTCTTCAGTGCTTAGCCAGGTACCCCATCTTGGCTGTAGGTTTTCTGTGGGTTCATCCTCCTGAAGGCCTCGGAGATTGAAATCACAGGGTCATTGGGGGGCTGGTGGAGTTTGTGAAGTTTCCTCCATGCTTTGACAGTCAGGGCGAGCATATAAGGCATTGAGCTCATCTGGGAGCGAAG
This sequence comes from Hemitrygon akajei, assembly GCF_048418815.1. Classification (NCBI taxonomy): domain Eukaryota; kingdom Metazoa; phylum Chordata; class Chondrichthyes; order Myliobatiformes; family Dasyatidae; genus Hemitrygon; species Hemitrygon akajei. The sequence continues at coordinate 23,954,230 of NC_133138.1, read as the reverse complement.
CCTTGTCACTTTTGTTGCTTAGTTTCACTTTGTAAGAGGTAATAGCATTCAAGCACTGCCATAGCTGTCGAGCATCCTTCAGTGATTCAAGTTTGGTCCAGCGCTGTCTCTTCACATGTGAGATAGCTTTCTAGAAATCGTACCTGGACCTCTTACATTTCACATGCCACTGATTTGGCCCTCAGCTAATTTTGGATTTTATGGTTCATCCAGGTCTTCTGTTTGAGAAGAATGGGAATGATTATGTGAAGACACACTCATCTACAACTACTTTTATAAAGTCCATGACCATTCTGGCGTACTCATTCAGATCCTTTGATGAGGCCTTGAACGTGGCCCAGTCTACTGACTCGAAACAATACCGTACCAGCTCCTCTGCCTCCTGCAACCATCTCTTTGTTGTCCTTATCTCTGGAGCCTTGTTCTTTAGCGTCTGTCTGTATGCAAGTAGGAGAACGACAACGAAGTGATCAGATTTCCACAAATCTGGTCTAGGCATGGAACGGTAGGCATTTCTAAATATAATATAGTCAGTGGTTGAGTGTTTTGAGACCCCTGGTGTTGCAGGTTATATGCTGATGATAATTGGGCAGAGATTTCTGCAAACAAGCCTGATTGCAAGAATTCCATCCTCAATCTACACTTTGAAGTAAATAGCTTATCGATTGTGGTTGATTGTGAGGACTTAAATACAGATTTCCCAGTGCCTTCAGTTGATGATAGTGAATTTTACAAAGTATTCACGTGACAAATTGTCGGACATAGCTTAGTGTGATGTTATGTGCTATTTAATTGCAAAAGGGTAAAGGGACACTGTCATCATTTATATGAAATCCTTAATCCAAATCCCACTGTCTTGATTCCAAAATGCCACTGAAAGTTAATGGAATGAAATTTGAAAAGCAAGTTATAGCACAAGACCATTACGTTGACTCTTGCTTAGTGCTAGCAGTTGAGGATGGACTTTGTTTCCAATTATTTGCTTTGAGCAGATTTCATTAGGGCTGACTCTGATTTGAAACAGGAGGTGATGTTGTATTAAGCTGCATGCTCATCTGCATATACCGAGTTGACCTTCAAGGACCTTACACACTGCTTGAGAATGAGCAGAAGCTCTCTTCATCTGATAATCAATTGCCTGCCTAGAAAAGTGACATGAAGATGATTCATTTCAAGTTCCTTTTTGCCCTGCGTAGTTGTTTGATGTGCTTGCATGCACACCTACAATGACTGCACTTCACTGGTTACTTCTGGTTGTGAAACTCTTTTGAGATTCTGTCAATGTGTTGAAGTGCAAGATTAGTGGTGTGAGTTCCTTTGAATGTGTCTAAACATGCCATGTGTGTACTTTGCTGTGTAATTGAGTGTAATGTAGCATTTAGAATAATACAGGTGGCTCCTTCAACCACCTGGTGTACAGTATTTGGTCTGTTTTCCTTGTCAATTTATTGCAAAGGTCTTGAAGACAATTGAGCATAATTTGTCAATTCTTAAATCCTGTCACCCTTGCCTTTTCTGGACGATCTTCAGTGACAGTAGAAAAAGTTCTACAATGAGTGAAAATGGACATTTGTAGAAATAAATGCTTCTGGTTTACAGACAACACATGAAATTGGTGAACAGGAGACCTGATGGCCATTGAGGTGTCAGAGCAGTTTGTTCAATCACTGAACTTCAATATTTGAATATGCAAATGATTCACAAAGTTTGCCAAGAAACTCCAAATCTTTCTCCCTAAGCAGAGTACTCTTTTAAGTTTAAGATTAAGTTCAAGTTTAATTGTCATTCAACCATGTGCATGTGTGCAGCTAAAGGAAACAGCATTCCTACAAGTCAAAGGTACAAAACAAAGTACACACCATCACATGCAGCACGTAGAGTTATGATAGCATATATAGTCACCAAAAGTTATATTATCAGAAGCCCCTGAGTGGCCTGGCCTGAAGATTGATGGTGCATGGGATGTTGTCCTGAAGCCATGTTTCTGCAATAAGAAGTTAAATTTTTTTTTAACAAAATATACTTTATTCAAAATTAAAACTATATACAATAAACCATTCAATGACTCTCAATCCTTTACAGACTTTTCCACTATATTCTATATATTTCCACACTTTTTGCCACTCACGTGGCACTCTGTTGTTTCATCTTTACACACCATTGTTGAAGGGTATACTTCCTGCCACCCGACCCCTCCCACTCCCACGGGAGAAGAACCCTAAACCGTGGTACTTCCCCACCGGGCTCCTGCGGTGGCTGCATCAAGTTTGAGTGCGTCCCTCAGCACGTACTCCTGCAGCCGAGACTGTGCCAGTCGGCAGCATTCTCCCACGGACATCTCCATGTGCTGGTAGACCATTAAGTTTCGGGCCGACCAAAGAGCGTCTTTCACTGAGTTGATGATCTGCTAGCAGCACCAGATGTTGGTCTCCGTGTGCATCCCCAGGAACAGCTCGTAGATCAGAGAGTCCTCTGTTACACAGCTGCTGGGGATGAAGCGTGACACCAGCCCCTTCGTCCTCCTCCACACCTCCACGAACCCACAGAGTGCAAAGAGGTGGGCCACTGTCTCCTCCTCCCGTGGGCAGAGGGATGTGGAGACGACGTTCCGGACGTACAGGAGGGATCGGACTGGGAGGGCCCCTCTCACCGCCAGCCAGGCGAGGTCTTGGTGCCTGTTGGTGAGGTCTGGCGATGAGGCATTTTGCCAGATGAACTGGACGGTCTGCTCAGGGAACCACCCCACTGTGTCCATCACGTCCTTCTCCTTCAGTACCTGCAGGACATTACGTGCCGACCACTGCCTGATGGCCCTGTGGTCAAAGGCATTGACCTGGAAGAATTTTTCTACAAAGGACAGGTAGTACAGCAACCACCAGCTGACTGGGGCGTTGCATGGGAGTGGGGCCAGACCCATCTTTCATAGCCAGGGCGACAGGTAGAACCTGGGCACATAGTGGTACTTGGTGCCCACATACCTGGGTTCCACACACATCCTGATGCAGCCACACACGAAGCTGGCCATCAGGGTGAGGGCAATATTGGGAACGATTTTGCCTCCATTGTCCAGGGACTTGTGCATGGTGGCCCATCTGACCTGCTCCATCTTGGATCCCCAGACAAATCTGAAGACGGCTTGGGTGATTTCCAAGCTGCAGGAGTGGGGTACGGGCCACACCTGTGACAAGTACAGCAGCCCTGAGAGCACCTCACACCTGATGACCAGGTTCTTGCCCGTTATCAAAAGGGAGCGCCCTCCCCACAGTCCCAGTTTCTGTTTCACCTTGGCAGTCCGCTCCTGCCAGTTCTTGTTGCACGCCTTGGCCCCTATGAACCAGATCCCCAACACCTTCAAGTGATCAGACCTGATGATGAAGGAGACACTGGATTGGTCGGGCCAGTTGCCGAAGAGCATGGCTTCGCTCTTCGTGCGGTTGACCCTGGCCCCCGACGCCAGCTCAAACCATTCGCAGATGCTGATCCCCAGCGAACTGACCTCGGATCGGAGCAGAAGATGGGGACATCATCCATGTACAGGGAGGTTTTGATTTGGATCCCTCCACTGCCTGGCAGTGTCACCCCTCTTATGCCCTCATCCCTCCTGATGGCATCGGCAAAGGGTTCTATGCAGCACACGAACAAGACAGGGGAGAGAGGGCAGCCTTGCCTGACTATAGACTTGATGGGGAAGCTGACTGTTTCCCACCCGTTGACCTGGACTGCACTACAAATGTCTGTGTAGAGGAGTTTGAACCAATTCCTGATTCCCTCCCTAAATCCCATTTTGGAGAGTACATCCGCCATGTACGTGTGCGATATCCTGTCGAAGGCTTTCTCCTGGTCCAAGCTGACCAGGCAGGTGTCCACCCCCTCTGTCCTGCATGTAGGCGATGGTGTCCCTCAGCAGCGCGAGGCTGTCTGAGATCTTCCTGCCCGGTACAGCACAGGTTTGGTCCGGGTGGATCACCTGCTCCAGTGCAGACTTGACCCTGTTGATGATAACCTTGGATAGGATCTTGTAGTCCACATTCAGGAGTGAAATGGGCCTCCAATTCCTAATGTCCTCCCTTTCCCCCTTCTACTTGTAGATGAGGGTGATGATGCCCTTCCTCATGGATTCTGACATGCTGCTGGCCAGAAGCATAGCGTTGTAGACTTCCAGCAGGTCTGGGCCCATCCAGTTCCACAGAGCCGAATATGTCGTCGCTTCCAGGAGTCTTACTGAACCCAAAGGAATGGACGGAGCCTGTCAGCATGCAGCAATTCCTCACCTTGTGATGATTTGCCTTCGCTGCCTCCTGCACGCGTGCTGAGCTCGTCCACTTCATTAACTTTGCCTCCAAATTTCACCCTGCCCTCAAATTTACCTGGTCCATTTCCGACACCTCCCTCCCCTTTCTTGATCTTTCTGTCTCCATCTCTGGAGACGGCCTGTCTACTGATATCTACTATAAGCCTACAGACTCTCACAGCTACCTGGTCTATTCCTCTTCCCACCCTGTCTCTTGCAAAAATGCTATCCCCTTCTCACAATTCCTCCGTCTCCACCGCATCTGCTCTCAGGATGAGGCTTTTCATTCCAGGACAAAGGAGATGTCTTCCTTCTTTAAACAAAGGGGCTTCCCTTCGTCCACCATCAACTCTGCTCTCAAATGCATCTCTCCCATTTCCCGCACATCTGCCCTCACCCCATCCACCCGCCACCCCACTCGGGATAGGGTTCCCCTTATCCTTACCAACCACCCCACCAGCCTCCAGGTCTAACGTATAATTCTCCATGACTTCCGCCACCTCCAACAGGATCCCACTACCAAGCACATTTTTCCCTCCCCCCTCTTTCTGCTTTTCTCAAGGATCGCTCCCTACGCGACTCCCTTGTCCACTCATCCCCCCCATCCCTTCCCACCGATCTCCCTCCTGGCACTTATCCTTGTAAACGGAACAAGTGCTACACCTGCCCTTACACTTCCTCCCTCACCACCATTCAGGGCCCCAGACAGTCCTTCCAGCTGAGGTGACACTTCACCTGTGAGTCGGCTGGTGTGGTATACTACGTCCGGTACTCCCGGTGTGGCCTTTTATATATTGGTGAGACCCGATGCAGACTGGGAGACCATTTCGCTGAATACCTACGCTTGGTCCGCCAGAGAAAGCAGGATCTCCCAGTGGCCACACATTTTAATTCCACGTCCCATTCCCATTCTGATACGTCTATCCATGGCCTCCTCTACTGTCAAAATGAATCCAAACTCAGGTTGGAGGAACAACACCTTATATACCGGCTGGGTAGCCTCCAACCTGATGGCATGAACATTGACTTCTCTAACTTCTGTTAATGCCCCTCCTCCCCTTCTTACCCCATCCCTGACATATTTGGTTGTTTGCCTGTTCTCCATCTCCCTCTGGTGTCCCTCCCCCTTTCTTTCTCCTGAGGCCTCCCGTCCCATGGTCCTTTCCCTTCTCCAGCTCTGTATCACTTTCGCCAATCACCTTTCCAGCTCTTAGCTTCATCCCACCCCCTCCAGTCTTCTCCTATCATTTTGCATTTCCCCCTCCCCTCACTACTTTCAAATCTCTTACTATCTTCCCTTTCGGTTAGTCCTGATGAAGGGTCTTGGCCCGAAACGTCAACAGCGCTTCTCACTATAGATGCTGCCTGGCCTGCTGTGTTCCACCAGCATTTTGTGTATGTTGTTGTTTGAATTTCCAGCATCTGCGGATTTCCTCGTGTTGACTATTTGAAAATTAGCTTGAGAACAAATAGAAAGGAAGAAAGAAGTATTAGCTTTATTTGTCACATGTTTGAAACATACAGTGAAAAGTGTTGTTGGTGTCAAATCAAATCAGCAAGGAGGGTGCTGGGCTGCCCACAGGTATTGCCACACGTTCTGGTGTCAGTGTAGCATGCTCACAACTCACTAGCCCTAAATAATATTAAGTTCCCTGAGGACTGAACTGTTTCCCATTTTCATTTGTGCATCCAAACTTAAAATAGTTTTGGTACTAAAAGTATAATAAATTCCCTCAAATCCATAGATTTAGAAAGCCCAGAGGAATCTCTGCTTGGGAAATGCTATAGTACAAAATCAAGGCTGCCATCCAAGATAATGTATGGAGAAATTCTGGGAATTATGATGTCAAATTAACTGTGCTATATCCAATATCCAGAGCAATATCTAGATGGTTGAAAGGTTGCAATAATTTCTAGAAGACATGGCAACAAACCACATCTTCAGAACAAATGGGGCCACATCTGGAGCTTGGATTTTGGATTAGTGCAAAGTTTAGCACAGCGATGCTGGAAAGCACTACTGAACTTTCTGCACATTATAACAGAAAGTAGATTTGGTTTTTGAGGCAATGTCCATTGCTTTGTTCCAGAATCAGCCAGCAATTTGTCCATTTCTAAAACACAACACTTTAACTACAGTACCAGATTGGTTAGTCGACTCTGGTACTTAAATTGGTGAGTTGTAGAACTTACCAAAGAGCAGTTTTAGCAGATAGCATACCAAGTGGCTACAAAAAGCACAAACCAGGGAATTATTGTCAGGGTCTGGACCGGTCCGGAATCCGCGTTCCGGGTCTCGATCCGGTCTGAGGGCTCCGGACTCCGGGTTCTGCAGTTGCCCCTCCCATCACCCGTGAATTAGTTAGGCCCCTCCTGGCTCAAGGAGGCACACCTGTGACTCATTGAGCTGCAGGTGCTTATAAGGGGCCTTGGGACAGGGACCAGGTGGGTGGTCATTTTGTTCTGTTTGTCCACTGGCTCCGAACTCTTCTCTACATTCTGTTATCCTGCCCGGGCTCAGATCTACTCCTCATCGTGCTTCTCTGCCCCGTACCAGGTTGGTCCTCTCCCCCACCCTTCTTCCCATGCGCTAGTCCCGCATCTCCACTTGTTTGTTTTGTTCGCGCGGTCGCGCTGTCTGCCGGCTTTTCCTGATTTTCCTGTTATCATGACTATTGTGTTGGTCACCCTGGACCTATGCCCATTCCTACCCTTTGCCTCCGTCGGGCAGGTCCGGCTGACCTGCCGCTGCCCGACGGTGGTTCTGCCCGTTCCGATCCCTTGCCTCCGTCGGGCAGGCCCAGCCGGTCTGCCGCTGCCCGGGCGGGGTTTCTGCCCCGTCTTCCTCTTCCGCCCGAACCCTGGGATTGTGCCCCGCACCCGCCTAGGGGTCCACATCGTGCCCAGGCCTCCGGTGTGTCCGCCTGGGAGGTGGCCCGCCCAGGGAAGGCTCTCTTCTACCCTGTCCTCCTCTTCCGCCCGAACTCTGGGATTGTGCCCTGCACCTGCCCAGGGGTTTGCGTCGTGCCCAGGCCTCCAGTGTTTCCACCTGGGAGGCGGCCCTACCCGGGATATATGCGGCCCGCCCAGGGAGGGCTCTCCGCCAGCCTATCTAGCCACCTAGACCTGCCTGAACCCCGGGGACCTGCCTGCCTGAACCCCGGGGACCTGCCTGCCTGAACCCCGGGGACCTGCCTGTCTGAACCCCGGGGGCCTGTCTGCCTGCCTGCCTGAACCCCGGGGACCTGTCTACCTGAACTTGAACTCTGGGAGCCCGCTCCGCTCTGCCTGCCTGACACTCTATCGACCTGAACCCCAGCTCTACCCTTAAATGCCATGGCATCCCCATCCTGCCCTCCCCCTAGTACTTCAGTGTCTGCGTTCTGCGTTTGGGTCCATCCTGCCCCGTTCCTGACAATTATATGGTTATAAAAAGCTTTGTTCTGGATGCGAGGGAAATCACATAATCTGCTACTATACTCTATCTGTTGTTCAGCACAAAGAATTTCAAATCTCTTGCACATAGCTTGCAGAATAGCCATTGAAAAACCTAAATAAGCAAAATTAAGCTAAAAATGAAATAGCTTGAAACACTTTCAGTTTTACAATGTTAATTCTCCGTCTTCTGTGACTGATTTTGCCTGAATTGCTGTTTGTTTTGTTACGAACCCCGTAACTAGGTGTCTTACCAGCAAAGATAGGAGTATCTGTTGGAGTCTGGTGATACTATTTTTAACAGTATTTATTAGTAAAAACACACAAAAATAATATCAATGCAAATGTACAGATAATATACGTCATCAATACTAAACCTAAAAGTGCGGGTATAATAATAATCAATAAGAAATAAGCTCTATCGTTGTCTAGGGGATAATGAATTGTCCGATGGAAGTATAAAGTTCAGTTCAGTTCATGCAGGCTGCAGTAGTTGTTGTTCGTGGTGTTACAATTGTGTGTGTGTGTGTGTGTGTGTGTGTGTGTGTGTGTGAGAGAGAGAGAGAGAACAGCTATTGACTTGCCGCCTTTCCTTTTATGATCTTCATCTGTCGATGCGTTGTTGTTGTGGCCATTCACGTATGACCCCTCCATCCTTTAGCTAGACCGTTCCGTGGAGGACTCGTCACCTAGGCAAGGGTGGACACACACACAAGCCCCCACCGGTCTCGTAGCATCTCTCCTGATGCGTCTGAGGGTGTTTCCCCAGACCCTACTTTTATCCCCACTCACAGGGTCTCAGGTGTCAATCAGTTTGGGATGATGCAACCCCTCAACCAGACCACTCTGGTTGCCCCCTGAGGGGTTTCAATGAATAGAACAGTACTCAATACACAATCTTTCTCCAAGAGACAATAGCAGTAATCAGTGGTTCCGTTCCACTTTTGTTAGGAGGAGACATTCCCCTTTTGTGTATCCCTGCATTGTCTCTCTCTCATTAACTGACATGAGCTGTTTATCTCTCTCATTTCCTTGGTATCAGACCCGAAATAATAGCGATTTTGCGATTCTCAAAGGGGGGGGGGGCGACTTTGCACCCTTCTGCCCATCAGAGTTGCTCCTCATTCGTAACAGTTTCCAATATCTATTAAGTTATACAGCACAGAAGCAGGCCCTCTAATCCAAATGGTTCCTACTGATCATGATAGCCCATCCTAACAGGTCCCATTTGCTAGTGTTTGGCCCATTACCTTCTCAACCTTTTTAATCCATATCTTTTCAGTCCAACAGTCTTTTAGAGTTTTTTTGTTGTACCTACCTCAATCAGTCGCAGAACCATTTATTCCTTTTATTCATTCCCATCATTTGCTAGTACGTAGTCAACGGAAGTTTATCCCATTCATTTTTAATAAAGATTTTTTTGGAAAGCGGTAAGTATATTATGGATTTTTCTTTTTATACTGATACAGTGATTAAAGATTCTGACAATTCCTATGCATTGCAGTCTGAAAGGAAAAAATCCACTAACTAGAAAATAATAAAAATTAAAATGTCCTCCATCAATCAAAATAGACTGGGTTTTACCAGTTATCATCTGATGAGTAAATAGTATTTCTGAACAACAGCATGCATTTCTACATATTTTGTTTTCAGTGTTTGAGATGCTTCTTCATACATTATCGAAGACCTGTCCCAGCTGGACATTTTTATTTCTCCTATCAGGCAGAAGATACAAAAGCTTGAAAACACCTACCAGCTGAAATGAACTGTTCAGGTCTGTGTGGGGTGCTGGAGGACACTGGGCTCCAAGGTTTTTAGAGCACCTGAAATGGTTAATAATTGGTTATTGAGAGTTCCTTGTGTTCTTCTTAAGCGACTTGCTCTTTATAATGCAGTCTCCTGGAGCTTTCTATTTAAGCTTGCTAAGTTTATATTGATTAGCCCGGGGATTCTGTGTTACTTGTATTATTTAAGTGGATGCCCTATTAGCGCTAGTTGTGAAGTCTGAGTTTTGAGAATGTTACTTCTCACAGGCTGCTTAGCTGAGCCACCAATGTTCTGCATTGGAGTCTGTCTTTCCTCTGTATTTGAGTTCCAATATCACCAATGTACACTGTGACACCAACAGGCTCAAGGACAGCTTCTAACCCATTGTTATAAGTCTCTTGAATGGACCTCTTGTATGATGAAAATGGACTCTTGACTTCACAATCAATTTCATCACAGCCCTTGCACATTATTGTCTGCCTGCACTGTACTTTTTCTGTTACTGCAACACTACACTCAGTGGCCACTTAATCAGGTACACCTGTACACCTGCTCACTAATGTACATATCCAATCAGCCCAATCATGTGCCAGCACCTCAATGCATAAAAGCATGCAGATATAGTCAAGAGGTTCAGTTATTGTTCAGAACAAATGTCAGAATGGGGAAGAAATGTGATCTAAGTGACTTTGACTATGTAATGATTGTTGGTGCCAGACAGGATGGTTCGAGTACCTCGGGAACTACTGATTTCTTGGGATTTTCAGGCACAACAGTCTCTGTAGTTTAAAGAGAATGGTGTGATAAACAAAAGACATCCAGTGAGTGGCAACTCTGTGGGTGAAAATGCCTTGCTAATGAGAGAGGTCAGAGGAGAATGGTGAGACTGGTCAAGCTGACAGGAAGGCAGCTGTAACACACGTAGCCACATATTACAAAAGTGGGGTGCGGAAGAGCATCTCTGAACACACAACACATCAAGCCTTGAACTGGATGAGCTACAGCAGCAGAAGACTAGGAACATACACTCAGCGGGCACTATATGAGGCACAGGAGGTAACTAATAGACTATATTCCGCATTCTGTTATTCATTTTCTTTTGTGCTACCTTGACGTACTCAGATTTTGAAATGATCTGTATATATGGCACGCAGAACAAAGGTCTTCACTGCATTTCGGTACATATGACAATCGTAAACCAATTACTAATTATCATACATGGGTAGCGTGAGTAGAAATGTGTCTGCTACTTTTTCATGGTTTATGATTAAGGTAGTGTCAGTTTAAGACCAAAATGTATGTTATTCTGTTCTCCAGCTTCATTGTATAAATGGTTTGGCAGGCTTTGGGCCGGTGTTGGGCTGATAAGCCACCGTGTAACCAGAGGAAAACCTGCTTCCTGCTTTATTATTATTACCATTCCATCTGCATCATTCACAAACATGTCCATCTTATCTTCACGTAGCAGAAGTTATTCAATGACATCATACGTGGTGCAATACATTAGTCATTTTTAATTTAATGCAAAACTGTGCTATTGTACCAATTGTTGGAACAAAAAATATCATGCCAGTAATATGTAATTTCTTCCAGAAAACAGAGTCATGTAACTTAATTAAGAGATTACATTTCCAGCATTTCACCTTTTCTTTTAATCCACAAGCCAAGAGTTCATTCTGTCAGCATGAATTGTTGAGCTGGAAGACAATGATCTTTTCTGACCCTGTACATGCCTCTTGTTCAAATTTGTGATTCGTAAGAAGCATTTATACTTAACTGCAGAATTTGACCTATAATGTGCTTCTAGCTTGTAAGAGTTACTGGGATAATTTTAACTTCTTCAAAGTTCCAAGTACAATCAATGTAATCCAACCTTGAGATTCATCTGCTTACAGGCAGCCATAAAATGAGAAACCCGAAAGACAAAAAGACAAATGAGAGAGAGAGAGAAATCATGCAAACAATAAAAGCAAGTAACAGTATTCAGAATGAAATTGAGTCCATAGACCTGAAGACTGGAGCAACCAGAGGAGGCAGAAAGCCTCCACCTCTGTTCATCACACAGTGGGTAAATCACCATGAAGTTCACAGATATGAAACTGGGAGCAGCCGGAGCCGTCTCACAGTCTCAGCGCCACGGAGAGAAGAGCAGACATCGCAGAATAGTGAGCAGAATTGGCTGAAATTCAGCCAATCATGTGTCAGCAACTCAATGCATAAAAGCAGGCAGACATTATCAGGAGGTTCAGTTGGGGAATGGGGAAGAAATGTGACCTAAATGACTTTGGCTGTGGAGTGATTGTTGGTGCCTGATAGGGTGGTTTGAGTATCTCAGAAACTTCTGATCTCCTGCGATTTTCAAACACAGTAGGGGTTCTTAACCTTTTTTATGCCATGGACCTCTTTGACAGTCCAGTGAAACTTGCAGACACTTTTCAGAATAGTGTACTTAAATATTTAAAGCAAAATTCATAGGATTACAAAGGAAACCAATTGAAATACAGTTATCAAAATACTAAAATTAAAATTTGTGATATAGTAATATATGTGCTTCTTTAATAACATGTTAAATAACAATTCTATACATGTAAAATAAAAGCAAGTTAAAATAACATCAGGTTTTTTAAAGACATCAATATGAAGGCTATTGCTTAGCTTGAATAAGAGCATTAAACTGTGGTCATCTTTGACAAAGCAACATGCATGTCATGTTCAATATCCAGTCGATTTTGATTTTTTGTTTTAATGGTTACAAATGTTGAAAATCCTGATTCGCAAAGAAAAGTTGTTGAAAATGGAATTAAAACTTCCATAGCTTGCTTTACAAGGCGAGGATAGGCTTCTCTCAAGGAACAACCGAATTCTCCAAGGTTTTTTAAATTAAACTCCAAATGATGAAAGTTTTTTGCCCTAAGATCAATGAGTTCATCTTTGGTTAGCTCAATATCTTCGATACTGTGGATCCATGGTTCATCTTTAATGCCATCAAGATGGAAATAACTTTTGAAAGAGTTCTGATGTGCTTCCAGGTTAAATTTCAGTTAGAGGTTAGTGAAAATTAAAGTGTATATTTTTTCCCATATGAGTTTATGGAGCCCTGGAATTTGTACCCAGACCCCAGGTTAAGACCCCCTTCTCTAGAGTTTACAGAGAATGGTGTGAGAATCAAAAAACATCCAATGAGTGGCAGTTTTGTGGGTGAAAATGCCTCACTAACAATAGAGGTCAGTGGAGAGTGGTCAGACTGTTCAAGCTGAAAGTATCAAATAATCACAGTGGTGTGCAGAAGATCATTTCTGATTGCACAATCCATCAAATCTTGAAGTGGATTGGCTACAGCAACAGAGGACCACACACATTCAGAAAGTACACTCAGTGGCCACTTTATAAAGGCCCCTCCTGCGCTCAATTAAGTTGCCACTGAGTGAACGTCTGAGCCTTCTTAGAGATAATTCACCCTTCATCAGAATGGATCTCCTGAAGTAGTTATTTATCGTAATAAACTTAACTTGGACATCATTGAATTTGGGGTCCTCAAACAGCTTATGAAGCAGAGTTGGGAATTAGAGTGGATATTCCACTCAACACTGCACAAAACAAATACGACGTTTTGCTAGGAGAGGTTGCAGATGCTGGGCATCTGGATCAACACATACAAAATGCTGGAGGAACTCTGCAGATTATGCAACCTCTGTGGAGGAAATGCTGCCTGTCTTGCTAAGTTCCTCTAACATCTTGTGCATGTTTCAACATTTAGTTAGGTTTGACTGAACAGCTTCAGTTAAGAATTATTCACTAATAAACTCCAGTTGATTCACATAGCCTGAGATTCAGACTGACACAAGCTGCATGTCCTGTTGAAAGGACTCCACCTGAAAGATTGACTCTTAATTCCTCTCCATAGATGCTGCCTGATTTGCTGAGACCCTCCAGTATTTTGTGTGTTACAAACTTCATATTTTGTGATTCTGTGATCAAGTTCAGAATGTTCTTCAAATGATGATGGTTGCTCCTTTAAGACCAGTCAATGTAAAAAACATTAAAAAAATATTGCATCATAGATCCTTGTGGAAAATTAAAAAAAACACATAACTTTGTAAACTTACTCAGCTGCACGTCTACAAGCTGGAATAATGCTTTGATGTCTGTCTAGTTCATGCATGGTATTATAAAATTTAGTTTCTGGGACACTAAAACCACAAGAAGTTTTATTAATTATAGTTAATCTCATCTGTCCAATTTTCCCATATCTTATTTTCCTGTAACTCTGTAACTCATTTCCTATCACATGTCCATTAAATTTCCTTTAGTTCTTTTGCCAATTAGTATGGCATTTACTACTTCCAATTATCCTGCCAACATATATTTGGTATGTGGGGGAATTTTTTGAAGAGGTTACTAGGAAAGTTAACAAGGGTAAAGCAGTGGATGTTGTCTATATGGACCAGTAAGGCCTTTGACAAGGTTCCACACAGAAGGTTAGTTAGGAAGGTTCAATCGTTAGGTATTAATATTGAAGTAGTAAAATGGATTCAACAGTGGCTGGATGGGAGATGCCAGAGAGTAGTGGTGGATAACTGTTTGTCAGGTTGGAGGCCAGTGACTAGTGGTGTGCCTCAGGGATCTGTACTGGGTCCAATGTTGTTTGTCCTATACATTAATGATCTGAATAATGGGGTGGTGAATTGGATTAGTAAGTATGCAGATGATACTAAGATAGGTGGCATTGTGGATAATGAAGTAGATTTTCAAAGCTTGCAGAGAGATTTAGGCCAGTTAGAAGAGTGGGCTGAAAGATGGCAGATGGAGTTTAATGCTGATAAGTGTGAGGTGCTACATTTTGGTAGGACTAATCAAAATAGGACATACATGGTAAATGGTAGGGCATTGAAGAATGCAGTAGAACAGGGTGATCTAGGAATAATAGTGCATAGTTCCCTGAAGGTGGAATCTCATGTGGATAGGGTGGTGAAGAAAGCTTTTGGTATGCTGGCCTTTATAAATCAGAACATTGAGTATAGGAGTTGGGATGTAATGTTAAAATTGTACAAGGCATTGGTAAAGCCAAATTTGGAGAATTGTGTACAGTTCTGGTCACCGAATTATAGGAAAGATGTCAACAAAATAGAGAGAGTACAGAGAAGATTTACTAGAATGTTACCTGGGTTTCAGCACCTAAGTTACAGAGAAAGGTTGAACAAGTTAGGTCTTTATTCTTTGGAGTGTAGAAGGTTGAGGAGGGACTAATAGAGGTATTTAAAATTATGAGGGGTATAGATAGAGTTGATGTGGATAGGCTTTTTCCATTGAGAGTAGGGGAGATTCAAACAAGAGGACATGAGTTGAGAGTTAAGGGGCAAAAGTTTAGGGGTAACACGAGGGGGAACTACTTTACTCAGAGAGTGGTAGCTGTGTGGAATGAGCTTCCAGTAGAAGTGGTAGAGGCAGGTTTGATATTGTCATTTAAAGTAAAATTGGATAAGTATATGGACAGGAAAGGAATGGAGGATTATGGGCTGAGTGCAGGTTGGTGGGACTAGGTGAGAGTAAGTGTTCAGCATGGCCTAGAAGGGCCGAGATGGCCTGTTTCCATGCTGTAATTGTTATATGGTTAAAATGGAGCAGCCATTGTAGATTGGAAGCATGATTCAACATAACCATGGTTTAGTCATTAGCACAACACTTTACAGTACCACTGACCTAGGTTCAATTCCTGTTGCTGTCTGTAAGGAGTTCTTCCCGTGATCGCATGGATTTTCTCCTGGTGCTCCAGTTTCCTCCCACAGTCCAAAGACGGACTGGTTGGTAGGATAATTGGACAATGTAAGTTGTCCCGTGATTTATCTTGGGTTAAATCAGGAGTTGCTGGGTGGCATAGCTCAAAGGACCAGAGTGTCTATTCTGCACGGTATCCCCAATAAATAAATAAATAGGTAGATAGATAGATAAATAAATAAATAAAGCTATCATCTCAAGTTCAGGAATCGTCTTTGATCAGTGGAGCTATAAAGCAGCAGCACTAAGTACTCCCCATGTTTTACATTTGTGATCTTGTATTAGAACAAAAATTGGCTATAATAGATCAATGTTTTTATGAAAGGAAAATATCAATTGAATTTGGTCAGTTTAGCATTAATGAACTTTAGTAGTACTTTGTTCCAGAGTGAAACTTCTGTAAACTTATTATTTTTCATTATCAAGTCAAATTGACAGTGTAGGTAGCAAAAGGTTGCATCTCTGGGTGAGCGATCAAAAATAAGGAGCCAGAATCAGAATAAGATTTACTACCACTGACTTACAGTATGTGCTGTGAAATTAGTTTCTGGAGGCAGTAGCACAGTGCAAAGATATAATAATCTATAAATTAAATAGCGCAGAAGAGGAATAATGAGGTGACATTTATGGACCATTCAGAAATCTGAAGGCAGAGGGGAAGAAAACCTATACCTAAATTGTTGTGTGCCATTCTTCAGGCTTTTGTGCCTCCTCCCAGATGGTAGTAATGAGAATAGGGCATGCTTGGATGGTGAGTGCCTTTAATAATGGATGCTGCCTTCATGGGGCATTGCCTTTTGAAGGTGTTCTCAATAGTGCGGATTGTTGTGCTCATGATAGAGTTGACTGAATCCACAGCACATTGCCGTCTTTTGCAATCCTGTACATTGGAGCATTCACACCAGACAGTTCTCCACTGTTCATCTACTATGTAGAACTAGTGCTAATGCCCTAGTAGAGAGAGTGCAGTGCAAGTGAACAATAAAGGCAAGATCATTGCAGGGTAGCTTGAAAGGTCAAAGGACCATCCTTATAAGATGGACTCTTGACCTCAAAATGGAACTCATTTTGATCTTGTACTTTACTGCTTGCCTGCTTTGCATTTTCTCTGCTCCTGTACACTTTAGACTTGATTGTCATTTATTTTGCCTGGTTCTGCCTCAGTGCACTGTGTAGTGATTTGATCTGTGTGAACAGTTTGCAAGACAAGCTTTTCACTATATCTCGGTACAATATTTCAGTTTGCTGACAACACTACTGTCGTTGGCTAAATCAAGGTGGTGATGAACTAGCAGCATGAAAATCTGGCTCCGTGATGCTACAAAAACAACCTCTCACTTAAAGTCAGTAAGCCAAGGAGCTGATTATTGACTTCAGGAGGAGAAGACTGGAAGTGCATGAGCTGGTCTTCAACGGCGGATCAGAGGTGGAGAGGGACAGAAACCTTAAATCCTGAGAATTATCATTTCAGAATACCTGTCCCAGGTCCAGCATTTAAGTGTCATTGTGAAGAAAGTACAGTGGCACCTATAGTTTTTCAGAAGTTTGCAAAGATTTGGCATGTCATCTGAAACTATGAGAAACTTCTATAGGTGTGTGGTGGAGAATATATTGACTGGTTGCATCACAGCCTGGTAAGGATCCCCCAATGCCTAAAAAAGGAAAAGCCTACATAAAGCAGTGGATACAGGCTAGTCCATCACAGGTAAAGCCCTCCCCACCATTGAGAACATCTGCATGGACCACTGTCACAGAAAGGAAGCATCCATCATCCAGGACCACCACCACCCAGGCAATTCTCTCTTCTCATTGCTGCCACCAGGACCCACACCACCAGGTTCAGAAACAGTTATTACCGCACAACCATTAGGCTCTTGAACCAGAGAGGATCACTTTACTCAACTTCACACACCCCTTCACTAAACTGTTCCCACAACCAACTGACTCTCTTTCATTGCACAGTTTGTTGTCTTTTGCACATTAGTTGTTGTCCATCCCATTGGGTGTGGCCTTTCATTGATTTGGTTGTGTTTCTTGTATTTACTCTGATTGCCTGCAAGAAAATGAGTCTCAGGATTGTGTATGGTGAGGTAAACAGTATGTACTTTGATAATTAATTCACTTTGAATTTTGAACTTATTTGCCATGTGTACATTGCAAATAGATCAGTTACATTTACAACCAACACACCAGTGATTGTGTTGGAGGCAGCTTGCAAGTGCCAGCTCACATTTCAACACCTGGAATTCTGACCCCCTAGACTTTCCACCACTGATCCCTCAATGAAGATTGGTGTGTGTTCCACTGACTTCCCACTTTCCACAATCAGTTCCTTGGTCTTGCTCATGTTGAGTGTAAGGTTGCTGTCAATCTATCTCCCTTCGTACACGAGCTCATCACCATCTGAGATCCTACCAACATTTCAGTCAATCACTTCAGATCAGAATGAGGAAATTTTCTTTATTCAGCCAGTTGAAAGTTCTTGGAGATCAGAGGGATGTGGATGATCAGATTCTGAGTTCACTGAGGACTGAGAGAGATATATTTGTGGATACTGAAGGATCCTGGGGATTGAACAGGAGATTGGAGCTGAGATGATTTGTTAATGATGCTGGCACTCATTGTCCATCCCTAATTGCCACTGAAATTAGAATGCAAATAAGATTCAATTACCTTGGATAGACTCTGAAATTGTGGTAGATTTCTTCAAAAAGTTCAAAGTAAATTTATTATCAAAGTACATACATTTCACCACATACTACCCTGAGATTCATTTCCTTGTAAGCATTCACAGTAGAAAAAAATAAATACAATGGAATAAATGAAATACTATACACATACACAGAATGAGAAGCAACCATTAGAAGATAACCTGGGCAAATACAAAAGATAAATGAAAGACATTGGTGATCCAGTCAGTTTTTTACAACAATACGATCATTTCTAAGTTACCAAATGTGACCCTAGATTTTTATTTAATTATTTGAACTCAAATTCCCTCACAGCCTTTATGAGATTCAAACCATGTCTTTGAAACAGTGGTTCAGCCCTTGGGATTCTAATCCAGCCATTTCATCATTATGGAAAGAAAACTGGTTTAGAAAATATTCCATTTCAAGAACATGGTTGTAAAATTCCAATCCATTTGTTAAATTAATCCGAGAAAGGGTGTGTTTACATTTTGTAAATGATCCAGGCAGCAGAAACATGTAGTTTTTGGTCTGAAGATCAGAGCTGATTAACGGAAACAGTGAAAGGCTTATTGCAACACATGCCACAGTCAGACTGCTTGTGTCTTCTGATCTTTGTAACAGGTGTTTAATGTCTCCGATTCGACATGTTTAGCAGTTAGCACATGTGCTTAATGGTGTGGATTTTCATCAATGAAGGTTCTTTTACTCCATCTTTCACTGACAAGTCCAATTACGGTCCATTCCTATTTCCTTTCAGCTTGTAATGCTGAAAGTCCTCCTGTTAAAGTGTCATCAAAAAACAAAATAATTCTATTTCCTTCAGCTACACACAAGAAATAGAACATTTTTGGAGGAAGTCAGATCAGGCAGCATCTGTGGAGGGAAATGGACTTGTCAGTGTTTTGAGTCAAGACTGCTGAATCCAGATGAGGGATTGAGACTTGAAAAATCGTAGTCCATATGTCTCTACAGATTCCACCTGGCCTGCCGAATTCCTCCAGCAGGCTTGTTTCTGCTCCTGATCACAGCATCTGCAGTCACTTGTATTTCCAGATCGGAGGCACTTTTCTCTCAGGCCAAGAGGGGAAAGTAAGTGCAAAAACAATGTTTGATTAGAGGGTAAACTGCAGTTTTGGTTGTTAGTGGCAATGGGATTTTATCTTCAAACAAGGGTTTTCACAAGACAGAATTAAGGAGGGTGAACTGGCTGTTCAGCAGCAGATGCTAACTGATAGATCAATGATCCAGGGTGTGCTGGACATTATTCAACTCTGATAAGTTGGGGGAACACAGAAATTTTTGCAATACTCCAATGTTGTTGTTTTTATTAAGGCATCTAGAGTAAGAACAGAGGTTACAAAAACAATTGTTCATTCACAGGAAATAGTTTCTTGTGAGATCATTAGCAGATTGACCACTGGAATAGTCATAAGTTTAATACACGGTTTAATGATTAATAAGAAATGGTTGCCATAGGCAGACATCAAACAAAATGTAGAAAAGACTTGAGGAAAAATACCCGAGGCTCTTGCTAATTACAAGATCGTGCTTTAAGACTGAGCAAGGTAAGGTACTGGAAACATAGTTTAAATACACAGATGTTAATTGGGAAGATGTCCAGCCAGTTATCAGTAACAAGAGAGTCCAATGAGTACAGGAAAAAATCCTCAGGGAACTATGTCTGCCCCTGTTGGCCAACCCTGGAATAGACCTGAGTGCTAACAACTGGGGACAGATAGAGCCATATCACGTAATGACACTTGGTGCTCATGCACTCTGGGTCCACACACCGCCTGAAGCAGTCATACATAAAGGTGGTCATCAGGATGAGGGCAAAATTGGGTAAACTTTTGCCCCTTTTATCTAGGCACCTGTGCAAACATGACCCATCAAACACATTCCATCTTGTAACCCCAGATAAAGTGGAAGACATCCTGGGTGATTACCAAGACTGCAGAGTGGGGAACAGGCCACATCTGCGCCAAGTACAGCAGCCTTGAAAGCATATCGCACCTGGTAATAAAGTTCTTCCCAGTTGACAGAGAGCAATCCTTTCCAGCCATTTCCTGTGACATGTGTTAGCTCCTCCAAACCAAACCCCCGACACCTTCGGGAAGTCAGACCTAAATGTGAAGGGGATGTTAGAACAGCTGAGCTAGTTAGCGAAGAGCATGGCCTCGCTCTTTCTGCGTTGACTCTGGCCCCCTAACGTCAATGCAAACTGGTCACTGATACTGATCAGTCTGCAAAGTGACCATGCATTCAAGCACAAGATGGTGAAACCATCCATGTAGCAGCACTTTTTTAAAGCTTCAGGAAGAGACTTCATTCATGATAAAAAGTATGTACAAAATGAAGAAATAGTGCAACTAATCCTTTACGTTCCTGGTTAGTACATTATGTAGTATAAAATGTAAAGAAAGGGAGATAAACACAAATAAACATGGCACCATTGCCAGAATGTACCCCCTTGAGGTGATCCCTCTTTCGTTCTTCCCCACCAGACTGCTGTCCCTCTGTGTGCAAGTACTAAGGAAAGTAAACTCTAAACTTCGGACAAGCCAAGAACTGCTCTGCATTTGTGCCAACCTCACTTCCATATAGGAGGGCCGAGAGAGCATTAACTGTGGGGACTTAGCATTTTAAAAATCTCTGCGCTGTGATAGTAGACATTATAGGATGCAAATAACCAATGTCAAGGGATGAACCTAACTTTAATATTACTGTATCAGAATCAGAGTCAGGTTTTGCATCCCTGGCATATGTCGTGAAATTTGTTGTTTTGCAGTAGGAGTACATTGCAATGTATAATAATTAAAAAACTATAAATTGCAATAAGAAATACGTATATGAAAATTAAATTAAATCATTTAACTTTTTTAACTAAATTACTTTAAATATTAATATTGTAATTATTAACATAATTAATTCATACATATATTGAATATTAATTTAATATACAGTCTTAGGCACCTATGTAAAGCTAAGGCACCCAAGACATTTGCATAGTACTGTATATTATGTTTTTACAGTTACCAAATTACACTTAACACTATTAAGCTAATACAAAACTAAGTACTCTTATTTCTGTTTCCCAACCACCTTGCTAGTTTAACTATATACAGTTCTGCACAAAATTGTTAGGCACTCTAGCTATATATATCTGCCTAAGACTTTTACACAATACAGCATATTTAATATTAATTTAATATAAATGTTAAAGTATTATTTTTATTATTTAAAATAAATTAAATAATTTAATTATGACAACATAACATGTTGTCATGTTCTAATGCCCAGTGAGAGAACATTGTGTAAAGGTTGAAGCATGTCTGGAAACAGGACTAAGATAATAAATAGGCAGCAGCAGGCCTCCATTTTCCTGAGCAGTGCTGTATATTTTGAAAGACTAATGTTGATCCTAAATTGTCAGAGCTTTCATGTACGGCAATGAGTTAGCTTTCACGGATCTATGTCGCATGGACATTCCTCGGCTTTCATGCTGGTTGTGCAGTGCTCTCTGTTGGTTATAACAACAGCATCATGTACAATATCTCTCTACTGCCCTTTATGCTGCTGGGGATTTGAACAGCAATGAAGATCTTCCATCTCTGGCGGTGTTCAGGTTTCCTTCACAGTATCAGTAGCTTGGTTTTCACTACTGTCCATCATGCAAGTCCCGGAGGAGATCTAGATATACTGTCATGCTCAGATGTAGAAGGATTCTTCATTGCTGTTACTGTTACAGTTTTGTCTGACCAGTCAGGGTTGTTAGCCCTGAGCTGAACCCCTGAACCTGGAGGACTTGTGGACCTCTCTTAGTCTGGCCTCCACCCATTGACCTGTTTGGCATGGGTGACCCTACCAAGAGTCAAAGCATAAAACCCTAACTCCAGCCTACATAGCTCTCTGGGTCATTGAGGCATGTAAGCCTCCAAACCACGACATGGTTGTGGACCTCTTGGAGGATTGTAAACAATATGGTATGGAAGAGCTGTTCTTGAAGATTTCTTCATTGAACCGAAGCAGAAAAACATTATCCATTGCAACTGTTAAGTGATGATGAAGTTTGCTCATATCCACTTTCATCTTGTGGCATTTAACTCCATTCCTCATTTAGGCCCCTCGTCTAAGAAAGGATGTGCTGGTATTGGAGAGGGTTCAGAGGAGGTTTACGAGAATGTTATCATAGGAATGAAGAGGAGTGTTTGATGGCTCTGGGCCTGTACTCAGTGGAGTTGAGAAGAATGAGGGATGATCTCATTGAAATTTCTTATATACAGTGGATTCCAGTTAACTGGGACTCATTGGGACCAGTAAACTTTGGTCAAATTAAGCAGCTGTTCCCATTAGGCAAAGTTTCATGGAAATAATTAAAAAGGTATAGAAAAGACAAACTGAGTAATAAATTATTTAGTTATATGACATACACAACTGATAGTACCACAGTAGTATAAAACTGTGTATTAATTCCTAATGTTTATCAACGGAGGAATTAATCCAGAGTATGCAATTAACAAACTAGCGCAGACACCTAGTGCAGGTAATGGACTGCCTCGTACAATGCTATCTATGATTGTATCCTCCAAGTATTCAATTATATTGTAACATTCAAGATGATTGTCAATACCTTCTAATTCTTCATAGTTCATAACTTTTTGAAGTAGTGAAATCGATTTATTTTCACTCTCAGCTGTTTCTGACATCTCCAATCCTGAATTCCTGAAACTGCAGTGAGCAAGACAGTTCGGAATTGTCTTACTGCTTATTTCATGCCAACCATCGGTGTCAAAAATCACTGCTTTTTGAACACAAACACGTGCTACTGAAGCTATTTAAAACCTGTTCCCTCTAAGCACACTATAGTGTCTTACAGCCATACAGGTGTGTATGCCTGACACTAGTTAGAACCTGTTTGGCAATAGTCTCCTGTCCCAATTGGATGGCATAGTGTCCAAAATAAACAAAAGGCACCCTGGAAATTTTCTTGATTATTTTTGTTCTTTAAGAGTTATCCCAAATAAGTGGCTGCCCCAATTAACTGATGGCCCAATTAGCCAGAACCCATTGTATTCAAAGGCTCACATAGAGTGGATATGGCAAGAATATTCCTATACTGGGGGAGATTAGGACCTGAGAATATTCAGAATAAAGCATGTCCTTTTAGAAAAGTGATGAGGAGGAATTTCTTTAGCCAGAGGATGGTGACTCTGAGGAATTCTTTGCTACCAAACAGCTCTGGAAGTCAAGTGATTATGTATATATATATATATATGTGTGTGTATAAATATACATACATATATGTATGTATATCAGAGTTTGATAGGTTCTTGATTAGTAAAGGCATTATGGGGAGAAGGCAGGAGAATGGGGATGAGAAGGATAGTAAATCAGACACAATGGAATGGTGGAGAAGACTCAATGGGCTGAATGGTCTAATTTAGCTCTTACGTCTTTTAGTCTTAGGGTCTTTTCTTTGAAAGAAGAATTTCAGATTCACTCAAAGAACATTGAGATTCAAAACATACCACAAGATGAAAGAATCACAAGGGATTAGAGTGGTAGACATATACTGAGTGTTTTAATAGTCCAGCTTCTCCTCTGATGGTGAAGTTGGCAAAATGCATAGTTAATTATACTGACACATTTGGCAATAATGTATTCCTCACATTCTTGAACTTCTAATAAATCAGAAACAGGAGATTGTGTTTGTCAATGCATAAACTATTCTCTATGACTGGCCTTTAGAGGCATGGTTTTGTTTGCATAGATCAAGCATTCAGAATCAGAAATAGGCTTGTTTATATCTTTTTATATGACATGCAGTTTATTGTTCTGTGGCAGCAGTACAATGCAAAGATATAAAATTACAACAAATAAAAAATAAAAAAAAAATAAATAACAAGGTCTTGTTCATGGATTCACGGACTGTTCAGAAATTTGATGGCAGACAAGAAGAAACTGTTTCTGAATCATTGAGTGGGTGTTTTCAGGTTCTTGTACTTCCCCCCACCCTGATGGTAGTAATGAGAGGGGGTCATTTCCTACACGGTGAGTGAGCAGTGATGAATGCCATCTTCTTGAGGTATCACCTCTTGAAGATATGCTCGATGGTGGGGAGGGTTTTGCCCGTGATGGAGCTGGCAGAACATACAACACTTTGCACCCTCCTGCGTTTCTGTGCATTTAAGCCTCTGTTCTGGGCAGGATGCAACCAATCAGAATACTCTCTAACATACATCTACAGAAATTTGCAAGAGCCTTTGGAGACATACCAAATTTTTTCAAATTCTTAATGAATTAAAGCTACTGGTATGCCTTCTTTGTGATTGCATCAATGTGTTAGGCCCAGGAAAGATCCACCAAGGTATTAACATGCCAGAATTTAAAACTGCTCATCCTTTTTGCTGTGAACTGGTGTCTGTTCTCCCGAATTCCCCTTCCTGTAGTCCACAATCATTTCTTTAGTCAAGCTGACATTGATTGCAAGCTTGTTGTGATACCACTCAAACAGTCGACTATTTCAATCCTTATGCCTTTTTGTCACTGTCTGAGATATCTTGTATCGACAAATAGCTCTTAAACTGCATTTTACGTGGCTTTACTTATTCAAGAGAGGCCTTTTAGATAGGCAACTATGGAGAATAGCAGACAAGGGACAATATATAACCATGCATTCTTTAAGAAGCTGTCTTTCATTGTCAATAAATATAATCAATCTGCATAAACATATTAGGATGTCATATTCTGACCAGTAAACAGAACAATTAGCACATCATTTAAATGTAATCCAAAAATGTATTTAGCCAATTAATCAGACCAGTGGCAGCTTTCCCAAATTGCTGTTTTAAGTCTAAGCAACACTGGTGAAAAACAACTCAATTGCATGAAAATCACAATTGCCATTTTTTAAATGAAAATCTATTTTTTGGCAAGATTAATGGTAGGATTGGGTAGAAGGCCTAGTTGAATCTGGAAATATATTTAAACATAAATCAGTCCCTGATTTCTTTTTTTTTTGCATAGTTCAAATTTCTCCTTTAGAGTTGAAGAATCATTCAATCATTCAGCACGAAAGCAGCCCTTTGGCCCAACTTGTCCAGGTCCAGCCAGTCGTCTATCTGACCTAGAACAATTTGCTTGCATTTAACCCACCTTCCTTCAAAGCCTATCAAATTCACGTACTCGTCCAAATGTCTTTTAAACATTGTTATTGTAACCTCTTCTACCACTTCCTCTGGCTGCTTGCTCCATAACTCCCCTGA
This sequence comes from Hemitrygon akajei, assembly GCF_048418815.1. Taxonomy (NCBI): domain Eukaryota; kingdom Metazoa; phylum Chordata; class Chondrichthyes; order Myliobatiformes; family Dasyatidae; genus Hemitrygon; species Hemitrygon akajei. Next base: position 23,929,004 of record NC_133138.1, on the reverse strand, counting down.
AGAAGTTGCCCCTCAGTCCTCTTTAAATCTTTCCCTTCTCACCTTAAGCTTGTGCCCTCTAGTCTTTAGCTACATCTTCCAGGAAAAAGATAGTGTGCCATGTGCCTTATTTATGCCCTTCATGATTTGACAAAAAAAATATAAGATCACCCCTCAACCTCCTAAACTCCAGGGACAAAAGCCCCAGACTATGCAGTCTCTCTCGGCAAACAGCTGGGAAACTCTGAATCAGTCTGAATGTAAGGAAACCCACCAGAACAACTAATGGACAGGGCAGTTTCTATGGTGCAAATATCCTATTAAATGATGGCAGGCACAAGACTTCATGTATACCACCTAATAATTTCTTGGGGTTTTTGACCTATTCACAGATTTTTAATTTTAAACAGATAATTAAGTATCCTAATAACATCCTTTATTAAAATTAGTGACACCATGGAAATTGGTGCATTAACTCTAAAAGGTTTGCTTTAGCTATCCTTACTGACTTCCATAGTTACCTTGACTACACTTCTTCCAACCCTGTCGCTTTTAAGAATGTTATTTCCTTCTCTCATAAACACAAGAGATTCTGCAGATGTTGGAATCCAAGGCAACACATGAAAATTACAGGAGAAACTCAGCAGGCCAAGCAGCAGCCATGGAGGGGAATAAACAGTCAGCGTTTCTACTTGAGTCATTATCAGGACAGAAACGGAAGGAGGCATCTCTTTTAAAAATATTTAAGATGTGGCAGAGGATGAAATGTCAGAGAATGAGACCATGATCTGCGGCAGAGAAAGAGAATGGCCTGCTGGTATCTCCACATGGCGGTGAGGATGATGCATGGAATCCAAAGGGAGAAGCCGTTAATCGAACACAGGCACAGGAGATCCTTGCTGAACCCGAACTGGGAGGCTTGGAAATGGAGCTGGGTGTCATGTGGAACAAGATGGCCACGGAGTCAAGTTCCCAGGAAGGACACGTGGCTGTGGTAGCAAACCTGGATGAGCGCATGGTTGAAGAGTCAAAGAGCAGCGGAGATCACAGAAAGGGACCCGTGGGAGAGGGTCTCATGGTATTCCTATGGAAGAGAAGGTTTCAATTTTTACGTGGTAGAAGTTTTGAGGAGACTTCGCAGCAAATGAAAAGCACAAAAGATTCTGTAGATTCCTGACATCCAGGGCAAAACACACAAAATGCTGGAGGTACTCTGCAGGTCAGACAACATCTGTGGAGGGAATAAACAGTCAATGTTTTGGACTGAGACCCTTCATCAGGAATGGAAAACAAGAGGATGAAGCATTTAGAATATAAAGCTGTATGTTAAAGGAAAATAACCGATTTATTTGATTGCTTATATATTTTTCATCATCACTTGTGTCCAGATGGAAGGTGCATTTCATCTCACAGCCAAAAGATCGATGCTTCAGTGCATGAACTCAGTACTGAGTTCAGTGTTGGCTTGGGAAATTAGATGCACTCACATCTGTTCCTCATATTGCCATGTACAGGTAACGCCCTGGGAAAGGGCTCACTCCTAATGTAATGGTTTCTCTGTAGTTGCAGTGTTTGGGTTATGACTAGAGATAACAGGGGCTTTGGAATGTGTGCTGGCCAATGAGGGGAAGTGTTTTTCTTTCTTATGTGCCTGAGAGAAGAGAATTTGCAGGCTTTTGGTTCGGGAGAAGATGGAGAGAGAAGATGTCAGATCGGGGAAGTGTAGACTGCAGGACTGAGCGGACTTGGAATGTGGTCAAGAGTCGACCACACCCGGGGAAATCGATGGAGAATGAACAGACAGGAAAACAGTGAGCTTCAACATGTGCATTAGACTGTTTCAGCAAAATGGGCCCTTTTTCTTTATGTTTTCTTTACTAACCCTATAGTCAAATTAAGAATCAATCGCTTAATTGCATATTGTTTACTGTTTGTTATTTTGTGGCACTGATTTGTAATGGGGAAGACATCACACAGCATCCACCCAAACACGATTTCTCAAGTTTGGCCGAACTTGAGGGTTACATATGGGGACAGAAGTCAGAATCCAATTGATCTGTGAACAAGACCTCTCCAGTGATTCTCACGGAAATCGCTTTGGAGAGCTGAGCTTGTTTTGAGCCGTTAAGAACAGACCTGGACCACAATCATAAATGACGTAGTCTACAGACTGTGATGAACCATAATATTTTATTCTGCTGGATGTCGCTGTGGAGGTCCTTCCTCATCCTCATCTTAACTTCTCCCTTCATGTTAAATTTCATTTAAGCTTCTGCTTTCCAAATTGCAAACTCCACTCTGCATTTTATGTGCTTCCGAAGGGTATATTTTTTCAGGTTTTTTTATTTGTGTCTCCAAACTTCCATTAAAAGAAAGTCATATTTCATCCTCCCAAGTTTGGCATCATGTATTTCATAAAAGTCCCATTTCTGTTTCCTGCATTTTTATCAGGAGGAAAAGGTCTGAGGCATGTGGTTATCTCAACAGGCTAGACTATTTTCCCAAGATCAACACATCTAAAACTAAAATTGGCCCATCTCTATAAATCCAAAAGTTAAAGGTGAAACCTGAGAGAGAAATAATGTTACTACCTCTTCTCCAACTGACAACCTGTCCAGAAGTGGACATACATTATTGTCGTAAATCTGAGAAACCTCCTGCTTAATAGCGCTACAGGAGCATCATTATTCCTGCTGAACCATTTCAAGACCTCTACCGTAATATTCTCAAATAAATGTTGAAAGAATAATAGCAAGAATAAATACTAAATTTAAAAACTTCTTTAATGCAACTTTAATTTAGATGTTAGCTTGGAACATGGATTCAAGACTGGCGTGGATGTGTAAAGGGTGATCTTTTGAACAAGTTGTTTTAATGGAGAAACTATAAATTTAACTTTGTAAATGTAATCCTCAGCATAACAAATCTGCGAGTTCAGCTTTTCATTAATCTAATTAACTCAGTGTCCTGCAAATTTTGATACTGTTAATGTATTTCCAGAAAACCTGCCAATCAAAAAATGACGGGAGCCTCTGGCAACATCAAGTAATTGTCTTTTCTAACATTCTTTGTGGGACAGAGGGAGCAGGGGTATTCACTCCCCCGCCATGACAAATCCAGAAAGGGTTCACTCTTCCCCATCATCAGTCCCAGCTTCCCCTTTCCCTTGGCATGGCCACCAACATCTGAGGCTCTCTGACTCTGATCCTTTGCCTCTGGTTTCCCACCTAACCATCATCCTCACAGCTGGGTGAAACAAATATTAGATCCTTTAAATCAAAATGAGCCTAGCTTATTACTTTTCTGGAGATCTGCCATCTGCCATCCTGGCCATTTTTTGACTTTATTTGTCATCTCCCTGCCTTCCTGTAGTTTTATGGCCTTGGCGCTTTGGAAATTACATAAGAAGTTTTTAAAATGCTTCCCCCCCCCACACACACTTTCTGCTTTCTGCAGGGATTGCTCCCTATGCAACTCCTTTGTCCATTTGTCCCTCCTGGCAAGCAGTACAAGTGCGACACCTGCCCCTACACCTCCTCCCTCACCTACCATTCAGAGCCCCAAACAGTCCTTCCAGGTGAGACAGCACTTCACCTGTGAGTCTGTTGGGGTCATCTACTGTATCCAGTGCTGCCCGTGTGGCCTCCTGTATATCGGTGAGACCTGAGTGGTTTGGGAGACAGCTTCCCCAAGCACCTATGCTTTGTCCACCAGAAAAAGCAGGATCTCCCAGTAACACCCATTTTAATTCCATCTCCTATTTCCACTCCGACATATTGGTCCATGGCCCCCTTTACTGTCGTGAAAAGGCCACACTCAGGTTGGAGAAGCAGCTCCTTATATTCCATCTGGGAAGCCTCCAACCTGACGACATGAACATCAATTTCTCAAACTTCCAGTAATGCCCCCCCTTCAACATTCTCCATCCTATTTCACTCTCTTACCTTGTCTCCTTACCTGCCCATCACCTTCCTCTGATGTTCCTTCCCCCTTTCTTTCTTCCATGGCCTTCTGTCCTCTCCTATCAGATTCCCCCTTCTCCAGCCCTGCATCTCTTTCACCAGTTAACTTCCCAGCTCTTTACTTCACCCCTCCCCACTCCCGGTTTCACCTCTCACCTTGTGTTTCTTCCTCCCCTCCTCCCAGCTTCTTACTCTGACCCCCTCAGCTTTTTTTCTCCAGTCCTGATGAACGGTCTCGACCTGAAACATCAACTGTACTCTTTTCCATAGATGCTGCCTGGCCTGTGGAGTTTCTCCAGCATTTTCTGTCTGTTGCTTTAAAATGGTCTGTTGGTCAAAGCTGGGAAAGTAGGCGAAGTGTTACAATCACATCCATATTTGTATAATAATGGTTAATAGGAGACACCTACTCAATCTATTGCAACACAATCTACCACAAACCCCTTTTGTCACGAAGTCTTCATATCCTCACATGCATTTTTCTTGATGGAACATCACCTTCTGCTTTAATTGTTTAACCGACCTTAACCTACATTCCAGCCTGGAAACAGTTCTGTGTATGAGTTGGTCTAACATCTAAATAAGTACCTTCGTCTTGTTCTCTTCAAAGAATGATTATTTTATTTATTTATAGAAACTCATAGTAACAAAGCTGGCAACGTTTAACCAGCCAGGCAGCATCTCTGTGAATATTTCAAGTCAAATATTCTTCATCAGACGAATATATTTTGACCTGAAGAGATGGTTTTGTTTCCCTTTCTACAGTTCTATTGATTGTTTCCGGCATTATCTGTATTGATTATATTCCTGTTCAGCTCTGATTGGCACCTGGTTGACACTTCTTTGCCTCCATTATAATCAATAACCATAGTGACAGAATGTACATCCTGCTTCTGCTGCTAACTCAGATCCTTACTACTGTAATTGTATTTTACTTTCTGTTTCATTGATCCTAATATCTGCTTCATTCAATTTATGTGTCGGGAACGCAAGGAACATTGAATAGAATGAGACAGGACGTGAAACAAGAGTGCAAGCTCAGATGAGGCAGGATTCTTCCAAGGCCTGCCTTTCAATGCATCAGCTATGAAAATGACAAGATACTTGAAGATCCAATTCATCCCTCTCCATGGAGCAAGCCCTTATGCAGTTTCTACTTTTCCTCACATAAGATAATTACTATGTTTGCATTATTTTCTTTTGATGTCTGATTGAATGTTCTGCACTGTGCTCTTGGTGCATAAAGGAACTGCTTATCATATGAAACTCCAATGCTCATTAAAATACATAATTAATAGTCAAAGAGAAAGGCTATCCCCTGTGTCAGATATGCATTCAATTTAGGTTTTACCTTGCATTTGTTTAAAAACCTAATTGCTTTGCAGTCTTCTGTCTCCTGCATTCAACTTACTTCAACAAAGCAAACATTTGGCAAAAGTTTTTTCATGCCAACATATGAACAGCAGCCAGAATGATTTTCTTCAAAGATCAATGTTATTCACAATATATTTACATATATTAGAAATTTGCTGAGGTGTATTCATACAACATTGGACAGAAAGCAACATTTAAATACAAAGAATTATATAAAATGAAGTTAGAGTTTAAAGTACAGATTTTAAATAAAATGTAAACATTGTAAACATCATTATAAAAAGTGGTTTAAAGAGTTTACAGTGCAGTGCAGTGACAGGGGTAATAGATAGAGGAGGGTGGGAAGTCTAACTAGAATGATTATTTGATTAGCTGCCTGGGGAAGAAACTTTTAAAATAGTGTGAAGTTTTTGTTTTAATAGCCCTATAGTGCTTTTCAGAAATGAACTTCTGGAAAGGACAGTTTTTTCAGGGTAGGTTGTGTGTGCAACGATTTTTCCTACCTGCTTCTTTGCCCTGGGCACTTACAAATCCTGCAGAGATGGGAGACTGCAGCCAATTACCTTCTCTGGGGACCTGACAGTTTGCTGTAGTTTTTGCATAGTGTGAGAAGATATTGCACCAAATCAGACAGTAACGGCTGGTGTGACCTTTAATGGCTTAAGTTGTCCATTAAATATGGTTGCAGTGAAGAGAAAGGTTCTGGAAATGGAGAGCACAGTCTTCAGTGTAACACGCTCAAGTTTTCAAAGCAGATGCAGAATTTCTTTTGTTTAGTATAATCCTCTGTGTCTGTGTGGTGAACTGAATTTATCTTTGTTCTGTGGCACCACCGGTATAGTGTAGAGGATGATTTCTGATGTTCAAAGTTCAAAGTAAATTTATTACCACCATATTTATTATCACCATTTATCATATCATCATATACTACCCTAAGATTCATTTTCTTGCAGGCCTACTCAATAAATGCATACTAAAAGATAATAATAACAGAATCAATGGAAGACCACGCTAACTTGGATGTTCAACCAATGCGCAAAAGACAACAAACTGTGCAAATACAAAAGAAAGAATAATAATAAATATATTGGTAAATAAATAAACGATAAATGTTGAGAACATGAGATGAAAAGTACTTGCAAGTGCGTATATGTGTTGTGGGAACATTTCATTGATGGGACAGTTGAAGTTGAGTGAAGTTATCCTCTTTGGTTCAAAAGCTTGATGGTTGAAGGATACTAACTTTTGCTGAACCTGGTGGTGTGAGTCTTGAGGCTCCTGTACCTTCTTCTTGATGGCAGCAGTGAGAAGAGAGAATGTTTCGTATGTTTTAAAACCTTAGCTCTTCCTATCCACCCTTGGCTTCAGTGCCTCTTCCAGACACCTGTACTGATGTTGTTAACATCTTAGGAATGAGTACAGAATGGACAATGGGATTGAATGAGCTGCTCTACAGGGACATTTTGAGTTAGTTGTTGTCTTTCTATGATTCAGGGATTCCAGGATACTAGATCAGCAAGGAGGGACTGGTACTTTACTGACAGTTCACCTTTTCACCTTCTTCTTGTTACCCTCGTCTGCTTCAAACATAAATCATCTTCAGTCAGGAGAATATGTTGATGTGGCCTTCGGACCATTATATTTTATTATTTAAGCAGGGTCTGGCATTTTTGAATAGTTTAAAGGGAATGGTAAATAAGTCACTTCTTTCATCACCAATATCTAGCCAACTAGATTGATGTGCCAAATTTCACCTTCTATACTCCCCAGGGTAAAAGCTCAAAGTTGCTTGCCATGTGAGCTTGGCATTTGAATTAAGGTTTCCTCCCCTTGGAGAAGGTACATATGGCATATTATGCTTGGCTTGCAAGTCACCAGATGTGCCTGCATGCCTTTTAGACGCTGTTACAACATGCTTTGGAACTGTAGCTAAAATAGGGAACAACATAAATCATGTTCATATACTGACAAATTACAGCCACAGCGGCCTGCTGTTCCTCTGCTTCTTGGTATGGAAGTTTTCATTTCAAAGTTGAGATTTAAAATAACTATTTTTAATATTCTGAATTCTCTGCAGTTAAAAGTATTTTTTTAAATTATCAAAGCAGTGCTAATTAAACTTAGCTCAGACTGGCATCTTAATGTGGAAGATGAGCATTTGTTGAGGTCGTTTGAGCCATCTCCCTGCTACCATTGGGTGGGAAGTGCAGGAATCTTGGGTCCCACACCACCACGTTCAGGGAGAGTTGCTGCCCTACAACCACTGGGCTGGAATGGATGGCTTCACTTGCCTTTTGCGCTGTGCTGACTATACAGCCTGCAGACTCACTTTCAGGCACTCTGCCTTTGTTATGTATGGCTTTTTTCACAGATTCCTGTTGTATTTCTTTATTTTCCTGTGGATGCCTGCAAGAAAATGAATCTCAAGGTTGCATATATGTAGCATACATACTTTAATAATAGACCTACTTTGAACTTTGAAAGGAGACCTGTCAAGAAGCTCACATTATAGTTATTGCAGTTATGAAATACTGAAAAATATCTTGCCCTGCAGAAATCTGTTCATGGTACAGAAACCATTAAGAGTTGATGTGATGTGGGCATTGCTGACAAGGCCTGAATTCAATCCCTGTGCCTAATTATCTTTGTGAAGGTGGTAGTGACCTGCCTTTTTGAACTTTCAGAAGGCACTTCTATAATGTCTTTGCATTTGGAGCTCTAGGATTCGGATCTGACAATGAAGAAATGTAATATACTTCCAAGTAGAATGATGGGGTGGGGTGGGATCCTGCAGGTGATGGTGATCCCCTGCATTTGCCTGTTGTTGTCATTCCTACCATGTGAGTCATGGTTTAAGGAGGGTGCATTTGGACAACTCTTGGGAAAATGTGTTCATGGTGGAATCAGTGCATATCAGAGAAAGTGCAGTGCAAATAAGATTTTGGAAAGTTAGGAAGTGAATTATTCACCATTGAGTGTCCAGATTTCCATCTTGCTCTTCAAGTCACCATATTTATATGAGTGGTCCAGTTGAGTTTCTGGGCGATGATGACCCCATAATATTGATGGAATTGGTGACAAGTGTTTTTCTGACATCAAAGGGAGGCACTCATATCTTCCCTCTGGAAACTGAGAGTAGAGATGACCATAAATGAGTTTGTTTCTCATGAGACCGTAAGACCACAGGACACTAGAGTAGAATTAGGCTATTTGGCCCATTGAGTCTGCTCCATCATTTAATCATGGCTGAGTTATTACCCTTTGCAACCCCATTCTCCTACCTTCTTCCCATAACTTTTGAAATATTTACTTATCAAGAAACTACTCACCTCCACCTTATATATACACTCAGCGGCCACTTTATTAGGTGCACCGCTACACCTGCTCGTTAATGCAAATGTCTAATCAGCCAATCATGTGGAGGCAACTCAATGCATGAAAGCATGCAGACATAGTCAAGAGATTCAATTGTTGTTCAGAGCAAATATCAGAATGGAGAAGACATGTGATCTAACTGGCTTTGACCGTGGAATGATTATTGGTACCAGACGGGGTGGTTTAAATATCTCAGAAACTGCTGATCTCCTGGGACTTGCATGCACAACAGAGTTTAAAGAGAATGGTGAAAAAAAACAAAAATACATCCAGTGAGTGGCAGTTCTGTGGGTGAATATGAGATACTTAAAGTAGCCAATGAACAAGCAAATCTGTCACAGTGGTTTGTGAAAGCAGCCTGCTTCCTGGAAAACAAACAGGGATGCACAATGAACCTAATAAATGTAAATATCAGACAAACTTCCAAGTGAGTAGGTATGGCAGTCAGTTTATGTGATCCTTAACGACTGTGTCTTCTTTAACATTGCAATCGTATTATATATTTGATGTTTTAAAAGAAGACTTGAGTTGTCCTCAATGAGTTAACTCAATGCTTGATTAACATGGTGTTAATAGATGGAAATGTGCTGTGTGCCACAGATGGCTGTATAATTAGGTGCCTAATGAATTTCTAACACCTGCTTTTGGTATAACCCCAGAAATGACACTGCATTGATTACAATGTTAACTGGGTACAGAAGCCTGTTGTTTCTTATGCAAGATTATACGGAAGAAACAGTGAGTTTCTGAAGACATATGGGATGTGTGAACCTGTCAAGACCCTGCAGATCTGATGATAATTAAATGATATTCATCCTAGCATGGTCTTAATATTGTGAAATGGTTAGAGATTCTTCATGAGTTCTGGCTCTGCTCCTATGTGCTGAAATTGACACATGTCACCCAGAAATTGTCCGCCTTCTGAACAAGAAGTTCTATAAATTATACAACTATTTTAGCTGCCCTAGATTCTGGAGAATATCATTGCTTCTCACATTGCAGACAAAATATACTCGGTGTAGTGCTGGCTACAGCTCTCCCATGAAGTTATGAGAATTAAACCAGATGTTCACAACCTGTGCATATTATTAATAGCACTGGACAACAAAGATTTTGCTTCCTGAAAACCTTTCAGTGTATCATATGGGCTTGGGGCAGCTGATCGTGAAAATCAGCATGATATTTTCCTATCATGCACCTTTTTTAAAAAATCGCCTGTATTTGTTACATCAGTTCAATTAAAATGTTGCCCACAATGTAAGCTGAATAGTATTCTATCTTGTCCAGGCAGAGTGGATGCTGCATGGCAGGACAAAGTTTAGAAAGGTTATAAATTTCTGTGAAGGATTTTGATATTTGTGAATGATGTTTCCAAGAATTTGATACCAAAATTAAGGAAGCCATTTTTGTTGGTCCACAAATCAAACGGATTATCAGTGGCAAGCAGCTTCTAGAGGGACCAGGGAAAATCGCATAGAAGACATTCAAGGATGTTGAAAATTTTCTTGGCAACTATAGGGCACCAAACTAGGTGCAGCTGGCTGACAACATGCTTCAATGAAGTGCAATACGTCACAAAATATTCATTTTCTGCATTCCCAGTTAAACTTCTTCCCTGCTATTCTTGGTGCAGTCAGTGATGAGCATGGTGAAAGGTTTCACCAGGCCATTGCTGTCATGGAGCAATGGTATCAGGATAAATAGAATTCATCAAAATGCTGGAGGAATTCAGCAGGCCAGGCAACATCTATGGAAAAGAGTATAGCTGACGTTTCAGGCTGAGACCCTTCATCAGGACTGTTCTGATAAAGGGTCTCAACTCAAAATGTCAACTGCTTAATCTTTTCCATAGATGCCTCCATGCCTGCTGAATTCCTCCCACATTTTGTGTGTGTTGCTATGATTTCCAGCATCTGCAGATTTTCTCTTGTTTGGAATCCATCAATGCTGGCTGATTATTGTTGGACACTTGGGTGAGAAGCCTTTGACACCGAGTACAAATGAAAATCATCAGCAAAACATTTTTAGCTGAATTGAACTATTGCAAAGCCTCAGCACTGTTATACAATTAAATGCATTATATTCAATAAAAGTTAATTTCTTGTTTCTCCAATTCTCCAATTCAGTAGTCTGAAATTATATTTGTGTTCAGCTTCAAGCAGTCTGTCATAAACAAAACAAAATTCTGCAGAAGCAACACTTCTGAAAAAATCTGTTGTCCAATGTAACAGAGGAGATTCACAAGGATGATTCTGGGAATGAAGGGGTTATCAGACGAGGAACGTTTGGCAGCTTTGGGCCTGTACTCACTGGAATTTAGAAGAATGTGGGGTAATCTCATTAAAACCTACCAAATGCTGTAAAGACTAGATAGGGTGGATGTGGAGCGGATGTTTCCTATGGCGGGAGTATCCAGAATAAGAGGGCACAGCCCCATAATTGGGGGAGGGTGACCTTTTAGAACAGAAGTAAGGAGGAATTTTTTTCAGCCAGAGAGTAGTGAATCTGTGGAATGCTCTGCCACAGACTGCGGTGGAGGCCAAGTCTGTGGGTATATTTAAGGCGGAAGTTGATAGTTTCCTGATCGGTCAGGGCATCAAAGATTATGGCGAGAAGGCAGGTGTACGGGGTTGAGTGGGATCTGGGTTCAACTACGATGGAAGGTCGGAGGAGACTCGATGGGCTGAATGGCCTAATTCTGCTCCTATGTCTCCTGTGGTTATGGTATTTTGGAATTGGCATTCAAATTAAAGGTGAAGGGGCTCTCTATGTTCCGGGGGGGGGGGGGGGGTGCGGTGGGAGGTGAGAAGGTTTCCCTGTGTCTCACAACTAGATTTACTTCAGCATCTTAGCACCGCATTTGCCGCTGAGTCCTGTAGGAGAACGAGGAGAATATATTATTAAGGAAGCTATTTCAAAAATAAGATCTGGCAGTCAACATGAATTTATGAAAGTGTAATCATGTTTGACTAATCTGTTAGACTTTTTGAGGTTTTACTTAGCAGAATAAATATGGATTAAACAGTTGATGTTGTGGATTTAGACTTTCAGGAGGCCTTTGATAAAATCCCACACTGGAAATCATTAAAACAAAATTAGACCACATGGTATTGGAGATAATACAGAGGATTGAGATTAGCTTTATTCGATTAGTTTTATTTGTCACACATGCATCAAAACATACAGTGAAGTGTGTCATTTTGCATCAACAACCACCAGACCTCAAAAACATAGATCACTTGATCAGTCTCATTTCCCAATAGAAGTTCTAGTATGGAGCCCCCTTGGTTAGACTACCAACATACGTGCCAAACAACTATCCCACATGTACCAAACAAATTCTTCCCTTTTTAAGTCTCTGACACTAAGTGAGTCCCAGTCAGTGCTGGGGGAGGTAAAGTCACTCACTGCATGTTCCTTGTTGCTGTTATAACTTTCCATAATCTATATAAATTGGATGTGGTAAGGAATTAGGAAGGTAAAGTTCAGCAATTGAGATAGGAACATACAAAATTAGATATGAATATGAGAGTAAGCCACTGGCCCCTCAAGCCTGCTCCGGAATTTGATAAGATCATATCTGATCAGATTTTAAGTTATTCTGCAATTTCTGGCTATCCATAATTACCATTTACTCCTTGCTCAGCAAGGACGTATTACATCTGCCCCAAAATAAACTCAGTCGCCACTTTATTGGGGCCACTTGTACATTGGCTCGTTAAGGCAAATATCTAATCAGCCAACAATGTGGCAGCAACTCAATGCATGCAGATATGATCGAGAAATTCAGGTACAACATCGGAATGGGGAAGAAATGTGATCTAAATGACTTTGACCATAGAGTGATTACTGGTGCTGGACTGGGTGGTCTGAGTATTTCCGAAACTGCTGATCTGGAATTTTCACACACAACAGGCTAGACTTTACAGAGAATGGCATGAAAAAGAAAAGACCATCCAATGGGCAGCAGTTCTGTGGGTGAAAAATTCTTTGTTAATGAGAGAGGTCAGAGAAGAATGACTATACTGGTTCAAGCTGACAGAAAGGCACCTGTAACTCAAATAACTATGCATTACAACGGTGATATGTTGATCAGTATATCTGAATGCACAACACGTTGAAACTTAAGGTGGATTGGATACAGTAACAGTAGACCATAAACATGTGCTCAGTGACCACTTTATTAGGTGCAGGAGGTACCTTATAAAGTCGCCAGTGAGTGCATATTCGAAAGCTCCCTGTCTCAGCCTTAAATGAGTGACCCCTGAAACGGCCATTTTAGATTCTTTCACAAGAGGAAACACCTTTCTCACATCCACCCTGCATGACCTCTCAGGATCTTGTGTGGTTTAAATTCTCTCCCAATTTTCTAAACACTAACAAATATAAGCCAACCTCTCTAACCTTTGCTCTTAATCCTTTGATTAATCTAGCAAACCTTCCATTATCTCCTTATTTAAGGAAAGATGTTAATGAGTCTACTCCTCATTATCTTTCCTCAAATAAAGTGATCAATGCTGTATACTGTTAAGTACACCCCTTATATAATGTCATGCTCTGATTATATAGAGATTCTTCTGAGGCCATGAGAGTTTGTGCACTATAAGACCATATTTGGCCCATTAAGTCTGCTCCACCATTTCATCATGGCTGATTTATTATCCCTCTCAACCACATTGTCCTGCCTTAATCAAGAACCTATCACATTCCACTTTAAATATACCCAATATAAGTCTTCTTGCCTTAAGAAGGATATATGTAAGGAAGCAAAGGTTCACCAAAATGACTCCAGTAATGGGTAGGACAGGTTAAGCAGACTGGCTCTATACTCTCTGGATTTTAGGAGAATGAAAGATGATTTCATTGAAGCATACACAATTTTTATGGGACTAACTACTGCAGGCTCCCAATAAGAGATCAGCCATGCAGAGCTGAGGTGGGAAGAATTTTGTTTTCACCCAAAGAGTTGGAGACGAAAATGCTGAGGAATCTCCACTGTTCACTGTATTCACTACACAGATTGAAAGGTTTTTTTGGATATTAATGGATTAATAAGAAATAGAGATAAAGCCAGCAAGTGACCCGGAGAAAGAGCTCAGTCGCGATCCTATTAAATGACAGATTAGGCATACATACATCTGCCTCGATCTCTTATGTTCAAACATTTCTTGACAACAATCCTTAATTACAGAAAGTGAGCTGGCTGAAGCCAAATTTATATAATGAAGAAGAGTCATATTAGAAACACAAATTCTTATTTTGTAAATACAGCTGAGCCCATTTAAAAAGGTGGCTGCTGTTCAACATTACTGAGGCAAGCCATCATTTCCTTATAGCAGGCTGGGCTTCCTCTTATTGATGTTCAATACAGTGTAACTATCTTTGCTCCGTCTCAGTTGAAGTGAACAGTATCAGACTCCTGTACATGACTGTATCTGCTCATGTGCTTATATTCTTAGTAACAGCTTGAGAAAAAGAGTTTTAACATCTATTTTAGTTCCATAGACATTGGCAAACATTCTGCAACATACACTGTATGCAAAGAGGTCGCTCTCAGTCTGCAGGACCAACACCTCATATTCTGGCTGGGTAGCCTTCAACCTTACAGCATGAACATTGATTTCTCTAAGTTCCAGTAAATAATCTATTCCCCCCTCTTTTCCATTCCCCATTCTGACCCCCCCCTTACCTCTTCCCTTCACCTTGCCTCCCTCTGGTGCCCCTCCTCATTCTCTTTCTCCCATGGTCCACTCTCCTCTCCTATCAGATTCCTTCTTCTTCAGCCCTTTACCTTTTCCACCTATCACCTCCCAGCTTCTCAGTTCGTTCCCCCTCCCGCACTCATCCACCTTCCTCGACACCCAGCTTTATCTATCGCTTTCAGGCTTGAACTCTTTCCCTCTTCCCCCCCACCCTACCACCTTCCTATTCAGGCTTCTTCCTCATTCATTTTCAGTCCTGATGAAGGGTCTTAGCCTGAAATGTTGTGTTTATCCCCCTCCATAGAGGCTGCCTGACCTCCTGAATTCCTCAGGTTTTTTGTGTGTGTTGCTTTGGATTTCCAGCATCTGCAGATTCTCTTGTATTTCTACAGAGTAGAAATGTTCACACATTTTTTTTTATTCACATGGTGTGGTGAAATATTGGATTCTTACTTTTGCCTTATGATTATGTCCATTGTGTGCCCAGCTATCACAATGTCTTACTGATCTGCTGATTACAATTCATGGGAGTTCACTGCATCTGAGATTTGGGAACCCTAAAGAAAGAAATGCTGTGATCGGAATTTAGATTTCCCAATAAGTTCTACTGAAGAAGATAAACAAGAACTGACCCGGTTCAGTAGAATTGTGAAAACCCTCCATCCAGATGTGCTTGGTCCCAAGTGGTGTCAGCAATTCCTTCTAGTAGCTGTTACGAGACACACCCAACCACACCAGCTTCCAAGATTTAAACGCTGTAACTCTCCAGAGTACGGATAGCTGGCACACCCTCTTCCAGGGCTTAGGACGTTTCAGTTAAGTGGCAATCATGTTTTGGGCACCGAGAATTGAGTATTTAAGAACACCTGCACCTAAGTTCAGTGCTCAATCGTAAGCTTACTGGTGATTTTGTCTAGAGTGTGCTTTGTGCTCAGTTTCTTGATCCTGTTTGAGACTGTGTCTCAATCCCAGTCACAAATACTCCAGCATTTGGGTCAACATAAGAACATAAGAGATAGGAGCAGGAGTAGGCCAATCGGCCCCTCAAGCCTGCTCCGCCATTCAACAAGATCATGGCTGATTCAAACTTAACTCTAGTTTTCACCGAATCCCACAAGGCAACAGTGCCAACCAACAGGGCACCATGCCGCCCATTTTATTTTATTATTCATCCCGCCCAAACCCATGTGATCACCCGGGGAAAAAAAACCGAGTTGCCAATTGAGGAGAAAAAATCTGGAAAATTCCTCTCCGACCCATCCAGGCTATCGAAAACTGGTCCAGGAGATCACATGGCTGATCTAAACCTAGCCTCATGTCCACTTACCTGCTCGCTCACCGTATCCCCTAATGCCATTTTTATCCAGGAAAATGTCTATCTCCGTTTTGAATTTATTGAGTGTAGTAGCTTCCACAGCTCTCTGGGGCAGTAAATTCCACAGCCCCACTACCCTCTGAGTGAAGAAATTTCTCCGCATCTCAGTCCTGGAATGGCATCCCCTTATTTTAAGATTATGCCCCCTAGTCCTAGTTTCACCCATCACTGGGAACATTCTCCTCGCATCCACCCGATCAAGCCCCTTCACAATCTTATATGTTTCAATAAGATCGCCTCTCATTCTTCGGAACTCCAATGAGTAGAGTCCCAATCTACTCAACCTCTCATCATACATCAACCCACCCATTCCTGGAATTAACCTAGTGAACCTTCTCTGCACTGCCTCGAGAGCCAGTATGTCCTTTCTTAAATATGGACACCAGAACTGCACGCAGTACTCCAGGTGTGGTCTCACCAAAACCCGGTACAACTGCAGTAAGACCTCCCTGTTCTTATACTCCATCCCCCTAGCAATAAAAGCCAGCATTCCATTGGCCTTCTTGACCACCTGCTGCACTTGCATACTAACTTTTTGTGTTTCCTGCACCAGGACCCCCAGATCCCTTTGCACAGAAGCACTTTCCAGTTTCTCTCCATTTAGATAATAACTTGCTCTATTATTTTTCCTGTCTAAGTGCAAGACCTCACACTTGTCAGTATTATATTTCATCTGCCAAATGTCTGCCCAATCACTCAGCCTATCTATGTCCCCCTGCAGGGTTTCAATGTCCTCCGCACTCATTACACTCCCTCCCATCTTTGTGTCATCAGCAAACTTAGATACGTTGCACTTAGTCCCTTTCTCCAAATCATTAATATAGATTGTAAAGAGTTGGGGTCCCAACACCGACCCCTGCGGAACACCACTAGTCACCAACTGCCAATCTGAGAATAAACCATTTATCCCAACTCTCTGTTTTCTGTTAGAAAGCCAATCCTCCACCCATGCCAGAATATTATCCCCAATCCCATGATTTTTTACTTTAAGTAATAATCTTTGGTGTGGCACCTTGTCAAATGCCTTTTGGAAGTCCAAATACACCACATCCACTGGTTCCCCTTTATCTACCCTATATGTTATGTCCTCAAAGAACTCCAACAAATTTGTCAAACATGACTTCCCTTTTGTAAAGCCATGCTGACTTTGTCCTATTAAGCTATGTTTATCCAAATGCCCTGTTACTGTTTCCTTAATTATCGATTCCAACATTTTGCCAACCACAGATGTTAGGCTAACTGGCCTATAATTCCCAGCCTTCTGTCTATTGCCCTTTTTAAATAAAGGAGTTACATTAGCATTTTTCCAATCTGCCGGGACCATTGCCGAGTCCAGTGAGTTTTGAAAAATTATCACTAATGCATCCACAATCCCGACCGCCACTTCCCTTAAGACCCTAGGATGCAAGCCATCCGGTCCAGGGGATTTATCTCCCTTCAGTCCCATTAATTTATCAAGTAGCATTTCCTTGGTGATTTGAATCGTAGTTAGCTTCTCTCCCCCTAGAGCCCCCTGTTTATCCAGTGTTGGGATATTTTGAGTGTCCTCTACTGTAAAAACTGATACAAAATATTTGTTCAGAACACGGAATGTTCAGAACATGGAAAAGTGGCCTTCATTATTCCTCTCCTGACTAGAAGAGCCCTGTGGCCTGGGCCACCACACATTGGGAAAGTAGGTCAGTGTTCTGTGTGAATTAGTAGGAGTTCATGGCCACCATGCAGAAGATGTTTCATCACCACACCGGAGCCAGCTGAGCTGCAGACCGCCTGATGAATATTCAGCAGGGGGACAGTTAGCAGCTGACAACTTGATCAAATTTTGGACCTTGGTCCAGGAGAGTAGTTGGAATGGGAAGGCCTTGGCCACACTATACTGCCGTGGACTCCAAGACGAACTGAAGAATGCCCTCTCCTTGGGAGAACCAGCAGAGACAGAGGTTCTCATTAACCAGTCCATCATCTTGATAATCATCTGGCAGAGTAAAAGTGGGACCACTTCAGGAGGTTGAAGAGAGCCGGTGCGAGCTGGGTCCCTACACATTGTGGTTCCACTTCCATGGCTCAACCTCAGGACATGACCGACCTGCTCAAGATCCAGTCAAACCCATGCAGGTCAGTTGCCCTGGATTCTCTGCCGATGAGAAGACCCGGCATCAGAGTCAATGTTGCGGCTTTTGCTACAGGGAAGCAGGTCACCTGCAGGCTGAATGTCCAAAGTTGCAGCCACCTGGGAAAGACCATCCGGTGTCAGAAGGACTGTGATGGTAGTGGCCACTACGCCCAATCCCATGGATTCTGGTTTCATGCTGAAGGCAGAGTTCACCTGGGGTAAGATCTTGAGGCAGGTGATGGCTTTTGTGGACTCGAGTGCAGCAGTTAATTTTGTGGATTAAGAAAACACTCGTCAGTTTGATATACTACTGCAAGACTTGAGACAGTTCTTGCCCACAACTGTCTTGGACAGCTGACTGCAAGGTTCTGAGCAGATGCAACAACAGACTGTGGAATTGCAGATGAGGATAGGGGATCATGTGGTATATATTAGTTTCTACATTATCAAGGATGCATCTCACCCTAACCATGGTCTTTTAACTCTCCTCCAATCCAGTAGGCACTTCAGGAGCCTCCGCTCCCGCACCAGCAGGCACAGGAAGAGCTTCTTCCCTGAGGCTGTGACCCTGCTGAACCTCACATTACAGCACTAAGCAGTATTGCACCTATATTGTACTGTCTCAGTACGTTTATATTTGTGTGCTGTAGCACTTACTTTTTATTCGCAGTTATTTTGTAAGTAACACTATTCTTCTGCACTTCTGGTTAGATGCTAATTGCATTTCATTGGCTTTGTATCTGTACTCGGCACAATGACAATAAAGTTGAATCTAATCTAATCTAATCTACTGACTCTCCACTCATACCCCTGTTCCTTGGGTATTCTTGGCTTTACCAGCATAACCCATCCATGGACTGGAGAGAGGGGAGAATCATTGCTTGGTCCAGTCATTGTAAAAGGCTTTGTTCACCGCATGGTGATCCAAGACCCAGACTCTCTAGTGATCGACAACCGAAAAGGGGACAGGCTTCAGTGCAAGGGAACTTGAGACCTTCTGGAGACTTCGTCCAGTCCTCAAGAGCGGACAAGTTGATTCTGGCCAATGGGACAGTGCAAGTCCTGGACAGTCTAGTTGGAATCCCACAGGAACTAATGGGATTTCTATGTCAAGAGAAAACCAAGGAGATGCCCAAGCAGTCTGGGGACTTGCTGCTAAGCTGAAGGGAACCAGCCGCCTTTAGGGAAGGGAATGACTCCTTTACACCGATCCTTGAAGCCTATTGCTAGGGACGCTGCCATTGCCTGTGAATACAGGTGGGGAGTTGGACTCTGATTTGGCCACTGTTCCCACGGATGAACTTTGTAAGCTCAGTGAGAGGACTCTGAAGCACCAGTCACCAAAAAGGTCTCGGAAGATGTCCTCAAAGGAAGGTCTGGAGGAGGTAGCAGCATCAAACCAGTCAAAATACCCTCTGAAGGAGGTCTTCAGCAACGGAAAGGCCTCAACTCTTCCACTCCACTGATCCTATGACTGTGCCAAAGATCTGCTGCCTGGTACCTGACCTCCTCAGAGTCATTTGTATGCGCTACAAGGCCCGGAGAGAAGCGCCATGGAGGAGTATATAAAGAAAGTGCTTGCCATGGGCTTTATTTGGCCCTCCATCTCATCTGCCAATGCAAGTTTCTTCCTTGTACAAAAGAAAGATGGGAGTCTGCAGGCTGAGCATAGATTAGAGGGGACTAAACAACTGAGAATCACTATGCCTTATGATTATGGCTTTCAAGATGCTCCAAGGGGAGAGGGTACTCACAAAATTAGACCTCCAGAGTGCCTACAATCTGGTTCATATCAGGAAAGACGGCATTCAATACACCAACGGGGCACTACGAGTCCCAGGTTATGGCCTTCAGCCTTGCGAATGCCCCATCTGTTTCCAAGCTTTATAAACTATCCGCTCCGGGAAACTCTCCATAAGTATGCCTTTCTCAACTTGGATGATGCCCTAATCCTCTCGAAGTCTCTTTAAGATCCTGAAGAAAGTAAACCCAGTGGCTTACACCTTGCAGCTTCCTAACTCCGTAAAGATCAACTTCACCTTCCATATCTCTAAATTAAAATCTGTCTGCACCAGCCGCTTAGCCCCACCACCACTCAGGGTTATCAAGGGGATCAGGTCTTCACGATGAGAAGCTTTTGGATTTATGCACCGTTTGGATTGTTCAGTATTACTTCACGGACTGGGAAGGATTCAGACCTGAGAAAAGGTGCTGGGTGCCAGAAAGAGACAACCTGGATCTGGCTCTCATCCATGTTTACCACCACTGCCTCTCCAAGCAACCAGGGCTGTCAGGAGTCGACTGTAGGAGAGAAGGTCCTGTTGCGAGATGCTCCCAACCATGCCAGGTTCTGAGATTTAAGTGCTTTAACCTCCAGAGTCCGGACAGCTTTAAGAGTTTAGGATGTTCCTGTAGCATTTAGCACATGCTATTACAGTGCCAGTAACCTGGGTTCAAAGAGTTTGTATGTTCTTCCCATAACCATGTATGTTTCCTCTGGGTGCTCTGTTTTCCACCCACAATCAAAAGACTTATGGGTTAGTAGGTTAATTGCTCATATGGTTGTAATTAGGCACAGTGGGCTTGTTGGGCCAGTAGAGCCTGTTTATCTTGAAAAATAAAATTAAAATGCAAATGAAAGTGACCATAAAACTCAAACCTCATCCTTCGCGGCTCTGTCACAGAGCTTTCTCTCCGGAGAGTGTCAAAATTTATTCTCAGGGGTAGTTAAAGGATGAACACTGACTCACAATGAGTATTTCTTTACTTGGGATGGCTTCACTCTGCACCCAGAGCAGAAGGTTTAAAAGGCTGAAACTTGACTGATGACATGCAAGGATATCACAGGACTCAGCAAGTGACCAAGGGGTGTAGAGCAATACGTTTCTGCACCTTGTAGCTGTTCTATGCAGGAGGATTACATTAAGATGGATGCAGGCTCAGGGTAAAAGATGGTGGTGCTGTTCATCCGTGTATTGTAAAAACAATCACAGTGGCACTGAATTACAGGATTCTCTGATTTACGGCATGTAGAGATTTCATTCGATCTATTATCCTGCAGCAACTGTCTGAAAGCGTTTCCCAGATAGTTTCATTCACTTATTTTTCCTTTTTAAAATATTTATACAAATAATTCTTGAAAGGTATAATGGATTTTATTTCCATGTCTACTCCAAAGTCAAAGACAAATTCAGGAACATTGTCACAAATACAGGTAGGCACAGGTATGAAGAAAATCTTCCTTGCAGAAGAATCACAGATACTTGACATCATATAAGTAGCATTCACAAGAAAACATATATTATGTCCAAATTTTACAAGAAGGAATACAACTAGAACAGGAAAAGAAACTCCCTATAAAATCTATGCACAAAAGTTCCTATTTCCATCCAGCTGCTCAGTCTACCATTCACTCAGTGGCCACTTTATTAGTGTGTCACAACACCTGTATACCTGCTCTTTAATGCAAATATCCAAATAAACAATCATGTGGCAGCACTCAATGTATAAAAGCACACAGACATGGTCAAGAGCTCCAGTTGCTGTTCAGCCCAAACATCAGAATGGAGAAGAAATGTGACTTTGACCATGGAACGATTGTGGGTTCCAGAGAGTTTGGTTTGAGTATCTCGGACACTGCTGAGCTCCTGGGAATTTCATGCACAACAGTTTACAGAGAATGGTGTGAGAAAAGAAAAACGTACGTGAAAGTGACTTGTTAATGAGAGAGGTCAGAGGAGAATGGCCAGACTGGTTCGAACTGACAGGAGGGCAACAGCAACTCAGATAACCACATATTTCAACAGTGGTGTGCAGAAGAGCGTCTCTGAACATGCAACACATTAAACCTGGAAGTGGATGGGCTACAGCAGCGGAATGTCACGAACATGCAGAAAGACAGTAGACTCAGTAGTCACTTCGTTAGGCACCTCCTGCACCTAATAAAGTGACCACTGTGTGTACATCACATACAAATACATGTCCAGTATATGAATGCTTATTCGCAAGTGTCTCTTACTTCATTTATTTCTCTTCGCAATTACTTTGCTCACTTTTATTTGAGGTCCTTAAAACAAAACATTGGAAATAATTTAAGATGATACCAAGTGGAAGTAATTCTGAGTGTCACGGATGTTTACACACAGAGTGACTGAAAAGTAATAGTCAAATCTTCTCCCTTGGTTAATCTGTTAAGGTTTGGCATTGCTTAGATGTACAGATTATTGCACGTCCATTTATATGATTAGACTCTAAATGGCATTATTGCAATGCAGCTTGCTTTGGGGATACTATGTCTCAATAAGAGTCTTTGTTCTTGTACTTGACTTCCATGTAGCTTTATAGGAAAAGCAAGGATGGAAGAGAGAGAGGGAAGTTTATCAATAATACATTAGCAGGTCAGGGACTCTGCACTCCAACCAGTCTTCCATTTTATTGAAATCATGGGTGTTTAATGGGCAATAGTCCACTACTTAGTCATAAACGCTTCAGTTATTTAACTGGACGAGTGCAGAGAAGATAAGAATGTTACAAGGACATGAGGGACTGATTTATAGGGAGAGCCTGCACAGGTTAGGACTTTATTTCTTGAAATGAAGGGGACTGAGAGGTGATCATATAGAGACGCATAAAATCATGAGCGGCATAGATAGGGTGAATGCATTCAGTCTATTTCCCAGGTCTGAAAACAACTAGAGGGCATATGTTTAAGATGAGATAGGAAAGATTCTTTACACCAATTGTGGTATTTATGTGGAATGAGCTGTCTAAGGAATTGGTTGGAGAAGATAAAATAACAACTTTTAAAAATAGTTGGATAGGTATTTAGATTAGAAAGGCTTTGAAGGTACGGGTCGAATGCTGGCCAATGGGACAAGCTTGAAAGGGGTATCTTCATTGGCATGAACCAGATGGGCTGAAGGGCCTGTTTTTGTTCTCTAAAACTTCATGAACTCTGTGAAATGATGTTCACCTAGTGAATGAAAAATGAAGAAAATTTTTAAAAAACAGCCGGTGCCTGAACTTTGAATTGAAGAAGATGCTAGAAACACCCAACATGTGAGGCAGCATATAGAATAAGACTTCAGAACGGTAAGTGAGCGTTGAAATAGAAACTATTTTACTTTGTGATTTTGGTGAGAAGATTTAGAAATGCCATAGGACCAAAGGATATAGGAGCAGAATTAGGCCATTTAGCCCATCGAGTCTGCTCCACGGTTCAATCATAGCTGATTTTTTTCCTAACCACATTCTCCCGATTTCCCTTAATTCCCTTATCAATTGAGAATGTATTGATCTTTCCTGAAATGCATTCGATGACTTGCTATTCACAGCCTTCTGCAATGAACTGGGTATAATGCACTACTGCTATTTTACAGTGAAATTTTATTCCCAAAAAGGACAAGTTTCTCGGCTGTGCCCATTTTAGTTTAAGAGAAGCATTTTCTTGGCCACTACCACAAAGAACACGTGTGACGTACACTTCACCAAACCTGTCTCTGTTGACCTCAGTGGAAGCAGATGCATGGAAGCACATCCAGCTGTTGACTAGTACTTCTGCACACAATTAGTGCTGGAAACCAAGGAGGAGCTACTTCCGACAGACCACCTAACATGATCTGTTCAGTATTTAAGTCTTTGTAATGTTCTGACAAAGTCATGAAAATGGAAATATAAGTGGCCAGTAGGTCTGGAGTACTTAGAAAAATAGTTTATACTTTGATTTTCTATAATGCAAAGCTGTGTCATCAGTGCTTGCATGAAGCTGAAAAATGTATTTACTTACTTAGTAACATAATCAAAATGCTAGGGGACATCAACAGGTCAGGCGGTATCTATGGAAATGAATAAATAGCTGAGGTTTTAGGCTGAGTCCCTTCTTCAGGACTGAGAAGGAAGGGGGAAAATGCCAGAATAAAACGGTGGCGGGACGGCAAAGAGACTAGCCAGAAGGTGATCGGTGAAGCCATTGGGTGGGAAAAGTCAAAAACTGGAGAGGAAGTAATCTGATAGGAGAGGAGAATGGACTGTAGGAGAATGAAAAGGAGGAGGGAACCCAGGGAGGAAATAATAGGCAGGTGAGAAGAAGTAAAAGGTCAGAGTGGGGAATAGAGGAAGGGGGTTGGGGGAAAATTTGTTTACCAGAAGGAGAAATCGATATTCATACTATCAGGTTGGACGGTACCCGGATGTTGCCCTCCACCCTGAGGGTGGCCTCATCTTGGCACAGGAGGTGGCCATGGATCGACACTTACCTTTCTTTCACATAAATTCCTTTGGCGTGAAGTATATTTAGTGTCTCAAATTTTTGGGGTGTGATAAGTGAAAGTTGAAAGGAAAAAATTCCATAACAAGAATGGTTGTAACACCTTTACTCTTTGTTGTATTAAAATATCTTATTTTGTTTATCTTCATTGTGAAATTGCATTTTATAATTCCAGTTCAAAACTTGTTCAAATGTGAGTGATGGCTTGCTGCAAATCTTACCTGAAAAATGGCTATGTAATATTTCTCTTCTGTAACCACTGCAGACAGGACCGAACCTATTAAATTCTCATTGTTCTATGGATTCTTACAAGCAGACAGACAGATGAAGCTTCCAGTGTATCAGACATTGGGTTTAAGTGTTTTATATGGGAAAATAAAGGGCTATCCATTATAATTAAGGTGACAGACACTTGGCGACACAATCAGATTGTAAGGAAGACAATGCATTTATATGAATGCCTGAATTGCTGAGTAGTTCCAACATTTTCTGTTTTTATCAGTTTCTCAAAAGCTACATTGGATGCTTGAGATGGAAGTTGTTCAAGAGTTGCTGTTGCTATTTTAGTGGTGAAAGCTTTGCAAATTAACATAGTTAGTTCTGTCTGCTCTGCTGCCTCATTACTACTGCCTCTTGACTCAAGCACTGTCTTTACATTCTAAGCAATCAACACCCAATACTTTCAAAGTAAATTTATTATCAAAGTATATATATATATATATATATATACTACTCTGAGATTCATTTTCTTGGAGGCATTCACAGTAAGGCAAAGAAATACAATAGAATCAATAAAAAATCTATACACAAAGACTGACAAATAACCAATATGCAAAAGAAGAAATAAATGCAAATACCATCAATCAATCAATAGACACGAGTTGTAGAGTCCTTGAAAGTGAGTCCATAGGATGTGGAATCAGTTCAGCGGTGAGGTGAATGAAGTTCTCCATGCTGGTTCAGCAGCATAATGGTTGAAGGATGACAACTATTCCTGAACCTGGTGGTGTGGGTCTTAAGGCTGCTGTACCTCCTTCCTGATGGTAGCAGTGAGTGAGAGCATGGCCTGGATGGTGGAGGTTGAGTACCAGATGTGCCCTCATCTAATGTCACACAAAACATGATTTGCATCTGTAAATCTATTCTAAATCCACTCTCCGACCTTTGAGTTAGCCTTTTTTATACCTGAATTGATTGTGGCTGCCATTCTTTTACCTTCCCTTTCATTTTTACTTTAAAATTTTTTGTCATCCTCTTCTCTTTATAGACCTGTTGTAAACACCCAGCCCAACTCAGTCTCTCCCGTTACATAGGTGCCATGTATTGGACTCATGTATCAGGGGAGTATAGACAACTGGGAGGCCAGGAAGGGGAGAGTGGAGATAACAAGTAACTACTTACAATTGCTGAAGGTGGATAGCTGGATTCCACAGGGTTAATGATGAACTCTAAAGATTGAAGATAAAGATTAGCTTTATTTGTCACATTGAAACATGCAGTGCATTGTTGCCATTGATAGCGACACCCAACACAGTCCGACGATGTGTTGTGAGCAGCCTGCAAGTGCCACCATTCTTCGGGCACCAACATAGCAAGCCCACAACTTACTAGCCCTCGTCAGTTCAGGTATAAAAAAAGGCTAATTGAGAGGTCAGAGACTGGATTCAGAATAGATTTAGAGAAACATATCATGTTTAGTGTGACATTAGATGAGGCCACATCTGGTCTTTGGAATGTGGAGGAGACCAGAGCAGCCGTTCATGGGGAGAATGTGTTTCTCTTGCGTTTTGTATTGGCATAATTTGTCATCTTTTGCACATTGGTTGTTTGCCCATCTTCGTTTGTATGTCGATTTTCATGGATTCTGTTGTGTTTCTTTGTATCTACATTGAATGCCCACAAGAAAATTAATTTAGGTGCAGTAGTCTCGTGAGACCATGGATTTGCACCTTGGAAAGTTTCCATGCGCAAGCCTGGGCAGGGTTGTATGGAAGACCGGCAGTTGCCCAAGCTGCAAGTTTCCCCTCTCCACGCCACCAATGTTGTCCAAGGGAAGGGCATTAGGACCCATACAGCTTGGCACCGGTGTCATCGCAGAGCAATATGTGGTTAAGTGCCTTGCTCAAGGACACACACGCAAGCCTCAGCCAAGGCTCGAACTAGCGACCTTCAGATCACTAGACGAACGCCTTAACCACTTGGCCACGCGCCAATGCAGTACAGTATTATAGTGAAATACAGTATATGTACCTTGATAATAAATTTACTTTGCACTTTGAATGTACAAGCTTCTTACAGACAATGGCAGGAATTGAACCCTGATCTTCCAAATGCTTGCACAGTAAAGCTTTATGCCCATGCTACACTACTGTGCCATTCTCTGGTACATGATTAACAATACTGATTAAGACTAGTAAAATATCACCAAATCATTAATGCAGAGGACAACAAAAAAATAAATCACAAGTGATTAGGGACTGATTACAATGAGTTTTATAATAGCTTCAGTTTAGCACAAGTGGTCTGGCATTTAAATCTGCATTGAATCCATTTGTTACTGGTATCTTCATCTGTCTTGATTACATATGCACAGAGGACCCTGATCTTAATTGATGTCCGCTGAGACAGTTGAGCTTTCCGTGGAATTCCTTCTCATCGTTAACAAAAGGTTGAGTGTTTCCAGGCCAGAGTGAAGAGCTGCCGTGAAGCCTCTCAATGTAAGTAATTGGGGGGTGACATTAGGGAATTGCTCCCCCAAAGCAATCACACAATACTCTTGTTGGTTTCCTTTGAGCCAAAGTCAAAGACAAAGTTAAGTTCATTGTCATATGCACATTACAGCTATGGATAGGCACAGTAACACTTAGTGCGCCAACATTATAGGCACATTGCATTGGATACACAGAGTTCACAAGAGAAAACATAAATTAAAATGAAATTATGCACTTTTTACAAGAAAGGATACAATTGTGCATTGTAAAAGATGTGCATTGCAGTGCAAAGTGGTCAAAGTAGTCATGGTGCGCTATACTGAGACAATGATTAGGATTGTTAAGATTTTATTCAAACCCAAATAGCTGAACAGAAGTAGCTGTTCTTGAACCTGCTCATGTGGGACTTCCGGCTTCTGTACCTCCTGCCAATAATAGCTGCAACAAGATGGCATGCCTGTGATGGGGGGCGGGGGGGGGGGGGAGTCTTTGATAGATGTTGCCTTCTTAAGATAATGCTTCGTGTAGATACTTTTGATTGTGGGAAGGGGTGTGTCCCGTGATATATTGGACAGAGTCCACTACACTCACCAGTTTCATGCATTCCTGCACATTGAAATTGCCTTGTGCATTTTTGCTGTAGAAGTAGTTTGAGGACAAGGACTCAGGAAATGCACTCAGTGGCAACTTTAAATAGGTACAGGATTAGATATTTGCATTAACAAGTTGCTGTACAGGAAGTAACTAATAAAGTGGCCACTGAGTGAACATCTGTGGTCATCTGTTACTGTAGCGCATCTACTTCCGAAGTGTTCGAAGTGTTGTACATTCAGAGATGTTCTTCTGCACACTGCATGCATATTTGAGTTACTGCCGCCTTCCTGCCAGCTTGAACCAGTCTGACCATTCACCTCTGACCTCTCTCATTAGCAAGGCATTTTCACCTACAGAGCTGCCGCTCACTGGGTATCTTTTGTCTTTCACACCATTCTCTGTAAGCTCTGGAGACTGCTGAGTGTGAAAATCCTAGGGAATCAGCAGTTTCTGAGATATTCAAAGCAGCCCATATGCCACCAACAATCATTCCAGGGTCAAAGTCACTTGGCTCGACTCACTTCCCCATTCTGATGTTTGGTCTGAACAACACCGGAACCTCTTGACCAGGTTTGCATTCTTTTATGCATGGAGGTGCTGCCACACGATTGGCTGATTATATATATTTGCATTAATGAGCAGGGGTACTGCTCAATAAAGAGGCCACTGAGTGTTAGTCAGGACAGAAATTTCACTTGTTCCGAAGAGCTGATCTAGGAATGATTAATCCACATGATGGCGCTAAAGGCACGCTAATTTGCTTCAAGGCTCCGTGTGCTTTGAGCAGGGCGAACATTCAGCAGCGGCTGGTCTCTCAGCAGCCCCGCTCTGCTGAGAGATGATCCGCAAGGAAAGTCAGATCAAAAAAAAAATAAACAAGCTTTCGCCTTTTCATTTTCTCTCATGATTCTCTGCCACAGGAGAACCTGACATGCGGGTTGTATATCTGAGTTACTGTGAGGCTGAAGTGTTGACATATTACCAAGAACAGATTTATTACTTTTTAAACAGGGAAAGTTGATGCAGCACAATGGTTTTCTCAGGCGGCAATAACAGGGTGAATTACAATGCTTAATAATGTTTGAATGGGAAGCGTGATGAAAATTAAAATAGGGAATACTGACTATGTGTTGTGTTCATTAGTGTCTGAAGAAGGGGCTGGGGGCTCTAGGCTCTGGTTTGGTTCCTGATGCCTGTGTGTACGCCATATGAGTTTTGTTAGCTGCCTTATTGGTACAGTTGGTAACAAAGACCCCTGTAGAATGGTGGTTGTCAGCCCCATGCTTGCTGCAAATGCACAGAGCATCTTGTTCTACTTGTCCGTTAGACTGCTGCTGCAGGCTGTCTATCACTGCTGTCATCTGGATCTGCAGAGCGTGAGTGATCTTGACTCTCGTGACATTGGCACCCACGCTACCCATCTCTACCTTGGCTGCTGGCCACTCAAGTACTCATATCCCAACTCTAACTTCATGCTTCAGTGTCCAGCACCTGAGATAGAGCCTTTGAGAGTTAGACGGAGGGAGATTAGATCTTCATCCTTGACCCTCCCTGTTTGACCACTGCCTGCTTGTTTACGTGTGTTTGGGGAAAGTGAAAAGGATGGGATGGGTAAGAGTAGCCTGTTGACACTACCTGTAGCTCGTGGAGGATTCTGGGACATTATGCAGGAGACTGTGGAATCTGTGGTGGGGGATTAGATGTGTCAAGGTCAAAGTAAAATTTAATATCAGAATACATATTTGTTACCATTTGCTACCTTGAGTTCCAACTTCTTGCAGAATTCACAGAAAAATAAGGAAACTCAGAATGGGAGCACATTCTCAATTATTCATAGAGCCACAGAACATCCCAGCACAGAAACAGGCCCTTTGGTTCGTCTAGTTTATACTGACCCAGTCTTCTGCCGACTCCTATCTACCATAGCCGCCATACCTCTCAGCCATGTACCTATTCAAACTTCTGTTCAATGTTACAATTGACCCTGCATTTACCACTTCCACTGGCAGCTCGTTCTCACTCACACCACTCTCTGAGGGAAGAAGCTTCCTATCAGATTCCCCTTAAACATTTCACCTTTCACCCTAAACCCATGATTTTCAGTTCTATTTCCTTGAGGGGGAGAAAACTGCATGCATTCACCCCTCATAATTTTCAATAATATCTCCCCTCATTTTCTTATGCTCCAGAGAATAAGGCCCAAACCTATGCTACCTTTCCCCATTACTAAGGTTTTCAAGTCCTGGCAACATACTCATAAATTCTCTCTGCACTCTTTCAAGCATACTGATATCTTTCTGGTGGGTAGGTGACCAGAAATGCACAAAATACTCTAGATTTAACTTTGCTAAATTTTTGTACAACTTCAACATAACATCCCATCTCCTGCATCCGATGCCCTGATTTATGAAGGCCAATGTGCTAAGTGCTCTCTTTACTAATCTATCTAAGGAATTATAGATCTGTATTCCCAGGCTTCTTTATTCTAATGCACACCTTGGAGACCTACCGTTCAGTGTGTAAGACCTACCCTGGTTTGTCCTCCCAGTGTGTAACACCTTACACTTGTCTACATTAAATTCCATCTGCCATTCTTCAGCCCCTTTTCTCAGCTGGTCCAGACCACGCTGCATGCTTTGATAACCTTTTTGTTGTGTACTGCATCCCCAAACTTGGTGTCATCTGCAAATTTGCAAATCTAGTTTACCACATTATCATCTAAATCATTAGCAAAGATGATGAACAGCACCTCATCTTTTGTAAGGCACTGCTTAAAGATTGTTATGGCGAGTCTCCCTATGTCCAGCTCTTCCTCATCACCCATTATATCCCCTGGTTTTTGCTTCTGATGACAGTTTTCAGCAATCTTGTTCCCCTTAGAGAGAGGAAGTGTATTGAGGAGAGCAGTGGAATTATTTCAGCGATGTGGCTGTTCTGGATGGACAACTCTGAGCTACAGTTACAAGGCTTGGACTGGTGGCTTGTGAGGGTGTTTTGCTAATTCCTGAACAATAGAAATCACCATGATGGTGGGATGATGGGATGATGGTGCAGCAAGGAGAGAGCGTGAGGTTGGTTGGAATGACAGGGCTCAAGTCTGAATTCTTTTACTTTGTCCCAATGCAAGGTTTGGATGCAAAAAAAAAAATTAACCATTCCTTCCCCCCCCCCCCCCCCAAAGATCCTACTTGATCTCTGGGGTGGCATGGTAGTCAGGTGGTTAGTGTAATGCATCAGCTGTAGAGTCAAGGTTCAATTCCTGCCACTGTCAATAAGGAGTCTGTACGTTCTCTCCGTGACTTCATAGGTTTCCTCTGAGATTCCTGGTTGTCTCCCACACTCTGAAGTTAGTAAGTTGTAGGCATGCTTAGTTGGCATTGGAAGTACGGCGACAGTTGTGGGCTGCCCAGCACAATCCTCACTGATTTGATTGGATGCAAATGACACATTGCATTGTATATTTAGCCAGACAATAGTGAATCTGTGGAATGCTCTGTCACAGATTGTGTTGGAGGTCAAGTCTGTGCATATATTTAAGGCGGAAGTTGATCGCTTTCTTTTTGGTCAGGGCATCAAAGGATATGGCGGGAAGGCAAGTGTATAGGGTTAGGTGGGATCTGTGATCAGCCATGATGGAGTGGTGGAGCAGACGGTAGGCTGAATGGCCTAATTCTGCTCCTATGGTTTATGGTCCTATGGACAAATAAAACTGATCTTTCTTCTTTCTATCTGCTGAAATCCCACAGCAGATTGTTGGTTACTTAGGGACTACAGCATCTGCAGTCTCTCGTGTTTCCCTGACCTGACTTTGAAATACCATTTGGTTAAGTCTGGGGTTCAGTGTCATTGACATCTCAATATGATTTTCTTATTGACCAAAATCTAGCTAGAAAAATCAATGGATCTACCCTCTTTCAGGCAGCAGAGACCTCCATAACTAGCATGGCCTGATGCAACTCCCCTTCATGAGGGCTTTAATCATTTGGAACTGACGTGAGCGGGTGGTGATGTATTATGCTGATGATCGGTACTGCCTGCATAATCACCATGACGATCTTTATCTTCATAAAGCCCAATTCCAGGCCATTCTTTCCACTTTAGGCCATAGGTACTTCTACATGGTTTCTAGTCTCCGAAGCGTGAAAAGGGAGATGAATCAAAAAGGGCAGCACAGAAATATATTGGCTAATACAATGCTTGACTGCATGAGATGTAAATCAGGCTTTCATTCCTGCCACTGTCTGTAAGGAATTTGTATGTTCTCCCTGTGACCACGTGAGTTTCCTCTGGGTGCTCCAGTTTCCTCACACAGTCCAAAGTTGTACAGGTTACGACTAATAAACTGTGGGCAAGCTAGGTTAGTGTGACACCACTTGCGGACTCAACGCAATCCCTGCGGATTTGATTTCAGGCAATCGATGCATTTTTCCATATATTTCAATGTACATCTGACAAATAAAGCTAGTCTTTATTTTTATCTTCATAAAGCATAATTCCAGGCCATGCTTTCCAGTTTAGGCACCAGAGACAGATTTGTTACCACAAAGGAGACCATTTGGCACATCAGATCAATGTTGACTCCTATTCTATTCCCCTGCTCTCTCCTCATTACCGTGAAAATTATTTTCTCTCAAATATCCATTTAATGTCCTTTTGTAAGTACTGTTTGGCTATACTCTTTCAGGCATGAATTCAGATCATAGCTAGTCTTTGTGTTTTAAAACAAACCTTTTCTCACCTATTTCTTGTATTTTAAGCTTAAAATCTTAAATCTGGTCCCTGGACTTCAAGCATTCCAGTAAAGGGATCAACGTTGCTCTAGATACCTATAAACCCCAATCATTACCTCCAACAGACGTCCAGCTTTTCTTGTCTCCAAAGAGAATGAGGAGAAGTAAGCTCATGTCCGACTTGACTTCTGGCTGTCAATTAGCAAATGGCATGTGTGTAGCTGTCAGAGTGAGGATTCAAATCAACCACAGTGGAGAACCACAGCGTGTAAGTGTGGTCAGTGTGAGATGCCACAGAATGATCAAGTTTGTCAAATTCTAAAGTTAATGGGACCCAGGCCTCTGGCTTGAAACAGTAGAGCCTGCTCTCCTGTGTGAGGCAGCAATTGAAAGCATTTAATGTACAAGATGAATGGAAAGTTACAACAAGGAGCAGTTACTACCCTACAACCATCAGTCTTCTGAACCGGCGAGGATAACTTCATTCATCACTACTCTGAACTGATTCTGCAACCTACTGACTCACTTCCAAGACTCTTTACAACTCATATTCTCATTATTACTGTATTTTTGTTTGCGCAGTTTGTCTTTGTTTACACATTGGTTGTTCATTAGTGTTTGTCTATGTATAATTTTTCATAAAATTCTGTTTCATTTCTTTTTCCTGTCAATGGCTGCAAGAAATTTAATCTCATGGTAGTATAGGGTAACATTTATGTACTTTGTCAATATATTTACTTTGAACTTTGATCATCTCTCATTTTAACAAAACAACTATACCAAGATTTGTACCTTCCACATAATGAACCTTCCCTTTAGAACCATGTGACAATAGCATGTCTTCCCTTACTAACAGGCTACTGTGGTGCATGTTGGAAGAAAGCACACAGGTCCTTATTGAGGGGTCAGCAGTGAAAAGGTTGAGCAATTTCAAATCCTTGGGGATCGGCATCTCTGAAGATCTATCCTTGGCCCAACATATCGATGTATTCACAAAGAAGACATGCCAGTGGCTATACTTCATTAGGAGTTTGAGGAGATTGGTATGTCACAAAAGACTAGCAAACTTCTAAAGATATAATGTAGGGACTATTCTGACTGGTAGCATCACCTTCTGGTATGGAGGTGTCAATACACAGAAATGAAAAAATCTGCATGATGTTGTAGACTAAGCTAGCGCCATCACAGGCACTAGCCACTCTTCCATCAAGGACATTTTCAAATGAGGTGGCTCAAGATGGTGATACCCATCATTAAGGACTCTCTTTGTCCAGACCAAGCCCTTTTCTCATTATCATCAGGTTGGAGATACAGGAGCCTGAAGGTACACACGCAACATTTTAGGAACAGCTTCTGCTCCTCCACCATCATATTTCTGATTGGCCCATGAAACCCCAGAACACTACACGCTCTTTTGCTCACTTTTTGCACTAATTGTTTATTTATAGCAATATTTTATGTCTTACACTGTATTGCTGCCACAAAACGATACATTTCACAACATATAACAGGGATGAACCTGATTCTGATTCTGTTTGGTAAATTTAAAGCAGTGTATCCGTTCTGCTTCTTGTTTGTATTATTTTGATGATGCAGTGATTTCTCGGCTAGATTTGGGTTTTGATGAACATGTTTTCTCTGGTTCCCCCATTCTCAGTCCACTGGTGTATGCTTCGTTAGCGCTCTCCCTATTCTCTTTGGCTTTACGTGGTTGCAGTTCCCACATTGTGATTTCACAGATTTGAGGATTAATCATTTAAAATATAAAAAAACTTTTAATTTTGCATTATGACCATCATTAAACATAACCGATGTAAAATTCACTTAAAATGCTTTCCTTTCAACAGTTAATGGAGCAATGACAAACTTTCCTACTGATGGCAATTAGTCACTTGTATTAGATACCGACACAACTGCACACACTGACTAATTTCAAATACCGGTAACACTAAAGTGTTATACAGTCAGTGACAACTTTATTACGTACCTCCTATACCTAATAATGTGGCCACTGGAGTGGAAGCCGGGATGGCCTTCTGCTTCTGTAGGCCTTCCACTTCAAGGTTTGATGTGTTATGCGTTCAGAGATGCTCTTCTGCCCATCACTGCTGTTAACACATGGTTATTTGAGTTACTGTTGCCTTCCTGTCAGCTTGAACCAGTCTTCTCTAAGCTCTCCATTTAACAAGGCGCTTTGGTTCACTGAATTGCCACTCACTGGATGGTTTTGTTTTTCGCACCATTCTCTGCAAACTCCAGAGACTGTTGTGTGTGAAAACCCCAGCAGATCTGAGATACTCAAACCACCCCATGTGGCACCAGCAATCGTTCCAAGGTCAAAGTCACTTAGATCCACATTCCTTCCCCATTCTGATGTTTGGTCTGAACAACAACTGAACCTCTTGGCTACTTCTGCGTCCTTTTATGCATTGAGTTACATAATTGGCTGATTAGGTATTTCCATGAATGAGTAGATGTACAGCTGTAGCTAATAAAATGATCACTCAGTGCAGTTACTATCCTCCAGTTGCACTTTCCAGTTCTGTCAGGGGGCTATCGTATGCAGACCTGTGCCATCCAATAGCACGGTACAGGAAATACAAAGATATCTCTCTGTCTTTTCTTGGGCTCCCGAGGAACCACTCGAATGCCTTGTAGAAATTGGGCAGAGGAAAAATAATTAAATCCTCTAAATTCTATTACCCAGAATCTGTTATTCTATAATAATAGTCATTTCAACCTTATATCAAGCATTAAGCTTCTGATTGTCCTAGTGATTGTGGAGCAAAATAGTTCAAGTTTAGTGTGGGGGCTTCTTTACTATGATGGGATTATAATGTTGTTGCAATAACGGTGATAGAATAACAGACCATCTCAAGGCAATGTCCTTGAGGTGAAATAAAGGCACGACAATCAAATGAAATATAGGAATTCGAGCATTCAATTTATTTTTAAATTAGTATTGAATGTGTGCAGACAAATTTGGATGGGCCTCGATGTTCAAACTGATCATGGAATCCGGCATCATATGAAGGCCTGATACTGTGGATTCTCCGTGTGGAAAGGAAAACAAGACGCTGCAAGTGAAAGTATCTCAGAAACACAGTCCCTCTGACAATTTCCATTGACATTCAGCTGATGTCTGAATGCAGAATAATTCGAGCAGGTCTCTGACTGGGGAAAAGACAGCATAAAATTGCTCCTAAACTTCACAGATTGTTTGCCAGTCTCTGCTAATTTAATTGATTTGAGCGCATGAGTCCTCTTGTGTAAAAACATTTTTACAAGATCTGAGAGGTTGTTCCTCACCCCTGTCATCATCTTCTACTCCTGATAGAGTGTATGGTTGAAAATGGCAGATGGGTGGTTTATCCCGCTTTGCACCTGGGCTCATTTTGGATACAGTGCGTTTAAACAAGTTTCTAGACCATGGGATAATTACTATAAACTTCCCATTTTCCATATACTTGCATGGTCAATTAACAGTGACGATAACTCAAGTTATCAAATCTGTAAAGAATAACCAGGTATTGTGGTTTGATGTAGAACACAGAACATAAAATGTGGAACATAGAACAACACAGGTCAGGAACAGGCCCTTCAGGTAAGAGGTACCAAATTAATTAAGCTAATTATGCCTAATTACACTAATCTTTTCTGCCTGCACTGGGCCCATATCCCTCAATTCTCATATTCATGTGATCACCTAAGAGCCACTGTCATATCTGCCTGTAGCACCACTCCAAGCAGAGCGTTCCAGGCACCCCCCCCCCCCCCCCCACTACTCTCTGTGTAAAAAGCTGGCCCCACACATCTCCTTACACCCTCTCACCTTAAATGCATGCCCCATGTCCAAACTAAACAGGGTTTTCCTTGGCTGCACAGTTGAAGCTCTGTGAATGGTGACAAACATTCACTTATTGCTGCAAGTCCCCACCAACCCCCCCCCCCCCCCGCCCACCTCCAGTGTCCCTTTAAGCCATCACACTGATCACTGGGCTTCTCTTTAACATAAGAGCCACCCAGAAAGAAAAAAGTAAGGGATTCATAAATATTTAAGCTTCAGATTCTTGTGTGTCAACATCTCAGAAGATCTATTCTAGGCCCAGCACATTGATGTGATTATGAATAAGATGTGCCAGCATCTTCATGAGGGGTTTCAGTAGATTTGGCATGCTATCAACCACTCTAGAAAATTTCTCCAGGTATATGGTGGAGAACATTCTGACAGGTTACATCACTGCCTGGTATGGAATATCCAGTGTACAGGTTACAGAGGGTTTCGACTCAATCGGCTTCACCTCTGCCACAACTCTCCTCACCACTGAGGAAAAGGTTGTGCTTTCAGAAAGCAGCATACATTAATAAGGACCCTCACCATCCACAATGTGCCCTCTTCTTATTACTGCCATCATTGAGGAAGGTTCAGGACCCTGAAAATCAATACCCAACACTTTAGAAACAGCTTCTTCCTCTCTACCATCAGATTGCGATCAGTCCATGAACCTATGAACACTACCTCCCTATTCATCTGACACTATTTACTTATTGTTTATAACTTCTTTACTTTTTGTGTCCTGTACTGTACTGTTGCCACATGTACTGTTGGCGCGTGGCCAAGTGGTTAAGGCGTTCGTCCAGTGATCAGAAGGTCACTAGTTCGAGCCTTGGCTGAGGCAGTGTGTTGTGTCCTTGGCACTTAACCACACATTGCTCTGCGACGACACCAGTGCCAAGCTGTATGGGTCCTAATGCCCTTCCCTTGGACAACATCGGTGGCATGGAGAGGGGAGACTTGCCTCTTAGGCAACTGCCGGTCTTCCATAAAAAAAACCTTGCCCAGGCTTGCGCCCTGGAAACTTTCCAAGGTGCAGATCCATGGTCTATCGGGAAGCCTACACTATACACACTGCTGCCACAAAACAACATATCTCTTGACATACTCTATATCAGTGATAATAAATCTGATTTTGATTCTGATTTTGATTCCGATGCTGATTTAGAGAACACCAAAGTCATCCAGATGCAGACACAACAGTGATAGAGATCCCGCCAGCAGGAAGACCCTTCCGGATTAAAGAAGGTTCTCGGCCCAAAACGTCGACTATACTCTTGTCCATAGGTACTGGCTGGCCTGCTGAGTTCCTCTAGCATTTTGTGTGTGTTGCTTTGGATTTCTAGCATCTGTAGTTTTTCTCATGTTTGTGGTAGCATTATGGCCTGGTATGTAGAACAAGCTGGGAAAGGATTCACTGCCAATGTAATGTTTTTTTCTGTAACAGCAGTGTTTGGGTTACGGCTAGAGATAACGGGGGCTTTTGAATGTGTGCCGTCCAATGAAGGGAGTGGTTTTTTCTTGTTGTGTGCATGAGATCGAGGTGATCTGGGTCTTTTGTTCGGTGGAAGATGAGGACAGAAGATCCAGAATGGAGAAGTTATAGACACCAGAAAGGAGTGGACTTGGAGTGGAGCCGGGAGATGATGAAGCCTGAGGAAATCGATGGAGGACCAGCAGAACCGAAACTGTGAGCTCCATCTTGTGCACATTAGACTGTTCTGTTAAAATGGGCCCTTTTCTTTTTGTTTTACTTTACTAACCCTTTGGTCAAATTAAGAATTATAAAGCTAAATCGTTTGATTGCATTTGGTGTACTGTCTATTATTTTGTGGTAACAGGGAGACACATCGCGCAGCAGATGCACAAACAGGAGGTTTTGTACCTCAGTCTCAACCAGAGAGTGTCTTCCCTAGAGTTACACAGCTGACGGAACCTGAGGGTTACATATGGAAACAACAATGCTCAAGGATGTAAAAATGGAGGATACAGTCCAGTCCATCATAGACAAAACCCACCCCACCATTGAGCACATCTATGAGCAGCATTGCCACAAGAAAGCAGCAGCCATCATCCAGGCCATGCTGTTGGTCGCAGCTGAAGGAGGTCCAGGGAGCCTTTGGTCCCATACCACCAGGTTCAGGAACAGTTATTACCTTTCAACCATCAGCCTCCTGAACCAGTGTGGATAACTTCGTTCACCACAACTCTGAACGATTCCTTAAACTATGCACTCACTTTCAAGGACTCTATGACACTTGTTCTCAGTAGCATTTATTTATTTTTATTTGCTAGTTTGCCTTCTTTAGCACATGGGTTGTTTGTCAGTGTTTGCATGCAGTTTTTCATTGATTCTATTGTATTTCATTGCTTTTCTGCAAACATCCCCAAGTACACGAATCTCAAACTACAATAGGGAGACATGTCCACGCAGTGGCCGCATTATTAGGTACTAATTGCCCTGCACTTCTGCTGCTGTGGCCCATCCACTCAATGTTTGAAGTAGTGTGATTCAGAGATGCTCTTCCGCACAACGCTGTTGTAATGCTTGACTATTTGAGTTCCTGTCGCCTTCATGTCAGCTTGAACCCACCAGTCTCTGTTAGTTGCTAGAATCAGGAACACCTTGCTTTGAAAGGTAGAGGAAGTTGTTTCCTGAAGTAAACTTGAAAGAGAGTACTGGAGGTTGAAGAACTTATCAGCCCTTAAATCAGATCTGCTGGTGGGAGACTGATCAAGGCTGTCTTTCAATGGTTCGGTGGTTCAATTTAATATCAGAGAGTGTTTACAGTACACAACCTGAAATTCTTACTCTTCAAAACTGAGGAAAACCACAAAGAATGACTGGCAGAAAAATGTTGGAACCCCAAAGCCCTCACCCCCTCGCACACACAAGCAGCAGCAAAGCGTCAACCATCCCCTTCTCCCCCTACCCCCACTTGTTCCAGCAGGAAGCATCGGTACCCACCACCCACCAAGCAAGCAATAGCAAAGTCCCTAAAGAGTCCATTAAAAACTACAGTACTTCGATGTGCCGCTGGTTCTCTGGAGCCAATACAAGCATTTTGGAACAAATGGCTTTCTCTATCATAGTATTTGACGTGGAGTTTGCAGTGAGAGTAACAGTTGGGATCAGGACTGATTCCTGCAATAACGGATGAAGTGTCATAACAGCTTCTGATATCCAGACACAAAAGTCTACAAGCAACACACACAAAATGCTGGTGGAACGCAGCAGGCCAGACAGCATCTATAGGAAGAAGCACTGTCGAAGTTTCGGGCCAGGACTAACTGAAAGAAGATATAGTAAGAGATTTGAAAGGGGAGGGGGACATCTGAAATGATAGGAGAAGACTGGAGAGGGTGGGATGAAGCTGAGAGCCGGAAAGGTGATTGACAAAAGGGATACAGAGCTGGAGAAGGGAAAGGATCATGGGACAGGAGGCCTAGGGAGAAAGAAAGGGGGAGGTGAGCACCAGAGGAAGATGGAGAACAGGCAAAGAGTGATTGTGAGGGGGGCAGAGAGAGGAAAAAAAGGAGGGGGGGTATAAATAAATAAATAAGGGATAGGGTAAGAAGGGGAGGAGGGGCATTAATGAAAGTTAGAGAAATCAATGTAGACAAAAGTCTACAAAATGCACCCAAACCTGGTACAAAAAGTGACGGAATTCAGCTGAAATGGTTGCCACAAGAGGACACAGATTTAAGGTGCTGGGGAGTAGGTACAGAGGAGATGTCAGGGGTAAGTTTTATACTCAGAGAGTGGTGAGTGTGTGGAATGGGCTGCCGGCAACAGTGGTGGAGGCGGATATGATAGGGTCTCTTCAGAGACTTTTGGATAGGTACATCGAGTTTAGAAAAATAGAGGGCTATAGGTAAGCCTAGTGATTTCTAAGGTAGGGACATGTTCAGCACAACTTTGTGGGTCGAAGGGCCTGTATTGTTCTGTAAGATTTCTATGTTTCTATGACAAGCAGAGTCTGTAGAGGGGAAGAAATGATCAAGTTACAGCTTGAGATCTCCTACATTTCCCAATTCTGGATCTCAATGCAAAACATCAACAATTCCTTTCCCTCCACAATTTCTGCCTGACCTGCGACGTTTCTATAGTGCTCCATTTGTTACTGTAGATATCCAGAAATTCCTGTTTGTGTTTCCTTGTTCTGTTGCAACTTTATCCAAAGTAATCCCCAGAAGTCAGTGAATTGATGAAAACATTCAATTACTTAAAAATTATTCCTATATCATAAACCCTGAAGATGTTCCAGGTTGAGTGAAGTATAACTTAAATCTTACCTAGTTATAATTACTCCTTAACAATGTCTCTGCCTTCAAATGACTAATTTTACATGTGACAAATTAAATTATTACAGATGAAGTGATTTTAAAGGAATAAAACTAATTTATAAAACTTCACTTCCATGTGTGTGTCACTGTCTTAATTTAACACTCTTTCAAACGTTTAAGTGGTTTGTTAAGAATGAGGAGCTTTTACTTCTTGGAATGCTGACTGTGAGAATTCCTCAATCCGATTGGCTGTTTGGCTAGAACAATGGCTACTCCCAGAGAGTGGATGCTTAATGGCATCTATGGCCAGGAATTGGGATAATCAGACTTACTGAAAAGCTACCCCATGGAAGAGGCCATTCGACTTATCAAGACATATCAGTTCCATGTAAGAGCAATCCAGCTAGTACCCCTCTACCTCCTCTTCGTCCCTCTCCCCTATCCCTTACTGCCCTTTCTGCCACTGGCATTTAGGGCAGCAATAAAGGTCCTCCATTTCTGTCCGTCCATACTGTTGCACGCAGATATAGAAGGATTCTTCATTGTTGTTTTCGTAACAATAGTTTTTTACTTGTGAAGGTTAGCCCTGAGCTGTACCCCCAAACCTGGAGGAGCAGTGGACCACTCTTAGTCTGGCCTCTACCTTTTGACCTGTTTGCTGTGGGTGATTCTAACAAAAGCTAAAGCACAAGGCCCTGACTCCAGCCAACATAGCCTTTCTTAGCTCATTGAAGCAGGCAAGCTTCCAAACCCTACGACAAGGTTGTGATCCTCTTGGAGGCCCTTATCCCCAGTCCTCAAAAAATTCCTGTCTGGTACCTACCCAGCTCTATTTTGATCACCAAGATTAAATATGCCTTCACTATCGCTCTGGCGGTGATTTCTAGATTCTAGTTATTTGCTGCATAATCATAGCTTTTCTGCATATCATCTGTCGTTTGCATGACAATCACCTTCACCCAGGGCCATGTAATCTCTACCTTCTATCATCTGAAACAGTCTCCATTTACTCTGTTTCTGACTCTTCCCAACTTAATGGCATGAATATCAATTTCTCCTTCCGATGAAAAAAAACTCCCTCCCTCCTCCTCCCCTTTTCTTCTATTTCCCCACTCTGGCCCCTTACTTCTTTGCATCTGCCTATCATCTCCTCTAGCGCCCTCTCCTTCTTCACTTTCTCCTCTGGCCCTCTCTCCTCTCCTATCAGACTCCTTGCTCTGCAGCCTTTAATCTTTCCAACCCACCAATCACCTACTAGCTATCCACCTTCCCCTCCCCCAGCCTTTTTATTGCTTCTTGTCCTGGAGAAGGGTATCAACCCAAAACATTGACTGTTTATTCATTTCTCTCCATAGATGCTGCCTGACCTGCTAAGGTCCTCCAACATTCTGTGTGTGTGACTCTTCATGATTTTAATCTCCTCTTCCTACGGAAGACCACTGCAGCCTCTCGAGTCCATTCACTGTGCTTAGGTGCCTTACCTTTTAAGTGATACTACTATATCTGTTCTGCACTCTCTCAAAATCATCTGAAGTGCAGTTTTCAGAACCAGGCGCAAGTCTCCACTGTGGTTAAGCCAATGTTTTACAAATGTCCATTATGGTTTCTTTTGCTCTTCGGCTCTGTGAACCTATTCATAAAGGCTAGGATCTTAAATGCTGTTTAACAATTTGTCAACTTGCCCCTCTACTTTCAATATGTTACACACACATACTCTAGAACACACTCTTCCTGTATCTCTTGTAGGATTGTACTCTTTAGCTTATATTAAGTTTATGTTGCTTTTCCTCTTTCCTCCTGAAATATAAGACTTCACATTTTTCCCAATGAGCTTCATCTGTCATGTATCCATTTATTCTACAAGCAAGACTGCATTTTGCTTTTGTTTATTGTCCTTCTAACTGTTCATTGTGCTTCCAAGTGTCCTGTACAACCAAATCCAAGACTAGGCCATTTATTAAGAATAACTTTCCTAGGGCTGTGCTTGATGGTTCTGGGCCAGTACTTGCTGGAGTTTAGGAGAATGAGGGGGTTTTCATTGAAACCCATCAGATATTGAAAGGCCTAGACAAAGTGAACATTTTTGAGGATGTTTCCTATTGTGGGGGAGTGTAGGACCAGGGGGAACAGCCTCAGAATAGGACATCCCTTTAGAGCAGAGATGAGGAAGGATTTCTATTGCCAGAGGATGATGATCATTGCCACAGATGGTTGTGGAGGTAGGGTATACAGTATTTAAAGCAGAGGTTAATAAGTTCTTGATTAGTAAGGGCATCAAATATTACAGAGGGAAGGCAAGAGACTGGGGTTGAGAAGAATAATAAATAAGCCATGATGACTCGGCTAAATAATGACTCGGATAAATAAGCAGCAGACTCAATGGGCTGGATGGCCTAATTCTGAACTTATATCTTATGGTCTTATTGACTGACTCTTAGGGAACTCCGCAGTATTTTTGCCCCAGTCTTGACAAAGAACTTGATGTATTCTCCCTTCAGGAGTCCTGAAGAAGTGTCTCAGCCTGAAACATCAACTGTTTATTCATTTCCATAGATGCTGCTTGGCTTGATAACTTCCTCCAGCATTTTGTGTGTGTTGCTTTGGGTTTCCAGCATCTGCAGATTTCTTGTGTTAAGTATCCTCTCTTTCTTGTCACTTAGTTTTATATCCATGGTTTTTAAACTCTCTTATTCCATTGGCTTAAATCTGATATGTGACATTATTGATCTTCTCTGTTATCGTGTCAAAAAAAATCCATCACATTAAACCTGCCTTTAACAAATCCATGCTGGATTTCTAAATCCCATTAAGAAGATCACAGGGTCTTTGAAGGAATCTTTAATCTTGTTCTATGCCTTTGGAACAATGATATTGCTGGTCATCATCTATTTGAATGTTTTATGAATGCCAGAAGTTTCAATAATAGCATTGACTTTTGAGTCCTGAATACCGCTAGACATAGTTTACCTTTTTTCCACAGGGCTGTTTTGACATTTAATCTCTCCGCTTCTTCAATCCATCATAGATCTTTTATTTTCAACTTCCCTTTTTGCTTCTTAACATTTGCTAATCTAACTTTTCCTATTGGATGAAAAGTCATCACCCTGGCCATAAAGTCTGTTTCTCTCTCTACAGATGGTGCCTAACTCACTGAGCATTTCCAGCATCTTCTGGCTAATTTTGTCAGATTTCTATTGTATTTAACTATACAGCTGGTGGCTGGAGGCCAAATTAGGCCAGTCCTGGAGATAGAGGACTGTGTAAGTGCACAGGTGGGTAGGAGGGAGAAACAGGGGTTGTTTTCCTGTTGTTGATTTGTCGCTTTGGTGCGCTCTGTTTTGTTGTGTTCTGTGCTATTCTGCTGAGCATAGCGGGCATGCTTTGTTGGCACCAGAAATGTGTGGCAACATTTGTGGGTTGTGCCCAGTACATCCTTGCGTGTATTGATTGTTAACACAAACAGCATATTTCACTCTATGTTTCATTGTACATGTGATAAATATACCTATACCTACATGAGAAAATGGCGGCGCGACGGCAGCGCACGCGGCCTCTCCAGGAATGAATATCTGTTATCTGTAAGTAGATCTGTAAGTAGGGGCCGTGCACAATCCTGATTTGATGGGGACGGATGTGAGAAGCACGGAGCAACATCTGGTGAAACTTCTGACATGCCTGTTTCGCTGCTGCTGCTACTGTGCGATCGGAAAATCTCGGGAGAGGAAGGCTCCGAATCCTCGGTTTTGCCTGTTGCTTGGCGGCCGGGGCTGGGGTCGAAGCACTCGGCAGAGATGGTGCTCGGTGTCGGAGGGTTGGTCGGAGGCTCAAGGTTTTTCCGACGGACTCAGAGTTGGCTGTGGTGGGATGCTTCCAGAGGCTGCATTGGGAAGCTTTGCGGCGCTGGAGGTTCATGGCAAGAAGAGTTCTTCTTCCTTCTACCGTCTGCGTGAGATGATGGGCTATCGAGGACTTTGAGACTTTTTTTTACCATGTCCATGGTCTGCCCTTATCAAATTACAGTATTGATTTGCACTGTTGTAAATATATGTTATAATTATGTGTTTTTTGTAAGTTAGTCTTGGTCTGTCTTGTGTTTTTGTGATATCACACTGGAGGAACATTGTATCATTTCTTAATGCATGCATTACTAATGTTACGTATCCCGTAACTGGATCACTTACCAGCAAAGATAGAGAGGTCCGCTGAAGTCTGATGGTACCCTTTTCAAACGTTTTTATTTATAAAGGGGCACAAAAGTAAGGTTAATACAAA
The DNA here is from genome assembly GCF_048418815.1 of Hemitrygon akajei. NCBI lineage: Eukaryota > Metazoa > Chordata > Chondrichthyes > Myliobatiformes > Dasyatidae > Hemitrygon > Hemitrygon akajei. Next base: position 23,884,430 of record NC_133138.1, on the reverse strand, counting down.
CATTCAGATAACATACATCGTCAATACTCAATCTAAAGTGCAGGTATAGTAATAATCAATAAGAAATAAGCTCTATCGTTGTCTAGGGGTTAAACGATTGTCTGAAGGAAATATAACAGTCATTCAAAAGTCTGCAGGCTTCAGCCTTTTGGGAACCGCTGGGTTTCCCGTGTTGGAGAGAGAGAGTGAGAGATTGGTGAGAAAAGGAACACTTGCCCGGGTCCTTACGAAGCAAAGCTGTGGAATCAGGGGAGCAGGCTTTCCTGTTGTTAGTTAAAAGCGATTTTCTGTGATTCCGGCCACAGACTCCCGATTCGGAATCTAACGCACGTGGCTTCCTTCAAAATGGCTTCCCGCTATGACGGGATCGCTATCGTGTCTCCTTGGTGCGTCTAAAGGGGTCGTCCCCCCCAGACCCTCCTTTATACTTCCTCACGGGATCGCAGGTGTCAATCTCTCTCTCAACCAGCCCACTTTGTCCGAGGGCTTTACACGTGGTCTTCATGAGACAATAGTCAAGGTCGCCTTATTCTACATCCCGGTGGAAAGTGGTATTCAGCACGTCTCTCTCTCTCTTGGGCCATTGACCCCCCCCCCCCCCTTCACTAGGGCTCTTGCGATTCTCACAAAGGAGGGGGCTGGTATCATAACACTAAAAGACAATAAACGAGGACTGAGTGTCCTCACAAACTAATATAATCTATAAGACCATAAGAAAAAAGAGCAGAATTAGGCCATTTGTCCTGCTGAGTCTGCTCCGCCATTTCATCATGGCTGAAGCATTTCCTCTCTGCCAAAATCTCCTGCCTTCTCTCCGTAACCCTTTATGCCCTGAATAATCAAGAATCTATCAACCTCTGCCTTACGTATACCCAATGACTTGGTCTTCATAGCCACCTGTGGCAATGAATTATACAGATTCATGACTCACTGCTAAAGAAATTCCTCCTCATCCCCATTCTACATAGATGTCCCTTAATTTTGAGGGTGTGACCTCTGGTCCTAGACTTCTCCACCATAAGTAACATCTTCTCCATATCCACTCTATTGAGGCCATTCAATATTCGATAGCTTCAATGAGATTCCCCCACATTCTTCTGCCCAGAGCCATCAATTGCTCCTCATATGATGAGCCCTTCAGTCCAGGGATCATTTTCGTAAATCTTCTTTGAACCCTCTCCAATATTCTATCTTAAAACATGGCAACAGACAGGGAGAGGATGTTAACTGTTTAATGGAGCAATGAGATCAGGATCATTTTCATGTTTCACAACTTGCAAGAGTATGTGAGGATTTTAGAAGGCTTGAATACATTCCAGATGGTTCTATCAGTTGGAATGTTCTAAATTGAGGAAGGGATATCTTACTAATGAATATTGGGAATCAGAGTACTGCACTTGTGAGAAATCTGAGCAGCTCCAACAAAAAGTGAAAACATAGATTACTATAAGTATATAGAAAAAAATCTCAAGAACTTCAGAGGGCATACCCTCAGAAAAAAGCATGGCCAATGTTGGACTTTGTGGTGGAGAATTGTCTTTCAGTTGGTTGTTAGTGAAATCATTCTGCAACCCAGCGCTCTGTGAATGTTCAATCAATAAGTATGTACATGGCTATGATCAATAAATCTTTGGTGCTAACGAATCAGAAACCACAGCAATCAATAGAGAAAGTGTAATTAGGGTTCAGCATCTTCTTTTATTGTTAGATTCTTGTGGAACGTTGATAACTGCTCTGGATATGGTGATGATGAGTAACAAGTTATAATAATGGTTGTGATTGGGATTTGTTGTAAATGATTGATTGCAGATGATTGCTTTTGAAATGGGAAATATTTATTTTTGAAGAAATGAGCTCAGTAACTTTAACAGCAGGTGATGAGGTCATGGTTTGGTGGACATATATTTGAAGCTGAAGAATGTTATGGAGAACTGGAACAAATTTGGCTAGGTACTTGGCTACAAACTTAAAATTCCACCTTTGAGCGGTTGGGTGAGTTGGAATCTGCTCTTTCACATCTTCCAATCAATTCATTTCAAGCTTTGAGTTCGATTTGCCCATTTGATGGTGGACACATCTGTGCAGAAGGTTATCAATAACAACACTGTTCTTTGGGGAGAGTGGGTTAGAGGTGGGAGAAAATATTAGTTGTGGTAGAAGACTGAATGAAGAAATCAATCAGAGGAGACACAAGACTGCAGATATTGGAATTTGAAACAGCCATTAATCTTTTGGAAGAAATCATTGAGTCAACTGGATCTCTTGGAGGAAAGCAATTGTTGATATTTTGGATTGAAACCCTGCATCAAGACTGGTCAGGGTTTGCAATGCCATGAAGTACTGATGCAGGGTTTTGACCCAAAGTGCTGACAATTTCTTCCCTCCTGAAGATGCCGCTTTTCATGCTGAGCTCCTCCTTCAGATTGCTTATTGTAAATCAGTCATACGTACGTTGATTGTCATTGATAATCCAGAATGTCTCCCATTTCTTTGTAACGTATCAAAATTGACATGATGCCAATGCCTGGAGGCTCATTGTAAAATAATCTCATTCTAAGCATCATGCAATAGGACTTAACATCAAAGAAGAAGGTATGGACTTTAGTGGTAAGGAGGAGTAGGGATTTCTTCAGAATAGTTAATAGACTTTGTGATGTGAGTACACAGGACAATCAGAAGCCTAACATCATAGGAGCAATGCATAGTCAATATAAAAGTGGGTTGGTGAGTTCTTAAAGTTCTGGTATGGTATGTCAAATCCAGCAATGATTTATCTTGTGTTGAATTTCCAATCCTTGTCACATGATCAGCATTTATATTTCATGAGATAGATAGATTCTTGCCAAGTGGTGCTGGAGCAGTTACTTGAGATCTGGTCCTAGAGCCCTCTTGGGTAAAAGTAATTTATTTGACTAGAGTCTTCTTTTGGAAATGTGAAAGGAAAAAAAATGCTTAAGGAAATTTGTAGCAAATGAATTTTTATGAAGTACATTTAAAGCTGACAACTCATATTTCTAGTTATTAGATATTTTATTTTATTTCCAGCAGAGAAAGGAATGCAATTTTGAGGAAAATCTATTGAAAAATATTTTGAAATATGTTAAATTAATTTTTAAGTACATAAGCTAAAGCAGGCATTGCTGTTTACTGTTTTCTGTATGTACTTAATGATATGAATAATTCTGGCAAGAGGTTTTGGGAAGACAAATATAGTTCGTGTTATTAATGATCAGGAGAACGAGAACTATAAATATACTCTTCTAATTTGTGCTCAAATAATTATTTTTTTAACAGTAAATTATGGACCGAGGATTGTTTACTCACACAGCAGTAGATCTCCAGTCTCCAAAGTAGAAAGCAAATTTATTATCAAAATACAAATGTGCCGCCAGATACAACCCTGAGATTCATCTTCTTATGGGCATACACAGTAAATCCAAGAAACACAATAGAATCAATGAAAAATCAAACTCAACAGGACAAACAACCGATGTTCAAAGGACAACAAACTGTGCAAATATGAAACAGAAAAAAATAAATGATAAATATCAAGAACATGAGATGAAGAGTCTTTGAAAGTGAGTCCATATGTTGTGCAACAGTTCAGTGATGGGACATGTGAAGCTGAGTGAAGTTATTCCCTCTGGTTCAAGATCCTGATGTTTGATGGGTAATAACTGTTCCTGAACCTGCGGGTGTGGGTCTTGAGGCTCCTGTATCTTCTTCCATATTAGCAAGAACATAGCATGGCTTGGGTGGTGAGGGTCCTTGATGATGGATGCTGTTTTCCTGTGACAGCTCTCTGTGTAGATGTACTGATGGTGGTAAGGGCTTTACCCATGATGGACTGGGCCACATCTATTACTTTCTGATGGAATTTCTGTTCAAGGGCATTGGCGTTTCCATACAAGGTAACCAGTCACTAAACTTTCCACTGTAGATCTGTAGAAGTTTGTCATAGATGCCTTGCCAAATCTTCACAAATTTCTGAGAAGTAGAGTCACTGCTGTGCTTTCTTCATAATTGCACTGACATGCTGGGCCCAGAACAGATCCTCTGAAATAATAACAGCAAGGAATTTAAAGTTGCTGACCTTTTCCACCCCTGATCCCCGGATGAGAGGAGGCTCACAGACCTTCGTTTTTTTCTCCTAAAGTCAATAATCAGCTTCTTGATCCTGTTGACATTGAGTGAGAGTTTGTTCTTGTGGCACCACTCAGCTAGATTTTCAATCTCCCTCCTATATGCTGCTACATCACTATCTTTCATTCGGCCAATGACATTGGTGTCATCAGCAAACTTAAATATGGCAATGGAGCTGTGCTTAGCCACACAGTCATAAGTGTAAAGTGAGTAGAGCAGGGGGCTAAGCACACAGACTTGTGGTGCACCTGTGCTGATGGAGACCATGAAGGAGATCTTGTTGCTAATCCAAACTGACTGGGATCTGCAAGTGAGGAAATTGATGATCCAGTTGTACAAGGAGTTATTGTGGACTAGGACTTGAAGTTTATTGATTTGTTTTCAGGGGATCATAGTATTGAATGCTAAGCTGTAGTCAGTGAAAAGCACCCTGATATCTGCATCTTCACTGTACAGATGTTCCAGGGTTGGGTGAAGAGCCAATGAAATAGTATTTGCTATTGACCTATTGTGACGGGAGGCAAACTGGAATAGATCGAAGTTACTTAATGACGTTTCATCACCGAACTCTCAAAGCACGTCATTGCAGTGCATGTACTGTATGTGCTACTGGACTATAGTCGTTGAAGCAGGTTACCACAACCTTCTTAGGCACTGGTATAATTGAAGGAAGTGGGTACCTCTGACTGCCAAAGCGAGAGGTTAAACATATCAATGACCGCTCCAGCTATTTGATCACTTTAGTACTCGAGCATGAATCTATCTCAGCAGAAACTCCTTTGTCTGAATATCAATGCTCTGAAAATATCTAGAACTTTTACTCCATAAATTCAGTGATTATTAAAGAAATATTAATAAGTCTTAATAAATCTAATAAATAAAATTAATGCTTAATTTCAATTTGTGTGTGATTTATAGTATTTCATGAATAGTATTATATACAAATATAATATTATTACATGTATCTGGGAGTCAAATTGAAGTGGGTACCTTATCTCTTTTCTGCTCTTTCCTCTCAATGTTTCTAGCAAACAAACTCCTTGGCCATGCAATCTGATACTGTTCCAAAATCTGTTCATCTTCCTCAGTGTACTCTCTGTAATTATAGGCAACTTTCCTACATAAATATAAATTGCCATTGCCTTCAGTGGCTAGTTTGAAAGAGTAATTTGCAAACCTAAGTCTAATTCCAATACCTGATGTAAGGTGTAAAACAATCAACAATCACAGCAGCCGTTCCACTCCACTGGATTTACTTTTCCACAAAAGTCAATTTTACACCCCAATGATTTCAATAGAAAAGAAGATGGGTGTGTAGGAAACTGGAAGTGATTTGCTAAAACTCATCTTATTCCATTGGATGTATTTGAGTAGTGTTTTTTTTTTGTCTCTATTTGCAGGCTTAATTACCTCATTATTTCTACTAATATATTGGAATGAAAATGTTGCAATCAAAACACTGCTTCCGAGCTGGCAACACAATGAGTCTCTCACTCAATCCAGGAAGGATGTGGCCTAGATTGCGAAGGGGAGCAGTAATGGTGGAAATTTCACAGGGTCTGGCCCTAAGACTGCAATACCACCTGAATATGGGAATGGTGCAAATAATAGGTAAATTATGATCGCTATATCACTGCTGAAATCGGTAAAGAGGATAAACTTGACAGCTTTGGACCAATCAGCCTCATGTTAGAGGTCTGAAGACCATAACCTAGACATCTATAAAAATGTGGGCTATTAATTGAAAGTGAGCATGAGCTTATTAAAGACAAACTTTGTTTGACTTGATGGGGTTGAGACTTAACAGTCCTGGTGAAGGATCTTGGCCCAAAACATTGACTGTTTATTCATTTTCATAGATGCTGATTGACTTGCTGAGTTCCTCCAGAATATTTTATGTGTTTTAATAATGATGGAAGATGAAGGCAATGTGCTCTATCTTGTCTATTGGATGATAAATGGGTGCTTGATAATGTTCCATATGATAGTCATTTTTGCAAAGTAGAAGCCAATATGATTGAAAAGATGGTGGCAGTCTGGATAGAGATCTTGCCAACACACAGAAAGCAGAATAGAAGTGATTTCTGCTTTTCAGACAAACGAGAATTGCGATGTAGTGCCCCTCAGCAGGTCACTGAAGTGAGCACTACAAATGATCTGAACGGGTATAATTTCCAATTTACAGAACGCGTAAAACTTAAGACCATAAGATAATACGATATAGGAGCAGAATTAGGCCATTTGGCTTATCGATTCTGATCTGCCATTTCATCATATCTGATCCAATATTCCTCTCAACCCTAATCTCCTGCCTTCTCCCCATATCCCTTCATGTTCTGACCAGTCAAGAATCGATCAAGCTCTGCCTCAAATATACATATAGACATGGTCTTTACAGCTGCCCATGGCAAAAAAATTCCACAGATTCACCACTCTCTGCCTAAGGAAATTCTTCCTCATCTCCATTCCAAAAGGACACCCCTCTAATCTGAGGCAGTGTCCTCTTGTCTAGACTCACCCACCACAGGAAATATCCACTCCACATCCTCTCTATTAAGGCCTTTCATCACTTGATAGATTTCAATGATGTCAACTCTCATTCTTCTGAATTCCAGTGAATATAGACCCAGAGGAATCAAACACTCGTCATATGACAAGCCATTCTGTCTTGGAATAATTTTCCTGAACCTCCTTTGAAACCTCTCTAGTTTCAGCATGTCATTTTCTAAGATAAAGGGCCAAAAACTGCTCATAATACTCCAAATGAGGCCTCACCGGTGTTTTATAAAATCTCAACATTACATCCTTGCTTTTATAGTCTAGTCCGCTTGAAATTAATATAAGAGGAATATGAATTGCATTTGCCTTCTTCATCAGAGATTCAAACTGTGAATTAACCTTTAGGGAGTCTTGCACAAGGATTCCTAAGCTTCTTTGCACCTCAGGTTTTTGTATATCCTCTCCATTTAGAAAATAGTCTGCACTTTAATTTTTTCTCCTAAAGTACATACACTTCCCGACACTGTTCCATCTGCCACTTCTTTGCCCATTTTCCTAATGCATTAAAGTCCTTTTGTAGCCTCTCTACTTCCTCAAAACTACCTGCCCCTCCACCTATCTTCATATTGTCAGCAAACTTTTCAACAAAGCCACCAATTTCATTATCCATATCATTGACATATAACGTAAATGAATCAGTCCCAACACAGACCCCTTTGGAACATAACTAGTTACTGGCAGCAGCCAGATCAGGCTCCCTTTATTCCCATTCTTTGCCTCCTGCAAATCAGCCACTGCTTTATCCATGCTGGAATCTTTCCTGCAATACCATGGGCACATAGCTTGTTAAGCAGCCTTGTCAAAGGCTTAATATGGTGGCCCCTTGTCAAAGGCCTTCAGAAAATCCATGTATGCAACATCAACTGATTCTCCTTTTACTATCCTACTTGTTATTTTTTCAAAGAATTCCAACAAATTTGTCAGGCAAGATTTTCCCTTGAGGAAACCATGCTGCCTACAGCCTATTTTACCATGTACTCTGACTCCAATAGCTTCTCAACCACTGAGGTCAGAGTAACTGGCCTATAGTTTCCTTTCCTCTGCTGTGGAAGTGTTGTGGAAGGGAGAGTAGCAATGGTTGAGTATGTTATCTCCCCACGTGCTCCACCTGGATGTGTTGACAAAACTTCAGAGACTTTAGTCAGCGACACTCGATTCAAGTCTCCAGCGACAATGAAAGCAACCTCTGGGTGTACAGTCTCCAGGATGCTGATGGCCTTGTACAGTTCCTTGAGATTCAGACCTACAGCAGAATATATTGAGACAAGGTTGGATAGAATTTTGCATAGAAGGGGAATTAAGGGTTATGGGTAAAAAGCAGGTAGGTGGAGATGAGTTCATGGCCAGACCAGCCATGATCTTACTGAATTCAACACCAGCCTGATTTTCCCAATCTACCTGCATATTGAAGTACCCATGACTATTGTAACATTGCCCTTTGGCATGTTTGGGGGTCTGTGTACAACTCTCATCAGGGTCTTTTTATCTTGCAGTTCTTTAGCTTTATCCATAATGATTCAACACTTTCTGACCCTATATCACCTCTTTCTAAAGATTCATTTGTTACCAACAGAGCAATGCCATGCCTTCTGCCTTCCTGCCTGTCCTTTAAATACAATGTGTATCCTTGGAATTTAACCTTCCAGCTATAATCTTCTTTCAGCCATGATTCAATGATGCCTATAACATCATACATGCCAATCTATAACTATGCTACAAGTTCATCTACCTTATTCTGTATAGTGCACACATTCAGACATAGCACCTTTAGTCCTGTGTTCATCGTTTTCGATTTTGTCCATCTTTTACGTTGCAACTCATCATTAATTTAGAATGAAGGATGACAAAATAGTTCACAGGGATGTACCAGATTGTCTGACTGGATAGGTAGATACATGGTGGAATAATTTTAAGCAAGGACTGAATAGATAAATTTTTGTTGGAGAAATGTGAGATGTTGCACTTTGAGAGGACCTGCCAGGGTATATCTTACACAGGGAGTGGTAGGGCACTGAGCAGTGCAGTAGAACAAAAGGATCTGGGAATCCAGGTCTATATTTCACTGAAAATGGCATTATAGATAGATAGGGTTGTAAAGAAAGCTGTTGGCACATTGACCTTCATAGATCAAAGTATTGAGTATAGGAGTTGGGATGTTATGTTGAAGTGTATAAGATGTTGGTGAGGCCTAATGTGCGCGTTTGGTCATCTACCTACAGGGAAGATGTAAATAAGTTTGGAAAAGTATTGAGAAAATTTACAAGGATGTTGCTGGGATTGAAGGATTTGAGTTTTAAGGAAAGGTTGAATAGGTTAGAGCTTTATTCCCTAGAATGTAGAAGATCAAGGGACAATTTGATAGATGTATACACAATTATAAGGGATATAGATAGGGTAAATGCAAGCAGGCTTTTTCCACTGAGGTCGGGTGAGACTACAATTAGAGGTCATGGGTTAAGGGTGAAAGGTCAAATGTTTAAAGAGAACATGAGGGGATACTTCTTCACTCAGAGGGTGCTGAGAGTGTGGAACGAGCTGCCAGTGCAAGTGATGGATGCAATTTCAATTTCAACGTTTAAGAGAAGTTTGGATAGGTACATGGATGTGAGGGTTATGGAGTGTGATGGTCCCAGTGCAGGGCAATGGGACTAGGCAGTTTAAGTGCTTCGGCACAGACTGAATGGACCAAAGGGCCTGTTTCATGCTGTAGCTTTCTACGACACTGTGACTCTAAATGGAGAGGCCATATAATTTGAATGTTTAAATTTCCGCTTCAAGATATTGGTACACAGATTTTTGAACATGACAGGACTGGCAACAAAATACGTAGAATCTTCAACATTATAGAGTCAGAAGGTACAAAACCAAGTAATTGTTGGGTAGTTTTAGGGATGTGGTGCTAAACAATACTTAGGTCCCAGCAAGAGTATTGTATCCAAGTTTAATCACCGTTGTCCAGCAATGCTACTGAGGCCTTAGAGATGGGATAGAAGAAAAAAGTCAAAGCCAAAATCATTGTTGAGTTCCTTGCCATATACGTAATTACATGCCTGCCCTGATCCAATGAAAACCTTCCTTGCTGTAGCATCACAGGAAAATAGTATCACAAGTCCTGGTTATATGACCACTGCTGCCAGGCAGACAATATCTGATGAGTATTGATAATGATTGGGATCACCTGCCTTGTAAAGACACTGTCCAGAAGAAAGCAATGGCAAATGGCTTCTGTAGAAAAATTTGCCCAGAATAATCATGGACATGGTCAAACAACAATGATTGACCATGTCATAAAACACGGCACATAATGATGATGATGTAAATCAGATAACTGGCCTGTACTCACTGGAATTTAAAAGAACGCCAGGGGATCTCATTGAAACCTACTGAATGTTGAAAGGACCAGATAGGGTGGATGTGGAGAAGATGTTGGTGCGACCCTTTAGAACAGAGGTAAGGAGGGATTTTTTTAGCTAGAGAGTAGTAAATTTGTGGAATGCTCTACCACAGACTGCAGTGAAGGTCAAGTACATGGGTATATTTAAAGCAGAATTTGATCGTTTCTTGATCAGTCAGCACATCAAACGATATGGCAAGAAGGCAGGTGTATGGGGTTGAGTGGGATCTGCCATTAGCCATGATGGAATGGAAGAGCAGACTGAATGGCCTAATTCTGCTCCTATGTCTTATGGTCTTATAACCCAGATGTAATTTCATTGTAAGGAACATCCTCGTCAAGTCAAAAAAAGAAATGTTTCAATTCAATACTGTGTTTATGAGACTCTGCGTTGATCTAAAAGTTGTCTATTGAATTTTGTGCTTTGCTATTCCCATGGGTTTCTGTGACAAATTACCACTAAGTCATTGCTGCATTGCTCCGGGCTGCTGCAATAATTGGGAGTTAAGAACCAAAACAGAGGACCAAATAAAAAAGAAGTAGGAGGAGGGACAGTATGAATCCCAGACCTGGCCTGCTGTTAAAAGAGCTACTGTGTATTAACTCTACTTCGATGCTGAATGCTTGTATCTTCTGATTTCGAATCTTAGACAACCATTCTCTTGAGGTGGGGTATCAAGATTTTTGAAGCTTTAGAACCATTTGCGTGATGACATTTCTCCTCATCTCAGTTTAAAATGGATGACACCATTTCTCCTTGCTTTAGACTCTCTAAGCTGGAGAAGCAACCACGTAGCTTCCACCCTGCCATCAAGAAGCTTGCATCGTTCCAACCTCCTGTGAGGATAGTCTAATCTGATTCACGATTCTGAGAAGCTGAAACCTCTTCATCCCGATAATCAATCAACTGTCCAACAACCATCTTCCACTCTACCCTCTGATAGATCAGCTTTGTGCACTGCCCCTTATGTCTCCTTCAGCTCCAGGCAGGCGTCTGTTTTCCATTTCCTTAATGGCACCCTGCGTTATGTTGGTATCATATACAGTAGTCCAGCATTCTCACAAAAGGTCTAGCCTTGTCTGTTTGACAATCTCCTCAAACAAATGGCCTGCTCTATAAGGGAAGGAAGCAGTATGCAATACGGATGGCAGATATTCAGCAGGCATATGTGTGTATGTGTCATTAATGCATAAAGTGAGGAAATTTTTAAATAGGACTTCCAGTGATTTAAACACTTTGCTCGTGTTTTGTCTCCTAATTTCCAGTCTATTCAAGATCACAGTGTGCTGCAATCTCTCTTGCATTTCAAACACTCTGTTTATTCCGTGCTGTCTTTCAGCAATTACTTGTAATTCCCATCGTAGTGTTGTGAAGCCTCAGAGTCTGAAATAAATTCTGCCGATGCAGGCTTTTTATTCCACGGTTGAGTTGCTGTGTTACTAAATAAGTGGAATTGCTTCCATTGTTGTCTGAATATCTTATTAACGTTGACTTCAAGGACAGCATGGGCTCCTGCTGCATGTTATTGTAATCCCTTCCTCCGCAAAGTACTTACTATCAATGCTTTAAATCTACTTTGATTCGTATTTTGAGATACCCGAGAAAGAGACATTGAATTAGAAATCACAAACGCACTATTTAACACATCCAATTTTTAATAGTAAGTACTTTATTATAAATTCCATCATGCTCTAATATTGTAAGGACTGTATTGCCTTTATGAGAGGCTGAGCCTCAGTACACTGTGCTCTCAGATGGTGAGCATGATTTAGTAATCATGCTGCTCCAACGCACATCATGGACTAGAAAGAAAACAAAGACACGTAGTTTTTCTCAGATATCCAAGGTCTGCCATATCTCACTTTTCCAGCCAATAACTATTTAGACCCCGTTCCTCATTCCTGTTGTTCACCTATGTAGTAACAAGGGGGCTGACACAGTAGCATAGCGTTTAGCGTTATGCTTTAGAGTGCCATTGACCCAGGCTTGATTCCGCCGCTGTCTGTAAGGAGATTGTACATTCTCCCCACGACTGCATGTTTTCTCCGGGTTTTCTGATTTCCTCCCACGTTCCAAAAATGCACAGGTAAGTAGGTTAATTAATCACATTGGTGTAATTAGGTGGCATGGACTCTTTGGGCCAGGAGGGATTGTTGTCATACTGTATGTCTAAAAAAACAAAAAAGAGATTGTAAGTCTGAAATAGTAGTTAAGCAAGCTGGGAGAAAATTGTAAGATTAATATGCAGCAAGGTCTAGAAATTGCTCTAATTGTGAATGGCAAAGTTCCGAGAATGGCCTCGTCCCTGTACCGAAGACGTCGCGCCCCACTGGCTCCAATGACTACAGACTGGTGGCATTGACCTCCCACATCATGAAGACCCTGGAAAGACTTGTTCTAGAGCAGCTCCCCTGTTTCCATCCAAGGGGTCAGCGTGGACATGGTGGAGGATTACAAATACCTGGGGATACGAATTGACAATAAACTGGACTAGTCAAAGAACACTGAGGCTGTCTACAAGAAGGGTCAGAGCCGTCTCTATTTTCTGAGGAGACTGAGGTCCTTTGACATCTGCCGGACGATGCTGAGGATGTTCTACGAGTCTGTGGTGGCCAGTGCTATCATGTTTGCTGTTGTGTGCTGGGGTAGCAGGCTGAGGGTAGCAGACACCAACAGAATCAACAAACTCATTTGTAAGGCCAGTGATTTTGTGGGGGTGGAACTGGACTCTCTGAGACGGTGGTGTCTGAAAAGAGGATGCAGTCCAAGTTGCATGCCATCTTGGATAATGTCTCCCATCCACTCCATAATGTGCAATCACGAGGAATTCTGCAGATGCTGTAAATTCAAACAACACACACAAAATGCTGGTGGAACACAGCAGGCCAGGCAGCAATTATAAGGAGGAGCACTGTCGATGTTTTGGGTCTCGGAGTGTCAGACACCCTGAGCCAATAGGCTGGTCCTGGACTAATTTCCGCTTGGCATAATTTACTTATTATTATTTAATTATTTATGGTTTTATATTGCTATATTTCTACACTGTTCCTGGTTGGTGTGACTGTAACAAAACCCAATTTCCCTCGGGATCAATAAAGTATATCTGTCTGTCTGTCTTTGAAAATAAGTCCATGAAAGAAGTTATGAATCTCTCATGAGAAAGGGAAGAAGAAAGCTGGATCTTTTAGAGGGAGGCTTTCAGATTACTAATTGAATTCTCTCTAGTCTCCATGATTCTTTCCTAAAATAATCTACTTGTAGCTATTACTTTCTACCCTCTCAGTATATAATGCTTCTTCTTTTGGTGTTCCTCAAGAATGACTTGTTTCCAATCTGTTTATGTGGGTGCAAAGGTCGTTTAAGAGGCTCTATTGCAGGTGGAGCAGAAAGTGGCTGACAAGGTAGGCAGGAGGTCAGTTATAGGGGTAATGTGTTCTTTCTGCTGCTTGTCCAGGGTTTCTGGATTCTCCTGATTTATAGACTTGAGGTTCTCAAGTTCTAGAGAATCCTAGGAGTCTGAGTACATCTTTTAAACTTTTCCTCTGTCTCCCTGATAATCTCTTCCCATGACAGAGCTTAGAACAGGCCTCTTGTAACAGTCTAATGCCCAATGAGCCTGCAAATAATCCAGGACATTTACAGCACAATCATAACACCACTCTAAATTTTCTATAATATAGCTTTCAGAGGTGGTGGACCTCAACATTAATGTTCTCTTCAAGCAAAGCAATCCATCTGCACACACATTTCCATTATTTGATTCCATATCGTTCAGTAAACAGGCAAGGTATTTTGCTTTTAAGAAAGATACAGGAAATAATGGATTAGATTATTATACTGAATAATGGATGTGCTGTCCTACCACATCCAGCCATGGGTGCTGGTGAACCACTAAACAACCAAGGGGTGGAGGAAGTTCCATGAATAACCTTAGTTTCAGTGTTTGCCTGTCAGTCCACAAGGCAAGGCTGAAGTGTTTGTACTCATCTTTATTTTATTTATTTAGACGAAAGGCAGAGTAACAGGCAGTTCTGGCACACCCTGCCCAATTACACCCAGGTGACCAATTAACCTGGTAACCCATACTGCTTGCAATGTGGAAGGAAACCGGAACACCTGGAGGAAACTCTCCCCCCATGGTCAAAGCTAGAATGTACAGGCTCCTCACAGACAGCAGCAGACCTGAACCTCTGTTGGTGACCCTGTAATAATGTTATGCTGACTGTTATGTTACCATGGCACCCCAAATCTTTCATCATTCATGCTGAGAGAATTATAGTGCTATTGAACTATCTTTCCTCAACAGCCTTCATCAATACAGAAGGTGATTGATACCAGGAAATATGACCATAACATTGAGGAGCAGAATTAGGCCATTTGGCCCATTGAGTCTGCTCCATCATTTTAATCATGGTTGATCCTTTTCCCCCTTAATCCCTTTCTCCTGCCTTCTCGCCATAATGCTTCACACCCTGACTAATCAAGTGTCTATCAACTTCCTCCTTAAATGCACGCAGTGAGCTGGCCTGGTTAAATGCAGCAGATCTTTTGGGTCCAGGGATTGTCCCAGCCTCAACAATTAAAAGAAAAATGCAGGAACAATCCAATTTAGCCCATTGTTGTCTCAATGCCTACTTTGAAGGGTTATATTACAAGTATTATGAAATAAGCTGGCTCATTAATAATTTCTTCAACATTGCTAAGTTTGGGCTGTTCCAGGACAAATAAACTCAGGACCTCATTAAAACATTCATCCAAACATGGATAAAGGAACTGAATGCCAGAGAGAAGCCAGCACGGGTGCTTTTGGTATAAGTGCAACCTCAAAGTGAGAATGGAGACCAACAAGTATTCAATGCATTGAAAAGAAACCAGGTGGCTGGATATAGTATGTACCTGTTGTAAAGGAAGATGACTTTGTTTCAAATATGCCATCGAACTTTGTTCTAGGATATTTTTGCATGGATTTGAGTCAATACTCTTGACCGGGTAAGCTGCATTTTTAGTGACCTTCCATCCTTCAGAAGGTTAGAAGTGAGGATATTTGCTGATGACAGTGTAATATTCAGATCCATTCACAGATTCTCAGAAAATGAGGCATACTCAGCCAGAATTAATCAAGGCCTGGCAACAGTCTAGCTAGGGTTGATCACACATTTCAGTCTTTGTATCCAGAATTATTTCTGTTTGCTTGTCAGTCATTTTTTAATTATATTTTCACTTCATTTAATTGAGGTAACGTGCATTGATAACTTCATATTGTGTGAAGGAGATTTAGTAAAATTAAAATAAACAACCGCACAGAATGTTCCACAGTTACTAAATCCTGTTACATAGGCACAGGATAAATCCTTTGTTGGGTAGTGTTTATCCTCTAAAGCCAAGTTATCTTAGAAGGTGAAATGCAAAGAAAAATACGTGAACAATTGAAATGTCAAAGCTGCATCACTTTTCCCAAAAATCCAACACAGAAAATGAATCTCAACTTCTTACACATTCTCTTAGCGGAAATTTTACACAGATATACACCATTAGCAACTTGTCCTTGAGCGTTTGCAATAAGCACAATGTATTGTCTGCAGTGGGTCTGAAATCCATTACTATAATTTAGTTGTATTGATGAAGAGCAAGGTATGAGGTACTGATGCACAGCCAATACTCTTTCATGCTCTCAGGGACAATTGACTGAGGCTGGACTTCTCACTTGTAGTTCCTTCCTATTGAATCTATACAAACTTCAATGTTTTACAAATTCTAACAAATCACGTTTCAGCCTTCCCTTTTTCAGTAGGAATGCAACTTGCTTCTATTCAGAATGAGTTCCTACATCGTGTACCTTCCGTGTCTTTAATAGCTTTCATTGGGCATTTGCATCATTTTGTACGAAGTTATTGTGAACTAAAATTACTAAAACCGTCATGATTTGGCTATTCAGTTCACTTTCTTCCACAGTTTCAATATGGAATAAGAAGTGTTAATTTTGCTTATTCAATTTTTGAAGTCAAAATTAATTTAAAGCAGTTAAAATATGAAGACACCAAATAGGCATGTTGTTAAACTGTTAACACATGTGATTTCTCCTCCAAGAGGACTAAATCCTTGTTGTGGTTTGGAGATTTGAGTGCCTCAGAGAGCTGTGTTGGCTGGAGTCAGAGCATTATGCTTTGGCTCTTCGTGGGGTCACCAATACCAAGCAGGTCAAAGGGTAGAGGACAGACTAAGAGTGGTCCACCGGTCCTCCAGGCTCCAGCGTTCAGATTAGGTCTAAGCCCTCTAAATGGTAAAACAAAATTGTTACAGAAATAGAAATGAAGGATCTTTCTACATCTGAGTTCGACGGGATTCCTGAGTCTTCTCTGGGACTTGCGTGACGGACAGTAGTGAAAACTGAGAGGAGGTACTGAGACGAAGAAGGAAAACTTGAACTCCACCAGAGATGGAGGACCTTCATTGCTGCCCTAAATGTCTGCGACGTAACAGGCAGCAATAGTGATAATCATAATAATATGTGATTTTAACTCCTCATGGCATGTGGATAATGTGCAAGCAATAAGTAACACATACTCAGTATTTTATTATTTATCCATCCTCCTGATGATGCACATGGTTTGATGGCAAATTAAGGTGCCTCAATTAGACAGTTTTATTCTTCAAAAAGTCACAGAGTCATAGAGCACTGGAGCACAGAAACAGGTCTTTAGCCTATCCAGTCCATGGCAACTTGGTTTTCTTCTTAGCCCCATTTATCTGTACCCAACCATCCATATTCCTCCCAGCCGTGTACCTCTCCCAATTTCTCTTAACTGTTACAGTTGAACCCACATCTATCACTTCCACTGGTAGACCACTCCACACTTGCACCACCAACTGAGTGAAGAAGCCCCCCTCAGATTCCTCTTAAATATTTCACCTTCCTCCCTGAACCTATGACCTCTAGTTCTAGTCTTACCCGACCTGGGGGAAACAGCCTGTATATATTCGCTCTATCTAAGCACCTCATAATTCTGCTTTACTTCTAAAAGATCTCCCCTCATTCTTCCATGCTTCAGGAAATGATGTCCTAACCTATTCAGCCTATCCCTGTAACTCAGGTGCTCAAGTCCCTGCAGCATCTGTGTAAATTTTCTCTGCACTCTTTCAAGCATATTGATGTCTTTCCCGCAGGGGGGTGCTCAGAAGTGAACAAATGCTGCATATTGACTCATAATTTAAAAAATTAAGTTGTTAAAATTTATTTTGGCCCAATGCAGAAGGAAAATCCAACAAGGCTTCTTAGAAGTTACATTGCTTAAACCTTGTAAGAAGTCCAACTAATGTGGTGAATCATAGTGAGCTCATTAATTTATATTATTATAATAAGACAAAGTATAATGATTGAATGAATTGAATCTGATCAGAATTGTAACTATGTATGCCTACATAGTGTGAAATACTCCAGCCTAATGATTCATGTCTGACGTAGACTTAACAAGTGCTTCATAAGAATAAATTAGTATCATTAATTCATCAGAGTCCCCACACTGATACATTACCAATTGAGCTTCATATATTTCAGTCTGTTTCAATCAATTTTATTTATGTCATTTGAACTATAATAAAATCAAGGAGTTCAGGAAGAGAGCAATGAAATGGTGTTCAGTCCAAGACTGGATTGGTCGTGATTCGATTGAATGATGTACTGAGATACAAATTGGCTGATTTGCATATTCCTGCTCCTCTTTCCAATGACCTTATGCTCTTAAGTACTTTCTTAATGTCTGCTATGCCGCTGGCATTTAGGGCAGCAATGAAGGTCCTCCATCTCTGGTGGTGTTCAGGGCTTCCTTCATCGTGTCAGTAGCTTCCTCTCGGTTTTCACTGTCAGTTATGCAAGCCCCGGGGGGGACCCAGGAATACTGTTGCAGTCAGATGTAGAAGGATTCTTCATTGTTTTTCCCTAACAATTTTGTTTTATCTGTCAGGGCCGTTAGCCCTGAACAGAACCACAAGACCGGGAGGACTTGTGGACCACTCTTACCTCAACCCCTTGACCTGTTTGGCATGGATGACTCTACCAAGAGCCAAAGCATAAAGCCTCACTCCAGCCAACACAGCTGTCTGGGTCATTGAGGCACACAGACATCCAAGCCATGACAAGGCTGTGTTCCTCTTGAGGTATCTCTTAAGTCTTTATTCATAATACAATATTTCTCAAGTTGCTGACAGTGGTATGAGCCCTCAGGTCAGTACCTTCAGACCAACCACCTTTGGCTGTTTCATCAATGGACTTCTGTGTAGAACGAGGATGTAACTCCACAGCAAATGAACTAGTCCATACTTGCAATGAGCAAGACCTTAACAATGTAAGGCACATTTAGAAGGAGACGTAGCGTAAAGATTTTTACTCCTTATGTATATGACAGATAAAGTCAATTCAATTCAATTCAATGATAAATTTCAAGTAACAAGTGATCTACTAGAACAGGTCAGGGGCTTGGTATCCTGCACCCAATGACTCACGGTATGGCACTTTTCCCATCTACAAGGTATGAATCATGAGAGAGAAAAGCAAGGAACTTTGTCAGAGCAGGTGGGCATTTACTTACTTAGTGAGATTGGTGTATTGCCAAGGGACATTTGTTGTGTGGCTTAATGGTCAACCTCAGTAGCTTACTGGAGAGATGGAAAATTATCTCATTCTTGTTTCATATATGATGGAATGGGAATCATATACATTTGCACGCTTTGGCATCAGGTTAAGCAGTTTGATTAGCATTCTGTTCTTCTCGAACACTACCCTAGCACAGCTTTGATTCATCTCATTGGTGTTTGTGGAACTGTTTGGGTAGTTGGCAATTCAGTGAATGATGAGTTTCTGAGAGAGATTGTCAGGCATCAGATAAATTCAACACTTTTATTTACATCTAATTAGGCATCTCATTCCCAGTCTTTTCATTGACTCAATGTACAAACACTCAAATAACTGCTTAATTTAAACTTCTTAGCAACTGTCCGACCAGCTCTATTAGTTTCTGCATTAATGCAGTGTACGTGAGTTCCTCTCATGGTTGACTGACCTGATTTTAAGTGGGAGGTAATTGCAAGCATATTGTGAAGAAACTCCAAAGTGAGTGGCCAGTCTGGGCTGAATGCCTGTCCTAATAACTGGGGCTGTTTTCCAGTTATTTCCTTTGACTCCCACACAAATATGTTCAAATCAAGTTCTTTTCAAATGCATGGGAGTGAAACTTTAATGTCTAAAACCCACAGGCAAAGACTTGCAAGATCATTAACGATAATTGTGCACGTGCGTGCGTGCGTGCGTGTGTGTGTGCGTGTGTGTGTGTGTGTGTGTGTGTGTGTGTGCGCGAGTGCACATACCTGCATCTGCTGTAGCATAAGAGACTCTTTTTTTCTGAAGCTCAGATCAGGCCTGACCAGAACTCTGTAAACTATAGGATTTTGATTGAAATTTTGAATTGCATCTACTGGATTGGCACTTTTAACGAAGGCCCCCAATTTTGCTCAGTGGAGATCAAGCTCATTTGTTCAAGTGAGTAGATTAACAGCAGGGTATGGGTGAGATGGAGTGGGACATGAAAAATTGGCTGAAGAAAGTTAGTTGACGCCATTAAAGGCAAGATTACACTCTTTAAAATTAACACTCTTGAGGTTAACACCTCACACTCTTTACAACTAGCATTCATGAGGTAAAAGCAATTAGCTTGCAAAGAACTTTTATTAACTACTCTCTGTCTAATTTTCAGAGTTTAACACCAAGCTTGGCTTTTCTATTCCAACTCTCCTTTATGACAGGACAAATTCAATTTACTCTTTCTCTTTCGCCCATTCTAATAATCCAAATTATAGGCTTCAAATTTTCACTTCGAAGTTCAAAAGTAAATTTTGTATCAAAGTACATATATGTCACCACGTACAGCTCTGAGATTCATGTTCTTGCGAGCATACTCAATAAATCTATAGAATAATAACCAGTAATGAAATCTACAAAAGACCACCCAACTTGGGCAATTCAACCAGAGGGCAATAAACTGTGTAAACACATAAAGAAAGAAACAATATTAATAATAATAATTAAATAAGCAATAGATATTGAAAACATTTGAGATGTAATTCCTTGAAAGTGAGTCCATTGGTTGTGGAAACATTTCAATGATGGGGCAAGTGAAGCTGAATGAAGTTATCCCCTTTATTCACTTAAAGCTAAACTCTCAAGCTTGTTCCCAGAGACCCATGTTAAATTTGAGATGACAGGCACCATAATTTACATTGTCTCATTCTTGTCTGCACAACTCTTCATTGCTCTCTCATGGAAGTTTGAAAGTTTAAGTGATAATATACTTGCATTGGAGCTTACTGAAACACATTAGGTTCTGTAAGGGTTTGAAAGAGTACTTGGTGAGGAATCTATAACTAAGGGTCATAAATTTTGAATAAGAGATGACTGCTTAATGGGATGGAGATAAGGGAGTTGTGAATGTTTGGAATTCTCTACCTCAAAGAGTTGTGGATTCATAATCATTGAATATGTTCAAAGTCATGATAGACTGCATTTCTGGTCAAAGCAAATGGTAAACAAGAAGAAAGGTAGAAATGAGGATCTGATTTTATTGAAAATCAGAGAGGTTAACAGGGCCCCCTAGTCAATTCCTGCTTCTATTTCTAATGTCCTTTGCCATGGTTATAGTGATTTTGTAAATTACTGAGGTTGCTGCTTGTTTTTCTGCTCTCTTTTATTGCTGTTTACCCTTTTCCTTCATAATTATTCATTCCAAGGAGTTCCAGATGTGCAATCACCTGACAAACTAAACAGCATTAAATCTGCCTTGGGCAAAGTCTGTAGATTTAATGCAGATAATTTGGCTTCTGTAGAATGTGGAATAGCTCACGTTCCAGGCAACACAAATCATCTTGTCTGATGGCTAGCTTTCAATAATTCCACTTGATGGCACTGCTGCTTCACATGTTCATTCACTCCAACGACACCCTCAAGGCAGGGAGCCTTTTATCTGGGCCTTACTCAACCAGAAGGATCAATTACAATGTAATTAACTTGATCCTTTTGGGCGAAAAATGGAAGGTGCCTCATTTTGTTTGCTATGCAAAACACTGAAAGGAATTTTCAAGTTGGGATCACCACTTTTCTCATTAAAGTAGAGCTGATCTCAGACAGGTGATTGGAACAGATTTAAGGGCTTGAATGTTATCTTGTTACAAAGATCACCATGTAAACCTTGGAATGCTGAATATTTAATTACTAGCCAGACAGTGAGCGAGGAAAGGAAATAATTAACAACTAAATGTTGGACAAACACAAATGCAACATTCAACCTGGATTAACTATTGTTCAGGGATTAGGATGATTTTAGTTTTTCATGTTTGTTTGCTCTGCATTGGTTTGGATTTAGTTCTGAATTATACCAATGGGATAAATGTATCTTTTTTGCATGGCAAAGAGTGGTCCCTACCATCAATAAAAACTTTATTATAAATGCACTGCTTCAAAGAAGACGCAGACTGCATAGCAGAATTTATTGGTAGTGATGTTATTCAGACATTTAAAATGCCTCCACCAAATTCCTTTCTTGGCTATTTAAAATAAAGGATTTCAGCAATTTAGTACAAGCACGTTAATAGTTATATCAAAGTAGTGGAGGGAGTTCTATGAACTGGTAAAATGTTGGTGCATTTGGATGCAACAGCCTCTCAGGGGCCAATAGAAGTGTTCTACATCTTTTTTACGAGTGCAACGCACTGCTAGACATTAAGAACTTCAAGTACTGCAGGTCTACCCCATCAATGAGTTGCTCGATAGAGGTAGAGCTGGACTTGGTGCTGCAGCATGCTCCGGAGAGGCATTGTAGTCAATGCACAGTCTAACAGCCGGTGATTGTTCTGGATGTTTTTCTTGCAAGATCTTGTTGCCTTCACAATGATCACCTGTTCATTTTTCTTTTCATTGTGTGAGGGGAGGGTGTTTGGGGGTTGATGTTCTGCTAGGTTTTTTTGTGTGTAGGAGAGAGGGTGTATTTTGGGGGTCAATGTTCCTGTTCCACTTTGTGTGGATGGGGGGGGGTTGGGGTTGATGTTTCTGAATGACTTTCATGTTCTTTCTTGTTTTGTGGCTACCTGGAGAAGACAAATTTCAGGGTTGTATATGGATACATGCTTTGATAACAGATGGACCTTTGAACCTTTGTTGGACATCAGTAGTGTAAAATACAACTGATTCACTGGTTTATGGTGAGATTGACCATGGGGGGAGCTGCGTGACCTCAGCTGCAGCAAGGTTTAGGCCATATGGCGTTGGCTTGCCTGTTGCAGAAGGCCCGGAGGGGAACCATTGAAGGTGGTGTGGTGTGGCATCCTTGCTGGCTTGGGGGCTGGCCAATCCTGTCAGAGCTGCCCTTCAGAGTTTGCGAGTTAGAAGATAAACTGGATTGTGTGTGTGCGTGCATGCATGTGTTCGTCTGTGGATTGCTGAGAACTGTTTGTTTTTGCTGACAACACCCATGCACCATCAATTTACAGGGCATGTTACTCAGGGACTTGGACTATGTATTTTTATTTTTATGTGACTATATGATTACTGCTATCTTAATTATTGGTACCAGACGTGCCTTGTGCTGTGTATGACTGCTGGGACTGTGTTTTGCACCTTGGCCCTGGAAGAACTCTGTTTTGTTTGACTGTATTCATGGTTATTCATGTATGGTTGAATGATAATTAAACTTGAATTTGAAGAAAATATGTTTTCTACAAAAGTTCAGATGAGGAACTCAAGTTTGGATATATTTATCCTAGCAACATTCAAAATCCATACCTCATGGAGCAAGTCAGTCTTCCAGAAACACTTATGAATGTTTACAAATTAAATAAATAAGTAGAATAAGTGAATGTCCCTTTTTAAAATCATTGCATATGCATAATATTAATTAAACAAACATAATATTGAATTAAGATTAACATTTGGATCAAATACATAAAAATAATATGGATCTATAATGTGGATTATTCTATGAATGGAATATAGACAATAGACAATAGGTGCAGGAGTAGGCCATTCGGCCCTTCGTGCCAGCATCGCCATTCAATGTGATCATGGCTGATCATCCACAATCAGTTCCCCGTTCCTGCTTTCTCCCCATATCCCTTGACTCCGCTATCTTTAAGAGCTCTAACTCTTTCTTGAAAGCATCCAGAGAATTGGCCTCCACTGCCTTCTGAGGCAGAGCATTCCATAGATCCACAACTCTCTGGGTGAAATAGTTTTTCCTGAACTCCGTTCTAAATGGCCTACCCCTTATTCTTAAACTGTGGCCTCAGGTTCTGGACTCCCCTAACATCGGGAACATATCTCCTGCCTCTAACGTGTCCAATCCCTTAATAATCTTATATGTTTCAATCAGATCCCCTCTCATCCTTCTAAATTCCAGTGTATACAAGCCCAGTCGCTCCAATCTTTCAACATATGACAGTCTTGCCATCCCGGGAATCAACCTCGTGAACCTATGCTGCACTCACTCAATAACAAGAATGTTCTTCCTCAAATTTGGAGACCAAAACTGCACACAACACTCTAGGTGTGGTCTCACCGGGGTCCTGTACAGCTGCAGGAGGACCTCTTTACTCTTATACTCAACATGCCATTAGCTTTCTTCACTGCCTGCTGTACCTAATTATTGCTTAATCTAAAGGAGTATGGATGATAGCAAGATGGAGGCCTTTGCAGGAGGAAAGTTTTTGATTGCTTTCAGAGTAGGTTAAAAGATTGGTACAACATTGTGGGCTGAAGGGTCTGTACTGTGCTGTATGTTCGTTGTAATATGGAATAGAGATCTTGCCCTGTAGCATGAGCAGGCATTAATATTGAAAATAGTAGAAATAGGTATGGTGGGCTGGATTTTTTTCTCTGTGATCTTCCTCGCACACTCACTACTCAGATATCCAAGATTCCCTTATTTAGATGTATATGGAAAGAAAATCCTGTTGGGTGAAATCTTTAATGATTCTAGACCCTTATGCAATGTAATCAAACCATTTGGGCAGGAAAAGCTCAACAATGGCCATTTCAAACGTCCTTTCTCAATAAGGATCAGGTCAATACTTTTGGAAGAGGTAGCCTTCCTCTCTCTCTAAAATACTGTCATCAAGCACAACAGAACCTCCAAGTGGTGTGGTCAAACTTGGAGTATTGTACACAGTTTTTGTTAAACTGCCATAGGGAAGATACAATGAGTCTAGAAAGAAGGAAAAGAAGATATGAGAATGTTGCCAGTATTCGAGGGACTGGGTGATTGGAAGAGGTTGGGCAGGCTTGGCCATTACTCCTTAGAATGTAAGACATTGGTGGATAATGTTGTGGAGGTATATAAAATGATGAGAGGCATAGGTATGTGAATGCACATAGTCCTTTCCCCAGGATTGGGGATTCAAGACCTAGAGGGCATATGTTTAATGTGTGAGGGGAGAGATTTAATAAGAACCTGAGGAGGAATTTTTCATACAGAGGATGATACATATATGGAACAAGATCTAGAGAAAGTGGTGGAGGCAGGTAGAACAACAGTATTTTAGAGACATTTGGAGAGGTAATGGATAGGAAAGATTGAGAGGGATGTTGGTTAAACACGGCCAAATGGGACTAGCTCAGATGGGCATCTTGTTGGCATGGATAAGTTGTACTGAAGGACCTGTTTCCATGCCATAATTCGGACTCTAAAATAGGCTGAATATCATCATCATCTGACTGCTTTAGACACTTCTGATGGATGTTCAGTCTTTGCCTGCTGATGTTCTCCTCAATATGGTTTATACCAAAAATGTGCACATGCCCTCAGTGGATGCTATTTGGTCTAGAAATGGTAGTTGCAATCATAATGGATGCTATTGAGTTCAATTTCACATCCTTTATTTAGATTAATACCTATGTCAAAATAGCAGGCATCAAGTAACACAGAGGTAATGTATTTTTAAATTATATCAAAAAGGATGACTTCAACCACAAAGAGCATTGTGAGAAATAATTATATTATTTTCTTTGTGTGAGCTTCTTTAATAGAACACTGATGTTGAGACTCAAATGCATTAAAACATTTTTTGTACACAGATGATGTTGATTTAGGCTTACTCACTGGAGAGACCAGCCTAGAAATCCTTCTGTGCTTGCAGATTTGAGATAAAGGCTTTTTTTTAACATTGAGATAGAAGCAGCAGCCTATCTACCATCAAGGACATACTGTATATATATCGGAAGGTGCTGGAAAAGGGCCAATAACATCATGAAGGATCTGCACCCTGCTCTTGGACCTTTTGTCCCACTTCCATCAGGGAGGCTATGTAGCATCTATGCCAGGATCACCAGACTTAAAAACAGTTAGTTCCCTATGTGGTAAGGCTGATCAATACTTTAACCCACCCACCCACTAACCCACCCCTCCACATCCCCCATCATGTCCTGTCAGTCATCTTATGTACACACTCCTGTGACTCCATCACTTTATGAACATATAATCAAAGAATATAAGCTATCTTTATATATTTATATTTGTGTGTTTTTATTATTGAGGTATATTTCTTATTATAAACATGAGAACGTTTGCAGATGCTGACAATCCAAAGCAACTCACAAAAATGCTGGAGAAGCAGGACAGGCAGCATCTATGGAATGAATAAACAATCAATGTCCTTCTTTAGGACTGAAATATAATTTTTCTTATTGTGTTTTTTTTGTGCTGCATCAGGGCTGGAGTTACAATTACTTCATTCTCCGATACATATGTGTACCGAAAATGATTAAACGGTCTTGATGAGATGAGAGAGGAGAGCACTACTAGGAGCAGCTTGTGTTGTATGGAAAATTGGTTTATTACTCACTGGGAGAATGGCTGATCAGACCATGAGGTTTGCACCTGAGCATTCAGAATATATGTGGTGGAGTTTCTACTGGCCGCAGGGGTAAGGCTATATGGAGCTCCAATTGGCCACATAGGTGTTGAGGCATTAATTTCAGATGAGGATTGCGGGGACTGAAGGAGACTCAGCCCTTATGTTAATGTAGATGGATCTGAAACAAATATTCATCAATCTCTGTGGACTACATCCTACCCAGAGAGATCAAATTTAACTTCTGATGAAGCAGGCAATGTGATTATACACATTTCTAAACAGCGTCCTGCATTAGCTCAGGTCATGCACATCTGACATCATGGAAGTCAAGTATCAGACACCGTTGGCTACTACGGCATAGCTCTTGGTTCCTTTGTGCACTTCTGTGTACTTGCGGAGAAGATCATAGAATTAGCAATCCATATTGAATAAAGCTGAACTCAGTTAACAAAGATTTCTTATCCCTTTGAAAATTCAATTATTTAAGATCTCCAAACATTGTGCAAAGTTATAGAATTTCTATATTTCTGTGGCATACATTACATCAACAAATTTAAGCAGAGCTGCATTTCGACCTTCCAATATTAATATTGGTTCTTCAACTCATTATAGGGGACGAGGAGGGTGAAAGTCATGTCTAATCTTTCCGTGATTAGTCTTTCCACCTAGATTCCCTTTGAATGTCCTTAAGCTTCCTGCTCCCATGCTCCCTGTAGATAAAGACACGTTCCGGATGACCAGACATTTAATGAGTATCATTGACCGTCACTGCCAGTGGCACTATCGTGCAGATGGTTGCGTGTGCTTCTGTAGACTGCATCTCCTGTGGGAAACAATTGTAGTCTTTCTGCTAAAGTGTAACCCCATTAGAGAATTATCCTCCCTCCAGCCTCAATAGTTGATTTGGATTAAGAAGAGCTGTTCTCTGTGGTAATTTGCTGTCAGTGACACACCTCCAGTGGACCCTCTCTACTCTCTAAGCTTCCTCTTTTCATCAGCTCAGCTCCTGTTATGCTAGGAAATAGATCTGCAATCATCCAAAGCAGCTGGAAGCTACTCTGTGCATTATCCTTATACTTGTGCCTTAATAATATGAAGAAATCGTGCTATGGATACTTGTCCTTAGTCTGGGAAAAAGACCATAAAAAGCAGGATTGGGCCATTTGGTGAATCAAGTCTGCTCTGCCATTCAACATAGCTGATTTATTTTCCCTCTCAGCACCACTCTCCTGCTTTCTTCCCATAACCTTTGATGTCCTTAGTAATCAAGAACCTATCAACCTCAGCTTTAAATATACCCAATGACTTGACTTCCATAGCCATCCGTGGCAATAAATCCCACAGATCCCCCACGCTCTAGTTAAAGACATTCTTCCTAAATCTCTGGTCTAAAGGGGTATTCTTCTATTCTGAGGCTGTGCCCTCCAGTCCTTAACTCTTACGTTAATGGAAATATCCTCTCCATGTCCACGCGATCTAGGCCTGTCAAAATTCAGTAGATTTCAATCAGGTACCCCCTCAATCTTATAAAACTGCTCTGGATCTTCTGAGCACTACCTGGGAGAAAGACAGGAACAAACAACATATATGAAGAATTTTGCACATTGCTGAGATTAAGATGAGATTACATTGTGTTCTACAAATACTTTATTGTCACCAAACAATTGATACTAGAGTGTACAATCATCACAGTGATATTTGTTGCTGCGCTTCGCGCTCCCTGAAGTACAAATCAAAGTAAATATGTTAAAAATTTAAATTATAAATCAGAATTAGAAAATAGAAAATGGAAAGTATGGTAGTGCAAGTCAGGTCCGGATATTTGGAAGGTATGGCCCAGATCCGGGTCAGTATCTGTTCAGCAGTCTTATCAAAGTTGGAAAGAAGCTGTTCCCAAATCTGGCCGTATGAATCTTCATGCTCCTGAACCTTCTCTTGGAGGGAAGTGGGACAAAAAGTGTGTTGGCTGTGTAGGACTTATCCTTGATTATCCTAGCAGCACTGCTCCGACAGCGTGTGGTGTAAAGTGAGTCCAAGGATGGAAGATTGGTTTGTGTGAAGTGCTGGGCTAGGTTCACAATCTTCTGCAGCTTCTTCCAGTCTTGGACAGGACAACTTCCATACCAGGTTGTGATGCACCCTAGAAGAATGCTTTCTACGGTGCACCTATAAAAATTAGTGAGGGTTTTAGGGGACAGGCCAAATTTCTTCAGCTTTCTCAGGAAGTAAAGGTGCTGGTGGGCCTTCTTGGCAGTGGACTCTGCTTGGTTAGACCAAGTCAGGTCATTTGTGGTATTCACCTCGAGGAACTTAAAGCTTTTGACCTGTTCCACCTGTGCACCACCGATGTAGATGTGGTCATGTGGTCTGCTACTCCTTCTGAAGTCAACAACCAATTCCTTCGTCTTGCTGACATTGAGGGATAGGTTATTGTCTTCGCACCATGCCACCAGGTTCTTAATTTCCTCTCTGTACTCAGACTCATCATTACCCAAGATGCAGCCTACAATTGTGGTGTCATCAGCAAACTTATATATTGAGTTTGATGGAAACTTGGCTACACAATCATGGGTGTACAGTGAGTACAACAGGGGGCTGAGTACACAGCCTTGTGGGGCACCGGTGCTCAGAGTGATTGTAGAGGAGAGCTTGTCCCCTATCTTTACAGCCTGGGTCCTGTCTGTGAGGAAGTTGAAGATCCAGCTGCAGATCTGAGTGCTAAGACCCAGGTTCCGGAGCTTAGGAATCAGTTTATTTGGAATGATGGTATTAAAGGCAGAGCTGTAGTCGATGAAAAGGAGCCTTACCTATGTGTCTTTATTCTCCAGGTGTTCTAAGGAGGAATGTAGTGCCAGAGAGATGGCATCTGCCATCTTATGCTTTACCAAGCGAATTTTCAACATTCAGGCATTAAAATGGCTACTCTACAAGATTAAAATAATAAACAAGGATTCTTTCAAAGAGATTGCCAGGTAATTGTCTGGTAGATAATAAGTATCATAGGCAGTCCCTTGGGATTGAGGGTGATTTACTTCCATTCTGGTTTTGTACCATTTGAGGTAGGTCATGAGGCCAGTGTGGGAACCATTGTAATGAGCTTTTGACTGGATAACTGTTCAAATATCTGTTGGTATTAAGCTCACTGCTATACAATTTGATGTTTGAGCCTGGTGTCTGTACAATACATAAATCCACAGGTCATACATAATGAGGAGCAGTGGCAAAAGATACCCCATAAAGTACAAAACTGTAGTGATTTTGATGTTATCATTAAATGGGTCCACAAACTCAGATGCAGTTTAATACACAGAAAGAAATACACGGTTATAAGATCTGGCAGGGGGAAGCTGATATGGGTGAAACAGATATTGAAGTATGAAAGCTACACCTGACCAGCCACGAAAAGCTTCAGCACAATGTCGCAGGATATTAGAAACATGGGCAGGATGCTGGGATGTGTCAGGCCTTCTGCTTCTTCTTATTCTTCTTCTATTTTTTTTTATTGGTGGTTGGCAGACCAACTTAAAAAGATGCATTACCACCATCTACTGAACCAGAGTGTGAGGAGAATTCAGGAGAGTGATCCTAACACCTACCACCACCACCACCACCACCACAAGAAGAAATAATACTAACAATAAGGATAATAATGATAATAATAACTAACTAAATAAAAATATAAACATCCAATGCTAATGACTTAAATTGTATTGAAGAAGACAACAAGTTTCAGGAACTTAAATACTTGCTTATATTTCTCTCGTGCTTCTTGACCATGCCCCACCAAACTATCCAAAGTAACAATATTGCTTCCCTGGTACATTTCAATAACACAGATGAGACTGCCTCTGGAAGATGACACTGTCAGCATTCACTTGAAGTATGCTTACCAAGTCTAAACAATGTGGCATTTAAACCAATATGGCCAAGTCTAAGCTGAGTGATTATAACTACAGTACCTCCCTTCTGGGCCCTCCTCTCCTCCAAAGCTAAGTAACCTTTTTCTGAATTCCATATAATTCAGTCTCCCCTTCAGTTGTGTCTCCCACAGTACATGCCATGGCACTTAATTAAAACCTTCGTCCTCCCCCTTAGTGGAATATCAATATCAACAGAACTGACCTTCATAGATTGTTTACCCAACCTATCGACCACTTCATTCCCTTCTACACCTACATGACCTGGGATCCACAAAAAGCAGACCTACACTCCTAAATGCTCCTAAATGTTTGTCTAACTTCCAACAAAATGTTTGGACAACTATTAGACACATCCAGCTTTTGTCTACACAATGCAGAGAAGGAATCAGAACAGACAGCAACCCAGTTAGACTGTACATCCTCTATCCATTGCAAGGCAAGAAGGATTGCCACCATTTCAATCATATAAACTGGAAGTTTATTAGATAACCTTTTTCTAACTAACACCTGAAATTCTGGGATGTAGACTGCCCCCAGTGTTATGAGACACTGGATCTTCAGAGCCATCTGTAAACACTGGAACCATTCTGTAATATTGAAGATGAACATACAGAATCACCACTAGACACACTCCAGGCACGATCTGACAGCCTCTCCTGAAGAGTCAAATCCACCCAAGACAAAAGAAATAGCCAGGGAGGAATAATGGATAAAGTCACACGAGCAGTGTAAGTCACATTAGACAGAGCCATGTTCCCTGCCTGATTATTTCCTTCCCACCCAAAACTGCAAATCTTGTGATCTTGATGTTCCCAACAATCTTTCAATATATTTTTAGTTGAATGATCATCCTCAGGACCACTGAGATGTACCCAACAACTCATAGCCACCTGCAATCTTCGCAAATACTATGGCATCTGACGCGGTAGAGCAGAGACGAGACGACCTAACAGTGCCAAAACATGGACGTAAAGCCTGGGACTGAACAACATCCAACAATTTCAAAAGTGAGGGAGCAACAGACCCATAGGCAACACAGCCATAATCTAAGACTACTCTAATCAATGCATGGTACAAAATAATCATTGATACCCTAGTATCCCTCCAATCATATCCCACCAAACATATTAAGGACAACCTTACATCTCCTAAGTATTTTATTGACATGATACTTCCATGTAAGTTTGGCATCCATCCACATACAGAATAACCTAATCACTGATACCTGTTCCAACATCTGCCCATACAGTCTGAGGTCAGCCACGGTTCTATTGATCTGTGGACAAAAACAAATAACCTCAGTTTTTGCTACTGAAAACTTAAACCCCTCAGTGCTCAGCCCATTTATTCACTTCCTGTACAGCAGCCTGATTAGGACATTTAGATTCCTGCCCCTTTTCCATGACAGTCCCATCCTCAGCATATAAGGAGTTAGAAATGTCAGGATCAACCAATAATATTGAACAGGACAGGATTATAAATGCTCCCTTGTGGAATGACACAATGAAACTACCATTTGCAACAAATATGAGAGAGTGACGACTGAGATGTGCAGGTCTTTTGACCATCTGGGAAGTGGAAAGGAAGCAGCAGATCAGATACTTTGCCCATGTCAAGGTTCATGCTGTGTGCTGGATTCTACCATGGAATTCAGGACCCTTGCAATGGAGTGTAGCTGGAGTGCCGAGGTACTGCTGACCCATTATCACTATGGCATCTTGAAGCACTTGAAAGATGAGCTATCTGATGGGGAGATGCCTATCAACTTTCAAAGCCTCCATATGGAACGACCCTACAGATCGTCAGACAGAACCCTAGTTCCATTCCCAGAACAATTTCAGGCTGCAAGACCCTTGTTATCCATGTATCCAGAGCCCATACAGTAAGGGAGGGCTCCCTTAGCCTTCCAAGAGTGCAAGGATCAGTGGAGAAACTACCTGTATGCTTCCTGTGGAGCAGCTGATCGCCCATACATTAAATGCATGCTGTGTCTGGGAAAATAGCACCACCAGGTAGAGGCGAAGGGCCTTCTAAATAGTAAGCTCCACCCTGACCCCTCATTTACAACACCATAGTCCAGCTCACTCTCACTGTCCACCTCCACACCGCAACAGCTCTAGGCGCACAGGAGGCTCTGGTGGATTCTGGCACAGCAGGCAACATTCTGGATCTGACTTGTGTGTGCAGCTTGGACTCCTCACCGGGTCTATCTCTCACCCCTTCTACATTACAACCACTGATGGACGTCCACTGGGGTCTGTGATGGTCAGAACGCACATACAACTCTGCTCATGCGTTATAGGAAACCGTGAGTCCACCTAATGCCAGCTGATTGATTCACCCAACAACCCTCTCATTTTGGGTTATCCTTGGCTCACCTTGCTCATTCAGTTCACTGCTGAGTTGGGGATCCAACTGCCTGCAACCTCAGTTAACTTCACCCCATAAATCTATACAGATGCAGGAAACTCTCGACCTCACCTCTCTCCCACAGGAATACCACAATTTAGCCATCACTTTCAATAAAAGGGAAGAGAGCACAGATCACATGACTGCATGATTGACCTTCTCCTGGGCACTACTCCTCCCTGAGGCTGTGTGTTCCCCTCTCCCCACCTGAGACCCGAGCCATGAATGACTATAATGCCAAAGTGCTATAGCATGGCTTCATTTGACCATCCCAGTACTCAACCAGTGCAACATTCTTCTTTGTCAAAAAAAAGGGTGTCTTCATCCCCACATTGACTGCTGTGCACTCAACAAAATCTCCTTTAAGAACCGCTACCCTTTCCACTTGATGGATAGCGTGTTTGAAATTCTCTGCAGGGCCTAGGTCTTCACCTAACTGGATCTATGGAATACGTACAATCTGATTCTCATCTGCCAGAGGGATGAGTGGAAGATGGTGCTCGTAACACCCTCTAGGCACTATGAATACTTGATGTTGCCTTTTGCACTTTCCAACAGTCCAGCCATATTCCATGCCTTCATTAATGTAATCTGAGACGTATATGTGTTTGTCTACCTCGATGACATCCTCATCTTCTACAAGGACCCCCATGGTGTCTGTCACACCCATTTAGTCCTTCAGTGCCTACTGTACCGCAATTTTGAAAATGCCAGTTCCACACCCCAGTCATTTCCTTCCTGGGTTATGTCCTTTCACCCCAAGGCATGTTGCAGGGCACACTTTTGAGGAGCTTCTCCACTGCTCCCATTCCCTACCATCTGAAGCCCTCCAGACTTTTTTGTAGCAGAGGTGGCTGATGTCTGACTGGATAGGTGGATAGGAAGACATACCATTGTGCCTTCTTCTCTACACAATGGAATAGGAGACTGGGAGCTACTTGCCCTAAAATGGGCCTTGGAAGAATAGAGACATTGGCTGATGGGAAACACAGAGTGCTTTCTGATCTGGAGTGACCACCAGAACCTCATATCCATACAACAGACCCACCAACTCAACGCACATCAGGCTGGCTGGTCCTTATTCTTCGAACAATTCAACTTGGCCATCTCCTACCAACCTGGTTCCAAGAACACTAAAGTGGATGCCCTGTCGTGACAGTTTGACCCAGATGAAACAGAGATCGATCCTCAGCCCACCATTCCATCCTTTCAGATTCACATCCCGATTGTCTGGGATCTTGATAACCATATCTGCCAGGCCCTACAGCACAAGCCTGCTCCTGACAAATGTATATATGTGCTGGCCATCATGTGTTCTGAGGAAATCCAGTAGGCCGAAGGCTCACCCCTCTCTAGCCATCCAGACTCTGGATTTTCTGCAACACTGCTTCTGGTGGCCCACCATGATCACAGATGTACATCATTTTATTGCTGCCTGCCTCAATATGCCCAGTCCAATTCTTCTAACCAGCAGCCCTCTGGACTCATACAGCCCCTACCAGTCCCTTGACACCCATGGTCCCACATCACCACAGATTTCATCACAGGTTTGCCACCTGTGATGGGGCTGCAGTGATCAGAACAGTGGTGTTTCGGTTCTCCAAGTCGCCTTGCTTCATTGGCCTCCCCACACTTCAGTTAGCCGCTGTGATTGTGGAACTGCTTCTCCAACATGTAGTTTGCCTACTATCAGGACAGTGTGTTGGACCCAGGCCCACAATTTTTCTTCCACCTCTGGTGAGCCTTCTGCTCCCTTCTCCACACCTTGGTGAGTTTGTCCTATGGCTATCATCTGCAGACCAACAATCAGTCAAAAAGAGTCAATCAGCAAGTGGAGAAGTTTCTGCAATGCTTTGCCACTTCTAACCCTTCCATCTGGAAGAAGTAGCTGCTTTGGGCTGAACTGTCCCGCCATCTACACAACTCCTCTGCAACAGGTATGTCACCCTTTGAAATTCTTCATGGCTACCTGCTCCCAATGGTTCCTTCGCAGGGAATAATGGCGGAGACCCTGTTTATCAGGGAACCTGGTTGGAAGAGGGCATGGAGGGCTATCCTAGCTGCCAATCATGCCTACTGCTGTCAGCCCCCAGCCAGAATAATCAATCCTGGAGACCGTGTCTGGCTGTTCACCTGAGATCAGCCCCTGCTCGTTAACTCCGCAAGCTCTCACTCTAGTTCATAGGTCCCTTTAAGATTACCCATCACATCAATACAGTCACTTACCGTGTCCAGTTGCCACCATCCCTCAGGATCACACTTACCTTCCATGTGTCCTGCTTCCAGCCAGTCGTCTACAGACCAATCAACCCACCTGAGCCTGCAGCTCCAGAACCTAGGATGGCAGAAGGTAGTTCAGAGTACATGTCCATTGGCTGTTGGATTCTGGTTGTCGTGGACAGTTTTAGCAGTACCTTTTTGGAGAGGTACAGCCCAGAGAGGTCATGTGTGCCATCCAGTTACATCTTAGATCCATTGTTCATTAAGTTGCTCTTCTGGACCCATCCAGATCAACCTGTGCCATTGGAGTAGATGTGGGGGTGGACCTCTCAGGCCTGTACATACAGGCCCCTCCCATCTCCATCGAGGTAATCGGAGTCACCTGCCACTTCTTTCAAACTCATCATCTGCAGCCTATTTAAACCCAGCTCTCAGCCACTGTCCTTGTTCACTCATTGAATCAGCTGGACTCAACCAGTTACTCCTAGCCTTCTGTTACCTTGTTGCTTGTTGTACCTTTTCGCTCTTGTTTGGTGGCCTGTCATGGTTTGTTATTTTGCAGTCTATTATTGAAATTATCAAACTCCGCTGAATCGGCTCCACTGCTCTGCTTTTGGGTAATGCCTCCTCTACATTTCCTGACAGGATGCATAATGAGGGGTACAATCTGTAAATGCAGGGAATTATTTTAAAACTGTACTTGGTACTACGCATATGTAGTATGCACACCATTTTACTCCATCTATTTTTTAAAGAACATTCACTTACATTTGACATGCAGCAGAGTTTGATGTCATATCAATCCCAAAATGATAAAGTGAGAACATAAGACATTAGGACATTCAGTACCTTCTCTGGCCTTCAGAGAGCTTACATCCGATCTTTTGTCTCAGCTTCACCTTCTGGACTAACCCCGATAAACTATAATTTCCTTAATATGTGAATGTCTATTGAACTTCTACAGCTCTCATGTAGTGACTTTCAAGGATTCACAGCCTTCTGGTAAAGAAATAAATCTCGTCATCTCACCTTCTCTTATTTTGAGACTGTTACCCTTAGTTTTAGAGACCTGGGATAAGAGAAATCTCAACTCCATTTCATTGCTGTCAAGTTCCTTCAGAATTTTCCAATTCTTCTATAGATAGTACAGGTGCTCTCAACATTTGATGAACCTATCATCTCAGAAATGACTCAAACTCATTATTGCCTGGGTCTTCGCTCTTCGAAAGGAGTTCCTTAGACAGTGGCTTGGATCAAAGTAAGCTTTCTGCACTTGCTCACAAGGTCAAGTTTCAAATTAATAATGGGAAAAAATAGGAAATTTGGGATGATCTTTTCCTTGAGCAAGAGTGTAAGAATTTGATCAATGATGTTGCTAGCATAGGTAATGTAACAAGAATGGCTTTCAGGAAAGAAACAGCTGGGATTCAGGATTATTAAAAACATATCAAGGAAATACTGCAAATAGACGAAGCTGATAATCCAAATGACTTCTCTAGGCAGAACTCGAGGCTGTATTTTTTCACAGGGTGAAAATACAGACTGAGATCAAACAGTTCTGTAGGGAACTGCTGGTTATCGGCCTCATGGACATCCTTGTGCCTGAGGTCAGGTACTGGAGCATGTAATTGTACGTAACTGGACTCAGCCCTGAGTTCAATTGTGGGTTTAGTAGTATGCTATAGCATGTCGAACTGCAATTTGCACCCAGCCCTCAGCTTTTACAGCTGGATGTCACATGGTCCAATGAAAGGAAGGTAAGTGCTTCATTCATTATTTGAATGATTTTATTTATTGGGAATTTTAATTTGTTTTTTTATTTTTATTAATAACATGAAGTTTAAAATTTTAAACCTTATCCAAACATTTTTTAAAAACAACACCATCAGAAACAATTAACAACTGTGAAAGCATTTTTAAAGCAGTTGGCGGCAGAATAGTGTAGCCGTTAGTGTAAGCACTTTACAGTGCCAATGATTGGAAGGTTGGGGTTCAATTCCAGCCCCTGTCTGTAAGGAGCTTGTAACTCCTTCTCATGACAGAGTGTGTTTCCTTCAGTTGCTCTGGTATCCTCCTAAAGAAGTGCAGCTAGAGCAATTAAGTTGTGGGCATTTTATGTTGGTGCAGGAGGTTTGGCGACACGAGTGCATCCTCGGACTGTAGTGGTGGTTGAACCAAATGATACATTTCACTCTGTTTTGATGTGCATGTGACAAATAATGCTAAGATTTAATCATTAATCTGGGCTATCAATCAGTGTTGGGCAAATGTGGGTTAGAATGCCCAGATGCAGTACTTGAGGTTTTGTTCTCACTGGGTGATTATCACTGACGAAGGGTCAGTTTCTCTAACTCTTTGTATCTGGAGACCGTAGGTAAACAGAGCTCAGAGATATAAAGTCTAGGCAAAATCTGATAAATCCCATATTAATTTGCTGAATGCCATTGTTTTATTCCCCTGAGTTCAGGGATCGTTGGTTTATCTGTGTAAGAATAGAATAGATATCCTACATTGTCATCCAGGAATGATGCTGAAAATTAACTCCTTGTTGTAGAAACCACTCAATTTTCACTTGCACTATATTAGACGTCCCCAGGCAGAAAACTAGAAATTTACTATTCTCTCTTTAATATTTTTTCACCTTCTATTGCTCACATTGATAATTTTTGTCGACAAGTTTTAGAATAAGAGTCTGAATAAAGGAGCAGGCAAATAAGATTCTTTGCTACTTGTGCTGATTTTATTCCTGATTATCTTTTTGGGCATAATTGATATGTGGAGTCAAGTACCTAGTTCTAAAATAGAGGAATTTTGATTGTGCGTGCGTGCGTGCGTGCGTGCGTGTGTGTGTGTATGTGTACGCACACCCTCAATTACCTATCTGTATTGTCCCATTTACCAAAACTTAGCCACACAGCCTGCCATCTGTTGACAATTCAAAAATGTTTGTCCTGATGCTTCTCAAATGTTGAGGGTACTTGCCTTTCCCATCTTTTCAGGCACTGTGTATCAGATTTCAACCACCACTAGGTGAAAATAATTTTTGCCAAGTCAAATTCATTGTCATTTAACTATATACATGTACACTCTCAAATGAGACAATGATTCTCTGGACCAGGGCGTAATGCACAGGATAACACACAATAACTTAGGAAAGAAAGAATAAAATCTACAAACAAATTACACATAAATAAACAAATAAAGCGCATGCATTAAATGTTGTAAGCTCCAGAACAAATTAACCAGTGACACTTCGGATGCAACGCGGCAGGAAGTTCGGTAGCCTAATGGCCTGAGGGAAGAAACTGTCCCCATCCAAACTGTTCTTGTTTTAATGATTCTTCTGATCCCTTCTAACCATTTTACTTTTAACCTTAAATCTCTGTCTTGTCGTCTTAGACAATTCTGTAATGGGGAAGTATTTCTGACTATGTACCCTGTGGATGCCTTTTACAATTTTGTAAGCCACTATCAGATATAATTGAATTTAGGACAAATGGATGGAAATAACTAGCCTTTACTCAGGATAAGGAACTAAACTTTATTCATGAAATTTTCTGATATCACTGACACTAAAATTACACTGTCAAACTATGCTGCAATTCAAGTGGTTCAGTTTGAATTAACATTGATTTTCTTAGCTAAAGTTAGACTTGAATACTTTTGAAAGATTTCATTCGTTTGTCGGTGAAAAATGGGTGAGAGAAGTTCTCAATCTGTTTTACATTTCACAAAAGCCCTACCTGAACTGTGATTTTTGGGGAAATAGTGAATTCCCAATCTCAAATCTCCATGATGGAGTCGAGAATACAGACAATCCCTGGATTAGGTAAGGGCTCTGCTCCTGGCAACCATCTGGAAGCTGATTTCTCCCAAAATCAGAAACATCCATTTTCTATAGTAAGCCATATTTTATCACTTTACTTCATTTTGTTCAAAAATCACCCTAACATTGCCCATAATTAAATTAATGAATGTATACGGTATCAAGTGATGAATACCATGAAACATTTATTCTTATCACTAACTTCAAATTTCAAAGTAAATCTAAATCAAAGTGAGTTTATATTACCATATACTAGCTTGAGATTCATTTTCTTGCAGGAATGAAAGAGATACAAAATTTTACTAAAACACTATACATTAGCAGACAAAGACTAACCAACAGCAATGTACAAGAGAAGACAAACGGTGAAAAATGAAAATAATACTGAGAACATGAGTTCTAAAGTGAGTCTGTAGATCATAGAATCAGTTCAGAATAGTGGTGAGTGAAATTATGCACACCAGTTCAGGAACCTGATGGTTGTAGGGTAATAACTGTTTAAAGCTTGAAAAATGTTTTAACTATGTATGGGAGAGTTGGTGTAAAGTCAGGTTTTAAGTTAGGACGTTTGTGACCCAGGAAGATCCTGGGTGAGAAATACTGTAGAAGTCAGAGTGAACCGTACGACACCCTGTGCTGATTTTTTTTTACCTCAGGACTACTTTCCTGCTCTAAACTTCGTAATTCTCTAACTTGGTCAAATTCTGTAACTTTGCTGACTATATCGATCAACTGAGTCTCTTCACTGTCCTCTACAATACAGCTGGACAACCGACTCTGTACTAAAGCCAATTTGTAACTTGTACTTGATGCCCTTCAGTTTTTCAATGCTAGTAGAGTGATCTCTGAATCTGGCATGGATATACGATCTTTGTTAAGGCGATCATTCTCTGTGTAAAAACTCTGAAGAGTATCACAGTTACCTCAGATTACATTGTTTAGCGTTCTTGGATTTCAATGACATGAACAGAACGATTAAGGTTTAAAATAATAATAATGTGCAGGAAGGCACAGAGTCGACTGTACTTCCTAAGAAGGTTGGCGTCATTCAATGTCTGTAGTGAGATGCTGAAGATGTTCTATAGGTCAGTTGTGGAGAGCGCCCTCTTCTTTGTGGTGGCGTGTTGGGGAGGAAGCATTAAGAAGAGGGACGCCTCACGTCTTAATAAGCTGGTAAGGAAGGCGGGCTCTGTCGTGGGCAAAGTACTGGAGAGTTTAACATCGGTAGCTGAGCGAAGGGCGCTGAGTAGGCTACGGTCAATTATGGATAACTCTGAACATCCTCTACATAGCACCATCCAGAGACAGAGAAGCAGTTTCAGCGACAGGTTACTATCGATGCAATTCTCCTCAGACAGGATGAAGAGGTCAATACTCCCCAATGCCATTAGGCTTTACAATTCTACCGCCAGGACTTAAGAACTTTTTAAAAGCTATTATTAATGCTTTTTGAGATAGTGATTTAGATGCATATCATATTTTTTACTGAGTTAAGTATTGTATGTAATTAGTTTTGCTACAACAAGTGTATGGGACATTGGAAAAAAAGTTGAATTTCCCCATGGGGATGAATAAAGTATCTATCTATCTATCTATCTATCTATCTATCTATCTATCTATCTATCTAAAGAAGCATCCTGTCATATCCTTGTTGACTTTGAGTCA
This sequence comes from Hemitrygon akajei, assembly GCF_048418815.1. NCBI lineage: Eukaryota > Metazoa > Chordata > Chondrichthyes > Myliobatiformes > Dasyatidae > Hemitrygon > Hemitrygon akajei. The sequence continues at coordinate 23,844,405 of NC_133138.1, read as the reverse complement.
AAACTTCTACTTAAGATTGGAAAACACATATTTTATCCGAGTTGTTTTAGATCTATGCAACATGAAACAGTATTTTTGGTTGCTTTTTGTCTTATGCAGTAAAATATAATTTTCTCTGACACAGCAGTCTGCTTTGGAGTTAAGTTATGCAGCCATCTGAGATTTTGACTTTGTGATGTAGTCAGTTGCAGGTGGTAATGTTTCATAAACAACCTGTAATTCTTCCAACCATTATGTAACAGCAATACTTTATTTCTTATGTTGTTGTTCTGATTCCAAATCCCGCCCCTGCTCACACGTGTTATAATTAGATTAGTTGTCAGAATCTGAACATGAGAGATTCTGCAGATGCTGGAAATCTGGAGCAATGTAGAGAAAATGCTGGAGGAACTCAGCACACCAGGCAGCATCTATGGATGGGGTCAGGACCGTTCATCAGGACAGTTGTTAGAATACATGGTTTCATTTAAAGCTACAGATTTAAATAGCAGGTTGAATCAATTGTGAAACACTGAATTGCAGACCAATTACAGCAAATTAAACAACAGCTATACAGCTCTCCAGCCTGCTTCCTGGAAGCTGGCAAATTCTTTCCTTTTAGATACCCACACAGCTTCCTTTTGTTTGGCACAATTGGATGCACCTGCCTTGTAGTGCATTTCGGGGCCTAATCAGTCACTCTCTGAGATAGTTCTTTCTCCTGTCACTATTAGTATTTTAGTCAAACACCTTCATTTTATGAATATTGCTTCCTGAGCCCTCCACCAATGGAGAATGCTTCCCCTTACCTAGTGTGCCAACGGTCTTCATTATTTTAAGTATCCTGTCAAACAGATCGTATAAAACCTTGCATATTCCACGGAAAATAATCCTTGCCCTTCTATTCTATCCAAATAAGTGAAATGTTCATCTCTAAAATAATATTAGTCAATTTCTTCTACACTTTCCTTAAAGCTTTTATAACTTTCCTCATGAGTGACATCTAGAATTAGAGTCACGCTTCCAATTTTGTCCTAAGCAAAGATTAGCTTTATTTGTTGCATGTGCTTTGAAACATCAAAGCATATGGTGGAATGCGTTGCTGTTTGTATCAACAACCAACACATTCTGAAGGTTGTGCTGTGGGAAGCCCACAAGAGTCATCATACTTCTGGTATCAAATCTGCATGCTCACAGCTCACTTAACCCTAACCTGTACATCTTTGGAATGTGGGAGGAAAGCAGGGCACTTAGAGGAAACCCAGGCGGTCATGGAGAGAATGTAAAAATTCCTTACAGAGAGTGTCGGGATTGCTGACCGCTAGTGCTGTAAATTGACTGTGCTAAGTGCTACACTACCATTTCAAACTGCACTGCTACGGATAGGAAGGCTTTACATCGGGTAGATAAAACTGCCCAACGCATCTTCAGCACCAGCCCCCGGCCATCAAGGACATATACACAGAAAGGTGCCAGAAAAGGGTCAGTACCTTCATGATTGATCCCACCCACCTTACTCATGGGCTGTTTGTCCCACTTCCTTCAGGGAGGAGGCTACGTAGCATCCACACCTGGAACCCCAGCCTCAAAAACAGTTACTTTCCCCAAGCAGTAAGGCTGATCAACACCTGCACCTACTAACCCACCCTTCCACAAACCCCACCACCCCTACTATCAGAGTCACCTTATGTACAGGCATTCCTGTGCCAAGCATAACTTAATGGACAATCAATCAATCTTGTATATAAGCTTTCTTGTGTAGTTATATCTACTGTGTTCTTTATCTTATTATGTTTGATTTTTGCACTGCATTGGATCAGGAGTAACAAATAATTTGTTCTCTTTTACACTTATGTACAGGAAATTACGTAAAGTAAACATGAATTTAAATGTTAAACAAGCTTCAATTCCACCCCCACCAGTTCTTTATAAGGAATTATCACTATCTGTTTACTCTTGTAGTTAATGCCTCTATAAAACATAAAATCCCAACAAATGTTTTAGCCATTTTACCAATTTGCTCTGATACTTCGAACAAAACTATGCACATTTACCCAAAATTACAGTGTTCCTTTAGATTAGTGCTCCCTGGTTTATATTTCCACATCTTCTCGACATATTCAAAGTTTAATGTTCAATGTAAAGTTATTATCAAAGTACATATGTGTCACATATACAACCCTGAGATTCATTTTCTTGCGGGCATGCTCAATAAATCCAATAAACATATCAATAAAACACTGCACCAACTTTGGTGTTCAACAAGTGTGCAGAAGACAACACACTGTGCAAGTACGAAGGAAGAAGAAATAATAATAATAATAAAAAAAAGCAAAAAATATCAAGAACATGATATGAAGAGTCCTTGAAAGTGAGTCCATAGGTTGTGACCTTATATAACCTAACATATATGTAACTTATAGTTGGTATTAATTCTGATCTGTCAGCTCTTTCCACCAGGTTATAATTATTTTTCTTAAGTTTATTGCTAATCTTCTTGTAATTTATTACACCTACAAATTTGCAAACTTATAGATTCATATCTTACGTCCTGAACATCCAATAAAATCATTATGCATACATTACATAACCTTAAGATTTGTCTCTTTACAGACAGCCATAAAACAACAAAACCAGAAAGAACCAATGAAAAAAAGACTGTCAAACCCTAATTTACAGAGAATTAAAAAAAACAAATTGTGTGAACAATAAAAGTAAGCAAATGTCATTTAGATCAAAAGTGAGTTTGCAGACACAATGCCTGGAGCAGCCGGAGCAGGCCACAGCCTCAGTGTAATGCAGAGCAGAGGAAACATCGCAGAGCAGCGAGCAGAACTGGTCCAACCCTTGCCTCTGGTCCTGACACCCTACCTTTTCAATCCATCTTGCCTGGCTTTTAAATTGCCCAAACATTGGGTCGTTCCTCACTGTAAGACCTGGACCCTGTCATATCGATACACTCTGTGTCTGGACCCGGCCCCCATGCTTTGGTCATACCCATTTCCAAATCAGCCCAGTGCTTAGACCAATCAGACCTCATTCTCAGTTTAGGTGAATGGGCCTCAAATCTGCCTCTCCTCCACTCTGACTCTGGTCCACTACACTCGCCTTGACTTTGCCTTGAACATGCCTGAACTTTGCCCTGACTATGCCTCACATCAGCACATTTCAACCCCTGACTCAGTCTCACCTTTGCTTGCCTCTTCATTAGTAACGGTGAACATTTCCCATAATTTTTTTGTAGAAAAAGTTTTATTCATAAAATAATTAGTCATATTTCTTGTTTTGTTAACCACCAGTAAGCAGTCCTTAATTTCAGCAACAGCATCTCACACTGATGCCTGGGGTTTCATTGTACAATTCACCCCTGAAGAAGAAATTGCCTTCCTCTACTGAATCTACTTTTTCTTTATCCTTCTACCCTTCTACCCTTGATTTCATGGGCGTCAGTGTGATGACTAGTTTGTCATCAAACTTTAGCTTACACCTTACAGCTAGAGTGATTCAGCAAAAAGACCTGCACAATGATATCACTGAAAATAAAACAGCTGTAGTTAAACACTCACAAAATACTGGAGGAACTGCAAAGGTCATACAGCATCTATGGAGAGTAATAAATAATCATTGTTTTGGACTGAGGAGTCCTGATGAAGGGTCTCAACCAGAAACATCAAATATTTCTTTCCATAGATGCTGCTTCACCTGCTGAGTTCCTCCAGCATTTTGTGTGCGTTAGTCTGGATTTCCAGCATCTGCTGAATCTTTGTGTTTATGAATTGCTGTAACTTATTTAGAATTGTATTCACCGGAGCAAAGTGTTCAAATTGATAGCATCTGCATTTCCAAATCAACAAAATGCCAGGCCGCATCTATGGAAAAAATAATACAGACAACGTTTCAGACTGAGACCCTCTTGTCTTGGTCTGAAAGATTGACTGTACTTTCATCCATAGATGCTGTTTGGCTTGCTGAGTTCCTCCAGTATTTTATGTGTGTTGCTTGGATTTCCAGTTTCTGCAGATTTTCTCTTGTTTATGATTGCACTTCACTTATTCTCATTGCCAGTGTAAACTCCAACTGCTTTTGAAATTAAATATATATTCTGCTCATTGACTGTTTATCCCACTCTTATCAGGAAGGAAGCTAGGTACAGTAGCATCCACACCAGGACTATCAGACACAAAAACAATTAATTTCCTCAAGCAGTAAGGCTGCTCAATACCTCCAACCACTAGCCCACCAGCACTGTTTTATCATTTGCTGTTGATCACCTTATGTACAGAATCTCCTGTACCTAGTGTTGTTTGATGTCTATACAATCAGTCTATGTATATAAGTTACACTATGAACTTGTATTTGTTGTATTTTTTATGATTGTATTCTTTATCTTATTGTGTCCTTTTGTGCTGCATCAGATCTGGAATAAAAATTATTTCATTCTCCTTTACACTTGTGCTTTGGAAATGACGTTAAACAAAGTTTATTTCTTTCTTCTCCAGACCTACTGGAGGGTCTCAGCCCGAAATGTCAACTGTACTTTTTCCATAGATGCTGCCTGTCTTGCTGAGTTCCTCCAGCATTTTGTGTGTGTTACTGAGACAATCTTGATTGGATTCGCATTCCTGGCATTGACGTAAGTATTGGCGGCTTTCTTTATTGTCACGCCCAAGATACCAGGCATGATGAGAGTTAAATACAGGGAATTGACATAGTTCTCTTTAAGCAGAAGTGTACCCATAGCCTAACACTAAACTGGTAAAACAACAAGAGTTATAAGATTAGTGAAAAGTGTGAAGAAGATGTTGTACCTCCAAAACATAAACCTAATTGCATGAAAAAGATGGGAGCCTAGGAGAATGGGTCTTTGTTTAGTTTCAACTTTAAGCGAGGCACACATGTATAAAAAGGTGCTGTGATGACGTATGCCATTCACGTGCTTTTATATATTACATACAATGCATTATGTAAACAACAAAGAATGCTTAATCAAGCAATATATTTAATGTTATTCAATATACACCACTCCTCCATGCTTAGCTATAAGCTCTGTCTCATCATTGGATGCATCTCAACATATATACAATATACTATATAATACAAATGTTATATGGATATCCACAGCATAGTAACTTTTAGATTTTTCCATTCTGTCCTGAAGATTTTATCACTGCGGAGGACTTCTTACTCTTGTGGGATAATACTTTCCTGACAAAGGTGGGTAGTCACTGTGCTTGGCAGGTGAGATTTATTACAGTGGAATAATCTCAAGTCCTGGAGCCTCCTCCTTGGTGGTTGCTGGAGTTGAATCTGGAACCGCAGGAAGTGTTTTTGACTGCTATGGACTCTTTTTGTTCTGGATGCGTTGCCAACCAGAACAGTGCATGGTAAACTTCACTGGATGATGTGGATCATAATGTGAGTACACTGTCTGCCAACACCATTTCCTTTGCATTTTTGAAAGCCACCTCACACTGCTTTGTCCATTGTCATATCTTCCTGATCTGTGCAAATGAGTTAAGGTGTGGAGCACAAGAGCCAGGTTTGGCAGGCACCTGTTATTTTAACAGAGAAATCCTAAAAAGGACTGTAACTTTGACACATTCTTTGGTCTTGGGGCATCTACTAATGTTTGAATTTTCTCAGCACACTTGTGTAATCCTTCTGCATCAATGGGATAACCCCTGTAAGTGATGCTTGGTTTAAAGAATTCACATTTGTTGTGTCATACTCCGAGCCCATAACTGTCTAATCTTTTGAGCATTTTGGACTTGTCTTCCATCTCTGACTGTGGGTAGGCCTCAGTTAAGTACTCTTTGCTGAAGTGATTTCCTACAGAAAGGTTTGCAAAGATATCTTCTGTCTTGGACAGAAGGCACTGATCAACTTTCAGTACTGGGTTGATGGTTACCTTAAAATCACCAGAGATCCTGACAGACCCGTTCTTCTTGGCTACTGGGACTACTGATGCTGGCCATAGAACTTCACTCAGCCTTGGAAAGAATCCCTTCAGGCTCCATGTGGTGTGGCAATTTCATTTAATACTCTTTTACCCATGATACATTTGAGTTTTCCAATATCATCTTTGAACACTGCTGTGGCATCATACAGTACCTTTCTTAATTCGCTTTCAGTTGACTATTATAAGGATGTGGCATGAAAATGGTGAATGGATTTCCAATTAAGTTGTAGTTGTCTCAGCTAATTGTGCCCCTACAATGTGAGCCCTCTTGTTTTTACTACAGATAAGTCCAATGTGGCTTGTTGGTTGTTGTATTCCTCTGTTACGAATGTCATTCCCATTGGAGTTATCTTTTCTTCATTATAAGTTCTGAGTTAGATATCTGCAGGTTTCAGTTCAATATCTTTGAAATGTCATTCAAACTCATTTTGTGAAATAACTGGAACAGTCAAACCAGTGTCTAATTCCATTTTAATTAATTTGCCATTCACTTCTGGTATGTGCCATATTGCTTGTCTCTTGTCAGTTTCAACATTGTAAATCTCAAGGCTATTCAGTCTTGTGTCACTCTCTGCACTATCAGACTTTTCATCAACAGCATGCAAATTAGTGCTCTTGTTGAAACTGCAACTTGACTTTTTATCATTTTCTCTTCCCTGTGCAGAACACCTATTTTTATCGGTCTGACTTGCTCTTTGTATGTGTCCTATTTCATTGCATTTTCTGCAAGTTTTGCCTTTAACTCTGCATTGGCTTGGAGTATGTGAGACCCTGCCACAATGGTAAAACAATTTGTTCAGCCAGGCAAAATATACCTTCAGAAAATAAGTCTGGGCCCTTGGAAGAGAAGAGGAAGAAAATACATAAGAAAAAGAGAAACTATTTGCAGAAAGTTCTTAGTATGAAATCTCACTATTGAAAAATCAAGATAGAATTTGAAAGCAAATCTATATGTTCCCTCCTTGCTAATTTACTGTTGTCACTCTGAAAAGAATTTTTTCCCAATGGTTTAAAATATTTGAAGAATACCATTATTTTGAAGAAAGTGCAAGGGAGATTCATCAGGATGTTACCTGGCTTGGAGGGGTCTGTTATGGGGAGAGATTAGTTGTAGATAGATAGTCATAGAACTTTATAGCACAGAAGCAAACCCTTCAGGCCATCTAATCCATTCTGAACTATTATTTTGCCTAGTCCTATTGACCTGCATCTGGACCATAGCCCTCCATACCTTGCCACAAATGTACTTATCCAAATTTCTCTTAAATATTGAAATTGAACCCACATATACAACTTCCATTGGTAGCTCAACCACACTCGCACTATCCTCTGAGCAAAGAAGTTCTCCCTCAGGTTCCCCTAAAATACCTCAGCCTCCACGCTTAACACATGATCTCCAGTTCTCTTCACATCTAACTTCAGTGGAAAAAGCCTGTTCTTACCCTTCATGCACTAGTTGGGGAGGGTTTGTTTTCCTTGAAATAGGGAAGAATTACAATGAACCTGTTGGAGGAGAACAGAACTATCAAGGGCATAGACAGAGTAGACAGTGGTAAACCTTTCCCTACTTTTCCTTTTTAATGTGTGTGGAAGAAAGATTAGGGGAGATGTCAGAGGTAGTTTTTTTTCTACACAGAGAGTGGTAAGTGCCTGAAATGCGCTACTGGGGTCTGGTACATTAGGGATAGAGACTCTTAGATAAGCACACGGATGAAGGAAAATCGAGGCTTATGGGCTATGTAGGATGGAAGGGTTAGATTGATCAAAGAATAGCTTAAAAAGTCAGCACAACATCATGGGTTGAGGGTTTCTGTCCTGTATTGTTCTATATCAGAGATGTCTTTTACTAGAGTATATAAGGTTAAGACAAAGAATAAGAGATTTAGAAGGGATATACGGTGCATTTTTTTCACTCTGAGGATGGTTGGAGGTTAGAATGCACTGCTTGAGAAGATAGTGAAGGCAGAGATTCTTGCAGTATTAAACAGATACTTTGATAAGCACTTGAGTCACCAAGGTATATAAGACAATGAACTAAGTGCTAGCAAAGGCCATAAAACCATGAGACATCAGAGCAGAATTAGGCAGAGCCCATCGAATCTGCTCTTCCCTTCCATCATGGCTGATTTATTATCCTTTCAATACCATTCTCCTGCCTTCTCCCTGTAACCTTTGATGCCCTGACTAACCAATAACCTATCAATCTCTGCTTTAAATATACTCAATGACTTGGCATCCAAGCCACCCGTGGCAATGAATTCCCCAGATTAATCACCATCTGGCTAAAGAGGTTCCCTCTTATCTCTGTTCTAAATGGATGTCCCGTTATTCTGAGTCTGTGCCACCTGGTCCTAGACTCACCTGCTGTCGGAAACATCCTCTCCACATTCACTCTGTCTAGGCCTTTCAATAATTAATAAGCGTCAAAATAATTCCCCCTTCATTCTTTTAAACTCCATTGAGTCAGGCCCAGAGCCATCAAATGCACCTCATATGTTAAACCTTTTATTCCTAGAATCATTCTCGTGAACTTCATCTGGGCTCTCTCCAATGCAGCTCCTCTTTTCTTAGTAAAGTGGCCCACAACTGTTCACAATACTCAAAGTGTGGGCAACATCACATCCTTGCTTTTATATTCTAGTCATCTTGAAATGAATGCTAACATTGTATTTACTTTCCTTACCACTGCTTCAACCTTATCACTGACCAAGAAAGTTACAACAGGTCCAGGCAAAATCTCTCGAAGTCATCTCACAGACAAAGTGACAATTCCAGACTAAACTTGAATCTATGAAAGATGCTCGCCGGTTGTGGCAAAGCTTGAATGATATCACTTCTTATAAAATAAAACCATGCAAAACAGGCGACAACAGGGTTTCGCTTCCAGATAAGCTCAGTGTCTTCTATGCTCACCTTGACAGTGAAACATGAAGGAACCATTATGAACTCCCACAGTATGATCCTGTGATTTTGGTCTCTGAGGTTGACATGCAAGCATCTGTCAGGAGGGTGAATCCACAGAAGGCATCAAGCCCAGAATGGGTATCTGGCTAAGTACCAAAGATCTGGGCTGATCAACAGCTGGAATGTTCACTGAGATCTTACCTTGCCAATCTGAGGTAGCCACCTGCTTCAAGCAGGCTTTAATTACACTGGTGCCTAAGAAGAACCTGGTAACCTGCATCAATGACTACATCCAGCAGCACTTACTCGATAGTGATGTAGTATTTTGAGTAGTTGGTGATAAAACATATCAACCTTTGCCTGAGAAGTGACTTGGATCCACTCCAATTTGCCTACTGGCACAACAGGTCTACAATGGATGTCATCTCATTAGTTTTTCATCCAACCCCGGTACATCTGGACAGCCAAGATGGATACATCAGGATACTCGTTATTAACTACAGCTTGACACTCAATAATATCATCTTCTCAAAACTAATCAATAAGCTTCAAGACAGGTACACCAGGAGGCTGTGTGCTTTGCTTCCCTGCCCCACTTGCTTTACACTTACGACTATGGCATTGGAGCTAAGCACAGCTCCAATGCCATATTTAAGTTTGCTGATGACACCACTGTTGTTGGCTGAATCAAAGAAAGTGACAAATCAACAGATAGAAGGGAAGTTGAAAATGTAGCTCAGTGGTGCCAGAACAACCTCTTACTCAATGACAGCAAAACCAAGGAGCACCTTGTACTTCCTATTGACCTTTTCTTGTAAACTAGTAAAATAATGCAACTTTTCTTGTACTTGCACATTGTTGTCTTTTGCACACTGGTTGTGCACTCAGCTGGTGCAGTCTTTCATTAGTTCTGTTATGTTTATCGGATTTATTGAGTATGCCCATAAGAAATTGAATATCAGGTTTATATATGGTGACATATACTATATACTTCAATAATAAATTTACTTTGAAGTTTGTACCATTAGGGAATCCTGCACCCATCCTACATAGGACTAGTGTAGATACATAGTTGCTCGTCATCATGGGCAGTGTTGGTTGAGGGGCTTCTTTTGTGCTGTGTGACTGTATGACTATTTTATTTGTATACTTTGGCACTTTAAATCACATCCAAGAAATTTCCCATGAATTGATAATGCTCATTTCCTACAAGCCATTTCATTAATGCAGTTTCTGGAGATTGAAATAGGTGGGCGTAGTTCTGCTAATCCCAAATGGGGCATTTATTCAGATCTTGTAAAGCATAATGTTCTTGCCACAGGACGTCCATGCACTCTGCTCTTGGCATGGATTCAGACAGTCTAATAAGGTTATTTATAACAATGTCTCACCTCTCTTTCATTGCAGCACCATCGCTTCCAACATTGACAGTATTAGATCTTGCAGTCTTCATACTTGACCTTGTCCTCAACAATTTAGCTGTTGCAGATGCATATGTCTGTTATTGTACTTGAGGACCAACTATTACACAGTCATCACCAAGATTCAGAGTCAGATTTGGATTTTTTTTAGCACATGGACATCAAAAGGTACACTGAAATGTGTCATTGGCATTAACAACCAACACACACATGGAGGTGCTGGGCGCAGCCTGCAAGTGTCGGCACACATCGGGCACCAATGTAGCATGCCCATTATGCTTGGCAAAACAGCACAGAACATAACAGGTGACAAAGCAACAACAGCAAAACAAACCCCTGTTCCTCCCTCCCACCTGAATGCTTATGGTTAGGGTTAGTGAGTTGTGGGTAGGCTATGTTGGCGTTGGAAGGATGGTATCATTGATGGCTGTCTCCAGCACAATCCTTGGACTGTGATGGTTATTTATGTAAAAAAACACACTTCACTGTATGTTTTGATGTTTCAAATCAAGTCGCATTGTCATTAAACTATATGCATGGATATAACATATATAACCATATAATGCATATAGAAACGAGAGGTTTCTGTGAACCAGGGTGTAAAGCACGAAACACACGATGACTTATGAAGGTAAGGACAAAATCACTGATGAATCACACATAAATAACAAATTAAAGTGCATCAGGTACAGAGGAGATGTCAGGGGTAAGTTTTTTACGCAGTGAGTGGCGAGTGCACAGAATGGGCTGCCAGCGGCGGTGGTTGAGGCGGAAATGATAGGGTCTTTTAAGAGACTCCTGGGTGGATACGTGGATCTTAGAAAAGTAGAGGGTTATGGGTAAGCCTACTCGGGTAAGGACATGTTTGGCACAGCTTTGTGGGCCGAAGGGCCTGTATTGTGCTGTAGGTTTTCTATGTTTCTAATATTAAATATTGCGAGATACAGAACAGATTAACCAGTGACACTTCGAATACAATGCGACAAGAGCTCAGAAGCTTAATGGAAAGAAACGGTTTCTCATCCTGACTTTTCTTGTTTTATGCATCGTGGTCTCCTGCTGAAAGTTTCCTGCAGAAAGTCAAAGAGGATGCTGGATAGATGGGTGGGTGGGATCTTTAATAATACTAAGGGCTCTGTGGATGCAGTGTTCCTTATAAATATCTCCGGTGAATGGTAAGGAGACCCCTATGATCTTCTCAAATGTTGTCACAGTCCTTTGTAGGGACTTCTTGTCCGATGCTCGACTTCTCCCACACCAGATGGAAATGCAACTTGTCAGGATGCTCTCAATGGTGCTCCTATAAAGCACAGTAAAGATGGGGGGGGGGGGTAGGAACCTTGCTTGCCTTAATCTTCTTAGGAAGTGGAGGTGTTGCTGTGCCTTCTACCTCAGGGAAGTGATAGTAAGGGACCAGGTGAGGTAATCCATGATGTGAACTCCCAGGCACTTGGTGCACTTAGCTCTCTCTATGGAGGAGCCATGTATTTGTAGAGGGGGATGGTTTGTCTGTTCCTCCCTGAATTTCACAATGATTTCTCTGTAAATGTGACAAATAAAGCTAATCTCAACTCACTACTCAGTCCTCTAAATAATTATTATTTCATCCAACAGTTAGTTTGTTAATTTTCATACTAACGTTGTGCTGTGTTTTTAAGCACTATTAAGGCAGTTTCAGATACAGATCTGGTAGGTCAAAACTGGGCCTCTGAGGTAAGTGGGCTTTCAGAAGAAGTAGAGTCAAAGCCTAGCTCATCCCTCACTTTACTATGAAGCTAAGGGCCTGAACCTGGTTCAGAGAGAACTGCAGAAGAGTGTGCCAGGAGCAGTGCCATACATATTAAGTGTTAACCCAGTCAAGGTGATGATACAAGACAGGAGAATTTGCATGCTAAATAGCAGAGGCAACATGCCCTTTGGAAGATGCGCACTAATTAATTGTTTTGAGTGGGTTTATTTTGGTAATTAATCCTTCTTTTATGCGAAAAAAATAATCATCTGTTATTCACCCTAAATTCCTAGGTTCTGGTGCAGTAATATATGTCACAGTTGCGTGCTGAATGAAAGGCCATGATTAATAGTGGTATGTGAAATGTCAAAGTCTGCACAGTGTTATAAATGTACTGGTTGCCAAGCCAAGAGAACAAAATAAATAAACCAACAGAGCAATGTGCAAGAAGACTCGAAATGTGAACCCTTGTCAGGAAGTGGATGGAGTTGTAAACAGCTGCTGTACCTGAAGAGTTCATAAAGTATCCGGTTAACTTGAACTGAGGTTGACTACATCGTGGCAAAGGTCAACACATCAGGCTTAGTTAGAAAGGGAGAAGGGCGTCTCTAAGAAGGAAATGAATTGGAACGAGTCCACTATCTCAATAAGTGGGTTACCCCAGTTTTCTTCTACACTCCCAAGGCATACGGTTTAGGGTTACTAAGTTGTGGGCGTGCCATGTTTGCATCAGACTTGCGGGCTGCCCCCAGTACATTCTCAGATTATGTTGGCCATTGATGCAAATGATGCATTTCATCAGATGTTTCAAAATACATGTGGCAAATAAAGTTAATGCTTACGGTTGTTCCCCAAACCGCAGTAGTAAAGCAGAAAGTGAATGTAGAAATTGGCGTACTTTTGACCACCCTTCCCCCTTTAATCCCTCCCACTCTATCACGCCCAAAGCAACTGAAGCTTGAAATGTTGAGCTATCAGTCTTGCCCCTCCTGCAGCCAAGTCTCACTAATTGCTACAATGTCATAATTCCATATGATGACCCACACCCTAAGCTCATCTGCCTTTCCTACAGTACTACATGAAATATGTACATCTCAGACTGTTAGTCCCACCATGCTCAACACTTTGATTCATGACTTTGCATGTAGGCTTAATAATATCTTTCTCCACAACCAAAGGTTCCAAGGTTCATCTTATTGTCAAAGTATGCATGTACAACACAGTGCTGATATTCGTCTTCACCAGACAGCCATGACGTTCAGAAAAGAGAGAAGACATCAGCATCCTCCCTGCACAAAAAGGACAAAGGAAAACTCACAAACCTTAAACCCCACCCCCCCTGCACAAAAGTTAACAGGTCACTGGCAGGAACATCAAACCCCAAACCTCCAAACTCCTCCCTCACAAAAACAGTGAAAATAGCATTAAACCCCCTACACCCTCCCTAGCAGAAAAGAACAGTGACAATACCATCAGGCTCCCAACCCCTCCCCTCTCACACACAAAAACCAGCAGATTGCCCACACAGAAAAAGCAGCAGGAATATCAGAGCCCAAATCCCCAAGCCTTCACTCTTACACTAAACGTATCGCCCACCCGGAACGCTGAGACTACTGATTAACAGCAAGAGAGAAAACACAGAAAACTGCAGGAGAGCAATATAAATTTCAGTCCAATAATCAGATATATCTTAGAGCTTTGAAAACAACCTTCTGCCAGAATTGAACTCAGCCCTTCAGTGAAGAGCGGCTGCTGCACTGCCAACCTCCAGTCTTCTGAATGCCGCCAACCTAGCTACCAACCCGTTGACCCCTGGTCTCCATGGAGAGCAACCTGTGTTACCAGCGTCCTGCATCTTGTGTGTATAATAACCTCCCTGAATAACATGTCTATCATCCCCTCAGCCTCCCAATTGTTCCAGAGGCCATACAGTCATAGAAAAGTACAGCACAGAAACAGGCTCTTCGTGCCCATCTAGTCCATGCCGAAACCATATAAACTGGCTACTCCCATTGAACTGCACCAGGACCATACCTTCTACCATCCATGTACCTATCCAAGTTTCTATTTGTGCTGGCAGCCTGTTCTGCAGTCTTACGAGCTTCTGAGTGAAGAAGTTTCCCCTCATGTTCTTTTTAAATCTTTTACCTTTCACCTTTACCTCATGACCTCTGGTTGTAGTCCCCCCAACCTCAGTGGAAAAAGTCTGAAACTGCTGATCAACAACAAGAGAGAGAACACAGAAAACTGAAGGAGCGCAATATAAATTACAGTCCAATACTCAGATATATCTTAGAGCTTTGAAAACAACCTTCTGTCAGAATTGAACTCAGCCCTTCAGTGACGAGTGGCTGCTGCACTGCCCTCATAATTTTGTATACCTCTATCAAATCAAATCAAATCTCTTCTCAACCTTCTATATTCTAAGGAATAAAGTCCTAACCTAGTCAATCTTTCCTTATAACTCAGGTCCTCCAGACCTGGCAACATCCTTGTAAATTTTCTCTGTTTTCATTCAACCTGATTTACACCTTTCCTGTAGGTAGATGACCAAAACTGCACACAGTACTCCAAATTAGGGCTCAACAATGCCTTATGCAACTTCAACATAACATCCCATCTCCTGTACTTAATACATTGACTTATGAAGGCCAAAAGCTTTCCTTATGACCCTATCTACCTGTGACATCACTTTCAATGAATTATAGACCTGCATTCCCTGATCCCTTTATTCTACCACACTCTTCAGTGCCCAGCCATTCGCTGTGTAAGACCTACCCTGATTGATCCTACTAAAATGCAAAATCTCACACTTGTCTGCATTAAATTGCATCTGCCATTTTCCAGCACATTTTTCCAGCTGGTCCAGATCCCTCTGAAAGCCATAACAGCCTCTGTCACTGTTCACTACACCCCCAATCTTGATGTCATTTGATCCATTTAACTATATTATTATCCAGATCGCTTACATAGATAACAAACAACAAAGGACCCAGCAGCAATCTCTGCAGCATTCCACTGGTCACAGGCCTCCAGTCAGAGAGGCAACCATCTACTACAACTCTGTGGCTTCTCGCACAAAGACAATGTCTAATCCAGTTTACTACCTCACCTTGTGTGGTGAACTACATATACCTGTCTGGACTGCTCCTGTGGCTCCTCCCACAGACCCCTGTATAAAGGCGATTGAGGCCTGAGCCTGGCCTCATTCTCCAGAATGTAGTGTTGTTCATTCTTCCAGTCAATAAAAGCCGATATCTCGCTTCTTACGTCTCAGAGTGAGTTATTGATGGTGCATCACCTTGTATGCTGAGTGACTGAACCTTCTTGACCAACCTCCCAAGTAGGGCCTCATCAGATGCCTTGCTGAAGTCCATGTGGACAACATCCATCGCCTTACCTTCATCCACTTTCCTGGTAACTTCCTCAAAAAACTCTGTAAGATTGGTTAGACAAAACCTAGCATGCACAAAGCCATGCTAACTATCTTTAATCAGTCCATGTCTATCTACATAACTATTCATTAAGTCCCTGAGAATACCTTCCAATAACTTTCCCACAACTGATTTCAGACTCATCGATATCACTGGTTCATTTGGTTCCAGCTCCAACTCCTTAAGCAAACACGAGGAAATCTGCAGATGCTGGAAATTCAAGCAACACACACAAAATTCTGGTGGAACGCAGCAGACCAGGCAGCATCTATCTTTATCCAACTCCTTAACGCTGTCTGTCAGACCATAAGACGTAGGAGCAGAATTTGGCCATTCGGTCCATTGAATTTGGTCTGCCATTTCATCATGGCTGATCCATTTCACATTCTCTTGCCTTTTTCATGTAACCTTTCACACCCTGACTCATCAAAAACCTATCAACCTATGTCTTAAATGCACCCAGTGACTTGGCCTGCACAGCCTCCTGTGTTAAGGAATTCCACAGATTCACCACCATTTGGCTAAGGAAAGTCCTCACAATGTCTATTCTAAATGGGTGTCACTCTATTCTGAGGCTCTGCCTTTTGTTCTAGACTTCTCCACCACAGGAAAGATCCTCTCCAGATCCATTCTATCTGGGCATTTCAACATTTGAGAGGTTTCAATGAGATCCTCACCCCCTCATTCCTCTAAATTTCACTCCCCTGCAACCATAGAGCCCAGAGCCATCAATCATTCCTCATACTATAAGTCTTTCATTCCTGGAACCATTTTCATGAAGCTGCTCTGAAACTTCTCCATTGTCAGCACATTCCAGTATCCTCCTCAGCATCCCCACTGCTCTAAATGTGCAAAAAGGAAGAAATAAATAATAAATAACAACAAATAACCTACCTATGGTCTATGTCTCTCCTCACTGAAGCCTTGATAAGCCAGATCCTTAGCTCCTCACTTCAATACTGGCCCACTCACACAATGGCCGCTGCACTTGAACCTAACTTCTTTTTATTGGCCTTTGCCAAGTGCCTATTTTTGCGCAATCAAATGTCTCCTCACTAACTGTGTCACACAAAATGTGCCGAATGTTCCCTCTCACTTCTTTTAAACTCTCTCCCTCAGCCTAACCCACTGTCTCCTTGGAACTGTGGTGTGCAAAATGTGCTTACTGCCCCCGCTCACTTCTTTTAAACTCTCTCGTCCTCTATGCAATCCAGTTTCTCCTTAAGACTGTGGCATGCAAAATCTTCATCTTAAGTTTCATTTCATTATAATTACAATAGTGCAGACATCACCTCTAGAATTAATAGTCTTTCTTTAGTGCATTCATCTGTCATAGAATGAGATAGCATCGAAATGGTCCAATGACCCATTTCTTCTATGCCAACCAGGTTGGCCATGTGAACCAGTCTTATTTGCCTGCATTCTGTCCATATTCCTCTAAACCTCATCTATCCATGTATCTGTGCAAATGACTTTTAAGCATTGTGATTCTACCCACCTCTACCATTTCCTCTGGTAGTTCATTCCATATACCCTCCACTCTCTGGTGGAATAGGAAGTCAACCTATCTTGCGTTGTTTGGAGGGAAGGGGTAAGGAGAATAGGCCTTGGACAGTTTCTCCAGGAAATAATGAATTTCAACATCAAAATATTTTTTACTATAGTGAATTTTTATATATTATATTCAATCAATCTTTATCCTAAAAGAGGTGAAAAAATGCATTATTTGGATTTTAAAGGGGAAAAAAATACCTCTTTTGATAGTGGTAGCTTATTGTAAGTAATAAGTTCAAGAAGAAAAATTGAACCTAGTAACATGAGAAACAACAGAAAATGCAATAAAAGATAATGATCATGTAAAAATACTGTATGCAGTAGCATATACAGTCAGTGACTACTTTATTAAGTACACCTCTACGACTAATCAGCCAATCATGAGGCAACACCTCAATGCAGAAAAACATGCAGGCATGGACAGGGGATTCAGTCGTTGCTCAAGCCAAACATTAGAATGGGGAAGAAATGTGATCCAAATGAGTTTGACTGTAGAATAATTGTTGCTGCCAGATAGGATGGTTTGAGTATCTTGGAAACTACTGATCTCCTGGGGTTTTCACACACAACCATTCCTAGAGTTTACTGAGAATGTTGCGATAGAAAAGGAAAATCCAGTGAGGGTGAATGGCCAGACTGGTTCAAGCTGACAGGAAGGCAACAGTAAATCAAATAACCACACAATACAACAGTGGTGTGCAGAAGAACCTGTCTGAAAGCACAATAGGTTGATCTTTGAAGTGTATCGGCTACAGCAGCAGATCACAAACATATATTCAGTGGCCTCTTTATTAGGGACAGGAGATACCTAATAAAGTGGTGGTCACTGAGTGTAAATGTAAAAGTTTGATTTGTAGGGAGAGGTTGGATAAGCTTAGTTTATTCTTTCTGGAACAGAGAAGGCTGAGAGGTGCCTTTACAGATGCTTATCAAATTATGAGGGACGTAGATGTCTGGAACCTGAGGTCTTACTTTTAAGGTGACAGAAGAAATTCAAAACAGATCTGAGGTCGACTTTCTTCCACGGGGTCGAGGAAAATCTTCAGAGGAGATGGAAGAGGGAAAATCAATTGCACCATTTAGTAGGTATTTTGACAGGTATTTGGATAGGGAAGACCCAGTGAGACACAAATCTAATGCAGGCAGATGAGATTAGCACAGACAGGCATCACAGTCAACATGGGTTAAGTGAGCCAAAAAGACCTGTTTCTGCTCTGTACATTTCTACAATTCAATGATACTAGTTTTTACCTGCCATTTTGTGTGGAGTATAATTAAATAATAATATATGCCGGCTGGTGGCATAGAGGCATCAGCGTTGGCTTCGGGGCGAGAGGTCCCTAGTTCGAATCCCACCGGCTCCCTTGCACGCTCTCCATCCGTGCCTAGGTTGCTTGTCGAGCTAGCAACTTGACCTCGTAAAAAAAAACTTGGAGAGTGATGGGCTCTGCCAGGTTTCAGATGCCCAAGACATGCTGTATGATAAGCAATCACCAAAAAGGTCAGTGCAAAAAGCTTGTCATGATGGCGCTCTGATGACTCCAGCAGGAGTTAAGGGTGCGCACACACATGTTCAACTTGTGACAATAACGTGCAATTTTTTGTTTTAAGTATGATGCAGAATTGCCCTGGACTTAGGTGACAGGAATGAGTCACAGTTTATGTGTCTTTTGGGATATCCCTGCAGATCAGCGATGAAATTTGGTGTTGCAGTTTGCTCAGTGGTAATGCGACCAATGCAAGACGGATCCCCGGAAATCAGCATCTGTCAAACATGTGACAACTTATCACTAACCGAACAATATGATGAAATCATCTGAACTAGGCAAGAAGTTTATTTTTTCCCCCATTGGGAAGTCAGTTTTATAAAAGATATCATGGAGCATGTTCATCTGTGAATACAATTGACCTTAAGACTTATGTAGAAAACTGTTACTTGGAGAAGGGAAAAAAAAACTAAATCTAACTTTATTTACATTCATTTCAGATGCCATTTTAAGCCAGATAGATTTGGTAAGTAATCCCTCAGCTTTTTCATCATTCATCATCTTCAAAGCATTAGTCAGAGGCAGGCACTTTCTTATTGAAAGACAGCCTGCTTAATCTTGTTGCAGCATACATTCTGGGAGCACTGGCAGCTACTGTCTGTTTTCACTTCTACTGACTGAATGAAATTGGTTTTGACCTAAATTAATCAGTTTTTTTAAAAAAATGCATTTTCTTTTCATTTTTTTTGTGCCAAATCAGTTTCACTTGGATTCATTACTTTTTTTTTGATGATCGTCAGGGAGAAAGAGAGAATTCTTTTCCTCATTTCTTTCTTTTTACTCAAGGGAAACAAAAAAAAAATGTCGTGTTTTATATGCAGAAGCTTGCAATAGCTCAAAAGGAATTAAAATCAAGGGGATGCAAAATATTCTTGAGTAAAATGCCAGTCCTATCAGCAAGGAAACTTCATGTATGGGGCAGAGTGAGATGTTGATGTAGGCAGATTCATCAAATGATGAGAAACATTTTCATGTTTCATTTCTCCCCATTATTAATTTGGATAATCTTCTTACTACTGTATTCAAATTGTCTGTATGGCATATGTTGGAATCATAAATCAAAAAAACCCAGCAGATACTGGAAAATAGATGAGGCTGGAAATATTCATCAGGTTAGAAAACATCGGCAGAGTAAGCTAACTAGTCAATACTCATCAGTTTGGACTAAATGTGATTGTTCCATCTCCTACTTACAAATGCTAGATAACACTTCTAATGTTGTAACGTTTCTGTAATTTGATATTAAACTCTGATGGGTTCTATATCAAACCTTTATAGCCTTCCTTTATCAAAACTTTGAAATCAATAAGAATACATTCTCTACTTTCATCACATCTTTTTTCAGGTTGGACTGGAATTTAAGAAGCATGCTAGATAAATCCTCGAAGCTCTACATGATAACATCTGATTTGTGGAATCTAGGTGTATATATAGCTCAAATAAACTGTGGAGAAGACACTTCAATCTTCCCTCTATCTTTCAGTCCAGATGAAAGGTCTTAACCAGAAATATCCATAGATGCTGCCTGACAAATGAGTTCCTCCAGTATGTTTTTTTGTTGATTCAGATTCCAGCATCTGAAGTCTCTTGTGTCTCTCTATGGAAGCATCCATCATTAAGGACCCTCACCATCAAGGACACACCTTCTTCTCAAAGATACCATCAGGGAGGATGTACCGAAGCCTGAAGATACATGTACATACTCAATGTTTTAGGAAAAGCTTGTTCCCTTCGGCCATCAGATTTTTGAATGGTTCACGAATCCATGAAAACTACCTCATTATTTCACTCTCTTTTTGTGCTACTTATTCACTTAAAAATTCTTTTATTGTAACTTATAGAAACTTCTATGTATTGCATTTTGATGCCGCAAAATAACAAATTTAATGACAGGTGATAATAAACCTGATTTTGATTCAGACATTATGCAACACCAGATCACTAACATCTTCTTGAAAAAGATACATTTTTATTTAGAAAAATTTACCTGAAAATGTAGAAGAATATGGTATATCGTCATTTCCTCCCATGTCCTCAGTCACTTTTCCGTAGGAGATGGATCACAAGGTGCATGCAAGTTTTGTGATGAATCCCATCATTCATGGGAAACATGCACATTATTCTCATATACAGTACACAATGAATCAAAACTTTTTTCCTGATTTACTTGGGCATCTTTTCATATACTGTATACATGTCCAAGTAAATATGTTACTTTGTGATTACAGTTTCCTTAATTAATGATAAACATGTCATTCACAAAAACCTTGCTCTTGTATTCTAGACGTCTTGAAATGAATGCTAACATGGCATTTGCCTTCCTCATCACTGACTCAATTTGCAAGTTAACCTTCAGGGTGTTCTGCACGAGGACTCCCAAGTCTCTCTGCATCTCAGATCCCTGGATTTTCTGCCCATTTAGAAAATAGTCCGCACATTTATTTCTGCTACCAAAGTACATGACCATGCATTTTTCAACATTGTATTTCATTTGCCACTTTCTTGCCCATTCTCCTAATCTGTCAAAGTCCTTCTGCATCCTACCTGTTTTCTCAGCACTACCTGCCCTTCCACCAATCTTTGTATTACCTGCAAACTTGGCAACAAAGCCATCAATCCATCATCTAAATGATTTATATACAGCATAAAAAGAAGTGGTCCCAACACCGACCCCTGCAGAACACCACTGAAAATAGCCTAGCAAAGATTCCTGATCTAACTTTACTTCTTTCCGTTCTCCCCTCATCTTCTTCCCATTTTTGCCTCCTTATTTGAACAGTTTTCACAGTGAGTGAATGTTTAGCTATTTGACTTGTATTTCAGGATCAAGATTGTTCAATGTCATTTCAAATATGCAAGTGTAGAGATGACATATTTGTTACTCTCGAGTTGATGTAGCTTATTAAAAACCTCACTGAGATAATAGACACAAGAATAATTTAAAAAAACAAAATATTTATAAATGCATAAAATAGCATGTTACATAAATTTATTTTACATTCAAGAAGTGATGCTAGGCACAGTAGCGTCTGTACGTGGGAGGAACCATAATGAACTCACACAGCCCCTGCCTATCCTGCGATTTCAGTCCCTGAGGCCAAAGTGTGAGCAGCCTTCAGGAGAGTGAACCCTTGAAAATCGTTCGGCCTAGCCGGTTACCTGGCCAAATAATAAACACCTGTACTGATCAACTGGCTGGAGTGTTCACTGAGATCATTATTGTCTCGCCTTGCTACACACCTGCTTCAAGCAAGCTTCAATTATGGTCGGTGCCGAAGGAGAACATGGTAACCTGCCTCAATGAGTATCATCCAGTAGCACTTACATCCACAGTGATGAAGTGTTTTGAATGGTTGGTGCTGAAATATATCAACCCCTTCCTGAGAAGAGACTAGAATCCATTCCAATTTGCCTACCGGTGCAACAGGTCCAGAGCAGATGCCATCTCATTGGCTCTTCACTCAACCCTGGATCATCTGGCCAGTAAGGATACGTGCATCAGGATACTCTTTATCGACCACAGTTTGGCATTTAATGCTATCATCCCCTCAAAACTAATTGACAAGCTCCAAGACCTTGACCTCGCTACCTCCTTGTGCAATTAGATCCTTGATTTCTTCACTTGCAGACCCCTGTCAATTCAGATTGGCAACAACATCTCGTCCACAGTCTCTATCAGCACAGGTGGACCACAAGGCTGTATACTTAGCCCCCTTCTCTATTCACTTTACACTTACGACTGTGTGACTAAGCACAGCTCCAATGCCATATTAAAGTTTGCAGATGTCGTAGGTTGAATGACTGGTGATGATGAATCAGCATATAGGAGGGAGATTAATTATCTGGCTGAGTGGTGCCACTCCAACCTCTTACACAACATTAGCAAGAACAAGGAGTTTATTATTTATTGACTTTAGGAGGACGAAACCAGAGGCAGTCGTCATTGGATGATAAGAGGTGGAGAAGGTCAATAGCTTTAAATTCTTTAGTGTTATCATTTTGGAGGACCTGTCCTGGACCCAGCACATAAGTGCAATTATGAAGAAAGCATTGCAGTGTATCTACTTCTGTTTCTAAAACATTGACAAACTTCTATGGACAAACTGTGGTTCAGAGTATATTGACAGGCTGCATTACAGCCTGGTATGGAAACACCAATGGCCTTGATTGGAAAATCCTACCAAAATTAGTGGAAATGGCCATCATCAGGGACACCCGTCACCCAGGTCATGCTCTCTCTTATGTGCTGCAATCAGGAGGAAGGAACATGAGCCTTAGGACTTAGAGCACCAGTTTCAGGAACAGTTGTTACCCCTCAACCATCAGGCTCTTGAACCAAAGGGGATAACTTCACTCAACTTCACTTGCTCCATCCTTGAATTGTTCCCACAACCTATGGACTCACTTTCAAGGACCCTTCGTCTAATGTTCTGCTCAATATTTACTGATTATTTATTTAATATTATTGTTTCTTTCTTGTTGAATTTACACAGTTTGTTGTCTTTTGCACACTGGTTAAATGCCCAGTTAATGTGGTCTTTCATTGATTCCATTATGGTTATTACTCTATTATGGATTTATTGAGTATACCTGCAAGAAAATGAATCTCAAGGTTGTATATGGTGATGTATATGATAATAAATTTACTCTGAACTTTGAACTTTGATAAGGTGACTGGTAGGAAATAATAAAATAGTGCTGATTGGGATGCAGAGGGATGGATAGTGGTGAAGGTGTTGATCAGCCCTGCTCCTTGGAGAAAGTAACTGTTTTTGAGTTTGATGGTCCTGATGTAGATGCCTAGTAGCCTCTTCCCTAATAGTAGTGGGATAACCAATGCTTGAGCAGGGTAGATGGGAACTTTTATGATGTTATTGGCCCTTTTCTGGCACTTTCCTGTATATGTGTCCTTGATGGCGGATATGCTGATGTCAGTGATGTGTTTGGCAGTTTTGACTACCTTTTCTAGAGCCTTCCTCTTTGTCACAGTGCAGTTTCCAAACCATGTAATGATGCAGCTTATCAAGATTCTCTCTACTGTGCATCTGCAGAATGATGTGAATATATAGTAGATGCATATAGTCCAGCTCTCTTTAGTCTCCAAAGAAAGTGGAGGTGTTGGTGAACTTTCCTGATTGTGTGGAGTGTGTTCAGGGACCATGGGAGGTTGTGTGAGATGTGCGCTCCCAGAAGTTTGAAATTGCTTTCAGTTTCCACTGCTCTTTTGTTTTGTTCGCATTGAGGATGAGGTTATTTGCCTGGAACCACCCCTCGAGCTCTTCGACCGCCTCTCGATAGTACAACTCATCATTGTTGATACTGAGCCCCACCACTGTCGTATCATCAGACAACTTGATAACGTGATTACTCGGGTGTCTGGTTGTGCAGTCATGTGCAATTATGGAATTATCCAACAATGCTATTGAGAGATGATTGTAAGGATAGGAGAAAACAGCCAGCTGTTTTATTCCATTGAAGAGAATGCTACTTTTGTTTAGAATTTTGATGGATTTTGAACATGAGCTAAAAAGAAAAGGCTGGACAAATTTCGGTTGGTTCCTCTGGAGCAGTGGAAGATGAGAGGAGGATTTACAGAAGTTTATAAAGTTATGAGAGGTGTTGATAGGGCAGACCGTATAGAAAGTTTATGAGGATGTTACCAGGACTTGAGTTATAGGGAAAGGTTGACTAAGATAAGACTTTATAACCTAGAGCATAATAGAATGAGGGGAGATTTAATAGCTGCATACGAAATTATGCGGAGTATAGATAGGGTAAATGCAAGCAGGCACTGAAGTTGGGTGAAATAAGAACCAGAGATCATGGGTAAAGGGTGAAAGGTGAAATGTTCAAGAGGAGCATGAGGTGGAATTTCTTCACTCAGAGTGTGGCGAGACAGTAGAATGAGCTGCCAGCACAGGTGGTGGACGCAGGTTCATTTTGAACATTTAAGAGAAGCTTGGACAGATATACGGATGGGAGGGGTATGGAAGGCTATGGTCTGGGTGCAGATGGATGGAAGTAGGCAGATTAATGGTTCAGCACAGACTAGGTGGGTCCAAGAGTCTGTTTCTGTGCTGTTGTGTTATATGACTCCATGATTCTAACAATATTTAAAATGTCAAATGCTAGTCGACCTGCCCTTAAGATTGTGGTGGGGGTGGGTGGGTTGTGGGGGAGGAGAGCTTAAAGGAAATGTGCAGGGTAAGATTTTTTACACAGGCAGTCATAGGTGCCTAGAAAAGCTGCCATGAAGAGTGGTGCATGCAGATACAATAGTGATGTTTAAGAGATTTCTAAATGGAAGCATGATATAGAGGGAATGGTGGGATATAGGTAATGTGCAGGCAGCAGAGATTTAGTTGAATTTGTCATCATGTTCAGCATAGATATACTGCATTGGGCTGAAGGTATAGTGGGCTGTAGTGTTCTATAACCGTGGAATAAGCAGGATTACTTACGGTGTAACTATCCCTAATTGATCATCTATTTTTCTTTATTGATTAACTGAAATTATATGTCAACCTCAGGAATAACCAACCATCTGTGCAGTACTTCTGCATTCTAAAGCAACCATTATTACACATGCTCCCATTGTCCAAGCTGAGCCAGTTATTGTTGAATAACAGGAACTTTGATGTTATGTTGAGTAGATTTTTACATCTCCCTTATACTAATGCAGTATGCAGCCCCTAAAGTCTAGGTGAGCTCTTATTGTCCCACTTATTTCTCTTTAACATATTCTTCCACAAGCAAGCAACCAGTGACAGAGCTTTAGATTGGTAAACTCACAATACAGAGTACAATCCTGACCTCAGGTTCTGTCAGCGTGGAGTTCAAAAGTTCTTGTGAGTTTGTGTTTCCTCCATTCTCAGTGATGTGGGTGTTGGGTAAATTAATTGACTACTGCAAATTGTCTCTTATGTGTAGGTGAACAGCAAAATTGGAAGGAATGGTATGAATGTGAGGAAAACAGATTGAGAGATAGGATAAATGAGCATAAAATTAATGCCTGGTAGTTGTCATGGTCATTATTGGCTGTTGGGCCTATTTCTTTGCTGTTTCTCTTGATTAATCTATGGCTTTGTTACACTCAGTGGCCACATTATTAGGTACATCTGCACACCTGTATATTAATGTAAATATCTAATCAGCCAATCATGTGGCATAAACTCAATGCATAAACGCATGCAGACATAGTCAAGAGGTTCAGTTGTTCTTTAGATCACACATCAGAATAGGGAAGAAACGTGATCTACTTTGACCATGGAATAATTGCTGGTTCCAGATGGGTTGGTTTGAGTATTTCAGAAACTGCTGATCTCCTGGGATTTTCACGCACAACAGTCTCTGGAGCTTGCAGGGACTGGTGCGAGAAACAAAGAACTTCCAGCGGACAGCAGTTCTGCGAGAAAAAACAACCTTGTTAATGAGAGAGGTCAGAGGAGAATGGCCAGATTGGTTCAAGCTGACAGGAAGGCAACAGTAACCCGAATAACCATGCATTACAAGAGTGCTGTGCAGAAGAGCATCTCTGAACACCTAGCACCTTGAACCTTGAAGTGGGTGGGCTAAAGCTAAAGAAGACCATGAACTCAATGGTCACTTTACTAGGTACAGGACGTACCTAATAAAGTGATTAATGAAAGTACATGCTAGTTGACAACCGTCTCCTCAACTAATTTCTCCACCAGCCACGTACACAGGGGGCAATTTATAGTAGCGAAGTAACAATCCCACCAGCATTGTTTTGGGTTTGGTAGGAAGCTGGACCACCTAGGGAAACTATCAGTCACGTTTCACACAAACTGAACAGGAGGTCAGAATCGAATCTGGATCACTGGAGTTCAGAAGTGGCTGTAACTGCCGCAGCATCACTACACACTTGACCATTTGGCAACAACTAATTAAAACTGGCAGGATCAATGAAAGAGGCTTGACTAGTTGCAGCATGATACAGAATTGTTCATCAGTGTGGTCGGATGTCTAAGTGCAGAGAATCTGATTGGGTGCATTGGTGCAATTTCAATAAATCATTAAATCTGATCATACAGCATTTCAACCACCTATTTAACTATCTCACATGTGTTGCATCCATTGCAAAAAAAAAGCATCTTCTTCCTGCTGATTTTATTCATCAGAATCAGATTTATCATCACTGACATATGACATGAAACTTGCTGTTTTGTGGCAGCAGTATAGTGCAAAGATATAAAATTAAGAAAATAAATAAATGGTGAAAAAAGAATTAGTGAGGTAGTGTTCATGGCTTCGTCACTCATTCAGAAACCTGATGGTAGAGGGGAAGGAGTTATTTCTAAATTGTTGAATGTGGGTCTTCAGGCTCCTGTGCCTCCCCCCTCATGATAGTAATGTGAAGGGAACATGCCAAATAGTGAAGGTGCTTAGTAATGGTTGCCATGTTCTTGAGGTACCACCTCTTGAGATGTCCTCAATGTTTAGAGAGGGGTTGTGCCTATGATGGAACTGTCACCATTTGTATACTATGTCTTTGTTAGTTTTAAAGATGGAAGTCTGAATTTCTTGCCACAAATGGAAGATGTATCAGGTCTGGAAGGAAGGTCAGGGATTCTATTCAGAGAAGGCCAAAACAAAATTCTCACTTACTTTGCCTATCTACTATTTATAATTGTAAACCACTTGTTTCCATTGTCAGGTAACCAGTAGCAAAATTCTGGAATTAATTGTGTGTAGCTGAGAGCTTCATCAATCTTCCAGGTGAATAAATTCTGATATGCAAGTAGCAGTGTCAATGGAAGTGTAAAAAAAAATGCCTGACTGTGTAATCTATGTCAGTGTGTGTTCAAGTGACTGATATGGGCCTCTTGGCTTTTTCACATGAGGTAGAAAACCCTGGAGTTGAGGTTAAGTGTTTGAATTGTTTACAGTTTTTGCATTTGTCCAACTGTGAAACATTGAATTGGATCTTGAAATTGATAAAACTGGCGAAGCACGTATTGGGAGAAAAGCAGGAACTGTCAGACATATGGATGACCTATCTTTAGACCTATTCCAAGCAGGTGGTGCTATGTATCCCCAACAACCTGGATTCAATCCTAAACTCGGATGCTATCTGTGTAGCTTGCATATCGTCCCTATAATGGTGTGGGTTTCCCTTGGGCACTCCACTTTCCTCCAGTCTTCCAAAGATGTACACAGTGGCAATTTATTTGGCCACTGCCCCTTGTGTGTAGCTGAGTGGTAGAATCTGGAGTGAAGTTAATGGGAACGTGAGGAGAATAAAGAGGGATTTATATAGGATTGGTGGAAAGGATGGTGGGCATGTTTCCATGCTATGTGACCCCAGAATTTTAGGCATACAATACTGTGCACAAGTCTTATACATATATCCATATATCTATCTAGGGCGCCTAAAACTTTTCTACAGTATTTTAGTAGTTGAGGTATTGCACTAAATTGCTGCCACATAAAAAAAAACAAATTTCATGACATACAAGGGGTGATTGATAAGTTTGTGGCCTAAGGTAGAAGGAGTCAATTTTAGAAAACTGAGTACATTTATTTTTCAACATAGTCCCCTCCTTCATTTACACACTTAGTCCAGCGGTCATAAAGCAAACAGATCTTGGACCTTCAGAAAGTGTCCACAGCAGGGGTGATTGATTAAGTTCGTAGCCCAAGGGAGAAGGAGATGAGTTATACAACTTTCATTACATGCACTTGCAGTTCAACTCTGAGTGATTATGCAGAAAGTTTGAAGTTAATAACATCTCCTTTTATCTTAGGCCACAAACTTATCAATCACCCCTGATGAGGTATTAACTGATGAGTTATTAACTTCAAACTTTCTGCATAATCACTCAAATTGAACTGCATGTGCACTTGACAAGAGCTGTATAACTCATCTCCTTCTACCTTGGGCCACAAACTTATCAATCACCCCTGCTGTGGAGGTTTCCTGGAGGTCCAAGATCTGTATGCACCATGGCTGCTAGACTAGGTGTGTAAATGTAGGAGGGGACTATGTTGAAAAATAAATGAGCTAGGTTTTCTAAAATTGACTCTTTCTACCTTAGGCCACGAACTTATCAATCACCTGTTGTATGTGAGTGATGATAAACTTGATTCTGATATGGGTCTCTATTGTGGACTGAGAGTGAGACAAGGGAAAGGAGAGGGGAATCATGAGTGGGGAAAAGGGGAAGGGAGAGAAGAGGGAGTAGGAAGTTCCAGAGAGACATTCAGTATTGATCATTAAATCAATTGCTTGGAATCAAGTGACCTTACCTGGCGTCTCAGGGCTGGGTGTGTTTACACCCATGACAACCCTCCCTCCCCACACAACCCTGGCACTCCTTCTCTGCCACCTGTCTCACACCCCTCCTGTGGTGCTCCACCCTTGCCATTCTCAACATCCTTTGCTCTGGCTAGATTAGCAAACTCACTCTCTGCTCCACCATGACAAATACAATACCGTCTTCGGCATCCTAGCTATAAATATGTGCCGAAAACTTTTGCACAGTACTGTAGATAATTGGAAAAGAAAAGAGATATTTTAGCAATCATCCTCAAAACACATTTATGGAGATGGGGATTAAATTCTGGCTCTTACATCAATAGATAACAGACCAGAAGCTGCAGAAGAGCCATTGGCTATTCATGAATTGGCAAAGATCAGAATCAGAATCAGACTTTAATCGCCAAGTACCAATGCACATACAAGGAATTTACTTCCGGCAGATGTTGTCTCTCTGCTCATAACAATAATAATGATAAATATAAATGAAAATATAGATTATACATACAGGTAGTGCAATCCAAGTAATAGTTAGCCGACAGTTAACCGGCAGTTAACTGTTCAGCAAAGTGACCGCAGTAGGGAAAAAACTTCTCCAGTGCCTATTAGTTTTAGTCTGGAGGGATCTGAAGTGCCTACCAGACGGAAGCAGATCAAACAGTCCGTGCTGATCAAACAGATGGTCAGATAATGAGAAAGGTGTCACAAGTTCTTGTCAGTTTATTTTATCTTTCTAACTGTAAATGTAGCGATTTCCTCTAGTTATTTAAAATGGACACCACAGTTAACATGGTGTAAAGAGTTTCATTCAAACTGAAATAAGAAGATTGCCTATTTGGAAACTTTTTTGCTTCATTTGTGAAAATGAAAACCATAGATGTATTCCAGATGGAGGTTTCAATACTTATTAACCAAAACAGCTTAGTAGCCCTGACTACACAAAGTGATGGATACAACCCAGACCATCACAGCTAAAGCCCACCCCACCACAGAGCACATCGCCAAGGAGCACTGCCACAAGAAAGCAACATCCATCATCAAAGACCCCCACCAAGCATCCAGGCCATGCTCTCTTCTTGCTACTGTCTTCAGGAAAGAGGTACAAGAGCCTTGGGTCCCACATCATCTGGTTCAAGAACAGGAATTAGCCCGAACTATAAGGCTATTGAACTGGCATGCATAACATCGCTCACCACAACTCTGAACTGATTCGGCAACCTATAAACTCGTTTTCAAGAACTCTTTATAGCTCATGTTCTCAGTATTATTGCACAATTTGTCTTCTTTTCCTCATTAGTTATTTGTTGGTCTTTGTTTATGTATAGTTTTTCTTAAGTTCTATTGTATTTCTTTATTTTTCTGTAAAGGTATGAAGAAAATGAATCCCAAGGTAGTATAAGGTAATATATATATATACATACTTTGATAATGAATGTACTTCGGCTTTGATTTTAACTTTGACAAAGCCAGCAGTGTGATAAAGGAATATACATTGAAACAGGCCTGTGGCAGGCTCTAAAAGGAACAATCCATGGACTGGAGGAAATTTGCGAGAATCAAGCCCACTATACCTATTTTTCTTTAGCCTACTCATCACAACCATCCTTCCCTGATTTTACTGCCAATTACATAGATTATCCTTGAAATCACATTCTCACACTGAGGACAATCTGTCTACTAATCTAAATGGCATCAAATCAGAACAAAGCCAACAGCTAAAAGCAGCACACACTAAATGCTGGAGGAACTCAGCAGGCCAGGCAGCATCCATGGAAAAGAGTAAACAGTCAATATTTGGGACTGAGACCCTTTGTAAGGACTGGGGTTGATGAAGGCTAAAAGCAGACCATCTTTGAGGCACTGCAGATGATCTTCATCAGCAGAATTGAATACCACGGTAATCTGTTATCTCATAACTTGTTCATATTTGCAGTTGACCCTTGCCTCCAAACCAAGGAACTGAAGCTTACTGTGAAGACTGAAAGAGCATGCCAGGAGTAGCATCAAATGCATCTGAAATTGGGGTGTTCCTTTTGACACTTCACATAATTTAGTATTTTGTACCTGCATTCAATGTGTTTACAAGCATCTTCACATTGACATTGAAAAGTATTGACTGATATATTGCTGTGTGTCATTATGTGAACACACTGGATTTTATTTAAACATATATTGGTAAATGACAGTGCTTGACTAGATACCTTCCAGATTAAAGAAGTCTACTTGATCAACAGCTAGTCACCAGCTCTGCATTTGAAGTATTGTGAAGAGTTATCTAAGAAAGGCTGTGCTGGCATTGGAGCAGATCCACAGGAATTTCACGTATGAACCCAGGAAATAAGGGGTTAACATATGAGGAGTGTTTAATAGCTCTGGACCTATGTGTGCTGAGGTTTAGAAGAATATGGGGGTTGGGCAACAGGGATCTCATTAAAGCCTATCAAATGTTGAAGTGAATTCATTGAGCAGATATGGAGAGGAGGTTTCCACTAGTTGGGGAGTCTGGGACTAGAAGGCACACTGTCAGAGTACAAGGATATCCCTTTAGAACACAGATGAGGTGAAATTGCTTTAGCCAGAAGGTGGTGAATCTGTAAAATTCAGTGCCACAAATGGCCTTGGAGACCAGGTTCATTGGGTATATGCACAGGGGATCAGTGATTACTCCCAACAGAGGACACTGGGGTGACAATGGTCAGCAGGTGAGTCAGGGATGTTCGGGCCCAGTCAGTGATTGCTCCCAATGGAGGCCACCGGCTTGGCAGCATTCAGACCTGACATGGCAGCTACTCTCCACGGAAGGACTGAGTTTGGGTTGCTGCTCTCCTTTAATGCTGAAGGAAAGATTTTTTTGATATTCTGAGATAAATGGGATTATTGGACTGTACTTTATATTGGACTTCTTCAGTTTTTCAGTGTTTTCTTTCTTGTGGCCGATGGGCAGGTGGGTGATCTGTTAGTTTTTTGTATGTGAGAGAGGGGGTTGGGGGTTTTGATCCTACTGTTGCTGTTCTTTTCTGTGAGTGAGGGGTTCGGGGATTGCTGTTGTTGCTTTTTTTTATCCTGTGGGGGAAAGGGTGGGAGATTTGTTGTTATTGTCGCTGTTTTTCATCTGCAGGGGAGGGGTGGGGGATTTGGGGGTTCATCTCTTTTTATTTTTTGTGCCGAGGGGAGTTGATGTCTTTTCTTTCAATAACACCCATGTTTTTACTGTATTTCATGGCTATCTGGAGAAGACAAATATTAGAGTTGTACTGTAAGTGCCTATTTTGTCAAATAAGTGAATATTTTAAATGAATATTTAAAGTGGAGACTCATAGTTTTTAAATAGTCAGGGTGTCAAAAGTTATAGGGAGAAGGCAGCAGAATGGAGTTGATAGGGTTCCCACATTTACATCAGAATATCTGATCACAAGAGGCCATTCAACTCCTTAAACCTCAACTGCCATTCAATATAGTTGGCTTATATTTAGTTTAATGCTGTTATAGCCAGGGAAGGTAATGGGGAAATCTCCAACTACCTACCAAATGCTCTTGATGGCATGTGTCACAAATAGCCTCTGACAAGCAAGTCCAGCTCCTGACCTTCACATGTGGCTTAGCTACAGAATCATTGGAATCATTTCTACTGTTAGGAGAAGGGGCACAGGTGGGCTACAGGCATATTAAAACCAGTCATGATGTATTGGAGGAACAGTCTTGATAGGCCAAATGGCCTTATTCTGCTCCTATATCCTATGCTCTTATGGTCTTCTAGTCCTGGTGCACTAGGATGGCAGTGTGTACAAGAAGCAATGTAGCAACATGCTAACATTTTTCCAGTTGTAAAGAAATCCACCACTTACAAACATCTTTTATTCACTATGGAATATGGTTGTCATTTATCATCCGTTGTTAATTGCCCTTGAGAAAGTGGTGAAGAGTTGGCATCTTAACATACAGCAGCCCTTCTGTTGAAGGTATTCCCCGCTGGCCCTGTTTGGAGGCTGCTACTGGAGTGGATGCTGGAAAATGTTAAGTTCAGAATTCTTTTTTGATTGATCACTTCCCTCATGTTACTTCATGATCATTCAATTGTCTTCTCTCCAACACAGGCTTCTCAAATGTTCAGAATTGCACAATATTAGTTTGAGCTACAATCTTAATTGCTTAATTAGATCTTAAAAGCTATTGCTTAATTGCTCCATAGCATTTTGTTATTTAATATTTGGAAAGCTTATTAGTAAAAGGAAAGTAAGTAATGGCAGCAGCTTAGATGTTTCCATTGTATTGTTGGGTATGTTCCCTGCAGGTAATTTTGTCATGGGTTGAACTTACCTAACTCACTTTTGAATATAGCTACCAAACTTGGAGGAATTATTTTCTGGAAACAAACAACCAAAGGTACTAAATATTCAGGAAAAAAAACCTTTGTTTTGCACTAAGGATTATGGAAATCTAGAACTCTTTCCCCTAATTGTCATTCATTTTATTTAACCAAAAGTTGTCAAATAAATTATTAAGGTTTAAAGAACCAAGGTGGACTTAAATATTTAGAGTCTCTCTGTTGGTTGGAGTCGACTATGGATATTGTGTCCTAGTTGTCTATGTGATATGCAAGCCAAGGCAGTATGATATGGAGAGAAAATTGTTGTCCATGCAGCACGCTCCACCTCTCCACACAGCTGATTAGTACAAATGAATAGCAGAGACCGATACAGTTTGGCACCAGCGGCGTCAATACAGTTGCCAATCAATGTCGAACTCAATGCAGGACTGCCTTAGGGGTTCTCGCTCTGGATTTTTCCTTGGGATTTACTCCCAAAACCTTGCCCACGAGTGGGTATATTCTCAAGGCAGTGAAGGTCAGAGATCAGAATTTTCCTTTTTCAACCACAGTTCACGGGCCCCAACTGTCCAAAGTGACTGGTTTTAATATGCCTGTAATTCACCTTTGCCCTTCTCCTAACAGTAGAAATGATTCCACTGAGTTCTGTAGCTAAGCCACATGTGAAGGTCAGGAGCTGGACTTGCTTGTCAGAGGCTATTTGTGACACATGCCATTGAGAGCATTTGGTAGGTAGTTGGAGATTTCCCCATTACCTTCCCTGGCTATAACAGCATTAAACTAAATATAAGCCAACTATATTGAATGGCAGTTGAGGTTTAAGGAGCTGAATGGCCTCTTGTGATCAGATATTCTGATGTGAATGTGGGAAGCTCTACAGACTAGCGTGAGGTCATTATGGCAGCCAAAGGAGTCATCTTCAATTTGTGTACCTAATTTCTTATTAGACCTACTATTCTATTTAAGCTTCACATAAATGTGACTCTACTAAATGTTTTCTTTTGATATAGGTTGTGTGGGTTGGCAGCAGTTCCTAATCCTATCTAGAAGAGCTTTAGCTGACACAGAGTTCCACATTGCTTTGCCCCAGTGTCACTGCCTGGCAAATTGAATTAAGATGCTCCAATCTTTGAAGCAGTTCATCATAATACAAGCATTTTGTTCAATCTCTGCAGGAGAATTTTATGGCTTTTCTTGTGGAAGTCTAATTGGAGAAATAAAGTAGCGTCTTGACAAAGTGCAGAGCATTTCTTGGCAAATGTTCTGAAGATTTCAGAAATATTACAAATGCCATATATTTAGAACAATTTCTCACACAATGTGGTATCATGAAAAAAAAACATTCAAAACTCACATGCCATAAATGGAAATCTTTCAAAGAAATTGAAGATTTTAATTAATTTTCTACAATGATGTGTATGGAATGGTTATTAGGATGCACAAATGCCTTAAAATAATACAAATATTTCTTTGTCAAGATTAAATTTTGAACAGAATTAAGCTGCTAAGTGATAATGTGGCAAGCAGACCAAATCTCTCTGCACTGCCAATGAACGGTGTGTGTAGTTAAGGAGGCCTAAAAATTATGCCTTCCAAAATGGAGAAGGGGATTTATTCTTGCAGAAACATTGTTTCAGGTCAACATCCCATGCACCACCAATCTTCAGGCCATACCATTCTGCGACTTGTGCTAATATTATTTTGTGGCTCTATGTGCTGGATCGTAACTATATGCGCTTTGTGTGACTGTATATACTGTGTTTTGTGCCTTGGCCCAGGAGGACCGTTTTTTGTTTAGCTGTATGCGTGTATATGGTTGAATGACAATTGAGCTTGAACTTAAGTTAAGAGAAAGTGACTGATTTAAGAGTATTGAAAGGCAATAAACAGCCAAGAGAGCTACATTAACCAAGCAATGTCAGGGTATGCCGAGGAAGAACATTTTTTTCAACTAAAAGAAAGGCTGAAAGATGATGCCAGACACATCTTATAATTTTGGAAATTAATTATAGAGGCAAGAAGGATAAATGATGAGTGTTTACTCTTCAGATCTAAGGAACTAAACCATCTGTAAACAAGGGCCAGGCCCCATTTGTGATATGTGCACACGATGCATTGTTGCTCCTGAATCCAAATATTATATCCTGCTGGGGTAATCTGTCTTCCACAGAATATTAAATCATTTTTCTCATGATAGGAGTGTCAGAAACAGGAGAGAATAGGTTTAAGGTGAGAAGGATGATTTTTAAGTATTTGCTGAGGGGAATGTTTTCCACTTAAGAGAATACATAGAGATATCTCAAATGTGCTGCCAGAGGAGTTGGTGGAATCAGATTCAATCATTATATTTAAAGGCATTCAGACCAGCACTTGAGTAGGCAAGGCAGAAGGGGAATGTGCAGATGCTGGAATCTGGAATGACAAAGAAACTGCTGGTGGTACTCTGTGGGTTGAGCAGCATCTGTGGGAGGAAAGGAATTGTTGACATTTCAGGTTGAAACCCTGCACCAGGACTGCAGACAGTTGATGTAGACATGGTGGGCCAAAAGGCCTATTTCTTTGTGATGATTCTATGATATGCTGAAAAGTTTGGATAGGTACATGGATGTTCAGGGTTTGGAGGGCTTTGGTCCTGGTGCAGTTTGATGGGAGTAGGCAGTTTAAATGGTTCAGCACTGACTAGATGGGCCAAAGGGCCTGTTTTGATGCTGTACTTTTCTCTGACTCGATGACTGAATTTCATGATTCTATAAATTCTAAAAATCAAAACAGCAGCTTCAAAGTAAAATATACTGCGCTTTGAAGATAAAGAAAAAATGTTCCAAGGAGCTTTACAGCACAGTTATCAACCTGTACTTTACACAGAATCACATAAAGAAAAATTAGACTAAAGGTTTGGCTTAAGGGGTGGGTCAAGGATATCATTAAAAGTGATAGGAAAGCAAAAAAGAGGGAATTATAGAGCTTAGCATTTTTGCATCTGTAAGCAAGGCTGCCAATATTGTAACAATTAAAGTCAGGAATGATCAAATACAATTAGATGACACTTTGCCAATAATAATTGAGCATGTTAATAACCAGAAATAAATCTTTCAACACTAATACGTTTAGGCTAGAAATCTGTATAATACAGCATATGTAAAATATAAGAAAGCAAAGCCGTGCAAATATGTAGGAAATGTTAATGAAAAAAAGTAAATTTTTTTTGCATTAAAACTTAGATAGAAGAGAAGCAACTAAAGGAAAACCAGAGTTAGCATTTCCATTCACCTCAATACCTTAATTAAAAATAGCCACCAAGGATTAATACAGAGGGGAGTTAAGAAATTCAGAATACTTTATATGATCTTAAAGGTTATATTGCTGAAGGTGATCAATAATGAAGATATACAAAGAATAGGCAAAGATGGAAAGATGGCATCACACAGACAGATTTCATTGAATGAAAAATGACCCTACATTTAAACACTGTCAGTGAACAGACGAGCACATCCATCAAGTTATCAGCTTCTTAAGTATTTTTTTTGGATACTTTTGTCTAGAAATTGGATTTCATCCATTTTTTTTGGTGTGCTGTCTATAGCATTAATAACCATTCAGTTTCCCTGCAAATGTAGTTGGGAACAGCGTTGGTTTAGATTCTACCCAGCAGCATGAATTAAATTGGGACATGAATGGTTCCTGACAAGACCACACTCAATTGAATGCAGCTTCCAATAATTTGCAACACACAGTTCTGAAAAGGGCCTCAGCCTTAGAAGTGCACTCTCTTTGGCAGACAGATGTTAGCAACGCAGAATATGGCTTCCATGAACAAGGAAGAAATCGCACAGCAGAGTGAAAGAGTTCAAAGGTTCATTTGTTATCAAGCAATGTACGCAGTATGCAACTCTCAGATTCTTCTTCTCCAGTAGCCACGGAACAAGGAGAACTGTGGAAGTTCGTTCAAAGAGAAACAGCAGTCCCACATTCCCCACCCCTGTACAAAAAAGGAACAGCAACATGATCACGAATGCCCAAATCCCCCTTCCCCTGCACAAAACACAAGACAGTAACCCCCCCCCCCCAGCAAACCCTCGTCCTCCCACACAAAATGCAACAAGAAAGAACAGGCAAAAGCACAGAATATAAAAACCATAAGACTGAAAATGTCCATAGTCCTTAGTCCAAATCCATAAACGCAGAA
Source organism: Hemitrygon akajei (assembly GCF_048418815.1). Lineage (NCBI taxonomy): Eukaryota > Metazoa > Chordata > Chondrichthyes > Myliobatiformes > Dasyatidae > Hemitrygon > Hemitrygon akajei. Next base: position 23,807,086 of record NC_133138.1, on the reverse strand, counting down.
ATTGAGAGACACTGCTTGAACACAGAAACCTACTGTACTCTCAGGGGTCAGTGAGCCACCCCACAGCGATAGGCCGTTCACAGGCTCCTTCTCCAGCAGCAATCAAATATCAGTGTTGAACCCTCACCTGTCTCCACAATTGTCTTGATGTTGTAAGCTTCCTTGTCACTTTAATCAGTGAATAATGGAAGCTTCTTAGATATAGTGAAAGATACTTGGACTTCTAAACAGTGAAGTAAATAACTGGTGGGAATTCCTACTTGCCAGAAGGCATGGAATTGCTTCAGGGCCATCATCTCAACATTACTTGTTTCATCTATCCATGTTTTATGCCCTCAAAGAGTTATTGAGGGCAATCTGCACACCAGTAGAAACCATTAAAATGAGCCATTTCAGAAAATGCATCAGGGATTCTTTCATCATTGAGCTCTAGTCAGAGTGGTGGTCCTGCCAAGGAGAATATGAGAGATTTTTATGTTATTTGAGATATTTTGGCTGATTACTGGCAGAACTATTTTGCAGCTAAGAAATGGAGTGTGGAAGGGGTCACCTCATTTGAATTGGGGAAGATGATTCCGAGACTTCTTCTAAAGGGGTCTCTTTATCTGGATCTCCTTGATTGTCCATGCATTTCCTTCATCTCCCACTCCACTGGAAGATGAGTCCAGTAGTATCTTGCTGGGATACTAAATGGGACTAGTGTAGAATTAGTGTAAATGGGCATTTGATACCACCCAAACACATCTTTACCTGCCTCCTCCCTCACTCTCCACTTTCCACAGGATTTACTCCTTCCATGATTCCCGTGTCCATTCATCCTTTCCCATGAATCTCCCTCCAGGCGCATATCCCTGCAGGTGGAAGGAGTGCTACACCTCCTTCATTACTTTCATTCAAGGGCCTAAACATTCATTCCAGGTGAGTCAACAGTTCACCTGTGAATCTGCTGGGCTCATCTATTGTATCTGGTGCTCCCACGGGGACTCCTCTACATTGGTGAGACCTGATGCAATTTGGAGAAATGCTTTATTGAACACCTCCACTCCATCCACCAAAAGTGGAATTTCCCAGTGGCCAAGCATTTTAATTTCTATCCCCATTCCCATTCCAACATGTTGGTCCATGGTCTCCTCTTCTGGCAGGATGAGGCCACTCTCAGGGTGGAGGAACAACACCTCTTATTCCATCTAGGTAACCTTCAACATGATGGCACGAACATCGATTTCTCCTTCCGGTAAAAACATTCTCTCGCCCTTCCCTCTTCTTCTGTTCCCCATTCTGACCTCTTACCTCTTCTGCTCACCTGCATATCACCTCTTTCTGATATCCCTCCTTCTTCCCTTTCTCCCATGGTCCACTCTCCTCTCCTCTCAGATTCCTTCTTTTCCAGCCATTACCTTTCCCACTCACTTGGATTCACCTATCACCTTCTAGATTGTTCTCCTTCCCCTGCCCCCAGCTTTTTATTCTGGTGTCTTCTCTCTTTCTTTTTCCAGTCCTGAAGAAGGGGCCGAGCCTGAAACATCAATTTCATTAATGCTGCCTGATCTGATGAGTTCCTCCAGCATTTTTTCTGCATTGTTCTAGATTTCCATCATCTTGTGTTTATGATTAGATGGATGATATGGAAGCCAGTAGACTGGTCATATAGATTCTATCCTATAAATTTACCATCAGGAAGAACCTGCATTTTTAAGGAGTAGAAGCCTTTATCATGAAAGAGCGGTTTGATTATTAGCTCATGATGCCATTTGCTCCTTACTGAAAGTAAACTAATGAGGGGTTATCTCTCTACTACTTTGACTGTTTAATAATGCTTTTCAAACAAAAGCTTTAATTCACACGTGTATGTGTGGAAATAGGTGTTGTGTAAGTAGTGATATTATTAGGTGTGCATTCATTGCCAGCAAATGCCAGGTGTGCCATTGTGAACAGTACTTGTAAGTACCCAGGCCAATTTCCTAATTTACACATTTTTCACCGGGAAAACAGCATCATTGTTATTAGCTTCAGTTTTGTTTTATTATTGTCATGTGTACCAAGATACAATGAAAAGCTTGTCTTGCATGCTGTTTATACGCATCAAAATCAAACATTAATACTTTTATTATAATTTATATAATATTTTCTGCATTGCACTGTACTACTGCCAACAAAATGACAGATTTCATGCCACATGTCAGTGATAATAAATTCTCATTCTAACTTTCAACCAATTTTTGCATCCACCTAAACATTTGTTCTTGGATCTTGAACTTCTCACCTCAACACAGTTCCTCACATATAGGAGACAAAAGAGACTACAGATGCTGGAATTTGCAGCATAAAGAACCACAGGCTGCTAAAGTAATGGGTCAAGCAGCAACTGTGGAGGCAAAAACAGAGTTAGAATGATGCAGGATCTCAACTCAAAACCTTGACCATTGCACAGATGCCTGGAATGACTTGCCAGGGATGGTGGTGGAGGCTAAAACATTAGGGGTATTTAAGAGCCTCTTGGACAGGCAAATGGATGAAAGAAAAATGGAGGGTTATGGGGTAGTGTGGGTTTAGTACTTTTTTTTAAGGATTATATGGGTCGGCACAACATGGAGGGCTGAAGGGCCTGTACTGTGCTGTAGTGTTCTATGGTTCTATGGTTCTATGATGTTGACTCCCTGAATTGCTCCAGCAGTTTGTGACTTCTATAGTGCCACTTAAAAACAAACTGATCCATTATTGTTAGGTCTGAAGTGGACGAAATTACACTTTTCCACACTGAGCTCCATCTACCAGTTTTGTCCACAAACTTAATCGATCAGTATCCTTTTCTCTGCTTTCAGTTCACATCTGTATGATTTACTGCATCATCTAATATGGCGTGGCCAGAAACAGACCCACAGTCTAAATTTATTCATCTACATCATTTATAAATATAGTGGAAAGCTGGTGGTTCGAATCATTTAATGAGGGGAGAAGATGTCACATCGTTTTTATGTGTAAGCATCCATTATTCCTATCTGATGGTTCGAACCTATTCAAAGCAACCAGATGTTTCTAGTTCCATCCCTTCTTACTTTTCTTAACAGTATCTTCCTAAATGCCTTTTGGAATTCCATATAATTAATATCTATAGTTATTCCCAAATATACACTTGTCCTTCCCAAAACAAATATTCAGCTACATTTGCTAAACTTAACTTTCTATTTGCTAGTACCTACTGACTCTTTGTTGAATTTATATTTTTCAAGTAGTAAGAGTGAAGAGTTTTTTAACTCCCATGTTATATTAATGACAATTCCATTTTTAATCTAGAACTGGCAAAGGGGTTTCAACCTGACGTTTTAACTCTATTCTCCTTTCCACAGATGCTGCCTGATGTGCTCAGTATTTTCATCATTTTTTATTTTTATTTCATACTTCCAGCATTTGCAGATTTGATATTGAAATAGAATTTACGAAAAGACTCAAATTAATTCAAATAATGAGAAATGTTGAGAATAGCATTAACAATCATCAGCGGCCCTGTTTGCAACCACTTCCATTTGTGTGAGGCAAAAATAAGATCTCACGTGTAAAATTGCTTGAATCACACTTCACAGAAACCGAAATTATTTATGATTGACAGATTCTTGTAGTATACTCCCAGTGTTATGCCATTATCCCAACCTCAGCAGAGTGTCCCAAATGCATCGGTATGACATTTTATTTCAGTCAGGCATTCTCAGGGTTGTTCTAACTATGCTTGTTGATATATTCCACTTTTGTTGGTAATATTCAGTGGTGTCACCTGGGATCTCTGAACCTAGAAGTGGGATTAGGGTTCTATTCTTGTTCAGATCACAGGGATAAAAACATAATGTTACCATCATGTCACTCCAAAAGAAGTGACTTTTAAAAAAAACAGAGTAATTTGCTAGATTGCGTCCTTACATGTAAGACTTCCTAATTACAGTCTGAGAACACTTTAAAATTTTCAAACTACCTTGGGTAAATCTCCTTTTCATGCTCTCCTCTTGCATTAACCTACATTTAATTATTTAATGCAGCTGATATTTTTAAACGGTGACTGACAGTCAGATAAGTACATAAAATATGATTAGTTAGCATTAGTATAAAAGTTATTTAACTCCAATTAAATCATTTCACAGAGCATTTAGTAAGGTGCTGCAATAAAGACTGATCAGCTCAGTTGATGCACGTTGATAGGGTAGTTATACGAGTGATTGTAACAGTTTTTTTTCCAGACTAGAGAAGGGTAAATGTTGGCATACCCTGGAGATCAGCATTAGAATCAATTTTTAAATGTCTAGGACACAGTAAAACACAATATTTAAAATTTCAGCTGACCCAAAACTCCATAGTGTTTTAAATAGAAAATATAGACAATTAACTTTTAGCTGGTTATAAGTGAGCTGATAGAATTGAGTTTAATGTGGGGAAATGCGAGTTGGTGTATTCAGTAGGTAGAATGAGCAGAGGCAATTGAAAAGAAAGGGAACTGGTCCAAAAGGACTGCAGGATAAAGTAGACTGGTGGCATGGGTGCATAATTGATTGAAAATGGAGGGGTAGATTGAGAAAGTGCATAACAAGGCATATACAGTTCTGGCTTTGTTAAACGAGGCAGAGTACAAAACATTAGTTGGACCTAAACAAGAGAACTGAGTTCATTTTGGGTCACCACCTTATATGGAGGATATGAAGACATTAGAAAGGGCCCAGCAGTGGTTCCTGAGATGAGGGACTACATTTCCAAGGAGTCCTGATGAAGCGCCTTGGCCTGAAACATCTACTGTTTACTCTTTTCCATAGATGCTGCCTGGCCTGCTGAATTCCTCCAGCATTTTGTGTGCATTGCTTGGATTTCCAGCATCTGCAGATTTTCTTGCGTTTGCAATTCGACTACAGTTCCAAGGTCAATTTAGAGAGCCTGGGACTATTTTTTTGTGAAAAGAAGGCCAAGGAGAGATCTAATAGAATATCTCTAAAATAATGAGGGACAAAATGGAAGTAAGGAGATTGTTTTCTTTGGTGGTGAGGCTGTGGATTACAGGTCAGAAGTATAAAATAAAGAGGAAGAGAGTTAACAGGCTCTACAATAACTGCCTCCACCATCACCCTGGCACCACATTCCTGACACTTCCCACTCTTGTGTAAATAGAAACTTGCCCAATACATCTCATTTGATTTCTCCCCATCTCAGCTTAAATGCATGTCATCTACAGCATGGGCATGATGGGCTGAGCAGTCTCTGTTGCTAGAATTTGCCTATGATGTAGATGTCACACTCATAAAAGCTCACAAATGCTGCTGTTTCCTCAGGAGGCTAAAGCAATTTGGCGTGTCCCTTCAACCCTTACCAATTTTTATTAATGCACCATAGAGAGCGTTCTATCTGCATGCCTAACAGCTTGGTATTGCAACTGCTCTGCATGTGACCACAAGGAACTGTTGAGAGTTGTATATCACAGAAACCAGCCTCAGCCCTACGGATTTTGTCTATACTCCTTGCTGGCTCAATAAAGCAGCCAGTATAATAAAAGACCACAGCACCTAAGCATTCTCTCCTCTCCTCACATCCACTGGGAAGTAAATACAAAAGCTGAAAGCATGTACCACCAGCTTCATGGACAGATTCTATCCTCTTATCAGACTCTTGAGCAAACTTTGAACAGATAGTAGTTCAAACTCCTCACAGACAGCACTGGGAAATGAACCCAGGTTGATGGCACTATAATAGGTTTACACTAACACTATGCTATTGAGGCACCAAATTACTGCAATAAAAGAGCAAAAATAGTGAGTGAGGTAGTGTTCATGGCCTGTTCATGAAATGCCAATGGAATATTGGATTTTTCCTTATAAAGTCTAGAATATAAGGAGCTGGAAATTTTGTTGTAGCAAATACTGAGCAGTGGTTAAACCAAACTTGAAAGTTTCATTAGTTGTGGAGGCTTCTCCTGAGGGTGGATATATTGATTTGAAGGATATTCTCCACATGAATACACAGCAGATGAAGAAGGCAACATGCAAAGAGAAACTGTATTGACCAAGTTTGTATTCCTTAATGCAGGATATTAAAAAAAGTAATCTAACTCAGAAACTGAGATGGTAAAATGCACTGACAGGGTATAAAGAAAGAAACAAGTTCTTGTTGGGAGTGTCTGGGTTATGAAAGCTGCACTAGGAATAACTGTAATATGGCAACCAACCATTCAGGAGGAAGTTCACAAAAAGGGCAGTTGAACCCTAGATGTTTTCCCTACAACATGTCTTGGGGCAAAGTTAATTCAAAGTGCTTTAACCTAGGTTGATAATTTTTCACTGAAGCATTTTTCAGTGAGTAATTAGATTTAAGAAAAATTAACTATAATATAATGGATCAGTCGCACAGGTTTGAGAGCTGTTTGGGGAATAGGTTATCCAGCCTCTTCCAAGGTGTTTTTCAGACTAAACATCAGAGCCATGAATTTTAGTACCTATAACTTTGGGCACCAAGGTAGCGTAGCAGTTAGTGTGATGCTATTATAGCTCAGGGCGTTGGAGTTCAATTCCAGTGCCGTCTCTAAGGAGTTTGCATGATCTCCCCATTATCACGTGGATTTCCTCTGGGTGGTCCAGTTTTCTCCCACTGTCCAAAGACATACGGGTTAGTTGGTTAATTGGTCATTGTAAATTTTCCTGTGATTAGGCTAGTGCTAAGTACGTGGGTTGTTGGGCAGCTTGGCTCAATGGGTCAGGAGGGGCCTGTTCCTTGCTTTATCTCTAAATAAATATATAATATGCTCAGTCCCCTCAGTGCTGAATACATCTGCCTTTCTAGTGATTATCTCAGATTGAACTAGACATTAGTCCAATTGGTTATGTTACATTTGTTATCTCCTTCATACATTATCAAATGAAGTAAAGGAATCATGTGGCATTTCACTAAATTAAGCTTATTATCTTGCAGCTAAAGTATTCTGGAGCACATTAATTGGTTTCAGCTTCTTGATAGGATCACTGCTGGGCTTTCCTCTTCATCATAAAGACATCTGGGAATACAGGTCCCATGGAATGGAATCATAGGTAGATAGGGTCATGAAGAAAGCTTTTGGCACATTGGCCTTTGTAAGTTAAAGTATTGCAAAGAGGAGATGGGATATTATGTTGAAGTTGTATAAGATGTTGTTGAGGCCTACTTTGGAGTATTGTGTGTAGTTTCCTGTAGCTACCTACAAGAAAGATGTAAATGAGGTTGAAAGAGAAAATTTACAAGGATGTTGCCAAGTTTGGAGGACCTGAGTTATAAGGAAAGATTGAATAGGTTGGGACTTTATTTCTTGGAATGTAGAATACTGAGGGGAGATTTGATAGATGGTTATGAATATGATGATGGTTATAGATAGGGTAAATACAAGCAGGCTTTTTCCACTGAGGTTGGGTGGGACACCACAACTAGAGCTGATGTGTTAAGGGTGAAATATGAGAAGTTTAAGGGAAACCTGAGGGGAAACTTCTTTGAGCTAAGAAGGTCATGAGAGTGTGGAACGAGCTGCCAGTGCAAGTGGTGCATACAAACTTAATTTCAATTTTAAAGAGATGTTTGGATAGATATATGGAGGGTAGAGCTATGGAGGACTATGGTCCGAGTGCAGGTTGATGGGAGAGGGCAGTTTAGATCATTCGGCACAGATGAGATGGGCCAAAAGGTCGGTTTTCTGGTCCTGTATTTTTCTATGACTCTATTTTAACTTCCAGTTCTCAGCACATCTTGACCTTCATTAATGATTTTGTAGCCAATCCTGCCCACACCCCTATCCTGATACACAATAAACTTCAATTCACTTCACGTTTTGTTGTCCATAACCATTCATATGCCAAGAATGAGAAATATCAGTCTTGCTCTCTCAGCCCTAAAATGTAACATTTGGATCATTGTACAAGTGCATCAGGCCCCTGCTTCCACCCTACCTCAGCACTTTCTTTCCTAGTAGGCTTCTGCATCTCTTTTTCTTTGAAGGTGTCAATTTTCTATGTGGCAAGGAAATGTCATGTAAATTATTATTGCTGTTGTTGACTCCAGATTGAAAATATTCGCAAACATTTTGATTGGACTGGTTGCCTTAAATTTTGTAATAAAGCTTGTACTTCTGACAAACTTATTGACTATTTCATTGGAAGAAGCAGTTCCATAATTTGGATATGAAACAATCTTGTTATTAATCCATCTTATGTTATTAATCCTTTACTATTTATCCACCCTTTCAATACTAGCTGCCAAGATCCCATGTTTCTCTAATATAAATTAAATTGACCTATTTATGCCTTTACAATAAAACAAGAATAAAGTTGTGTAATGCAAGGAACAAAGCAACTCCCCAAAGAAAGGCAATGCCACATCTTAAAAAGCATACAGGGAATTTAAAAAAATTAATCAAAAAAATTTATGTTTATTTTGTCAGAGGAATGATGCTGCTCTGAAATATTAGAGTGTGCAGCAAAATTCTCCAGATAGTACCAAATCAGCTGCTTTCCCATTATTCCAGTTGGTTGTTTTATAATTGTTATTGCAGACTATGCATCTCCTTCATATACTATTGATTGGAAATAAAGAATAAGATAGTATTTCAGGAACTTAAGCCCTCAGTGTATTATGTTGCAGATGAAGTATTCCAGAGCATGTCATTTGGTTGACTTAACCAACCATGCAAGAAAGATATTGCACAATTTTCCTCTTACACATTACATAAATCTATTGCTGTTTTCACCATTTGATTAAAATTAGACACATAGGATTTATGTTGGAAGACCATAATCTATCAGATAGTCCATGAATATGTATGCATTGGTATGGCTGGGGCTAAAGTCTCTGTTGGCCTTCGATGGATGATTACTCCATGAAAAAATTATTGGTTGAAATTGAACTTTAATATAAACATAAAGCAGTAGATAAAAGGTAATTTATTGTGTTTTCACCTTGAAGTGACCTTCTTGTTCGTTTCTCTTAGGTTCAGTGTTAGCCTGTTACCTCTGAACAACAAATCATTTTCAAACTCATCAACTTAGATGCAAACTGATCTTTCATTTCGCAGACTCATTCTTCACCATCCTGGCTTGCCTCCTTTCCCCCTGCTCTTTGCTGTTTCTGAGATGCGAATTCAATATAGAGGCAACTGATTAAAAAGTCATATTGGTGTTTGCATGAGGGTTAAAAAAACTGATTGGATTATTGAAAGTGAAGTGGCCAAAAATTTGTCCAACATTAATCGACTTCTACTTTGCATTTTTAAAGCTATAAGGGGTTTCTTTTCAAAAGAAAACAATCATAGAAAAGTTCATTAAAATTGGCAGGAAAGATAAGCTGAATTCATATCGTTTGTCTGCAAGAAAGAGCAAAGTTGTGCCAATATTTCTTTGAGAAATATTCTGTTGCTTGACAAAGGCTTGTTAATGAGCTTTCATTGAAAGACTTGGCAGTTTTCTGCAAAAGGGAATTAACTGAACAAGCAGGAATTAGCCTACACATTGTGCTTAAGTTAATTCGATGATGGAGCAGCTAAAGTATTTGGCAGTGCCCACTGAACATGAATGTTACTGCATTAAGAGGTTCAATATTAGTTTCCTTTGAAGAGGGCACCTGGGGTTACAGGTTTTAGAAAAGGCCCCCACCTCATCAAGAATTAATGAGGTGTTAAATGATTGGCGATGGTATTTAATATACTACCTTATGCAGTTAAATAGCATTTTGCCAGTTGGAAACAACTTAACAAGCCAGAGCATGTGGTTGAAATATTTATGATATATTTTAAACCATTTGTCTATGATATTGGTATTGGATTATTCTTGTCAAAGGTACTAAGATACAGTGAAAAGCTTCTCTTGCATACTATTTATACAGATCAAATCATTACTCAGTGCATTCAGCTAGATAATATAAAACAATGACAATCCAGAATAAAGTGTGACAGCTACCCGAGAAGTGCAGTGCAGGTAAACGATAAAGTGTAAGATTATGACTAGGTGGATTGCAAGGCCAGGAGTTCATCTCATCATACAAGAGGTGAATTCAAGAGTCTGATAACTGAGCCTGTTGGTTCGTGCTTTGTAATCTTTTGCCAGATGAGAGAGGGGTGAAGAAAGAATGACTAAATATTAACATTTACAGATTGACTAACTGTTGAAGAGAAATAATAGATCTTGCTATGTTAGTCTTTAAAGCATTCTTCCTTTATGATGCTGCATTAGTATATACTCTATGGCTTTGTATAAATGATGTAGTATCCATCTGTACATACATTCTTCACCTGACTGCAGCCTTTGTCAAATTCAAGCAAATAATCCCCTTCCATGATAATTCAACTCAGTGCAACATCACTGTCAAAACAGTTTATTCCCCTTAGTGTAACTGTTATTACTCTTTAACTATCATGCTCCTGAACCAGTGTGGATATCTTCACTCACCTAAACACTGAATTGATTCCACAACATATACGCTCACTTTCTAGGACTCATGTTCTCAGTATTATTTATTTATTATTTTTGTATTTTCGCAGTTTGTCTTCTTGTGCACATGGGTTGATTATTAGTCTTTGTATGTAGTTTTTCATTGATTCTATTGTATTTCTTTGTTCTATTGTGAATGTCCGGAAGAAAATGAATATGCATTTTGATAATATACTTACTTTGAACTTTAGAACTTTGAAATTCTCTATCATCTACCCTAGCTGGAACATCCTAACACAACTTCACTTTCCACCCTAAATGTCATCTTGAGTTGCATGGTAGCATAGCGGTGAGCACACCTCGTCATAGCATCAGTGAGCTTTGATCAGGGTTCAGTTCCTGGCACAGGAACGTAAGGGGTTAGTGCATTCTGCCTGTAACTATGTGGTTTCCTCTGTGTACTTTGGTTCCAAAGACATACTGGTTAGGGTTAGGAAGTTGTAGGCATGCTATATAGGTGCCAAAAGCACTGGTTGCAGGCATAGAAGATCATCACCAACTGCGTGTTCTCCTCCTACTCCACACTATCCTGTTTGGATATTGATCACTGACCTTGTTAGGTACTGGATCTAACTCCTTGAACCGTCTCCCATCAAGTCTACTGTGAGTAGCTAGGGTTTAAACAGGTGGGCTACTTCAAACTTCCCAAAGACTCTTAGAGATGGGTAATATATGCTACACTTGCCACATCCTGAAGAATGAATTAAAAATAAAGTTAAATTCCAATTAAGCTAATTCATGGATGTGAAAAGAGCATTAATATAGTGTTCCAATTTAGTTATGTCTCTGTTAATTACAGAAGCAAAATATAATGAACAAAATCATTCACTGAAAACTTGAACTAATTAGCATTTCTGCTCACTGCCATAACATTTAAAACGTGAGCGAGATTAGCACCACAGAATCTAAGGAAGAGCACAAATTATACTTTGATGTGAGGAATAAACAAAATACTGTAGCGGTGTGCTACACGCAGCGCTAAAATAACGACAAGGAGTCGGTAAACTGCAGTTAAAGAAGATTTTATTCAAACTTCACAGCCTCGCTTTAAAGCCTCCCTGACCCCGCCCTCCCCGGGCGCGGATGCTGTAGGGGGCACGTATTCACAGTCCCGTGCGAGCTTTTCCCTTTGTTGGTGAAGCAGACCTGGCGCCCTTTTGGGACTGGCCTTTGTGCCGGCACGCTGGCTATTTGTGAGCCGGTTCGAGTGCGCTAGGAAGTGGGTCGCCACAATACCGGCATAACTCAATGAGTCGAGCAGCATCTATGAGGTGAAAAGAATTGTCTCTATGTTTAGATGGGTGGTAATGTAGTGTAGCAGATAGCATCATGCTATTACAACACCAGTGATCACTAATTGGTGTTCAATCCCTGCCGCTACCTGTATGGCGTTTGTATGCTCTCTCTGTGATCGTGTGGGTTTCCTCCAGGTGCCCTCATTTCCTCCCACTTTCCAAAGGTGTAAAGCTGGTTCATTATTGTTGTTATAGCTAGGGCTGGTAATGGGGACAAGCTCCCACTGCCTATTAAATGCTCCCAATGGCATGCGCCTCAAATTGCCTCTGACACCCATTGCCTCTTCATGTGTGGCTTAGCTACTGAGCCCAGCGGAACCATCTCTACTGACAGAAGAAGGGGCAAAGGTAGGTTACTGGTGCCTTAAAGCCAATTGCTTAAGGCAGATGGAGTTCATCAGCACATAGTTGGCACATATCTCCCATATGTGTACTTTTATTTAATTGATGTGTAGTTGTGCACAGACACAACAAACTGGTGACGAGTATGAACCTGAATGTCAGAGAATATCACCAACTGCACTGACAGTTACTGGACAAAACAACGAGAGTTAAACAGCACGAGAAGGCTGTCATAGATGCTAACAAACACTTGATCACTGTGTATAGTACACAGTGAAAGACACACTGAATTTAAAGTGCATATAATTTTGTGATGGCTTCAGTCAGGAAAGTTGACAAAGTTGATAGTGCAAATGAAGGCTAGGAGTTGTATATCAAGAGGGTTGAACTGTATTATAGTGTGAACAACATGGTGGAGCAAAAGACAGCACCTACGCTTCTTAGCTTAATGGGCCCAAGAAGATATAGTCTCTTACACAACTCTGTAACCCCTGCAAAGCCAGCAAGCAAGATGCTTGACAGAATTGTTACAACTTTGCAAAATCAATTGAGCCCTAAACTGCTGTTAATAGCTGGGAGATTTTGATTTTACAACAGGAACCAGTCATCGGATGAAAGTCTTTCCAAACACATTGCAGAACTGCGCAAACTTTCCCAGTACTGTTACATTAGAGATGGATTTTCTGGTGTATTAAGGGACAGGTTGGTATGCGGCATGCTTAGATAAAGCACTCAAAAGAGGCTATTATCCGAAAGAGACTTAACCCTTAGAATGGGCACTGACCATTGCAATATCGTTAAAGACAACAGCAAAGGATACAGCAGAACTACAGAAAAGGTGGTCAGAATGTGAAATGCAGAAAATGTTACTGAATGGTGTAAAAAGCCAAAGATGTTATCGATGTGACCAATCCTCCCATGGTGCAAATGACTGTTGGTTCAAAGAAAAGTCTGCAGGAAGTGTCACAGATGAGGTCACATGGAGAGAATATGCAAAGCAGACGAAAAGCACAACCAAAGAGAAAAACCACACCGAGTGAAGAGTTTCACACACAAATGCAAGCAGACACCTAAAGTTACCGAATGTAAAACAGAATCAGACAACACAGAATCTGACAAAGGTGAACTGTCATGCCTAGAACTGCATAGCATAATTGACACAGATCACAAAATAATCTGGATCACAATTGATGTGTCCGGTGTAAAACTGAAAATGGAACTGAATACAGGTCAGCTTTGTCCATAATTCCAAGGGCAGACTATAACAGACTGTTTTCTAAGATACCATTAGAGAAGACCTCAGTGATGCTGAAGACTTACACAGGCAATAAAGTGTCTCCCAAAGGCAAACTGAAAGTAAATCTGAAGTATGGAGGCCAAACACAACAGTTAGAGGTTTATGCATTGAAAAGTGGAGGCCCAACGTTTTTTGGGTGTGAATGGTTGAGAAAAATCCAACTAGACTGCTACTCAAGCAAAGCTCTCAGTGTGACATCAACAGGCAACAGCAGCCCACATGGTAGCACTAATCCAAGACTGGCACAGCTGCGTAATACTAATGAGAAGGTGTTTGAGAAGGGGATTGGTGTACATGAAGGCATGAAGGCCAGAATTGAACTGAATGAAACAGCAACACCAAGATTCTACAAAGTGGGTCCAGTTCCTTATGCAATATGTCCCAAAGTGGATGCTGAACTGCAGAGCTTGGAGGTGTCAGGAATTCTCTCCAAGGTTGAGTGGTGTGATTGGGTCACGCCCATTGTCCTGGTGATCATGAACGGGAAGGCTGGAGCTATTCATCTATGTGGGCAATTCAAGGTGAGCATCAGCCCAGTGCTGTGTACTGTGCAGTATCTGCTGCCATGAATAGAAGATATTTTTGCAGCTTTGGCAGGTGGGAAGAGGTATTCAGAGATTGACTTGTCGCAAGCCTATCTGCAAATGGAGATTGAGGAGTCAAGCAGGAAGTTCCTCACAAGGGACTGTTCCAGTATAATCGTCTCAGCTTTGCTATCACATCAGCTCCAGTAACTTGACAATGAGCACTGGACCAAGGGCCCCAAGATATCCCAGGAATACACTGTTACCTTGATGACATCATTGTGACTGGCAAGAATGATGAAGAGCACCTCCAGAACGTGGATAAACTGCTTACCAGGCTGAGTGACTATGGTCTGCATACAAAGAGGGAGAAATGTGAATTTTTCAAGAACAAAATCTGATTTTGTGGACATGTCATTAACAATGGCTTATATAAGTCACAAGAGTAGCCTGAAGCAGTGTTACAGGGACCCAAACTGAAAAAATATGTCACAACTCAGGTCATACTTGGGCCTTGTAAACTACTACCACCAGTTTCTCCAAAGCATTGCTACAGTACTGCATCCATGGAACACACTGTTAAAGAGAGGAGCAAAGTGGGAAAGGTCAGAAAGATGAGGAAAAAAACATTCAAGGAAACAAAGAGACTAATAACATTCGATGAACTGCTCACCCATTATGACCCATCCCTGCCCATCAGACTGGTGTAGGTTGCATCCGCTTATGGTATTGGAGCAATTTTGTCACATATTATGAAAGATGGATCTGAATGTCTGAATGTGTTTGATTCAAGATCAGTGATGAGTGTAGAATGCAACTATGCACAGATCGACCAAGAGGCCCTTAGTCTCTTATGGGGAATAAAGAAGTTTCACCACTACCTCTAAAGACCGAAGTTTATGCTAGTGACAGAACACCAGCCCTTCTGTCCATTTTCAATCCTAAAAGGGGAATTCCAATGAGAACTGCTACCCAGTTACAATGTTGGGCACTATTCCTAGGAGCCCATTCTTATGACAGAGCTCAAGGGTACCAAATAACACAGCAATGCTGATGGCTTGTCATGTCTTCCACAATTGGCAACTGAAGAAGAAAAATCTTCATTCTGTGACCCAGCAGAAATGTTCCACACAACATTGGTGGACCAGTTGGCGGTAACAAATTCTAAAATACAAAGGGAAATAAGGAGTGACCCAACATTGTCAAATGTCTATGTAATCACCATGCAAGGATGGTCAGCTCAAGGTAACCCTATGTTTCCAGAGATCTCAGCAAGTCTAGACCAACTGTCAGTATGTCAAAAAACGCTGATGTGTGGATCTTGTGTTGTGGTTTCCTCTAAACTGTGCAGCAGAGTGTTAGAGAACCTGCATGGAGGACACCTTGGTACAGTTAAGATGAGGAGTCTTGCCTGGAGCTATGTGTGGTGGCCAGAAATAGATAAATAAATTGAAGACTTGGCTAAAAGCTGTTTGTGATGCCAATAAGTTCCAACTGCACCCCCATCAGCACTGTTACACCTGTGCGAGTGGCTGCTGTCACCATAGCAAAGAGAACATATTGACTTTGCTTGGCCATTCATGGACTCCATGTTTCTGATTGCTGTGGATGCTCATTCAAAGTGGCCGGAGGTTATACCGATGAAATTAACCACCTCAGAAAAGACTGTCTCTGTTCCGAGGACTATCTTCACCAGAAACAGATTTATCGATCAAATTGTGAGTGACAGTGGACCACAGTACATGTAAGAAGAATTCTGACTATCCATGAAGAAATATGATATCAGACATTTCATGTCAGCTCCTCACCATCCAGCAATGAATATATTAACTGAAAGGTTTATCCAAACTTTCAATAAATCCCTTAAAGCAATGGACAAGGAGGACATTTCTCTACAGCACAGGATGAACGAACAACTTCCTTTTTGTGTATCGGAACTCTGTTCATGCAACAACAAATCAAGCACCTACAATGCTGTTCATGAGCAGGAATCTGAGATTTTGCATAGACCTCCTGAAACCAGATCTGCAGAAGGAAGTACAGAATAAACAGTTCAGCCAGTTGCCATGTGAAGCCGCAAGGAGCTTCGAGATTGGAGAGGAAGTCCTAGCATGTGATTACAAGAAGACAAGCTGACACCCGGTCGGATAGCTACAAGAAATGTACCGCTGATATATCCAGTGAATGTTGGAGACATCATCTGAACCAGATACTGGATGTTCAACCGAAGAACACACCTAACTCAATTGCATCCAACAAGACGGACACATTACTGTCACCGGACTTACCTCTCAGCGATGATCATGCCAGTGACAGTAATGTGACACCGGAAACTGAGAATGTTGTCTTAGATAAGACGACTACCAAACCCGATGCCAATCCACAGGTCCAGAGGCGCTATCCTGAGGGAAACAGAATGCCACCCAAAAACTGAATCTTTAGAACTGTGAAGTTAGTTATGGACTGTTATTGTGAAAGTATGTTTATTTGGAATGTGGGTTATGAAAGGGAAATTGAATGTTCTGTATATAAACAGCTTATGTTGCATTAATCTAAAGGGGGAAGGAAGTGTAATGTATGGATCTATTTCTTTTAGAGCAATGACTCCCCTGAGCACTATGTATTGATCTGTTGTCTGCACATGTGCTGTTGCTTATACATGCACATTGTACTCTCTCTCTCTCTCTCTCACTCACTGCAATGTGAATACACCAGTTAAAGCCATCTCCCACATGCTGCTTTCATTTAATTGCTATGCACAGACGCAACACTGTCCTTTTAAGGGCTGAGCCTTGTATGAGTGCAGTTGGGGTCAGAGTGTCAATGGTAAGGTTTAAGTGGGCAGTGGTGTGGGAGAGGTGTACGGGTAGTGAAGCAGTTCATGTATTTGTGCACGGGTGAACACACATGCTTCATTACCACATGAAAGAGTGGTATTTAATTTGGCATATAGCTCACCCTGACATAATTTATCAGGCTGTAAGTTTTTTTGGATCAGGCTTTGCAGATTCTCTCCCCTGAAGAAGATATCTTAAGCCAGTTTTTACCAGTTTTCATTGACGCATCACCTGGCTCACTAAACATACAAGTTATCCATCCAGGAATATATCTCCATAATAACAAAACACTTTATCATCATTTTCACTCTGCTCTTAAGTCACCTTTTGCCCTGCAGTCTCTCTCACCCTCTTCTGGAGGCCATAATATATGTCGCTGCAGGTGTGGCGAATGTGGGTTTTATGAATGCCACCCTTCTATAATTGGTGGACTCCAAAGCATCATTAGATCCTTTCCACAAGGGACTAAATCTCTCATTTTAGCACTTTTCCAGATGTAAGTCACTTGAATGTCACTTTAAATATAATTTGTGGGCAATTTTATGTGTCTTTTTGTGTGGGA